>NC_090936.1:624108891-625358891 GCF_040938575.1 Ambystoma mexicanum
CCTTTATAGCAATACCTTGTTGGGAACCTCCAGATTTTCCTCATCCACTCAGGCTGGCTCAAAAGAACTTGGAAGTAAAAGGGTAGGCTTTCTCCTAGTTCATCCTACTCTTATAGAACTAGATACATCCACCCTAAATCTTACGGGTCTTTTCTTTCCCTCATCATAGTGCCCTCTTACTTTTGCAACACGACGGAGATTCCTTACCTCTCCGCTCTCTTCATGTTTAGCACATGGTAAGCTCTCAGAACCCTCTATAGGAACTTCTCATTTCCTTACTTTCAGGAATAACTGTGTTCATTTTTACCCACTATATTTAGCTCAGTTTCAAAGGCCTCTCGTCTAAAACAGCCAGAAAGAATACCCAGACCAGCTCTCACCGGGTCTCCACAGGAAGACAACGCCCACCAGCAGCTCTTCCAGGGTTTTATCCCCCACGAGGGTTTCCCTCAGAGTTTCACGAAGGACAAGCTTTTGCAGGTCCTTTGAGGAGTTCTCAGGGGGATTTCTCCTATTCTTCGAAGATCCACCAGGGTTTCTTCAGACATCTGTTCACCATATAAATCCCCAGGTAGGTGGTTTTTTGTTTCTTCCCAGTGTATTTCGGAACAATTTTGTTGTCTTTACAAAACAGTTAACAGTTAGCAACGCCCGTGTTATCTTTTGTTCCTAGTACTCTGGGTAGAAACATAGGAATCACAAGTCATGGATCAGCAACAGCAGCAACAAATTCAACAGCTGATTGCTGCTGTTCAATCCCTAACTACTGAAGTACAGCAGTTAAAGTATGAGAATGCCTCCTTAAGACAGCTCCAACAGCAAACGGCCCAACAGGCTGCAGCCCCTCGTATCCCACACTGCTCAGACGTTCCTCCAGGACCCTTACCAGGAGGACAGTTTGATGGTAACCCGCATAAGGTTAAGGAGTTCTTGGACTCCTGCTCTGTGCAATTTGCCTTTAAAGCAGCTTATTTTCATACTGATAGAGATCGAGTGGGATATATGGTCTCACAAATGACTGGACCAGCATTGGCTTGGGCAACACCTTTAGTCACAAACAATAACCCTATTTTAGACTCTCATACAGCATTTTGCAATAGCATCCGTACCATGTTTGGCCGCCAAGAGATTCGTGTAGCGTCACAAGAACACCTCCTTGACCTAAAACAAGGAAGTTTAGATATTTTGGCTTACATAACCAAATTCAAACAGATGGCAAGCGAAACCACTTGGTCAGATGACGCTCAGGTCACACTCTTCAGAAGAGGTTTATCTGAAGACCTCAAAGACGAGGTGTCTCGGGTCCCTCGCCCCTCTACACTAACTGAATTCATCGCATTGGTAATGCAAATAGATTACCGTATGAAGGAAAGAGTAATGGAGAGAAAAAAGGGAAGGAATACACAAACTACGTTCTCTCCTTCTTCTCGTCCTCAGTCCAATGATGAACCGATGCACTTGGGTTCAACAGCTCGAGGCCCCTTGACTCCCGAAGAGAGAAACCGGAGGAGGACCTTGGGTCTTTGTATGTACTGTGGTTCAAATAACCACACGGTACAAGATTGCCCAATTACACCACCTCGGCGTTCGGGAAACGCCAGCTCCCGGCCGTAAGGGGAACCACGGTACGGGAACCAACACCTAAACAGGGTTCCTCACAAACCTCTTACTCCTCCTTCTGTACTAGTCAGACCGATTCTCATATAGTGGTACTGTTGGTCTCTTTCTCCTTCGGTGATCGTCTGCTACAGAACATACCGGCACTAGTGGACAGTGGAGCGGCCGGAAATTTCATTGATGATCAATGGGCCATCTCACACAGAATTCCCAGGTCCACTAAGGTAGAACCTATTCCAGTGGAAAGTGTGGATGGTAGCCCTTTGGTTTCCGGACCCATCAAGGATCAAACTAATCCAATCTTGATGAACATCTCTGGTCATCAAGAGATTCTCACGTTGGATATCATTCGGGCAGCCCATCATCCAGTAATTCTAGGATTACCGTGGTTAAGGAAACACAACCCGTTCATTAACTGGACAGCTGGATCTTTCTTTCTGGGGTCTGAATACTGCATAACCCATTGTGTCAAAAATCAGCAAAAGGCGATGGTTGACTCTGCTCCAGTTCCCTTGAATCACCAGTGGGTAACCTCCCTTAACCATGTATCTGGGCTTCCAGAACGCTATCATAAATTCCAGGAAGTTTTTTCTGTCTCAGAATACACTCAACTTCCCCCTCACCGTAGGGATGACTGCTCTATAGAGCTGGTTCCTGACCAGCCATTACCATTTGGGCGAATGTATATCTTATCTGAAAACGAAAAGGAGGTCCTACGTGAGTATCTTCGAACCCATCTTAAGAATGGACTGATCACCGAATCCACTTCACCTGCGGCTGCCTCTTTGTTTTTTGTTTCCAAAAGAAACTCTACGGAACTCCGCCCGTGCATAGATTTCCGTGGGCTGAATAAAATCACAGTTCCTAACAAATACCCTATGCCATTAATACCCGACATTCTTGAAGCAGTCAAAGGGGCCAACATTTACACCAAATTGGATCTCAAGGGAGCGTATCATCTTATTCGAATAAAACCGGGTGACGAATGGAAGACAGCATTTAGAACTCCGTTTGGACATTTTCAATACAGAGTGATGCCTTTTGGATCGTCCAACGCCCCGGCTATTTTCCAAAGGTTTATGGATCACATCTTTGCAGATCTGCTACTTCATAATATGGTCGTCTATTTAGATGATATTTTGATATTCTCTTTCAATATCCAAGAACATCAGAAACATGTTGAAGAGGTGTTACCGCGGCTCCAACAAAACCATTTGTATTGTAAGATAGAGAAATGCTCCTTCCATCAAACTCCGGTTACCTACCTAGGATATGTTCTTTCGGCCGAAGGAATAGCAATGGACCCTTTAACGGTGTCTGCTGTCCAGAGCTGGCCCACTCCCTCTTCCGGCAAGGACATTCAACGCTTTGTTGGATTCGCTAATTTCTATCGAAGGTTTATTCCCGAATTCTCAAGACTTACTCAACCTTTGACGAATCTACTAAAAAAGGGAAAAAAGTTTTTATGGTCTCCGATCACAGACCAAGCATTCAATAAACTTAAGGAATTGTTTACCTCAGCTCCTATCCTGTTAACACCTGATCAATCCCGCAGGTTTATTGTTGAAACCGATGCCTCACAGTACGCTCTAGGAGCAGTTCTACTTCAACTAGACGATTCTGTAGCATATCTATCCAAGACACTTGCTCCTGCCGAACTAAACTATACTGTTCTAGAAAAAGAACTCTTAGCCATCGAGCGAGCCTTTGAGGAGTGTCGTCATTTACTCTTAGGAGCCAGACATCCTGTTGAAGTCAGGACAGATCATCACAACCTCCGGATTCTGCAGTACGCACAAACCTGTAATAGCCGCCAGGCTCGCTGGGCTCATTTCTTCTCTCCATACAGGATCACTTTCTCATTTATTCCCGGAAGGGATAATTCGAAGGCGGATGCTCTTTCACGGAAGGAACACCTTCCCAACGAACTTTTCCAGACAGAACCCATCTTTCCCCTGATGGCTTCAGGTTTACAAACCACATCAGATTTTTTGTCACGACTTAAGGTCCAATCTAGGCACATTACCAAGGACCAACTGTCACTTACCGATAAAACGGCTTTGATCAAGGAAGACAATTGTTATTTTCATGGAAATAAGGCATTCATTCCCACTCGACCACTCCAGAAAGAAGTCTTGGACATGTGTCACTCTTCGCAAATAGCTGGACACCGTGGAGTCCTGTCAACTCTGGAATTGATCTCACGTTTTTTCTGGTGGCCTACATTCCGGAAGGATGTCAAGGAATACGTTAGGTCCTGCCCCGTCTGCCTACAAACCAAGGTTCCTCGAAAAGCACCTCTTGGGGAATTGGTAAAGATGCCATTACCCTCTCGCCTTTGGCAGATAATATCAATGGATTTTATTGTTGATCTTCCACCTTCAGGGGGTTGTTCCACTATAATGGTAACCATCGATACCCTTACCAAAATGGCTCACTTCACTCCTCTGATAGGAGTACCATCGGAAGCACGAATGGCCCACATCTTTATCAGTAACATCTTCACCTTACATGGTTTACCCGAGACTATCATCTCTGACAGGGGTTCACAGTATACCTCAGGATATTGGAAGCTTGTCTGTTCACACCTCGGTATTTCTCGGGCTCTCAGTTCAGGCTATCACCCTCAATCGAATGGCCAGACTGAGAGACTCAATCAAACATTGGAAGGATATCTCCGGAGCTATGTTTCTGCAGCCCAAGATAACTGGAAGGAACTCCTGCCCATGGCCGAATTCACATACAATAACTCATACCATTCTGCCATTAACACAACTCCTTTTCATTGTATATATGGATTCAATCCCACTTCTTTCCCGATAATGAAAAGATCCGAAACCAGATTTCCAGATGTGGACTCTCTAATGCTCCAGATACGTCACGGACATAGCTCCGCCTTGACCGCATTACAAAATTCACAAGTCAAAAGGAAACATTTTGCAGATCGCCACAGAACCCCAGCACCAGTGATCAAGAAAGGGGACTGGGTTTGGCTATCCTCTAGATTTCTCCCTCGCCATTTAGTACCATCTAAGCTTTCTCCTCGATTTTTTGGACCTTTTCAGGTTATTTCAACGATTGGTACCTCAGCTTTCAAACTCCGACTCCCGACTTCCTGGTCCCGGATTCATCCTGTTTTTCACATATCACAATTGAAACCAGACAATCGAAGTATTTTTCACCCTGTGGTCTCGGTTCGTCCTCCCCCAGAGATGTGTGAAACCGGACCAGAATACGAAGTCAAAGAAATTTGTGACTCTTGGTACCATCGGGGTCGGTTACAGTATCTTGTGGACTGGAAGGGGTATTCTCCTGCCGACCGCACATGGGAACCTGAGACTGAGATTCATGCTCCCCGCCTTATTAAGAAATTTCACCTCAAACACCCGTCTAAACCGGGAGGAAGCAGGTCTAAAAAGGGGCATACTGTGATGGTTTCTAATGTACATTTTGCCTTCCGACCTATTTCCAACATGGCCGCCACTTCTGCACTAGGAAATCGTCTACTCCACAGTCTAGTTGAGACTGATTCCAAGATGGCCGCCACAGCGGTTACCATCGCTAGCGTACAATGCAGACTAGTTGTTAATTCCCAGGAAGCCTTGCAACCTTCCACCATCACTTCCTGTTCACTCCCTTATAATCCAGCAACAACAGAAGGAAGATGCGTTGCTACTCTCTCAGGAGCCGGCACACGCTTCGTAAGTTCGCCTCACTAGGATTACGAAGACCTTTCCTCTCAACCATTTTTTGTCTACTTTACTCACCTTCTTGTTCTCCATTCCTCCCTTTTATTTCACAAGGCTTTACGGAACCTTTCATTTTCATTTCCGGCATTTCCGGGATCGATTCTACTTCTAAGCACGCTTAGACCCGGAATCTCCTCCATACCTCCCTCCAGGGAGTCTCTAGGTACTAATCTACTTTTCATCTTACTTCTTCAATCACTCCCGGCTATCGGACTTCTGTTTCTAACTCCTCACCCTTCCTTTATAGCAAAACCTTGTTGGGAACCTCCAGATTTTCCTCATCCACTCAGCTTGGCTCAAAAGGACTTGGAAGTAAAAGGGTAGGCTTTCTCCTAGTTCATCCTACTCTTATAGAACTAGATACATCCACCCTAAATCTTACGGGTCTTTTCTTTCCCTCATCATAGTGCCCTCTTACTTTTGCAACACGACGGAGATTCCTTACCTCTCCGCTCACTTCATGTTTAGCACATGGTAAGCTCTCAGAACCCTCTATAGGAACTTCTCCTTTCCTTACTTTCAAGAATAACTGTGTTCATTTTTACCCACTATATTTAGCTCAGTTTCAAAGGCCTCTCGTCTAAAACAGCCAGAAGGAATACCCAGACCAGCTCTCACCGAGTCTCCACAGGAAGACAACGCCCACCAGCAGCTCTTCCAGGGTTTTATCCCCCACGAGGGTTTCCCTCAGAGTTTCACGAAGGACAAGCTTTTGCAGGTCCTTTGAGGAGTTCTCAGGGGGATTTCTCCTATTCTTCGAAGATCCACCAGGGTTTCTTCAGACATCTGTTCACCATATGAATCCCCAGGTAGGTGGTTTTTTGTTTCTTCGCAGTGTATTTCGGAACAATTTTGTTGTCTTTACAAAACAGTTAACACCGCTGCTGCTATAATACGTGTTTGGCTGTGTATCAAAAATATTCCCATTTCCCCCTCGGTGTCCTCCACTCTGATCATTTCTCTGTTGGCCCTGCCCGCCCTGATTTTGGTTCGGAACACTTTGGTTCAATGCCTAATTCTGTTGAGCTTGGTTTTGACCATTGGATTGGTTTTGATTACCTCCGTTGGTATATCCCTGCTGCTGCTGCATGCTATTCCTGCTTGGGCCATTTGACCCCTGATGTCCTCTATGAGGCCTTCTCTGGCCAAACCCACCTCTATTCTGTAGGTGTGGGCATTGCGCTCGCCAGTGTCCTTCCTCTTTACAGTACGCACATTGATTTAATCCCAATGACACCCCATGCATATTATTCAAATTTCCCCTGCCTTGTGCATTTCCTCTACCTCTATTGTATCCAATTACCTGCTGCAGTAACACCCTCGTTTTTAAATTTACTCTATCCTTCATCTCTCTTTCTTTCGCCACATTTACCCTGTTCTCGTAATATTGGGCTATGTGTAATATCTCACTCAGGCACTTTCCGACGCCATTAACATATCTTGAATTGGTAATATTAGTCCCCTCACATATTTATCAACAAATAGCCTTTTCCCCGACTCTGTGCTCACATCCTGCCCACTGAAGTGTGTGAATACTCCTTCAAATCTATTGAAATAATCCGTTACTGGCTCATCCTTGCCCTGTACACATGTAGTTAATTTGTCCGATTGAATCCTTTTTTCTGGAATTATTTCTCTCAATCTCTGCATTATCCGTTCTGGTAGATCTGCCATGCGGGTTCCCGGTTTTTCCCCTACTTTTTTATTTTTGTTCTCCAATAGTAACTCCGCCCATGTGGCGCCAAAAGCCCCTACGTCATCTACCGTCCTTATCTGTTTCCATATATCTGCTGGCAAAATGACTGGGAAAATCAAATCTATACCGTTCATAGTAAGCACTGCTGATCTCAGGGTTTACTCTACTTCCTTGTAGAAACCTGCTGGATTCTTTCTTATATCGGGAATCGTCTGTTTTATAGTATTCACCTCTTGCCTGGAAAAGGGGACATGCACATACTGGGCGGTGAAATGGGCTGGTGTTACCTGCGCTCCTACTGTTCCCGTCGCAGGGATCTCTACTTTTGGTACAAACGTGGGCGGAACCTCTCTCATTGGAAATGCCCCACTCACAATCCCTCCCCCTTCTCTTAGGTTCAATAGTATTCCTAAGTCCAGTGATAGGCCCGTTTCTCCTGTACTTCGCTCAAATGCTCTCTTGTATACCGCTAGTATCTCAGGTGGGCTAGCCTTATTGTTTTTTATATCCTTGTCTATTAAATGCTCAGCCATTGATTGCAGTGCCTTTCTTTTCATTGGCATGGAATATTCATCAAATATGTCATGTATGACCATTGTTGGGATACTAGGATTCGACATCCACTTTATCGCTTCCTGTATACATACTTTCAGCTTGTCGCCCCTCTGTACAGATGACATTGAATGTCTCCGCTGTATGTATGTTCTACCGTCCCTCTCCCATCTCTTCTAATATCCCAACCTCTGTATCCAGGTGCAGCAAACATTTCAGCATAATCATTATCCAACTCATTTTTTTTAAGATCAAAAAGTCCATTCACATGTTCCTTTACTTCTTCATCTTTTATTCTACAACATGCTAATTGGTTCAAATCTAACAATCGTTGTGGCGGTAATTTCTCAAGTAACTTTTTCCATTCTCCCACCAAAAATTTCCCCATGTATTCCAACACTACCTGTCTCTCATTGCTTCTTCGGTACCCATATAATGAGGCCAATGCTGGCGTCCCATCATTTCCTTCTATGTACATTTCTGCCTCTTGCTGTAATTCAATCTTTCTTTCTTTGCTGATCGTGCTGCGAGTTACCCGTCCAAATCCTGTTCCTTGAGCCCCGCCTCTCGCCTCCCCGGTCTCAATTTCGACTTCGGGAGGCGCGGATGGTGCTGAATCTGTCTCTGGAGCGGGAGGTGCGGATGGGCAAGTGACACAGGTGGTATCTGTGAAGGGCCTTCCTGGGTGCTGGGAAATTGCACGTCTGCGGTCTGCGCTTGTGGGATGGCTCGAGCTGTGGGTGGGGCGTGGGTTAATGCTTACGTGAGGGGAAGTGCTTGGGCTGCGGGAGGGGGTATGAGAGCTACTGGTTGGGCCTGCGCAGTCACTACTGGCATGTTTGGTTTCGATCCTGGTTTTGGGCTTCGACCCGTATGGGTTAACAACTGTTCCATTAATTCGTCCGCTATGTGTAGTTCCTGCTGCGGGTATATTCCTTCTATGTTCATTTGCTCACGTCTCCCTTCCCGTCTTAGACTTGCTGTCCACTCCTCCTCCTCCTTTTCTTCTGCTACCTCAAGCTTCGATTTGTGCCTACGCGCATGCTTCTCTCTACTCCTAAGTCGGAGCATTGCTTCCCTCCTCCAATCTTTGATAGTCTCAAAAGCTGCGGGTTGCGCTTTTTCCCTTATCAACACCCTTTCTAAGTTATCTATCCTCGCAATCTCAAAGCTACCATTAATCGGCCACTGATGGTCCTGTTACTTTCTAGTTTGCCTATGCCAAATTTCACAAAATATTATCGCACCCACACCATATTTTGCATACATGTCATAAGCCGGCGTTCCCCCAGGCGGTGCACTTTGGCCATTTTCCAAGGACTGTCTACCGCAGCGGAAAAGCCCTGCTAAAGTGGACAGTACTCCAGGCATGTTTTTAACCTTCCCCTTGGTTAATCAACCTTACTCTGGACCTTTGAATTTGCAAAATCAACACTCTACCAATAATCAGGGTTTCGTTTGAATCGGGAAATGACTCACCTGATAAAACAAGTCGCCTGTTTCCTAACGCAACCTCTCCCAACGTCGTGTCTGCGCTTCTCTGGCTTCTGCCTCGTTTCGGGACCCTCGCCTCCTTTGCCCTCTGGCCCGGTACGTCGATCAGGGATCAGATGTGTGCAGATCTGCGGAAGGAATATCTCACTTCTACAGGGCGCCCCGTACACCTCTTGATCCCGGCTCGATCGTCACGTCCTCGCCGTTCTCCGCCTTTACTCCGTTACAACGTATACGATGGGGCAAGTGGGGGAGGGTCCCTATTCGGGCGCCATCTTGAAAGGGGCCCTTTGGGGTCCCTCGCGATATGGAAACAAGGCAATAACCATACACGAAAGGATCCGCCAGACACAAGGTTCAAATTCCCAATGCTAGGGTTTATTGCAAGCAAAATAGTCCCAATTGGCCAACTGTGGTCTCACGCCCCGCGACATGTATTCTCTAGACCTCGAGGGACGCAAGAGAGCGAATTACGTACATCAGTTACATATATACTAAATGCATATCATACAATCAGCTATGTCATGCTTAACACCCCCCTTTTATTGAGTTTCTTTGAACTCGGGATGATGATGGACATTTTTGACGAGTATGACAATTATGACACTGTCGATGTCTATTCTAGTAACAATGTGCAATTTAGAAAGTGCAGAGGCATCTTCTAGTTGTTGAACAGAACACAGTGCTTCTGTTCTTGGAAGCAAGCTGCACACGGGGGAAGAGTCACATTCCAAGCTTTGCTATCTATGAGGTGCTATTCGTGTCCTGGGAGCCGACACGCTCTAAAGGGTTTTGTGAAGGGGGGCCGTAAGAAGAGCATAATTCAATCCTTTAGCTGCTTTATTCTAACATATTCTACCACAGTACGAGACTGGCTGGCAGCTGTGAAATGATTAAATGCCCTGCAGCTCTCCCTCAAGGCTACAGAGAGGGAGCGTGGGCATTCCTTCCTGGGCTGCTCATGAGGAGTTTCAACGAACTCCTCAGTCCCGCGGCCTTGCCCTTTCATATCCAGACAACAATGTTAACAGTTGAGCAGAGTAAGCAGAATTTGCAAGAATTGCAGGCTGCAAAGCAGTTTAGACAGAAAGCAATGAGCAATGGTTAATAAACAAAATGGCGATTCTTGCTACGTTTAAAATGGCCGCTTGTTGGTCAAGCATAGCAGTCTGTATTTCTATAATTCTGTGCATAAGACGGTTGGCCTTCGGCCATCAAGATACGTCTATCATCCAAATGAAGGGTATTTCATTTTCCCAGATTGACACTCCAGGACACATACTTTCACGTGCCCATTTGGAGGTTGCATCCAAAGTATGTGTGATTTCTCTTCCCGGGCACGCATTTCCAGTTCTGGGCCCTTACTTTCGCCTGAAGACAGCTCCCAGGGCATTTAAGATGTCATTTCCAGTGGAGGCACTCCTTCATGCCAGGCGGACGCAGGTGTTTCCGTAGCTGGACGACAGGTTGATCAGGCTTCCTCCACGGAGTCATTAATGGAGCAGATAACCATTGTCTGTCGAGTGTTGACATTTCTGGGGTGCCTGATCAAATGGGATAAATCTTGTTTGAAACCTTCTCAAGACCTGCAATATATCAGGCCCAGTTTTGGACCGCACTGGGTTGATTCCTACTACCAATAGACTTGGAAGACCCCCTGCAGGGTCTTCTGGGGCTTCTGCTGAGAAAGGACTGAGTTACAGCCAGGGTTGTTCTCCAGGTACAGGGTCACATTGCAGCACATGTCTTTGTGGTCCTGTGAGAGAGTCTGCACATGCGACTGCTGGTGTCCCACTTACACCGCTCTTGGACGACGGATTCCCAGATGTATGAGTCACAGATTGTCATTCTACCAGATCTCAGGGATCCAGCAACAGTGGTGGATGGATTTGGTCAATCTGTTATGGGGTTCTCCGTTGGTTCACCCCTTAGCGAATATTATTACTACAGATGCCAGTGGCTTTGGGTCGGGGGCAGTGTTTGGGGCACAGAGGTGCTGGACGCTGATGCAGGTGTCACTATCGTCCAATCGGAGGGAACTGGCAATAATCTTCCTGGCTCTCAAAAAGTTTTCCCATGCCATCCGGGGGTTGGCTGTTCTGGTCCAGACAGACAATACGTCCGCATGGGCTTATGTCAATTGACAAGGTGGTACGGTGGTACGAAGTCACTTCACCTGGAGTCTCTAGCGTACCCACTGGGATGTTGGGTAGAGAGCAACCTGCTGTCTTTGCGAGATTTATTTTATTGAGCATTTGCTAGGTGCTAATACATCAGAATTGTGTTTCATAGCGCCACAAGGATAAATGGGAAGGGAACAGGGGAAAAATAACAATGGCAAAAACAGTAAAATACAGACGTGGCCCTACTAGGCCTTGTGGCATTCGGCCGTGCAAGTGCAGTGAGGTGAAGTGCAGGAGGGAGGGAGGGAGGGAAGGGGGGAGCTGAGGAGTAGACAAGTGCTGGTGGAGGACCCAGGAGGGACGTGCGGAGGGGAGCCAAGGAGGAGAACCTCAGGCTAAGTGCTGGTGCAGGTGGCTCCCAAGAGTGGGATGCAGAGCCGCTGAGCAGGGCCCGCATGCAAGGACAGTTCAGTGGGGGTTGGAGGGTGCTGGTATCGACTGGGAAGAAGGGCCTGAAATCCTGTGAGACTCATGAGGATCTGGCCACTGGTCATAGCGGCAGTGGGGCAATTAGCAGGGAAGGAAAAGAGGGAAAGAGGCAGAGAGCAGCACAGTTTTAAGCTTTTTCCAGAATTTAAGGAGGTCAGGGAGGCTGTTCCAAAGGGAGGCGCCAGCTAAGGAGCGAGACCTGTCCCCCACTCTCTGTTTGGAGAAGTGTTTGATAGTCAAAGAGTTGGTGTTAGAGGAGCGTAGGGCTCTAGCAGGGGAGTATTTAAGGAGGGACGCATGGTCCCAGGCCCCAGAAGGCCTTGTAGATGATGCAGAGGTTCTTGAAGCCAGTGGTGAGATTGTAGGGCTGGAGAGATACGGTCCCTGGGCTTGAGGCCAAGGATAACTCAAACTTGGGGGTTTGGAAGTTTAGAGGCAGGAATTACACAGACAGGGCTTAACCCCACAATTGGCATTAGCAGTTCCGGGTGTGAGCTGTAGGTCTCCCAGCTGTTAAAAGGTTTCCTCTTGTCTAAACCCATGGTGTGTGCTGGTGTTCCTCCTTGGGACCTTGCCTTGATTTTGCATGCTTTGCAGGACTCTCTTTTGAACCAGTAGAGCACATTGATATCACGTTTCTTACATGGAAAACAGTGTTCTTGGAGGCCATTACCTCGGCATGGAGGCCGGGTGAAATTGGAGCGTTGTTGCGCATGGGTCCTTTCTTGTGAGTACTTCCGGATTCTCTGGTTCTTTCACGTGATCCGAATTTCCTTGCTAAAGTTCATTTGAAGTTCCATTAGGCACAGGATATTGTGCTGTCATCCTTCTTTCCCAGTTCCACATCTCCTGAAGAGGAGCAGTGGCATAAAATGGACATGAAACGGTCTGTCTTGGCCTACCTAGACAGAATTGTGTATTTTCGATAGTCTAACGGTCTGTTTGTGACATTTTGGGGTTCGAAGCCTGGCCGACTGAAGGCATTGGTCCCTACGATTAGCCATTGGATTAGGCAGGCCATTGCTTTAGCCTATTCTGGGGCGCAGGTCTCTTTTCTGGCATCTGTTCAGGGTCGCTCTACAAGAGGCATGGCAGTGTGTTCGGCACAGGCGAGCCGGGTGCCGATTCAGGAGATCTGTAGGGCGGCAACCTGGGCTGACCCCAATACGTTTACCAGACACTATTGCCTCAGTTTGCACATGCAAGGGTCTTCCTCCTTTGGGAAGGGGTAGTTGAGTGCTGGCACTGAGACTCTGGTGTGATTTGTTGTGGTGTTCTGAAATAAAGTTGGAGATGGGGTGTTGCAACTGCACACTGGTTGGTCTATGTTTTTGTGTTCATGGATCACTTTTTCACTGCTGTCTTTGGTATGCCTCATAAGTAAGCACTGGGACGAGGAAGAGGGACATGGAGGTAATGACCCAATTACTTAATGGTAATCTTCATTACTCCTAGTCCTTCTTTTCCTCATCACAGTATGTATGACCCTCCTCCCCGCCACAGTGGAGCATGAAAAACCTTCCATGATGTGTTAGAGGGTATCAAAACTAACATGTTGTGGGAATGGGGGAGTATTGTACTCTCTGGATGGGTTGGGTAGGTATATGAGTTAGTTAAAAGATGGACCAGATTCCACGATGGACCGGATTCATGAGATGAAGGTTGGGAACCTCAGAAGTAAGTACTGCTGCGAGGAAGAGAAGGACTAGGAGCAATGCAGATTAGCAGTAAGTAATCGGGTCAGCACACTCACTGTCATGGCATCGGCAGCTCTGCACCCGTGTGAGCAGGCCATGCCCCTTATTCTATTGCAAGACAGGAGGCTTCATATTATGCAATCATTCTTTACTACTTGACAACACAGCGGCAAAGAAAAACAAAACAAACTTTAAAATATAAAAAAGGTTTTAGTTTAGTTCTGTTTGTTAACTTTAACTTAAGGGGAAAACCCCAAACCAAAATATAGGGCAGGTCATGCCCTAGCAACATCCAATAGGCATGTCTCCTCCCTTATATAAGTCCTGTCCTCTAAGACGACATCCTCTTTCTTTGCTGCTGACGCCACAAATGTAAGTCACTCCCTCTTATTTATGATACTTTGTTTGCTGTATCTTTATCTTACTGCACAGTTACTATGTGTCCTAAGTAACCTGCGCTGTAGTGTGTATATTAATTTTGCAAGTGATCCGGGTTTCAGCACTGCTTCGTGTTGTGTCGCAGTTCGTCCGGCTCTGCAACCATGAAGGGGGGGAGTTTCGATGGCACCTCCTTTTCCTTAGTCATTGTTCATTGTTATTCAGTCAGCGAAGCAGCTCGGAAACCCAGCAGGGGTTTAGCTCAAGCCGCGCACGCTTCATTATTCGGTACGCGTTCCTGTGTTGTTGAAGGTGGCCGAGCCTGCTCGGCAAGCGGTTTCTGCCCTCTGCCTATTAAGGCGTGTGTGCTTTTCCCCATTGCTCTGCTCCGGTCACGGCCTAAACAGGCCTGTACGTAGCGCGCTCTGGTGCTTTAACCCACACATACCCTGCCTGCTAGGCTTTCAGGCTCAGCCTGCTTGTGAAGCATGGGCGTTTCTCCTCACGCGCTTCATAGGAGACCAAACGGATTCAAGTTTGGTGATTGCGGCCTTCACGCCCAGCCCACGTTATACTCAGTATGCTTGACTGGCTTGTTTGTTCTGTGTTCTTTTCTCACAGTAAGCACACAGTGTGTTATAAACCCTGTTCACTAGAACTTAGGTTTTTTTCTCTGCACACAATTTGGTAGCTAGTAAAGGTGGTGAGGGTCCTTTGTCAGCCGATGCAAGTAAACAAGTTAGGCCTTCTAAAAAAAGTGATACTGGGTAGGAGCTGAGGATGGCACTAGTAGAGGTTGTCACAAGGGTAATACAGTATACTATGGACTCAGCTCTTCAGGAGCTCAACTCTACACTGGCCTCCTCTTTTGATAGGCTCATTAATAAAATTGCAGACTTTCATCCTCAACCTGTCCCTGAGCCAGTGCTCGCCCCTCCAGTCCTGCTTAAATGCAGGGGAAAATCTAAGCATTTGACAAGTCAGGATGGTCCCGGCCCTAGTTTCTCACCTCAGGAAGACTCCTTTAGAAGAGCTGTGAAGAGGAAACTAGATGAGAA
The DNA here is from genome assembly GCF_040938575.1 of Ambystoma mexicanum. Taxonomy (NCBI): domain Eukaryota; kingdom Metazoa; phylum Chordata; class Amphibia; order Caudata; family Ambystomatidae; genus Ambystoma; species Ambystoma mexicanum. The sequence goes on from NC_090936.1 coordinate 624,123,745, forward strand.
CCCTGCAATTTACATTCTTTCTTGGGCCAGTCAGTAGGGGACTATTCCAGTTCCCAGGGATCTGTCCATGTCAACTCAGGATAGTTCATAGTTCAGAGGATTCCTCACCTAAACTGCATCAAAAGGAGACCCCAACAAACCTGTCCCAGGGTATAGTCGACTGTGGGGTACCTTTTTTTTTTTACCTCTCTCTCATTCAGCATCTCAGGTCCGCTGAATGGCATCCATCGGGGGCAGTGTCTGTTTTCTTAAGGCATTGGGTCAGGAGACCTCTCCCAAAGGAGGATAGAAATAAGCCCCACTCAGAGTGTCCCCGGCCGATTATTCCTGATAAGGTAGTCTTTACCCCTGATATAGATCAACGCGTGGTTTCTTTCTTGTCCCAAAAAGGGAAAGACCCTATAAAAAGGGTATATGGGGCTTTGAGGAGCTGCCAAGACAGGCTTTTAGATGTTCTAAGGCCACTTACTCAAATTTATGAAATGGCAGAGGATGCTGCTTTTTCTAATTCCCCTTTGGAAGTGCACGCCCTCAGCGGGTGGGTTCAAAGATCCATCTGCCTTCTCAGCAATGCTGACGCCACAATCTCTAAAGAACGCCGTACTTATGCGGAATGATTCAAAATTAGCAGACATTGCTGAGGGTGAGGCAGGCTCTAAGGCCCAAGTAAATCTCTTTGGGTAAAGATTCATAATGGATTTGTCGACCTATGTACATACCTTTACGGCTTTAGAGAAAGCACCGGTCAATATTCGTAAAGTTTTCGCCCCTAAAGATTTTGACAAGGCTAGAAGAGGCAGAGCCCGCTCCTCTGGCCGCCCCTCCCAGGGTTCATCCCGTCTCAGACAATACACAACCAGGGGTGCGCATCATTCATCCTCTACTCGAGGAGCCCAGCCTGCATTCTATCCCCAGAGGGGTACTAGTGAAGAGGACGTCCAGGCAGAGGAGGTGATAGAGGAAGGACGGTTTCAGGTAACGCCTCATGTTTTAAGTGTTTCTTCCCGCAAAGATTTGGGGGGAAGGTTGGCCTGGTTTGGCCCCCACTGGGTTCTCCAAACGGTGATGGGTTTTTTAATAGAATTCTACTCACCCCTTCTCAGTTGGTGTACCCGGTTCCCCTCTCCTTCGACTGCGCCAAGCAGGCGGCAGTTGATGCAGAGGTCCAGGAACTCCTCCACAAGGGTGCTGTGGTTCCGGCTACCTTCTCAATTCCTGAGTATGATTTTCTTGGTCCCCAAGCCAGAGGAGGTTTTCCGACCTGTTGTAAACCTAAGAGATCTAAATTCATTTGTGGTTTACCAGCATTTCAAGATGGAGGGCATTCACCTCCTCATGGATACTCTTCTCCCGTCAGATTGGGTGGTCAAGATTGACCTCCAGTGGCCAGATTACAGAAACTTTGCAGCGGTGCAAGGGCAAAGTTTGCACAGTATTAGCACTAGGGCAAAGTTTGGCGCACACGGGAAGTACTCGAAGTACGGCTGTTGGCTGTGGAACGCCGGGGACTGTATCTGCTGCTCGTGATTCACACGAAGTACGCTGTTGCTTTATCACTGTTGGTGTGAAGAGAGGACATCCTTCAAGGCAACACGGAAGTTGCCTGTTCTCAAGTAAAGCTACTAAGAGACTGTTGCGTATTGTGTTGGAACATTAACGTTGAGAGACAAAGTGTTTGTCCTAATACGCATCTCTGCCTCCTTGCTTTCAGTGATCCTGCGATTGGCCGTTTACATCTAAACCCCGACTTTGAGCCAGCCCACGTTATTCTTGAAATACTGTGTGCGCAGCGCACCCGCACGCGCACACGGGAAGTACTCGAAGTACGGCTGTTGGCTGTTTGCTGCTTTGCGCAGTGAGCAGCAAGGCATATATGGTAAGATCTTATATACGGAGTTCTTTTTTGTGTAAGGTGTATTGAGGCTTAGCAATAGGGAAATTGTTAAATTTATAAGCCGACTTGCGTTTTGTGGTGAGACTGCGAGAGGCATTGTAAGGCACTGTAAGTAACGTGCTGCAGGCACGGATAGGTACAACTTGAATACCCAGCTGTTGAAATTGGTGTGTTTGCATTGAGAGACTAGCAGTCTTGGGACTGTGGTGTAATGAAAAGAAAGCTCGCGGGTGTTAAACGAGATTGTAATATGCCTACCAATAATATTAAAACACAGCGTATGAGCATAGCTCATGCAATTGCACTACCACTTCCGGTCTCTCTGACTCAGATGAGGATCTAATAGAGTGTGCCCAAAATGAATCAGCAAAAATGATGGTGGAGAGGGTTGAAGAAGACATCTCTGCCTCCTCCCAGTCCCTGTTCAATGAGGAGCGGAGACTGGGAGGAGGTGATGGGACTGACACGGGACTGACTGATCTTCACAAACCAAAAGAGATAGATACAGGTTTGTCATTTATGGACACGCCACCAATATTTGCATCAGGGGAAATAACAATGTTGGGGCTATCTGAACATTTTGATGCATCAACGCAACTCTCTTATTCTAAAAGTGGCTTTGTTAATCCTGTAGTAGTAGCTAGAGAAGCCAGAAGGAATGTTTGTTCTCACGTTATTGAGGAAACGGATTTGGGCCAAGGTGAGCTATTAAAGGAAGTTAAGTCACAGACAAGTATTTTAAAAGAAATCTTGCTAGCCTTGAAAGTATTTCCGGAAATGCTAGCAGAAAATATGGCAAAGATGTATTTACCAAGAGGTGAAGGCAACATAAATGGGCTTATTGCCACTCCTCATACTGAATTACAAGCTGTTAGTGCTCCTCATTTGCTTATTCCAAGGATTGAGCTGAAGGAGAAAGAACATAGTGTTATTGTAGTACCTGACACCCAGAGCACCAGTATCTATACCGCAGATTTACAAATACTGACTGCTGCGAATGCGTCTATTAAGGTTGCGGAAATAAAAGAAAATGAAAAATAAATAGGCAAAAACAGGCATGTGCACAAAAGGCATTGAATGTATCCTCCCGAAGGTTTTTAAGAGATTGTAATCTACGTGACCCTTATTTGGTAATTCCGGAGAAAAATTATGCATCACAGTTAAAGGATGGGCTATCAGCAAGTTTGCATGGGAGTAATGTGATGAAAGGGGGAAAATTGGTGGTTCACCCTCTGGAAAATCCAGGTATAAACAAGCCATTGATGGGTATTACAAAGTCAATGCTAGCAACTGACAGTGGTTATGAACAGAATGCGACTGGTTATTCTGAGGCTGTAACTAAACTATCAGATGCTCTGAAAAACAAAATAGTTACTGATAGAATTGATACTAATCTAAAAAATCTAGAACTTGGGATGCTCGATATTTTTGATTTATTCAAGAACTCTGATGCTCCGATGCGAATAAATATACCACCAAGCGACAAGAATGCGGGGCATGTGTGCCCTGAGGATGTCGAGGGGCGAAGTAAGGAGAGACTTACATATGTTGGGTCAATGGGGCGGGTTCAAGAAGGTATGAATGAAAAGATGTCTATTGATGGTGTAAACAAAGCTGATAGGGCCAAAGTGCAGGTATATACAAACAATGGGGTACCGGTTAGTACCGAGACCCTGTTGAGCACTCCTGATTGTATGGAAGTTCCCATTGACCCCCAATTGGTGATAAATAGTAACCATATCCCACTCAAAAAGGTTGATCTAGATGCTGGAGATCCACCTTTGACAGAAGATCATGTACGAACTCTAATTAAGGAAATACTGATGCAGAAAGTCGGAAAGATGCCTGTTATAGAAAGCTCAATTATTGGAAATATCATTCCTAATGATATTAGTCATTGTGATCCAGAGAAAAGATCATGCTTAAGTACTGCTATAGAAAGCGTAACTACTGGAAATATCATTTATAATGATATTAGTCACCGTGAACCCGAGAAAAGATCATGCCTAAGTACAAAGTACGAATTTAGAGCTCAGTCGGGGACAAATGCTTTACTGGAGGGTGGAGTGAGGGAATGGGATGTTTCCCAGGATGCTTCTAATGAGAACAGGTCTCACGATATTTCACAGGAATGGAATGTTAAGGGGAAAAACCAGAATAGTAATTCAAATGAAAAATTGCGTCGGCCGCATTGGCCAAACAAACCAAGTTTGATTTTATATTATGTGTTTGACGATGGTTATTCCCCTACTCTTAATAGGCCATACATTTTGAGCCTGTTTCGTGGGATACCAGAGTTAGCACTCATTTCCTCTGCTGATATACAACTGGTTGATTATATCCACCCATTTAGGCTTGATTTTGTACATGTGTTGATAGTATCACCAAATGTACTTGCTCTGATTCTAAAGGAAGCAGGGGCTCTGCAGAAGAGAGGTTTTGATACTTATGAGTATCTGGATCAGAGAGTAAATGGGTCAGAGAGAAGTTATGAGCACTTATCCCGAAATGATAGTCAACGGGAGAAGTGATGGGATATGAAACAAGGAGGTGGAGAGGTTTTGTCTATAAACGAAATGAAAGAATGGAGAACAATGGCAGTATCTCTTAGGGAGTCTCTTGAGCAATTAAAACACATGGGGAAGTCCCTTTAGCGATGATACTTCATTCAAATTGGTGACATGGAACTCCAGAGGGCATACGCATTTAGCCTTAAATAAGAAAGTCACTAGAGAAATTCGATTTTGTTTTATTACAGGAATCTTGGGCTTGTGGCCCTTTGTTATGGGATGGCTATGTTGTCCTATGTTTGTTTGGTATTCAAGGCCAAAGAGGACGCCCTAAGGGTGGTATGGTGCTTGCATATCGTAATAATCAAGATATTTCAATGTTAAATGAGAAACATTCGTATACTTCTTGTTTAGTTGCTACCTTTCAAATTACAACTAGGAATGGTAATATTCACCTAATGGTGATAAATATTTATTGGAATAATGTTGATAATGATGATGGCATGCTTGAAAAATTGCTTGTTGATTTGAATATATTGTTAGAAGAGTGGTTAATCTCCACACCAGAGGGCCTGATTATTTTGGCAAGAGACATGAACGCCGATTGTAATTTATCAAGCAGTGAGAGGGATTGGAGCTTAATTGGACCTTGCAACAAAAGTATGGGAATAGGCAACAAACGACACAGAGGTGCTCTATGGTGTAGTTTTGCAAAATCATGGGGCCTGATACGGTTGTTCAATGATAAACCTACTTGGAAAGCACGAGGGGAGACCTCTAAGATTGATTATATTTCTGCTAGTGAACATCTGATTGAAAATTATGCGAATATGCTTGTGCAATATAATGCGGCTAATGATCATGCAATGCTTTCAATGAATATAAAGAAACAAAGCAATCATAGTAATGTATATTGTGCTCAAAGGGTAGTTAATGTTAGGAGTTCTAGAATAAAGTGGAATACCGAAAAAACAGTTAAATTCAATAATCTAATGTTTCATGTTTTTGAGAATAGACCTTTAGAAGCAAAAAAGAAACAATATTCGGTTGATGAATTTGGTGAGCTAATGGGCTCGATGCTAGCCAGGTTTGAGCAACCAACATCGGTAGTAGCCTTACGCAAAAGAACTCATAAACATACTTTTGATCTCGATATTAAGCTTCATAGAGCCGAGCTGAATAAGGACTTGCGTGCCTTAAAAAGACAGAAGTTGTCTACCGAAAAGCTCAAAGAACAGTGTAGAATGAGGTGTCAAGTCTACAGGAATTGGAGGATTCACCATCATGCCCTCCTAATACAGAAGGACGGCGAAACAATGCTTAAGGCAATGAAGGAATCCAATTCTAGAAATTACTGGGCCTTGATTAATAGTACAGAGACCTCACAAATCCAACTGAATATTAATCATATTAGTGAGAATGTATGGTGTGATTACTTTGAGAAACTCTATGCACTCTCTAGTAACAATGATTCTCTGTTAGGGTGGATGAATCACAAATGGACCCTAGATGTATCCGTGGATAAAATATTATTTATAATGAAGAAAATGAAAGCCTCTAGTACTCCTGGCCCTAATAATGTGTCTATGGCATTGTTAAAACAAAATGAATTATTGTGGGCAAGAGTATTGCATATGGTTTTTAAAGATGTAATTGAAACACAAACAATGCCAGACTCATTGAAATTATTGCATGTTCTATTGATATACAAAAAAGGTAATCGCCAGAGTCCGGTTAATTATAGACCCATATCTTTGATAAATATCGAAACAAAGATATTTTCCGCCATAATCCTGGAAAATGTGTTAAAATGGATGGATGATAATGAAATCCTTGACGTGCGACAGATTGGATTTCGTAAAGGTCTGGGGACGGATGCTTGGGGTTTACTAGTTTCTATTTTGCAAAACCAAACATCTAAGACTGTGCATGTACCCTTGTATGCTGCGTCGATGAATCTTTCTGCAGCCTTTGACATGGTTGACAAACCTCTACTATGGCAAAGGCTTGCTACATTAAATATAGAAAGGGGGTTGCTTTCCATGCTTATTCGGTATTACCCAAATTGACCTTTTACAATTGACCTTTTGCACAATTGACCTAATTATAGTGGTCCTAATTGACCTTCTGCACAATTGACCTTTATATTATTTTAGTTATTTTATATATGTATTGGGTTGGTTTTGGATTGTAAATAATATAAGGGGATTGGGTAGGAGGTTTCAGGGTGTTTTGGATTGGCTGGGGGGTTGCGGGGGTTTCCCCCGCATATATGTCCTAATTGACCTTCTAAATTAGGTCAATTCTCCCGAGGTCAATTCTCCCGAGGTCAATTCTGAAAAGGTCAATTAGTATACAACCGCTTATTCATCTATATTACAATACTGTTCTAAGGGTTCGACTCAACAATGAGGGCTTAATGTCTAAGGATATACGATCCAGAAATGTACTTAAACAGGGCTGCGTCTTGGCGGAGATTTTGTTCAATTTGTATGTGTCTGGTGCAAATGAAATATTTGATCCCTCAGGTTTGTTATCTCCTAAGATTGATGGAAATGCGATTAAGTGGGTTGCGTACGCAGATGATTTTTTGCTTTTTGACAAAACAAAAATAGCCTTGCAAAGGCTTATTGATGTGTTTGTCAGGTTTATCAGAGATTTGAAATTGAAAATTAATCCACAGAAAACAGTTGTGATAAACCTAGGCAATAAGAAATGTGTAAATCCAGTATGGTTTGTAGAAGGAACCGCAATTCGGTTACAGAAAGCATTAAAGTATCTAGGCTATTCATTTTCAAGTAATATGTCAAACAGCTTTGTGAAAAAATGTCTTGAATCTAAAGCCACTGAAGCGGGGAAACAAATGAGAGTCATCAAAAGTAAATATGGTAAATTTTCAATGGCGGCTTGTAGGAACTTCTACATGATGAAGGTCATTCCAAGACTGGCATATGGTTTAGAGTTTTACCCTGACAGAGATACATCTCAGTTAAAAATAATTGAATCCAATATTTGGAAAAAGTTATTATTTTTTCTGCCAAAATGTATACCAATTGAACTAATAAGGTACGAGTTTGGTTTCAACTCTTTAAAATGTAGCATGGCTTGTAAAAAAATAATGCTACATCGAAAGTGTGTTCTTGCAGGATCTAATTCAATGTGTCAAATATGTAATAATGTAGGAACGGAGAAATATATGTTGAACTTGAAAATTGAGGTGAAAGCATTTTGTGCAATATTGGAGTTACAATGAAATGTCTCTTAGAGAGACCTGCCAAAACCAAAATGCTGATTAAAGCATTTGACTGGGTTGCGAATAATGCTGTAATAATGAATTCAAAATTGTATAGTCAAGTTCTATCGGTGTGGAAATGGTTCCCGGAACCTGAGTCATATCTTGTCAAATAGCCTTCTCGGAAATTACGTAATAGCATCATGCGGTTTAGGTTTAATGTAATGAATACCAATGAAATAGGTGCCATAGGGAAATTGATTCCTGAGAATAGTAAGATCTGCAGATTCTGTATGAATGTAGAGAATACTGAAACACTGTCACATTTGTTGTTAGGCTGCCCTATGCTGATGAATGAAAGACTTGTATATTTCTCGGATTTTTTATATGACACTTCATGTGTAATAAGAGAGCAAATATGGTTTGAAATGCTTCATGGAATTGATATCTCGCTGAAAATAAGAGCGATAGCGTTTCTAACATGTATCTGCAAAGTGTCATAAAAGGAGAAATGATAGTTAATATAGGATATGATTGTACTAGCGTGTAAAAACCTTTTGTCTGTGGAAATTGAAAAATTATAGACAAAAATGAATATTTGGTGAATTTAAATCGAAAAAGATGAATTTTAGAATTAATTGTGAGATGTTTTGCTTAGATTCAAGAGATGGTGAGATTGAAGCAAATGTTATAATGTATTTGTAGAATGGTAATAGCATTTTAATGTTTTTTATCTTTTGATATTGAAATTTTGTAAAGGTTTTTTCAAACCAATATACAATAAAGAAAAATAAATAAAACATTTATTTTGTTAGTAGAACTTTTTAAAGAAGGGAAAGCATACAGAACCATTAATGGGTTCAGGTCAGCCATCTCTTCCGGGCATTTGTTGGTGAAAGGTGAACCGGTGGGAAGGCATTTTTTAGTTCATAAGGCTCTCAAACCCATTCGTATCAAGGTGCCTCCTGGGCCAAAGTATTCCTTTTTATGGAATATTAATTTGGTGCTTCAATTGTTTCAGTCTTGGCCTGATAATGATCAACTCACTTTGCAGCTTTTCTCCAAGTTGGCCATATTGTTGTGCCTCATTTCAATTAAAAGGGTTTCGGATGTTAGGGCATTAGATATTGATGATAAATTTACTCTCCTCAAGGGGTATCCTTCTTTGTTTCTAGGAGGACTAAATGTATGATTCTTTTTTTATTATTTGTTTATGGTTCAAATACAAATGTAGAACCTTTACAAAAAATAAACACACATCTTAAAACAATAAAATATTTAGAATGACATTCGTGTTTTACAAAATAAGAGAAGGCTATCACCATATGCCTTGAATGTCTTCTAATTGTTGAAGGTAAGCAGCTCTTTTTCTATGTGCTTACACAGACTTACTAATTCATAAATCAACGGCTTATGTATACCTTGCATCATGCAGGCCCATAGAAGTTGTAAACAGTCCTTAAAATCAATATTTACAAATTTCATCAGGCGGTTAGTACGCATTGCTTTGAAATGAGGACATTCGAGAATAAGATGTTTCAAAGGGCTCATTGCATGAAGGAAAGCGACATCCAAATTGTTTAGGTTCATCTTTGTTACTCCAGTTAGTAATTATTTCTCTAGTGCAATATAAGTTCATTCTATACCATATGTAAGCTTTTCTGGTATGGTTACATGGAAAGAAACAACATGTTCAAGTCTAGGATTACGTTGTCTGATGAATGCACCATATTCCCTATACAATTTGTAAGACGACAATCTTTCTATTGTCAGCCTCCAGTCTTGTTCAAAAAGCTTCCTTTTGGCATACCCTGGACGCTGATGAACATCTTCAATTGAGATGCATAAAATGTTTATAGGTGTTCCATTTTAGATTGATATTGAGAAAAGCAAGCCAAATTAGTGGAACCCAACATTTTTTGCAGATCTTCATATAGTGAGTTTTTTGGAGGAAAATAGATTTTTTCATAGCGACATCATTGTCGCCATTGCCAGCCTCCAGATAATACACAAGGCCAAGCTTGTGACGAATCACTGCATTTGGAACCGACATTGGTAGGCGCATTGCACTTTTTATCAGTGATCCCTAAATACAATCTAAAGTTGCACTCATGTCACACAAACAGATGTCAAGAGAATATAAGATGACGCTTTCAATTTTTAATGTCAAAAAATCAATCATTGGAATTAATGAAAATGTACAGAATTTTGAGTAAATCATTTTCAGTTGGGACAGTAGTGGGCGAGTCTTATTTTTAATTAAGTCTGTCCAAATGTTGATTGAATTTTGAGGTGAGATTGTAGCCCAAGTAGATCACGCTGATCGAGCTAGGGATCTGTGTTTTCATAATCTCCCAACGATATCCCTTGCTGTTCTGTTTGGTGCCAAATTTCAAAATAGCAGTCTTTGAAGGATCAGGGGTCAGGTTATGAGCGACTGCAAATTCCTCAAAAAGTGATAGCTTCATTTGCAGTCCCGCTGGAGTGGGGCTCAACAATAATAATATTGTCTGCAAACGCAATCCATTTCAGATGCATAGACCCAACTTTAACCGAGAACAGATTACTATGTTCCCATTCTTTATCAAGATCTGAAAGATATAAGTTAAAGAATATTGCCGCAAGATTACAACCTTGCTTGAGCCCAATGGATGTGCTTATTGGTTCAGTAGTTCTGCCATCAGCAGAGATTTTAATTTTATAAAAGGTGTTCGTGAAGAGTTTAATGAACCAGTAAAGTAGCACTGAAGGAATACCCATAGTTCTCATTTTGTTCCACAAGATACTACGTACTACGTTGTCGAATGCTGACGTCATGTCTATCATGGCTATGTAGACAGATTGAGAGTTCTTTCTTCTTGTGCCATCTATCATATAGGCCATAATGGCAGCATTTAACGACATACTCATTCCCTTCCTAAATCCTATTTGATATTTCGAATACAGGTCCTTTTCCTTTATTACTTTTTCAAGATCATAAAGGAGGAGGATAGCGAGCAATTTCTCGTCCGTATCAATCAGGGAAATAGGTCTGTAGTTCTGCAGTAGGGTGGGATCGCCCTTTTTGAAAATAGGAACAATGTTCGCAGTAGTCCATGTGGGCGGAATCAAGCCTGTATTGATAATAAAGTCAAATTTGATGTTCAGTATTCCTGCCCAAAACTCAGGATCGGCTTTATAAAGACAAGGGGGAAGGCCGTCGGGGCGCGCAGATTTAGAATGAGATAATCTTGAGATGGCCCATTCAAGATCTTTCAGCGACCATTCTAATCGGGCGATCCTCCTATAAGATAACTGTACATCTGGAACAACCTCAGATTTAGTTGGAATATGAAATTTAGCTGATATATATTCCTGCCATACTTGGTCAGATATACAGTTATAAGTAGTAAGTGCAGACCTTTTATCACCACTCCTGATTGTGCACCAGATCACTCGAGTGTTGTGTGATACTATAGCTTTTATAAGGTCACAATTCTCCCTGTTATATTTACGAATACAGGCAAATCTGAGATTCTGCTTATAAGCTTTCAAAATAAGAAGCCGCTTATTTCGGCATTGCAGTCCTCCCAGGGAAGATGTTTTAAGTTGTCTTAGTGCCTTGTTTTTTTCTCTTTTTAGGAGCTTGCCAGCAGAGTCAAAGGGATTGGGATGGTTAACCGAAATATACCTTTTACTAAAGAGAATGAGTGCTTTGTTAATCAGTTCTGTATAGGAATCAATCACAGGCATTTCGTTATTCACTTTTGGATAGCCGAGTGCTCGAATCTCGTGAGAAACGTGCCTGATAAATTGCAGGCCCAAACCACGATTCCCTCTAATGGAGACATGGGGTCGATCGATCTCTACTAAGGCCAAGGTTGGCTGGGAGACCAATAATTCACATTCCAAAATTCAACGCACAGGAGATCTGTGCATGATCGCTGGCTACTATTTGACTGGTCTGTAAAGATAGTGTAAGCGGTGCAAGGCTACTCGTAGTGTATATGAAATCTATTGTTGAGGTTTTATTTCCTCGTGCCCAAGTTATTTGTGATTGCATATCCACATCTACGACCATGTCCATGTCCCAGTCGCCAAGTAATTCTCTGAATTTCGCACCCCTTGTACGTGATAAATTAGATGATTTAGGGTTTCCGCTCTCACTCGGGGCTCTACAATCACAGTTAAAATCACCACCAATGATGATTTCTTCAGACTGATGTTTGTTGGTTGTATTTTCTAAACATTCATCGAGTTCATCTAGCATTGCATCAAGTGTAACCTCTGCATGATTCCAATACAATGATATTATTAGGATTAGAGGGAATTTTGTCATGTTAGTTTCCACTAAGACACCCAATATGCTTGCTGATTCCCATATCCATTTTGACTGTAATTTAACAGTGTTATTAATTGCAATTGCAAGGCCCCCACTCGGGCGGCCTTGGAGAGACCTCTTGGCAAGCATACAATATGTGGTATACCCTGGAATGACAAAGAAACTCATTTTCATTGTTTCCTGTAAAATCAATATCGTAGGTTGGTTCTGAAGCAATGTTGATGCATGCCAGCCCATTATGTTAGCATACCCACATGAGTTCCATGATAGGATTTTTAAGTACGTTTTTTCAGGCTGCTATGAGGAAGAGGGCTGAATTTTCGTCCCTACAATGGCAGTAATCAATGGTTCCAGCCAGGGGATGCCTGTTGTCGTGGCAACCTGGTTTAGAAGCGCTTGCAAATCACATTCATCCTTTGGATTAGGTATCTGAGCAGTCACACTCGACTCTGCCAGCTTAGCAAGCGCAGGGTTGGTGTATGCTAGAAAATCGACTGCCGTTGATTCCAATTCGAAAGTGAATAGATTAAGTTCTTGGTTTTTTTAATCTCTTCACGATTAAACCAAATAAACTTCAAGATAGACTCCGAGCTCAGATAACATAGAGCTCTAAAGTTATTGGTCTGTGTTATAGATACTCTCAATAGGTCCTCTGATTTTATCATTCTCAATTGGGGAATGCGTGAAAATAAGGCCAAAATGAAAGAACGGTTAATGCGCCTCCCCGCAGTAGTAATCATATCTCCTTCCAAGCCAACGAGATGCAATTTTCTTTCCCCTTCAATTTGCTTCTCCCTACTTGTTTCTTCTATTCTTAATGGGAGACCGGTTTCTACCCTAGCCGTCTGCACTGGAATAAATGGTAATAAAGTATTAGGCTTTTCAACATTCACGGATCCCTCATATAAGGCCTTTCTCAGGATTTCTAGTGTACCATGGTGAGAATTCTCAGAGATTTTCTGTTCCATACTGGACGGTGGAATCATTTCCACTTTATCCATTCACGGATCCCTCATATAAGGCCTTTCTCAGGATTTCTAGTGTACCATGGTGAGAATTCTCAGAGATTTTCTGTTCCATACTGGACGGTGGAATCATTTCCACTTTATCCATCTTCGATGGAATGGCTGATAATAACTTTGTTAATATTACAGCCTTCTTGGAGGGATTTCCTCATTATTTCTTGTGCATCCTGATTTATCACAATTTGCTTCTCATTGCTGTTTTCAGCTAAGGATTTACTCAGTGCAGGGCCATGTATGGAGATATGGTTCGGAGTGAAGGTAGATGTTATCCCTTCATTCTTCTTCATAATATTAGTTTTGTGTGAGGTAATAGATCTCATCATTTCTTCCTTAGATGGATGCGGGATCTTTTCCTTAACATTTGACGTTATTATTTAATTAGAATTGCCTTTTCCAAGTTCATTTTCGACATAGGCAATTTTGCCCTTACCATTTGCCATATTTGAGATGTTAACATTGCTACATACATTCGATTTCGATGGAGTCGCTGAGTAACGTGGTGCCTCTAGGCACACAGCACTATATGATTTTTTCAAGGGCAATTTGGAGTCAGTAATAGTTTTGGGGTTGGCGCTCATTTGATCAAATGCAGGATCTTTCCTAGTCGTACAGCTTCTTCCCGAAATCAGAAAGTAGCTGTTTAAAATTGATTTGATGTTATGAAGAGAGGTCATTTGGACTCTACACCCTCTACTTCAATAACTCTGGTTTCCGCAATTTCGCCTGAGATTTCTTCATATATGTCAAGGATAAGATGGGAATTTATTATTTTCGCGGCTTCCAATTGATTTTTAGAACTTATGTTAGACTTTTTACTTTTTGATGTTAATTTTGTTTTCAAATTTGACTTCGGTATGAGTGCTTCCTGACTTTCTTTGGATAATTGTAGAACATCAATGCTTTCCTAATCGGAAATAACTATCACCGTTTCTTGAGACCGGAGGGGGGTCAAGCAATGGTAGAATCAAGTTCTTGGCCACATTGTTCGTGGATTTCTTAACCAAAGCTTACTTTTTCCTCTTAGCATGTCTTTTAATTGCTCTTAGGTGAGTTTTTTTTACACAACGTGACATAAAGGAGAAATTCTCTTCTGAGGACAACCCTTCTTGTCCTTTTTGTTGCTGCTCATTCAGTACTTTTACCAAAGTCTAAGGACTATCCGGAACGTCAGCTGGTTGGTTTATCTGAGCAAAGTGAGAGGTAATCGTGTAGTTCATTGCTTCTACTGCTATTCTATGTTTTTTTTATTTCTTGAATACAGTATCACATTAAAGGGGCAGAAGGAATAGCAGGCAGAGCAGTCGGCAATACGCCTGCCCCATCGCTCAATTGGTTACCTTTTTCCACTTGAGCGGGCGCCCAGTGAATGGATTGGCGATTGATAGCTCTTATCGTATCAGCAGCAATTATAAACCCTTCTATTTTATCCATTTGGGAGCATAGATGATGTAAAATCGTTTTAACATTCTTTAGCTCCAAGTGGGTCAAGTCATGTCCTTTATCCAGTAAATCTAATATTTTTATGATCACTGGAAAGGTACACGGGGATTGCAAATCATTCTCGATGGAATGATTAGAGCCCCCAGATAGATTGATTTGGGTGGACCTGATGGAAGCATCAGCCGAATCAGGAGAGTATGATAAACGGGGCGGCAATACCTCATGATTAATGTTCAGATGACAATCTCTGATAGGCTCATTTGCAGGACTTTGATCGCATAATGAATGAGACTTTACAAAATGTTGCCTTTTTAGAGAGCCATAGATGAGCTGGGTTAGCGTGTCAATTGCACGGGACACCTGATCGTCTAGGTCGACTATATTTTTTGTAGTGAATTCATGCCTTTCGTCGGGGTGTTGTTCAGCTAATAAAGATTCAGAGCAACTTCCAAAAACATCCTCTGTGGGCCGCACTACAGATCCATTTAACATTCTATGACAGGATAGAGAAGTAAAGAGGGGTGTAGTTGGTGGATTCTTTTCAGTGGCATGAATCATTGTGCAAGCATTAGCGGCCCTTGAAGTGCTTGAAGTTGTAGCTTCTGACGTAATGGGTTCAATATAAGATGTGCGGCCATTACAAACAAGCGCATCTATGCTAGTAGAAGTCAGGGAGGCTGCAATGGTAAGCACGCCCAACTCATTACATTTACTCCGTGTATGATTTCTCAGTGTCCTATTCTTCCTTTCAGGAAGATTGTACACTTTGCGTGGTACAATGTCTAAAATGTTTTGAACAAAAGACTGTGGGGCTCCTTTCAGCTGCTCATTTCTTACCGTAAGCCCCATAAACCGGTGTCTCTGGCAAGGCTGGACTGGTAAGTAAAAGAGGCCCTGGAAATAATTTACTGGGGACCAAAAGAGGCCCTGGAAATAATTTACTGGGGACCAAGAGAGGCCCTGGAAATAATTTGCAAAATGGCCCCACATGACACATTTTCAGCAAGACCAATGCTTTTGCTATGAGAACATTTGGAAATACCACACAAAAGAGGCCCAGGATGCAGAGGCCCACCGGGAAATCTCCAGAGTTCCCGTTAGGCCAGTCCACCGCTGGTCTCTGGCCGCAATAGCCAGGTGGATAAAGTGGGTCATAAGCAAAGCAGGAATAGATGTCTCCTTTTTCGGGGCCAATTCGGTTAGGGGCGCCATGACCTCTAAGGCGGCTTTCCTGGGGGGAAGTCTGGTGCACATTTTGAGGACAGCCGATTGGTCCAAAGAGTCCACGTTCAAGACCTTTTATCACAAGCGAATTGAACATGTTGCTTTGATGTAATTCAAGGGCTTTAAACTTGCATAATATGAAGCCTCCTATCTTGTAATAGAATGAATAATCCCCATCACCCACCCAGCTGTGTGTTTTTGTCTTTTTTGGCAGCTTCTGGATGAGGTGCAGCCCAATCGCAAAGGAGCCAGGAGGTCTCAGAGATCATAGCTGGGCAAGCTGGGATGTCATTTTAGAGGAAAGGACTTATATAAGGGCTAGGGCATGACCTGTCCTCCATTTTGGTTTGGGGTGCACCCCTAAGTTAAACAAACAGAACTTTAATTTTAAAACTAAAACTTGTTTTATATTAAAGTTTATTTTGTTTTTCTTTGATGCTGTGGTGTCAAGTAGTAAAGAATAATTGCATAATACTCACCTCCTTGTCTTTAATAGACTCTAAAGACCCCTCTGATGCTATTGAGGGGATTATCCATTAGCCGCGGTAACACTCCCTCACGTCACTACGTGATGGTGTGGCTACGTGCGGGTAGGCACGCGTGATGGTGTGGTTATGGGCGGGTAGGTATGCAGTGCTCCCGTGCACATGCTTTGCATGACAACACAGTTCAAGTGTTTAATATCTAGTAAACAATATGTTGGTTTACAGGGTTGGATTGGCCCCTATGCCTTTCAGCCCGTGGCCGGGCCGAAATCGTGCCTGGGGAGTGGGGGCCGGTTTCTGGCCATGCCTGGGCAGGTTTGGACAAAAGAAAAATGTTGAAACATTTTTTTGGGTGAAAAAAATAAAATATATTTTTGAAAAAAATACCTGCAACGGCATAATTCATCAAAGCAAGGTAACACATGCTACCTTGCTTTGATGATTTATTTGCATGAATGATGTGTGCATCATAACTTATGATTCATGCATCATTCACATGCTGCTGCAGCATGCAAAGTTGAGGGGCCGGGCCTGCCGCCGGGCCAGCGGCTGTCACCGTGCCGCCACTCCAGGGGGCACAGTGCCCCATGGAGTTGCTGTGCTGTTGTATTAGTGATAAATGCGTATTAGTGATATTAGTGATAAACAAACATTTTTAGAGTAGAATAAGCATTCCTTTCGGACTATGTATTTTGCCTTTCGTAAGGTGCAGTAATAGCATGTTTTTTTCTGCCGTTGTCTCTGTTACGATCATCACAAGACATTCCATCTTGGTGTCCGTGATCACTTGACAAAATCCTTGTGCCTAAAAGCTTCTGTACAGTGTAGAAATATTTGACCATAGCACATCAAGTGGCCATTTACTTAATTGTGCCACAATGAATGCTTTGTTGTAATGTGACTATCTTTCCCATCTCACTGGCATGCAGTTCAGGATGTTTGTTGGCATGTATGAGGTAACAAGTGCTCAGAGTATGGGATGTCCTGTGAGTGCGCTGATTTCCCTATTTTGCCAACCTCTGAAGCCTGAAAGTAGATGCATGCCGGCTTGAAATGCGGCCAATTTTGCACCAGACCTGCAGATGAACTTAACTGGTCTGCTGTTAAATCTCAGATACCAGTTTAATGGTATCCACTACAGAATAATTGCTCATTTTACTATAGCTGATATGATAGCTCAGTGGGTTGAGCGCTCGCTGCTGTGATTTGTGTGTGATCTGCAGGTTTGAATCCCAGCAAGGCCATCTCAGCCTTTCATCCTTCTTAGGTCGATAAATAAATACCAATATAAAAAAGAGCTTAATATGGATCTATATACACAGATATTGATACATATGGTGATCCATTCTTGTATAAAATGTATATCACATTAGTGAAATCATAACCAGATTTTTCGTAGTGTACTTAGGAACAATGCTATTTGATGCCACTTCCTTTTTTGTCAAGGGGTGAAAGGTCGTGTTTCGTCGCTTCCCGGGATGTCACTTTGGGGTGGGGTCAAATGACATCACTTCCTGTGATGTCATCAGAGGTCAAGGGTTGTGAGGCGAGGGGTCGGCCACTTTTTTGAAGCGATTGGTGGGCCGCTTTTTTTTTGAGTGTCCGGGCCTATTTCTTGTCCGAGTCCGACCCTGTTGGTTTATGTGCAAGGTGTCTGCTGCCTTGGTTCTTGTATGCATGCTATTCATATACCACTGGGTTCACATTTGTGTATGACATTTGCATAGGTCCTCATGCCCCCATGCCCACTTAAATGCAAGAGTACCCCAGTGCTGGCCTTCTGGGATCTGCAGTACAAAATGTCCCCATTTTAAATACCAGGCTATAAATCTCAGAAGGCACAGAAAAAAACACCACTGTATTACCATCTCCCAAATGGAACGGGGTATATTGGTGCCTATGCTTTTTGTGGGTTTGGGTTGCTTAAGAATTGTTAAATGAATGATATGTGAGAGAGTGAATGCTGTCTCGCTCTATTGGTTTATCGCGCTCTAAAATGTTTTGCAATAATGGGATTAACATATTAGGGCTTCTACTTAACAAAACAATCTTTCAAAATAAAATGCTTCATTATTGCATTATATTAAATGCGTATGTTGTCGTTTCCGTAGAGAGCGAGAGAGAGAGAGAGAGAGAGCGAGCGGGAGAGAGAGAATTAGAATATGGCGGCTTTGTTAGATGTAAGGGGGCACTTTGAGTGTGTAGTCTTACTTCTGTTTCTACTGTTCTTGTTTTCAGTCTCACAGCGGGGAAGTTAGTGACAGCTCTCTGCTAGGCTTGTATTGTGTGCAGGATGGCTTCGCTGACCGTCCAGCTATCACTGTTTCCTGCAGCGGTCCGGCGGGTGGCTGCCTCCGCCTGGAGACCTAATGTGCAAGGTAAAGCTGAATGCTTACCAAGCTGCTTCGTAATCTATGGGTCCCTCCTTCCAGTAACAGCGGATCGAAGTCTTCGCATGTTCACACGGGCTTGTGCGCGGGGCAGCCATTGCATTGCTCCACTTAAGTCGCAAAGGTGATCTCAGTCCAGAGGGCATTGAACGGTGTAGGATTATGATCTAAATCTAACGGCCCTGCTTGGTGAATCCACATTCAAACGTGTGCAGCGTTTATTTTATTTAGTGGAGTTCAGTCCCGATATGCCACGTTTTCAGATACGCAGGTGGAGAGGGGCAAACATTATGCTCGTTCCCGGATACTTGTATAAAAGGAATGCATGATCAGCCTCCCTTTTATGTGATTTACTGGACACGCACTACTTTTATATAAGTATTTGGGAAGGATCATGATTTTTGTCTCCACCAATTTTCCCAAAACTTGGAATATCTGGATTGAACATTTGGTATGTAGAACTATTGTTACTGCCAGTAACTATATTTCTACATAATAAATGTTACCATTCTCGGATTTAGTTGTGCTCTTTTAAAAAAAAAAAAATGGGTCTGACGAGAGGATTAACGCCTGATTCAGCTGAGCAGCATATAGTGAGTTAACCCACCCTGCTGCCGTATCCTCGGAAGGTAACAGTTTCATGGCATCTCTTTGGCGTAGCAATATTTTGTTCTCTGATGGGTGTATTTGTGGGAAGTTAAGCAGCCAGGTTAGAGAAACCAGATAGCCTCTCGGGGAAGGACTTGGGTGTGCGCTTTGCTGGGCAATCTCTAGAGGGGGCAGCCATTTGTAGAGTTTCTCAGCAGCAGCGTTGATCGCAGTGGAATGCATGCTGGCAGCCTGCAGTACCATTTTATACAAGCCTGTACATAATGTTTTTTTTTCCCCAGCTGTGTTGTTTTTACCTATCAGTTATTACGGTTGGGTTGTGACGTCACCCCGCCTGATGCTTGAGCAAGCACAGAGGAGAGCTCTGGCTTTCACAGCTTTTCAGACTTTTTTTTTTAATAAAATAGCTTTATTAGACAACATGCAGCCATTTACTGATAATAACTGTTTATAGTAGTATGTTTATTTGTTGCAATGCTAAACACGGAAGGATCTGTCTACATGTTATTTTTTTTTAAACCACAAAACGGTTTATACAATCCCTTTATTAACGTAATTGCACTATTTTTCTGTTCGTGTTTTATTTTAATCCAAACAGATTTTATATTGAATACATATATTTATACAACTGTTATGTTGATTTATACTGTGCACCGCTATCATTTGCATGGAGTCCAGGCACTTGAGCTCTGTAAGAAAGTGGGTGGGGTAGGTTAGTGATGGGGAAAAGGGATAGGATAGATGTTGTGCTCTTAAGTTGATGCTTTCAGAACCAGGAGAAACTGGCATCTGTGCGTGTCGACTTTCTGAGTGTGCTTTGAGTGCACTCTTCTTGTTGTGTCCGGAGGGGTAATGTCCAGTTTATGGGTTGTTTGTTGCTATTTTGTAATTGTGATGGATTGGTGACTTGTGTGTGTATTAAGGCTAGCCCTTTTGGGTGTGTGATGCATGCAGGAGAGGAGCAGGGGTGGTGTTTAGTAGTGTGTGGTTGTTTTATTGTTGGTACCAGGATCTGTACTGTCCCATGATTGCCTTGAGTCCGGGTATGAGTTGTGGGAGGTGCCAGTTTTTATGCTTGTCTCAGTGAATTAATTAGCCATGTTTTCAGGCGTTCTCTGAAAGTGAGGTGATCTTCTGTCGTTCTTATTTTCTTCGGTTACGAGTTCCATAGTTTGGCTATCGAACAAGAACATTTTTGTTTGGAGAAATTTGGCTCCTTGTCAGTTTAGTGATTTGTGAGTGATGCAGAGAGAGGGCTTTGAAGTGAATGCATGTTTTTAAAAATGTATTTTAACTGAAAGCCAATGTAGGCTTCTCAGGCTGGTGTGGTGTGGTCTCTTCTGTTTAGTCTAAGGAATATTCTTTCTGAAGTATTTTGGATGTGTTGGGAGTTTTTTTGTGAAGCGTTCTGGCATTCCAAGGTAGAGCCTGTTTGTGTAGTCTAGTCTCAATAATACCAAGGAGATGACTGTGTGAGTTCTTTTTTGGGAAGGTGAGGTAGGGAAGTATTTCTCTGATTAGTCACAGAAGGTAGAAGCATTTATTTGCTATTGCGTGGACTTGTGGTTCTCGTGAGTCCATGAAGTATTCCCAGGTTTTTATCGTTGAGTATGCCCTCTGGTTGGGTTCCCATGCATGGTCTGCTCAGGTTTGTGGGTGTTGCGCTATCCTCTGGGGGGAGAGCATTATTTCTGTGTTGGTCGTGTTTAGTTTGGGATTGTTGATTGTCATCCAGGTGTGTATATCTGTGAGGCATTTGTTGAGGGTGTTGTTTTGGTCTTGGGTTGAGGTTATCTTGAAGATGAGTTGGGTCTCGTCGGCACAGTTGTAGGTTGGTTAGTACATTGGTTTGAATAACTTTCATTAGGGTGGACATGTAGATGTTGAAGAGGAGTGGGCAGAGGCTAGATCCTTGTGATACACCACCGCTAATGTTTTTAGTGTTTGATGTAAACAGCTGTATGCTGTTTCAGTTTGGTTGGTGAGGAAAGATTTTAGGCATTGTAGAACAGAGCTTTTTATGCCGCGTTCCTCCAACCTCTGGATTAGTATTGTGTGTCTAATTGTGTCAAATGCAGCTGATATGTTTCGCAGCTGATATGTTTCGTAGTATGAGGTTCGATAGGGTGCAGTTGTCTGCGTGGTCGTCCCATATGGATAGAAGTGAAGATTCCGTCCCCCTCATGGTTCTGAAGCTAACTTGGGAGTGGTTGAGTGTTCTGTTGTTTTCTATATGGCTGAATAGTATTTTGTAGATGTAGTTTCACTGAGTAGGGTAGGTTCGATATAGGTCTGTAGTTGGTGGGGTTTTCCACATTTCCTGTTGGTTTTTTAGGCAGGACTTGATGTATGCTGACTTAAAATTTCAAGGTACTATTCCTGTGTTTAGGGATAGGTTCATTAGTAGCCGGAAGTATAATGCTGGTGTTCTATGGTTGAATCTTTGTTTGAAGATGTCTGGTGAGCATGGGTCAGTAGGAGATCTGCCAAGGTGGGTGTCTTTTATTAGTTTGTTGAAGGTTTTTTTGTTTATAGGTTCGAATCAGTCGAGAGTTGTGGTGCGCTGGCTGGTGGTTCCGGATTTGTGTTTGTTGTGTGGTTTGAATTGCTTCTATTTTTGTTCTAAGGTGGTTTGTGATGTTATCACATAGGGATTGTGATGGTATGACACATTTGTTGCATGATGTTGGGTTTTTGATTTCCTTGATGATTTTGAATAGTTCCTTTTGTGGTTTTGTTGCAGATTGGCGTTGTATACTTTTAGGACAGTTGATTTGTACATTCAGAGTTGTTGTTGCAATTTGTTTTTGACCGGTTGGTATTAATGGTCTAAGTTCTTCTATGAACCATCTATATCTTTTTTTTAATATTTTTGTATTTTTTTGTTTTTGCTATGGCTTTGAAGGGTTTTGCAGGTACTAGTTGGTCTAGGGCCTCTGCGATCCAGGTGTGTTTTTTTTCTGTTGGGTTTGGAGTCATTCTGTTTAGCTGAGAGAGGTTTGGTTTGGTTGATTCTATTAGCTCTGTTAGGGTTTCCAGGTCAAGACTATTCTAGTTTCTTTTGTTTAGCATGGAGTATTGCCAATACTCCATGCTAACATATTGCGTTTCCGGGCATTATGTGGTTTGGGTTTTGATGTTAAATGGGATCGGTTGGTGATCACTACATATGATTGGTACCGGCTAGGCAGTGGTCGAGAGTCCATCGCTGCAGAAAATTTGTCTAAATTGTGTCCAGCACAGTGGGTGGGTCTGTTTACTATTTGTTTGCATTGGAGGGTTTCATGTAGGGCGCTGAAGGAATTGGCTATGGTTCTGTTTTCTCTTTTGAACCAGATGTTTTCCTCCAGAATAGTATGTTCTAGTGATAAGTGGAGAGTTTGGTAATGGCGTCAGTGAGCTTTGTTGAAAAGTTGAGGTTGTGGATGGCGGTAGATCGATCAGGAGGAACAGTAGGTTGGCTTGGTCGTTAATCTTGATTAGGAGTGATTTGCAGTCTTCTGTGTCGGAGTGGTGTGGTGCAGATGTGGTCTTTGTGTGCTATTGCGATTCCACCCCGTCTTCAGTTTTCTCTGTTGGAATGTATTTGTTTGAAGTTGGCTGTCTGGTATGGATTTGTGGGCGATTGTTTTGCAATTGTTCGATAGCCATGTTTCTGTGAAGAAGAGTGTAGTTAAGTTGGAAGGTAGATGGATGTGTCAACAGTTCACCTGGACGGGTATATTATTAAGAAACCATATCAATTTTAGTCAAAAAGTACTGGTTAAAAACATGATTATGCTCTTCAAATTCATGTACATAACATTTAATAAACTTAAAAAACGATCTAAAAGTAATAGTCGAGTGACAGCAAATCCTGTTTGGTAGAAGTCAAAAGTTCCATAAATGAATTAGTCAATCATCAGAGCACCAGGGAGCATTCTTTCCTGCTGTGGCTATCTATGTTGGATTAATAATAACAATCTAGTAAACAATTTCTAGAAGCTCTAGCTCAACATGTTTCTCTTAAGTTTATTGTGGAACATTCTTCAGGAGAGATGGATTGGGTCACATAGACTTGGGAGTAGTGAAATCTTTTCTTCCCTTCTAGGCAGCTACTTCTGCTGGGATTCGGGAGAACTGTTGACAAAGCACATAGACGGGTATAAACCTTGAATGCTATTTTGACCTGAAAGCAGTTTACTGCTTGTATATTGGAGTTGGAAAGAAAAATTACCTTATCCAGTGTGTGGATGCAGCCATCAACAGGAATCTGAGTTAATGGGAAAACTGTATGAGGAATAAATACTCCAATACAAATTTGAAATCTGTAAAAATACTGATTCAATAGTATCAGACTGCTTGTTCTGTATAGAACTGTACATTCCTTGCTTTTTCCTGTTCGTCTTGTATGTTAATTGCATACGCTTACCTATAGACTTTCAAGTGTCTGAGAGTAGTAATCTACCACTCGTGGAATATTTAGGTTCCAATGGGTGTGAGGATGAAGTCTTTCAATCGCCTCTTTATGCAATCTCTACAGATCATGATGTTGGTCTGGTTAGGATCTGGTAGATCAAAAGAATAGGAGTGTTGTTTTAAATTGGTGTCATGAATGCACCAACAACTGCTTCTTATATATATTTTTTTATTGATAGAAAAATTGAGTAGATTCTATTTCAAACTTTCGCTAGCGGCTAGAAGCCCAATTAGATAGAATAATTCAGTTAATTTGCTTACTTGTGTGTTTTCAGATCGTTGAGAAATTCAGTAGTGCTTAGCATGTATCATCTCTTAGATTCAGATGTCGATAAGAGTCAAAATCTTCTTGAGGTTATGCCATAATACAGTGATCATTTCTTGTTAATAGGTGACTCACGTACTGCAGGAAGGAATTGAAAACTAATATTAGGTGGATTCTAGTTTAGAATACACTGTGGGCCTGATTCATGGAACGTTTTTGTATATGATTGTTCCATTATAAAGCACTTCCATGAATCAGGCCCTGTATGTTTATATTGTTGGGAGTCTTGTTTTCATGAAGTTCTTATCAGTATGTAAGCTGCCACTCGAACAACTTTATAAAAAGGTTTGGTGTCAACATGCCCGGTAATTACAAGTATGTATTGAGTCTATTATTAAAGAATAGTAAGCCGTTTCACTTGGAGCTTGAAAATGGATCTTACTGAGAATGTAAATATCGTGGCGTAGATAATCATCCGTCTCCCACGTCCGTGTTAGGTTACCGGTGCTCGGCTTTGGAATAGCAACGGGCGCGGCTATAGGAGTGCATTCTTTGTTTCCTTGGTTTTCCAAGAGCCTGTAAGAACCTGGAAAACACAGAAAAAGTTTGACCGCCATCTTAGAATGTTAACTAGTTAATTGAAGTTTCTACCTCCAGCCGCTATACATTATCTGATGCGGTTCCGTTCGATGACCTGCCATATATGACCAAATGGGGTAAAGATCTGGGGATCACGGAAGAGGAATCGGAACAGATCTGGAGGAGGGCTCATAAATCGTCTAGGTGCACAGCTATAAAAGAATCGGCATATAAAATCTGTCACAGGTGGTACCTGACCCCAAAGAGACTGAATGCGATAAACAAAGACCACTCACCCCTGTGTTGGAGGCAATGCAGGGAAATAGGAACCACATGCCCTGCAGCCAAAATGTTTTGTAAATAAATATTAGCTCATATTAAAAGATTACTGGGGCACAATTACCTGAATTGACAGGGGGCAGAGGCGGAAGGGATTATGCAGCAACCGGGGAGAATGCAGCACTTTTACACATCTACTAACGGCAGCCCGCATGACCCTGGCTCAGAATTGGAAAACACCAGATTGCCCTATTGTTGCATGTTGGTGGGTTAAGGTCTGGGGTGTCCTAGCAATGGAGAAAGTGTGTGCTCTCAAAACTGGGACATATCAGAAATTATGTCATGGTTTCCTGCCCCTCATGTCCCCAGCCCTCCAAGATGTCAGGCTGGAGCCAGGCCCCTATCACCTACAGGGCCCTCAAGGGCCTCTCCATCCCTCCAGAGACCCACTTGGAGTCAGACTTGGGGCTTGTGGCACCAGACTCATTCACTCCCATAGGATAACATTGGGGATTGGACTTGTAGTGCATTGATGGGGACAAGATGGATGCCCCCACATATTTCGGTTCCCAGAACTGCATGTGCAGTCTAGTCTTTTGGGTGTGGATCAGCCCAGGGATACCCAGAGACTATTTAAGCCACGCCCAGGCTGAGAAACATGCTTTGTGTTTTCTGCACCTGCAGCGTGACACTCACCATGTTCGGATCGGTCTCCAGTAGCCCTGCATCATTCTTCTGCGCTCAGCTCCTGCAAGAACACCGTTAGGAACAGCCTTACCTTGCAGCGCTTCTGTCTGTCATTCATCGCTTCTTCTGTTCTGCGGGCATCTTCGGCAGTGTCATTCCCATCCCGGCACGCCGCTTCCTAAGGAAAAGGGAAAAGAACAGAAAAAAGGCATTAGTAAGCATTCAGCAAATCATCGCTTATTTTTAAAGACTGTACAAGCTTCAAACGCTTACCTTGAATCCCAGCCGCTCTGGGGGAACTCTCCGGAACTTCTCATCCATCTGCAAGAGGGAAAAGACACTCCAGGTTAGCGTGGAAACATCTAGAGGCGCCGCATACCGCACTTATTCACTGCATTTCTTCTTCATAACCGGCATCCACGCTGAAAACGTTGCAGCTCCTAAAAGACACAGAAAAAGAACTCAGTTCAATACAAATACAAAAGGGTCGCATCGCGCTCTCACTCTCCTTCAGCGCTACTCATCTCAGCAGCACGTCGCCATCCCCGGACGCCAGCCATCATCTAAGGAAGGAAAGGAACGAAGTTGGAGAACAGTTCAAAAGACTCATTATACTTACAGACTCTTGCCAGTGAAGTAACTAGGCAGCAACGAGGCCGCATCAATCAACGCGCCCCTGTGCTGAAAGCAGGACGGAGAGCACACTTTCCAAGAAAACAAGGTGAGCTGTGGATCAAAGGGAAGGGTTGGACCCCGGGGAAGAAGGGGTTCAAGCACACAGAGACAATAGGGAGTTAAACTCTACCAATCCTGTGTTTCAGGCCCAGTCTCCAGTTGAGTAGACTCCAGGGAAGGGTTCGAGGTCGTAAGAGGTCAAAACAGGTTACGTCCCCGTGGATACCAGGTGAGCGTTACAAATTCCTAAAGACCTGGCTTCCCTTTCACGAGTACGTCGGGCAGAAAGAGCACTATATTCATAAACAACACATGCTTTAGAACTTAAGTGTGCTTTGAACTAATGCAGGAAGTGTCCTACACAACATAGACAAAGGAACATGTGACCGCCAGACAAGAAAAGTGTTCTGAATCAACCTTATTTGTGTGACATGTCAAAGGGGGGACGGGAGGAGGAGGAGGAGGGAGGGATTGTAGTTACTTCTTTTCATTGTTACTAATTGGTTAGACACTTGTTGGTCTCAAGGTTTGCCCAATATTAATAAGACAAAACAACTCGGTACACCAAAGAAGGACATTCCTGAAGAAGCTCTTGCAGTCGAGTTTCTTGATTTAAGGTTATAGCAACTAATGAATGAGCATGCAAACGTATTGACGTATTCGATGTTTTATTTTTAATAACATATTTTATTGGTTATTTTAAAACATACATACAACATACCAACATTTCCCCACCACCCTCCATCCGTGGTCACCGGGTTGGTCCATCAATCTGCTTGTGTCCTGCCACTCTGTACCTCACTTTCCAGTACAGCTTTACTTGGCGAGTTCCGTGTTGCGCTCCTGCGCTTTATCCCCTCCCCCTTTTCCTTCTTCCTCCCCCAATGCTGGCAGTCCTCAGGTCACACGTTCTTCCCATTTTCCCCAAATTTTTGTGGCCTTCGCTGGGCACCCCTGTGCTGTGTATATTCTGTGTTCTTTCGCCGAGCAGATGTCCATTTCGTTTGACCATTGAGCCACTGTTGGGCACTCCGGAGCTCCCCATTTCTGCGCTATGTCATGCTTTATCAGGCCCATTGCTATGGAGAGAAAAATACCCTCCCGTTTTTGTATGCAGTGTTCTCATCTGGAGCCCCCAGTAACATTATTGCAGGCTGTAATGTTATTGTGCGACCCAGTGTCCTTCCTAATATTTGAGAGCATTGTGTCCAGAAGATTTTGATTTTGTCTTGATTTTGGGGGAATTCCAAGAGGAGATGGATGAATGTGCCTTCCTCCCACCGGCATCTCAAGCAGTTGCGATCCGTTGCCCTTCCCCAACCGAAAAGGGCCACTCAGGGGGTAGTATACCCTATGGAGTATCTTGAGCTGGATCAGTCTTATTCTGGAGTCTTACTGCAATTTCGCGTGGGTGCATGAGAACCTGGATCCAGTCCACAGGTTCAATGGCCCCAACATCCCGTTCCCATCTGGCTTTGAGGCTGACCAGTTCCGGGTTAGCAAATGCATTGATGGCCTTATATAGGATCGTTGTTACCTTGGTGGGGGTGTGTTGTGTGAGTAGGTTGCGTTCCAGGGGTGTGCAATCTGGTGCATCGGTAAGTGCTTGCCTATAACCATTGAGGGTGTGCGTTAGTTGTGTATAATGGTAGTGTTCTGCTGCGGGGATTTGTGTTTCAAAGGTGAGGATGGAGCCATCGGTAACGATATCTCCTATCGTGGTTATCCCCGCCCTCACCCACCGGGTCCATGCGTTCAGTTTTCGTACCTCTGACAACACGTGTTTGTTCCACAGCGGTTGTGCCGTGGTGATCTTGTTCCCCCAACCTATGTGCATGTGAGCCTGCCTCCAAATGATCGCGATGTGGGTCGACATTGTTTGTGCTGGGGGCCTGGATAGACACTGATATAATGTTTCGAGTGGTGGGGTGTCCTGAATAATAGGTAGTTCCGCTCTAATATGTGGAAGTTTGCGATCCCCGTGGAGAAGGTCATTGACTACATTTAATTGGCTGGCCCAGTAGCAGGACCTAGGGTGTGGGACGTATTAAATGTTGATGCTCTGAATTATATAAATAAAGACTTAAAAAAAAAAAAAGGTTGCTGGGCCCATTCTACCAGAGCCTCAGAGCGTTGGTGGCTACCTCCTGCTTTTCAGAGGGCTGTCCCCGTTTTGGACATCAGTCATGGGGCTAGGTTGTCTTTATTGCAAATGTTCGCCAAGCAGTGCTACCTGGATTCCTTAATGGCGCTGGACACTCGCTTTGGTTGTGCAGAGCTCCAGAGATTCCTGGTGTACGTTTTCTCACTCCACGCCCTTCTACTCTTTCTGGACTGATTTTGCAGTTTTAGTTGAAAAATCCATGGGATGGAAGAATCCATCTGAAGAACAAATTCAAATCACCTTTTGAGTAATGTTCTTACTGATGGACTTGTTCTTCCTCATGCGAATTCCACAGCACCCTCGCAGTGACTCCCTCATGACAGATAATCTATTCACTGTGGGTCTGTGATTTCCCCAGCTGCTGAGTGCTTAGGGGTGGGGTGGGCAGAACTGAGTTCATGTGGCACTTTTGGATCCATATATCGCGTTTGGTGTCGTACCAGGAGTGACTCAGATCCACACTAAACCCCTGGTGGCTGAAAAAAATCAGAAGACTGAAGGTGCTGAAGAAGATCCACTTTGATGACAAATCTTTGGAAAGGAGGAATAATCAGTTAAAAAGAACATTAATGAAAGGGAAGTAATGTGTTCATTCTTGTTCTACCAGCATTTAACGGAAGAGGCCAAATTAAGCAAAATGCAATGTTCAGTCCATGTCGCACATTAATGTTACATGTGTACACCTGTTGATCATCCTGGGTTAAATCGTCTGCGTTATGCTTTGGCAGGCAATAGTTAGTGATCCATGGGAGTATAAGTAACTAAATGGAATGGGCTTTGGGCATGCCAGAAGAAAAGAGATTGAGCAACCAAAAACATGAAAATCATTGTTTTAAAAAGCTAAAGCATCTATTTTTTTTGGTGGCTTTTTTTTTCCTTGTGTGTGTGTTGCGTGTGTGTATATTTGATTTAATGCCGGACTCAAGATTTTAATCGTTGGATCGGGGATCAAACTCCTGTTATACAGCATGTACCAGAGCTATCCACCCAGATTTAATTTTGGTGGTGATGTTCTGTTTAGCACCCATCTGCCATTACATCTGTTACTTTTACATTCTTCAGTTGATTTCATGCATGTTCCTTACTACCTACACACCTTTGCACTCACATTACTGTAATTCAGAGTTCTAGCGGGTAATTTGAGTGGTAAATTGTACGTGTTAATTTGTTTGTTTTGAACTGCTTCCCATTAAACAGATGCTGTTCTGTGCCGTGCTTTCCACAAATCATCCTACAAGGCTCTTCCTGATTCTAAATGGTATGCATAAAGAGACCTGTTAAAAATGTGAATTGATTGTTAATTTTTGCTGGCACCCTTTACTGCTGCAGCGTTGTCCTTTTGGTGTTCTTGCCATCCTCCTTGAAAAGCTGTGCTACTTCTCTAGACTCACTCATTTGCTTTTCAGAGCTAATGTGTATCTCAAATTGCTTTTATTCTAAAGGGAGACACAGTGGTACTGCACAGAATCTGGATTTCATAGGATTAAGAAATTGATTAGTTTAAAGGAATTGGAGTTGTGGTGGTCCGATATTGTATAATTTTTGGATGGGACGGCTGGCCAGTTTAAAGTCTGCCATCATTTATTTGACAGGATTTTAGAATAAATCTGGTTAAAAAAGTCTATTGGTGTATATATGGTATGCAATCTGAGGAGCTTTTCAGCTCCCTGTTTTTATAAAGAAATTGTTAAATACATAGGATAGTGGCAGCACCAGTTCTGTAGAAATAGGGTCATTTCTCAGACATAACCCGATACAGCCATCCAAGGATAGAAACGTGCAAGGAACAGAGACCTTCATTTCCCCAATGGCCCGGAGCATTTGTTTGGCCAACCATGGTATAAGCTGAAAAGAAGAGCGTCTCAAATCCCTCTTATTTTTAACATATTTATAACAAAAACATCATCATTCATCAGTCCTGTTCTAACATGAATCCTACAATCTAATGGGCCTAATTTATATTAATAAAATACTTTGCCCTCACTTATTGGGTACACATGCTTCCTGCATTGCTTCATTATTCCTCTTCCAATTACCTCATAATATGCTGACCAGCATAAAACTTTTTGTTCTCATTTTTAGTGAGCAAAGGGCATGTTTAGCAACTCAAAGGCTGGATGGAAACGGTTTTGAGATGACGTAGCCAAGGACACAAAGCTTGCTGTCTCGTTCCCATTGCCTCATGTCTACCTATGTCTCACTTGCTGCCATATTTCATTTATAAAAAAAACAATGCTAAAAACTGTCGATTCTATTTAATGCTGCCAAGTTGGTGCATCTGGAACTTCTTGGGCAGACCCTCCCTTTTCCTACTTTCTCAACCCTGCTTGATATATTTGTAATGCATGCTGTGGCATAGTTGTTTTATCTTTTTGCTGTCGCATTTCTATGTTAATGAAATATATCCATATGTTATTCATATTGTGCGCACATTACATTTCTTTATATATGTGTTTTCCTGCACAAATGAGTGCACTGTAATATTGTTCATGTCTACGTGCATTCTTTTAACTTATTGTTCATGTAGCTTCATGATGAATGTAATTTGCTTCATGTTTATTGGATGTGTACCCCCCATCACGTATTCTTGCCACTTTCAATTTACATTTTATCCCTTCCCTAACAAACCCGCCTGGGATAAGAGTGGTATGGCTGCCTCCATGAATAATGCTTCTCACTTTTACAATGTTGGCCAGGAAGGCAGCACACGTGTCCTGAGTGTTGTATTCACCTGTCCATCACCAGAGTGGGAGGGTAGTCTCTTTTGGTGTACTCCTCTACAGTTCTTTCAGAAATGTTCTGAAGAATGGTACCATGAAACCGTTTTGGAAAGGACCTAATTAAGAGAGCAACTATCGGATGATGCTACGTCCAGTTCCTCAGACTTTCTGGCATGAAGTGTAGCAAGTGTAGGTTTGCTAGATAGCTCCTCATGGCAGGCTCTTCTACATGTCCTGTTCTTCGGTATGTGAATAGCGACTACGACTCTACGTTGGCCAGATAATGTTGTCATGAGCCTGTTACTGGGCGCAGGGGTGGAGGGTGTGCTGTTGCAGTGAATACCTTATGTGGATCATGGTGAGTGTTGCACGTTAGTGTGTTGTGCTCTGATTATGGTACTGCATTGTTGTGTGTAATGCGTGCTGTTGTAGATATGCAAAGTACTTGATAGACTCGCTGCATTAGTACCATATTCTGTAGGTGTTTCTTTGGTACAAATCTTGATTCTGATGTGACTTACGTAGTATTAGTGGGTGCTGTAAATGGTGGTGAGAAATGTGCTTCATCATGGCACGTTTCCTGCGTGTGCAGGACATACAGGAGAGTCTGGCTGTGGATCTTGTGCATTACATTTTTCATGCTTGCTGACAATTGTGTGTCTGTATTGCAGTAGATGTTCATTGACAATGCAGAGCAAGCCATTGGCTGAGTTGTGTTGATGATGGTAACCATAGCTGGGAGTTTGTGCTGGGTCAGATCGGGCAGCTAATGGAGCATAAACATTTTCTTGGGGTGGTGTAGCATGCTTCAGCGGGACACCATGT
Organism: Ambystoma mexicanum; assembly: GCF_040938575.1. NCBI lineage: Eukaryota > Metazoa > Chordata > Amphibia > Caudata > Ambystomatidae > Ambystoma > Ambystoma mexicanum. The sequence continues at coordinate 624,155,527 of NC_090936.1, forward strand.
AGAATTGCCTCTTGCTCGCTGAAACCTGTACCAATTCTGTGCTTTTTCAAACATGATGAGCAGCACCCAGCAAGTTCTGTGGAGCACATTGGGGGACCAGAAGAGGCCCTGATCAAAATAAGCCACGGGAAAACAGTGTTCTGGGTCGTGTCTGTTTGTAATCTGCCCTCTAAGAGGCCCCACTGGCACGCATACCAATAATGGGTCTCTGTGACAAATTGCCATCTGGGATTGTGAAAGTCTTGGCCAAATTATTTTTAATAATAAAAATGAACCGGGTAATAGTGGTCTTGTAACGGAGGCCTCCTGCTAAACGTATCCCCCCACCTTTTCATAAAAATCTCTACACCAAAAACACTAGTGCCTACATGTGCCCTTGCAGCACCAGTCTCCTGACAAACTGCTGCATCAGCTTTTTCAGAGGCACAAGGCAGGTTCACAGGTTACTTGTGCATTCCTGACCGCTGCTGTGACCCAAGTCACAACTGCCAAATGTGGCATTTTAATTTCATTTCTGCGCTTTGTATTCAAGATATGATCATTGTTGCTTCATCAGTCTGGTGGCAAGGTCATCTCTTAAAAATGAGCCATACCTGGCTATGGTATGGTGACTGACGTGCACACAATTATTAAAGCCAGAACAATTTGATGACCTAGAAGTGTCAACCCTGTGAGCCCAGTTCAGTGATGTTCATTTATGGCTAGCTTGACTGTCTGCACTGTTCCCATTGAGACAATAGCCAAGGTGCTTTCTTACTATGATTTCCTGGGAGGAAGAGTAACACCTTCCCTCAGGCCACAGAAGATCTCACCAGGCGATCACCTGGGGAACCTGCTTCAGAGGGGCACACATAATATAGGCCACCCTCATACCAGGGGCTGTACAGAGAGCCTTAACAGTTAGCAGGCAAGGGAAAGAGGCAGTGTTTAGAGTAGCCAGAAACGGAATGGTTGATCTGAACCGGGGATTCGCCACCTTGTTTTTCTGTTGCGACACTCAGGTGTGTTGTAAAAACGCCACAGGTCACTTCTTACAGCAAACGGAATTGGACCCCTTACACTGCAGGCCTTTGTTTGTGCAATCCCCAATGACAATTTGCCTTTTATAAAGAAGGGATCACCCACTCCTCCTTTGATTTATCTGTGCGCTTTCCAGAAGACTAGAAGAATTGCTTGTACCTCTATCAGGGGTGCAGTCCATTCCAACGTCCTCCAACAGTGGGGTGAAGATTGAAAGCATCCGAGGCGAGGGAGAGCTCTGTCCCCATAACCATCCCCAGGGAACAGTGGGGGGATGACTGCTGTTTGGACCAAAGTCTGCCCCAATCCCAGCTGCGTTTGAACCAGGATCCTCAATGAAGTTGAAGAATCCCCTGTAGATGCCAGCCAAAGTCCCAGGAGTGTGGAACATAAGGACTTGCCCGGTCCTGGAGCCATTGAATTGAGACTCCCAGCACCCAGAAAGCCGAAGAGCAACTGGAATTCTGTTTGCACCGCTTCGACCCGCCTTCAATGCCCTTTGAGCTGACATGGGGCTTGCACTGCAGCTCTTTTTGGCACTTCATGATTTCAAACATCTTTGAACTGGCTCCACGTTTACTCCTCCCTCCCCCGCAGGGAACATGAAGAGGTTGGAGGCACTTCAGGAGGGGCTCGGGCCAATGTGAAAGCCCTACTAGGAGTCTGCAACCCAAGGCCTAGGAGAGAGGCTGCCTGTTATGAATGCTGAACTTGAGCTGTACTGTGAATCCTGCATATTTGAGACGAAGGAGGCGGACAAAGGGACCTTGATGTAAGGGGAGATGCGAGTCCGGTAATCCAAGACTTAGGAGAGAGTTATGTTGTGCACCCTGAGTCCTATGACAGAGTCCTACTGCAAATCCAGTTCCCAATAGCCTAGAAAATCCTTTGAAGAAGACAGGAAGACCAAACCCAGATACAAACGAGGGCAGAAGGTACAGGAGAGATCTGTAGTAAATCCTGAATCCGAGGCCCATGAGGGACCTGCTGAGAACTGTTCAATCTAAGATCCTGGAGAAGCCTTTTGAAAATCTTGAACAAGTTTGTTTTTATTATTGTTTTAGGGTAGGGCTGTACCTGAAAGCATAGGTTTACGGAACCTTTCCTTTGGCCAAATATGTGAAACTTGTGTGTTAGCACAGGGTAGTCAAAAGGCTAAAGACTCGGATTAACACTTTTCTGTTGGCCACCATCATCTGGAGCGTCTGTAGATTAGGCCTCCCTGGACTGGCCAGGGCTTGTTAGAGTAAGTGTTGGATCTTCTGTCTGATCATGAGGGTAACATTAGGGGATCACCATGGAATCCCCCCTCACTCCCCGCCCCCCCCTTACACCGCTTTGGGTTCGTCATTTAGTTGTATCGCTCCCTCTAGCACCACTTAGACTTTAATCTAACCCTAGCCCTCACCATTTTATTTATGGAAACAAAGGTTTGATGAGCCTAAATCAGTAGTGATGTATACCATTGCCCTGAGTTCTCCACAGCAGCCTGACCACTGTTATGAACTTAGCAAATGGTACAGGTGGTACATTAATAGTGAGCTAACGCGGGAAAGTAAGGAGCAAGCCAGATGTGGTTAATACAGACTATTGTGCTTGTCTTACTAACATGAGCCATGGAGTGGTTTAGTCGGGTGAGGTAGGGTAAGAGCGTTCTTGGCCCTACTGGGCAGCTATCGGGACTGTACCATAAAGTTATCACTTCCCAACTTAAAATTTCTGAGAGACTAGTTTACCTTCTTCTGGTGGGGGATCCAGAGGCGGGGGGGGCAGCGGGGGCTAAACCCTGTGTCACCACCAGACTGCAGACAGTTTGACGGGGACTGCTTTGCTGAATCACAAATAGGCCATTGTTATCAGCCAAAGTTCAGAGGCTCACTGTCCTGTCTAATACATCAAGTAGGGTTTTTCCTTGAGCAACATCAGATAAAGGTAATGTATGCTCTCTGTATCGAACTATTGCGAGAGCACAAGGATGCTCGGGGCATCTAATAAAGCGACTACATAAATTCCAGTACATATAGGGGTTCTAGCTGAGGTTGAGAAACCTCTGTTTCCAAAGTGCTCCAAAATGTTGTGTGACTCCATGGGCATACAATGAATTGGTATAGACTATAGATGGTGGCCGACTTATCTCTTGCCATAACATGGCCACATCTAAGAGGTCAGTTTGGCAGCAAGTATTGGCAAGGGATAAGCTTCAAACTCTTCATACTGTGTACAAATTGTCACCTGGCTGTATGTTGACCCTAGAGATCCCTTAACACATGGGGAATCAATGTGGGGTCTGTAGTTGTACTTTTTTCAGATCTACTGAGGGGGGGGAGGGTTAAGTGGTTTCTAAGTATGATGCAGTTCACCATCTGAGAGAGTCTGGAGTAGAGAAAATATATATCTCATACAGAAGCAGAAAGTAGCATGACAGCTTTTCATATTTAGTCAAATAGGAGTTCGAAATCTGTTGAGTTATCTGGTCATTAGGATTCATACATTATATATGTGTATATGTATTTCTCTAGGAAGTTCATGTGACTCCAACCATGTTTTTGTTTGAACTTGTCTATTGCTTGGTACGTTTGTATGTGATTTTTTGTTGCAAGCTATAAATAAAAAATAATCTTAATTTTTGAGTAAAGGAGTCGTAGCACAAGGTATTCCCACAGTCTCTGGGTGACCTCGAACCAGAATACCTGTATTTTCTACCTACAGGGCAGTTGCGACAACAGATCAAAGACTAGGTTGCAGACCTGCTGCAACAGGGTCCAAAGAGGACTTTCAGCAAGCAATTGGGTGATGCCACTATGCAATGGAGTCTAACCTCCAAAAGCAGTACCATCATGATAATCATAGTAGAGGGTAAATGTTTTCGGATAATCTGGCAGACACAGAGATTTTGGCTAACACTTCGATTTAGGTAAAATTATGGCTTACTTCTGTGGACCGTGGAAGAGACTTGCGGGAAGCGGGAGCTTGATCAAAAGTGAAAGCCTGTAGGGGTTCGCAATTGAGGCGTAACCCATAATCCATTTCTGGCAGTATCTGGCAATTTTAGAAAGCCTTGTAAGTTTGCAGTTTACAGGTTTGGGAACTTGAACGATAATGTCAATTTGTGATTGAGACCCACGTCTCTCCCACAGTGATGTTATGCCTAAAGTAATAAGCTTGGATTTGGCATACTAGTTACGTGATCGGGCCCTCCTCTGAACATTAGCGTGCAAACCTCTCTTTTAAGACTTGGGAAAACCCCAGTGAGGGTATATTGCAAAGATTTATAAGTAAAGGTGAACCAATATTGGCTGCCAGTGTGTACGAGCACTGAGAGTTATGACAAACAAATTTAACGCTGTAAAATATATTGCTTTTGAGGGATTCAAGACAAAATGTTTGCAGATCAAGCGGTGTATAATTGTGGCAATGCAGATGAAGTTTCCTCTACACATCAACTAACTCTTGCAAATTTGTATCCTCAAACAAAACCAATGCAGCCCTGAGCACAATCTGGGGATATGACTAGTACAATGAAGCAATACAGCTGATAACCTATTCATGTCACCATGCCAGGTAATGCTGCTATGGTATTGAGAACTGATATTTGAAATTCCACGTTGTGTAGGTTAGCACCATACGAATTGACCAGTAGTATTTTCCAATCATGCAATTGCCTGTGCATTCCCTAATCTAAATCTGCTTTTATGTAATGAAATGTACGGAACGATGAGCCACGCTGAGCACTCCACTGGATTGATGAGTAAGAAGGGAAATATCGGAGTTCCCCTTTCTCTGGCGAAACTCGGCCACTTTGCCTCCTGAAGTAAAATGTTTGCCCCATGTTGTTCCAAGTATGAAACCAGTTTGTGCTTTGACAGGATTTCCCAATCTCTGTACATTACAACTTATCAATATTGCAGCGAACGTGGTCTCCAGCCACAGATCTTCCTATCATTTTGATTTCTAGAAGTAAAACAGTTGCAAACACATTCTTTGGTCTATTGGATCATGAGCTGTATTGTGTATTGAAGATGCCAAGTACATTTGAACATTTTAGTTTTCCCAGAACTAAAGCCCCTGCCACCCTTGCTGCATCTCCAACTTTGCAGTCCTCCCTATCTCTTCTTACAGGAACACTAACTGCAACAACTCTTCTATCGGGTTGTTTTCTTTGAGTAGTACACTGTAATCTGTCTGTAAAGCCAGCTGAGAAATATAATAGGAGTGCTACTGTGCAAGGATACTATGTGTAGCATAAACATTTATTCAAACGAAATCAGAAATGAGTGTAATATCAAAAAGCTAGAGCATTGGATCACTTGACTCCTGAGGAGTAACAAAGTCGGGGGGCTCTATGAAGGGCTTTGGTTAAGTGATTGCCAAGCCTAAATTGGTATAGGGTAGTTGGAATCTATGATGGGTTTTTCTTCTTCTGGGGTGTTGGAAAAAATTGAACTTGCCATTGTGTTGAAATCGAAGCTTGGCTAGATACAGCATAGCGTATGTGGCATTTGTCCATTTTGGTTCCTGTGAATGTCTTGCGCTCCACCTGCCCAGTTGCTGAAAATACTTGGCATAGAAAGATCAGACTGAAATTGTAGTGAAATTCAACCTTTTCCCTAGCATGTTGCAGGCACGAGAAAATCCAGTTTCTGGCGATTATCGATTGCAGGCCTGCCCTTTATTTCAGTCTTGGTGTCAGAACGGTGTGCTATCTCAACCGTGACGTGTGGGGCAAGTTAAGGTTTTCAGCAAGTCCTCAACAAAAGTTTGATTATTACTCTTGACAGCATTTGCTTGCACATGCGGTTTACGAATGTAATTATGTTGAACAAACATTCAAAGTACTCCCACTCTGCTTTTGCATGCTTTAGGGTTCTAGAACGGTCTGCCACTGAGCCCTGAAGATGAGTTAGGATTACCAGTAGCACTAATTCATTTTTCCACCTCTGCTACTCTTGTTATGTCCTTCCTAAGCCTCAAATTCGAGGCATTGTGGTCGTACTCTCCTCTAGATGGGTATTCCCTTTGGCAAGTGCCTCTTGCCTGCTGCGATGGAGATGTTGGAACTGCAGTCCCACACTAGGCCTAATGTCCAATGTGGCCTAACGGTTTTCTTGGTTAACAATCCTCCAAGGGAGACCTTGTTGCCTTTCAACCCGGCAGTTGCTGCCCCCATGTTTCCAGCATGAAGGAAAATGCATACACCATCATGGTGGATTTTTACCTGGCAAAGAAGCACCACCCGGTCCCCTTAATTCACCACCCATCAGTCACTGGAGTGCTTGGTGGTGCTGGCCGCGACTCACTCTGGACCTGAGATTCATGCCCCCTCCTTCTTTGCCCCCGATAGGGAGGGCAAGAAGCTGATGCCAGAGGTCTTTAGGTTTACACGTCTGGTAGCGTGGCCCTGTGGGCTGTGATCACTAGTTCATAGGAGCAGCATTGAACATCCACCTGGGCAGTCCTTTCCCTCACGAGAATTGAGTTACAAACATCCTACAATAGTGCAGGTGTTCATACCCAGCGGCTGGTGCCATCCTGGTGGCACCAGAGGTTCTTTTGTGCATGAGGTAGTCCATGTGCCTACTTCGATGTCAGTGCCCTTTGTCCGAGACATATAAAAGGTCTGACATTTTTGCCCTGGAACAATGTCTTGATCTTGTGTGTTGGACCATCAGAGACCACTTGCTGCGAGGGGTGTTGCTTTGGCACCACTCGGAACCACGTATTGCGATTACAGATGCAACCCTGTAGGACAGCGGTGCTCCGCTGCTAGATTTTACAGTGAGTGGGTTTGCGTCTCAAAGGAACGCTTGGGAACATATCGGTTTACTGGTGTGGCGGGTAAATAATGTGGTTCCAATTGCCTTCCTCTCTGTGCAGACTATTTTACCCAGAATACAGTGTTGGGCCCAAATCCTCTACTTCCACTGTCTCTCTATCACTCAGCCGTATCTTGGGGGTCTCTTCCTCACTCATGGGTTTCCACATCTGCAACCTTGCCTGCCTTTCAAAGGACAGTCTCATATACCCCTTTGCTCTACCAACAAGCGTGTCCTTCACTGTATAGCCTACCCTTCCACATCCTTATTGTCCTATCTCCCCTGCCCAGCCTGCCTATTCTCGGACACCCAGGACGATTGGGGGAGGAAGAAAGATTTAATATTCAATACTTTTTATCTTTTATTTTTAAATAGTTGAATATTCATGCACCACATTTTGTCCCTTCACCACCAATCCTGGCCTTCTACTTCCCCTGAGAATATGTACTTATAGGTTGCTTTCAAGGATTCCTCAAGTTCTAATCCCTAAAGTTTATGTTCAAAGGTCTCTGTTTCAAATTGTCCATTGTCAATCCGGCAATGTGCTTTGCCTGACAAATCCTCCAATACCTGCAGTTACATCTTGGAATGCCTTGGTCTTTCCTTCAAGTCATCATAGAGTATCGAAAGCTGTAGCCTGAATTAGTACTGTTGCGTAAGCATGAAAACAGTTTATGTAGACAAGATATTTTACAAGGATGAATGTAGTACTCATTCCTGCCTTCCCCCTGGAGTACTGGCCACCTTTTTGCCTGGTTCTGACCTTTATGATCTCTGAAGCATTCCTCACCACACATGTCACCCGTCTCTGCACTTCAGCTGTCCAGTTTTCTTCCCATTTTTCAGCTATTATTCCTCGATTCTTGTATCAAGGACTACTCCTGTTCCGATTTCATTACCCTGGGATGCAAGATTTCCAGCCCCCGTCCTCTGCTCGCAACCCACCTTTGTCAGATTCCTCATGTAGTTACCATCTGCACTCTTACATTACCCCAGATGGATTGAAACCATTCCATCCTAAATCCAGACCGCCCCCCAGCCTCCACAACTGTTTCCTCTTTACTGCCATGCATCATATTTTCCCATTTTTAAAAAAAAAAAAAAAAAGGCCAAGTGCACTATTGATTTTCCTTGATTTGTGACTAAACATTACCACTCGTCTTGATGTGATCCTCCAAAGTCTGCAGTCGAAATGGTAAATTGGACAAACTTTTTAATTTTGGAGGACCGTTTTACCTTCACGAGTTGGGCACTTGGCCATACATAATCCATCGATAGTTAACCAAAACCCGCTAACTCCCCAGTGTTGGCTTTCTAAAAGAGCATTTCTTTTTGTAACTCAGAAATTAAAACTGACACAAACTGTGAATTTTCTTTTCTTTTTTTATTTCTGGACTTATTGTACCAAGAAAAGGTAAAATATTTGATATTCTCTTTATTGGATAGATTTTTCCTTTCAGAAAAAGAATTTCAGACTCGCTGACTGAGGTATGTATGGATATAAATAAGCCGCCTGGTTTTCCATTTTTATAAATAAATACTGAGTGAAATGTGTTTCTTGTTGGTATTTATTTGTTAAAAAAAAACCATGAAACTGCAGTAAAGCTGGTTTGTTGCTTAACTCGCTGATGACGTCAGTCATGCTTTGCGGTCTATTTGTGCATGCTGACGACATGGAAGTTTAAAAAAAAAACATGATTTCCATTTAAAGATTTTTAAATAGCTGGTGATTTTCAGAGGTCTGCAGCAGTTGCAGGGGTAGTAGATTGCAGTGGAAAATATTGCTGTAATAAAAGTGCATTACCTGCCTCTACACTCCGTCCTTGCAACTTATCCAGAACAGGGCTGCAAGACTTGTCCTTGGCCTCAAGCCCTGGGATCGTATCTCTCCAGCTCTGAAATCTCTCCATTGGCTCCCAGTGGATGCAAGGATTAAATTCAAAACCCTCTGCATTGTCCTCGAGACTTTCTGGGGCCGGGTCCAACATGCCTTCAGCTTTCCCTCCGCAAATACCTCCCCTCTCAAGCTCTCCGCTCCTCTTACTCCCTCAGTCAGTTGTTTTTCAAAGAAACGAGCTGGTGGTAGATCTGTCTTCGGCTGGAGCCTCTCTCTGGAACAGCCACCCTGCCACTCTAAAAATTGTGGAGAACCATCTCCGGTTCTGGAAGCACCTCAAGACATTCCTCTTTGCTTCTGGCTTCACCCCCACCCCCCTCTCCTCTGCGGATTTGGTTCTCCCTCAGCACTGTGCACCTGGCTACCCTCTGTTCTCCGGGCCCAGGTACGTGCTCACCCTACCACCCCACCGCAATGCCTCCGGGCCACCCCTTGCACTGGGATCTGTATCTGTACCCATGCAGTTCACCCCCTGCCCCTTTCTTCCTGCACTTATCAGACCTACCCACTCTGCTGCCTTATACCCAGTACTTGCCACTTGCAGGCTGCACTACCACTGTTTGTTGCCTTTATTATTTAGTAATTTATTTATTATTCGTTTTCTCCTTGCTCCGCACTCTTCTTTTCTCCTCCCTTCCATGGACTTCTCCCCTTCCCCCTCTCCCATGCACTTGCACGTTCTCAACGTCACTGGGCCTAGTAAGATCATTGTTTTGTTCTCCCTTGTTCACCTTCCCTTGCCTTGTCACACTCAAACACTTGTGTATAAGCGCGATAGAAATAAAATATATCATCATTACCTTGGTTTTTATTTAGTTTGCTGGTGCCCAGTCCCATGAGTTGTGTAAACCACGTTTCCTCCACTTTCATTTGCAGGAGGTCCACACCCTGCGTGTCACATTAAATGCTTTCAGGTGCTAATGTTTTTTTATTATTTTTTTATAATTTGAAGAAATTTGGAAAAAACGGTTGCATGTAATTTGTTTATAGCAAAACAATAAATCCACCTAAACTCTTATCAAATCGCTGTTAGGAAAGATTTCTCTTTTGAAAACGTTCCCCTCAATAGTTCTATGGACCCCCACCAAACTTTTTGCTCCTGGTTTCTGAACATGTCCTGACTTTTAGCAGGGAAGTACAGCACTCCCATGGTCATTTGTTGTGGGGAAACTGATCTGTCCTCCAGACTATCAGTATTGAGAAACAGTTTCCCTTTGTGTCTTTTACTTTTTGTAACTTTTTTTAACATTGCACACAGCATCTTACAATGCAGTGCAATGGGGATACTTTTGTATCACCCTAGCTTTTTACACATGTGATGTTTGGTTACTTTTAAATGTGCCTAAAGGCAAGCAGGTGGCAGCAGATATATGTTTAGCATGTATGTTCTTTCTAGTGTGCACATTCACGTTTACCACGTCTGGTTACTATACGTGGCCCTCAAATGGTCATGCCGCGAGATTTTTGCTTGTTCTTTGGCCATATTGTTGTTTGGCCTGAAACCAATAGTCGGCCCCGATTGGACAACTACTGGCTGTTTGAATGGTGCAGATCCTTACCATTGGTGGGCATGGACTTGCTTCCAGGCTGAATTTTTGGATAAGAGGACTCCTCCTGCAGCCATTTCATCAGATCTGTGTTGGAGCCAAGAATTCCTCTTAGAAGAACAGCCAACCTGAAGATCCCAAGAAGACTCATGAAGAGGTCGAGCATTGCTTCCTGAGTCTCGCCCAGTGAAGCCCTGTTGGTCTACCTGATCTGCAAAGGCATTGTGCAGTACTTCGACCCCATGACTGGTGGGACCAACCAGTATGGATGTGTTCCTGAAGATCCAGCCATCCTGAGCCTTTGGAAGTGTCCCTGGACCACCTGGTCGACTGACCTGCTCTTCAGTGGGCTACCTCGGTAGAACCATCACCGTTCCTCAGTTGCAGACAGAACTTGGATGGTCGTCAGCTTGTGGTATAAGTCTGCTTCGACGAATTTCATCCTTCCAGCTTTAAGGGATCCTTCACTGGAAGGACTTCTACAATCGCGATTGGAAGGAGGCCTGCTTTCTTGCGTGCGGTGGTCATCACTGGAACTCTTCTCCCCCCCCCATCCTGTAAAGTGTCCTGACGAAGGCTGCATCGGTGCATCCTGCATTTCTTCATCACCAAGGCTTGCACTTTGGACATGACTGTAAGAATCCTTGCACCCACAGCCCCTGGGCACCTCTCACCGGAACGAACGCTGGCAAATCAACCACCCCCTCCCAGTGACCCATCCAGTGCTCTGGGGAAAATCAGAGTCTAGGAGGTAAGTAAAAGCAAAGCATTGTTTCCCCCTGTCTTAGCATTGAGAACAAGCCTCTGTGTATCGTTCCATTCCACTGCTTTTTGGTCGTTGCACCTGAGCAGTAAAACCTGAAAGATACCAACACATTTCACTTACCCAGTTACTTTGTTGCATCTCTTCTTTTGAACATTCACAAACACAAATAACTTGCCTGCATCAGATAAAAAGCTTCTCCCCAGAATGTGACTTTTGGGGAAAAAGGCCCCACTCTTCTTAGAGATTGGACTGCTGAAGATGGGGAATATTACTTTGGTTCCATCTAACTGCATCAGTTTACTTGCCTCTTTTACTTATTTAAGTAATTGAATGCATTTTAAGAACCTTTAGTGACTGTTTTATGTTTGTGTTGTGCGGTATCCCCTAGTTTGTGTTAGAGGCCTAGAATGAATACTGGATTTCTATACATTCCTGTCTAAATTGAATTATTGTGTGCATCACTGTTTGGCCCCTGATCCCGCTTGCATACTCCTCAGAATAGCTTTGACTGCGCTCCATTGCTGCCATGATTGAGTATTGGCTGTACTCTGAGTTGGCCTGCTCACTATAAATATGGAGGACCCCTAAAATCTGTAGACCAGGCTAGATTCTAGAAATCCATCTTAACAATCGCCAAAAAATGAATATGTATAAACAGACAGAAATGCCTAGAAAATAGATACCATAAAACTGTGAGTCTTTCTTATAATACGGATACCTTTTTAATAGAGAAACAGAATTACAAGTAGGTAACATTTCCTTCAAGTAGCATCATATTGCATTTTATATTAATCATCGGTTTGAACGGAATATCATTTCTCTTTTCAGCAAGGTGGAACTTGCCTTGACATCAGATGGCAGGACGATTGTCTTCTATCACCCAACGGTAGATACTCCGTTTGAAAACACACTTGTAAGTATAGCTTTACAAGAATTTTATTTGGTAATTAATATTTGAGTCGTTATCTAAAGGTTTTCAGGTCATGTGTTTTTGTGATGTAACATGTTCAAGGTGTGTTGTAAAATGTTGGGAAATAAAACTGTTAACTGGCAAGAACCCATCATTCTGGCCATATATCACATTACTAATTTGGTGTAATTTACACATTCTATAATATTTTGCATGTTCATTTTACTCATGTATTTATGCATAATGGCATGGTTTTTAGTGCCCTGTAGCGATCTGTTTGCAAGTGGCACATTTCTAATTGCAACACATACATATAGTTTGTTTTCACCAATATTGTGAGCTAGCTTCCTTTTTTCATCTTGAATTGATAAGTTTTTGTTTTCGGTAAACCAGATTATCACATCTTATAAACATAGTGACATCTGAAACCCCTAACACATTGCAATGATCAATTTTGCAAATTCCATATAAAATGCTAATTCTTCCACAAATGTCAGTAGAATGCACACGAATTTACACTATAATACAGTTTCTCTTTCTCACTAACCCATCATTAAAGCCATAAATAGTATCGCTTGAATTTTCTAAAAATTCAATAGGTTTTCTAACTCCTTTTTTACACAGTCAACATTTACAATACTTCCTCTTTATCTCAATCTGTGCCCCTTCAGTAATCCATAAGAGTAAGACCCCCAATTCACAACATTAAGATGGAATGATAAATGCTTACATCTGTACTGTAATACAGTATACATATTTTGTGGAATACCTGGTGCCTCCTAAGGTATTGATTCCAGTTGGTCTCCTTTGAAATGTTCTTCAATGTCAACTACATGTCCTAAACAACATAATTTTACTTATCACATGCACCTTCAATTTCCTTTCATCTCTCACTGTCCTCCATTCGTTAGAATTTCAAAACTATTTTCAGTTATTTATCACTTCACTATATAACCTGGACCTTATGCCTTGAGCGTTTCCAAAATTAAATATAACCTTGCCCTTTCCCACTACCTTTATTTAAGTTTTTCGATCCCTGTCACTGATAAATGGTAACCAGGAGCCTGCTCCGAAGACAGTATCTAATAAAAACAGATTCTGAGAAACCACCATCTTTCCTTTCTTCTGATATGGGTCATCCAGTTCATTTTATTTATCAAAGTACACCCCTGAGTGTTTTAAAGATTTGGTGACTTAAATGTAGCCAGGTTTCAGTGTCTAGTGAAAAGGGGGATGTCTGCATCTTTTTAGAAAATATAATTTTGGTTTAGTCCGAAACTATGGCTTGTCATTTAATCCTTTAGCCACCCCCCCAACCTTTGTAAACTAGACTATTTGATTGCTAGCCACCATATCATCTGCTTATCATTAGTTAACGATTTCGTTTTCTTGGCTCCAATGGGTAAGAATCCTCAGAGCTATTTAGAATTTGCCTTAGACGGAGGCTTGGCCTAGTTGGGCCCTACATAATTGATTATTTGTTTATTTTTTTGTCTGTATGTACTTTCAGTACATCACAATAGACTGAGTGTCTTCCTACAGAAATAATGTCCGCTATTACACACACATTTTACAGCGATTCTGGATGCCTTGCTACATTGCATACAAGGTATCTATATTACATTAAAACTGTGTTTTGACATTAGTTTCCACTTTGACACCACGTTCTTACCTCACAGGTGTTTTTTAGGCTCATATTAACTCCTTTTGAATTTTGAAATTGCTTCGATACACTGTTTCCTTTCCTCCCTCCCCACCCTTCCTTTTCAGAGATGAGGATTTTTTTCCTGTTCAGATTACTTACTAATAAAGTAAAGAAGAACAATAACTCAAGGGGTAAACCTTGTGAATAATTACAGGTAATCCTCTTGCTTTTTTGATTCCCATTGGTTCCCATCGTTTGGTGTTCTCTGGGGTAGGTCTCTGCCTTACTTACAATATGGGGTAGAACTCACCTGACTTTTCCCTATAATCTCAGTTGTTGCTAATCCACCCTAAAACTCTTTAAAAGTGAATGAACTTAACTGTACCCTGGCATTTTTCAGAGTCCACCGTTTGTCCTTAACATTTTAAACCAAATAACTGGAATGTTAGCATTTATCACTGATGTCCTCCTACGTTACACTCCACTTCATAATAAATATCTTGCTAGTATGTTTAACTTTTGTTACGTCTGTATCGTGTTTCTAGGAAGGTTTGAGCCCTTTATAATTTTGGTGCTATAAAGCTAATCTTATACTACACTTTGGTGACCCTCTTTGCTTGGTTGATTATCAACATATTTTTCTCCATGTAGGTGGTTTATTTAATGGTCTAGTGTGCATGTGTATCATTTCTGTCTTGCTCCTGTGTGGCATTTTGCTGCATGTTTATGCCTTTTTATAATGGTCTGCTTGTTTTCTAGAGTTCCCTTCTTCGTCCCACCACTTAGTCTTGTATTGTGCCTACCCCCAGGTTTAGAATTGGGTATTCACTGAACATTACTATTTTTATGCATATACTGTGTTATACTACATGTTAGATTTAACCTAACTAATAATTTGAACTAAATCTATTCTACATGTGATTGTATTAAGTGCATACTTTTCAATATACCTGTGTGGTGTGCTCTTTTGGGGTACCTGCGGGGAGTAACTGTACTTCACTACCAGCCTGCCTTCCTCCCTTGTGTTAAGCCTGCCTGCTGTGCCATAGCTTCTCATTGGAGAGTTTCTTTTTGCTTTGTAAACCTTGTTGAAATTTTAGGTTAAGGGATTTTACGCCCCACGCTAGAGAGCTGTGGAAAATCTCCTGAACAGTGATGTATAGCGCTGCGATTCTCCCTTCTGTGTAGTAGCCAACAAGACATAAGCTATATAATCGTTTGCAGGAAAATCTCTTACCAAAATAAACGTGTTGCCTAAGAGAGGAAGGAAGTACATTTTAAATGAAAAACGGAAAATCATGTGTATTTAGTATGAGGAAAAAGTGCACTTTTTGTCAAAATGTGACCTATTACCCATATTTACAATTGTAATTAATGGTGTTTTCGGTACAAGCTAACCTACATTTTATAATTTTCACTTGTTTTCCACGCATTCTAGGATGTGTTGCCTAATTTGAGCAAATTAAAGATTCAATCCGACATTTATCGGGAAAGTGGGGAATCTCTGAGCATGCAAGCTGATTCTTACTCAGTGATGTGCATTGCCCAATAGATCACCTGAAAAGTAACAAATACATGACCTTTGTCAGTTAAACTTTTACGTGGTATAAGAGCTTACAGTGTACAAACAATAAAAGTTGCATCCAATAGTTGGAATTGGTGCTATTGATAAAACATATCATACAGTACATAATTGTGACACAAATCCCAGAGTACTTCAGTTCCTTATCATATAGGTTGTCATCCCAACCTCTGCTGATCTACCTTAAGATATCACGTCTGCCATTGCAACTCCTCTTTTCTTGCTGTTGCAAATTATTAATTCCTATATGTATATTATAAAAAATACAGTACATAATTGCGATGATGTACGGTTTGCTATGTAATGCAGTTCCCGGTATTATATTTGTGATAGTTTGCAAGGCCATATTTTGAACAGCACTTCCAGCCGAAGCAGTGTTTGGATTAAGTAAATGACTTCATTATTTATTTATTTATTTTTTTGCTGTTTTTTTATTGAATTCTAAGGTAGAAATAAACTATCAATACAATTTCCAACCCAGACGGCATCACCACCCCAAACCACATCCCACATACCATGATTGTTACAGCCTAGCAGAAAAAGCTACAGAAAGGGAAAAAAAGGATTATGAACTAAAATAGATTAGGTTTACATATTTGGACTTAATGGGAGGAATGACTATTCACTGATTCACTGGCCCCTGTGCTGAGCGACAGCAGGTAGGCCACGTTTGGCCCCCAAATATCCTCCTGATGTGCGTGGGATCAATAGTACTTTTCAGTTTTAGAACAATATTATATGTCCAATTTCCACTGTTCAAATGAGGGAGAGCGGCACCCGTCCCACACCAGGACTACCCTCCTTTTAGCTAGCAACAGTAAGAGCCCCATTAATTTCCTGACCTGTTTAGGCATATTAAGTGTAAACCCCAACAGCGCCACCATCAGAGTTTGCTCCACCCGTTCCCCCAGCAATACCCTAGAGCCGATCGAACACCTGCTCCCAGAAAGCCTGCATTCGTGGGCTGTTCCAAGCCAGGTGTAGGAAGGCCGCCGGAGACACACTGCACCTTCGGCAAGACTCGAGACCTCAAGGGATAAATCTGTGAATATCTTTCGGGGTTAAGTAAAATTGGTGCAGACACTTAAACTGGATTAATTTAAAATTACTATTGATGGCTACCTTATGGATTTGCTGGCAGAAGTACTTCCAAGTGTCGTCGGACAGGTTGGTTTCCAAAGCAGCTTCCCATTTATCCTGCGAATCCCCTGCCCATCCAGACTACCCATCAATTATAGCAACATAAAGCCTAGAAACAGTCCTGGACCCAGAGCCTGAGCCAATTAACTCATGCAAGATTGGTACCACTGTTGGTTCCCGGGGGAAGTCTACAAACCTGTCCTTTAGTAGAACCGGCAGTCTAAAATACATGAACACATCCAATGCTGACATCTCCCTCTTGGCCATGAAGTTCTCCAGCGTGAGAAACTGTCAAAGTAATGTTTGCTTTACTATGTAATTGGCTAGGTTTTTGTGTTGTCAACATTTAAAAATAATGAAAGGTGTATTCTGTCACAATGCAGAAAGCTGCCGCATGGTAATTCTTTCCATACAGGTTTTGCACACATGTTGGCTGGATGGCACATACATTTTACTCTCTTGCAAAGGAGAAAAGTAATTTTTACTCTGAAATCACATTTACTCTCAAAGTTTAAAAATAGGAAGTAAAATACTCCCACCTCAAATTCTTATCTGGAGCACTGCCCCCAGGTATCGGGTGGTCTCCTCATGCCATTGGAAGTCGAATTCTTCTTGGAACCGTCCCTGTATCTTACTGTCCCACTTGTCATAGGAAACGGTACTGATTTCAATGGGTTAACTTGGAGCCCAGAAAAACAGCCCAAGACCATGACATCCATCATGACCGATGCCAGATTCTCTTCATGGTCCGCAATAAAAAGAATCCAATCATCAGCATATAAGGAGATGACCAATTTGTGTGTGAATAAGCGCACCCCCCTGTCTATATGTTTAGAGCGGACCAGCTCGGCCAGGGGCTCGACTTCAATTGCGAATAACAGCGGGGACAACCGGCATCCCTGCCGCGTTGCCCTCTCCATTGCTATATGAGCTCATAAAGCCTTCCATTGACCCATAGGCATGCCACAGGACGCTCGTACAACAATGCGACCATTCTAACAAAATCATCTCCCATCCCCATATGCCTTAAAACAGCAAAAAGAAATGACCACTCAATGGCGTTGAATGCCTTTTCTGCATCAAGTAGGGTCGCGACCATCGATGTATGCTAGTTGAGGACTGACGTGAGACGGAAAATTCTGCGAATCCCGTAAGCCGTGATATCCCTGAAATGAATCGAGCTTGATCAGGCAAGACACATTTTGGCATAATCGGAGAGAGCCTATTAGCCAATGCCCTGGCCAGAATTTTATCCAAGTTTATTAAGGATTTCGGCCGTTAGGGGAGCAATTATCTGTATTGGGAGTAAGGTGACCACTGCCTCCCTCTATGACTCAGGCAGCACCCCGTGGTGTACAGTCTGCTGATACATTTGTAGCAGTTGGGGAACCAATAGTTCTGCATATGCTTTATAAAAAGCGTCCGAGAGCCCATCCGGGCCTGCTGCCTTCCCAGCTTTAATAGCCGCCAGTATTTCTTGCTCTGTTAACTGCCTACCCAGCCACTCCCTTTCTTCTTGTGCCACCCAATATAGACTTGCATGTTCCAAGTATTCCTCAATCTCATCCCGGTTTGCTGTACATCTCGAGGGATAAAGGGATCTATAGTAGTCAACAAAAGCCCCCATCATACCTTTGTCCATCTGTTGGAGCACACCCTCCCGGTTCGCAACTACAGCTATATGCGCCTTGGAGGATTTGGCTTTAATCAGCCTAGCCAGTAAGGTGTCTTAGATTTCTGATGACTACAAATAGCTAAGGCTCTTAAGATTTTAATTATTACTACCCAGACAAGGTTGAGCACTACTTTGCTATATCTGAAATTTTATTAAGACACAACTAAATTACTCACACTTTCGCCATTATTTTGCCTTCAAAGCACGGCTTGTGAGGTCTGCTATTTGTTTAAAGAGTGGCATAAATCCTTTCAAGCCTCTTGTGTCTTTTTGAGTATATTCTATGGACACTATGACTAATCATGAGATGACCTGATAATATGAATGGGTACAAACCTTATAGAGCACGCTATGACCACTATTCAATACAAATGTGGCTGGCTGCGTCACCAATTCACAAGGGTCTACCCATAAGAGACCCGAAATAATAAATGTGTAATGTGGCTTATTGAAATTGGTGAATCGCGTGCTGCCTGAAGATTGGATGCACTCGTTATACAGCAAACTCGATGATAAAGGCAAATTTACATCGGTAATATTTAATTTCCAAGGAAGTCAGCTGACACGTGTTTCGACCTGGGTCGTTTTCAAAGCGAGCAGTCCAATCTAAGCGGTCCTAACACGAGTTGTGTATTAAACGGACGCCAGAACTGGGATTCATCCCGTCACCATGTGCAATTCGATAACCATGACTACGATGTTACCTTTTGGATTGATCCAATAACTTGAACAGTGATTATTGATGGCGCAACACAACAAATGGTGTGATAATTTACCACAGGGCACAAACTAGATATTGATTCAGGTGAACACCTAATTTGTTTAATTGACAAAAGATTTGATGCATGGATTATATCCATAATACTTTACAATACCGAATCGGGCTAGGACCGCTTAGATTGGACTGCTTGCCTTAAAAACGACCCAGGTCGACATGTGTCGGCTGACTTCCTTGGAAATTAAATCATATTACTGATGCACATTTGACTTTTGGCATTGAGTTTGCTTTATGAAGAGTGCATCCAATCTTCAGGCAGCGCGCAACTCGCCACTCACTACATTAATCATGAGATGGGCCAGAGGGAAATGCATGCTTCCTATATGTCAGTGAATGGGAATAAATGGCAGATTTGCCACTTATTTCTTTTATGAAACCTTGGGTTTGAACATGCTGTGTGGAACGGTAAAATTCTGCAACCTAAGATTCCTGCCATATTCTGTGAAGTTCTTTCTGTTATGTTAAGCTCCAATAGGGAACGGGGAGAATTTCCCAGGACCAATAAATGTAAAGACGGAAGGCTAAACTGAATCGTTATTCACTGATGCGCATGAGCAAAGCCTACACAATCTGTATTCCATACTATAGAAGGTGCCAAAGTTGGCATCTCTCCATCCATTGGCTCTGTAACAATAATGGAAAGAAGACTACCGAAGATGCCTAGAGCTGCCACAAAACTGTTCTCTCACTATTTTAAACTAAACTGTGTCTACTAAACTGGCTTATTGACTCTCAAAAAAACACATGCGTTCTAATGGCACTGGAAGCTACTATAACTGAAAACCCACACACGTAGGTGACGCAAAAGGACCAATTATCAAATTGGATGCAATTCATTATTTTGCGTTTTTGTATTTTTCAGCCTGTACCACGACTAGATCCAGTGCACAACCTAGCGGAAACACACGAGCAAGTGCTGAAGACCAGACTTCACCAAGGGTTAGCCGAGGACAAGCATGGCCCTACCATGGAACAGCTCACCAAAATGTTCTACACCACAAAGCATCGCTGGTACCCTGTGGGGCAGTAAGTTCTTTCTCTAGAATTATGCTCTAAACAGACCCCTAGGCCTGCGCCCTGAACACTGCAGCATTATGTGCAATCATTTAACTTGGCTACTGTATTACCATACATTGAATGGTTTCACTTTAGACCTCCCTTGCTGAAGTAATCATACACAACTGAAGAGAAATATGGAAGGGGCGCAGTGATGCTGAAAAAGTATGAAGTGCATCACCTAGCTCTGTTCAATTAGAAAAGTGGATACAATTCAAATCGGCATTTTAATGACGTTGACTCGCATTCCTTGTGCACTGAGCCTGTTGCTCTTCTTAGCAGATATGCCTTTAAACTGCAGCTTCCGTATTAGGTAGTTGTAATTCACCAACGTCATTCCACACAATTCATAGATGTTTCAAACAACTGCTAGATCACCAAAATCTCAAGCTGAATGCTTTTTACTGAGGAATGGAAGTGGGAAAGTGAGGTGGCAGATGAGACAAAAAACAAGAAAAGTGCCCCTTCAGAGTTTTTTGGGAGAACAAATGGTCGAAACGGCAGCTTTCAGAGCCAATTTTTTTCTAATATTTTGGCTTAAAATGTACAGTTCTGAAGTGCAGCTCATGAAAATTTATTAAATATGTTCCGAGTGGAAGTATAGCCCATATCTACTATTTTCTCCTCTGTAAAAGGTGGGGCGAGTTTAAATGTGTTAATGGCTGTGTTCGTTCTCAGTAGAGGGGCTCCCACACCTTTTCTAATTTAGCATATTTACGGTTCGAGTACTTTCACACGGGCAGTGTTTTTGGGAATTGTAGATTTTCCGTGGTGTATGTGTTGAGCAGCTTTTTTGGTGGTCATGGTGTTGTGAGGGAATGAGGAAAGAGCCCCTTTAAGGGAAAGAGCTTGAGACCATGGGACGGAGCGGGAGAAGGGGGTGGTGCAAGGGAAGAGGGAAGGCAGTTGCTAGAAGGAGGAATAAAGGGAAGGTTATCGATGACCATTGGTCCTGTGTATTATGTCTTGGGGTGCGTATGAGCCCCAATTAAGGGGCACAACAACTGGCGACGAAGGGAAACGAGTGCCACCAGTGTCATCGAAGAAGCGCCCTGCACAGAAGGGCTGAGCGGCAGGAGAGCAGGTGAAGACCAGCTGAAGACAGCGACGCCGGCCCAGGGAGACCTGCCGTGTAGGTAGTGCATTGAGAATCTGTGCTGAGGAGGAGGAGGAGCAACGGATGAGCCCAGCAGTGCGGAGACAAAGGGTCCGGTGCACCTAGTAGCGTGGAAGAGAAGAGACTGGTGAGCCCAGCAGCACGCAGGCGAATGGGCCGCCAAGCCTGCAACTGGTGAGCCCAGCAGCGTCCAGGCGGGACGGTTGCACCCGCAAGATTGGAAGTACCCGGCAGTATGGCGGAGGGCACAGAACCAGCAGACCAGCTGGAGGTGCGCTGTGCATGAAGAAGAAAGGAAGATGTGACCCCCCAGCAGCAAGGAACCCGGCGGGACACGCGTCCAGCAGTAAGGAGCCCAGCAGCATATCAATGGAGCATGGAAGCGCCGGATACAGTAGGAAAGCTGTCACATGCTACCAGTGTGCGCGGCTGCCCAGCAGAGGAGGAGCACGACAGAGGCCAAGGATATCACGGGTGAGGAGACTGGAGACCCTCCCCCATCGCCTAGAAGTGAAGAGCCGCAGTTAAGAGCCCACACCTACGCATGGAGGGCAAGAAGACAGCAACAGACACAAGGCAGCCACAACACGTGGCACACCAGCACAAAGTCCTTCGGTCCCTGCCCATCACGGACGAGTATGGACAAAATGTATATAATAACAAATGACAGCAGGAAGCCCATGGCTCACCGCACAAGCACAGAAATGTAATGCGCATGAGGCAGAGAGGAACAAACCCGAGTGGTGCCCCAACAGCGCCCGACTAGAATACCAGCTGCCCAGCCACATACGGAGCGGGTGCCGTAGCCCTGCAAACACTCGCATGGCTGCAAGACATGCACACGAGGGGGCCTCACAAGGCTACAAAGCGGCAAATGCACGCACCATGCCAGGACAAGTGCCACCCGGACCAGCTCACTGGGGCAATAGAGCCAAGCCACAACCACATTACCAAAGGTCTGCAAGTCCCATATCAGCACGAGAACAGGAAACCCACACACCTGTGACACTGCCTGCCCACAACAGAGACCAAGTCCAGCGTGCTAGAACACATGAAGTTGCCATCGGGGTGACCCCACCATAAGGACACCACACGGCCAAGAGCCCACAGGAGGATACCCACAGCACCAGTAGCGCTACAAGCAGCTACAACGCTGCCACTACGCCAGGCTCACCACAGAAGCAAACAGCTTCGCATCACATG
This sequence comes from Ambystoma mexicanum, assembly GCF_040938575.1. Taxonomy (NCBI): domain Eukaryota; kingdom Metazoa; phylum Chordata; class Amphibia; order Caudata; family Ambystomatidae; genus Ambystoma; species Ambystoma mexicanum. The sequence goes on from NC_090936.1 coordinate 624,177,676, forward strand.
GCTGATATAAACAAAGAGCGCCCGGTAAAGAAGCACCCAAATAGGTGGTGCAGCTGGTCTATCACACCAGTAGTACTGTCACACCCAGTAACGCTACTGAGGGGCACATCATAAGAAGCCAACCCCACAAAGCCCCACCAAAATGGTAGACCAGACATGACAGGTGGCTGACGCAAGTGCACGTTTCCACCCAAACCTAGCACTGCGTCCTGTGCCACGTTTCTGCGGCCATCAGACCCATTTACCCTGCTCTCACGCCATGGCCAAAGATGGGAGGAGTGGGTCGAAGAATTTGAGGACTTCATACGGGCACTAGGAGACCGTGACCCGCTAAACAAAATGGCCATATTCACCCACCTAGCAGGCAAATAGATCAAAGGGATCATGAAAACGATCCCCACGCAGGAAAGAGACATGTACCAACGCCTTCTCGCTGCACTTAACGACAAACTGAAAATAAATCCCAACAAGGACTATGAACACTACACATTCAATCAACATGTGAAGCTTCCACATGAATCCGTTGGTGAATTTGTCATCCGCCTCCAGAAGACATGATGTGTTGCGACTTCGCTAACTTCAATGATGAGGAGGCATTACTGATGAGGATCATAGAAGGGTGCACCTCGTCAACGCTCAGGAAACACCTTCTCAAAAAGCCCCCGCCCCTACTGAAAATACTCAATCTGGCAAGAACGTACAAGAAAATAGAAGCACAGACAGCCGCCATCGAAAACAAAAACAAAGGTGACTCCATTGTGGCCCTCACGATAGGATCGACGTAATACTCCAGGCCTACCAGACCCTGGAGGAGGAAGACTAAGACGCCACCGGCACCCAACCCTGAGCAATGCACAATGCCGCAAATGTGGATTTCAGGTCACACACAGACGGTCATGCCCGGCCATAGGACAGAGATGCCGGCGATGTGCAGAGTGGGACTGCCCACAAACTTTGCAGGCCAACCCGCACCACCACAAAGCCTGGCCAGACGACCTGAACAATTAAGTTGGGCCCAGTACAACGGGCGGCCAATGTACCGGAGGACCCAGGCACCACTGCCCAAATAAGATACCCGATACCACTGATAACACAGCCAAATGTCAGGAAGACCTTCAAGGCCATGGACACCTACCTACCCGGACAGCGCGGCCATGAACACCCACTGTACTCAGAATTAAGTCACCCAACGAAATACAGACCGGGGCAACGCTAACACTGCAAGTCATACGTGGAGGCCACAGTAAGCGCTAGCAACAGGCAACATTACCAAACAGGAGAGGAAGCATACCCCTTGAACAAATCTCAAGCCTGCGTAGCCCAGTGGTGAACAGCACAGCCGATACAGCCAAAAGGGCAGTCGCACTGCAACCCAACACAGGGAGACCGCAGGGCACCCGCCGCCATCCACATGATACCAAGTCCCGTTATAGGGAACAGCCGTCTCAGCCATCGGACAGCACAACAGCGCGCCCTCATCAACATCCACTATAGATCATTCGAAGTCACCCAGATGAAGGACCACATGCCTGAACAAGACGTGGGAGAGACCAGGAAAGCCAACGAAAGGACATACTGTGCAGATCCCCTCCTAGCCACAGGGGACAAAGAACAAGTGCTAACAAAAATAAGAACACAGCGAGAGGACGCCAAAAGCCTCCTTCCTCCACAAATTATACCTGGAGGAACCTGACTCAAAGAAAGAGGCAGCGATCGAGAGGGTGAAAACAGAGAGCGAAAAGACATGCGAAACACTGCATCGAGAAAATGCGGGAGAGACCCACGAGCCACTGAACAGGGCTCGCCGAACCATAAGGCGACCCCAACTGCTGATTGAGCAAATGTAGCCCGGGAAGTCTCATGTTAAGTTGGCGGGGTGTTGTGAGGAAATGAGGACAGAGCCCCTTTAAGGGAAAGAGCTCGAGACCATGGGAGGGAGCGGGGAGCGTGAGGAAGGGGAGGGGCAAGGGAAGAGGGAAGGCAGTTGCTAGAAGGAGGAATAAAGGGAAGCTTATCGATTACCCTGGCTCCTGTGTATTATGTCTTGGGGTGCGTATGAGGCCCAATTAAGGGCCACAAAAAGTGGGGTGGGTACTATAGTTCAATAGTAATCTGGTCTACTGTGAAACTTAATGGGAACATGCCTCCTGTGGTGTGCTACTAATCCATTTGGGGTCCTAGTTTATGGATACACCCTTGATGCAGTTATGTTAGCTGCAAGGCTGAGTGAAATAAAACGACTGGTTGGTTTTCTCCGTTTGGTTTCTTGTTGTTCAAAGACAGTCCATTGCTTGTATATTTGAGTTTGAATCTGTATAGGCAGTACGTAGTGGAAAGTACAGGGTTATATGGAGTGTAATATGGTTTATATTTAGTATGGCTTCAGATGTACCATGCTGTCGGATTTGCGATAGGCAGTTTGATGGATGCATGACAGTCTGGCTTTGAAGTTAAGCGTCTGTTTGGGGGTAATGTTATTGGAGAACCACATTTTTTCAAAGCATGGCCTTCAGTACTGTTGGTTGTGTGAAAGTAGTGCTCATCTGGTTTGTGCTGTTCTGCTGATGGCTTCAGGTTAATATATATTCAAAGTTGCCTCTTCAATGTTTGCTTCTACTTGTTTTTCTGGCATTCTATTTTTGTGTTTAGCGTTCACGAGGCGCTTAACATTGGTATCATTGTGTCTTTTGGCTCTGTGCTGGTTGCCTGAGGGTGTGATGTGAGTGAATTGTTTTTCTCTTGACGATTGCTTTGGAAAGAAAGCAAACACCATAAAACCTGCTGTTACTCTAAGTAAATGCATAGAACCTGATTGGACAGACTTAACGTCTTCAGTACTTCAGGTATTTTTCCACAGTTGATGCTAAATGTATTAAGAACGTGTATGTCATGTTCACATTGGAGTGAATATTTAACGGATGTAAACCAGAGGTCCGTGTATCTGTAACTTTATATTTTCTGGAGTGGTGCTTCATCTTTCACTTATAATAAATTGACGTATTCCAGGAAATCAGCCGTTGCTGACATTAATTTCTCAGTACTAGGAACAGCAATAGCATAGTGAGCCCCTCAAATAATCCAGAATAGCTTTGCACTGGTACATCTTGTTCACATTTTGTAAAACCACAATCCTACCCTCAAGCTACAATAACCAGAATCATGATTAATCAACAGTACCATTCAGAAGCATTGTATTTTGTGCATAATTCAATCCTGTAGATTGGCACATTTTATTTTTTTGTGGGTCTTTGGAGGACTCCTACCCATCTTAAGTTAGCAGCAGCACAACACATATCATTCTAACTGCACGATCTTCATCCTGGAGTATGCCAGGCAGTAAAGACCATCTGTTGATAGTCTGCGATGCACTTTGATTGGCTTTCTGCCCTCGTGCTGCCAATATACTGGCACAAAAAGAGCTGCCCACATGCATGGTTATTACGTCGCCTTTAGTGGGATGGGATGCCCTGATGTGGGTCCCAAGCCTGCTACAACCAGAGAACCAAGCTACACCTCTGATGATGCTCAATGGACAGTGGTGGCTGGTGATATTTTTTTTTTTATTTGAGGTCTGTTAGCAAGTAAACAGACTTATCTGCACTAAAGTGGATGGCACATTAACTTTTCCCATTCATTCCTGTAGAACATTTAACCTGCTTTGGAACTCGGCAGAATTTACTCTGGGTACTTACCTGGCCACTGGACATTTTTTGCTGGGTCCACAGGGGTCAAGTAAGCTCCTGGTCAAGAGAACTCTCCTCATGATTTTTAAAGTCCTCTTTCCACATTGTTGCAGTGGGAGTGCATTTTTAACATTGTCACTAAACTTGGTAACTATATTAATTTTCCATGAACTATATGAAAAAGGAAACAGTCGTGTTTGTTTGTGGGTTTGTATATGGCGTTGATCCTGGGGACGTAACTCATGAACAGTGAGGTCTAGCGTCATGGAGTTAGCATGGAATATTCTTTATTTCATTGCCAAATTAATGCAACTATTTCTAGCTCAATAGGTCATCCCGTTCCTTAGATAATTAAGTTTTTGGGTGTTTTCAGCATTACGTTTTGTGGTGGTCCGCGTGCCATCTACAGATCATTTGTAGAAAATGCTGCTCATTGTGCTGTCTGTGCTAAACTGGTCTTGAGTTTTGTTTTTTGTTTTCACATTTTCTTTAGAAGAGAGTTTGTGTCTTTTCATTGATTTTGTTTTGCAATAAACTCGATACTTGGTAATTTCACTAATTAATTGAACACCAAATGTTCATTTATCTCGGATTTAAATTATCATATGAATATCATATTTGCATGCTTACTCTGATTATTTTCCATGTGTTTAGCAGCGAAAATGGCCACCACTGCTAACACTGCAAATAATCAGAGCAAGCATACAAATATGATATTCATGTGAGAATTTAAATCGGAGATAAATGAACATTTGGCGTTCAGTTCGTGAAATTAACATGTATCGCGTTTTTCCTTTTAGGCAAACATTTGTTCATCTTTTTCGGTGGAATATGAAAAGAATATCTGAGAATGGACATCCCGGGCAAAGCCGGGGACTTATGCTAGTGTTGCAATAATTCTTGAAAGCGTTTAGCTTTGGCTTAAAGTTGTTTCCTGCTTTCTAAGGTGTTGATGTATTCTGATGTGTACATACGCATTAGTTTTAATAGTATGTTAGCCCTATAGGATACAAATGATTGTGGATTACTGTTATAAGCCTTACAGATTTTTCAGTTCTGTTTCCTGCTGGTAGAATTGTATGTGTCGCTATTTCTCCCATACCGTACTATATGTGATGGGTGCTGACCACTAGGTAATGGGCCTTCCCCATATACTAGGTTTTGGTTGTGTCTTTCGAACACTGTATGTTATTGTGTAGGCCCATAGGGGACTTATCTGCTTGTGTGGTTTTACGGTTCCCCATCCCTGTTATTTTATGTTTAGTGTTTACCTTTTGGATTTATACACTGGGGTTAGGAGAATCCTTGTACATCATTTATAATATGCCTGCTATTGTTTTAATACTGTGTATTATTACTGGAGTACTTATTTGAAATGATAGGTTTATTTGTTTGTAAATGTTAGTATATCAGTGTGGTGTATATTTTCTAGAGAAGTGCGTGGACCAATTGTAGCTTTGTGTTGACCTACAAACCTACTTGAGAGTTGAGCTCTTTTGTTCTGATCAGTTTCCCTTACCTCGAGAGGTTTGGCTTCCCTGTCTTGTCTGGTGTATGAGCTCCCATACTGAGGCTAGCATTTGTAGTGTACTCTACAGAGGGTGGTACAAAAACTGCCTTAACCAGCATTTGTACGGCCATGTCCCAGGCATCTAAGTGGTTAGATGCCTGGGACGACATCTTGCTACCAAAATGGCTACTTTTTAATGGTGGAGCTACGGCCTACTAATACTTGTTCACATAGTCAGCCTTTTTTGTTTTTCTAGTAAACTGGTTTCTTGTTTTTAATTACCACCTTTTTAGCTCCTTGTGCATTACGATATATTAATCCAATTTCAAGGGTTGGTCACCATTTACAGCTGAAGATAGGAAGTCGGCCCGGATCTGCCCGCGTCCCCCCCCCCCCGCGCTGGTTCAAATGTTAAATGCTTTACTTGTTTCTCATCCTGTTACCTTGATCTTTTACGGCCCTTCTACGTTGTCATCCTACTTTACCATTCACCTATTGCAACCCCAGTTCCCCTATACCAACATACCTACTCCCCCCACCAATTTGGTTGCCTTCCTTAAAACCCAACTGTTTACCACGAGTGGCAACCTACTAAATCACAAACCCTCTCAAAAGGTTTTGTAATTTCCTTTTGCTTTAATCTTCCTAGAATATTAATATTTTATATCTAGAATTGCAAAATGTGTTAATCACTTTTATTAGTCCACTTCGAAATGTCCTTGACCTAGGTCTGCACCTTTCAGCCTAACTCTTCTCTATTCTCTTGAAAGTGATTCTGCAAGTCTTAAATGCTTAATCATAAAAACATTCATTCCAATCCGAATGGAGCATTAATTCCAATCCGGATGGCCTTCACAAGGAGGTAGAACTATGTTTCTTGACATGTACTACCCTTCCTTTCCCACCTTGACCACAAATATTCCAAGGTTATGTTTGCAATGTCTTTTATCAAGATCTTGGACTTTTGAGTTTAACATGTGCCTTATTTGTCTCTCGCTCTTTGGTAGGCTTTCCTACAATATCATTTTCATTCACCTGCTTCACGCCCTGTTCCAAAGTGAATTAGTAATTTGTCATCTGATTTAGGGATGCCTTATTTTTTTGCAGTGAAAACTCATTATGGTATTCTGCAGGTTCGCTCTTAATCTCCAGCGGAATTGTCTGTTACGGATTCTTTTTCTCTTTTCCATGATGCGCGATTATGCCTCTTCACTCCCCAGCTCCCCCCCACCCTCCCCTAGTTAGCTTCCAACTGAACGTTACCAGAAGTGAGTTGGCAGATGGTCCCAAACAAGTTCCTGCATCCCTCTGTTCACATTCCACACACTTTTGTTGCCCTTGTTAGAGCAGGTTGGAGCAAAGTGCATTATCTGAATTCTTGCACGGTGAACGAAATTGTTAGTGAATCCTAACTCTTTCTGGTCTGACTATTCTCTGCGTTTTCATTTTTGATGTGGGTGAAGCGGGAGCTGCTACATCCTCTCTCATTGCACCATCCTAAATATACTCTTCAGTCCTTGTTACTTTGCACTGTGCAACACCTGTCTATTTCCAGGGGTCAAGTCCTAAAACTTAAAGTGGGGGGGGACTCCTCAACAAACGCAATGGGATGTGACATCGCCAGAAATTAGAATATGGTGAAATATGCACATTTCATTAAATTGAACAGGACGAGTGGCATTTGCCTTTCATAAAATCAACACATACAAAACCAAGAGAGGATATTTTCTTCTAATAGTGTTTTTGAAAACTTTAAAAGGTGTGCATTTTTTTTTTAAACTCCAAGAACCAAACCCTGGGACTTGCAGTAACGAAATGGGGTTCATCAGGTAGTGTAGTGTTAAATTGTCCAAATCTGCCGACTGCTGAGGGCGGCTTTAATTCATATATTCAAAGAGGACATTCCATGTTTCTCATTTTAGCTGCGGCGACTTGAGCCCTGTCTATTTCACATGCTTGGTTGCGTTTGACTCCTTCCCTCAACTGCTGTATATCTTTCATGAACCCTACAGCTTTTTCCCATGCTGGCCTCTTCCCACCATGTTATCTTTCATTGCTTCCATGATCTCTTCACCTATATCCTTTCCGTCTCTTCTGCTGTCTTGCACCCACCTTCTACCCCTTTTTTACTCATCTATGCTCATTAATTCCACTTCCATTGCCTTTACAATTTTCTGTTCTGATCGCCCTTCTTCTTTCCCATCACTAGCGCTACTGCATATGCCTTTGCTTCTCTTTCTACTAGATTTAACAGTACCAAAAATTCCTCACCTTCCTTTTCCACTATTTCCTCCACCCCACTGTTACTCTGCTGTGCTTGATCTTTCCTGCTTCAGTTTCCATGGTCTTGAACACTGGAAAAACAACTTTGTAAACTTCCTTCATTTCTTGGTCCGGGTAAAGTATGGCCAGAGCTCCAGATACATTTCTAAATTAGGAGTATTTTGGTTGCTTTTTTAATTTGGGAATACACCGATTATTTTAGCTAGTTAGGGTGTTTTTCAGCAATTTAAAATATATCTAAACACTAAAACATCAATGTTTTTATTGATGTTTACATAAGCAGAAGACAGTAAAATAACAAATGCGTTGCTGGAATCGAGAACATAATTTTTTCATAAAGAAACAACTGAGTTTCCTCTAGGCGGGGGAATAATGCCCCCGTGCTACGAAGCAATGATTCCGTAACCGCCCCGCCATTAAAGTGTTTTACTAACATTCACTCATACATTTTATTAACCTCCCCTCCATCCTCCCTAACCGTTCCCCGCGGTTGGAATGATGGGTGCTTATTCACATCACTAGGCAGCTGTGGGTGAATGAAGGACAGTGGGGCAGAACAGCAAGGGGGCCGTGGGCATAAAGGGTCCTCATGTTTGTGAGTTGCCTTGGTTTGTGTGTCTTTGGTAGTGATCCATGAATATGAGCAAATGTATGTCAATGTTTTTGTGTGATTTCCCATTTGGTATATTTTGGCTGGAAAAATCTCACATTCTTGATGCGTCGGCAGGCGGTTTCTCTTTGAGTAAAGGGTGATACACACTCTGGCTGCCAAGAGGAGGTTCCTTTGCAAGTGCGGTAGGAGTGTATATTCCCCCTCCTTCCCTTCAATCCCCAAAAGAACTAGCAAAGGGGTCAGTTCCCTGTTGGTGCTGTCTACGTCATTAATCCACCCCTTCAATTCTTTCCAGTATTGGGCTACGGATGGGCAGTCCCACCAGATGTGCCAGTCTGTGTTGGTCTCACTACAGTATCTCCAGCATAGCGGGGGTTAACATTGGGGTACATTTTGGAGAGCCTAAGTGGGGTTAAATGACACCTGAATAGGAGCCTGCTATTGTGCATCTGGTATTGTGTCGAAATTGTTGTGACCACACCGCTCTATATATGGTGTGCCACAGATCTGCGTCATCCGGAAGGCGCAGGTCTGCAGACCACAGTTTGTATGTGTGTGCGGAACAGGGACATGGCCCCTTGTTAAAAGGGAGGCATGGAGTGCTGAGATGAGGCCCGTTGAGTCAGTGAACGAGTTGAGGACTTGCTTGAATTGAGTCTGTGGGCGTTTTAAATTGGACCACCAGATCTGGTATGTCGGAATGCCGTGGGGGGGGGGGGGGGGGAGTGTTGGTGGTCCCTAGTGCTGTTTCCAGTTCGGATTTAAACAGAAATGTGCCCTTGTTCCACAATTGGCCTGCTCTAATTGGGCCTGCCTTGTAGTAGGATTGTAAGCAAAGGGGTTCCACGATCTTGTCTCTAAAGGGAGTGGCCCAGATACAGCTTAGAGGGGAGGGCCAGGAAGTAACCCCTTTCCTGCCGCCGGAGGGTTTCCGCAAGTGCCACAAGATCGAAAGGACCTTGTTGGATTGGATTTTAATTGGTAGTCTCCCGTATGGGACCCAAAGCCACTCCCCCAGTGTGACCGTTGCAAATGGGCTGTTCTCCATCGCGATCCATTGTTTTTCTCTGCTGTCTCGCAGATGGTCAGTCAGGACCCGAATTTGAGCAGCCCTGTAATACTCGTAGAAGCCTGGGATCCCAGTCCCTCCCTCTGGCAGTTCCAGAGTGTTATAGGCCATCATGGGCCTTTTCCCTGCCCACAGGAAGGTGAGTACTGTTCTTTTCACTTCATCATGAAAGGAGGCAGGCAATATAAAGAAGCGCTTGAAAGAGGAAGAGGAGCCTTGGTAAGACATTCATCATGATTGCCGTGTGGCGGCTCACCCATGACAGCAACAGCTTTGGCCATTTCTGTAGGTCCTGCCTACTTTTGGCCCACAAAGGCAGGTTATTGGCCTTGTACATGTCGGCATGGTTCGAGGTAATGAATACTCCCAAGTATCTCACACCGGAACTCTGGATCTGAATGCCCTGTTGTGTTAAGGCTTCAACTATTGGAGGGATAGAAGGCATGAATGGGAGTGCCACCATTTTGGCAATGTTTATTTTGAACCCGGACAGACACCCGCATTGGGCAAGTGCTGCTAAGAAAGCGGGATGGAGGAGGCTGAGCGCGTGATGTATGCAAGTGTGATGTATGCAAGTATGTCCTCTGCATACAAGGCCAGTTTGTAATCCCTAATTGGATTCCTTGTACCCATTCCTCCTCACGTATGGCAACTGCTTGAGGCTCCAGGGTCAGCGCGAAGAGCAGTGGTCAGCCCTGTCGTGCCGCTCGGGTCAGCCAGAAATCGGTGGAGGCCACGCTGTTGAGCACAACCTTGGCCTTTGCGTTTTTGTATAGGGACATTGCCCCTGCGAGCCATCTCGGGCCAAGACCGGATTTGGGAGGGTTTGCTCCATGAATCGCTACTAGACCCTGTCAAAAGCCTTCTCAGCATCCACTGATGGTAGAAGTGAGTCCTCTAGGGTGTCTGTCACCCTGCTATATCTAGGGTCTTGCGAATGTTGTCTGCCCCTTTCCTACCCTTTATGAATCCTGATCGGTATGGATGAGTTTCGGGAGGACTGCACAGCCATTCTGCCTGCCAGAACGCTGGCATGGATCTTAGCATTGACATTTATTAGTGAAATGGGCCTAGAAGACCCACAGCTCAACTTGACTCTGCCCTCCTTTGGGAGAACTATGATTCACACCGAAGTGAGAGTCTGGGGCCTGCCCTCTGTCCATCATACAGTTCAATAGCTGTGCCAGGAATGGGGCTAGCAAGGGGCTGTTATGTTTATAGAAGGCTGGGGTGTATCCGTCTTGTCCTGGTGCCTAGCCAGCTTTCAGATTAGAAATGGCAGTGAGCACTTCTTCATTTCTTATTGGGGCGTCAAGCGTTGCCCTGTCCTGCATGCTGAGCGCTGGGAGTATGCCTGTCGAGGTACGTCCGCGTGTCTCCTCTCCTGTCCCTTGCATTCCGTGGAGTATAGATGGACATACAATTTGCCAAAATGCTGTGTTATAACCTCGGGCTCTGAGTGTCTCGCCCCTCTCATCTCTGATTATAGACTGTGTTGTGCCCTCTGGTGCCACAGGCAGGCCGTCGGTAAAGTGTGGGCTTTGTTCTCCTTCTCGTAGTACTTTTGCTTAATGTTCCTTAACTGTGCAATGGCCCTCCCACTCCAGATGTCTCCCAGTTCCCTACTGAGGTCCCTAACATCTGCCATGCTCTCTTCTAATTGTTCTCTCATGTCTCTCAGGACCCTTTCTTTATCCCCGATTTTCCGTTTCAAACCTGTTTCGAGCAGTGCCCTTTCTCTTTTTGCCACTCTCTCTGAGATCAGGAGGCCGCAAAAGGTGGCTTTGGTTGCCTCCTAAATTGTGTGGAGCGGTGTGGCCCCCACCCCCACTACATTAAATTGGAAAATGTCCCCTATCCCCTTACAGAGGGTTTCCCTGAAAACCGGATCCCTGTATAGGGTGTTACAGACCCATCGGGAATCAAGCGGTGCACGTGGCCCAATCTCCAGGGTTAGCCTGCACATGTCATGGTCTGACCACCCAACTATTTGTATGTCTGCATCGTTTATGGTATGTTCCTGTGAGGCATCTAAAATGATATAGCCAATCCTCGTGCGGGTCATTTGGGGCGGGGAGAAAAAGGTGAATGCTTAGGTGTGCAGGTGAAATTAAGTGCTCCAGCAACCGCAGTGTCACCCTCCGGGAAGTGGAGGGGGGGGGGGCGGCAGCGCTGGTCTTAGGGACAGCCAGTCTATTGTGAGGTCAGAGATTTGATTTAGGTCACCTCCACGTATAAGGAGGCCTGTCTTCCATAGGCCAGGACCTCCAGCGCGGCTACACAGATCTGGGTTTGGTGTTGGTTGGGAGCACACTGCCGTGCGACCTATGTTCCCATTCACCCCAAGCATCCTCCTCTTCATTCCCCTCTTAATTTGCATTATCTCGAGGCCAAGAGATTTTTTTAATTGGCATCCCCACCCCGCCTTTTTTTCGAATGGCCTGATGCCCATATCGCGTGGCCTAACCACTTGCTTCTCAGTGTGTATTGTTCCCCCACTTTGAACTTTGTGTCCTGCAAAAAAAGAATATCTACTCCCGTTGACTTGAATTCTCGCAGCACCATGAAGCGTTTCTGTGGCGAGTTCAGCCCTTTTACATTTAGTGACCCAACCCTTAAGGTGACATTATGCTTACTACTCGCATGCATTCCCTTCCCTTGTGTTCTCAACTGCCATCTCCTTGGCGCCCGGACCTCCAGCCCAGCCCCTCACCCCCAGCTGCCATGATACTCCAACCTGTTTTCAACCCCTTCTGCCACCTCCCCCTTCCCCCACCCCAACGCTGCCTCCTGCTAGCTCCCAAAACCCAACCTTCCCTCTGACCCATCGTGCGGCCAAGAAAAAGGACAAATCTCTGATGGTGGAGATCCCCCAGATAAAGAGGGCCAACCAAGAAGGGCCCCTCGCCCCCCAACATACTCAACAGCTATGTGAAAGTCAAGAAAAATGGCAATAATATCCAATAAACTGAACTGCCGCTGGATCATGGGTCCTGGCCATCGGGGCGGAACCGGGTATTGGAAGTAGTGGCGGACACTGGCTGTCAGAGGGTGTTATATCTCCGGTATTTCCTCTTGCCCGCCGATCGTCCTCTTTTGGGACGGTTGACTCATGTCCCGTGATTAGGGCCTGCTTCCCTGGGAGTCTCTTTTGTTTTCGAACTGCTGTCCTCCGCTCTCAGTTGTTTCAAGACCCCCCCCCCACTTTCTCTTGCATGGTGTCCCTACAGTCTTCTGCTCAGTGTTTGAATGTTAATGTGGATGAGAACACCCAGCGGTAGCATATGCTCTTCTCTTGGAGCCACTGGGTCAGGGGACGACACTCCTGCCTTTTGGCTAGGGTCAATGAGGAAAGATCCTGGAAGATTTGGATTTGGGATCCTTCAAAGGTAATGGCCCTGGCTTTCTGGAGTATGTCTGTTTTTTGTTTGAAGTAATGACATTTTGCCAGCACCAATATGGGGCCGCTGGCCGGGCCCCATCCTCTGTGGACCCTGTCGAAGGAAGTCTCCGGGTAAAGAGTTCATTTATAAGGGCTTTCACTCATTACTCAAGGGCAATTACGGATTCGGCCTGCGGCTCTTTCATGGCCATAATTCTGAGGGTGGACATCTGCTCTCTATTCTCAAGGTCATCGACCTAAAGCGCCAGGTCCCTCTCCTTCTGTTAGAGTTCCTGCATGCAACCTTCTGATCTCATTTCGATTAGGTCCACTGATTGCTGATAATTTTCAATGGCTTCGATCTTCTCTTCTACCTTATCAACGCACCCCTAAAGTTCTGATTTGCCCCTTTAGGCCTGTCTTTTATTGATTGGATCTCCTCCAGGAACATCCATATGTCGTTCTTCGTGGAACCTTCTTTGTCTCCCACTACTGGCTTGTCTTCTGGGATTTGGACCTTAGTGGCCAGGGCTGCGGTCCTCTGGAAGCTGTGCAATAGGGGGGCCTTGCTGGGGTCCAGCGTACGGTGGGTTATGGTGTCTGCTTTTCCTCTATGCCGGGCTTCCTTCCGGGGTGGCGGCAAGGTGTAGCGCGCTCAACTCACCGGGGTTTGCTGAGTGATCTGCGGGCTCTCTCGAGGCCGTCTAGCTGCCTTCGCGATCCCCCCTGTACACGTCCACTGGCCTGAAGCGTGGTTGCTGTGGCTGATTGGCAGGCCATGGCCAGCGCCGTGAGCGGATTTCCCCCGAGGCTGCTCCTCCCGTCTTGTGTCGGCTGCGGCAGGGCCTTGCAAGCTTCACCAGCCATAGCGTTTTGCCGTTGATATCACCAAGTGCGCTGGTCGGATTCTGTTCAGACTCGGCGCAGAATTTGTTTGCACCATCCAGCAGCCCTCCTCCACTTTGGGTAGAGTTTAGTGAGCCATTTATGTGGTTTAATTTGTTGAGCAGTTGTCTGGTGAGGGGGGATTGGGTGAGGGAGAGGGTGGATTAGCGATCCATCCTGTCTGCGCCCCCTGGTGGTTTCCCTAAAACATCCTTTTAATAAATTATACCCATTTTTGCCCAGTAATTCATGTATTAAAAGATGCATTTTTACCTGAAAGTTCCTCTTCAGCTCAAAGCAGTAATATCGGAACCCTTACTAAGCGTATGTATTCATAGGGCTTTCCCATCTGGCTTAATGCCATTCATTGTTTTAAAACAAAGCTGGTCTCCATTCTCTTGCTGTGCCCATACTGCTTCCTCCTTATACCACTTTCCCACTGAATATTTCTACCTGCCACTGAGACCATACCTTCACTATCAAGGCATGCTGCCCATAAGCACCAGCTTCAACTTCTCCCCCATTAAGTCTGTTTTTTTGGATTAAACTTTAAGAGACTGTAATGGAAGCTAGAACTGTCTTGAGTGCTAACTGCTGCATGGAGTCGGCTTGTTCCTCCTGCCGAAGATGGCCTTTTAGTGATTTTCTTGTAACCTTTTAACTTCTGGTCTTGTGACAAACTGTTTGTAGCTCTTTGGAGTAATGCACTGTTTTAGTAACATCCAGGCATTCCACTTCATCTAAATCGTTATGGAGCGCCAAAGATCCATTCTGCCTAGCCGACTGCCTTCTTCACTCATTTCCGGGTAACCTTAATACTTGTGTTGGTTTCAAGACAGATGCCCATTTTGGCCAGGCAATGCTCCAAAGAAGCTTTTGCTGCCTGTGAAAGCTTTCCAGCCTCCTCACATCTTTTGATTTTGAATTTGCTTGCCAAACTCCCCTTTAGTCTTGAAGAGGGTTGGTGTGCATGTTCAAGAAAGCAAATGTTACTCACCATGTTGAGTAATTTACTCAAAGACCCCCCTTCACATTCCTTTTTCTCCAAGTAGAGTGCAATCCTCGTCTTTGATTAGTCTATGGACAGTAGGAAAAATGAAGCCTGGCGGAAGCTGCACCTTTGATTGTGGTGCAGCTTGGATGGTTGGTGTTTTCCGTGCACCTAAGCTTGCAAATTACTTTCTCCTACTTAGTCCTGTACACATAAAGAGTGCACGTCACTCCACATGCTGTGCGGAGTCCAATTAGTCTGGACGAAGGGAGTGTTGAACTAAATCTCTTGAGCCAATATGATGTGTTGCTTGTAATTATTTGATGGTGTATGACATACTTTAAATGGCACTTTCTGTTTTTTCTAGGTATCGGCGAAGACGTGTTAAGACGAATCCTCCAAAAGACAGATGATTTTAAATGCCTTTGCAAGCTAATTGATGACTGTTGTTAAACATGAAGCGTCCTCAATGGCTTTTTGCATTTTTTTATAAATAAGCCAGCCTATCTGTAATTGCTGTAGTAAAATCATGTGTATCAGGATTTAACAGATGTGTCTTTTATTATAAATGTCTGAGTTTCGTGATCTTTAAATTGCAAATAAACGTATATATCAAATTCATTGAATGCATCATATTCAAGCACCATTTGGCAGGTGTGTACCAATATAAATCAAAAATAAATGAAACTGCAGCATCAGTGGCTACTATGTAGCGCATGTGAAATATCCTCTGAAGTTTTCAACAAATCTCCACAACTTTTTACCGGTCTACGGTGTTCATGTTGCTTTAAGCTCCTACATTCAAATGCTCATATTTGTAATCTGCACTTCAGTGGCATCAAATTGAGTGGTAATATTTTTCATCTACCACTCGGGACAGTGCATGAGTAAATCTCCACCATGTTACCTTATCGTGCATACATGTCTCATTCAGCCACCCATGCAAGTCCTCCGCCAATTTATTTTATTTATTTTAAAAGCCTATACAGAGCTTTTACCCAAAGAGCTGTACAAATGTGCAATGGTACAAACAAAATGAGAATGGTTGACAGGTAAGCATAGAGGTATACTCGCACTGAGAAAGGGAGAATTTTAAGAAGAAAAAGACTGTAGTAGATAGACGATTTTCAAAAAGGTAGCGTGCAGGAGAGGAACATATGTCCAGAGGGAGAGCATTGCAAAGTTTGGGAGCGAAGTGTTTAAACAAACAAAACCGAGAGGGAGGACGAGGGGCAGACAGAAGAGTTTGAAAGGCAGAGTGGAAGTCCCGAGAGGGGTGATCTAGAAAGATCAAGGAGCAGAGATGGGGAGGAGCCAGAGCATGAATGCTCTTGAAGACAAGACACAAGCATTGAAATATACAGCCTTGTTTCGTAGGGAGCCAGTGAAGACATGACCATGAAGGAGAAATGTTTCAGGCTGAGGGATGGCTGGGTCTGAGGTGTTAAATGACTCCAATCAAGCAGTCCCACTAAGTCAGTGCCTTGTCTGGGATTGCTCAAGGGAAGCCCTTATTTATATATTTTTATGTCCAGTTTGTGTACTCCGGATGACACCCCTTATATAACACCCTTCTCTTAGAATCCCCCTGACCCCACTGAGCCAAGAAGTAAGTTTGTTTTGCAAATTTAAAAGGTTTATTTGAGAATTAAACAATATATATATCGCACTTTTATAATAAATTAATAATTGATATCACACTTAGACATATGACAGTGAGTGATCAACAATGGATGATGTGATACTAGCACACTGGGTAATTACTTAGGAGTAGTATAGAGGATAAGGTAGCTGAGAATGCTTTATATGGTACAAGGAAATGCAAGGTGGAAAAGAAGCAACACAGTAATAAACTTGATATGATTTCAGCAAAACCTAACATAATCACTTTTCCCCTTTTGGCAATTCACGCCCCCTCTATGCAATGTAAGGATGTGGAAGTAACACACACAGTCTTCAGGAATATAATCACAGTACAATACGAATTCAGTTCCCCCCCTAGCAAGCTGAGAGCAACAGGGATGATTTTAAACACAGGCAAAATACTTTAAAGGTGGTATGCAAAGAAGGGAAAAATATGCTAAAAGTTATTTTAATTCCCTCTAGAGGTTCAGGGTGAGTGATAGCTACTCTAAATTAGTTCAGATCACTTAGGCAATGCTCTATGAATGATTGTCAGGTTTGCAAACGAATTTCAGCAAAGGAAAGCAAGAAGCCGCTATTTTGACACGTGAAGAAATTTGAGCCAAATCGTGGCACTTTTTCCGAGTGCGTCGGTTCAGGGTTCGTTGGAAAGCTTAGAATATTAGCTTTAAGATTATCTGGATCTGGTGTATTCTGGCAAAACGCTCCGCAAGAAATCAGCTTGAAGTGGGAAGTGAATGTCCCTACCTGTCCTGCACAGTCTCCTTTTTATGTGTTTAGAAAGTGGGAGGGTCGGCTCATCTTCTATGCCCAACCCTCTCAACTTAACTCATCATTGGCCAGTTCCTCCTCCTCTCCCTTGATTGGGGGAACTGGGTTGTGAGTCAGGGTGATGAGGTAGGTTTATGGTCAGAGGATCCTCCCCTTGTCAAATTGCACACAAATCTATTTCTGATCCAAATACATATTTATCTATGTACCATTTCTCTAATATTATAGGTCCAGTTAACATATTTTCTGTAGCACCAAACCATCGGATCCCTGTCTTTGTAAGATGTTGTGTCCACTTATGACAGAATTCATTCTCCCCTTTTCATCCAGATAACGACCTCTAAACCTTTCCAGATTTTACACAAATGTGCACCAGGGATATGGGTTTCAGATGATAAAGTGTCAGATTTTTAACATGCATACATTTGGAGTAGCAACCTTTTTTCCGCTACTATCCCCAAGAACATACCACGGGGTCCCAACACCTCTTAAAATGTGCACAGAAAAATCACAAGAATGATGATGTTATTTATATAATTTTTACAAGTTCGCACTATGAATTATCCATCTTTTTAAAATTATGCTCTGGCCCAAAAGGGGTGTGGTTTTCCAAAGCACATGGTGGAATTTCTGGTTTAGCCACTTCCCCCAAGCTCAGCTTGCTCACATGCAGTGCCCCTACCCGTTTCATTCCAAGAGGAAGCCATTTACGACCCCCTTAATTTAACATTTGCCTGGGCCAAGGACAGTGCTTTGTTTAGTTTCCTGTAGTCCCCAGGTGCTCCTCCCCTGATTCAATCAGGGAGGTGTCATCTCCTTTTGGTGGGGGCAGCAGAATGCAGCCAGGCCTGGGAAGAGTGGCCGAGCAAGTTTCACTCCTGTCGGGGGTAGTTGCCGGGCAGAATTCACTCTCTTCAAGCAAGGCTTCAGCTAAATGTCACTTTAGTTCCCAGTTTTCTACATTCAAATCAAACTGACAATTTTTACACATGCAGCTAGAACGCTGATTCTAAGTTCAAACCTATGACATTTCAACAGTTGCAAACTATGTGACACTCAACAGTAGGTCACTCATTTATTTTAAACATTTAGATTTTAGTGTCTTTCGGTCCAATTTCACTTCAGCTGCTGACATCCACAGCTCAGCCAGTTTTGTTATAAACATTGTTTTGGGCTCTTTCTCTTTCCAGATTTAGTATGCACACAAGAATACATTCTGCCAAATGTCTGCTGGTGTTCATTGAGATTTTTGAATATCTTGCGATGTTTAAAATAGGCATTTTTAGCTTGCATTTCAGAGAAACAAAGGTGATTTCAAAGCGTTTTTTTTTTTTTTTTTTGCCACCGGCACTGCTGTTTTTCCTTTGGCACACATTTCACTCATGGCACTCCTGGCCCCTCACGCTCGCACCGGTGGGTGGCAGGTCAGGGGACCATTTTGCTGTGCGCAAAACTGCACGGTTCTCCAGGATTCTGGCGCAAATGTGGGCTTTTCCACCCTCTTGGATTGCCTAAGCCCACAGCACAAATGTTGTAGCATAATAACTTGAACGTGGGTCAAGGCACCCACCAAGCCCCCCCGCCCGACTGCGCTTTGATTTCGAGTCGAGGGGGAGTCGGGTGCAAAGGATGTTTTGATCCATGCGTTGGTATGTCCGCATCCTCTTCTTCCAATTCCGCAGATGGCATAGTTCAGCATCTTTTCCTCCATCCGGTTGGATCGATCGGTTCTCCTCGCCTGTCCTGATGGGAATATTGGGCGGTACCCCAGGCCCCTCGGATCTTTGCTCCCGGTCTCCAGGTCGTCTTCCGTGGTCAGTCTCCGGGTTTCATCTCTCCTAGGATGATAAAGCAAAAGCGGCAATACCTATTCGTAGACATTTCCCCCCCCCCCTATTGATATAGTGGGGCGCTATATACATTTTATAGTCAAAAACATGAACATATACATTTTTTTAACTTGGGAGGCAAGAACACATTCAAGAATCATAGAATTTCATAGGTTATATGTGGAATATTTTAGGGTGGAACTGAATTAATCTGGAGCGTTGCCCTCTGGTATTGCAGAGGACTCCTCCAGTTGTTGCAGAGTGTGCCTGGGATGGCAACACTTTAGCTGATTTATATGGACCCACTTGTCTTCCCCTTCCACCAGACTACCTTTCGGGATGCGGATCTTATAAGCTACTGGGGAGATCTTGTCTATAATGTATAGATAGACCCGGTCTCCCACATTATATACTTTCCTGGAAGTTTTCAAATCGTAATGGGTCTTTATGCTATCAGCTGATCTTTCTCGATTCTGCTGAGCATAGGCAAAAGCATGTTGAAGGTGTTTCCTTAAATTCTCCACATACTCATGAGTTGTGGAGGCATTTATCAATGTCTGCTCTTGGGTCCTGTAGAGCAAATGCTGGGGAAGCACCATCTTGCGTCCAGTCATCAGCTCAAATGGTGACATTTTAGTTGCAGATGACGGGGTAGATCTGATGGCCATTAGGACCAGAGGTAATCGGATATCCCAACTTGGCCCAGAATCTGCCACAAACTTTTTTAAGACGCTCACAATGGTCCAGTTGTAGCGTTCTACTGCCCCAGAAGAAGCTGGCCGGTAAGCAATATGTAACTTCCTTTTGACCCCCAGTAACTCCCACATCTTTGTCATTACCTCGCTGGTGAAATGGCTACCTCTGTCTGACACAATCCCTTGAGGTAGACCAAAACGGGAAAAGATGTGGTTAATCATCAGAGCAGCTGCTGTTTCTGCCTTGCAGTTTTGGGCCGGGAGACATTCCACCCACTTGGTAAACAAGCATGTGACGGTCAACATGTACTTGTTTCCTCTAGACGAGCGAATTACAGGGGCCTACGAAGTCTATTTGCAAATCTGACCATGGCAGTGTCATCCCCCTCTTTTGGAGAGGTGCATGGTGTGTGAGGGATGATGGCTGAAATTGTGCACACACCAGACACCCCTTCAAGTATTGGTCGAGGTCCTGCCCCATGTGTGGCCAGTATGCAACCTCTCTTAAGATCTCAAGTGTTGTGTGAAACCCCCTATGACCAGCTGTGGCCGCATCATGGGCGTGACTTAACATCAGGCTTCGGAATGAGGTAGGGACCTCCCACTGATCATGGCCAGCTTGGGATTTCCTTACCAACAAACCGTCTTGGATTCGGAACACCTTTGGACATTTCATCAACACTCTAAGGTCCTCCTTCACAATGTAATCGGTATCCGTCAGGGGAAAGTTCTCAGGGTCCTCCAATGTGTTGGTAAAACTTACCAATTATTGGATCCCCCTTTTGAGCCATAATTAAATCAGCAACAGGGGTCTCCTTACTCCATTGTGCAGTTGAAAGATCATTGTGAGCATTTGTCTGGGACCTAATGATAGCAGTGACCTGGATTTCCCCCAACAGGGACTCTATTTCTATTAGATCCCCTTGGATGGCCCCGGTGTTGGCCAGCTGATCAGCTAAGTCATTTCCAGTTTTGTCTGGTCCCTCTACTTTGGAATGACCATTGATCTTTTTCCAGTAGATGGGCATCCCATTCGATGTGACCAGATCATCAATATTTTGGATCAACTTCCCGTGTTTCAAGGGTTTATTGTTGGCACATAGCATGCCTCTGGTTTTCCAATTAACCAGGTGCTCCACGAACCCGTTCCGTACATAATCTGAATCTGTGATTATGACCAGTTCGTGGAGTTGATGTTGGACAGCAGTGAGGATGGCTTGATGCACAGCCATCAACTCTGCTACCTGACTACTTCGGGGACCAATTTTGTACCCAGGGGAGGGTTCTGGGGACTCATTCACCCATGCATTCCCTACGTCGGCCACCAGTTCTTTCTCCCCGTTGTTGTCAACATGGTAATAGCATCCATCCACACAGACAGTGGGCATTCCCTCACACTTGTCTTCTTCAAAGACTTTGTGGGGGGAATTAACGTATGCCTTCATGTTGTCCTTGATTTTTAGACTTTCGTCCTCGAGACAGTTTTCTCTGGCACAATCATGCAAGTCAGCCAGACCTTGCGCGAGGGGGCTCTTCTTGTTTTGGCCATATCTGACCTCCACAGTAAAGCCTTGCATTGACAGAATCCAGGAAGTAATTCGGGAATTACTCACATTTCCGGCCCGGATTCTGTCACTTTGGAGATATTGCAGAGGCTGGTGTGGAGTCTCCACTATGATGTGTTCCCCCTGGATGAACGGGCGGTAATTCTTCAATGCCCACACCGTTGCCAGGAGTGCCTTTTCACAATTGTTGAATTTTTCCTCCACAGAGGATAAAGTTTTGCTCGCATAGGAGATTACTTTATTGACCTTGTCATACTTTTGGTATAATACTGCCGTCAAGCACGTATTAGAAAACCCTGTCTCCAGGAAGAACTCCTTGTTTCTGACAGGGTAAGCTAGGCAAGGTGCTTGAGAGGCTTCTTTTGAGTTGTCTTATTGCCTCGGATTGTTCTGGACCCCATTCCCACTTGACTCCCCCCTTCAAAAGATGAATCAGGGGTCTGGTGATCTCTGCATAGCTCTCAATGAACTTTCTGCCGTAATTAGTCAGTCCAAGGAGGCTCCTTAGTTCCCGCAGAGTTGTGGGGTCTTTCAGTTTCTGAAGTGCTTCCACTTTCTTTTCTTGGGGACAGAGACCCTGAGGAGTAATCTCATGCCCCAAGAAATTAACACAGGTTCTACACCACTGTGCTTTCTGAAAGGAAAGTTTTGCTCCGGCGGCCCTCAACTGTGTCAGAACATAACGGATCTCCGCTATGTGTTCCTCCACAGATGAACTTTTGATGAGGACATCATCTACATAAGCCAGGTTACCCCTCGCACCCAGGTCGGGCATGGCCTTGTGCAGGAAAATGTTGAATTCATTGCCGGAGTTGAGGTTTCCGAAGGGAGTCTGGGTCCATGTGTACTGCTGGCCCCCAAAGGTAAAAGCCAGTTTGTATTGGTCCTCTCTACTGACGGGCACGGTCCAGTATCTATTGGTTAGGTCTATTGCAGTGAATACCTGTGACCCCTGAATCTGGGCCAGCCCTTGGTCAATGTAGGGCAGAGGCCATCAGGAAGTATGGACCAGTTTGTTGAGCTCCCTAAGGTTGGCACAGAGTCTCCACTGGCCGTTTGGCTTCAATATTCCCAGCACCGGATTATTGAAGGTGCTGTGTACTGGACGGATTATTCCCCGGGACTCTAGGTTCTTAATTATTTCAGTAAGGGACTCCATGGATGCGAGAGGAAAATGATATTGCTTCACAAACACTGGAGTCATTCCAGGGTCCGTGGGAATTGTTGTTGTGTGGATGTCGGTGCGACCACAGTCATATGAGTCTACCCCAAAGAGATCTTGGAAATCCAAGAAAACTTGTTTCAACTTTTGCTTCTGTTCCAGAGTCACACAGGCATCAGCCAGGTTGACTCTCTCTTCCACCATCTGCCTGAATCCTGGAAAGACTTCTGGTTTTGCTATCTCAGCGGCCTCCTCTAACTGGGTGGAGAAGTCCCTGGTCAGAGTGCTGATTTGGACTGGAGGCTTCAGGTGGGAAAGGCAGCCCTCATGGACCTGGAAAATCACCTCATCCCTTCTGAAGTCACAAGTCACGTCTTCCTTACCATAAGGGCAAGAAGTGTACACCAGGAAGTTCCCCCCCCCCCATGCCGGGTAAAGATCCTGTCTGGTGTTGTATTGTCATCACTGTCACTGTCAAAACAGTCCTTGGGGATTGGTCCTAACAGTTCATTTCCTAAATCAATGGAAAAATGTCGGTCATCAACCGCCATTCCAATAATGGTGCCTGCGGCTAGAGTAATACTCTTTAAGTCGCTGTTATCCACCTCTATTGGAATGGTGTCATGTTCTATGTTGATTAATGGTGTTGGGTTTACCCCTAACCCTTGCTCTTCAAGGAAAGCATTTAGATGAATATAAGCATCAGGGTTTTTCAATGTTTGTCCTCTTTTAACTTTCACTTCCAGGGAGAATTGTCGGGTCCTTTCTGGGATGGTGACTTCCTCTTTAACCTGAATTTCAACTGCATAAGGTAGCAATTGAGCTGACCTAAATGCTTTTTCTGGATCATCAAAGCCCATGGGATTATCCACTAATCGGGACCAAGCTTTGAAGTTTATTAGGTCCAAACTAATGGCAAAGCGATTGAGAATGTCACTGCCTAAGTAAAAGGCGGCAGTGACGTCTCGCACGACCCAACAATTATGGACTATGCTCTTGTTGCCAATGGAGATTTTGAGCATAGACCTGCTTGGCAGGAGATGTTTGGAATTAGGTGCTTCCAGGTCCATTTCCCATTTGTCTATCAGTTTGAATGTGGGAATGGCTGGATCTTTTGGGAGTTGGCGGAACATGGCTTCGCTGATGAAGCTCTTACCGTTGTTCGCACACACTCGAGCGAGAACAGAGTCCTTCCCATCATTTAACTGAACAGGGATGAACAACTGCTCTCCAATTTGCTGAATACCAGCCAGGCTCTGAGCTGATTTCACATCTTTCTGAACTATTGGAGTGGGAATGTCTGATTGTGAATTAGTAAAGAATTTCAGGGTGTTTCCCTCTAGTGTGGAATGCCACCTTAAACTGGAAGGAAGGTTGATTTTCAGAAATAGAGAGGACCCCTCATCACCAGTCTGTTGTCCTACTGCTATTACTGTCACATCTGGAATTTGGTTGTTCTGGAAGTGAAATTCTACTTGGTCAGATTTTTGTTCAACCATGTGGCAGGTGCCATTTAAACTAACATGGTTGACACTCTGTTTTAATTTTATTGGTCGGCTAGTCTGGGTCCAGAGGACCTTGTTTACGCAATCTATTAAGGGTGACAACCTTCTCAGGAGGTCATTCCCTAGTAAACAAGGGGTGCCCTCTGGAGTCACTACTATGACCGGGTGTTTCACCTTGTGTCGCCCAATTTTGATGTCCAAATCTGCAGTCCCCTCGACAGGAATTTCCTTCCCGTCAAAGTTCTGCAGTTGTGCAGGAAGATAGGTGAGAGGAATACGGTAATTCTCCCCCTTCCTGCATTTAGTTCATCAAAGGCCCTTTTGGACAGAAGAGTAGCTTGGGATCCAGTGTCCACCAGTGCCCAAATTGTACCCTGCCCCTGTACTTGTACCGGGGCATAATATCTTCCCGCCTTCTCCTCAAGGGGGCACAGATAATGCACATTTTTGGACAACTGGTGGGCTAACTTTCTGGTTTTGGACATGGCGAGAGAAGAGATTTGGGCAGAATTCTGTGGAGAGCCTGTGGAATCTGAAAGAAAAAGTTGGCAACTGGAAATGGTTTTGGTTTCTGGGCCGCCCCCCCCCCCCTTTTTGGAGGCAGTCATCAGGATGGGTTTGACCCATGGGATTTTGGTATTGTTGGTTCTGGGATAGAATGATGGGCGGCGACAGCTCAATGCCCACATCTACCCAGTCTATTGATTCGGTTTTAGGTTCCCCTGGTTCCGGTTCTGGGCCGCCCCCCGCTCTTTGGAGGCAGTCACACGGATGGGTTTGAACCAGGGAAGTTTGGTTTTGTTGGTTCTGGGATAGGATGATGGGCGGCGACAGCTCAATCCCCACATCTACCCAGTCTGGATTGGAATCTCTTGGGACCCATTTTTCCTTGGGAGGAGTTCCTCCCCCCCTCCCTCCCTCCATCGCTGAAGGAGAAGATCTTTTTCCCAGGATCCTCTGAGGATCCCTCTCCCTCAAATTGGAAGACCTGTACCTCCTCCACAAAGTGGGTCTGTTTGGGTCCTTTGTTTCTCCTACCTCCTCTCTGCTCCTTGAGTGGCAGACTTTCAGGGGTGCCTCCTCCCTGGGAACCAGTGGGTTATCGGGGTGCTGCCCCCGTCTTTGTTCTGGAGAACCAGGCCCAGAGTTTGGGGCATTCTGCGCTGGCATGCTCATCTGAGGGTTCTGTTGCGCCCTCAGCATGTGACCCAGATCCCGTGCCATGTTTTGGACCTGGCGCTCAAGTTGGGAAACCCGCTCAGGCTGATACGGGGTTCTGTTTTCTCCCCTGGGCTGATCCCGGGAAGGGTAGCTATCCCTTCTCTTGTAATACCCTGGGTTGGGAAGATTTGGGTACCCCTCCACCCTTGACCTCCCCTCTCCCGGATTAGGTTGTCTGGGCTCAGGGAATTGGGGAAAGAAGGATGGATGGTTTTGGGGTTGGAAATTGGGTGGATACCTGGGGAAAAAGTTCTGCCCAGGATTTGGTGAATTTCTGCCCTCCTGGGGGAAGTTAGGAGGGAAGTTCCCCAGGTTAGGCGCTTGGCTGGATCCCCCCCCTTGGGCTGGAGGAGTCCACACATAACCCAGGATGGGTCGGTTTCCCTTGTTGCGGGGACTTACATAGTCAGGGGAGCGGGGGACCCCATTTGTGGGACTACCTCCTTGACTCCCTGTCTGTTACTGGCCCGAGGGCCTTCTGGGCTGTGAATTATTTGGTGCAGGCAGGTTTTTAGGTCCCGCCATCTCCAAATCTAAAACGGGGGCAACCTTTACCTCTGCCACCTTGGCAACAGCAGGGGTGCTGTTGTTTTTTTTTTTTTTGGCTGATTCTTGTTTTCCACTGGTTTCTGCACCTCATAGATGCGGGTGGCTTGCTCAATGACCCAGTCTAAAAATCTTTTCTCGTAAAAATCTCTCACGAGCTGGGTCATCATGTATTTGGGGAGAGCATGGAAAAATGTGTTGATGAATTCTCTGCTGTCCGTGCGCACCCTTCTGGTGGTCTGCGCAAAGGCACGCTTCAATTCTTGCACGAATTCTTGTGGGGCCTGATCCTCCCCACATTGCAAATTGTAGGCTGCCTTGCGAGCCTCTGGGGGAGTACGGTGAACAGAAAAATGTTTCAAGATGGCCGCCCTATACGTGGACCATCTTGAATGGTTTTGGTCCTCCAGCCCCGCAAAGAAACTGGAGTATTCTGGGGAGAATGTCCATTTGACGTACTGGATGCAGCTACTACTGTCCTTCAAATGGAAGGTCTCCATCATTTGCTCAAAGAGCTCCAAGTGTTCCCACACAGAATACTTGGAGAGTTCTTGTGATAAGGCGTGATGAAACTCCTGATTGCCTTAATCTGTTTTAAGGGGTCCTTACGCAAGGCCCTTTTTGCCTTATTGGCCTTTTTGGTTCGGGTAACTGTGGTCCATTCATCCTCTGACTCAGAAGCACTGCTCCCAGAGGTGCCCGTCTGATCTTCCAGGCTCTCCCGGATTCTGCGAGCCTGGGAATGGCTGGCAGAATGTGGGGACCTGGTCTCCTGTGATGCTCAGAGGAGTCTTCAGATCCCTCCTTGCTACCAGGATTTGCTGGGTACCCTCCCCCCCCCCTGACCTAACTGGGCAGAGGTTTTCAGGATGCCCTTAGTGGGCCTACTCTCCTGGGGTTCCCCACTAAATTGCACTGTGCTTAGGTGCCCATGCCCAGATTCCCGCCCATCCATTCCTGGGAGGTACTGGCCTATAAACCCCATACTTTTGGCTGGATAGTAATCTGCCATTCCTGTGGCCCTGTGCTCATGTGTGCCAGGGGACATGGGGGTGGCAGAGTCCAGGGACTGAGAGAGATGAAGGCCTCTGGTACTAGGGCTCCTGAGGTTATGCTCGGGTGTTTCCCTTTCCCAGCGAACTTCATCTCTGTCAGCCCCTGCTCCCTGTTGCAATGCAAGAGCCTGCGCTTTCAGTTCCTCAGTTAAGGCCTTGCTAGACTCTATCAGTCTCTCCTGCATGGCTACCTGTTGCTGGAGCCTATCATTGTGCTGGCAGAGAGCCTCATTCTCTCTCTGTACCTCCTAATTGGTCCTGGAGTACTGGGCCAGTCTTTGCTGCAGGAGGGTTACCTCCTGAGTCCCATCCCGACTGGCCTGCTCCTTTCTTGCCAGAGCATCTTCCACCCTCCTGGTGTGCTCTAACAAGTTCTGATGCTCTTTTTGGAGATCACGCAGCCCCTGGAGGGCCAGGTGATTTTCTTCCATTTTCCTTTTTAAGTGGCAGACTTCCTGGCCTAAGGTATCCCTTTCCTGAGTAAGAGCCTGCATCTGTGCCGCCAGGTCGTCCCTCTGCCGTTGAAGGGCACCAGCTTTCTGGCGCTCTTCATCAAACTCTGCCTGGGTATCCAGGTCTTTCAAAATAATTTTATTGCTTTCCTCTTTCTCTCTGTCTAGTTGGATTTGCAGGGTGGCTACCTGCTCTGTGCATTCCCTGTTGAAATTGATCTGTTGCTCCAGCTTTTTCTGGCACTGCAGTAAGGAGTCCAAACTGTCTTGGTGCTCCTTCTGCAAAGCCAGAATTCTGGTATCCTGGTCAGCCTTCTCCTGTTGCAGGATATGCATAACCTCCTTCATTTTAATGATGTATTGTCTACTCTTGTTTTCTGACTCCTGGCTTCTGTGCAGCCTCTGCTCAGAAGAGACCAGGTCAGATTGGGCCTTTGCTAACGCCATCTGTTGCCTATTTGCCAGATCTTGGCCTTCAGCACATTTGTCCTGCAAGGCTCCCATATATAGATACAAATATGCCGCTATCCTGGCAATCTTATTGTGTTCATCTTTGGCTTTAGGAGCCATATATAGTTCACTCAGGGCCACATGTAAGGGACCCTGATCTCTCCACATATCTGACCCAGTTGTAGTGACCTGTTGTGCGATCGCCTGCAACCATACATTTTGGTCCTGTTCAGACCATTCACCTCTAACAAACAGTTTATGTAAGAGGTGCTCCCTAGCTATCTTCATATCTACCAAGGTCATCATTCTGGAACTTGATTTCCTTCCTGATTTACAGTAGTTTGTATTTTATTTTGCAAAACAGACCGTTTCCTTAGAGCGTTCCTTTGAGGAGTGCTTTACAGCATAACACAGCATGGTGATCTAACCGGATATGTATCCTGTCAGCTGGCACACTGTATTAATCTGCACAAGTAATAGATCTAATCCAGAATCCCCGGCTACGAGCCCCCACTGTGTTAAATGACTCCAATCAAGCAGTCCCACTAAGTCAGTGCCTTGTCTGGGATTGCTCAAGGGAAGCCCTTATTTATATATTTTTATGTCCAGTTCGTGTACTCTGGATGACAACCCTTATATAACACCCCTCTCTTAGAATCCCCCTGACCCCACTGAGCCAAGAAGTATGTTTGTTTTGCAAATTTAAAAGGTTTATTTGAGAAGTAAACAATATATATATATCGCACTTTTATAATAAATTAATAATTGATATCACACTTGGACATATGACAGTGAGTGATCAACAATGGATGATGTGATACTAGCACACTGGGTAATTACTTAGGAGTAGTATAGAGGATAAGGTAGCTGAGAATGCTTTATATGGTACAAGGAAATGCAAGGTGGAAAAGAAGCAACACAGGAATAAACTTGATATGATTTCAGCAAAACATAATATAATCACTTTTCCCCTTTTGGCAATTCACGCCCCCTGTATGCAATGTAAGGATGTGGAAGTAACACACACAGTCTTCAGGAATATAATCACAGTACAATACGAATTCAGTTCCCCCCCTAGCAAGCTGAGAGCAACAGGGATGATTTTAAACACAGGCAAAATACTTTAAAGGTGGTATGCAAAGTAGGGAAAAATATGCTAAAAGTTATTTCAATTCCCTCTAGAGGTTCAGGGTGAGTGATAGCTACTTTAAATTAGTTCAGGATCACTTTAGCAATGCTCTATGAATGATTGTCAGGTAGCAAACGAATTTCAGCAAAGGAAAGCAAGGAGCTGCTATTTTGACACGTGAAGAAATTTGAGCCAAATCGCAAATCGTGGCACTTTTTCCGAGTGCGTCGAGCACGATGACGGAAAAAGTATAAATGAATTGAAAGTCGGTTCAGGGTTCGTTGGAAAGCTTAGAATCTTAGCTTTAAGATGAAAGGACAAACGGTTCCGGAGATACAGACGATTTTGTGAAGGTAGTTTTTCAGAAATGGAATTGTAAAGTTTCAGAATGACAGATGACAGTTTTGCAGCTTTAAAGTCACAGAAGGACACACAATGCTATGGTGTAGTTCTAGATAGGTTAAATAGTTTGAATTAGATTATTTTAAACTAAGAGATTGGTTTTGCACAGTCCTGGCTGAGTACTCACACTATAACTTTGAAAGGAATGGGCCTCCGTCACGGATCTGGTCAGGTTTGGACTGCTAGTGGTTCTGGATACAGCGCTGCTTTCCGGGTCTCTCTGGTCTCTGTAGATTGATGGATTTGAAGTCTGGATCTGGTGTCTTCTGGCAAAATGCTCCTCAAGAAATCAGCTTGAAGTGGGAAGTGATTGTCCCTACCTGTCCTGTACAGTCTCCTTTTATGTGTTTAGAAAGTGGGAGGGTCGGCTCATCTTCTATGCCCAACCCTCTCAACTTATCATTGGCCAGTTCCTCCTCTCTCCCTTGATTGGGGGAACTGGGTTGTGAGTCAGAGTGATGAGGTAGGTTTATGGTCAGAGGATCCTCCCCTTGTCAAATTGCACACATCTATTTCTGATCCAAATAGATATTTATCTATGTACCATTTTTCTAATATTATACGTCCAGTTAACATATTTTCTGTAGCACCAAACCATCCGATCCCTGTCTTTGTAAGATGTCGTGTCCACTTATGACAGAATTCTCCCCTTTTCATCCAGATAACAACCTCTAAACCTTTCCAGATTTTACACAAATGTGCACCAGGGATATGGGTTTCAGATGATAAAGTGTCAGATTTTTAACATGCATACATTTGGAGTAGCAACCTTTTTTCCGCTACTATCCCCAAGAATATACCAAAGGGTCATAACACCTCTTAAAATGTGCACAGAAAAATCACAAGAATGATGTTATTTATATAATTTTTACAAGTCTGCACTATGAATTATCCATCTTTTTAGAATTATGCTCTGGCCCAAAAGGGGTGTGGTTTTCCAAAGCACATGGTGGAATTTCTGGTTTATCCACTTCCCCCAAGCTCAGCTTGCTCACATGCAGTGCCCCTCCCCGTTTCCTTCCAAGAGGAAGCCATTTACGACCCCCTTAATTTAACATTTGCCTGGGCCAAGGACAGTGCTTTGTTTAGTTTCCTGCAGTCCCCAGGTGCTCCTCCCCTGATTCAATCAGGGAGGTGTCATCTCCTTTTGGTGGGGGCAGCAGAATGCAGCCAGGCCTGGGAAGAGTGGCTGAGCAAGTTTCACTCCTGTCGGGGGTAGTTGCCTGGCAGAATTCACTCTCTTCAAGCCAGGCTTCAGCTAAATGTCACTTTAGTTCCCAGTTTTCTACATTCAAATCAAACTGACAATTTTTACACATACAGCTAGAACGCTGATTCTAAGTTCAAAACTATGACATTTCAACAGTTGCAAACTATGTGACACTCAACAGTAGGTCACTCATTTATTTTAAACATTTAGATTTTAGTGTCTTTCAGTCCAATTTCACTTCAGCTGCTGACATCCACAGCTCAGCCAGTTTTGTTATAAACATTGTTTTGGGCTCTTTCTCTTTCCAGATTTAGTATGCACACAAGAATACATTCTGGCAAATGTCTGCTGGTGTTCATTGAGATTTTTTGAATATCTTGCGATGTTTAAAATAGGCATTTTTAGCTTGCATTTCAGAGAAACAAAGGTGATTTCAAAGCACTTTTTTTTTTATTTAGCCACCGGCACTGCTGTTTTTCCTTTGGCACACATTTCACTCGTGGCACTCCTGGCCCCTCACGCTCGCACTGGTGGGTGGCAGGTCAGGGGACCATTTTGCTGTGCGCAAAACTGTGCGGTTCTCCAGGATTCTGGCGCAAATGTGGGCTTTTCCGCCCTCTTGGATTTCCTAAGCCCACAGCACAAATGTTGTAGCCTAATAATTTGAACGTGGGTCAAGACACCCAACAGAGGGTGGGAGAAGGCAAAAAGCGTCCTAACGGCAGAGTGAAGAATTGAGTGTAATGGTAGAAAAGCATAATTGGGGAGGCCGACATGAAGGGATTAACATCAGTTGAGGCATGAAAGATGATATGTAAAAGTGTCCTTGCAGGGGTGAAGGTCAAAAGTAGCACATTTTCCTGATGTCAAAGAGGTGAAAAGAACAGGAACGGACAAAGGTAAAAATTTGAGGCTGAAGCAAAAGTGAGGAGTCAAAAAGAAATCCAACATTATGCGCTTGATGACTGACCAGGAGCTGGAGAGGACAGAAAGATATGGATGGGGGAATAATATCTCCGTTTTGTTAGGGTTAAGGCAAAGAAACTGAGAAGCCATCCATGATTTGTTAGCAAAAAGACCAGAGAAAAGCTACTGGCAAAGGGAATCTGTAAAGGAAGAACAGGAAATGAGAATCTGGGTGTCGTCTGTATAGAGGTGAACCTGGGAACTGGGGTAGGGGATTAGCACAGCCAGACGATGGTAAAGGGAGAATAAGGCAGGGCTGAGGACAGAACCCTCTGGGACTCTGAAGGGGTAGGGATGTAATTGAGAAATAGAAAGTTTCCACGAGACTGAGAAGAAACGGTTAGATAGGTAAGAGGAGGAGCATTGAAAAGCAGTGTGAGAACATTTTTAAGAAGAAAGTGTAGTAAGGTGAGTAGGGTGGTCCCGTGTCCAAGGCAGCACTGAGATCAAGTAAAACAAGTATGGATGATTGTTTAGAATGATGAGCTTGAAAAATGGAGTTTAAATCCGAAACTAAGGTAGTTTGAGTTCAAGCCAGGGCAAAAACCTGGACTGTAGGGAAGGGAGTAAATTAATTAAGATGGGTACTAAGCTGTGAATGGACCAGTCGCTCAAGCACCTTGGATTGAGGGGGGAGAAGGGAGATGAGGTGAAAATTGGAACGCTCTGTAGGGTCCAAGATTTATTTTAAACATGTTTGAGTGGGATAATGGTGGCAGTTTTGAAAGAAAATAGCCTGAGGATAAAGAAGGATTCACGAGAGATGACAAGGATGGGGCTAAAACAGGAAGAATAGATTTGAAGAGGGAAGCAGGAAGAGAATCGGATAGGGTGGGCTTGTAGAATAGAGTTAATACGGTCCGTCTAAGAGATGAGGTTAAAAGAAAAGTGAGGGTGATCAGAGGTAGGGAGAGTAGGGCTTGTAGAGGAGGCAGATATGTAATTGTTGCAGTAAAGGACTGGAGGAAAGAAGTTGGCAAAGTCATTCGGTGTATGGGTATAACAGCCTAAATGAGGAGCAAGGAGTTTGTTCAAGATGGAATGAAGAAGTTTGGGAGAGGAACTCTGCAATTGAATGAGATTCTGGAAGTAATCACTCTTAGAATGTTTAAGGAGAGACGAAAAAGATTGAAGTAATGTAGAGAATAGTTGATAATCAATGGTGGTTAGGTTTTTGAGCCATTTCCGTGTTGCCTTCTGGAGTTGAATCCAAAGCTGTTTAAGAGAGTCAGAAAGCCTGGAGCGAAGGGGATTGCCTCTAGGTGTGGAAGCTGTACAAGGACACCAAGAATAAAGACTGGAGGAGATTGAAGTTCGGAAATGGTCTGCAGCAGAAAATTCAGCAAGGTTAGAAATAGTTGAAGAAATAGAAGCAGATAGAGCACAATGGTCTAAGTTCTGGATAGCGTGTCGATTGAAGATGTCGATGGACACATTGCTTGGGCAGCCTCCCTTTCATCAATGTGCTGCATTTGGCGCACACCCGTCCCAATGCTAGAAATGTCCTCTACTGTGCACGCTTCGTTTATTTACTTTAGACACTTATAAAGCGCACCATAACCCTGAGGTATCAAGGTGCTATAACTTATGAATATGGTTACGGTACAGTTACATTAAGTGCTTCAGGTTACAATATTTGAAGATGCCTAAATCAGTAACAAACCCCATTAGACATAGCTTGATCGAGGTCTGCACTCAAGGAAAGGAAACCAGCAGTTTTTCCACTACTACCTCCAATCTATACTACAACCACTATTCTTTTCATACTACTGTTTCTCCCTTAGTACCCCCCGCCTTCTAGACCCTACATCACATGGGTGACATCGACTGCTCACGGCCACATGTGCGTCAATTCTGAGCTTTAGCCCCTTTCATAGCATCTGTCATAATGTAGGCAGTCCTAATGCATATCTAACGTACAAGTATAAACTGATGGGGCCCTTCAATGCTTTTTTTGTGTGCTCGCAGGCCCTTCTGCTTTGTTCATCTATCACCATTTTTTCAATGGCAGGCTATAAATATTTCCCACTAAAGAGTGTAAATGACTGAAGCTTGATAGGGTGTCCCATCCTATAAACGGATTTCCAGAGGTATTCTATGTCCCAGTAATCTTTTTTTAAAAATGTGTTAAAATGGTACATTTTATAGCACTCTTTGTGAAAAATGTGCAACTTGTGCCATGGGTTTGGGGCAGAGGCAAGTTCACAGCTAAGTGCGTGGGACCAGCAAAAGAGGACCCTCATTGTTTTTTGTTTTGTGTTTTTGTTGTCTCCTAGGTGTTCAGTTAGTTTGTACCCATGGTCATTCATGCGTCGAGGTCCCTTAGATGGCTTTCTGCCATTGTGGTTGGTCACAAGTTGCGGAGTTCCTTTCCAGGCTGATGCCTTTTGAATCGTTAAAAGTTTATTCATAGACTTCTCTTTCTTTATTGTCCGCTTTTGCCGCAGCATCATCGAACTGCTCGACGGAAAATCCCTTGGTTGACAACTTGACTGAATCGATGACCAGACATGGCGGCCTTCACGGGCCTCTTTCGGACTTTGACCCTTGCATTAGGGTGAGAGGGGGAGGTCTTTCATACTGACTTCTTTTCGAGAATGCATATTCTGCCACCCCTTTTTCCCTTTGCCACGCTTAACTGCCCTTTCCATTTAGAATGGACAAAACACCTTTTAAGTGTTGCCCTATCTGCCATAGAAAATTCCTTTGGAAAGACTTGCACAAAGTGTGCAATTACTGTGTCCCTAGGAATCACCCTGAAAAGCTTTGCAAGTCCTGCAAAATGTTTTGCCCAAAAACTCTCAAAAATCGTCTCACCAAGCACTGGGCTGTCCACGCAATGCAGGCCGAAGCCTCCATCAACCAGACAAGTACTACAGCAAGGGCAGTATCGGTGTCCTTCTTGATGCCGACAGTGACTGTGGTTCATCGGAACACCATGTGCGGGCCCCCGACTCCAATAAGCAGGCCGGCAGCTCTGTGACAGACGACACCCGGCAGCCATAGTACACACACGTCCAAGAACATTAAGCACATAGCCCACGGCCGACACTCGATGAAATTGTCGAGCGTCTAGGTCCACGCAGTGTCCGGGAAAAGCCTCTACATCTTCCCTGTCCTCTTGTCCATTGCTTACACTTTCGCTGCACGACAGGCCTTCGAAACGGCCCCCAAAGTCAGTTCGGACACTGTGCACAAAAAGGCCCTCCCTTTGTGTGCTGAAAAGGCACATCAGTGTCCCCTAAACAGATGCTGAAAATGCAAGAACTAATTAAAAAAACACGTCCCTGCTACCCTGTTAAAGATAAAGGGCCTCATTATGACCCTGGCGTAATGGGTTTAACGGTGCCGTTAAACCCATTCCGCCCTATTACGAGGTTCCCTCGTGGGACGCGCTCTGGGCGTCTGGTCAGACCAGACATCCTTTGCGGGTCCCGCAAGGGGAGCAGGGAGCTAACAATGGGCCTGTTATTAACGGGCCCGTTATTAATGGGCCCATTGTTGGCTCCCTCCCCATTCCCATTGAGTCCTGTGGGGGCTCAAATGGGGATGGGTAAATTGAATGGGGAATTACCGGGTCCTCCAAGGTTGGAATGGCCCGGTAATTCCTCATTCAAGGAACCCGGACCCGAGCTTAGAGGCAGCCATGCCGCTATTTGCGGCATGGCTACCTCCAAACTCGTACTGAGGCCGAAAGTCACTGAAAAAATCGAAATCCTCAACGCCTTTGCCAAAAGCACTCCGACTATAGATTCTTCCTCCCCTGTAGACAAACTCTCAGGGGCTATGCATCACCAGGAACAAGCACGCTCCCAAACTACCCTTACCCTTTCAGGCTTCCCACCCTCATGTGACTATACCCCTGAACAATTTTACAGAATTATAAAGAGGATGTCGTGCTTTGTTGACTTTATGGACAAGCATCCAGAACAACTAACGTCCCTTAGACACCTCACAGCCAGGGGCTACAAAACAGCAACCACCTACTAAAAATCCTCATTTTGACCCACAGCCAAGCCCTTTTGCCGTAAGCCCCCCAGCCTCCACCTACCAAGACCTCGCTCAGTAAATGTATGGTGTGGATCTCTCTGGGTCACAAGACCCCGTCTGTCAAGGGGACCTATGCAGTCAGGACCAATACTATGATGATGATGATATTGACGTCATCCAGTCGCCTGACCACCAAGAACATCCTGTAGCAGATTCTCCTATAGACAATCAACTTCAATACAATGAACTGCTGATGAAGGCTGCCCGACACTTAAGTATTGACACCCAAGAGGCGCAAGTAGACAAGGACTTTGTTGAGGACATTCTTGGTGACATTTTATCCGGCTTTTGCAGTCTATACAAAGTCGTATACAGACCTCCTTACTTGCACCTAACCTAACAAGGGCGGTTAACCCTAGAATCGAAAAATGATTCAGGCCAGCGCCAACAGACCCTTTGTATATTAGGGGTCCGCTAAAACCTAATTCACTGGTCTTCACCATTGCCAGAAAGAGGCCGGGCACTCCTCTGGCATCAGCTGAAGACCCGCCAGACAAAGATAAGATCTACACTTTCGCAAGGAAGGTTGCCTCCTTGGCGGCATATCAAGCTAGAATTGCAAATAACACTACACTCCTAGCTAGTTATGGCTGCCACAAGTGGGATGACGTGGATGGAAGTGATTCAGAACCCCCTAAAATATCAATTATTAAGCACCGTCTCAGAGTGCAAGCAGATATCAAACTGCATCCTCAAAAATAATCTTGATGCAGCAGACAATGCAGGCTGCTTCATTGCGGAAGGCACACTCTCAAGCGCCACACCTGGCTCAGACAGTCTGGTTTTAAGTTAGAAACTCAGGCCACCCTCCTTTAACATGCCAGTGGAACCTAATGTACTTTTCAGTAAGGCTGTCAAAGACGCACTCGAGCGCAAAGGAGTAGTATGACACTCTTAAATCCCTCGGCCAATTAACAAACAAGCCCTACGTACAACGTGGCTCCTCAAACTCAAGATAGTTTTGGGGTCAGGGTTCACAGCGCTTCTCGATACATTCGGGGCAGACAGTCTTCAACTTGGGGCCCATCGCAAGGACAACTTTCCTCTTCTGGCTTTCAAAGAGAAAATAAAAGATCCAGAGGAAGAGGCAGAACCTCACCTGGGAGAGACTCCACCCCTCCCGCTACAGGTCCCCTCCCATGCCACCCCAGTTGGTTGTTGAATTTCAGACTTCGCCCATGCATGGGAGGGGATAACATCAGACAAGTGGGTGCTGTATAGTGTGGCAGGCGGGTATTGCATCAAACTATTACAAAAGTCACCCAACTGCCCTCGAAGACACAGAAAAATGACGCCAGAAGAGTGGCACATACTGTTAGAAGACGTAAAGAGACTGCTGGAAAAGGAATCCCTAGAGCTAGTCTTTGCAAAACAGGTAAACCAGGGTATTTATTCAACGTACTTCCTTGTGCCAAAGAAAGACCTTTCCATGCACCCAGCACTAGATTGCGCCCCTGCGAACAAATATGTCAAGCCCCAAAAGTTTTGCATGACCACGCTTCAAGACGTAATCCCCTCCTCTTAAAACGGGGGCACTACATGGCAACATTGGATATGAAAGATGCATGCTTTCATATTTCATAGCGCCATGCGCACAGGAAATATCTGCAGTTCAAGATAGTGGAGGTACACTACCAGTTCAAGGTATTCCCCTTCGGCATCGGCTCAGCGACTAGAGTATTCACAAAGGTACTCGCAGTAGTGGCAGCACACCTGTGCAGAGTCAATCCCTATATACCCTTATCTGGACGACTAGCTAATCACTGGGGAAACTCCTCAAATTTACAAACAAAATACACGAAAGACAATGGACCTTCTTTTCAATTTGGGCTTCTCCATCAATGCAAAGAAATGAAGTCTAGTCCTCGGCCAAATAAAACAACTTCTGGGAGCAATTCTAAACGCAAAAGAGGAGCTGGCTTTCCCGTCAAACGAGAGAGTACAAAACCTACTGTTGCAAGTATCTTGCTACAAAGCCAGTCGCCAGATAACCGTACGCAAAGCAATGCACTTGCTTGGGATGATGGCATTATGCATTCACTTGGTTCCACACGCACGCCTGTGCATGTGCCCAATGCAGGAATGGTTAGCGAAACAATGGTCTCAGAAAAGCAGTCAGTGGGACGATCTAATGCTTGTTTCGCTAACCCCGGTACAGGCTCTTCACTGGTGGTCCAGGGACAGCCTGCTAAAAGGAAAATCTTTCTGTGTTCAACCAGCACAAGCGATCCTAACTACAGACTCCTCACTCACCGGATGCAGGGCTCACTTCCTCCATCACATGCTACAGCCCAGACACATCAACTTCCTGGGACTTTTGGCAGTTCTCAAGGCTCTTCAAGCCTTTCAGCAACATCTTACAGGTGAAACAGTGCCACGTTCTACATAAACAAGCAGGGAGGCACACACTCTCAAAGTCTGTCCAAGCTATCCCATAAAATATGGAAGTGGGCACTCAAGTGTAACATGTTTCTAACCTCTCAACACGTTCCAGTGTAACTCAATTCTCTGGCAGACACTCTAAGCAGATACCCTGTACCAGAAGAACACGAGTGGCAACTCGACAAAGATATCCTAGATGGAATATTCGCTCAATGGGTCATGCCCCTTTAGACTTGTTCGCCACAAGCCTAAACGCTCAATGCCCAGACGACTTCAAGTCCAGGTTTCCCCAACTAGGGACCAAGGGCAACGCCCTGTGGATGAACTGGTCAGGGAAATTTGCGTACGCTTTCCCCCCCCCCGACGCCACTCCTGAGCAGGATATTGCACAAGATGCACTAGGAGCAAGTGGTCCTAATCCTGGTTGCTCCTATGGACGAGCCAACCTTGGTTTCCACATCTGCTCAAACTAGCTCCCGTGCCCATACAACATGCTAACACAACTCAATGGAGCATCCCTCCACCCTCAGCCTCAATCTATGGACTCGGCATCCTGGGTCCTGAAGTCATAGAATTTGGCCACTTAAATCTTCCACAAAGGTGTATGGATATCCTAAAGGAGGCACAGAAACCCAACACCAATCCCCATTTTAACAAGTGGAGGAGATTTGTGATGTGGTGCAGGTCACAAATCTTAAAGCCAATCGAATGTTCACCAGCTAACATTTTACATTACATGCTTTACCTACTAGACTCCGGCCTAGTATTGAACTCCATCAAGGTACACCTGGAGGCTCTGTCACCTTACACCACTTCACAGAACAAAGTGTCCTGGTGGAAAGTTCCTGTCATTAAAGCATTCATGTAAGGGGTAAAGAAGCTATACCCTCCCATCTCTAGCCCTCCACCGGGTTGGGATCTTAATGTCATGCTCTCCAAACTCATGGGTCTATCCTGTGAGCCTATGCTCAAAGCCAGCCTAAAACATTTGACTTACAAAACTGCATTCCTAGTAGCCATCACCTCTATAAGACGAGACGGTGAGCTACAAGCTTCTTCACAATCCACAAAGACAAGGTTGTCCTCAGAGCACATCCTAGGTTTTCACCTAAGTTCATTTCAAAGTTCCATGTTAATCCATAGAACTTCCTACATTCTTTCAAAATCTATCCAAATCAGCTGAGAGAAGCCTCTATACATTTGATGTACGGAGGGCGGTCTTCTACTATGTGAACAAAACTAAACCCCTAAGGAAAACAGACCAGCTCTTTCTTTCCATAGCACCTGGGAAAGAGGTTGATCACACATCAAAAAACGCCATCGCCAAATGGATAGTTCAGTGCATACAGCTCTGCTATTCCCTATCCAAAAGAGTTTTACCTTTCCCTCCCAGGGCTCACTCTACCAGAGGTACCGGAGCTACCTTAGCCTTCATTGCAAACATCCCTCTAGACAGCATTTTTCATGCCAGATTCACAGGTGGGACAAGTAGTTCTAAAACATCTGTACCTTCTCACATCCCACCTCCTTCTCCAGATACTGCTCGCTAATCTATGCAGAGCATGCGATCTAAGCAGATCCACAAGCCTCAGAAAATATACATTACTTACCGTAATCGTATTTCTGATGCTTGTATCTGCTTATATTCACATGCACCCACTACTTCCTCCCCTTCTGGAGTCGAAGGCGCATAGATGTTTTCTGATTTATCACTGTTTCTGCTTTATCACATCTGTACTCGCGCTACACTTCATGCAACCCCCTGTCAGAAACAAACAATCTGACGGACCTGGATGCGTGAAGGACCATGGGTACAGCACACGTCACACAAGGGATCATATTACTAACACGCCCTGTCGACGTCCTTTTTTGAGTTTCGAAAACAAATCTTGTAATACTCTGCGACTACCACTAGATGTCGGACTATGCAGAGCATGTGAATCTAAGCAGATACAAGCATCAGAAATAAGATTACATGAGAAATGTATCCCATATATCCTCTGCTATTGATCTTAAATCTTCTGATATCCATATCCATACCTGCCTGAACAGATGCCGCTTCAAGAGGGGACTTGAACTAGAAAAAGTTATACTGTCATTCATAGAATTTGGTAATTTATGCCAACGCCTTGGTTCCATGACAGAAGGTTTCTTAACCCTGGTTTGACAGAGTCCTAGAGATGAAAAGTCTTTGAGCTTCCATAGACCAGAGCTTCCATTCTGCAATATACTGTGTAATGCTAAACTTAAGAGATAGGCATGAACAGCCCCATGGGTGCATTCTAAGATGATGCACAGAATTGTGCACTCATTTCTGTACTCTAATGGAAGCCATAACAGATTCTTGCAAACAGCTTGGACGCAATCACTTTTCTTATGTCCAGAGACCAATCAATTTTGGACCACCTGGAGTATGCTAAGAAGTTGAATTTGATGTATCCGCGAGGAGTGCTTTACGATAGTTCAAGCTACTAGTCACTAAGACTCCTGCAACTGCACAACCAGACACGTCCTACTTTTCTACTTGATATTAAAATAGTATCCCTTCAGAATGACCTGGGCCACTGTTAGGTTTTCCAGAGATCAAGCTGAGGTGGTGTGTGATGTGATATTCCTTCTTATAGTTGGCAGAACCTCCCCTTTCTAAAATGTACAGTCAAATAGATTTAGTTGTAACTGGTATCGGGGTGGAGGGTATAATGAAGACCTATGCTTGTAACTTTAAGTACAGTTCCAGAATGGTGAAGTGGTTGTAAAAAGTAGTGGGACTGTTAACAGTAAAATATAACAGCGTTGGAACTCTGCTGTCGATAGTTCCTGCAAACTTCCAGCTCTGCTACCAAGTGCAAATTCTGTGACATAGACGCACATTACCCCAAACATTCCAGCATGAGTACACATTTTTTTTCTTCTTTTCAACACTTGCATTACCTCGGCCTGTGGCTGTGATGATGCCCTTTTTTCCACTTGGTCCTTGGGCAGCATGTGTCTCGTACCACAGCGAGAGGCAGGATCAGTAGTAACCTCCCTTCACCCCCTCTCTCGCTGATCAGGAATCAGGCTTGGGTGGGTTCATCGTTCTGAATCAGTTTGGCCAGAGACCAGCAGCGAAAGCGAGCAGTGAAGAGGCCTTTAGTGTGCTGTACAGGCATGTTTTCCAGCGGTCATTAAGCACAATGATGACCGTGATGGCAAAGCGGGTATACCCAATGCCTTTTGTAGATCTGTGCATGGATCCAGGCCTAGGCAGCTGATGCCCCCTGCCCAGACCCACGCAGAACACTGTGCAGGACGTTAAGAAGATCAATCAATAATTGTCTTTGCAAGGAAAGTACACTTGTTTTTAAGATTATTTGCAAATGCTAAGACTTCACTTGCATTATGGAGTGAGTGAAAGGCACTTTTCTTCTCTGAAAATATAGGGACATGGTCGAGTAGCCCCCTACTGTAGATCTGCCACTGCCCAAATCCTTTTCCTGCATAATAATAATTCAGCATTCATATAGCGCTACGAACCCTCCGGTATCTGAGGGCTTCCTATTATTACCCACGGTGTGTGGTGCTCATATATCGACCTCGGAAGGATGAAAGGCTGAGTTTGGCCCTGCCGGGATTCGAACCTGCGTCAGCGTCTCTGCAGAAATGTCAAAGCGAGCGCTCTACTCACTGTGCTATTGGACCATGCTCTCCAATGTCATCCCGGGTTTGAAAGGCTTGCCTAACACAGACTCTGCCCTTGCCAAAGTTTACAGCACTTTGAAAGAAGCAAGCACATTCCTAGGTTTTCCATTGCTCCACATAATTTCCAATAGAAGCCTGTCCAACTTTAAAGAAACTGGCATAACTACTGACATTGGTTGGACTACATCTAATAATCCTAGGCGTGTAATCATCTTGTCACCGAATCCTCCAGTGGCTCAAATGTTCTGACCTCATTCTGTTGATGCACTGTTTCCTTGTCCCAATTTATAGAAATTCCTAAATCCTAATTCCTTCATGGTCTGGTTAGAACACTTCTTTTACCTCACTTGATTTCCAAAACTGGTATCGGTCAAACTCCTCAATAGTTTCAACTATGCGTGGAAATACCAACAATGAATGTTTCACTGGGTGTAATTCTGCATTTAACTTTGCCCATTGATTGTAATCCTGCTAGCCCAGTGACTGTTCCATACCGCTGTACCTGCTTTCTCCTCCCCCTGCCTCCTCTCTTTATACTCATGGTGCTGTCTGATTCTCCCATCTTTTCCAACTGCTTCTCTATCAACTATCCTTCCCTTCTCACTAAGTCTGGAAAGAAGAAGTTTAAAAAGGATATCTTGGCCTCCAACCCTGGTCTCCCTATTTCTGATACCTATACCAGCGCCTCTTCCAGGCAGACCCTCACTGACATCCTCTTTGTTGTTCCTTCGCCTGATCTATGGACCCCCATATAATCTCTGTGCTCTGTCCTGTCTCCTCCTCTCCCATAAATGGTGGCACTCACTGGGAAATCATCATGGCTTCTTTTGACTCCTCCAGAGTCCTCCTTAACGTCTACCTAAATGGCACTGTCATGGTCCAAGGTCCCCAGGCAAATCTCCTCCTCTTCGATAGGCGTTTCCCTCGCCTCATCAACTTCCTTTCTTTTTTTCCAGCTGTCCCCTCCTCTCATTCCTTGGCTACCTTGCCCACTCTTTCCTCTGCCCATCTTCTGGCTACCTCCACACCTCCGCAGGGCGTACCTCTGATTTGTACCCCTCCCCGGAAGGTCTTTAAGGCCGGCCACCTTCTTCATCTTGCCACTCTCAACTCTCGCTCTGCTGTCAAACACTCCTCTGACATCTGCCACCTCCTTGAAGAACTTGACCTTGACGTTCTTGGTCTTACAGAGACATGGTTCACGGCCAGCTCTGTCACAAGCTTTGACACTCTCCTCCCTGATGGCTACAAGATCCTCTCCGCACCCAGATCCACTCGCCCTGGAGGGGGTGTAGCCTTGATCTTTCCTGAGTGGATTCCTGCCACTATAATTCTCACTCAGACCTACTCCTCTTTCGAATGCCTCGTCTGCAGGCTCTCAATCTCTCCTAGCCACTCTCTTACTGTTGCCACTCTCTACCGGCCCCCTGGTCAAATCACCTCTTTTCTCTCTGAGTGGGCTGACCTCTCCTCCTCTCTCCTGGCCTCAGCCACTCAACTCCTCCTCCTTGGTGACCTCAACATTCACCTTGATTCTCCCTGTCCCTCAACATTGCTCTTTCGCGACCTCTGCGATTCCCTCTCCCTCTCTATCCTCCCCTCTGGCCCAACGCACTCTGCAGGGCACACACTTGATGTCTTGATCTCCTCTAGCCTCCCCCTATCTATCCCTCTCTCCACTCCCCTCTCCTGGAGTGACCACTACCTCCTCTCATCTCTCTCTCTCTTCCCCCCAAGCCAAGCCTACCCCAACACTGCCCCCTACCTTCCTGGACATCCGGCCCATGAAGCGTGTGTCAGTCAAGGCTTTTGCTTCCACCTTCTCCCCACCCCCTCTTCCTCTGGCTGACTCACACCCTGACACAGCCCTGTCTTCTCTCTATTCTTCAATTTCTGATACTCTTGATGTTCTTGCCCCTGTCATGAGGATCCGCCTGAAGTCCAAAGCCAAGTGCAATTCCTGGTATGACTCCGACCTAGCTACACTTAAACATAGGTGTAGGGCGGCTGAGAGAAAATGGAGGGATTCCTGCTCATCCTCTGACAAACTGGCCTGTCGCCTTCTCCAAAGGCAATACCGTCTCTCTGTCCGTACCAAGAAGAGAGTCCACATTCAAGCCCGTGTCAAGCTCGGCCGAACTCTTTAAAATTTGTAAGGAGCTGGCCAACCCTGCTGCTGTCTCTACCCCTCCCCTTGCCTCTCAGGCTCTTTGAAATGCCCTGGTCTCACACTTTATCTCAAAAACCCAGGACATCCTGTCCACACTCTCCTCCACCCCCTCTCCTCTCCCCTCTCCATTGCTACTCGCTGACCCTCCTCCAGCCACCCCCCCACCCTCCTTCTCTTCCTTTCCTCTCTTCTCCCCTGATGAGGTCGCTAGTCCGATGAAGTCCGATCTATGAAAGCCTCGTCAAAACAGGTTCATCCCTGTTCCTCTAAAACTCTCAAGGACCACATTGATACCCTCGCTCTGGCCCTTGCCGACTTCTGCAACCACTCCTTTGCCTCAGGATCCTTCCCCTCCAGTCTTAAGCACTCCCTTGTGCATACTCTCCTCAAAAACCCACAGCGGATCCCTCTTGTCCTGCCAAGTTTCCACTACCCCCTTCTTAGGCAAACTCCTTGAAAAGCTGGCCGTCTCTCAGCTAAACCTTCATTCTGATTCTGTTGGCTGTCTCCATGACCATCAGTCTGGCTTCAGATCTGGCAGAAGCACGGAAACTGCTCTCCTGAACATCCGTGAAGATCTGCTTTACAACCTTGACTCTAGCATTCCCTCTGTTCTCATCCTACTGGATCTCTCCTCTGCCTTCGACACGGTCAACCATACCATCCTGCTCAACTGTCTCCGGGATAACTTGGGCATCACCGATCAGGCTCTGGCCTGGCTGACCTCTTTCCTCTCTGATCGACCCTCCCAGGTCCAACTTGGGTCCTTCCTATCATCTGCCTTCCTCTCCACCTGTGGTGTACCCCAGGGGTCTAACCTCTTGCCCTGGCTTTTCAACCAATACCTAGCAACTCTCGCCGGCTGTATTGCTATTTTCTGCTCAAACTTCCAGTGCTACGCAGACAACACTCAACTCATTTTCAGGCTGCCCTCGGCCACATCCTCCACCTCTCTCCTCACTGATTGCCTAACTGCCATCCAAGATTGGTGTGCCGCCAACGATCTTTGTCTTAATGCCAGCAAGACAGAGATCCTCCTCATTGGCTCACCATCACCTTCCTTTCCCCTCACTCTCTGGCCGGCCTCCCTTGGCCCTCCTCCTATCCCCACCTGCGAGGCCAAGAACCTTGGTGTCCCCTTTGATTCCACACTCCCCTTCTCCGCCCACATCGCTGATGTATCAAAAAAGTCAAACCTCGTACTGCACCTCCTCAGAGGTATTCTTCCTTTCCTCTCATTCCCCCAGAAGCTCACTGTCTCCCAAGCTCTGGTTCTTTCTAAGTTGGACTATTGTAACAGCCTTTTTCTTAATCTACCTGCCTCTACTCTCCGCCCCTTTACAACTTATC
This sequence comes from Ambystoma mexicanum, assembly GCF_040938575.1. Taxonomy (NCBI): domain Eukaryota; kingdom Metazoa; phylum Chordata; class Amphibia; order Caudata; family Ambystomatidae; genus Ambystoma; species Ambystoma mexicanum. Next base: position 624,222,327 of record NC_090936.1, read on the forward strand.
CAGAACAGGACTGCGAGACTTGTCCTTGGCCACAAGCCCTAGGATCGTATCTCCCCCGCTCTGAAATCTCTCCATTGGCTCCCAGTGGATGCAAGGATTAAATTCAAAACCCTCTGCATTGTCCACAAGGCTTTCTGGGGCCTGGGTCCAGCATAACGTCAGCTACCCCTCCGCAAATACCTCCCATCACGAGCACTCCACTCCTCTACCTCTAACTCCCTCAGGGTCAGTCGTTTCTCAAAGAAACGAGCTGGGGGTAGATCTCTGTCTTCGGCTGGGGCCTCCCTCTGGAACAGCATCCCTGCCACTCTAAAACTTGAGGAGAACCATCTCCGGTTCCGGAAGCACCTCAAAACCTTCCTCTTTGCTTATGCCTTCTCCTCCCCTCTCCCCTGTTGATTCTACTCTCCCTCGGCACCATGCACCTGGCCACCCTCTGTCCTCTGGGCCCAGGTACCTGCTTATCTTGCCACCCTCACACACTGCCTCCGCACCACCCCCTGCACTGGGGTCTGTATCTGTACCCATACAGCCCTCCCCTTTTCTTCCTGCACTTTCAGACCTACTTGGCCTGCTGCCATAAACCCAGCACTTGCCACTTGTTTGTTGCCTTTGTATTTATTATTTTATTATTATTTTTGTTTTTCCTTCTCGCTCTGCACTCTCCTTTTGTTCCCCCTTCCATGCACTTCTCCCCCTTCTCCCTCTACCCTGCACTTGCACGTTCTCAATGTCACTGGGCCTAGTAAGATCGTTGTTTTTGTTCTCCCCTGTTCCCTTTCCCTTGCCTTGTCGGGCTCTGAAACACTTGTGTATGAGCGTGATAGAAATAAAATATCAATCAATCAATCAATGCAGTTAAATGTCATCCTCACATGCAAAGGAAATAGCAGATATGATCTCAGAGAGAAACTTGGATATTCTGTTTCTCACTGAAACATGGATGACCGAAACTACGTGTCATGTGATATCTTTGGCCACGCCAGAAAGTCACACTATGCTTCAAGCAGATCGAGTTACGAGGAGAGGAGGGGGGTTGCTATTATTTTTAGAAAGGAACTAAATATTCACACGTCCAGTACCCCGACTTGGAACACTGTGAATCCCTCCACGTTAAACTCAATGTTAACTCTGTGTCTTCCATAAGCTTCCTATTGCTGTATCGTCCTCCCAGAATAACCCCTAAATTTGACGAACACTTAATGGCCAGCATTGGCAACATTTCCAAAGATAGCTCCGCAGTTGTTGTTCTTGGGGACATGAACTTCACTGCATCAACTTTCACGTTGACGCCTCACCAGAACCTGCAAGGCCCTCCTTCCTTCTGCCGGCAGGGCTTTCAAGGAGCTCTAAAAAACTAACTAAGGATTCGCTCCTTCCACATCTGCTCACACCAGCTCTTCAATCCCCCTTCCCGAACGATCCCACCATCCTAGCCAACACATTCAGCCAAGCGATAACCACAGCGGTAGATGCCATCGCACCTTTTACTGCAAAAAAAGCTAAAAAAACCAAACATTCCAACGCATGGTTCACACAAGAACTTGCGGATCTCCGTACTAAGAAGAGAGCGCTACTGACCATTTTGAAAAAGCACCCCTCCGAGACAAACAAAACTGCCTTCAAGTCTATTTCCAAAGACTACAAAATAGCCACTACACAGGCTAAGGCAGACTCATCTAACACTAGGATCAGCAACGCCAACTCTGATACTAAGGAAATCTTCGCTATATTCAGGGAATTGGAATCTCCATCCATACCACCCTCCACCATCACCAAAGATGAGACATGGTGCAACCAAATTCAAGCAGCCATGCTACACAAGCTAGATACCCTACACTCCAAAATCCTAGCGCACCAAAAAGCACTATCCGCTCTTCAGCCCAATCGCCAGACGTTCCAAGTCAAGTACCTAAATTTGAATTCTCGAACATGACTGAATCTGAGTCATTGCACTCATACAATCCATTAAGCCCTCAAACTGCAAGGGAGATACCTGCCCCTCCCACATTATCAAAGATTGCGCTCCAGCCCTGGCTCCTATCATCACTGCCTTCATCAGCGCCTCTTTCCAATCATCGCATGTACCGACCTCTCTAAAAGAAGCTTGGGTCAAACCTCTCCTAAAAAACCCTCTCTCGACCCCTCCATCCCAGGGAACTACCGTCCCATCACAACCGTCCCTTTTCTGTTAAAGATCTTGGACAAAGCAGCCTACCTGCAGGTTCAAAAGTGTATTGAAGACAACCACCTCCTTGGCCTACGCCAGTCGGGCTTCCGCCCTCGACATGGTACCGAGACGGCACTACTTGACCTAAAAAAATCAAATAGATGACCTAAGAGATGCGGGCAAACCAGCTCTCCTCCTGCTCCTTGACCTCTCTGCGGCCTTCGATCTGGTCGAACACAAAACGCTATGCCACCATCTCACAAACTCAGCCCACTTCTCCACCAAAGCATGCGATTGGATCTCCTCGTTCCTTCAAGAGAGGGTAATGAAGGTCTTCTCTGACTCCGCTAACGCTTCGCCCAGCTCCATCAAATGCAGAGTCCCAGAGGGCACCTGCATAGCCCCCACACTCTACAATCTCTTCACGAGGCCTCTCTTCAGGATTCTGGACTCCTTGGGCATCTCGTATACAAACTATGCAGACGACACACAGGACCTCATCCCCCTGTTAGGTGACTACACCACAGATCTGGACACACTCAACAGGATCTATGCCACCATCCAATCGTGGATGTCTGAGAACTGGCTCTGTCTAAACAGTGATAAGACCGAACTACTGCTTGTCGGCTCCCCATCTACACTGGGCAAACTTGACGCCAACTATCAATCTTTCACCGTGGATAATATTCCCATCAGAGTCTCCCAAACCATCAAAACATTGGGTGTATATCTAGAACCCAGCCTCACCATGGACAGACAGGTCAATGCCGTCGCCTCCTCCGCAGCATATCACTCCAAACTCATCAATGCCATCAGGCCCTTCCTATCTCAGCAAAACTGCATCTCAATTGCCAGAGCCATTATCGGCTCCAGACTGGACTACTGTAATGCGTTGTTCATTGGAACCTCCCAAAAAAACCTCACCAAACTCCAGATTGCACAAAATAATGCCTTAGGAGCTTCTACGGGCACCTCACGCAAGGGACACATCTCAGGGATCAGGAGGCAGGTACACTGGCTCCCCATCAAGGAAAGGGTGGTCTTCAAAACTTTGGCCCTTACACATAAATGTCTGCACGATCAGGCCCCCCCTTATCTGACATAGAGGATCACCAGACAAACAGTCACCAGGCCGTCTAGAGTAGCCTATGCTAATCGCATCACTGTCCCGCACACGCGTAGAGTGCGGGCAGGAGGCACTAGCTTCCCTTCTATGGCTGCGACCCTATGGAACAACCTCCCAGCTCAGATTAGATCAATTGATTCTCACAAAGCCTTCCGCAAGGCCCTAAAAACCAGCTCTTTGTCTAAAAGAGCCTGTCAGTCTAGGTCTGCACCTCCACTATATCACCTAGCACACTCTCTGTTATGCCTCGTGCTACCTAGAAAAGTATATGAGTAACTAACTGTAACTTTCACTGTATACCCGCTGTAACTATGTAATTGGACTGTATATCGTATGTAACCCTGTAACTGAATCTACCTAAGTATACCTTCTGGGGCCGCTTATTGTAACCCTCAAGCAAGCCTTCTTTAAATCTCCTTATAGCGCCTCGTTGCCTCTGGGCTGTAGTGCGCTCTACAAATACTAAAATAAAATAAAATAATAATAATAATCCTCAGTATACAATAGCTAAGGAGCTTAAAGCCTCACTTGAGGCTATCAAATTTCAACAACTACTTAGAAATTATACCCACAACACTGACAATCCTCTGGACTGGATATTGGCAAAAAAACAGGAAATCACAGTCACTTCAATTCTAGAATGTGCATGGTCCGATCATCACATGGTTAATTTTTCCCGCCACATAGCTACTAAACAAATACAGTATACTACGAAGTCCAAATCCATAGGCACTTGGCCTAATAGGAAGGCAGTAACTAGAGAGGCTTTTAAGGACAAGGTTGGTCCTCTCCTGCCTTCGCTTCGTCAGCATACATCGCTAGACGCCTTCGCCCAGGCCTTTAGAAAGGCAACTAATCAAGCCTTTGACAAACTGGCTCCCCTTAAACCAGAAAAAAGCAACAAATCGAATAACCTGAATAAATGGTTTTCTAATGATATCCTTGACACCAGAAGAGACAAACGTAAGGCCAAACGTTTTTGGCGAAAAGACCAATCGCCATCATCATTAACATCCTATAAACTGGCTGCAAAAAATTACAAATTGATTATCTTTCAATCTAAAGCAGAACACCTCAATGCGAGGATTCAGCAAGCCAAATAACAATCTAAAGAGATCTTCTCAATTCTTAAAGAACTGAAACACCCCCCTGACTACACTTCTAGCTCAAGAGAGTGACAAGTGGTGTCAAAATATTCATGATGGTTTAATTGTAAAAACCTGTAAACATCAAAAGGCTATGGAAGCCCAGAAAAAGCTATTTCTTGATCACTAGATAACCCCTTCTATGCCGACTTTTGTCAAAAGTGACCTGTCGGATAGCCATTTAGATCCCTTTTTTATTTTGAAAAGGTCTCCATTTCAGAGGTTCTGGAGGTCATCCATAAGTTGAGGCCATCTTCCTGTCAGGGAGATATTTTCCCTGCTAAGCTTTTCAAAGATTATGCAGATACCTTAGCACCCTGGGTTGCGCAATTCGTCAGTCAATCATTCGAAGAAGCTTATGTTCCTGCTTATCTCAAGGAAGCATGGATTACACCTCTCATAAAAAAAGGAAAGCATGGATCCATCTATACTGGACAACTTTAGGCCCATTACAAATATGCCATTCTTGCTTAAAAGCATCGACAGGATTGCCTATTTTCAATATCAGAAGTTTGTAGATACAAACGAACTCTTGGCTAATGAGCAATCCGGTTTTAGGGCCAAACATGGAATGGAGACCGCTCTCTTGGACCTCCAGGCCAATATTGCAGGTATTATTGAAAAGGGAAACCCTGCCTTACTCATGCTACTTGATCTCTCTTCTGCGTTTGATCTTATCGATCATGATCTTCTGGCCGATAGACTAAAAACAATCGGCAGATGCTCTCTTCTAGCAATAACCTGGTTCAAATCTTTCTTAGGCCCAAGGATGGCCGCTGTCGTAAAGGGTCATTTCAGTTCTCTAAAAACACTGCTGACTTGTGGTGTTCCGCAGGGCTCATGCATGTCACCTCTGCTTTTTAACATCTTCTCAAAACTATGTGACATGCTAAAAACATGGGTGTCCAGTTCACAAACTACGCTGATGACACTCAGCTGGTTTTTGAATTGTCTGGTTCCAACGAAAAGGACGTGCAGAGAGTTAACGAAGTGTTCAATGCTATCCAAAAATGGATGGCAAATAACTCCCTTGCTCTTAATGAAGCAAAAACGGAACTCCTAATTCTTGGCACACCTAAAAAAAATAGGGAAATTAAACCAACAATATAAAAAGTTCAAGATCAATAACAGCTTCACTGAAGTATCAGAGCATGTCAAGGCCCTGGGCATTTTCATGGATTCGCATCTCTCGTACAAGAGATAGGTCTCTTATCTAAAATCCACATGCACGTTCTACACTAAACTTTTATGGCAAATCCGACCATATCTATCAGAGCACAGCCTAGCGTTGATTGCAGGAGCATTCATTAACTCGAAATTGAGCCTTTTGATGGGCACCTCTAAGGGTAACCTCAAGAAATTGCAGACCATACAGAACGGTGCAGTCAGGGGGCTTGAGTCGACGTGAAAAAACGTCAGTAGCCAGAAAGAAACTTCATTGCCTATCGGTCCAACAGTGAATAAAATTCAAACGTTCTGTTATGACCTTTAAATGCTTGACAGGCACTGCCCCTAACTATCTTGCTAAGAAACTTACCAAGGTTCCGGCTCGAAGAAATCTTTGATCTAACGACAAACATACCTTGTACAACCACGGAAAACCTTGGAAAAAGTAGGTGGCACTAACTTCACTCACTGGACTCCTCTGATTTGGAATTTCATGCCATCCTTGATTAAAAACAGCACGTCTCTTACCATCTTTACGAAACCGCTCAAGACGCACCTCTTTTATGATGAGGAAATCTAACAGATTCTCTACTTCGTCTCTTGCTGCTTTTCTGTTCCACGTTGTCCGTTTAATGTGAGCGATCTGAGGCCTATGGGTGATAGGGCGCTATATATGAATTATAATAGATTGATTAGTGATATATTCTGGACTACCCCATTTTCTCATTAACCAGGGTCCTTTAATCTCTTTTGAAATACCCCTGCAATTGTCTCCATCCTTGGCACAAATCGATGGCATGCAAGTGAACTAACGCCTGGTACCGTTCTGCCCTGGACATGTCCCAGAAATAAAGCTGTTGGTACTCCCCTTTAGAACTGGGCACTCCTATAACATACGTGCCCATTTTAACAACCCCTTACAAGTATGAACGCCTCCAGCTAAAAAACTTTCGAATCCTTAACTGCTCCTTTATTACTCCAGCTCCATACTTCTGTCAGTTTGCAAACTCTGTTACATTTTAAATAGCCACAGCAGCCGTCCTCCTCAGTATGCTGCCCATTGTTATAGTCGAATCTCCCAAGACTCCTATACGCCTTGGTCCTGTACCCTGCTCTGCTTTGTACCCACCTCTGGTCACACTACCTCTTGTTGCTCAAATTCACAATTTTCACATCCAATTTCTACACCAGAACCTTTCTAAACCCCACACACTAAGACATACAAACCTCTCTCACTTTAAAGGCTTACCACAATCCTTCTGCTGTGCTCTCAATTATTTCAAAGAAGGTTTCAATTTGTTGAAAGTGCTGGCCTGCAAACCAGATCTAAAAAATGTAATCGGTATACTATATTGTGCTTCATGTTGGACTACAGCCTCTAAATGCAGTAGCAGGAATTCGTGCTGCTTACTGTGGTCTTGATAAAGCAACAGTTTGCTGCCCCCCAAAGCTAGAGGCTACTTTTAGGTCTGAACCTGCAAATGTTTACACATTAATACCACCTGTTTATGCCAAATCAGTCAGGGAGTGAAATATTTGCCCTCAGGAATAGTAGAAAAACCCACCCTCTTGTACGGTGCAGCACCACCCAAATCTACAGCTGTATGTTCCCCCTGAATTTCACAAGCGATATAGAACGCAGCACCTGCTAATGAGCTATTAAGATCCTTATCTAGTCCCTCGAACAAACAATTGAAATCTGGCCTCCATATGAACGTGCAGTCCCACTATTCCTTCAATATTTCACCCAGCCCCTTAAAAATATGGGATCTGCGACTTTTGGTGATTAGACATAAGGGAAATACCTTTTTAATTGTATATTATTTATTTATTGACTATTCAAAAGGAGCACTGTACAGCAAAAAGTGTTTCTAGGCACCACAAGGCAACAAGGGGCGGAGGGATATAAAAAACAGTAACAGTCCTACTAGACCTTGTGACATTTGGTTGTGCAAGTGCAGAACAAGAAGTGCAGGGGAGGTAGAGGAGTGGCCCAAGGGCCAGTGGATGAAAATGGGGGACCACCATAAGTGTGAGGGATTGGAGGTAGACTGGCTCAGTGGGGGTGTCCGCCCTACCAGGCTGGTCAGGGACGGGACACCGATATGGCGGTGCCGGTGGAGACTGGTGAGGGAGGTTGTGGTGCTCTGTGTGACGCATACGGGAACCAGACCGCCAGTCAGCAGGAGGAGGGGGCAATTAGCAAGGCAGGAGGAAGGAGGTGGATAAGAGCAGGGTCTTGAGCAGCTTCTGGCACTTAAGGAAGTCTGGCTCAAGTCTGAAAGGGGTAGGGAGGCCAATCCAGAGGGAGGGAGTCACCTGCTGAAGGGAGGGATCAACCCCCGACTCTCTACTTGGAGAAACATTGGATCTGCAAAGAGTTGGAGCTGGAGGACCAAAGGGCTCTAACAGGGGTGTATTTAGGGAGACAGACTGGGATGTAGCGGGGTCCCAGGCTCCAGACGGCCTTGTGGATGATACAGAGAGTCTTGAATTTGATCCTTGCAGCCCCTTGCAGCCACTGGCAACCAGTGGAGAGATGTAAGAGCTGGAGAGATGCGGTCCCTGGGCTTGAAGCCAAGGATAAGTCTTGCAGTCCTGTTTTTGGATTAGTTGAAGGGGGGTGGGTGGAAAGAGGAAGATTGAGGAGGAGGCTGACATTGAGTTTCTGGGGGAAGGTAAGGGAAGGGGAGAATGTCTCTGATGAGGTGAAGCTGAAAGTGGACCTTCTTGGCAAGGTCAGAGGTGTGAAGGGAGAATGAGAGAGCAGTCAAAGATGACGCCAAGGTTTTTTGCCTCACTGGATGGTGAGTAGAGGGGACCCAAGAGGGGCGGCCACAGAGTGGGAGGGAAGCAGTGATCCCTGCTCCAAGGAGAAGGCTCTTTGTCTTACTTGCATTAAGACAGAAATCATTAACACCATGACTGAATGGCAGACAGACAGTCAGGAATGATAGATGAGGGAAGCTTGAAGGAGAGCTGAGTGTTGTTGGCATAACACTGGAAATGAGGCGAGATGGAGATCAGGTGGGCCTCAGGTGGGCCTAGGGGCAAGGTAAATGTTGAAGAGTCACAGAGAAAGGATAGAGCCCTGAGGGACGCCACAGGTAAAGAGTGGGGTGGAGGAAAGGAAGGGGCCCAGTTGCACCTGGGAAGGTGGATGAGAAAGGAAGGAAGTCAACCAATCCAGAGCAAGATAGCAAGATACACGATACCAAGGGTGTTCTGGGGCCACTTTAAGAAGGTGGCATGATTAACTGTGTCAAAGACAGAGGAGATATCAAGGAGGGTGTGCAGTCATAATGTCGACATCAATAATGTCGACAGTCAAAATGTTGACAAAATAATGTCGAAAATGTATAATGTCGACATACAAAAATGTCGACACAATACATTTTCGACATTATTTAGTCGACATTTAATAAAAGCATAAATACATTCTCTATATATATTTTGTTGATGGTAAGTTCGATATATCAGTATGTTTATTAAATTGAATGTAGTATATATAAGCAAATGTAACTGTACAACATAATAAATAAATAAAATTAACAATACTTTTAATTTAATAAATATATAATTAAATACAACACCTTTTTGTAATTCATTCTAACTTGTTATATAATAAACAACCAGTAGATGGCGCTTGAGAGCTAAAAATGTATGTTTATAATTATTAACTTATAATTGTTTTGACTTTCTACGTAAGGTACGTAGCACAACGTAAACGTGAGCGCCATTTTTAAAGCTCACTTTCGACTTGTTTTTACCGCGGTCGCGTCCTCCTCCCTTCGCTCCTTGGATTTGTTTTTTTTTTGGGCATTTCATCATTTTTTTCATGGTTTTTCATCTGACGGACCGGGTCTATGTGGATTTCAAGGATTTTGTCGTACGGATGGTGGATTTTTTTTTCGGATATGGCCTTTTTGGAAGTTTTTATTTTCATGGAGTAGCGAGATTACCCGGAACAGATTATTGGACTTTCGAGTAATATGGATTTTGGACACTTTTCGGTGAGTTTGGATACCTTTTTTTACTGAAGCTGTGGATTTCAACAAGGAAACGGTACTTTTTCACGGTTAATGCAACGTCATTTTGCACCTGGATTCATGGATTTTATGGGGGATTCTTCACCTTTTTAACACGGAATCTTGGCCACCATGAACTATAAGTACTCTTTTTAGCATTTTAAGTTAAAAGCTATGGAATCTAAGTAAATGTCCTTGTTCTCTACTGTGAATGCTTGTACTAATTGCACTAATTTACTATCATAGTCTCTGTATTTTTTGGTTTTCGGTGCCTGATTTGCCAAAGAAATTGTTTGCGAAATTCTCATTTCTTGGTGTTGTTCTTCTAACTTTAAGTCTCGCAAGAAATGCCACAAACTTGGATTTTGGGTATTGAAATTTTTACTTATGCGGCTATGCCAGCCTTCCAATGCGTTATTTGTTCGGGGTTTGTTCTCCATGGTGTTGCGGTAGCAGTTCCATAACTCAATTGTGTATTTTGGTCGGCGTCTGTTGCCACTCCGTGTTAACTGGCCTATCCATGTATTTTCGAAGTAGTCTAGTAAATTTGTTAATTCATCCTCATGATTTTTATAGTATTCACTGTCAATTAAATGTTCGTAATAATGAATAACATGATTCTCCGGTACAAAAGCCAATGCAAAAAGTTTTTTTACGTTAATCTGAAAGTAACTGTCCTCCGTATATTTTGCTGACAAACCTAATTTCTGTATTTTTCTCCAAACACTTTGAGTGAAATGAAAAAAACAACCCTTTATTGTAGTGTCTTTGTACACGCATGAAAAACCCTTGATTTGTGCTGTTTCAAAATCCATGATTATTGTCTCTGGTTGTGAATCTGGTGTAGTTTCCTTAATTTTATTGTATACGATTTTGTAAGCGTCCTCTGTTTTTTTTGGCATCAAAAAGTAAATCAGTGGTAATGTTTTGTCATTGATTGTTCCATGGACAGTATAAAATTGAAAAAACGGGTGGGGGCATACCTTAAACGTGGCGTCACTTTGCCAATATTTGCTTTGGCTTAGATGGCGAAAGTTTTCAGAGGTAGCGAACACCAAGATTTTTTCATTGTTTATTCCCATTTCGCCACAATAAAAATTTTCTCCTCTCGCTGTAATTTTAAAAATATCCGGAATACTTATATGTTCAAAGGATGTAGGTGGAGGGGGTAGGTTTTCATTGGTATGTTTTGCTCGGTTCATAGTGCGTTGCATCAACTTTTCAGCTGGTAATTGCGCTGTTACATGCGTTGGTAATTGGCCACAAACTTCCCTGAGTACCGATCCACTAGTTTCCCCCTCATGTTCTACTGCTTTTCTTTTAAGTTCCGTTAATGTTTTCCTGATGATTATATTTGTTTGATCAGGCATATGATTGTGTTCAGCGTTTCCCTTTACATCTGTTCCCACTGTTACTGCGCGGGCTGAACATTTATTTTTTGCATATTCTGTGCAGCGCCAGTATATTCTCTCTTTTCGCTGAAGTTCTTTACAGAATATGTGTCCATTCCATACCAGCTGCTTACTTCCCTTTTGGCTTTCTATAAACTCTATTTTGTTTTCCATTTTATCACCTGAAACGACACGTAAAAATAATTTTTTTGAGGTACTGTATATTATTTCTTTTATTGTAGACGTAATTTTTCATAATGGTAGTGCGTCTTACCTTTTCGCTAGTAAAAAGTACGAAAAAAATGCTGTCAATTGCCCGAAGTAACCTCTCAAGAGATGTTCTGTCAGGTAATGACGGTTTTTTCACAGCCGTTACCGGTTTCCTGCTATCAAAAACAAGGTGCTTTACTCAGGAATGTCATCTAGCGTGTTAACCATTTCGTAACCTATCTTTATCCAGTGTCACAGACAAGTGGGTGATTACGGACGAAGGGAAGGGGAGGGGGTGCTGGGATGGTTCGTGATGGAGGGTGAGGTTGGGGGGTTGGGGGGGGGGGGGGACCCCCCCCAATGATTATTTCTGGTTATTGTCTGATAATCGACCATTTTTTTTGTCGACATTTTTTTTTTCGATAAAATGACTTCTTCCCTTGTGTGTATAGGATGTCGACATTATTGTTTTCGACATTTTTTTTTCGACTTTTTTGCATGTCGACATTTTTTTGTCGACATTTTGACTATAAACCATCAAGGAGGATGAGAACAGAGTGAGTGGAGAGTTGGAATCAAGGTTTGAGAGCAGGTCTTTACAGGTGTTCATGAGGGCAGTTTCCGTGCCTCCGGATACTCTGAAGCCAGACTGGTGGTCATGGAGACAGCCAAAAGATTCAGTATGGTGGGTCAGTTGGGAGATGACCAACTTCTCCAAGAGTTTGCCAAGGAAGGGGGTAGTGGAGATGGGGCGGCAGATGGCTTTTCTAGGAGAGGATGCAGAAGGGAGTGCTTGAGGGAAAGTGGGAAAGAGCCAGTGGCGAAGGAATGGTTCGAGAAATCGGACAAGGCAGGGGCGAGAGAGGAGAAATTATCCTTGATAGTTCTGGAGTTCTGGACGAGCAGGGGAGTACCGATATGGAGGAGACGTTCATAGAGCAGATAGCTTTAGAGACTTCATCCAGTGTTATGGGTGAGAAGGAAGAGAGAAAAGGGAGGGCCAAGGGAGGCTTCAGAGCAGGTGTGGGAATAGGGCGGGGAGGTAGAGGCGAGTGAGGAGAGGATGTCCTGGCTTTTGGTTGTGAAATGGGAGGCTAGTGCAATACAGGGGGGCTGGATTGGAAGAGGAGAGGCGGAGATTGCAGTAGGATTGGCAACTTCCTTACATATTTTGAAGAGTTCAGCTGTATTGTTGGTGGCACCAGAGAGGCAGGCTTGGATATGGGCCCTCTTCTTGGAGCGGATGGAGAGACAGTATTGCCTTTGGAGCAGGCGGCAGGCCAGTTTGTCAGAGGTTGTGTTTGAGGCCAGCCAGCTCCGTTCAGCAACTCTGCACTTGCGTTTCAAAGAGGCTAAGTGAGAATCATACAGCTATTGCATTTGGAGGAAGGCTTCATACGGATTCTCATGGCAGGGCAAGGGTGTTGGAGATTGAGAGGTGAAGGTTATCGAGGGCAGTGTCTGTGGGAGAGTCAATAGTAGGGGTGGGTGGGGGGATGAAAGTGGCAGCAAAAGCAGCATCTGACACTCGCTTCATCAGTCGAATGACAGAGAAGGAGGCTGGCAGTGCAGGAGGAGGCTTGGCCAGGGAGCACAAGAGCACCAGGTGAGAAGAGAGGAGGGAGTGGTGATCAGAGGGTTGGAGATGGGGATGTCTGCTGAGATTAGTTAATCCAAGGTGTATCCGGCTGAGTGTGTTGGACCAGAGATGGAATGGTGAGGGAGAATCACAGAGGTCATGGAAGAGTACAGTGGGCTCATCAGAAGAATCAAGATGAATGATGAAGTCTCCAAGGAGGAGCAGCTTGGAGGTAGAGGTCATGAGAGAAGAGGTAAGGTCTGCCCATTCAGAGAGGAAGGAGAGCGGGCAAGGGGGCCTGTAGATGGTGGCGAGAGTAAGCAAGAAGTTAGGAGAAATACCAAGTCTGCAGATGAGGCATTCGAAGGAGGAATACGATTGTGTGGGTATGGTGGTAACAGGGACCCATTCAGGGAAGAAAAGGGATACTCTTCCACCAGACCGGTTTGGTGTGGGTTTGGAGAGAATCTTGTAGCCTTCTGGAAGAAGTGTCAAGAGCAGTGACAGAGCTGGCATTGAACCACGTCTCAGTGAGGGCGAGAGCGTCCAGGTCAAAGTATTCAACAAGGAAACAGATGTCAGAGGGGTGTTTGCTGGCAGAGCGAGCATTGAGAGTAGATAACAGAAGCTGATTACCACCTTTGAAAATGTTACGAGGCGGGGTACAGGGATGTGGTACAACCATCTGAGGTTGAGGAGGGGATAAGGGGGGTGACAGAGGGAGGAACCACGTGCCATTCAGATAAACATTAATGATGCACCTAGAGGATGAGAGGTGTGCCAAAAGGACATCCCATCTGGTTCCACCATTAATGGGTGAGGAAGAGAAAGGGGAGAGGATAGAGACCATGCGGGCAGTCCATAGGTCCGAAGAGGGTATGACAAAGTGGATGTCCATGATAATCTGCCTGGAGGAAGCATGGACGTAGGTGTCATCAATGGGCAGTCCTGGGTTGGAGACCAGGAGTGCTTTCTTAAACATTTTCTACCAGGCTACGAGAGAGAGGTTGGATAGGAGATAGTGTGGCAGTTGGAGCTAGGTAGGAGAGATGTAATGTGCCAGGGGTGAAGGGAGTGGGGAGAACAGAGGGAAGGACTGCACAATGCACGAGGAACTCACCAGGCAGCCTAGCAGCCAATCGGGCAAAGAGGAATCAAATGAACAGTAGGTCAACTGTTAGGGGGGAGAGATCTAGGTTACAACAAACACCAGAGAGAACGGCACCAGGAGGCGAGATAAGACACAGCCAGTAGATTAGAACACTTAGATTTTACTTTCACAGTGAGGGTAAAAAGGCCTAATATTTCAACAAAGCCAGTAGATTAAAACCCAGTCAGTAGATTAAAATACCCAGATTTGACTTTCACTGTGCGGGTAAAGAGGCCTAATATTTAAACACAGCTAGTAGATTAAAACACCCAGATTTGACTTTCAAATAAAAGTAGGAAAGGCCTTTGCTGTGCAAGAATCCTGCCCACACAACATACCATTGTTGTCCTTACAGTGTGCGCACCCCTCTGGGCGGGAAACCATCCCATATTCAAATCAACGTCTCTTGCAGCATGGACACTGCAACCTTCCTTCTGATTGTCTTTTCGCTACCTAATTGATCCCCCCCTTTAATTCCAGCTCAGAAGATTGAACTGTGCAATATTCTGTTTGGATATTGTCTTAACATGTTGCATTTGCTCTTTGCGTCCAGAAAAGCCTGCCCTCCTACAAGAACCAAAAACAAAAGGGCAGCCCCAGCTGTCACCCTTTCTGAATCAATCTCCATAAAACATTGATTCAACAATCGGACAGGACTAGCATGAGAACACTTTGGACTGGGGCCATTATTTCTATACCTTACAGAAACCAATAGCTCACCATCTGGAACTTTTAAGTTGCCCATTCGTCCACAGTAAACCCTCTTCACGACCAACAGGCAACTGCCCGAAAGATATGTACAGAAGCAAGGCCACGTGTGCTTACCAGTCCCTTCACCCTAGTTGTGCAAGTGGAGAATACTATTCAAGAAAGGCTTGCCACCTTCGTCAGGACCCTGCGCTTCCCTAGGAATGAAACAAGGTGCAGCTGTAATACAATAAGCATACATACATCCCCTCTTCGCCACTTCAGTTCACATCCTGCTTTTTAATAATGTTATGTATTGTCACTAAGTAATTGGGTTACACAAAAACACTGCTTCTCGAGATACGGTTCTAAACTGATGATAGATTGAAACATTCTCTGTAATCTGGAAGTTTTGGAATGGTTGAACTTGCTTTAACAAAGAGGTGGCAGACCCGAGGGAAAATGTGGTTTGCTGCATATCTATTAAACGGGAAAGAGTAGGGAAACGGGTATTTCTTTAACTTTAGTTCGATGCCTGTGTCAGTCAAAATGAATTGGTACTTTGTCACAATGTCTCCTTAAAATGTAAAAGTAGCAACAACCCTTTCAATTGAGTATGGGACACCATTCTGGTTAATTATGGTTGCTGTTTTAGTTGTCCAGCTTCCAACAAAATAATGCTCAATACTGTTGGGACAGTTTGTTCTGAAGTCCAACTAAGGGCTTAGCAAGACCATTCAACTGAGACAGTACAAGACTACACTCTTAACAAAAGGCTGTACCACCTGAGTATATGGTT
Organism: Ambystoma mexicanum; assembly: GCF_040938575.1. NCBI lineage: Eukaryota > Metazoa > Chordata > Amphibia > Caudata > Ambystomatidae > Ambystoma > Ambystoma mexicanum. The sequence continues at coordinate 624,237,779 of NC_090936.1, forward strand.
GCGTAGACAGAGCAGCCAGGCTTATCTAAGGAGGGAGAGAGGGCTGTAGGAAGGTACAAAGAATGTGTAGTGTACCAAGGGCTTAATAGAAACACTGACAACCAGAAGTGTTATGAAAAATAAAGGTTTATTATAAATACAAGTTAGGCCAAGTTAAGTCTTTGGGTAAGTACTTATAGTCATAAACCCATTATAAAAAATAACCCAATGCTTGAAGGTACTCAGACGAAAGCATACACCTTCAGAATAACTAACAGTAATTCTAGGGAAGTAGGACCTTATCATACACATTTGGTATAGGCCTCACATATCTTTGGGGAGTAAAACCATAGGTTACTTTCAGATTACCTTACAGTAAATCAAGGGTAGTAGACTATCAGTCATGCAGTGACACTCAGTTAAGGAATCCCTTAGGAAACCAACCCTATTACTTTTCAGAACAGTGGAACACAGATTCAAGGAACAGTATAAACCCAGATCTACATTCTGGATACCAGGTGAGTAAGAAGTTTTGGTGTAATATACAATTGCAGTTGCTTTTCAGACCAGTAGAAAACAGACTAAGGTAAGCAATAACCTATACTAATTTAGGATTGCACCAGGCAGACCAAGGTCAGCAACACCTACAGGACACTTTTAAAGAATGGCACACAGTTATTCTAGGTAGGTAAACTCTAAGGGTGTAATATACTATTACAGTTGCTTTTCAGGTCAGTGAAACACAGGCTAAGGTAAGCAATAACTCTTTAACTTAGTTTAGGATGGCACAAGGCAGACCACGCTAAGTAAAACCTACGATAAACTTATTAAGAATTGCACACAGCTATTCAAGGTAAGTAAAACCCAAGGCAGACTTATTCTAGACAGGCTATACAGCATCATATATATGTATTTTTTTTTAATTCATTCAAAAAGAAACGTATTCATTCACATGTGTGTGTATTGTGACTTTGCATGTTTGTACTTTCGAATTTGTGGAAAGTGGAACAATAATAATTTTTCTATTTTGTTATACAAAACCAGCTGTGTGGTTGTGTTTCTTTTTGATATATAATACTTGTGTAAAGTGGGATTGGACATTTGCAAAAGCCTACGGTTTTGATAACCCCTTCGAAGATTTCCTTGCTTAGCATTGGTACCCGTGGTATCAACATTTAGCAACATTTTTTCTCCATTTGATAGGCTATACAGCAGGTCAGGGGAAGCAAGACCTAGTTGGTGAACGTATACACTAATATTTTGAAATCAATAGTTAAGTGAAGCCAACGTCATTACTTTTGGGAAAGAGGCATAACCAATTCACAGGTGAGTAAAACAACCTTACATATACTTTTCAGAATGGTAGAACACATTCAAGGTAAGTAAGAACTTTTGTAACTGCTCACTCTGAGGGGCACTTACTAACCCACTCTTTCACAAGTAAGTAGCTTTTAAACATTAGACACTTTTTTTTTTTTTAACTTTGTATATTTTAAATCAAGGCAGGATGACAATTACAAACATGATAAGCAGTGATTATTTAGGCATGTTGATCCCCAATCCTTTATCCCCCCCTGAGTTTTCTCCCTCCCTCCTCCCTTTGGTCCCTCTGTCCCTTAGGCCTTGTAGGCGGAATTTTCCCTCCTGGGCTGTCCAGTTTGCGCCTCAGCGTCTATGTATCTTCCTCAGGGATCTCTTGATTTTTCAGGATCCAGCGGGCCCTGATAGGTTTATACGTCAGGGCGGGGAAGCGCTAACATTAGACACTTTTTTAATACTTTTCTTATCCAGTCCTTCACTAGTCTATTGTGTGAGTTCTCTCTGAGGCAGAAGAGGGACCCTATTGGTTTAGGTGCCTGCTGTAGGCAGGGTGAGATGGGATTCAGTTTCAGGAAAAGTTCAGAGTTCCTGAGGAAGTCTTTTTCAAACAAGTAAGTATTTCACTTTTAAGTTGGTAAGGGTCCAGGCACTTCTGAGAATAGGAGGATTCCAGCAGTGGGCCTGGGTGAACTGGGTGCGAGGACTCCCAATCACAAATAACACCCCAAATGCTTTACAGAAATCACATCGGCTTAAGGTAAGTAAACACCCCAGCCAATAAAGTACCTCAGCATGGAAGAAGAGTTGCAGCAGAGGAGACTTCAGGATCTGTAGCCAAAAACCCTGTCGATGGATTCCTTTGTCATGAAGATGGAAGACAGGACTTTGGAAGGAATTCTGCAGGAGGGATCAACGGAGAAGGCTGTAGGCAAGAGATTTTATTCACAGCTGGATGTGGCTCTGTCGTTTTGACACACTTTTCGGGACCAGGAGACTCAATATCGCTGATTGGATTCTTGTCACTTGCAAGGTCCAGCACTCTGGTGAGGCAACCTTTTGGACTGGAATCATGTCTCTGGAGGTCCAGCAGGATGCAATCAAGGTTTCACCACGATTCAGAATTTGGAAGGCCGCGCACCGCACATTGGCTCGTGGTCCCAGGGTATTGGAGTATTGTAGCCCCGCAAGGTGGCAACACGATGTGCATTGGCTCAAAGATCGCTTGGAAGGAAGGGTAACAGGCTCCGGTTACACAGCAGGCTCTGCGGTTGCTGGTAATCAACTTGGCCATGGTTTCTTCATCTTCCTTTTTGGATTTGGTTCCAGTGGTTGACTACTGTTTCAGCTTCCAGGATCAGACTTTTATGCCAATCTAACAGATGTGCAATATTCATCCTTGGGAGTTGGCAGTACTTTCAGGACAGCCAGCCTCCCAGTTTGAACTAGATTATCGCAGGCAGGCTGGAAAACAATGGGCTGCAGAGTTTTGTACTCCTCCCTCGATTCCTGCCTTCAAAGACACTCTGGAGCCTGGGGGGGCTTGACCGAGGTGCCCCACTGAAGATAAAAATCACACAAAGGACTTTCCAGCCTTGGAGGGCAAGGGAAGATCCAAGAAGGGATAAGAAGTGCTAAAATGGCGGAAGAATCAAGACGGGGGCCATTTTGATAAAATGGCCACCCATAAATGCCTTTACCGCAGCTGTGACAATAGTCTGCGGTAAAAGTGCACCAAATTTACTCACTGCCACCAGCCATTTAAGGTAAGCTTGCCCCTGTAACAGAATTGTTACAGTCCTAGTGAAAAAGGGGATATATTGTATCTCCCCAGCACCCCCACATAATGTGGGGTGTGCTGGTTTCACCTAACAAAATGTAGATAGAAATATCCTTTCTACTCTTGGGAACTGTAGTTCTCACAAGGTTAGTCAGAGAAAGTTAAAGGGGGGAGTGCCAAGGGCAAGCCTGTAACAATAGAAATGTATATACCAAAGGTTGTCAGAGGATATAATTAAAAGGACACTGGAGAGTCTTAAAAATGACACCCATAAAAAGAGTTAAAGAATCTGAGTGTAGAAAAAGGTTCACACTCACTGAGGTATAGGGAAGAATAATCTACCAGTCCAGCAAAAAGTTCTCGGGTGCTCACAAGTGAGGTAGATTTAGCTCTAAAGTTAAAATCTTACTAAGAAATACTAAGACTAAGGCGCAAATGGCGCCCAGAACTAAAGGGTTTATTTATTTATTACATTTATAAAGCGCTCACACAGCCCGCATGCATGGAGGGGCTGTTACAGGAATTGTTTGTTTTTCTTAGTTGCGTAATTGTGTTTTTTTTTTTGTCTTAGTTACGTTTTATAACGCGCTTAAACACCCAGAGGTTTCTAAGCGCGGACCCGGGGATCGAGCCTGTTGTTGCTTTCGTGTCATCTTGCTTCCAAGACGCGCACGCTGCCGCTGAGCTATCCTCCCGGGATGGTGATCCTAACATTTCATCAACCAGTTTCACCTGCCTCTGCTACTATGCAGCCTTCTCCAGGAATGACCGAGGTCCAAATAGAACCCTTTTAATGGAATGGTGTCCAGAGTTGGATCCTCCTACAGGCATCATGTTGATAGAGAAAATCACAAGTAATGTAAAGCTGCATATAGCGGCCATACCGCCGAGTCCGATACTAAATGTTGGTATTCTCAGACCCTAGTACTGGTGCTTTACTCTTTTATAATGTAAACCATTTCACCCTAGCACACCATATGCCCATACTTGTACAGAAACCTTTGACATAATTAGCTTGTTAATTAAATCATCCACACTGCATACTCTGTCACGACTTATTAACCCTACCGCCTATACTTGTAATCCTGAATTGTTATAGTTAACTCGTGAGCACTCACCCAACCCTTTACCGTGACTAGCGTGATAACCATCTGATCATCCAAAGGTGTGTAACTTAAAAAAAAAAAAAAGGCTGAACCTCGAACCTCTATGTGGCAATCATTTTGTGTCTCCTCTCCACTACTCCCATTCTATATAATATATTCAATATAACCTGTCTGTCTAATGTAACTAGACCGTGTGAACATTGATTTGCATTGCCAATGTCATAAACATGTACTCTGGTACCCTTTTTAGCGTTCCATCTTCTCTTAGACCAGAATCTTTGAGAGGTCACGTTGGCTGTGGCTTACTCTATAGGTCCCACAGGCTTTGAATTGCCTGCTACCTTCCCTTCTCCCCTGACCACAGGTGTTATGACGCTTACTCTGCTCTATGCTTAGCCGCCTTTACTCTTTCCTTGTGCCCCTTGTCAAGCCAGTTCTAAACGACGTCCAGATTTGTGAAAAACCACAACCTTTCTCCACTGTGGTATTCCACTTTGCCAGAAACAAAAGCATGTATTTAATTTCCAAAACTGGCAGTCACTCCTTAACAGCATACAACGATTTCCTCTATATCGTCAGTGTAATCAGGAAAAATCAGTATCGTTTTGTTGCCAAAGGGCAAAAACCTCTTCTTTTTAGTCACTTGCACAACTCTTGTCCCTGTCTCTGCAGTTGAGAAATCTGGCCACCACAACCCCGGACATCTCTCCAGGTGGAAGCAATGTAGCGTCATATGATATAAACTGGTTGTATTTAGTGCCGTTCTGCCACTTTCTTAGCCTGTCTGCGCGCGGCTCCCTGAGCAAAGAGGGAGCTGGACCATTTATGTGATAGTGGGGGAGGCAGGTGCAAAGCCTGTGATGTTGATGAGTATAGGTTTGAAGTATCAGCCTGTCGTTCTGCTTCTATGGTTTTGGCTTTGACACTTAGTGATATATGTTTTTCCTGGAGGGGGGAGACCAAGAGCTTGTGGGTTAAAGTGCTTTGGGTCTAGGTTATCCACTCCAGTGGGGGTAGAGTATGTGTGATAATCTAAAGAGAGCTTTGTCGTAGATCCATCAGTGTTGCTTTGTAACTGAGGCGGCCTGTGGTAGCCATGTGTGGTGGAGTTTTGTTTGTAGTGTAAAGCGATAGAATAACTTATTGGGGAGTTGAGTAATCCGGAAAAGAAGGAGTAGATAAACTAGGGGTACATGTAAATCTGGGTGAGGCGTTGGATCCTATCTTGCCGTGAAGTGATTGATGACTTCCTTGGAGCCAAGTAGGGCAATAAACGGAAGTTTGTAGTATACGTTAGAGTCTTTGGAGTCAGACCAGGGTATGTTTGTTTTAAATGTCTTGTACTGTAAAATATGCATGTGTTCCTGGTATTTTCAAATCACTTTAGAGTGTTCCATCCATTTTGTGATGGATAGCGGTATGGGCTTGGTGCTGGTGTCAATTGCATAGATTCCAGTGTTCATCTCATGTTGATGTTAGTGTTGGTGTTAGTTGAATAGCCAGGTCTTTATTTGTTTCCTGAAGGTCAGGTGGTCGCCTGTACTCAGGAGATTGAGCTTAGAGTTCCAGAGACCCCATTTCTAGTACTGAGTGCTCCCTATCAATCAGAACCTGGAGAGCTCACCTGGCTTTATGGACTTTATTATCCATTTCTCAAGGAAGAGCTTCATGCACGGGCCATCCTGACCTTATGGCAGTCCCAGTGCTCAGATGTGTTCTCCCCTCAAATGGCCCAGCGCATCCTCAGACCTTGACTTCAGCCATCTTGTTCCTTTTATTATAAGCCCACTCATTTGTGGTTTCACGTTGTATATTTTGGTCTCTAGCTCATTCACCACATCTGTAGCCTCAAATACTCGTGTCAATACACTTCCATAAATGTGCCTTCATCATGGAGATGTTCACGCCACTTCCTAAATTTTGCTCTCAAGAATTTTCTGGAATCGCTTGTAGCACATTGTTAGAGAAGTCTGCTTCCATTCCATTAGGCATGAGTTTGCAATTGCCCCCTACTGCCTGTCGCTAGTCTCTGCATCCTGTCTGAACCACCAGTTTCTGTCATCTGATCTGGTCCATCTTTGCCTGGCTTCCCTTCTGTCCACTATCTCTGGACTGCCCACCTCCTTTTCCTTTGTTCATGATCAAAGACAATGGAATCTGCAACTCTAGATTGTATCCTGGGCCAAACACTGTCTCTCCACAGAATCAAAGAACTGTCTCAGTCAGCAACCTTCTTCAGTGATTCCTGAATGATCCAATATTTACTATTTTGTCCAGGTCCTGGCTCACCTTAGATGCACTGTCCCATTTGCCATCCCGAAAGACTGCCCCCAATAGAACCACCTCCTCTGAGTGCTTTAGCCCCCTGCACCCTCTTGTACAGTGTCCTCCAAAACCAAGGAGACCTATGCCAGCTCACCCTCAGAGTTGAAGCCACACATCCAGATGCCCAGCCACCCCCCTAGGCTTGCCTCTGTTCCTCTGTACAGAGTCTCCTCTTCTGGTGCTACTCCACTCTGTCACTGTCACAGAATCTGTTCATAAACTACAGAAAGCATTAGGCCATTACATCTCCATATGCAAGTCCCCCTTCACGATGGCCTTCCATGTAGTGCTTCCATTGAGGTGGCAGCAGCAGCAGCAGCAGCAGCACAACAACTTGCTTTTGTCTGTCGTTTTGCCTCTGCAGTTTTCATCAGCCCTTGCTGTTGGAACTACAAGAGATATTGGGCCTCATTATGATGTTAGAGGTAACCTTGCCAGTAAGAGCGGCAAGGCTACCTCCATACCGGCATGAAAGTCCGCCACCCGTGAATGGGCAATTGCCGGGGTATTCCGACCCCGCCAGACCCGGTAATTGCCCTTTCGCGGGTGCTGGTGCCGGTAGATCCCCATTCCCATTTCAGCCCCATAGGGTTCAATGGGAATGGGGATGCCTGTAGAACGGTGCCGGTGCTACATGCATGCTGTGCTCGTGGGTGCCTTTCATTCCACCAGGGCAGAGCTGACGGAATGAAAGGCAACCGCGGCACATCTCGGAGTTTGCCGGTCCGGTAACAACGGTACTGGCAAGCATACCGGTACGGTACCATTGTTACTGGTCCTGCAACCTCGTAATGAGGCCCATTGATGCCCTCCTTTCATCACCTGCATGCTATGCCCTGCTGTTGTCCCTATTGACTCCTCACCTATATGCTTCATCCCATCTATGCCCTGCCACTCCTCAACGGCCTTGGTGTCCTGCCCCTTGCCATCCAATGGACCCCCATGCAGCTCTGTCCAACATCGAGCTTGTATTCCTATGTAACCAGCCTCCCCAAAGGTACCCTCTTCTTGTCACTCGAGAGGGATGTGTCTGCAGCAGCGGATTCATTTAGTGTCAACTGGTGCTCGGCTACTGGTGGACTGTTCTCCATGTTGGAAGGCTCTGCCACCGACCTGTCACAGTTCATTTAGGTTTTATAGCTTTTGCTGGCTTATTTCAGTATCCGTGGTGCGGGGATCAGAGCTCAGGAGGAGAACTACCATATGTTTCACAACCCTGTACACCTTGTTGTTCTCTAAATTAGTGTGTTTGCTTGATTTTTGTGTTTCAATAATAATGAAACCTAATACATTTAGTTATTTCATCCTAAAATGTGTCCCAGAAAATCAGACAACGTAACTTAAAAACCATGCTTAGGATGCGAATAAACAACTTAAGTGCTCAATACGAAGGACATTTAAAAAACGTCTTATATATTGAATGTGCATAGCTAGCATTATCATAGCTACAATACAAACTTAGTATTTCTTGGTAGTGCTATTCTTAGAGGTGTACCACGAATCATAATACTTAAAACAAATCTGTGTGGACGAAGGTGAGGCAAATACAATGGGCCACAAGTACCAACATGCAGAGGACTATATGTGCACATTTGTTCTACAGTTTGGCACAGATTTGTTTTAAAAATCAAAGGTAAATGGACAGCAGTAGATGGTATACCTCATCCATTCTACTTTGGGCTTAGAGAAGGCTGTACTCTACAGGGTGTGGATTAACATCAGATAATTACAAATTACAATACGTTAAGACATAAAATAACACTAATGCCTAAGTAGTGTTTACTGAAAACACACAATATAACCGAAAACACTAATAACCCCCATTGTGAAGAAATGCAAGTGGAAAAGGCATACATACAGTCTGGTGGAATAACTAAAAATGTAATTGCCAGAGGGAAATTAACAATTAAATAATAGGAAAACACAAGCATATTTTTGTTTTCAATGTCTTTGGACAAGGTAGGGGAACAGCAACCAAATCAGTCTTTAGGGTCAGTGGCCTCAGGGTGCTTATGCCTGGAATTGATACTCATAAGAGAAGTTCTGTACCTTACTCACTTGTTAATGGCATGACCGCATCAATCCTCTGTTCAGGGTGCTTTTCACAGGCTTCAGCTGGGGTTTTGATGGCCTGATGTGGACTCAATGGTACTATGTTCCTGAGGCTGATGTTTTAGTATGGACAGTTCTATGGCTTGACTTTGTTTGGGTATGGTTGTGGTGTCTTTGAGTTGGTGCAGCTTGTTGATCTCTGCATAGCTCGAGCAGAAGAAGCAAAGCACTGGTGCCTCAATGGTCAGTGAGGCAGATCCAAGGCCTTTGATCTTGCTTTGGATGAATTTGAAGCGGGTAGGCTTGACTATCTCTTTCTGTTATGTCGACTTGCGAAGCAGGGCCTGAAGCTCAGACGGAGGTCCATAACTTTTTTTAAATCAAAATTATTTTTATTTTGCAGTGGTTGTAAATCAACCTTCTGCAACACTAATAGCAATTTATACACACCTACATACATATATACATACTTACAATTAATCAAAATACATTTACATACATATTTTTTCATTAAAACCCAGCATGCATTACTACTTTTAAATTAACTATATCAGCCAGCAATCTCTATACCAATACAGTAAAAATAATCAAATCTGCGTCAGCTTCTCTTTCCATATATAGAAGGCACCTGCCGTAAAAACCGTGGATCTGGCCCCATAAATATTGCTCCACCGTTGATCTGAACACACAAAACTATCTTGATGTCCCTTCAGTGCGTAGCCTTTGTAATAAAACCTCCTCAGCTTGGGACAGTAAGTGAGTACATGTCACGTTATTTCAATTGTCTACTTACACATCCTAAATAACCTATCTGCCGGTAAGGTCCCTCTCCATCTACCCAGATGCTCGTTGGTGGGAAGGATATCAAATTGTAGATAGGTAATGAAGCACCTTAGTTGAGTATTAATGGGCTTCCGCAGATATGAGCATGGGCGATTCAGCATAAAACGTTGTCCTGCATAAAGCTTATACATCTTTTTCAAATATAAACTGGACAGACTTTTGTCAACATCCCATAAAGCAGTTTGGCATTTTAGGTGAGACAGAACTTGTGGTTCATACATCAGATCGTCCTTAGACATATCAATCATATACGTGAATGTGTCTCCCTGATCTTGGTGCAAAGTGCCTTCAGAACTCAAAACAAGCTCTGTGTTCTTGTCGAGTCTGTTGAACAACAGCATCTGTTATAGGGTAAAGCCTCTGCATTTAGGTGTGCTGGGACTCTTTCCTCCAAGAACCACACAGTGCTGGTGTTCTCTTCTGCTTCCCCTCAGGCTGAAATGAACTGAGATGCCTCCAGGCTCAGCATTTTCTACTTAGTACTCTCGCAGCTGAAGGATCAACAGATGACTAGACTGGTTAAAAGTTCACAGTCAACAATTTTGTTCACACAAAAGTAATTGGAGTTCACCAAGACCATAGGGATGAAGTAAGGGTGGTAAAAGTAGCCAAATGGTTCTTCCTGTGGGGACTGGTGAATGTTGCTACACATATAGCGACCACAGGCTTGATAGCATTTTCTGTGTCCAAGATATTTTCAGCTTGCTCCCAGAGAGGCACCATGTATCCATTCACAATTTTGCAGGAGCTCCTTCACAAGCAGAACTGTGCTGCGGTCCATTGACATCTTCCAGACTGTACAAAGAAGTGCAAAACACGTTATTAGAAATTCTGGGAATCAAAAAAACAGCCATTATGTTGATCCACCAGCAAAAACCCTGGTTAAAGATCTCCACAACATTCATAACTGGAATAACTTGCCGTATAGGCTACAGGGAGGCAAAAAGTAACATTGGCGATACTCCGACGGTCGTACTAGGCGGATGGATTGGCTCTTCCTGATTTGTAATTATATTTTGTTGCAGCCCAACTACAATTTGAGGCCCGGTGGGACAAGTCGTCAGAGGGTGAAATAGGAAAGCTGTTGGGAACTCTCCTGCGTAACCGGCAGGGTGTTGACTTATTTTAGGATCTGATAATAGGGAAATGCAAACATATACCCTGTGGGAAGTGTGGAGGAAACTGCTAGACAAATTTAAAATGAAGGTGATGTATAGCATGGAACTGCCTTTTGGGTTTGATGCAACTATTTTGAATGCACTGAGAAGCATGGGCCTTTTGGCACTATGAGGTCAGGGATGCTTGAGACTCGGGATTCTTTTTTTAGGAGGAAAATGGATCACCTTTGAACAGTGGAGCAGTAAATATAACATGCAGAGGGGCTTCTTTCTGGCATATGCATGGGTGGCGAGGAGGCTGGCTGAACTGTGGCAGGGACAAGCCGGACGATCCCGATACTGACCCGGTGATACAGACTTTTAACCTTAAATGAAGGTAGAGGGGCCATCTTACAGTTGTACAGGGTGCTACAAGAGAGGAGACCATTGCATGACCTGGGAATTAAGGATACATGGAAAAGGGATGTAGGGTTTGCAAGGAATGGATTCGCATAAGGGAGCAGGTGAAAAAGGTTTCAAGGAATGCTAGGTTCCGATTGATCCAATTCAGCTACCTGCAGATAGTGTAGGTGACCCCAGCGAGATTCCCTGCTATCAATCAACAAGTCTCTTATTGTTGTCCTCTGTGTGGTGGGAGCTTGGCGGGGTTCTGGCACATGGTCCGGAAATGCCCAGTGATTCTGCTTGTTGGAAGGAGGTTATGACCAGAATAAATGCTCTAATGCATGAGTCTTACAAATGTACACCATCGGTTTGTTTATGGCGACTGGTGCTGGGGAGGAAAAAGGGTAAGACTCAAAAAAGGATAGTGCAGTTCTTGTTGACCCTATCCAAAAGGAGGATTTCAATCTCATGAAAATGTCTGAGAGGCCTGGTAATAAAGCAATTGATAAGAGATATTCAGAGGTGGGGATTGGCAGAGGTGGAAATCTTACAGAAGAAAAAAGAGTTGGAGGAGGGGAATGAGAGGGGATGGTTTGGGGCCTAAAAACACGGACACTATCACCAGACTTGAAACCACCTTGGGGGAACAGAGGCTCAGAATAGACAGAAGTTAAAAGGGGTGGGGGGGGCGTAGAAAGTGGGGAGGAGACATGGTGGATTGGAATCAAGGAATTAAAGTGAATGGGGATGAACGGGTTGCAGGAATTAGGAGAGGGAAAGAGTTGTGGGAGGGACTGGAGTCTGGACACGTATTGGAAATGTGTGGATTTCAGTATTTGGTCCCTGGGAATGTACCAGTTTATAGATGTCACATGAGTGTAAGTGTTAATAATGATGCGACCAGTTTGTTTGTAGATATTACAAAGCAATGTGAAATAAGAACTGATGAAACAAATAAACTTTCCTTTTAGACAAGCTCTCTCCAGAAAATAAACTTCTAGAAGCTCTCAGAAGAAAGATGTTGCTCAATGGCACATACCGAAACTGCAATGAATAAAGAATTAACTGTAATTGTAATACACCTGGCAGAAACTCAACTTCAAAATATTTTAGCTTTCATACAGGGCAACAATCATTACAGCCCAGAAAGCACACTACTCCAGAATCACGGAAACAGGGCAACCGAGCCAAAATGAAATGTTCAAGATAATTTAAAGAATTAAAAAACCAGACAGCCTGCAACACAACTCCTAAAGCTTTCCAAGAACTGTGTAATCAAATTACAATGAATCTCACCAAAAAGATACTGCTCGTTCAAGAATACCTGGACAATATAGGACCACCCGTCCTTACCCCACCAGGCAGCCATCAACCATGGAATTGAGCTCTCAGCTGCTAAACTCCTTCAGCAATCCTGTTGGATCTCCAGAAGATTTGTGCCTTCCCCCTCCAATTTATTTAAAATCCCTGCCCCCTTGCACTCTCCACCCCCCAATTAATTTAAAATCGCCATGAAACATCCAGATCTGACACTCGTGTGTTTTAACCATACCTCGATAACTCCATCAACGCCATGAGCGTCTCTCTAATACTAAAATCAGACTGTGTCGGACCACTCCTCAAAACAGACAGCGGATCCAAATGATGGTGCAAATTATCACCCAATCTTTAACACTACCTTCATTATAAAAAAACTGGACATATTATAAAGGACAACTTTGAGATTTAATTGAAACGAAAATCCAGCTTGACGAGGCACATCATGACTTCAGATAAATACTGATCCAATAATCGACCTTGTATTCAATATGGGACACACTGAAGAACAATGGGAACAGCAACTCGGAGAGAACTCTCATCCTTCTGAAAATCTCATCAGCTATTAACACCATAAGCCACCAGATTCTTCAGAAAAACCTGGTGATATTGAACTCTGGATTACCTACTTCCTCTCCAACAGAGCTGAAACCACTATTATGGCCCCCGCATAAATCCCACCTACACTATCCGGCTGTGGAGTACCGTTAGGCACCTGTCCTATTCAACATCTACCTGATTCCACTACTGGAACTGATCGGCCTATTCAGGCTCACCCGCTACAAATGTGCAGATAGGTTCCATGTCATTTCAACTAATTAAATTACTTTGATGAAACTTCCTGGACATTACCTTTAAATTTACTTTGAATTTTTTTTGGGGATGGGACTACCCCACTACCCCACCCCCATGGCTCCCGTTCCCCTTTACTAGCACCCCAACTCAAAAACTCCCACCCTCCTTTTTTCCCCCTTATCCCAAAAAATGTATATACAACTTTAAAGTAATACCCACAAAGTCAATTTCAACAATGTATTTTACTACATGGAAACAATAGGATACCATGCAGATGACCCTCGAATCATCGGCAAACTGGTAAATAAACATTCAACTCACTCGCTAGATCTGAAAAGATGGTTGGTACACTTGGATGCATGGATGACAACAAATAGATTAAAAAGTAATCCTTCCAAAACCGAACTCATGCTTTGCAGTGCAGTCCCAGCAAATACCTATTCTGTTCTCTGGTACCATGCTAGTATCTTCATTGTCTTCCGCCATAAGAAACCTTGGAACAACTATGGACAGTAGCCTCACATTATAGCCACACGTTAGAGCAATTGTTAGCAGTTGTTTCTTCCAACTTTGCACACTATGACACATATTACCATAGCTTTCATTCGCTCACAGGACCATGGCCATAATATCACTTGTCCAAACAAGATTGGACTACACAAATGACCTTTATCCAGCTTTCCCAGATGACCAGATGGAAAAGCTTCAGAGAGCACAATACTTAGTGGATAGACGACTCCTTTGGAAGAAGAGATTTGAACATCTCACTCCAGCACTTTGCATGCTGCACTGACTCTCTGAAAAAAACGATGCTCTCTCTTCCCTTTCATCTTCCATCTCCACTACCCTTGACCAACTTTACCCCCTTTCTCTCTTCCGTCCTACTCAGAAACCATCTCAACCCTGGCTTACTTCCCATCTCTGCTCTATGCGGCGCCTTCTCAGGCGATTACAGAGACTCTGGCTCAAATCTCCCTCGCTTACTAATCAAACCTCTTACTTCTCTTACCACGCACTTTACAACTCTTGTCTTGCAACGGCCAAATCCTCCTACTACTCTAACCTTCTTCAGTCTCAATCCTCCCATCCTCGTCGGATTTTTCAAACTCTTTCCCGCCTTCTCTCTCCTCCCACTCTTGATCCCTCATCCAATTCCACACGTTCTCCCTCTGACTTTGCCAACTACTTTTCCTCTAAAATCATCACACTAAGGCAAAAACTTAACTCCCTCTCTGACTCCCTCTCTCCTCCTCCCCCTCTATTCCCTCTTCCATCATGTCTGTCTTCTCATTTGTTTCCCCTTCTGATGTCTCATCCCTAAGATCTACCCCCTTCTTATCCCTTACCTTACCACTTTCTTCAACTCTTGCCTCTCCTCATCTACCTTTCCTTCTGCTTTCAAGCATGCTATGATTATTCCTATTCTCAAGAAACCCTCTGCTGATCCACTGCTCACTGCTAACTACAGACCTATCTCTCTTCTGCCTTTTCTTTCTAAACTCCTTGAACGCCTTGCTTACTCTCAACTCTCTTCCTTTGTCTCTTCTTCCTCCCTCCTTTCCAATCTGGCTTCCGTCCCAACCATTCCACCGAAACTGCCCTCACCTCTATCCTCAACTCGCTCCTCTCTGCTCGTCATGCGAAGCAATCCTCTATCCTTATTCTCCTTGATCTCTCTGCTGCTTTTGACACTGTCGATCACCCACTCCTGCTCCAAACTCCCTCCTCCTTTGGGTTCAAAGGCCCTGTCCTAAAATGGCTATCATCTTACCTTTCCTCTCGTTCCTTTGCTGTTTCATGGGGAGGTCAGACCTCTCCTTCCTTCCCTCTTATTTACGGTGTTCCTCAAGGCTCTGTACTTGGTTCTTTCCTCTTCTCTCTCTACACCTCCCTCATTGCCCCCGTTATCTCCTCCTTTGGCATCTCCCATCATTTCTATGCCAACGATAATCAACTCTTTCTCTCTTTCTCCTCCTTCACACCTGACCTCCATCTTAAACTCTCCTCTTGTCTCAGAGCCATTACGAACTGGATGTCCTCTCGGTTTCTCTCTCTTAACACCGATAAAACCGAAGTCCTTTTCTTCCCCTCTAATACTCTTCCTCGTCCCTCTCCTGCCCCTTTCATCCACTTTCCTCCTTCCAATCTCCCTACCTCCACTCATGCTCGCAACCTAGGTGTTCTCTTTGACTCCTCTCTCACCTTCTCGCAACACATTTTACTCACCTCCCGCTCCTGCAGATACCACCTCTACAATATTTGCAAAATCCGTCCCTCCCTCACATTCCATGCTACCAAAATCCTAATCTCCTCTCTCATCTTTTCCCGCCTCTTCTAATGCTCCTCTCTAATTTCGGTCTTCCCTCATCTCAGCTTACCCCTCTTAAATCTATTTACCACTCTGCTATTCGTACCCTCTGTCTCCTTACCTCCCGTGACTACATCTCCGCTTCGCTCTCTCACCTTGGATGGCTACCTTTCCACCTACAACTTCAATTCCACTTTCTCTGCCATGTTTTCAAAACCCTCCATGGTCTTGCTCCTCCCTATCTCTCCTCCCTTCTCTCTTTCTACTCCCCCTCTCGCTCCCTCCATTCTGCTGACCACTTCCTTCTCACTGTACCTCCTTCCCCCTGTGCTTCCTCCCGGTACCGCTCCTTCCAACTTCTTGCTCCTCTGCATTGGAACTCTCTCCCCCTCTCAATCCGCTCTTCCACTACCCTCACCTCATTTCGCACTTCCCTTAAATCCCTCCTCCTCCATTCCCCACCTTGAAGCACCTCCCTGCCCTCTCTACTCCCCCCTCCCTGTTTTTCCCCTCTTTTAATTCCTCTCTCCCTCTCCCTTTACATTCTTCCTCCCTTCCTGTTTCACTTATTCAATCCTTCCCCTGCCCCTCCCTCAACACTCCTGTTACCACTCCACCCCCGACCCCCCCAGTCAATTGCTCTTTGCACTGTTTTGCTGAATGATTCAAGTTGTAATTTTGCTCACAATGTTATTTGTTATTTCTTTGTATTTGTTGTTCCAATGTAAAGCCCCTTGGTGTAAAGCGCTCTATAAATAAACAAATCAATCAATCAATCAATCAATCAAAAACACACACACACGCTTCTGAATGCTCTGCACCGTGCATACCATGGAAAGGGCTGAGCTTGCTTCACAAGGATTTGTCAGCATTGCACACGATCCAAGACTCTTAGAACGAGTAACACTACTCTAGACTGTGTTCCTGACTTCAAAATAATAGGACAAGGAGGATTCTCTTTGTCCATATTTCCTACCAACCTTTGGAATGCCCTGCCCACACTTTTCTGCATGGCAGCACACCACTAGACGTTCAGGAAATTACTCAAAACATGACTCTTC
Organism: Ambystoma mexicanum; assembly: GCF_040938575.1. NCBI lineage: Eukaryota > Metazoa > Chordata > Amphibia > Caudata > Ambystomatidae > Ambystoma > Ambystoma mexicanum. Next base: position 624,254,164 of record NC_090936.1, read on the forward strand.
AACTGGGCGATCTGGATATACAATAACATACCCAAAATAACCCAACCGGAACGTCTGGCTTCCATACAGCTCTATCCATAAAAGCATATGGGCGCTTACACAGGCAACCAGTCTAACAGATGTCAATGGTGAAAGAAGGAGCTTGAAATCACTCAACATGTACCCCATTCCACCTTCCCACTTAATCCTCCCTCGCAAATTACTGCTAAATCTCCCAATGTTTTACACCACATCCACACCCCACTAAGCACATGAGTCACAAGATCTAGCACACTAAACTCATACCCCTACCACTCACCCCTCTCCCACTCCGGTTTATCAACAGCCATTGTCCTAACTCTGAGACTGCCCTTATGGCAAACACACCCCAGGATCCTTCCCTGAACAACACAGAAGAACTATTATTCGGAAAACACAGTAACTGTTGCATTCAACCTACAGTCAACACCACAGACTTTCCTCTGCACTCCTGCCCCACCACCCCTCTTTTCTTAGCTATACACAGCCAGGCCAACATTGCCAGAAGCGCATGATAAAATACCAATGGGGCGAGTGGTTTCTTTTTAGTTTGTCGGACCATGCAGCAGATTGTTGAATGTCATTGCGAACGGCCTCTCTCTCTTGTATTCCCAAATTCATTGTGTACTGTGTGATCCCTTACCATCTGAGGTTGTTACCTGGACTGCTTAAACCGCGGGAAGATACCGGCAGCCTTGCAGACTACCTTCATTTGAGCTCTATGGCACCACACCTGACCTGTAAAAGACATTTTGAAATCTGTATTTGGGTAATCCGAGAGAGGGTGACCATGAGTTGTTAACTCCTTTGGGTTTACAGAGTACATATGTTAACACTGTAACATGGAAGGTGTCGACGAAACAACATGGAGGAGGCGCCCTAGTAACATGGGCAGGGTCCTCTCCTCCCTCTCCCCTGGGGAAGGGGGAGGGGCATTAAAGTGGCCGGCTGGGCGTGAAGCCCGTGAAAACAAGGAAATGCCAGCGAAAGGGGACAATGGGAGTGGGCGTGCCAAGTGGCTTATAAGCCGCTCGGTTCCTGCTGCAGGAGATTCAGATCATGCAGAGGACGCCCGTCACACCAAAGGACCTGCCATGATTTCGTTTTGCTGCCAGCTGCAAGACCCTGATTCCAGCCACCTGATCCGGAGAGAAGAGGTAGCTTCAGTGTCAGAAGCGGTCGAGTGCCTGCTGGGTGTAGGAGCTGCGGTGCGTGTGACTTGGTTGCCGCCGCGAGGTAGCAGCATCACAGGAACAAAGAGAAGTGGTCCAGAGCAGTGCCAGAAGCGGCGGGAGGTTCTGATGTGGGACGAGTGGTGAGGACGGTGCAGTGGTTAAGAAGGTAAGCGAGCGAGCAGGAGGCGCATCGCGCATTAGTTTGTTTATTTTTCCGGGCCGCCGCGGGGTCAAAGATTTGTTGCAGAAACCTGCTGACATTAAAGCAGCAGACCCGGGCCGCATTTGGGGTGAAACTTTTGGGAGTGGCTCCGACACACCGGGAGTCTGACTCGCGGGTCGGGCAAAACTTTTAATTTTAAACTGTTCAGTCTAGGCTTATTGCTGCTGACATTGAAGCAGCAGACCCGGGCCGCATTGGGGTGAAACATTTGGCGAGCGGCTCCGGCACACTGGGAGTTTGACTCACGGGTTGGACAGAACTGTTAACATTGAACTCTCGTATTGGTGACTCGAAGGGGGGAAAAAAGTTGTGTTTATTGAACAGCAACTGAGAGAGACACGTGGAAAGAAGCGCCCAAACTTCCAAAGCATCAGAAAGAGAACGCTGGGGAATCCTGCCCACGTTTAATGCAGCATTTTGCTGCTGCAACTCGGGTGTACAGCATAAACGCTTTGAAGTTAACCCTTGTGATAATCCTTCTTGTACAGTGCATGTGCCTGGAGGCTGCTGCTGGACACAAGGTGTTGCTGTGCTGCTGCACCAAGTCAGGAGCTACCAAAGCAAGCATTATTCAGGGACTGTCGTAAAGCCAAGGGGGGTCAAACGAAGATCTAAATGTAAAATGGTTGCTAGCACAGTTGGGGAAGGGTTAATGAGTAGGTGTCATCTCTGCCCTTTCTGTAGATGTACTTGGTGTGGCAGCAGGGCTCTTTCCAGGAGAAAAAGCCCTAAAAAACTACATGTCCCAGCAGCCCTAGGGCCGAAAACTACACCCCAAGCAGGCGGGACTCTATCTAAGAGGAAATCAGGCACACAGGGCCTGCAAACACTTTGGGAGATGCCCAAGCTGACGCCCGACACCACTGCGCATGCGCGAGAAGGCTACCCTGCATGCGCAAGTACCAAACGTTTGTTCGCGCTCGAGAATTCACCCGAGAGGACGCATCCTACGGAGCTCCAGCAGAAATCGCACGCAGGGCCTGCCCTCGCTGCTAGAACAACACTCTCTGGCCCCACGTTGATTAAGATAAGTGGCAGTTGCTTTTCTAACGTAGTGGAGCATACTTACAATGCTAACTAACTTTGGGAAAGGCTCCGGTCGACTAGTTTGACGGCCGCGAGTTCGGGACCGCAAATGGGAATCTGCATATACTAACTCTGATGCATGCTGCAGTTCGCTCGCCTGTTGCGGGCAGTTAGTACCTTGTAAACTAGCACCTAAAACTCATAGGAGAATCACACTAACAGCGTCCTTTTGTATCAGGAACTACTGATAATGGAACACCAGCTGTCCTCACAGACTGCACAGCCGGCCGCCGGAGCATGGGCTGGAAGGCCAGAGCTAAGTGCTTTTCATTTTATGTTTACGAATTGTAACGCACTTCTTGTCTTTGTTACTTAACGCAGTTTCAGCACTTGTTGACATTACGTTGCTGATGTGGGAAACCCTCATGGGAATACTGTCTGAGAATTTGTAGCTTACCATAGTGTTTTTTTTTTTCTGTTGTTTCTGCAAAGTGATACAGTTCGTGTAAACTCACAGTTGCGTGCTACTCAGTGCTGCTAATAACTGAGTGAGCTCTCATAACCCAGAAGGGTAACGCATATATGAGATATGAATGCATGTGAGTGTGTATGCAAGGGCTAAGGTGAAAACGGAACCTTAGCAAGGCACTTGACAACAGCCTCATTGAGAACAGAGCCAAGGAGCATGCCTACCCCTTGAACCCTTTTCCTATCCACAACCACTCCCTAACCCTCAACCCGGTTTACCCACTTCCCCCAACCTATCCAATCCGTGGACCCTAACCCTCTTTCCCCGTGGGGGTCGCGGTGGCCTGCGTTCATCTAATCCAGGCGCCAAGACCACCAAGGGGAGGAAGGAGTTTTTGCTGCTTCTGCGCTTGACTGGAACGTGCTCCGACAGGGACACAGCAAGTCACAGTAATCGGAGCATCACTTTTGTAGTGCATGTGCCTGGAGGCTGCTGCTAAAGGATATCTTCCTCAGTGCGAGTGCCAGGAGGCTGCTGCAAAACAGAATGGCCACTCAGGCTCAGGGCGCGCCTGGGTTCTGCTGCCCGGATAAAGATTTGGAGCAGTTCATGTTGATGGCACCAATGGCGGCTGCCAAGCATGGGCCAAATTTGTCACATATGGTGGCTACACAGGTGGGCGATGAAGCGGCGGGACCTAGCCAAAGGGCGGAGTCACCATTATTGTTCCCTAACTTTACAGCTGAGGAGGCCATGCTGGAGATCCGGGCCTTAGAAGATGATGAAGAAAGCGGGCCTGGCGAGGAGGAGGATCTGCTACAAAGAGGAAGAGGACTCTGACCGCTAAGGCCAAGGCCTGTAGGCAGCAGGCTGAGGCTACGAAAAAGCAAAATAGGCTAAGGCCAGGGGGAGAGAGCCGGAGCCTGTGGCCAATCCAGCGCCCTTACCTGCGGAGGCTCCAAGGATTAGAGGCAGTTCCCCCAGTGCGCATGTGGCCAACTCGGCGGTGGTGGCAGCAGAGGGACCTGCATCCTTGGAGCAGGTTAAAGATATGTTCATGCAGCGCTTGCAAGCATGGGGAAATGGCCAAATGTTGTGCAGGATTGTAAATGCTTTTAATCAGGTGGGGAGGAATGCTGAGGTCATGCATCAGCAAAGTGAGAATCAGAGGCTTTGGGGCTTGGGAGGGGGTCGCAAGCACTGGGGGCCTGAGCCAAGCCCCCCTGATACCCAAGGAGACACCACCGAGTGGGGTTAACCAGCTGCAGCAGGTGGTAGCAACACCGACAGGCATCCAAGGTCAAGAGAGGGTGTGGGGTAATCAAGCAGCCACACAGTCTGTTGCTACAGCCATTAGCAACGCCAACATCCAGCCAGGGACAAGGTATGGCATGGGGTGGCGCCACGCAGTATGGGAGGGCGATGCCAGGCTTTGCCCCAGTGCGGGTAGCTCCTTGGTATGGCACATTCCGTTGCCCTACAAGGAGAGGATTTGGCAGGAGATTTTTGAGATCTTTAGTTTATTAGACATGGAGCCTGTGGGGATGGTCTTGCGTGAATTGTCTAAGAAAGAGAGGCAGAAGGAGGACAGGGAGAAGCCCAAGGTAGAGGAGACCATCCACAATTGGTTGGCGGCTTTCAGGATGCTGGCATCCATCATGATTGAGAACTTTCCACGGGATGCAGGGGCATTATTTGCATATGAGCTGTATGTCCATATTTTGAATTTGACCTATGGCGGCAACACTTGTTTGAACTATGTCATGGGTTTCAGGCTTAAAATGCAGGTTTGGCCTGCAATATCCTGGGATGAGGTGGATGTCAGGGGGTACATTGAGAAAATGGTACCCTCAATGGAGCCTGGGGACAACGCTCAGGGTGAGAAGCCTCATTATAAAAGGGAGCGGGGTCGTATGGGGACCCGAGAAGGGGGCCCTTTCGCGGGTGCTCCTTCTGGAATAGTCGGCCCAGTCATCAGGGGGAGCAGACGGTCTGCTGGAAATTTGAGGACGGGTATTGCCTCTTTGTCAAATTCTGCAGATTTAAACAGACAGGTGGCAAAAATGCAGGGAGCCACAGCTCCTCCTCCAGCGAGGGGAAGCAGAGGGATAGCACGAAACCCAAGGAGAAGTCCAAGCGTAATTGAGCACCACTTGCCTACACCTATACTCTTGCATAAATTGATTCCTTTCCTAAATACATATCACAATAGCGCTGAAACTAAATTGCTGTGGGAGGGTTTCAGGTGGGGGTTCAGGATCCGAAGCAGAAGTAAGGCCACCCCGAGGGGGCTGCAATCGTTGGCAGGGAACCTGAATTTTGCAGGAAGGGTGATCCCGGCATTGAGCTGAAGATGGTAGGGTTGCAACACGCTGGGGCAGAGGTGAAAGAGGATGTCGGAGTGTGGGATGGGTTCCTAGAGGATTTCAACGGGGTACTACTGTGGCGGGAACAGTGGGCCACTAGCGAGAAGCTCAAGCTCTTTACTGACTCTTCGGGTTCTCACGGTTTTGCGGCCATTCTGGGGAACAACTGGTGCGGCCAGGCCTGGCCTGCATCATGGCATCAGGCGGGGTTTACCAGGGACATCATGGTATTGGAACTGTTCCCTATCGTTGTGGCTTTCAAACTATGGGGGTACTCATTAAGTAATAGGAGGGTGGTTCTCTGGTCTGATAACATGGCAGTGGTCCAGATTATCAATCAAGGGACGTCCAGCAACTTGAGGGTACTGAGATTACTGAGAGAACTCACTACAAGCCTGCTTAGTTTAAACACAGAAGTTACAGCACGCCACATTCCTTGAGTAAAAACATGGCTGTAACGCTCACCTGATTCCCGCAGAGGCGCCGGTCTTGACTGGGTGAATGCCGTATCTTCAAAGGTGATGTGTAACACACGGTTGACTCTTTGGGCTGGACCTCTGTGCACTGTATGTCTGACTCGAAGAGTAAGATGTCTGCAGATAGAAAATATGGGATTAATGAACTGGGGTTATTGGGTGCCTCTCTCCTCTTCCCTTTCTCTTCTCCTGTAGAACCCCAAAGGTTAACGCCCTCATCTTAGGTAAGTGAACGCCGAGCTCTCCATCTGCCTCGGGGCAGGGTGCCGTAACCAGTTTCTTCACTGGATAAGGGTGCAGGCCTCTTGACCTCAGAGGACTGCTGTCCGTCGTTAACTGCACGAACGGTAAGTTCTGGGCACTTCAAATGTCTTAAAAGTCTTTTCTAATGATATCTCTTGTTTTGCAGGGTTCCGGCGATGGCGGGCTGATGAGAGTTGAGGATCGAACCCGCGTGAGGAATAGAAGCGCCTGGAAGCACGTAAGTAAGCGCTTGTAGCCTGCTTCACGATGCACACTAACTGTCCCTTTTATCTTGCAGGTACAAGTTCGGAGCTTTAGAGAAGCTGAAGGGTGCTGGAATACCCACTGGATTCGGCGTGGGAAGGAGTAATGGCACGAGAGTAATAAAGTTGCCCAATGTCTTTAAACGCACCTTCTTTTGTCTTTCAGATGCGGGATGCAGCGCCGAAGGCCTCCGGAGCGTGCGAAGAGCTGGTAAGCTTTTGTCTTTCAGATGCCGGAATGCAGTGTGAAGACCTCCGGAGCATGCGAAGAGTAGGTAAGCCTTTGTCTTTCAAATGCCGGAATGCAGCGCGAGGCGTTGGTGACAGCCGATGGACCAGGTAAGAGATGCGCTGCCACTGAAGACCGTAGTGCTAACCTGTTCTTTCTTTGTCTTTACAGGTGCTGCTGAAGACTGGATTCCAGGATGGTAAGCCTTTGTTCCCTTAGGCCCAGGATCAGAAGCAGAAGACACGATGAGCGTTCTGCTGCAGAGAATGCAGAATAACGCAAAGCAAGATTCATCCATCGGGTGTGGTTTAAATAGCCTCCTGTAGTGCTTAGGTGTCTCCTTCCACAGCCACGCCTAGGTAAGAAAAGAGTTCCTGCTTTCCAGAAGAGTTCCAGTGTTCTGAACCTAGGAAGTGGCTCCTGTCCCACCCAACAGGAAAAGTAGTCCCAAACAGAAGAAGATCAGGGGTTCAACTGGCAGGTAAGTAAGCAGCATGGTCTGCTGCAGGTAAGTCCACCCAAGCATTATGAGCCCGGCGCTTCCAGCGCTGGGACTGGGCATCTTTATGAGCCTGGTGCCACTGGCGCCAGGACAGGGTCCAAAAGGTCCCAATTGGGACTGGCTGGCACTCAGAACCGGGGTTATGGGTCTGCTTCCAAGGGAGTCGGGCAAGTCCTGATCTTTTGGAAGCAGAGATCATGACAGCGGCCGCTGATTCTCTCGTTTACAGTGGGAGAGGTTTCGGGGGACCCAGTGGTGGGGCATGATTGGGTGGGATATGAGTTATTTAATCCACACGTCCCTGGCCCCCGGCACAGTAAGAAGGTTCAAAGGTTGCTGGGACCGGTTCTTGGCCTTTCAAGGTGACATTTTGACTGAAGGGCAAAGGGGAGCGCCAGTGCGCGCCTTTGTCGGATGGGGATGGCGGTCTGGGAAGACCAGATATTGGATGTCTTATCATTTGGCGGCAATAGCGCATTATTTCAAACTCAGGGGAGACCCGATCCCACCAAAGAGCATTACATTATTATGGCAATGAAGGGTTGGGCGAAGCAGACGGAGAGGAAACCGGATGTTAGGCGGCCCATTGACATTGTAATACTGCACAGTTTAATTGAATCCCTACAGACTATTTGCCATAGCGAAAGGGAAAGGGTTTCATTCTCAGCCACCTTTTCATTGGCCTTCTTTGGGGCCTTCAGAGTGAGTGAGCTGGTGCCTGAGAATAGAGAGGGAAGGGCCTCTGGGTTTTTAAGGTTGCAGAATGTTCAGCTATCAAAGGAGCGGGTGTGCATTTATTTAAGAAGGTCCAAGACCGATCAGAAGGAGAAAGGGAGGATGGTCACCCTCTATAGCGTTCAGGGGAGCATAGTGTGTCCTGTAGCAGGGTTGGCGGCTTACCTCCAGGGGAGGCTGCAGGCAGTTGCGGGGTCCCTCCCTATTTTTGCACGGGGACAGGTCAGCCTTGAGCTGTTTTCAGTTCAGGAGGGTCATGGCCATGGCACTGGTAGATATGGGGGCGACGGGAGGTGTGTTTGGTACACACTCCTTTAGGATAGGGCCGGCCACATCAGTGGCTGAGGGAGGCTTAGGTCCGGAAGCAATCATGAGAATTGGGGGATGTTTTAAGAGGTACATAAGGCTTGAGAAAATGTAGTGTTAATGACCTCCTTCTCATCTCCTTCCAACTAGCAACAGCCCGAAGGTGGAGATGGTCCAGGTGGGTAGTGGGGCATTCATTTGTGCCTAGGTCCGGGGCCAGCTGGACGGCAGAGAGAGAGGAATTGACCGCCGGCAAGTACTGGATTTGGTGGCATGGGGTGTCTGGAATGAGAAGGGCGCAACTGCAAGGGCACATCAACAAATTGCTGGGTGAGCAGCACAGGCCTGACCTCCCGATTATCCACCTAGACGGCAATGATTTGACGAGCTTGGGTAGGGGGGCTTTGATGAGGGAGATGGTGTTCTCATTGCAGGAGTTGTCCTCACAGCTGGGTGAGACCGAGATCTTGTGGTCTGAGATCATTCCAAGACAGGAATAGAGGGGCGCTGAAAGCCATTCAGCGGTGGAGAAGACGAGGAGAAAGTTGAATGGGGCTATGGCGAAAATTTGCACGGGCAGAGGTTTTCCCCAGATCAGGCACGGGCTGATCAATTTGAAATCCCTGGAATACTATTTGAAGGACAGAGTGCATTTGTTATCATCGGGCATGGATCTGTTTTACTGGAATTTGTGCACAAAGCTGCTGGAATTATGAAGTAGGATAGGGGGAGCCATGGTGGGCGGTGTTTTGGCGACCAGTGGCAAGATACAGACTCCGAATGAGCTGTGGGAAAGCCGGAAGGGTCTTCGCTCTACTCAGGACCAGCACTTCTTGGGGGCCTAAGCGGCAGGGGTGCTGGAGGTAGCAATAAGGGCTCAGCTTCCCCCGACTAAACGGCACTCCCCCAGCCTAGGAACACCTGCAAGGGCAGGCGGGGCTCAGACAAGAAGGGTTGAGGAGCTCTAGCCTACAGTGGACTTGGTTGGGAAAGGGGGGAAGCAAGGTTTTGGACATGGAGCAGTCGCTGCACCTTCAGAGCTATTTCACACAAAAAAATTGTTTGCAGTGTTTTGAGTTTATTATGTTGTGAAAATAAATCTGCAGCCTTTTGTATGCCAACAAAGAAAACGTGTAATTCTGCACCTTTTCTGGGAGGGGATAGCAAAGGGGCAGTTAGAATGAGCAAGTGTGTTGGTACAAAGATGAACAAATGCCCAAGTTACGAGCAGACACACACTGGTGTGAGAAGTCATCGGTTCTGCAATATGTAAGTTGTTTCAGGTCTGGTTGAAGTAGAAAAGTGTGCATTATCACAAAACAGTAAAACGGGGCACTGTCAAGAACGTTCAGTCAGATGCACACACTCGGGTGGAATAACTTCTGTGCGCTTAAATACTGTATTTTCAGTCAGCCAGCCAGCAAGGTTTAGAGTGTGTGCACGTTCATTAGAGGCAGGTAGGGGAGCCGCTGGGGAGGGCATTTTTGTCTAGGACTACCTTGGCTTCTAGCTAGCTGAGAACCTTCCCTAGCAAGAGGTATCGAAAGCGAGGAGGTTTTGGGGGAGCCCCTTGATAGGCCGCTTTTCTTTTCGGTTTCTTCTGTGTCTGTGTAGCGCTCATGAATGAAGATTTTCATTCACTTGGAAGCGTTTCTTTTTTGCTAATTGCCTCCAATTTTCCCTACTCGTGCCGCAGGAAAAGTGGAGTTTACCTTTTGTATGAATGAGGATAGAGCAATAGGTAGTGGGCTCCTTTTTAGAATAACGTAAGTCAGAAAATAGGAACAAGCTAGCACACAATACATGCATACACAATACAACAGCAGAACGTGTACATATTCATGGGAATGCAATGCAGTAACGCAGGACTATTGCAGTAACACATTTCCACTTAAAGGTACCTTTTTCGTCTGGAGAAAATTGAGCTCTTAAAAGAGAGCTCTTGGTCTAAAAATGGGCAAAATCCATCCAAATCAATGGGGCATTTATTCTGCTTGGTATGAGGATGAATGCAACGGTCATCATTCATTATTTAAGTGGATTAAAAGACTCAAATGAAAAATAAATTAAATTAAAAGAAGTAAATTTGGGGCTAACACCATTATGCTTTATACTCAAGTAATAAAAGATATGCAGGAGGATAAAACAGCTGAGTATATAATCGATTTATTCAGCAATGTTCTATATGCCTCACAGCATATGGGCTCCCAGCAACCTGCCCAAACTCAATCAACTCTCCGCACACCAGCCTTTCGCCCAGTACCCAGTCTCAGACACAAATGTATTCCCAGGCTTAGCTGTCCGCATTGAACCCCAACTTCTTACACCCTGAACACAGATCATCAAGTGACAGTTGCCCAAAGGTTCACCTTGTTCAAGGTCCATTTTCCCTCCCCTTTGAATTTCCCACTACTCTCAGAGGTTTGGAGTACAAGAAAGAACACTGTTAGTCCAAGCCCCTTTGAGGCAGCTTCGAGGCAGCTTTGACAATGGTAACAGTTTAGGCACCATGGACACAAGGCGATCTCAGAACCCTGGCAACAAAAGACTTACAAAATATTAGAGAAGAACCAAAAAGATTTGCAGAGGAGCTGAAGACAGTAGCCTGGTGTTGACCAATTATCAATGTGTACTAGACTGATTACAAAAGATGATTGAAGTTTGGCTCACTAGTCCCGCCCTAGACGATTTTTTGGTGTGTATGATGATTCTCTCCTTTGGCTGGGGTTTCCCCAGCTATTTGGTGTTTGGATAGAGAAAAAGAGCATGGTGATTCAGGAGGTAGGTGTCTCTGGTTCCTGGACAACGTATCTTCTCAACCGCTGAGTTAGGTGCTCTCTGCTCATACTATTCTCTGTTCTCCCTTGTTACTTTAAGTTTCATGGAATGTCTAAAGAGTTTCTCAAACAGCTCGTCCACTCGTTCCCGAACTTTCATTAACTACTGTTGCCTGTATTGGGATGCTTCACTAGGTGAGTAGGATTTCAGATGAGGTTGTCAGCCTTCTCTGTGTGGGGCGCCAATTCTTGGAGACTTGCAGTACTTGTTTCTCTGATATCAATGGTGGCCTGGACCGCCCTTCTCATATAGGCCCGAGCACCAACAGTACTCTGCAGTTCTCCCCGGCTCATTCTCCCTTCTCTATCCCAAGCCCGACGGTCCACCCACTACAGGTCGCACCACCACCGTACACTATCTGTCTTTCTGTCAGACCCTGTGCTGGCTCTCTGAGGAGACGCTTTCTGCTTTTCCAGGGGAGCTCGTCTCGCCGGGGTGAAAGGCCACTTGTTCTTGGTTGCGGTCTTATTTTCACCTGCTGGCCACCAAGTGTGGTTCTGATAAAATTGGGTGTTCTGTCTTCATACACAGCATGTGCTCCAGTCTCTACTTCTCCTCCCAACACAGGAGCGGCCTACTGGGCGTTCTCGTGCATTCTCCTGAACCCCACCCTCCACGCCCCTCTCTGTCGGGCCGTCCTGTTCTTCCTTCTGCGATATGCGGGGCCCCAGTTGCCAAACCCCTCTCGCGCTTTCTCACTCTCTTGAACTTGGCCTCCTTCTCTGTCTCCGTTCTCATCCACAAGTCGGTCTCTTCAGCCTTGACTCGCTCTCCTCTACTCTCTAGAATTCTCCTCAGTACCCTTCCTGGAATTCTCCCCGGTACTCTTCCTCCTTTATTTGTTTCTGACACCCTGATATAATAGAGTCCACCCTGAAGTACTGTCCATTTCATTGACTAAACCTGGAGAGGAGTATCTCCCCATGAGATCCTCCAACATGTTTCCACCCCTAGGGGGAACTATTGGCTAGCAGCCTCACCTCCCTAGTCTCATGAAGAGGACTTCTCCCCTGGGAGAAGGGACACTATCTAAACGATCGCCACATACCCTTCCCCTTACGTTTTTGGCTTCCCCCTCTGGCTTTGTTTTGGGAATTACTTTCTTAACACATTTATATGTGTTTCCTGATTGATTGTCCCCCCGGTCCCAAGCTGGAATATCAGCTACAAAGCCATCTTCCTCCCAAGTATCTAGTGTAGGCGTCTAATTTAACTGGCGCATTCATTCCTTAAAGTCTGGAAAATCTGTGCCAATAATGGCCTCTTCTGGTAGTCCAGGTACTACAGCTGAATCCATGGCGGTCTTTCTACCTCGAACAGCTAATGAAATAAGCGTTCAGGGATATATTTCCTGGTCCCCATGCACACAGGTAATTCGTACCGGCCTTGCTATATTGAGGTTTTTGGGATATATCAAATCGGACCTAATAATTGTCTGCCTGCTACCGGAGTCTATTGAAGCCGAGACACGTACCCCATTAACTTCCACTTTTTTGTGAGTCTTTAAGGGTGTCGAGACACACAAACAACTAGTGGTGGACTCTATATCTGTGTTATCTAGGTCTTAAAATTCTTCATACCATTCTCCTGCCATCCAACCCACTTCCATGGGTTCTTCCTTAAAGGAATAGTGTGCTCAAAAATATTATTGTCCCAACAGATGGGCAATAATGAAAAACATGCACTAAACATAATTTTAATGAGAGTTTCTATGTAAACTTTTGAGCAAACCAGGCTCAAAGAGTTTACATGGGAGCATCCACTTTGCCATTTCAGGCAGCCTGCTCAGCTCATGTTAAGGTCTGCCCTGGCGGCAGTAAACACGTAGCAAAAACCCCCTACTTGGAGCTTTTGCTTACTGCAGCCAGAGCAGAGCTACATGAGCTGAGGAGGCTCCCTTCACTTTCATTTTACGATTTTGGTTCTCCCCCAGCCCAGGGAAGCACAGAAAACGTAAAATTAAAGTGAATAAAGCAAATTTGCAGCAATTATAAATACAATGTTGTTGTATTTCTGACTGCAGCAGCTTTTGCTTGGAGTCTCCTGGGCTCCCTGGGGTCGGGGGAGTCCAGGAGACTCCAAGCGAAAGTCGCCGCAGTCACAAATACAACGCTGTTGTATTTCTAAATGTTGTGAAATTTAGAAATACAACAGCATTGTATTTCTGAATGTGGCGGCTTTCACTTGAGTCTCCTGGGCTCCCCCGACGCGGGGAAGCCCAGGAGACTCAAAGCTGAAGCTGCCGCAGTCAGAAATACAACTTTGTTGTATTTCTAAATGCAGCAGTTTTCTTTCTACATTTCTCGGGCTCCGGGAAACGTAGAAGGAAAACCACAGCATATTTAAATACAACAACGTTGTATTTATGTTTGTTGTGGCTTCAGCTTTGAGTCTCCTAGGCTCCCCCAACCCGGGCCGGAAAAGCCCAGGAGACTCAAAGCTGAAGCCACAACAAGCATAAATACAACATTATAAATGCTTTCAAAGTTAGAAAGAAAACCGCAGCATTTAATTTGCAGTGCTTTCAAAAAAGAATTAAATGCAAAGCACTTACCAGCAGCAGGTTGTGTTAATCTCTGCTCTCCGGCAATAATGAAGCAAAAGCCACCTGCTGGTAAGTTTTGTGTATTACAGCTGGCTAGCTTTTGCTTCATTAGTGCCGCAAGGGCAGAAATGAACACAAGCACAGGAGGCTCATCCATTTAACAAAATGGATGTGTCCTAGTGCTTGACATTTTTGAGTTTGAGCCTCATTTGCTCAAAACTCTACATAGAAACTTTGTTTAAAAATATTTTTATATGTATTTTTGATTATGGGCCATCTTTTTAGCAAGTAACATTTTTGATAGCACTATCCCTTTGATATTATGGGGACAATGCCGGGGAAGATGACCTTTTTCTCCACAGGAGACACAACTTATAGTCATGCCAGGAGAGACCTTACTCTCATCTGATTTTTCAACTGGGTTCTTCCTTTGCAGTTTCCTTTCATCCCCTTTGGGAGTATGCCTGGGATGTTTGTCAGATCTGGTCATTAGGAGGCTTTGGGCACTGAGGTTATCGCCCTCTTATTTTCCTCCCCTCTATGTAGAATCTTTAATTGTTTGGCCGCCTCCACATGAGCTTGTGCCATATCGACAGCGATGATCAAGCTCGGTCTACTGAGGTGAAGTACGGCCTGCTGTAAAAAAAACTGGGAGCGCCTTAATCAACTGTTCTAAGGCTAATGCCTCCATTATTTCAGGCTACTTTTTTTACCCAACCATTGGGAGAGGGTATTCTGTATGCAGGCCCCTAGCTCTAATGGTGTTTCATTGGGGCCCAGTCTAATCTCCCGAAATTCTGTTTGATAAAACCCTTCGGTTTGGCCAGCCTGTTGTAATAGCTCCTTTTAAATAATTTCAGCAAACGAGGAAGAAGTATCCAAGGGATTTAGAGTCTGATATGATGCCTGTAGTTTTCCCTTTAAGAGTGGTGCAAGATAACAAGTCTTTAGTTCCTCTGCCCATTCAAATTGTTGGGCCAAACAATTCCTGAGGTCATCTCCCTCCCCTTAGTGCTGGAGTGAACCATGGGGAAGGTTTGGCCGCAGTTCAACCCCTCCTGGAAGTGCTGGTCTGCCTGGATCTGGTATTCTCCCAGGCGGTGCAATAGTGCTTCTATTTGATCTTGATGGCCGAGCTTCATTGGGTCTGTATTATCAGATTGCTCCTCTACTACCCAGCCACTTCTTCTTCACTGCTCCACCTGTTGTGTAAAGGGGACCATTTGTGGTGACAAGCAACGAAGAGACTGACCAATAGTGGTTGCTATAGACTTTTGTGAAATGAAAACCAAACCTATCTATCCCTAACTCTAAGGGGATTTCCCTACCTAAACTAAAGAGACTTGGGTGCTTGTCAGGAAGTCTGTGTCAAAACAAAAATGCACCACCCTGGTCACTAAGGCTCTATCCCTGTAATTACAACAAAACACTATAAAGTGCAGCTACTGTTTTTGATCCAGGAGAATGACTCCCTTCACCTGGATATAAGTCGTCCAAACGCCTCTCAAGTTGTTCACAACAAAGGTTCCACAAAGGGACTGGATTCTGTGTGACCCATTGAAAAATAGACTGACACATACAATTCTTGTGGGGCTAGGAGAATGACTCCCTTCTCCCAGCTAGTTACCCAGCATTGTTCTGCTTTCTTAATGTGGTGTGTAGCTCCCTTAGGGAGGTGTTCACAGTCTCTGTTTTTGTACAATTCTTGGTCTGCCCCACTGGGATGATGAAGCTGTTACTAGAGTTCATCTTGAATCCGCATTTACCATCTTGTTGGACAGGTCAGGGAACTATATTACAAAAATGTTTGCTGCCTTCTGTATTCCTCTATGCTTATGCTAAGGGTTTTCTTCAGGTCTTAAAGAAGGTAAGGTTAATGCATGCTCTGTAAAGATGGGACTCTTGGCAGGACCTGTTATTGACCAATTATTTATTTGTACTAGACTGATGACACAAGATGATTATGGTTTGTGCGATTTTGAGGTGTGTACGATGATTCTTTCCTTTGGCTGGGATTACCCCAGCTATTCAGTGTTTGGATAGAGAAGGAGAGCATAAACTATCCCTGAGCCTCCAAATATATTTGGCCCCTCCGTTGTACTTTCCAGGGTCAATAAGATAATGCCATTTTCTGGTTTCAGGGAGTTGGGGTCATCGGGTTCCTGGACAACGTTTCTTCTCCATCGCTGAGGTAGTTGCTCTCTGCTCATACTATTCTCTACTCTGCAGTTCTCCCTTCTCTGTGGCAAGTGTGATGAATCTGATGGTGTCATCATTCATTTTCTGGTGGGGACCTGCTCCCATGTGGCCAGGGGACGACAGCCATCAGCTGATCCTAACCCTGGGGGCCGCTATATGAGGGAGGATCACATGTGGGGGAGACAGCCTATGGGTAGGTGTCATGGCGCCATTCGATAAGACATGTGTAAGGAAGGCATGGTATCAAACAGTGAAGACAGACACAAATGATCACAGTTCATGGGTGTTTTGTTAACTTCAATGGGTTGGTTGAACGCCTAGCTAAACCTAAATCTAAGGATGGGAGCAAGCTACTACCATCAATGAATAATAACACAGTCCTAGTCGAGTCTCTGTCAAAATAAAAGGGCCTATACTAATAAACCTACTGCCAACCCTTACTTTAATATACAAAATGGTGTGGGACAATAGTATATGCAAAAAGAAAAGTGTTCAAGAAATAATATGTCAGGATAGTTGTGTAGTTGGCTTCCCCATCCCATGTTTTCAGCACAGAGCAAGGTGGCACGTTCGAGCTTGGCAAACACTCTGGCTTCTCTGCCATGAGGATACAGTTCAAAGCATAGGTATCGGGGCCTTCGGCCAAAGCCTCTTTTCAAATAATTGTCTCTTACTGCAGGGGTCCTGTTGTAACAAACGAGCACCAAAGTTCCTTTCTTATCAGGATTTTCACATGCACAAGTTCTCTCTTCCAGTGTTCATCATGGGTCTCCCTCCTTCAAGCTTGTACCCCTTTTTATTAGAATGTTTACAATTGGTCTCCCTTGTTTGGGCTCAGACCATGGATCTCCCTCGTTTGGGCTTGGATCCCTTTAGCACAATATTCACATTCGGCCTCCCTCGTTCAGGCTCCGACCATGTAATCTCACTTTCTACGTTTTCCTCTTGATATCAAAAATGGAAAACGTTCAAATTTGTGGTGGGTTTTGATTAAACCGTCGCAGGACCACTTCGATTCACTTCACACAATGTTCTTATCAATCTTCTACTTTTGTTTCTGCCACTTCTTGGCGTGATACCTTACAGAGACCTTCGATTGAGCACACTCGCGGTGCTGGACCACTCTATCACAGGTGTTGTATATTTCTTCTATTAGTTCAAACATCCATCAACAATTCAGCTTTCCTCGCATCTTTCATCGCATACATTAGAAATCTTCCTTCTTGCACTCTTTATAGAATGTTGCAGCTTGCAACCTTGACTTCAACACAGACCGGTCTTGCATCAGTCTCCCCAACTCACCGGCTGTATTAATCTTACTGGCACTGCTTTAATCTTGGAGCCAGGGACGGTACCACGGCAGCTGCAGCTCCTCTCTGACTCAATCAGCCATGCAGGAGGGCCCCGGGTATCTCCGACACACAATGCAGGATTCTTCAGTCTTGTTTCCTGGGCTTACGCCTTTCGATCCCAAGGACTTTGGAAAGTAACCGTTTCCGCCGGAAAGATAAAGGGCATCTCCCTCCTGGTATACCCTTCTTGGTTTGCCGTCTTTCTCCCTTCGTTCAGCTGCCATCTCGAAAACACTGTTCCTTCGTGTGCTTTGCCTCGCTCAGAGTGTGCTCTCGTGCTCTGCCTTTTATCCGTGTGGGGAAGCTTAATGGAAGTCAGGTGTGGGTGGTTACTATTAATTGCCTGATGTTACATGACCGTATTAGTGGGACATGTCAGGTACAATGCTTGGGTGTGAGTCTGTATTCTCCTAGAGCAGGCTGTCCATGTGAAAGTGTTTGTGTAGGGAAAGGGGGGTTAGAGTTCCTAAATATCGTACCGGGTAGGATGGGGTAAAGGTGTTACAGGGAAGGGGATACCGTGTCTCGCCATCAGGTGTCACATTCCCACTCCCAGAAGACCCCTCACCCAGGTGATCATCCCACACAAGTCCACCCCTAAGGCCTGGATCCAAAGGTGATGGCCATGCCCTGGCCACCTGATAGAGATAGAGATACCCCCTGGGACTAGCGGTATGAGACACCTTCTGGTTTCTCACATATGCTATCTGCCTTTTTCTTCTAAGGATAAAACTTACCTCCTGAATGCCCTGATGGCATACCTCTTCCACACACAATTGGAAGTGCAACAAGGTCTTTGGGATACCCCGGGGATCCGGGTGGCACTAAGAGGAAAAAAGGAATAAATGACTGTCCTGATGTCCAAGGAGGATCACTACCTGGGGGACCCTATAGCGACGGATGGGCACAGTGAGGGGGATCAGCCGAGTAAGACATTGGCCTGGGCCATTAAGCGGGAGTGACAACTTGACCCCATAGTCGAGATCGAGGACGCGAACGGCAACCTCGTCAGCGATAATGCTCAGATCAAAACGATTTTTCATGAATTCTATTACCTTCTGTACTCCACCCAGACATCCGCAGGTCGTGACACGATAGCACACTATTTGGATAGGGTTGCCCTGGGGTGTCTGGACCCGGCCATTGAAGCAACACTGAACGTTCCCCTCTCTGAAGAAGAATTCCGTAAAGGCGATCCTATCATTACCCAACGGCAAGGTGCCGGGCAACGACGGCATCACGGCCAAACTTTATAAAGCCTTCCCCGATCTCCTGATCCCCCGTCTTTGTGAAATGTATGAGGAGGCCAGGACCTCTGGTGTTTTTCCAGAGTCCAACAGAACAGCCCTGGTCACGGTACTACTGAAACCTAACAAGGACCCCCATAAATCCTCCTCCTATAGGCCCCTTTCCTTAATTAACACCGACAATAACATCCTAGCTAAAATCCCGGCGGACAGACTACTCTCCTACATGCCCAGCCTGTTCTTACCTGACCAGGCCGGTTTTATCCCAGGCCGCTGTACTCATAATAACTCACGCTAATGCACAACGTGACCCCACATCGTGGTTGATTCGGTTAAATGGCCATTTCTATTCGAGGTCCTTCAACGGTAGGGTCTGAGCACTTCGTACCTCCAGTGGATTAGCCTCATGTAAACGGCTCCCAAGGCCATAGTATACACTAATGCCAGGCAATCAGATGCTATATTTCCATCACGGGCACCCGATACGGTTGCTCCTTCTCTCCCATATTATTTGACCTTGCGGTGGAGCCTCTGGCGTGTGCACTGCGTGAATACCATGGCCGCAGAGGCGTGAAGATTCACTCCAACAAC
This sequence comes from Ambystoma mexicanum, assembly GCF_040938575.1. Lineage (NCBI taxonomy): Eukaryota > Metazoa > Chordata > Amphibia > Caudata > Ambystomatidae > Ambystoma > Ambystoma mexicanum. Next base: position 624,272,967 of record NC_090936.1, read on the forward strand.
TCAATAATCTCACTATACGCTGACGACTTGTTGCTTTATGTTAAGCACCCAAGGCAGAACAGGCAACCTATGATGGAAGAGGTCTCTGAGTTTGGCGAGAAGATTAACTGGACCAAGTCGGAGGTTCTCCCCCTGACACCTTGTGTCGATCGCAACGATATCAGTGAGGCCTTGGGGTGGTGCCCACAAGGACTCCGATATCTTGGTATTTGAGTATCCAGCTCCCCACAGTCACTATATAAAGATAATTATGTAGCCGCACTGGAGAAATTGGAGCACAAGGTAGACGCGTGGGTTCATCTACCCATATCCTAAGCAGCCAGGATGTCACTTGCCAAGATGGTAGTCCTTCCACAATTCTTATATATTTTTAATAATGTCCCGATTTGGCCTCCGCAGGCTTTTGGGCTCGCCTCAGGAGTATGATGATTAAACTAATTTGGGCAGCCGGACAGGCCCGACTTTCCTCTAACATTCTGATGCGGCCTTACGAGCAGGGTGGCATGGATTTCCCAAAGCTGTGTTTTTATTTTCTGGCTGCGCAGATGCAGTACTCAATACTGTGATGGTCCCTGTCGCCCCAACGTCCACACACTCTCCTCGAAAAAGAGATCTCACGTCCAAGCGATGTGAGAGGACTACTGTGGGGCACCCCCGAGAAGCAGGCGAGTGGTGAGGTTCAGTCTCTCGACATACCATGTAAAGCCTGGGATCAATTACACCGATGGGACGGGTCGGTGACGTGGTCCTCTCCACAGTTTGCTGTATGCCAGGTGTGTGGTATTCCACCTACCCATGAACGGGTATTTCAACAACACTTTGAGAGATTGGGAGTGTACACTCTGGGGGATTTGGTCACCAACGAGGAGTTTAACACATGGGAGGCACTCAAGGTGAGAGGGGAGTGGGCACCAATCACGAAGTTCTTATACTTTCGGCTCCGTGAGGTGCTCCGCTCTAAATGGGCCAGTTTTCCACAAGCACTGGCGACCTCAATACTACTACAGTATGTCAACTCTCCTCCATCCACAAGTAAGTTGGTATCTTCCTTCTCTATATAGAATCATTTGTTCACAGCGTCCCACCCACATTGGGGGCTATGTGAGTAGGTAGGAGGTATCTCTGGGGAAGACACGGACCGCTGAACAGTTGAAACTCATCTGTACACAAACGCGCTTGTTAGGCAGAATCTTGTGCAGTGCCCTTAGGGACCACTACACAAAATTAAGACTACAAGTGGCAATAGAAGTTCACCTTTGGTACAAGCCTGTACTACACTGTTAGAGTGGTAACAGTAGCGGAGCAGCCAGACTTATCTCAAGAGCAAATGAGCAGTAGTAGAGATTACACAAAGGACCACAATTACTGTGACTCAAGCAAACACTGACTCAAGATTTTTGGTTGAAAAGTAAAAGTACATTTATTTCTAGACCATCTGTTCGTAAAACACTTCACTTCTATTACTTTAAAATCACACATAAAATACACTACACACAACCAATTCACTTTATGCAGTACAATTCAAGCTAAGTACCATTGGTTTTGACAGACCGGTGTTGGGAAACAACGACGTTACCGGGGGAACAAAGGCGATCACTTTTTGACAGTAATGACAGTTTGATCCTACTAAAGATACACTTACCCGCGGGGAGAAATGTTACCAGAGTTAAAACATACTTAACACATGAATCAACACAAGAGAGTTGGGGATAAAAATCATAGGCAATACTTTTGTGAAGGCAGAATCAGAGGACACTTTCCTACAAGTGAATAAAAGTCAATAGGCCTGCGCCAGTGTCAAGTGGAACAGGGTTCCTGTTGTCAAGGATCACACGGTTAGTACAGTTCACGATTCGAGATTGCCAGGAGTACTTGGATATTGGCAAAAGAGGAAGCAAAAGTTATAAGAGGGAAGGAAGATCAGGACAAGCCTTTGGTGAGGAGGCCCGGGGTTCAACCCAGTTCCTTGAGGTCGGACACAGTACCTTATTCAAGTGAAGAAGAGCTGGTGCTACGGCAGTTGTTCCTGCAGACTCACGGTTCCTGCGGCTTCAGTCGTGGGGACAAGAAGGAGGACGTCTGGAGCGATCTGCATACCCAGGGAGGAGGCCAGCAGCAGCAAAAGCAACAGTGAATAAAAGGTGCGCTTCTTTAAAACAGGAGAGGCTCTCCAGATGGCTATCTGGACCACTACAGCTGTGTGCAGCAATGTTGACCAAGACGAGGATCCTCTGCCTGTGGAAGATGAGCTGGTTGATCCCACCAGGCTCAAGGGAAGAAGACTCCGGACTGGATCTTCTCTTGTTGTTTAAGGGTAGATAGCTCAGGACTGCAGCAGGGCTTCACCGGGACTCGGTAGTTGCAGCAGCCGTCTTCTTCTCTGCTTCTCTTCGGTTCCTTGCAGTTCCAGTGCCGACTCTGCCTTCTAGCCCAAGAGGCCTGCCTTTTATGCGAAATTCCCCCATTCACACAGCCTGGCTGTCAATCACCCAGCAGGGGGGTTGTCCGGCCCGGACAACCACCTCAGCCAATCATGACAAAGTGCGACTTGGGTTTCCAAGGATACCCTGTGCAGGGGGTGACTACACCCCTCAATCACATTCAGCCCACCTAGAAACCAGGCGCCAAGAGGAGGGCTTCTGGAGAGAAGCCCGCCAAAAGACGGTGAACAAAGAAGGCAAACCTGGTTTGCCGCGCAAAGTAAAATACAAGAAGGATTTTAACAAAAAGAAATGGCGAATAAACCCGACCGGAGCCAAAAGAAAGAGTATTTGGTCAAGCGGGTTTATGTTCGAGGCTAATATAATAGCCTGGAACAGTACCACGTTTATATAGTATAATCGCGGTAGAAAAGTTAGGGTAGATACCACTGGCACCAGCAAAGTCTAAAAGAGTAAATCAAAGCTCAGAGAGGCACAGACAAAAAGGGATAGGAGTTAACCCTTTCCAGTACTCCATGTAAGATGGGGTCTACTGGGTCTGTAGTTTTTAAATGACTATGTATGTAAATGGCAACTTTACCTATTTTCTGGGGGACAGTAGTCAGCCCCAGAAAAATTGAGTCAGTGGGAAGTCTCAAAGACAACCCTGTGTCACTGCACTGAAGGTGCTGTGTAACACACATAAAAAGTGGGGTTCATGGAGTGGTGTCCTCCAGAGCCCACGATCACACAAACAGTAGAAATACACATGGCAAAACACATGTAAAAGTGAGAAAAAGGCTCACACTCTTACCAAGTGGAAAAAGTAAACTCCAGAAATCCAGCAAAGCTGCTGGGGGACTCACTAGGTGAGGGAAATTAGCCATAGAATGAGAATTCTCCCTAACAGCGCTCAGTGTCCACGAATAAGCAATTCCGCTTGATACATTTTAAATTCCTACACCAGGTGTATTACTCTCCTTCCTGCCTACATGGTTTTGACTCGGATAGGCCCTCTTGCTGTCAGAGATGTGGCGCGATACAGGCAGATTTCTATCACATGGTGTGGCGCTGACCCTGCATACAATCACTCTGGACAGATATAGGTAGAGCGTCTTCCCAGATGCTGAATATCTCTATACCTTACACTATTGAATTATGGTTGTTGGCGCTGGTGGAGGAGGGGTCCTGTGCTGAGAACAGACTGCTGGGAATGGCCTCTGTGGTGGGCAGAGCACTCATTGCCAAGACATGGGGGAGGTGTGGGGCGCCGAGACTCCCTGACTGGCTCAATTATATGTCTATGTGTGAAAGAATGGAAACCCAATATGCATTGACCCCCCCAACGGTCAGCAGACCCCTAGACACTTGGGCCCTCTTTAGGGCATACAGACTGGCTGGAACTATGGACTCTCCCTGTCCTGTCCCCCACCCCGAGCCCAACCTAGGCATATCCCCCAATAAGTAACAACAGCTTTGGGGAAGGGGCCCGGCCACTCTAAAAGTGAGCTCTGACTAGATAACCTCCCAAAATGGCGTAAATGGATGTGTCAGTCATATTGAATGGGATACCAGTATTTGTAAGCCTGCAGTAATTGACATTTTTTCCGATATGAGATGTACTGATGGCCCTTGTCACTGTGAATTGCTCTGTCCTATAATCTCTGTTTATTTTTCCTAATTTTCTCTGCTGATGTCCTCATGTGATACGTGTTACGATATTTCATGTAAAGTCTAGACGTGAATAAGGGGATTAGGGGTCGGGGCAGGGTGGGAAGCCCAGTTTAAGTTTAAGAAAAATAAATAACTATTGCTTTGCTTTTGACCTTGCATTGTGGAAGAAGAACATTTACTTTCCAAAGAAGGATATTGTGGAAAACTTCAGTTGGTTTGAATTGTGAAGAAACATTTGAGGAAAAGACATTTGCTGGGTCACCAAGAAAGACACAGTGGTTGGAGGAGACTGTTTGTGTTCACTTGAACGGAACTTTGTTAAAACAGAACTGTGCTCAAAGTATTCCTGAATTGATCCAGAGGAAGGGAGCCCAACCCTGGTCACAAGGAGTGCTTTCAAGAACCTCTAAATCTGAATTGAGAAACTGTTTTGTTGAACTACTGTTAGCCATAGCTTCCTTGCATAATTTTGTTGTGTGTAATAGTGTGAGGGTCAGAGACTTTTTGGACATTAGGCCACTTTACTTTAGTTTTAGTTTACTTAGTTGGGGCCTCCTTATTAAATTAGGGAAAGATCGGCATTTAGCCAAACCTTTTTGCTTTAATAAATGGCAAAATTTGAAAAAACCTCATCTTTGTGTCCGCCTCGCATTTCTGACCTCGAGTCCTTGTTTCTGCTTTTAATTTAGCCAAGTTAAGTTCCCTGTTAGAGTAACCACGATCTAAAAATCTATTTTCAGTCTACTTAAATTATCATCTACATTCTTCCTCATTATTAACTATACGTTTAACCTGTGATAGTTGACTATACCGAAGATTTCTCAAAGTGCTAGAAGGATGGAAACGTACGCGATTGTTGTTACAGTCTGTAGGTTTATGGCATTCACTAGTGTTGAAACCTGGTGCCTTAGGTTCAATCTGAACATCCAAAAAATGGATGCACCGATCATCAATCTCATATATAAATTGTATCTTTGGATCAATGGCATTTAAGTAATCCAAAAAGGTATGAAAGGTTTTGATTGTATCGTTCCAAACTAAAAACACATCATTGATGTATCAAGGGAAAACAGATTTTGTGGATGACATTTAATTTAAAAATGAACATTACCAAGAAATTAGAACAAAGAAGAACAGTGGACCGACAGATTAAATAAATTTTTCCCTGGAGGAATTAACGAAGAGCTCAGTTTAAACTGTTATTTGTAAACATACTGTTGTCTCCATTATGCTGAACTCTGTGTTTGAGTGATAGAGCAGGCATTTTCTTTTATTCCAACTGTAGGAAATGTAGAGATCTATAATCTCGGTGTGGATTCAGGATGAGAGTTTCTTGCATTGAGCAAAGTAAGTGTGCATTGTTTTATGATGAATATGTAAGACACGTTATGGACATTGTGAAATACTTGATTTATATACGCATGGTAATATCATGTTTGTTTGGTTGTATATATCTTTACTAAGATTAGACAAATACGCATGCACCTACACATAATCTGCTAATCTAATGATCGATATATGTATGATTCATAAATACCACCATTGGTCCGAGTAAGTGTTTACTGGAGTCAGTTACATGATCTACAGATTCAGGACATTGTACTATAAGGATATGTTACCCATGACTAGGACGTAAGGACATCTAGGTGTCCAAGGACTTAATGGTTCATTATATAAATGAGATGAGAATTATAGGTGTTTAGAACTATGCCTGTATGGAAACGTATGAAATGTTTACCATGACGAGTAGGTAATGGCATCAATACATTTTAGTTATATATATAGCACAGAGTATCAACTTTATGCCTCTCAAAAGCGAGCAGGTGGTTTATGAATGTAGAAACTACAGGGTCACCTCACACTATAAGATGCAATTCCAATAGTCCATTGTGGAACATACACAGACATTATAGGTGTCCAGAATTAAGCTTGCTGAATTCTGCCCGTAAAGTCAGATGTTGGTGAATACAGTTCTAATGGAAAATATTGTCTATGTACAACATAACATCTATTATCGTTTACATAACTTTCTTGTAACATTAGATGAAAGTAATAACGATAGAACAAGTCTGTGTTTACATGTATGTTATGACGTCATTGCGCTTCTAAGACATCATATGTCCGATAAGTATGAGCCGCGATCGAGTTTCCTGCAATTCCATAAAAAGCTCGGGACAAGTAAGTAGTCTCTTTTGCTCTAGTTACCTGTGCAGTTGCAGTATATGCAAACAAAGCCCTCAGCGTGAGTTTCGCACATTTATTGTAGAATTATGATTTTTTAAAAAATTCTATGGAGCACTTTAAAGAACCTCTCAGTAACTTGGAGTTTCTCCTTTTACAGGTACATTTATTTTCGGCTTTATATGCTGACCCAGTTATAGAGATGTTGGTGTAACAAATATCTAGCTGAACAGGTATAGTGGTTTGCCTATAGTAATATGAATGTGATACAAACAAGTGCAATACGAATTTGGTTGTGGGTACATCATAAGGTGCATATAGAACAGTGCTGTCTAGTTTTTTTTTTTAATTCCATTTTTTTTGTCATTTTTGTAATGCATCAAATCACCATTATTCCGTTAAACTTTCAACAAGAAAACATTTGGTTCATCTCAGTGTTCAAGATATCCTCGCCCCTCCGCCTCCCCCCATCCCCCATGCATAGTCCATAACCAAAATAGAATAAATAAAAGGAAACACAACCTCCTTCACAGTCGCATCTGCTTTGCACCTCCGTAAACCCCCACTGGTTTCCTTGCCACTCAACGTCCATTCTTAGTGAAAAATGGGAGCCACTCGCCCTTTATGTCTGTGCAGGTTTCATCCAGCAATTGCGTAAGGTACTCCATGTCATAGATTGTTCGCGCCTTCTGCACCCACTCTCTCTTCCAGGGGGTCTCACCCCTTTTCCAGTGCTGGGCCACACAAGTGCGTGCAGCCACCAGCAAGGTGCGCACCATGTGATTCTCTTCTCCCGCATCTTCATCTACCACCTCCATCCCAAACAATACCAGACTCGGCAATACCTCCCTTTGTATCCCATCAAGGTATTTAAGCCACGACAACTCTTCTGTCCAATACCTCTGCATCCAGGAACATCCCCACCACATGTGAAAATAGTCAGTCTGCACCTGCTTGCATCGCCAGCATCTCAAGTGCGCACCTGTGTACATTTTTGTTAACCGTGCCGGCGGGTCTTGCCAGAGATGGATTATCTTGTAGGCCTGCATTCTTGCAGGACCTGCGCAGATTTCCTCACCCCCCCCTTACAGATGATCACCCATGTCTGGTCGTAGATGTCTATTGCCAATTCCCTAGCCCACTTATTCCTTACTAGTAGACATTCTGCGAGATCGCCCTGCCTCAATTCCGTGTATATCCTCGATATGAGCCCTTTAGTCCCACTACCCTGCAACACGATCCTTTCTAAGGGGGCTAGTTCCCTGCAGTCATTCTCTCCCTATCTATAACTGGTCATTGTCCCTTTAAGTTGCAGATAGTGGAAGACTGAAAGCTTCCCTATACCCAGATACTCCTCTAACCTCGCCAGGGGGAGAAAAGCACTGCCCTCCCATATCTGGCCTACCCTTTATAGTCCCGTCTTGTACCAAGCCTGGTTGCGCCCTGATTCAGCAATCTCATCACGCAGGGGTGGTGCCCATATACAGCTGAGTTGCGATGGGCACTATGAGAGCCAGCAAGTGCCTCCCCCTTCCCTCCACACTGACCAAAACACCACCAGAATCGGGTGTGTCAGCACCCTTTGGGGATATCTCTTTGCAGGAACCAGAACCATTCTCCCAGTGTGACGAGTGTCAGGGCCTGGTTGTCCATGTGGACCCATTGCTTCTCTGTGGTCGTGTCCATATGGTCCACCATGATCCGCAGTTGCACCGCTCTATAGTATGCCTCCAGATCGGGAAAGCCCGCTTCTCCCTCATCCCCCGACTGAACCAGTGTTCTGTATGCCACCCTTGGTCTTTCACCCACCCACAAGAAACATAGCAGAACACTCTGGATCTTGGCCAAGAAGGGGGATGGGGCCACTATTGGGAGCATTTGGAATAAAAATAGGAATTCGGGAGGACAGCCATCTTAATACAGTTAAGACGGGCCACCCAAGAGAGTGTGAGCCGCCCCCAACGATGCAGGTCTAGTGGGATGTAGTTCTTGTCAAAGAGATCCACCATTTCCCTAGTGACTTCCACTCCCAAGAATCTGAAACCCTCTTTTTGCAGCTTGAACCCCAAATCTCTCAGGAGGTCCCCATCTTCCCCCGTCCCATTCCCGACCCGGTATACTACCAACTTCTGAAGGTTGACCTTGTACCCTGATAGCTCTCCATATGTTTGGAGACCCTGGAGGAACGAGGGATCGATGTCCTTGGTTCAATAACAAAGAGGAGCTCATCATCCGCATAGAGGCTTCGTTTATATTCTTTTCCCCCTAGGCTGACTCCCCTCAGCTCAGAATTGTTCCGTACCTCTATTGCCCAGGGTTCCATCACTAACATGTATAACAAGGGGCATAGGGGGAATACCTGTCTGGTGCCCCGGCACCAGTTTTATTGCCCTTGAAACCCCTCTGTTGACCACCACTCTTGCCTGTGGCACAGTGTACAGGGCCCCAATCCACCCCATCCGGGCCCCATACCAATCTTCCCCAGTACCCCCCCATGAATGGCCATTTCACTCGGTCGAAGGCTTTTTCAGTATCTGGGGAGAGGAGCACTGCCTCCTCTCTCCTCACTTGTGGGGCCTGGACTATGTGTAGAGTCTTACGCAAGATGTCCAAGCCCTGCCTGTTCCGAATGAACACTGACTGGTTAGTGTCACCAACCATGACATGGGTATTTCCAGCCCTGATGCCAATATCCTAGCGAATATCTTGCCATTAGTATTCAACAGGGATATGGTGTGGTATGAACCACAATATTTAGGGTCCTTACCTTGCTTGGGTATGACCGCGATGTGTGCTCCGTAAAGGAGGGGGGATATCCACCGCAGCTTGGATTGAATAAAAGAATTTGGCCATGGGTCTCGCTAGCAATTCCTGGAACTGTTTATAAAAGGCCGAGGTGTAGCCATCTTCCCCTGGCGCCTTCCCTGACTTCAGGTGGATTATGGCCTCCGATACTTCCTTCCCGGTGATTTCCGCCTCTAGGGTAGCCCTTTCCCCATCGGTCATTCTCGGCATTGGGAGCCGCCCCAAGTATTCCTGTATAGCTCGCCCTTTTACACCCCGGGGACTGCTCATATAGGTCCTTTTAAAACTGGGCAAATCATTCAGGGATGCTGCCCTGGCCCACCAAAAGATCCCCCTCTGGCGCCCGTACGTGTGCCACTCTTCTCTCCACCCTTTGTTCATTTATTCTGTTGGCTAGTAGGGGCCCTACTAGATCACCTCTTTCATAATATCGCTGTTTGACGTCTCTCAATTTTTTTAAAACTTCCCCAATCATGAGTGTATGCAGCTTGTCGCTTGCCACGCATCTCTGACAGCAATCCCTCCCGGTCCACCCTCGGCCGCGTAAACTGTGCCCTCATCCATCCAAGGTCTCTCCTCAACTTCCCCTCTAGCTGCCCTCTCTCTCCTTTCTTCTGGGCGCCCTCCTGTATAATGAGGCCCCGAAACGTGGCCTTGGCCGCCACCCATACTGTTTTCCACTGCACCTCCCCCGTGGTGTTCGTCTCAAAGAAGTGCTGAATCTCTTTCCGGATATATTCCCTGAAAACTGTGTCTCTGAGAAGGTTGTCATTAGATCTCCACCTCGGGGTTCCCCATCTCCACTCCCCATCCCACTACTACCATCTCATGGTCTGACCAGGTCACTGATTCCACTTTCGGGGACTCAACCAATACCCCATGCTCCTTGGGGACCAGCAAAAATTAAATTCTCGTGTAGGTTTGGTGTGGGGTGAGAAAAAAGTGTAACCACCTGCCTAAGGGTTTCTAGATCTCTACAGATCTTCCCAGAAGTTGTCTTGAAGGAGCTACGCAAGTGCCTTGTGTTTCCTCCCCTGCAGTTTAACCCAGTCCCCCCGTGCCCACCACCAATCCACAACACTATCTACTATGACATTAAAATCGCCTCCCACCATTGTTGGTCCCTCCCCCCACTGTTCCAGCACTAAAATGATTTTCCAGGGTGATCATTGTCACGTTGAGGCACCCCTTTACTGCCATGAAGTGCCCTGCAAAACCCCTCTGCACCTGTACATCCGTCAGCTGGGCTGAGCGCGCTAAGACAATGCCCACACCCTCCTTCTTTCTAGCCCTGTGAGAGGCCCAATTGAGTTGATCAATATCTGCTCCTTTCAGTGCCCTCTCTGACCCTTGTTTGTAGTAAGTTTCCTGCAGGAAATGTACCTGCAGCTGTGTCTTGCGGAACAGAGCAGCCTTTAATGACCGTTTGTTCGAGGAGTTCAGTCCTTTTGCGTTGAGTGTGGCTACCTTCCAGTTAGCCATTGTCAGGCTGCAGTGAAGTCCTCCTTATCACCCCGGGGGTGACACCTCCCTCCTTCAGCTATTGCAAATGTGCTATGCAGGTATCCCCCCCCCCCCTTGAACCCTTCCTTCAACTTGTAACCCCCCTCAAACAGGTGTTGGCAACCCTGCCCAACCGGGGTTTCCAACCCCATGTCTCTGAGACACCTGGGTGTCCCCAGGTCACTATGGTGATAATGAACCTGTCAGCCCAGTCAAGATGTACCTTGTAAACCACTCGACAAAACCACCCACCCCTTTCCTTCATTCAGTCACTTCATCACAAGCCCCCTTATTCAGCTGGTTGCCTTTGACTGATTTGCCTGGGCTTTCTTGGATTTCCTGGAAGCCAATTCCTTCCTACAGCTCTTTGTTTGTGCAAAGGCACTGTTGAATGGCTCTCGCAGCCTACGCTGGCCATCCTTCTCTTGGAAAGTCCCCTCCTTCCTTAGCTCCGGCAACAACCGGGTCACTTCCTCCCCTTGCTTTAGCTCATACTGCTCCCTTCAAGCTTAAAAGAGAGAGAGAAGGGGAAACACCAGCGGTAGTGCACCTCCTCCTCCTGTAGCCATTGTGTCAGGGGTTTGCACTTCCTCCTCTGTTCCAGAATGTAGTTGGACAGGTCCTGGTAGATCCTCGCTGTGGTCCCTTCCCCCTCGAGATCGCCCACCTCTCAGGCCCTCTTTAGGATACCCTTCTTGTCCCTGTAGTTGTGGCACTTTGCTATGACTGACAGGGCTCTTTTGCTCCACCAGCGCCACAGTGGACCCGGTCAAAGCTTATCTCTTTGTCGTAGGCCTCGCCCATGAGCTTCCTCAACACTCCTGACAGTTTGGCCTCCAGATCCCTGGGAGACACACCATCCCCTCCTGGGAGCCCCCATATCCTCAAATTGTTCCTCCTCTCCCGGTTTTCCACATCATCCAGCTTGCTTCGGGTCTCACTTTCCCTGTTCTCTAGTTCATTGACCCGGACCTCCAAACCAACATCAGCTATATCTGCAGCCCTCTGGGTATGTTCCAGCGCCTCCACTCTTTCCTCCACCTTAGTGACCCTGTCCATGATAGCACTAATCAAGGTCTGCACCTCCGCCCTGAAGGCCTTCAGTTCTGTCAGGATTGACTGCACATCATTCTGCAGGGTTCCCAATCCCCCTGTCACCATGATGTCCCTTCCTCCACTTGCTCCGTCCAGATCCCTCTGTCCCCTCTCTGTCTGTGATGCCTTGACTCCCTGTAGCTCAGTCCCTTCGCTGTGGTGTCCTCCAGCCACCGCTCCCATACCAGTGGGGTGGTCTCTCCCCCCTGGGCCCTCCCTATTGGGCTCCTCACTACACGGAGAGGATCAACACCACAGGCTGGGGACCAGACGTCTTGGCAGGGCCCCACCTCCTTTCCTCGGGGGACACCCCATCAGCTGGGGCTATGGGTGTCCTCGTCACCTTCCACTTGTCTTGCGTTGTTCCACCAGATGTCCCCTCAGGTGTCGCCTCACTCTGCAGCAGTTGCTTCACTGCCTCTCTGTTGCCCAGGTTTACTATAGAGCACAGTGGTGTGCTGTCCTTTCACCTCTATTGGCCCGGGCTTGTCTCTGAGCCCAGCTGCCTCCAAACTTCCTCGACTCCAGCTGCCAGCCTCCGTTGCAGGGACCCGGAGCTCCTCCTCTTTTGGGCTGTGGGGACTAACTGCATACAGTGCCTCTGGTATGGTGAGGCACCGGGTCCTCTGGTCCGGCCGCTCTGCGGCCCAGGAGGCCGTTGGTGGCCTGATACCTCTGCTTTAGTTGGGGCGCTGGGTCCTCCCTCTGGTCCGGCCTTTTCTCTGTTGCACCATGTCCTCTCTCTGGTCCGGCCACTTCATGACCCGGGGTGTCGTTGGTGGCCTGATACCTCTACTGTAGCAGGGGCTCCAGGTCCTCCCTCTGGTCCGGCCTTTTTTCTGTCGTGCCAGGTCCTCTCTCTGGTCTGGCCACTTCGCGACCCGGGGTGTCGGTGGTGGCCTGATACCTCTGCTGTAGCAGAGGCGCCGGGTCATCCCTCCGATCTAGCCTATTCTCTGTTGCGCCAGGTCCTCCCTCTGGTCCGGACACTCCACATCCCGGGGTGTTGTTGGTGTCCTGATACCTCTGCTTTAGCAGGGTGCCGGGTCCTCCCTCTAGTCCGGTCTTTCCTCAGTCACACGGCCGTCACTTCTTGCTCTTTATCATCCGCTGCTGCAGGGAGCTGGTCCGCTGGACGTCGCCTCTCCTCTGCCTTACAGTGGGGCCTCAGAACAAGCCGGGGGGGTTGGGCAGTGTCTTTAATGCTGGTGGGGTGCAGAGCTCTGGTCCCATGCAGCTATCTTGCTCCGCACCACCTAGCGGTCTCCCGTTATCTAGGTTTTTATACAGATTCTCTTTGCTTTTTACTTACTAGGTATAGAAAATACTGGTGGTGCTACAGATATTTTGAAGAAAAGGTAGGGTGACACGCTTTTCAAAATAGTAGTGTTACTAATTGAGTAACTTACTTGTTTTGCGTGCACATTGTAACTTGCTAGACATTCATGATGTATTTGGCCTTTTCTGTAGATGTAGTCCCGAAGATGGACAGATGTCTGAAATGCATTGCCTTCTGTTTCCATGTTGTGATTATTCCTGGTAGAGTGCTTATCAGATTTCTGGAAAATGCCTCAAAGTGTTCTAATTATTCGGTACTTGTTTAAATGTGGTGGTGCCAACCAACCACTATCAGCAAAAAGGTAATTGCTGCCACCAGTTTGTCTTTAGACACATATAAAAGTAACCAAAAATCACAAGTGTAAAAGACTAGGGTGATACAAATGTATCCCCACTGCACTTCATTGTAAATTGCTATGTGCACTGTTAAAAAGTTAACAAAAAAGGTAAAAACACAAAAGGGAAACCTAGTTTCCCAGTACTGATAGTCTGAAGGACTGATCAGGTTCCTCATAACAAAATGAGCAAAAGGCCAGAGAAGTGAAGCTGTAAAAAGTCACGTGTGACGAATCCCAGGATGTCGTCACTGCTTCTGTAGGGGGAGCCGCTTCCCATGAGGCCAGGGAGTTAAATCTGCTACCCGATAGTCCCCCTGGGGATGGTACTCAGAGGGTGGATCTCAAGGGAGGGGAATCCCCTATGGACCAGTGACAACCATATTGGGAGAATGCGGTATCCCTATAGCACCTGACCACTCCTTATCCCCTTCCCTCTTCACCTCTTCCCTCCTATCCCATGTACTTCTATAGTAAGCCATAAGTAGACGGTACTGAGACTAAGAGGATCTCTACTGAATCACAACATCGTAACCCAATCAGTACTGTGATGGGAAGAGGTGCAGAGCAGTACAGAGTACCTTCCAGAACCACTTTGCCCATTCTAGTGGTTCTCAACAGCCGATTGGAAAGAACTAAGTTAAAAGCGAAGAAGGACTTGACAAAGTGTCAAGCCCGCCCTGGTGGAACCGTGATACGGAACACGTTCAGGGGAGGAGAAAGGCAGACCGGGGAGCAGAGAAAGAAGGAGGTCGCTGTCAAGCTAATCCGCTGTGCAGGGACAGCGCGGCAAGCAGCAATGAAGACGTTCCTGGCATCCCCTAAGGTTGGCACCCGTGGAGGAACAGCCCCACGTCGACGAGAAAGAAGCAGGCATGGCAGAGCCACCAGCACCCAGAGACGTGAGAAGGAAGCAGGGGAAGCCCCATTACAGACAGTAGGCACACTGTGAGACTCAAGACCATCACGGACCATGAAATAAGGTACGCTGATGGATGGGGAGGTGCTGGGGCACTTGTAGAGTGGCAGAGACAACTTGAGGGGGAAAGTAAGCAAAAGAAGCCACATGATTGAGTCTGGGCCCCTGATGGAAGGACTTTGAAGAAACTAAAATGAGATAATAACATTTGGTAGAACAGTCAAACAAGTTTAGCGGGGTACTGGCGAAAAACCTGCAGTGCGAGACTCGGACCTGCATCCATATAAAACTAAGCCTCTGTGTGAAACCAAGAAACCAACAAGAGAACTGTGAGAGTGATATACATGAAGGCAGTACTTGACAGGGGAGTGTAACGCTCACCTGGTATCCACGGGGACGTCACTCAGCCTGTTCTGACCTCTTACGACCTCGAACCCTTCCCTGGAGGCTATTCGACTGGAGACTGGGCCTGAAACACAGGATTGGTAGAGTTTAACTCCATATTGTCTCTGTGTGCTTGAACCCCTTCTTCCCCGGGGTCCGACCCTTCCCTTTGATCCACAGCTCACCTTGTTTTCTTGGATAGTGTTACTCTCCGTCCTGCCTTCAGCACAGGGGCGCGTTGATTGATACAGGCTTGTTGCTGCCTAGTTACTTCACTGGAAAGAGTCCAACAGGTAAGTATAATGAGTCTTTTGAACAGTTCTCTAACTTTGTTCCTTTCCTTCCTTAGATGATGGCCGGCGTCCAGGGATGGCGGCGTGCTGCTGAGATGAGTAGCGCTGAACGTGAGTGAGAGCGCGATGCGCGATGCACCGCTTCGTATTTGCATTGAACGGAGTTCTCTTTCTGTTCTTTTAGGTGCTGCGACGTTTTCAGCGTGGATGCCGGTTATGAAGAACAAATGCGGTGGGTAAGCGCGGTATGCGGCGCCTCTAGATGTTTCCACGCTAACCTGGAGTGTCTTTTCCCTCTTGCAGATGGATGAGAAAATCCGGAGACAGAGTTCCCACAGTGCGGCTGGGATTCAGGTAAGCGTTTGCAGCTCTTACAGTATTTAAAAATAAGCGAAGGTTTGCAGAATGCTTACTAACACCTTTTTTTCTGTTCTTTTCCCTTTTCCTTAGGAAACGGCGTGCCGGGATGGGAATGACACCGCCGAAGATGCCCGCAGAATAGAAGGAGCGATGACTGATGGGCAGAAGCGCCGCAAGGTAAGGCTGTTCCTAACAGTGTTCTTGTTCTTGCAGGAGCTGAGCGCAGGAGAAAGATGCAGGCCTACTGGAGACGGATCCGAACACGGTGAGTGTCACGCTCGCTGCAGGTGCAGAAAACGCAAAGCATGTTTCTCAGCCTGGGTGTGGTTTAAATAGTCTCTGGGTATCCCAGGTGCCTCTGGGCTGAACCACACCCAAAAGACTAAACCGCACATGCAGTTCTGGGAACCGAAATATGTGGGGGCATCCATCTTGTCCCCATCAATGCACTACAAGTCCAATCCCCAATGTTATCCTATGGGAGTGAGTGAGTCTGGTGCCACAAGCGCCAAGTCTGACTCCAAATGGGTCTTTGTGGAGGGATGGAGAGGCCATGTAGGTGATCGTGGCCTGGCTCCAGCCTGACATCTTGGAAGGCTGGGGACATGAGGGGCAGGAATCATGACAGCAGTAAACAAAGTCTGCATGTGACCAGGGTCAGGCACCCAACACAGCTTGGAAGTGCATCCAAACTACCCTTCTTCGTCACAGTACCTGGTAGGAGGAAACCAGGTCTGCTAACCATGGTTAGGGGCCCACCACAGTCTGGAAGTGCATCCAAGCTACTCTTCTTCATCGTAGTATCTAGTATGAAGAAACTAGAGCTGCAAACTAGGGTCAGGCACCCACCACAGTTTGGAGACATATCCAAACTCCTCTTCTTTGCAACTGTGCCTGGTGAAAAGGAACCAAGTCTGCCAATCAGGGTCAGGGATCCAGAGACAGAGAAGAAGTCTGAGAAGGGCCAAATAGGGAACTGAGATTTCCTCAACGATTGTTGAACTGTATTTCAAGCCTGAGGAGGGCTGGGGCCTTCTGACATTAATTATGTTGGTTGAAGCAGGGAAACCCCTCTTATAGTTAGGGCAAGATAAGCTTTTCTTTTTCTTTTTTCACTTGAATAAAAGTTTCTGCTAATCACTCTGATCCCTCCATGTCAGAGTCTTACTTCTGCACCCTTACACAGAACGGGTTCAAAAGCGAAACCTTTGGGGTCCATAGACTATGGAGTGAAATTTGCCTGAAGAGAAATCTTTCCTAACAATCTGTTTGAAATACCACCTGATGCTTGGAAAATAGGAGCAGGTGTCTGTCAAGGCGAAGTCCGTCCCAACGCGGAAGTAGCAAGAACTCCTACCTCCCCTTGACGGTCTTGGCGCCTGAACACAGGTCACCGCGACCCCCACGGGGAAAGAGGGTTAGGGTCCACGGATTGGATAGGTTTCGGGGTGATAGGATAACCGGATTGAGGATTAGGGAGATGTAATGGATAGGGAAAGGGGTTTTAGGGTCAAGTTGTTCCCAAACTCCGACCTTCTGAGTCTGGACTACTGCCTCTTGGTAGTTATCTTTGTACTTCCAAGGCCATTCAGTCATGCATTCTTACCACATGCATGCTTTACCCTCAGACTGGAACCCAGCACTTGTTCACCACATTCACAAGTTTGCCCAATCTTGGCTTTCTTCCATAGAAACACAATATTCTATCGGGCTTCTAAATGCCTATCATGTTCCCCTCTTGTTGGGTATTTCACAAGCAGAACATATATTCAGATACAATGCTTTTGGTCACATAATGTACTTAGCTCTAGTGTTCTGAGTTTTCCTGTGCGCTTCTTCCGCCCGCCGGCTCCGCAGACTGTGCGTTGCACAACGATCGGGTCGTTGTCGATAGCAGCTCACTCCTGACAAAAAGGGAGAAAATTAGCCTTTCCCTTCAGTGCCTTATGCCTTTCACAAATGTGCGCTACTACGAGTATGGCATAAATGGCCCGCAACTGGCGAGCTTATTACTACGTTTGCACCCGCAACAGGCGAATGCATGTCACATGCAAAGTTTAGTAGGCTAGTTAGTTCGCGAGCTTCCGCGTATCTCCCCTGTAAGTTTCTCCAAAGTCACTGGTAAGCGGACTCCCTTTCCAATGCACACTTCACTCTGGGTAAGTTTAAATGGCAGGCAATGTACTTATCTTTGACATCGCGGGGCCTGAAGATGAGTCCAGTGGCGAGGGCGGCCCCGCAAGAGGTTTCACCGGAGGTCCGTAAGATGCGTCCTCTCGGCAGCAGAGTCGAGCACGGACGAGCTTTTGGGGATCGCGCATGCGCGGCAGCATCTTCGCGCATGCGCGTTGTGTCGGGCGTTGTCCTAGGCGTTTCCTGGAGTGCCGGAGCTGTAGTTTTAGGCCCGGGGCTGCTGGGAAACGTAGTGTTTCTGGTTTTCTATGTCCTGCACACCTTGTACCCCTGCACCAAGCACATCTGCAATGGGGACAAAGGTGGCAGCGACTCAGAAATGTTCCACCCACCATCCCAGTAACCACCCTACCTCCATTCCTACCATGTGGGCGTAATGCAGCCCGTGAGTTCCTGACAGTACATCCCCTCCCCGCAGAAGGGTCAGGTTTCGTGGGATGATTGTGATGAAACAAACGTACCAATCTTGGGGCATGCACATTAATGGCGGGTTCCCAGGACCTATCTTCAGGGCCAAATCCCACCCAATCAATCAAGTAATGCAATCTACCTCGCCTCACTCGTGAGTTCAGTATGGCCTTAACTTCGTACTCTGGGTACCCTTCTATGAAGACTGGTGGTTGTCTTTCCATGCGCATATGGGGCTTCGCTGGTTTTAGGAGCGATACGTGAAATACAGGGTGAACCCTCATGTGATCTGGAAGGCAAAGTCGCATCGCTACTGGGTTAACTACTTGTGTAATGCGAAATGGGCCTATGAAGCGGGGCTTCAATTTTCGGGAACCTGAGAGGTGCAAATGTCATGTTGAGAGCCAAACTTTATCGCCCACTTTATATTCGGGATTAGCACGGCGCTTTCTGTCAGCATACTTCTTGGTTGTGTTCTTGGCTGTGATCAGGTTTAGTCGGGCCTTTTTCCAGACCTGCTTTAACTGGGCCGCTTTAGTTTGTACAGAAGGCAATACATCTGGAATTCGTTCTCCGCTTGGCTGTATCAATGGGTTGTATCCGTAAGTCATGAAAAAAGGAGAATATCCTGTAGAGGCATGTTGAGAATTGTTATAGGCTAGTTCTGCTAACCACAAGAGCTCAACCCAGCCCCCTTCAGTGCCATGTGTGAAACAGCGAAGGTATTGTTCTAGCGTCTGATTTAGTCGCTCGGTCTGTCCGTCGGTCTTGGGGTGGTAACTACTAGACATCTGCAACTGTATTCCTATTTTCTTACAGAAATGCCTCCAAAACCGTGATGTAAACTGCGTTCCCCGGTCCGAGACTATGTGTTGTGGTATTCCATGTAGGCGAACAATATGCTGTAGGAAAAGATTTGCAAATTCCTCCGCCGTCGGCTGGCCGCTACTGGGTATGAAGTGAGCAAGTTTAGTAAATGAATCTATCACTACTAATATCGTGGTTTGACCTTGATCCGGGGGCAATTCCACTATGAAGTCCAATGATATGGTATGCCACGGCTGTGAGGGAGTGGGCAAAGGTCTCAATAGTCCTGCTGGTTTCCTATGATCTGTTTTGTTCCGAGCACATATTTCACAATTTTCCACATGTTCTCGCACGTCTTTGTGCAAGTTGGGCCACCAATAGTGTCGCTGAAGTAGTTCTTGTGTTTTGTGCACCCCCGGATGGCCAGCCAGTGGAGAATCATGGCACCATTTGAGGGCTTGAGCCTGTAGACTCTTAGTCGGTAAATACACTTCTTTGTCTTGGAATGGTATGCCTTCTTGTAACGAGCGTCTTAACTGTGGGTTTTCCCATTGCAGTAATTCTTTGGCTGTCATGGCATTCCCCACTTGTTCCAGTAAGGTATTGATTACGCTTCCTACGATCTTGGTTAAGGGCACAATGGGTTTTGCCGCTTCCTCAGGTCCAGGAGAAACTGATGATTCCGGATATCTGGAAAGTATGTCTGCCTTTTTGTTCTCCTGTCCGGGTCGGTATGTTACCAGGAAATCAAAGTCTGCAAAATACATTGCCCATCGTAATTGCCATGGAGTGAGAGCTCTTGCTGATTTTAAGAACTGGAGATTACGGTGATCCGTCAGCACCGTTATGGTGTGCCTTGCTCCCAGTAAGTAGTGCCTCCATTCTGCAAAAGCCGCCTTAATGGCTAGTAACTCGCGATCTGCAATGGTGTAATTTTGTTCTGCAGGGTTAAGTTTTCTTGAGTAATAAGCGACCGGGTGTAAATGCCCAGATTGGTCTGGTTGGGATAATATCGCTCCCAACGCATAACTCGAAGCATCCGTTTCCACCAGAAACGGTAACGTTGGATCCGGATGTAACAGGACGGGGGCTGTAGTGAACGCCTCCTTTAGTGACTTGAAACTGTGTTCTGCCTCCGTATCCCACACAAATTTTTTCCCTTTCTTGAACAGACGGGTAATGGCTAAGCTTTTCTCTGCAAACCCCTGGATAAACCGTCGGTAGAAGTTTGCAAATCCTAGTACTGACTGTAGCTCCTTGACATTCTGCGAGGCTGGCCAATCCAGAATTGCTTGTACCTTATGCGTATCCATCTTAACGCCTTCGGGAGAGAGTATAAAGCCCAAGAATTCCACTGTGGTGCAATGAAACGTACATTTTTCTAATTTCGCGAACAGATGGTGCTCTCGCAAACGTTGCAGAACGGATCCGACATGTTGTACATGTTCTTCCTTATTCCTTGAGTAGATCAGTATGTCGTCGATATAAACAACGACAAAAATGTCTAGAAAACCACGTAGGACTTCATCCAAGAAGTGTTGAAAGGCGGCGGGTGCGTTACAGAGACCGAATGGCATGACCTGGTACTCATACAGTCCAAATTTTGTTCTGAAAGCGGTCTTCCATTCGTCCCCTTCGCGCACCCGCACCAGGTGGTAAGCACCTCGTAAGTCCAACTTAGTGTAAATTGTGGCTCCCCGTACTTGATCCAACAGGACCGGTATCAATGGTAGGGGGTATCGATTCTTGATAGTTATGCGGTTTATCGCACGATAGTCGATACACGTCCTAAGATCTCCAGTTTTCTTCGGAACGAAGAACAACGGTGAAGAAACAGGAGAAGTGGAATGACGAATAAACCCATTCTGGAGATTGGTGTCTATATACTCTTTGAGGTGTTGGTTCTCAGATTCCGTCAAGGCGTAAATCCGGCTGCATGGCAGGGCAGCTCCTGGTTCCAGATCTATTCTACAGTCAAACGACCTGTGCGGTGGTAAAGTTTCTGCCGCCTTTTTACTGAAAACATCCTGAAAATCTTGGTATTCTTGTGGTAATCCTGCTAGCGGCTCTCCACTGTTTTCCTGTGTGGCCCCAAGTACCTGCACCATATGTCCTAGTTCTTTCGTGCACTGTGTGCGGCAGAGACTAGAAGAGAAGCACACTGTTCCACGTGCCCAGTCAATCGCCGGGTTATGTAACGCCAGCCAAGGTAGCCCCAGAATGAAACCGAACTGGGGGGCGGCGATGACATCAAATTGAATGCACTCTTTATGCCCTTGGATGTTCAAAATCATCTCCCCCGTTTGCTGAGTCACCGGTCCGGATATCAACAAAGATCCATCGACTGATCGAACCTCTTCATGTATGTTCTTAGTGGCAACTGGTAAACCCAATTTAACAGCACAATCCGAGTCCACAATGTTACCGGTTGCTCCTGAATCCACCATTAACGTGATGGTTTGATCCCTTTGGCGTGTCTGAAGAATTCCAGTAACGGTAACATGAGCTTTGTGTACTTGTGTCACGTTACCCAATAGATGCTTGGGGGTACTGTGATGATTTTGGCTCGGCAGATCCCCCCTTCTTACTGGCGAGCATTGGCGTTTCCCGACGAAATGGTGTTCTTTGGTTTAGCCCCACATTCCTTCACGAAGTGTCCTGACTTGCCACAGTACATACACAGTTTTTCTCTTCTGCGTTTCTCTTTTTCTTCTTTGGAGAGCGGTCCTCGGATCGTTCCGATTTGCATGGGTTCAACTTCCGAAGTTCTCTCTGTTGCTTTTGAACCAGGTGCAGCTCTTGGGTAATCCGCTCTTGACGAATACTGTTTGGTCTCCCATTTACGTCTGTCTTGCTTCCTTTCTCCTTGCCTGTGATCTAATCGTAGAGCCAACTCAATCATTCCCGTGCAGGTGGTTGGTTGCGGGTCCACCTGCACTATCAGATCTTTCAATTCCTCTCTAAGGCCTTGATAAAAAAGAGCCAGTCTTTTTTCGTGGGGCCAATCTGCTTCAACCACTAATCTATTGAATGTTGTTACATACCAAATGAGTTCCCTACTTCCCTGCCGTAAAGTGAGTAACTCTCGGTCCCGGATCAAGGAGGCCGCCTTCCTATCAAACATTTTCCCGAATTCCTCCTGAAATACCCCCCAATCATACAGTAAAGCATCGTCTTTTTGTACTAGAGGGGTAGCCCATGCCGCAGCATCCCCCGTGAGATAGGAAATCACGAAGGCTGTGCGGGACTGGGCCGAACGAAAGATTGTTGGTTTTGTCAAGAAATGTAACTGGCATTGGGTTATAAATATGGAGAATTTTTGTGGGTCTCCCCCGTACCTTTCTGGGGTGGCTAAGGGCATGGGCGGCTCCGTGGTCACTTGAACCTGTACTGGAGTGGGAGGAGGCCCATCTGGCAGGGGTCTACCTTGTGCCGTGATTTCCTGTACACGGTGAGCCAACGTAGCATAATCCTGCCTAGTCGCTTCTAAAGCATCTTTTAGTTCATGTAGGACGCGAGCTATGCCCTCCATGGTGCCGGAGTTCGTGCTACTTGGGCGCGTGAAAATACGTGGGTCCGTGCTTCTGTCAAGGCGAAGTCCGTCCCAACGCGGAAGTAGCAAGAACTCCTACCTCCCCTTGACGGTCTTGGCGCCTGGATTAGTTAAAACACAGGTCACCGCGACCCCCACGGGGAAAGAGGGTTAGGGTCCACGGATTGGATAGGTTTCGGGGTGATAGGATAACCGGATTGAGGATTAGGGAGATGTAATGGATAGGGAAAGGGGTTTTAGGGTCAAGTTGTTCCCAAACTCCGACCTTCTGAGTCTGGACTACTGCCTCTTGGTAGTTATCTTTGTACTTCCAA
Source organism: Ambystoma mexicanum (assembly GCF_040938575.1). Lineage (NCBI taxonomy): Eukaryota > Metazoa > Chordata > Amphibia > Caudata > Ambystomatidae > Ambystoma > Ambystoma mexicanum. Next base: position 624,295,549 of record NC_090936.1, read on the forward strand.
GGCCATTCAGTCATGCATTCTTACCACATGCATGCTTTACCCTCAGACTGGAACCCAGCACTTGTTCACCACATTCACAAGTTTGCCCAATCTTGGCTTTCTTCCATAGAAACACAATATTCTATCGGGCTTCTAAATGCCTATCATGTTCCCCTCTTGTTGGGTATTTCACAAGCAGAACATATATTCAGATACAATGCTTTTGGTCACATAATGTACTTAGCTCTAGTGTTCTGAGTTTTCCTGTGCGCTTCTTCCGCCCGCCGGCTCCGCAGACTGTGCGTTGCACAACGATCGGGTCGTTGTCGATAGCAGCTCACTCCTGACAAAAAGGGAGAAAATTAGCCTTTCCCTTCAGTGCCTTATGCCTTTCACAAATGTGCGCTACTACGAGTATGGCATAAATGGCCCGCAACTGGCGAGCTTATTACTACGTTTGCACCCGCAACAGGCGAATGCATGTCACATGCAAAGTTTAGTAGGCTAGTTAGTTCGCGAGCTTCCGCGTATCTCCCCTGTAAGTTTCTCCAAAGTCACTGGTAAGCGGACTCCCTTTCCAATGCACACTTCACTCTGGGTAAGTTTAAATGGCAGGCAATGTACTTATCTTTGACATCGCGGGGCCTGAAGATGAGTCCAGTGGCGAGGGCGGCCCCGCAAGAGGTTTCACCGGAGATCCGTAAGATGCGTCCTCTCGGCAGCAGAGTCGAGCACGGACGAGCTTTTGGGGATCGCGCATGCGCGGCAGCATCTTCGCGCATGCGCGTTGTGTCGGGCGTTGTCCTAGGCGTTTCCTGGAGTGCCGGAGCTGTAGTTTTAGGCCCGGGGCTGCTGGGAAACGTAGTGTTTCTGGTTTTCTATGTCCTGCACACCTTGTACCCCTGCACCAAGCACATCTGCAATGGGGACAAAGGTGGCAGCGACTCAGAAATGTTCCACCCACCATCCCAGTAACCACCCTACCTCCATTCCTACCATGTGGGCGTAATGCAGCCCGTGAGTTCCTGACAGTGTCTCCATTCTTTGCATGCATGTTTCAAGGCAAGTACCTCCTTTTCTAAAACTGAATAGTTTCGTTCACTGGGAGAAAGTGAACGAGACATGTAGGCAAAGGGATATTCCTTTTTGTCCGGTTGAACTTGTAACAGAATCGCTCCACTAGAACGTTATGAAGCATCAGCTTCAACGATAAAAGGAAGTTCTGGATTGGGTTGACATAGGATGGGTGCTTGTGTGAAGGCTTCCTTCAAGCCCTGGAACGCTGGTTCGGCTTTAACAGACCAAATACATTTCTGGTGTTTGCACCTCTGTCAGAGGTTGTACCCACAAAGAGAAATTATCGATACATTTATGATCGAAGTTAGTCAACCCCAAGAACTGTTGCATCCATTTCATGGTTGTGGGTGATCTCCATCCGAGTATAGCTGCAATCTTTTTTCAGACGCATGGCTGTTCCATCAGCAGAAATGATGTAACTCAAATAGGGAACAGAAGGTGCATTAAAAACACATTTCTCCAACTTGGCCTTGAGTTGCTGTTGACAGAGTTGGAGTCGGAGAAGAACCTCCTTAACATGTCGATGGTCAGATAGGTTTCTTGAAAAAAACAAAATATCATCTAAATAGACAATAACCGAGATACACGTTAGATCACCGAATATCCGGCCCACAAAACACTGGAATATTGCATGGGCATTAGCCAATCCAAATAGCATCACTCTATATTCATACAGGTCAAAGGGAGTTCAGAAGACTATCTTCCACTCGTCACCAGAACAGATGCGGGTAAGGTGGTAAGCTCAGCGTAGATGGAGTTTCGTAAAGATCTTGGCTCCCTGTATGGCTTCCAGGATATCCTTTATCAGAGGTAGCAGATATTTGTCCTTAAGAGTGATTTTATTGAGCCCTCTGAAATCCATGTACGGTCTCAAATCAGTACACTCTTTTTTCAGGACAAAAAAGAGCTTGGCTCCCCCAGGGGCTTTGGACTTGGCAATGAGACCATTCTTGAGCTTCTTGGCAAGATAGTCTCTCAGAGCTGCCATCTCAGATCCGGATAACACAAACAGTCTTCCAAACAGCAGGGCAACAGAGCAGTTCTCAGCTCGGTGGGGTTGTAGCGAGGTCTCCAATCCTTCTTTGAAAACGTCTGAAAAAATAGCATGTTCCAAAGGTAGGGTATTGATATTGGCCATAGTCACAGTTTCCGGTGAGATAGGGCCTGAACTAGTATCCTGAAAACATTTCTGTTCACAACATTACAAGCCCAAGGACCGACCAGAGAACATGAACTTTAAAGAAATAGGTTGAGTGTCACAATCCGTCACCAATCTTAAGGTATGAAAGACAATGGGCCTCATTACAAGTACTCCGGTCCGGAATTAACATGCCGGTAAAACCATACCGGCACCATTTTCATGTCCGCCCAATCATGACCCGCGGCCCCGGTAATAGCACCACCCTCAACCGCCATCGCGGAAATAGGGGTCCCGTTAGGACCGTCTGCACGGAAACACCACCGTTACCGTCAACACGGAACACCGTGAGCATCACAACTAGCGCGGACACGGAAATACCGGGAAAAAATGGCGTAAATACCGTGATCACGGTGGCGGAACCGCCGCCACCGCGACCATGGCGTTATACACTGCCTGCTGAACTGAATCAGGGCACAGGTGCACCAAATCAGCCCAGCAGGACCTAGCAGGCCACTGGGAGCCCACAAAAGGACCACACCCAGCCCAACACAACATAGAACCATGCAGGCAGCAGGTCTAGTAGCACTGGGACTGGGCCTATTCAACCAACAGGCAGCACTGCACATGGTGGCAGTAATGGCGCAGAGGAGGAGGCGTAGGCGGAGGAGGCGCAGGCGGCAACCAGCCAACCCTGCAGCTATGGCAAACCCCATTGCCCAGCCAGCCCGACCCCGCCGCCAGCCACCAATACCATGCATCAGGGCCTCACCCTGGAACCTCACCCCAGGACAGATCCACACACTATAGCGGCTGGACCGTGCAACAATCCTGCACATCACCGCCATGATTGAGGACAACATCAGCAGCCAAATTGACACCCCCACCGCCATCCCCCCCTCCTGAAGGTTGTCTCAGTACTGCATTTCCTTGGCACTGGCACCTATGAACACTGTTGGTGAGCTGCACGGCATATCACAACCCTGTTTGTCAAAAATCCTGGTACAGGTACTGGATGCCCTGTTGCGCCATGTGTCGGAACACATAGCCCTACCCCGCACCCTCCCCGAGGTCATTGCCACCAAGTTGGCCTTCCATGCCATAGCAGGCATGCCAAATTGCGTAGGCGCAGTTGACTGCACCCACGTTGAGCTGACAGTACCACGTGCAATTGAGGCGGTGTTCCGCAATAGGAAACAGTATCACTCTTTGAATGTCCAGATGGTTTGTGATGCCATGCAACTGATTACACACTGCTGCGCACGTTTCCCAGGATCATCACATGACTCAATGGTACTGCGGAATTCCACGTTGCCACGGTACATGGAACGCTATGCCGGACAAAGCACATGGCTATTGGGTGAGTACAGCTGACGATGCTACAACCCTGTCGAAGTGGTGTGTGTGTGTCCAGCCCAATGAGCATTGTGAGTGTGCCGCTGTGACCGCACATGCATCACCCCCCCTTCCATCTACCAAATACACAGCAGATGCCAAACATCATGAAGGAAGACATGACAGGGAACCACAATGTGCCTGTGCACACTCTGGCACAGCCAATCCCGTCACTGTCCCATGAACCTTGTGCCACTGCAGACACCCACCCTCAATGGAAACACTGCCTCAAAAGGCACGAGAGGCGTGTAAATGAGACGACGTGTATTTACTACTTCCGTACAGTGAAGTCACTCTGCCATGTGTGGCCAGCACTGCACCGTGACATGCACACAAACAAATGTCAGCCACAGGGCACAGTAAACATGCAAGTTAATGTGTAGGTCCATATCCAGTTAGCGACATACATCGTGATGCCCAAAACATACCTCCATACACTGCATGGTACATATGCATGAATGAATGATGACACAAGAATGCACAGCAGCAGATGAGGACATGATGCCACAAACACTGACATGTTCCCCTATCTACATCCCATGTAGGTCATGCGGGATATGCACTCACGCCATGGATGATGACACCTGTACGGAGACCAAGGAACAGGCATGAAGAGGCATACAATAGGGCACATATCCGCACACGTGGAATGATTGAGAGGACATTTGGACTGCTGAAGGCCCGTTTCCGCTGTCTGAGCAGATCTGGCGGATCACTGCTGTACAGCCCAGTGAAGACGGGTAAAATCACGCTCGTATGTGCCAAGCTGCACAATATATGCCTTCGCAGGAACATCCCAATGCCACCAGACGCAGATGAGGAAGATGGGGATGGGGATGGGGATGGGGATGGGGATGGGATGGCACCACCTCCCCCTGGGGGTCCACATGATGGCCAGAGAGCACGGGATGCCCTGATTCGCATTTACTTTTGAGTCACAGCACATTCACAGAAATGCACGAACATGGTGACGATAATGAATATATAGTTGCACTGCAAAATAAATGATCAATGTCCACACATGTATGTCTTGATTGGAAATGGTGATGTATTGATGTAATAACAACAGGGAAGGAGGTGCATTGGTTAGGGAAGCTGTACACCCGGGGCCACCCACCACCCAAACGTGCCCACCCCCACCCAGGACCCATTGCTCAAACCCCCAAAACTACCTACCCCACCACCCAAACGTGCCCACCCCTCTCACACCCTTGTAGTCCACATGTGTCCTGCACTGCCCCACACACATGCCATCACTTCCGTGTGCGCTTCTGTGCCTGTGCAACCTTGCCCGAGGGACCCGTTAGCCTACTCGAGCGCCTCCTTGGACTGGCAGTAGTGGAGCTGGATGGGGTGGTTGTGTTTGATTGCGCAGAATCTGGGATTGAGGGCATCCGTGCCAGATTTGCCTGTTGGCCAACCAACATGGCCTCTACAATCCTGGAGGTGTGGTCGTTGCCCTCCCGCACATGGCGTGCAAGGGTTAATATAGTGCTCGCAAAGCGTCCGATGGACCTCGACAGGCGACGCACTGAGGCGCTGTAGCTCTCCCTCTGCAGCCTGGAATCCTCTAGCTGCCTCTCCACCAGCTGGGTGAGGGTGGCCTGCTGGTCCTCCATCCGCTGCATGCGGGCATTCAGTTCGGCCATGGATGGGGTGGGCGACCTCATGGGACTCCCCAGTGATGTGGGGCTGAACCCCAGCTCATGGAAGGAGCCCAGGTCTTCAAATGTGGGCATCTCCCCCTGTGGCCCTGTTTCCGAGTGCTCTTGCGGGGCACGGTTATCACTGCAGGCCGCCCCCTCTGCAGTGCTGCTGCCTTCAGTGTTGTGTTGGGTGGCCATGATAGGTTCCCGTGGCACCTGTCTAGACTCAGGCAGTGTGGAGACGGTGGGGACGTCGGTGGTGGTGGTGGGCGGCACATCTGTAGTGGCTGGTAATGTGGCCAGAGGTGCAGAACTGCCGGCAGCATCCACCTGTGTGGTGGCGGTGGCTTGTGTACTTGCCGGTGCAGATTGGCTGGCCTGTTGTGCAGTATCACTGTCACTTGAAACGGCTGTGGGGACACAAAGGGCATGCAATTAGTGTTGTTGTGGTGGCAGATGGGTGCATCACATGCGTCATTAAGATTGTACATTGAATAGTGTTAGTCACATGCATCTGATTGCTGGTGTATGCATTCTGTGATATTGGTTGCCATGCGGATCATGATGGGTCCTTTGGCCCACAGATGCACTGCCTGGGGGGGGGGGTTGTTAATGGGTCCTTTGGCCCAGTACTCACAACTGCATATTTACATGTGGCATTCATGTTTGGGCACTTACCGGCATCTGCAGGTGGGCTCACTCCTGCCTCAGCCTCCCCGATCCCATGGATTCCCTCTATGTGGAGGACGCTGCTGCAACGCTCCTCCCATGCTTGCAGCCTCAGTGGCGAAGGGGGTCCTCCGCCTGTCCCACTGCTGCGTTGGCGGTGCGTGGAAATGAGGTTGCGTACCCTCAGCCTCAGGTCGTCCCACCGTTTGTGGCAGTCCTTCACACTCCTCACTGCCACGCCCACAGCGGTGCACTTGCATGCAGCTTCGGCCCACACCTCCTTCCTCCGCTGCTGTGTGGCACGCCATTGGTCGGCGCTGAAGTGCATCTCCGCATTGTCCACAATGTGCTCCACCAAGACGGTTAGCTCCGCCTCGCTGAAGCGCTGTTTGCGCTGCCTCTGAGCAGGAATCCTGGCAGACATGCTGGTGGTCCCTTTTGGCCTCTCAGAGTTAGGATTGTGCTGGCTCTGGATGGCAATGGATTGTGCTTTTATATGATGGCCGCCTCTCTGTTTCCTGTTTTGGCGATCATGGTATTTCCGGTTCCATGTCCGTGGCGGTGGCGGCGGAGGCGGAAACGGGTTTTGCGCCACTTGTGGATGCGTTATTTCCATTTCCGTGGGGTTTTCCGTGACGGCGGTAACAACATTGCTGAGTCCGTGTGGTGCGCGCGACCGACAGCGTGTAATCGGATGGTTTCTCCGCAACCTTGCGGACACGGAAACGTTTTTACCGCCGTCACGGATTCTGCACGGTCCTGGACTGGCAGGTTGTAATGAGGCCCAATAACTCCCCAGGAATGAGGAAGGAATTCTGGTTGGTACTGGCACCTCCTTATGCTCTGACTCTGGAATCTTTAGTAGTCAAAAAGACCTTTCTAATGATGTACCTCACTAGCTGATAATGTAAGGAAAGCTAGAGGAGTCAATCACTGGAAAGGGCGAGGAAAACACCAGGCTGCAATAAAGGGCACAATTCATTATTCAACCTTGAATAGATCACAATAAAGTGAGCCAGAAAGAAGCTACACTAACCTGAGTGCAATGATTTCTGACTTCCTGATTGGTTTACAAAATACCTCCTTGGCTTCTCCTAGGAAGGCAAGGTAACCATGGTAAATACTGGGAACAGCAAATATAGCGTCCTCCACCCCCCCTTCCCTTGTCCTAGAGTGTAAACTCACCCTAAATGTCCTCTTACCAGAAGGAATGTTGATGGAGTCCAAGTTTCTTCCAGAAGGTGACATCAAGGTAAGTGCAAAACAAGGAAGGTAAGGTTAGTCAGGGACTAAAACCCGATCAGCACGAGGGACGCACTACAGTCGGGTTGCTGCACTTGTGAATTCACAGGAGAGTGTCCATAAAGTCCTGTGCACGTTTCCTTAATGGAATAGAAGGACGAGTAGGAAAAAGAGTGAGAAGTTGTCAGGCAGTGGATCCTCGACGTGCGTTAGAACAGAGCAGATTCTGCAATATCATCTGGATGGAACAGTTCAGTTACGTGCAGAAGAATGCACAAGAAAACCCCAATGCATGCAGTGAGGTCCTGATCTTAAGCAGCATGCGAAGGGGCAAGAAACAGAGAATACTCTGATTTACAAATGCCGTGGGCGAAGACAAAGTAGTCTGTTAGGCAGGCGGAGGTAGGGTTTTAACGTGGATGACAAATACCGTGGGCAAAGAACAAGACGTCCGTTTGGCAGGCCGGGGTCGTAGTAATGTGAGGAGGACAATTGTCGTGGGCGGAGATAAAGCAGTCCAGTAAGCAAGCCGGGGTTGTCAAAAGTGAAACAAGGATGGCCAAACGAGAGGAATTATAACAGGCAGAGCTTCAAGAAAACAATAATCAGAAGCACCTGACTCCTGTCCGCCGAAGGTTTAAATAACATCGGAACGGTGTAAAACCCGGAACAGGCCGGAACGGGCCGGAACGGTACCCTAATATATAAAATGGCAGCAAAACTCACCTGAAAATGATGCAAACACACATGAAGAACATTTTGGAAATGGGATAGGTTGAACAATGTGCTGTCATTAACCCATTACTGCCCAAAATCTAAATTTTCAGACGAAAAAGTACCCGGAACGGCCCGGAACGGTACCCTAATATATAAAACGGCAGCAAAACTCACATGAAAATGATGCAAACACACATGAAGAACATTTTGAAATGGCAAAGGATGAACAATGTGCTGTCATTAACCCATTACTGCCCAAAATCTATATTTTCACACGAAAAAAAACCCGGAACGGGCCGGAACGGTACTCTAATATATAAAACGGCAGCAAAACTCACCTGAAAATGATGCAAACACACATGAAGAACATTTTGAAATGGCAAAGGATGAACAATGTGCTGTCATTAACCCATTACTGCCCAAAATCTACATTTTAACGCGAAAAAGTACCCGGAACGGGCCGGAACGCTACCCTAATATATAAAACGGCAGCAAAACTCACCTGAAAATGATGCAAACACACATGAAGAACATGTTGAAATGAGAAAGGTGCACCAATATGCTGTCATTAACCCATTATTGCCCAAATTTTACATTTTATCACGAAAAAGTACCCGGAACGGGCCGGAACGGTACCCTAACATATAAAATGGCAGCAAAAATCACCTGAAAATGATGCAAACACACATGAAGAACATTTTGAAATGAGAAAGGTGCACCAATATGCTGTCATTAACCCATTACTGCCCAAAATCTACATTTTATCACGAAAAAGTACCCGGAACGGGCCGGAACGGTACCCTAATATATAAAACGGCAGCAAAACTCACCTGAAAATGATGCAAACACACATGAAGAACATTTTGAAATGGCAAAGGATGAACAATGTGCTGTCATTAACCCATTACTGCCCAAAATCTACATTTTAACACGAAAAAGTACCCGGAACAGGCTGGAACGCTACCCTAATATATAAAACGGCAGCAAAACTCACCTGAAAATGATGCAAACACACATGAAGAACATGTTGAAATGAGAAAGGTGCACCAATATGCTGTCATTAACCCATTATTGCCCAAAATTTACATTTTATCACGAAAAAGTACCCGGAACGGGCCGGAACGGTACCCTAACATATAAAATGGCAGCAAAAATCACCTGAAAATTATGCAAACACACATGAAGTACATTTTGAAATGAGAAAGGTGCTCCAATATGCTGTCATTAACCCATTACTGACCAAAATCTACATTTTCACACGAAAAAGTACCCAGAATGGGCCGGAACGGTACCCTAACATATAAAATGGCAGCAAAACTCACCTGAAAATGATGCAAATACACATGAAGAACATTTTGGAAATGGGGAAGGTTGAACAATGTGCTGTCATTAACCCATTGCTGCCCAAAAGCTACATTTTCACACGAAAAAGTACCCGGAACCCTAATATATAAACCGGCAGCAAAACTCACCTGAAAATTATGCAAACACACATGAAGAACATTTTGGAAATGGGGAAGGTTGAACAATGTGCTTTCATTAACCCATTACTGCCCAAAATTCAGTAAAAAGGCAGCTAATAAGTAAACTCAAAGAGGGACTTTGTGATGACATCTATATTGTACTAGAAAATCCTCATCTACCTAAATATACTCTAGTCACATAAAGGTAGAATTGTAACACTTTTGATTTGATTGACATGAAGGGAAATTATATATTTCAAAATATTACTGGAGGGTGACTACACCTTACTGAACACTAGAGGGAGCAGTAACTGTTTAGTTGTGTTCATAGTCAGGTTTTCCTTTATCACTTCCATATCCTTGTTTCAGGAAGTGGTAACATTTCACATGTTTCTTCTTCACTTAAATGTTGCAGCTTCATCTTGTCTGTGCTGATCACCTTGGCCCTCATTACGACCCTGGCGGAAAGTAACTGACTTGACCGCTATAGCGTAAATAGCGATGGCGGAAATGTCCCCAAAACGCCCCTCACCGCCGTCGTACGGCGCCCTAGGTGCAATTCCGCCACCCATCATAGCGGTCACCGTAATGAGCGGTAATCGCAAAATACGGTGACCGTATATATACGGAAACAGAAGTAAAAACATGGGGCCGGAACGGGAAACAGCACGCCGTACACCTATAAAATCAGAATCCCAACACAACCATCAAAAATCCGACCCTGAGACACATCCCAACCCGTTAGCCACCCTAGTTAAAACAATCAAAATGGGAAAAGTTGCTAAAAAAGCGTGCGACCGCAAGCGGCAGGTCCACTTCTCCCATGAGGAACTCACCGTGCTCACAGAGACCCTCCAGGAGAATGCTGCCGTCGTCTTCTCGACGCAAATGACCAGGACGGCACTTGCGAACAAGAAGGCCATATGGGCCCTGGTGGCACAGCGGGTAAGTGCGGTGGGGACCGCACCCCGCACCCCACAGCAATGCAGAAAGCGATGGGACGACTTGCGGATACGCGTACGGAGCATACTATCAGCCAACCGTAACATTGCCACAGCTACCGGGGGAGGATCGGAATCACCCATCAAGTTGACCTCCTGGGAAGAAATCTGTGCCTCCACCATTGGAATGGAGAGTATAGAGGGAGTCGGAGGGATGGAGAAAGGAGTGCAGACATCCGAAGAATCAGGTAGGTGGGCCAAATAAAACAATGCTAAATCCACAATGTCCAATCATGTGAAGTACCATGTGTCCACACAGTGCAACAGAAACACATGTCCAGGAGAACGGCCACATACATTGGCCTGATAGCGCACTTTAAAACTCACATCAAATACATTAACAATCAAAAATCCTAAAAACACCCTCTACACGTGCAGCATGCACACCCTAACTGCAGGCTGCAAAACAACTGCATCCTCAATCCACACAAAAATGAAACCACCTCCAAGGCCCTGACCCAAATCACCCTTAGGTACCACCCCAATGCATGTGATACATTGCCATTCCAATTTCCACAGACCCATAAATAACGCTCGCCCTCCTTTACTCCACCACAGGGTCCGATTCAAACGACGAGCTGCAGGACACCCCTACCAGCACACCTGCAAAGAGGGCCAAGACCAACGGCCAAAGACCCTCCACCCCAGCTGCACAGATCAAGACACGGCAGCAGCACAAATCAAGTGGCAGCACACAGGAGGGGACTTCAACAGGCACCCCAGCAGCCAGCATGCCCACACCAGCAGCACCACAGGTCCCCCCAATGGATGCCACAGAAGGCACTGCTTCTGATGGCAGCAGCACCATAGGTGACACTGCATTAATGCCAGCATGCTCCGACACAGACAACGGTGCTGTCGATGTAGGACCCATCCATGACCTGTCTCAATCCCCCTGTTTGTTTCATCCCGTACACCATGAGGATATCACGCAGGGGCACCCACAAGACGACGACTGGCCATCCCCCACAAGCCCTGTGGCAAGGCAACATGAGGTGATCAGCCCCTCTGTGACACCACCGCAAATGGGCATGGCCCAGCAGAGGCAACAGTCCCTCGACCAGGTGATCGTGCAACAGCAGCAACTGGCCACGCTCCTCAAGGAGCATGCTGATGAATGTGGGGCTTCTAAGGCAGCCATAGAAACATCTACTGAGACACTTAGGGCACAAATGGAGCGAAGTACAGAGACACTAAGGGTACAAATGGAGAGAAGCACCGAGAGCCTGAGGGGGGAACTGCATGCGACGTCCAAAGACGTATGTGGTGAACTTGCCGCTGTGCGCCGTGTGCTCACTGAGCTCTCACAAACCCTTAGGGACATGCATGGACGTGAGCAGGCCGAGACATCATCCGTTGCAAGTTCCGTCCAGGGCAGCCCCCAACGTAGATCTGGGAGGAACCTGCGCTCCACAGGCAGGGGTGCCCCTGATACCCGGAGAGGGGGCTTGCAATAGCGTCTGCCCACTGACAATGAGCATCTTTGGACACTGGTGTTCGGGGGGGAGGTAGGAGGGTGGAGGGGGGGTGTTGGGCTTACTTGGGTGGCGGGTCGATGGGGTGTGTAATATAATTTCACATATGCTATAAACATTACATAATCATCCAATGAGATGTGTGGACATTGATCTTTGTGTACGAGGCCTTTATAGGCGTACAGTCCACATTGTGCATGTTCCAGACACACACAGTGCCACAAGTCCCGTGTCCATGCATCAGCCACCAGGCGTGAGTGCTAGAAGCATGAATCTATGATATTCTGACGAATTTCACGGGCCTCCTGTGCCTCGCGGACTCCTTGAGGTGCTGCCACATCCCCAGCCTCATCATGACCATCTTCAGGTGCTTGCAGTTCTGCGTCAGGGGGCATGGGCACATTTCTACGTACGCACATGTTGTGTAGCATGACACATGCCATGACTATCTTTGCAACCTTCTCATGGCGGTACAGGAGTGCCCCGCCAGACCTGCTGAGGCAGCGGAAACGAGCCTTCAGTAGGCCGAATGCCTGTTCTATGACTACACGGGTACGTGAGTGGGCATGGTTGTAGTCCTCCTCATGCTGGTTCTGCGGGTTCCGGAGTGGTGTAAGGAGCCATCTCTTCAGTGGATACCCGGCATCACCTGTATGTGGACAATAAAGGATGTTTGTGGAATGACATTGCTACGTACGCATCCCCCCCCCTTCCTGCCAGGTCATTGCCGCATCACATACCCCACATTATCATGCATGGAATGAGACTCACCGAGTAGCCAGGATCTGTTCCCTGCGTGTCGCTCCATGTAGCGTGGTATTGTAGAGTTCCTCAAGACCATAGAATCATGGGTTGATCCAGGAAATCGGGCACAACAATGTGTAAAGATCCTGTTGGAGTCACACACCATTTGTACATTAAGAGAATGATATTGTTTCCGGTTGCGGTACTGGACCTCCATGGCATGTGGGACAACCAATTCCACATGGGTGCAGTCGATGGCACCAATGCAACCCGGTATGCCGGCAAGTGCATGGAATCCCACTTTTGTGTTTGTAATCTCCAGCTCCGAGCGTGGTAATGAGATGTAGTCGTCTGCGTGCTTCAGGAGGGCATCGAGCACTTGCAATAGTGTCCGTGAGAACAGTGGCTGTGAAATGCCATGCAACTGTCCGACTGTGTGCTGGTAGGTGCCTGTGGCCAGGAAGTGGAGTACAGACACCACCTTCAGTAGGGGTGGGATGGCGGTTGGGCTATCTATCATGCTGACAAGGTCAGCGTGTGTCATGTCCACCATGGCGATTATGGTGTCCCGGTCCAAACGGTAGAGGGTGTGGATCTGCTCAGCAGTGAGGTTGAACGGATGAGCTCGGAGGCGTGGGATTGCGGGCTGCCTGCGTGGTGGTAGTGGCTGTGCTGGTGGGCCTTGCTGGCCCTGCCTTGCCCTCCTCCTCCTCCTGCGTCTCCTCTGTGCGGCCGGTTGTTGTAGTAGTTGGTGTTCGTCTTCTTCTTGAAGTTGGAGTACTTGCAGTGCTATCAGGTCCCCCAGGGCCAACATCGCTAGTCCTGCCGGTAGCATTTTGGAGTGGGTGTGGTTGTGGGAGGGGGTTGGGTGTGCAATTTATGTGTTTTCAGGCTGTGTAGCCTCCACCTGTGGTGATTCATTCCACCTGTGCCAGCTGCAATCCCCTTTGGGCGAGCACTGTACCGAGGTTCACCGACGGGCGGGGCGTCCCATTTGTGAGTGAAGCCAGTTGCCATTTTCACACACTGCCGCACTACATGGATGAATTTGTGATTTCAAGCGGTCACAGATGCCTTTTCGACGTGATGTTGCAAATGAGGAATTCGAAGGACGGCGCTTTCGGTTTTCAGCTAGCGGCGAGGAGACGCCCACAGGTCTGACTGCAAATATAACGTTCTATTGTTTAATGTCCTTGGGATAGGGGCCATGGCGAGAATGCAATGATTGATATGAATAGTATGGGATGCGCAATAGCGTAGTGGACGATTAGGCAGGACGTTCCCAAATACATGTTACTTCGCAACACTATTATTCCGGCCTGGAGCACAGTGGATTTTGCAGACTGCATTACGCACAGACTCAATGGAGATTTCAAATGTTATGTGAGTAAATAATCAGACGTTTTTATACCGGGATGAGGGAATGATGTATGGATGCATGGACAGATGATTTAATTGAGAGTTTGCCATGTACATGGCTTTTTGGAATCTATCCCCTTCCCCTGCGCTATGTGATGCAGAGCTGCCATAGTGGGACCATTGTCTATCTGCCCTTGTTGAACCCTCCCTGTCTCGACGCGCCTTCCAACACTTGTGTCTATGCACGTTACTAATCCCATCTCATGGATTCTGTTTTAACAGACGCATGCACACAAACACTCGTTTGTAATAGTGTTTTCACCTCGATTTATATTGTTATGATTGGCAAGTGATTTTTGGGTGGAAATAATCCTTTTGAGTGGGCTAGCATGCATATGGCTGTAGATTTAGTGTGATCATTGAAGTGAGTAATACTAATGAAGTTCTGATGCCCATACTATTCTTTTTCATTTCATTTGGGTGACAGGTATCTCCTCCCCTTTTGCCGCTGCCATCTGTATGCCACTCCTGCAGATGGCTTTTACTCCCGACACCTGCTGCTTCGATGTCATGATCTCTGCTTCCAAAAGGTCAGGGTTTTCCCAACTCCCTTGGAAGCAGATCCATAACCCAGGTTCCGAGTGCCAACCAGTCCCAATTGGGACCTTTTAGACCCAGTCCTGGCGCCAGTGGCACCAGGCTCATAAATATGCCCAGTCCCAGCGCTGGAAGCGCCAGGCTCATAATGCTTGGGTGGACTTACCTTCAGCAGACCATGCTGCTTACTTGCCTGCCAGTTGAGCCTCTGATCCTCTTCTGTTTGGAACTACTTTTCCTGTTGGGTGGGGCTGGAGCCACTCCCTAGATTCAGAACACTGGAACTCTTCTGGAAGGCAGGAACTCTTTTCTTACCAGGAACTCTTTTCTTACTTAGGCGTGGCTGTGGAAGGAGACACCTAAGCACTACAGGAGGCTATTTAAACCACACCCGGTGGATGAATCTTGCTTTGCGTTATTCTGCAACCTCTGCAGCAGAACGCTCATCGTGTCTTCTGCATCCGGTCCTGGGCCTAAGGAAAAAGGCTTACCATCCTGAATCCAGTCTTCAGCAACACCTATAAAGACAAGAAAGAACAGGTTAGCATTACGGCATCTGAAAGGCAAAGGCTTACCATCCTGAATCCAGTCTTCAGCAACACCTATAAAGACAAGAAAGAACAGGTTAGCATTCCGGCATCTGAAAGGCAAAGGCTTACCTACTCTTCGTACGCTCCGGAGGCCTTCGGCGCTGCATCCCGCATCTGAAAGACAAAACAAGGTGCGTTTAAAGACATTGGGGAACTTTAATACTCACGTGCCATTACTCCTTTCCACATCTAATCCAGTGGGTATTCCGGCACCCTGCAGCCGCTCCGAACTCGTACCTGCAAAATAAAAAGACAGTTAGAGCGCATAGTGAAGCAGGCAACAAGCGCTTACTTACGTGCTTCCAGGCGCTTCTATTCATCACACGGGCTCCATCTTCAACTCACTTCAGCCCGTCATCCGCCATCGCCGGAACCCTGCAAAACAAGAGACATCATTACTAAAGACTTTAAAGACATTTGAATGACTCGAAACTTACCGTTCGTGCAGTAAACGACGGACAGCAGTCCTCTGAAGTCAAGAGGCCTGCGCTACCTATCCAGTGAAGAAACTGGTTACAGCACCCTGCCCCGAGGCAGATGGAGAGCTCGGCATTCACTTACCTAAGGTGAGAGCGTTAACCTTTGGGGGTCTACAGGAGAGGAGAAGAGGAAAGAGATAGGGACACCCCAATGACCCCAGTTCATTAACCCCATATTTTCTATCTGCAGACATCTTACTCTACACGTCAGGCATACAGTGCACAGAGGTCCAGCCCAAAGAGCCAACTGGGTGCTACACATCACCTTTGAAGATACGGTAGTCGCCCAGTCAAGACCGGCGCCTCTGCGAGAATCAGGTGAGCGTTACAGAACGCAAAGCCTACCGCAAAACTCTCGCCCAGGCGCTATGGAAACCTCGGATACTGACCCCCTAGCCCGGTTACTTGGGGAACTAAGGGCAGAAGTGCATGCAGCTCGTCAGGAAACAAATGCTCTAAGAAGGGAACTAATTATTTCCAAGGAGAGAACAGACAATCTTGCTAGACAAGTGCTACAGTCACAAGCCGGACAGACCCCGTTACCCGCATCAGGGGCAAATCTTCCTTCAACATCCTCTATGAATCCAGTGCAGATCAACCTACCTGGGAATGTACCTCTGGCTCCGCCCGAACGATTTTCTGGTGACCCAAAGAGGTTTGCAGTATTTATCAATCAGTGCCGGTTGCACTTCTTATGCCGGCCAGCAGCCTTTCCAACTGATCAAGCAAAAGTAGCTTTTGTACTTTCGTACCTTAGTGGCAATGCGGCAGACTGGTCGATCCCTCTAGTTAATCAAGATGATCCGGTTCTCCATGATTTTCAAGCCTTTCAGCTTAGTATGGAAAAACTGTTCGCAAGACATTCACAGGGGCAGGCCTTGGACAATGAGCTTCTTTCGTTGCGACAGGGTAATCAAGACCTTTTGGCTTATATTGCATCTTTCAATAGACTAATAGTGGAAACTCAATGGCCTGAGGACAAAAGGATTACGCTGTTTTATAGAGGTCTACGTGGAGAGCTCAAAGACGTTTTAGCCCAAGTAGTGAATCCCCCACCAGACTGTTCGGATTATATAGACTTGGTCGTTCAAATAGATCACAGGCTGCAGAACAGGAAGGCCGATCGTTCCAAGTTTGATGCTCGAGTATTTTCCAAACCGCCAACTCCTTCCAAAGGAGTAGACTCCGGGGAACCCATGCAAATAGGGGGTCTGAAAGGTCCTCTAACACAAAGGGAGCGGGAAAGGAGGAAACACTTGCAATTATGCCTATATTGCGGAAACTCAGGGCACTTTCTTCGAGACTGTCCGGTGAAACCTGCCAAGAAGGCAGTAGGAGCTGCAGTTACCAAAGTTACAAACTCTGAGCAGGGAAACGACCTCGCCCGACAAGAATAGAGGTCCTCTTGCCGAGCGTGAAAACCAGTTCCGTGACCTCGCATTTCGTGATACCTATGGTCCTCATTAGCCCTGATAATCCGGATCGATTACATGCAATTGAAGCTTACGTCGACAGCGGTGCCATCGGCAATTATGTGGATCATGAAATGGTTTTGAGGATGAATCTAACTCTTTGTCCCAAGGCTGTAAAGGACGTCATTACTACGGTGGATGGTACGGAGATAGCCTCCGGGCCAGTAACACATACCACTCAAGAGGTGACGCTAGTAAGTCAAGATGGACACCATGAGAAGATCGTGTTCGATGTGATCAAGGCCCCTCAGTTTCAGATTATTCTAGGAATACCTTGGTTAGAGAAACACAATCCTCTGATCGATTGGCGAGCAAGAACGGTCCAGTTTCCAGAATGTGTCTCTACTTGTCACCCTCCACCTGGTGTTGCACTGGCCGCAATTTCTTCAGAGACTCCCCAATTACCTCCCGAATACCTAGAATACCAAGATGTTTTCCGGAAGGATCAGGCTAACTCTCTACCTCCTCATAGGTCTTATGACTGCCAGATAGACCTGATACCTGGATCTACTCCTCCTTGTAGTAGAATTTATGCCCTCACCGAGCCTGAGAACCTTCACCTTCGACAATACCTGGATCAATACCTGGCAAATGGGTTTATTCGTCCTTCCAAGTCCCCTGCTTCTTCAGCTTTGTTCTTCGTTCCAAAAAAGGAAGGAGACCTTAGAACTTGTATCGATTATCGCTCCCTGAACCAGATCACCGTTAAGAATAGATATCCGTTACCTTTGATCCCTGAACTCCTGGACCAAGTCAGAAAAGCATGCATATATACAAAGCTGGATCTTAGAGGAGCTTACCACTTGGTACGAGTAAAAGAGGGCGATGAATGGAAGACGGCCTTCCGCACCAAGTATGGGCTATTTGAATATCAGGTCATGCCCTTCGGACTTTGCAATGCCCCGGCCGCCTTTCAATATTTTATGAACCATGTCCTCAGAGAGCTCATAGATGTATGTGTTGTTGTTTACATTGACGACATCCTCGTTTATTCTTCATCGGAATCTGAACATCGGAAACACGTGAAAATGGTCCTCGAAAGATTGCGTCAACACAAACTTTTCGCTAAGTTGGAAAAATGTGTTTTCAACGTGACTGAAGTTGAATTCTTGGGATTCATATTATCACCTGGCGGAGTGCGTATGGATTCAAAGAAGGTCGATGCAGTTCTCAAATGGCCATCACCATCCTCCGTAAAAGGTGTGCAAAGCATGTTAGGCTTCGCTAACTTTTACCGCAGGTTTATCCCCGAATTCTCTCGAATAGTCCAGCCCATCACTGCCTTGTTAAAGAAAAACAAACGTTTTGAATGGTCTACCGAGGCGGAACAAGCTTTCCAGGATTTGAAGACTAAATTTATCTCTGCACCAATCTTAAAACACCCTCGCCCCGAACTCCCCTACATCGTGGAAACTGATGCTTCAAGCCTTGCCATGGGGGCAGTTATATCACAAAAGGACCCGGTAACCAATCAGTTGCATCCCGTGGCATTTTGGTCCCGCAAATTCTCGCCTCCTGAAATCAATTACACGATTACTGACAAGGAACTTCTGGCTATCAAGTCTGCCTTTAAGGCTTGGCGGCATTATCTGCTGGGGGCCCGACGCACCGTTACTGTGATTACGGATCACCGAAACCTGCAATATTTGAAGACCGCAAAAGCCCAATCCTCTAGACAACTCCGTTGGGCATTATTCTTTGCCGAGTTTGACTTCATAATTACCTATCGACCTGGTACAAAGAACGGTAAAGCCGATGCCCTTTCTCGGATGGGAGTGGAAGAACACTTGGTCAACCCTAAACCTGTACCAATCATTCCCGAACAAAGAATTCTGGGTGTAATCGCCACAGAATCCATAGAGGAAGTTAAGGATAAAGCCAGGCAACTTGTAACTCCAGCAGACATACAGAATTGGCATCTGCAGGGAAAGGACTTTGCAGTAAAGGACAACTTATTGTATTTCCAAGAACGATTATACCTACCCAGCACAGATTTACAGAAAAAAGTAATCTCTTGTTATCACGACTCTTTAATGGAAGGTCATCCCGGTATAGCCAAGACCTCAGAAAAGATCAAGCGCTACTTCTGGTGGCCGTCTTGGAAAAAAGATATCAGAGACTTTATAATGTCCTGTGGAGTATGCGCCCAAAACAAGAGTCAAAAGGAAAGACCAGCAGGCCTCTTACGCCCTATTGACATCCCACCTCGCCCTTGGCATACGCTTTCTATGGACTTCATCACCGATCTACCTCCATGCTCCGGATACAATACGATTCTAGTAATCGTGGACTTATTCTCCAAGATGGCGCATTTCATTCCGCTCAAAGGCTTGCCAACAGCAGCAACTCTGGCCCGAGAATTTCTCAAAAACATCGTCCGACTGCACGGTTTTCCTTCGGTTCTAATTTCGGATCGAGGTAGTCAATTTATTTCTCATTTTTGGCGAAGTTGCTGTCGGTCGGCTCAAATTGATGTGAGACTATCGACCAGTCACCACCCTCAGACCGACGGACAAACCGAGAGGACCAATCAAACTCTGGAACAGTATTTACGCTGCATGCTGCAACAAACTGAAAAAACTTGGAAAGATATCCTTTGGATAGCCGAGTATGCCTACAATAACTCTGTCCATTCGGGAACTGGGAAAACCCCGTTTTTTCTTTTGTACGGCAGTCACCCTCGAACCTCGGAGTTGGATCCCCTCCAAGATCTTGAAACACCAGCAGTAGACTACCTGCATTCTACAATCACCCAAGCCTTTAAGGAAGCTGTTTCTCACCTTCAAAGGGCTAAAGAACAATACAAGAAAGGAGCAGATCAACATCGGAAGGAAGCCCCTCACTATCAAGTAGGGGATCAAGTCTGGTTATCCACCAAATATCTATCTCTAAAAGGGCCACGCACATTCAACCCAAGATACCTTGGTCCCTATTCCATCACTACCATAGTAAACCCAGTAGCGGTCAAGTTGGACTTGCCCCCGCACATGAAGATACATCCGGTCTTCCACGTCTCTCTATTAAAACCCGTGCAACCTCAAACCCGACTAACCAAATCTCCAAAACCTATCCTAGTGGATGGAGAACTCGAGTTTGAAGTCAAAAGCATTCTGGACTCCAAGATCTCCAAATCTAAACTATTCTACCTAATTGACTGGAAAGGCTACGGCCCCCAAGAGAGATCCTGGGAACCTGCTGAATATGTCCACGCTCCTCGCCTAATCAAAAGATTTCACCGAACATTTCCTGACAAGCCAAAACCCCCGGAGAAGCCCGGTTTGGGAGGGGCCTTGAGGGGGGGTACTGTCATGATCTCTGCTTCCAAAAGGTCAGGGTTTTCCCAACTCCCTTGGAAGCAGATCCATAACCCAGGTTCCGAGTGCCAACCAGTCCCAATTGGGACCTTTTGGACCCAGTCCTGGCGCCAGTGGCACCAGGCTCATAAATATGCCCAGTCCCAGCGCTGGACGCGCCAGGCTCATAATGCTTGGGTGGACTTACCTTCAGCAGACCATGCTGCTTACTTGCCTGCCAGTTGAGCCTCTGATCCTCTTCTGTTTGGAACTACTTTTCCTGTTGGGTGGGGCTGGAGCCACTCCCTAGATTCAGAACACTGGAACTCTTCTGGAAGGCAGGAACTCTTTTCTTACTTAGGCGTGGCTGTGGAAGGAGACACCTAAGCACTACAGGAGGCTATTTAAACCACACCCGGTGGATGAATCTTGCTTTGCGTTATTCTGCAACCTCTGCAGCAGAACGCTCATCGTGTCTTCTGCATCCGGTCCTGGGCCTAAGGAAAAAGGCTTACCATCCTGAATCCAGTCTTCAGCAACACCTATAAAGACAAGAAAGAACAGGTAAGCATTCCGGCATCTGAAAGGCAAAGGCTTACCATCCTGAATCCAGTCTTCAGCAACACCTATAAAGACAAGAAAGAACAGGTTAGCATTCCGGCATCTGAAAGGCAAAGGCTTACCTACTCTTCGTACGCTCCGGAGGCCTTCGGCGCTGCATCCCGCATCTGAAAGACAAAACAAGGTGCGTTTAAAGACATTGGGGAACTTTAATACTCACGTGCCATTACTCCTTTCCACATCTAATCCAGTGGGTATTCCGGCACCCTGCAGCCGCTCCGAACTCGTACCTGCAAAATAAAAAGACAGTTAGAGCGCATAGTGAAGCAGGCAACAAGCGCTTACTTACGTGCTTCCAGGCGCTTCTATTCATCACACGGGCTCCATCTTCAACTCACTTCAGCCCGTCATCCGCCATCGCCGGAACCCTGCAAAACAAGAGACATCATTACTAAAGACTTTAAAGACATTTGAATGACTCAAAACTTACCGTTCGTGCAGTAAACGACGGACAGCAGTCCTCTGAAGTCAAGAGGCCTGCGCTACCTATCCAGTGAAGAAACTGGTTACAGCACTCTGCCCCGAGGCAGATGGAGAGCTCGGCATTCACTTACCTAAGGTGAGAGCGTTAACCTTTGGGGGTCTACAGGAGAGGAGAAGAGGAAAGAGATAGGGACACCCCAATAACCCCAGTTCATTAACCCCATATTTTCTATCTGCAGACATCTTACTCTACACGTCAGGCATACAGTGCACAGAGGTCCAGCCCAAAGAGCCAACCGGGTGCTACACATCACCTTTGAAGATACGGTAGTCGCCCAGTCAAGACCGGCGCCTCTGCGAGAATCAGGTGAGCGTTACATTCGAGTTAATCAGTGGAGCACCATTACGATCTTATGGGACGATCGCCAATGGGCCACATGCCCTTACGCAGTACTAGTGGCTAGGAGCAACATATCAACCTTTCAGCTGGACTAGTGCCTACCTAATGGGACGGCCCTGCGGTTCTAGGTGCTTCCATGTTGCCTTTTTGAACGTGAATGTAGCCCCTGTGTACCATGAAGGAACAGGGCGTCACACAAGGAGTAGCTGGTCATTTATTGCGGATGCAGCCCACAGTATTGAAAATATTTTGGGGTTTATGACCTAATAGCTGTATGTGCTTGGTGAATTTGATGTGCATTAAAATTTTATTCTGATGTTAACCGTGTAGCGTTATTCTTTGCAAGTAATGTAGCATATTCCTATTTGTGGAGCGATGTATTGTGAGTAGATCTGCATTGGGTTCCGGCTTCTGAGTATAGTTGCGTGGTACTGTACTGGCCGCGTTTGCCTACGAAGCCCAGTAAGGTCAGGGATAGGGGCTGCCATTATGACTGTTTTAATGATGTCATGCTCAGGGGCGGGGGATTAGCTTTTGTGTAACAGATGCCGGTCAGCCAGGTGGATTGGTGGAATGATGTGATTATCAGAAAATGGCTGGTCACAGGTGCCTGTGTTTGCGTGCGTTTCTTGGAGGGAGACTGAGGTCATGTCCATTGGAATAGCTTCTGTATTCGTGCCATCTGTGCCCTGCAGCTCCCATTGGCCCCTCTTGAGATGAGCCTGGCTGCTCAGTCACTCTGCCAACTTGTGGGGTACATGCTTATGCTGATGGTTGGTTTGTTTACTGGCATGAGTACAGGGCTGGTGCAGTCTCCCTCAGGATACTGCTTTGAATGTTGCCTTACACTGGTGTCAAGCGATGGGGGCCTGTTGTTGTTTTGTCTCATATTTCAGTTCATTTTGCTGTACTTGAACCTTCACATGCCTGTGCTGCATCAGTACGGCAATGGTGACATGCCAAATATGGATGGCCACTCACAAGGCACTTGGAGCCCCTACATTCATTTGTTCGTTGGCATGCATGGGTGACTTGTACATTTCACTGGTTGCATTGTGTAACTTCATTGCACCTACGAGGAGTTGTGCAATGTGGGCAGGGAGTGGTGTACAGGCACTCAGTAGGGCCATTTACGGTTGGTTCACGATGCCGTAATTCTCACCATGGCGGAATGGTACTTTCCGCCATGCTTGATGGCGTTAAGTAAATGTCCGCTGGGGTCAGAATTCGCGTACCGTTGCGCCATGGTGGTAATTACGGATTTGCATGGCGCGCGTGCGCGTACTTGGTGCAGTTAGCGTTGGCGTTCACTACGGTGTCGCTAATGGCATCGTACTTTACGGTGATGGGTCATAATCGCACCGAGTGGTATTCGATGGCGGTATTACATTTCCGCTATCGTTTTTCGATTTCCGCCAGGGTCATAATGAGGGCCCTTGAGTTTAGATACAGGTCAGATTTATGTTTTTTTTCTCTCTGCAAGCCTTGAGCATAAGAGTGCAACAATGGATTGCTTCATGCTGACCAGATCATTTCTTATAGAAAAGCTCTGCTGCAGCAACTTTGACAAATGTAGGACCACCCTGCCTTTTCACTACTTGGTTGGAAAGAGGTCTTCAAGTGGACAGGGCCCAGCCTCGTATGTGACACAGCAAGGATCATAAAAGGTCTTCAAGGTGGCTCAGCAGCTTATAAACACATTTCATGCAAACAAGGAAGCTTGAATCCCTAAGAAGGGGCCCTTAAAAATCAGACACATCATCTCTTCCTAGGAGAAACCTAGATGTGCATCATGAAGAAAGCTGTTTCATTGTTTTCTCTGTGTAATGTGTTATGTCTTGCTTTCTCCCCTGTTCCTGTGTTGTGAGCCTGGGTGCTGTGGAATGCTTGTAGAATGCCTGCCTCTGGAATGTTGAGAGAGTGTTTGAGAGCTCCTTGCAGTTTGGAGGCTGGGGCTTGAATGATGGCATTGAGGCTTCAGGGGCCAATCAGAGAGGATGTTGTGACGTGGCTAATGGCTGAGGATGTCGAATGATGTGCCATTGAAGGGGATGGACAGCATCACACACTGTACAACGGTTTGCCGCTGCACGCCTCTAAGGGTTTGAACTGAGTCTCAGAGGAGGAGATGTGTCCTGATGGTAATGCTGCTGAAAAGAAAAAGCGGCAGGTAACATCTAGTGCGGCGCCCAGCATGGAATGCTATCCGAGCCGGAGCTGGGAGTTGTTTCAGGAGAGCCGTGTGTGTGCTGTCAGCATAGTGAACAGCTGGGTGCTGTGTTTGGAGACCCATGTGGGCACAGTCAGCTCAGTGAACAGCTGGTACCTGAAACAGTCAAGTTGGCAGTGATGGAGGTTGGGCCCAACGTGTGTTGGGGTCGGGGTCACAGGTACCAGCTTGACAGCTGCTCTGGGTATGGTGTGGATGGAACTATGCTGTATCCTGACTGCGTCTCTGGGAAGCAGGAATTGACTGTTCGCTGGGAAGAGCTCTGGGGTTTTTGCCTTGGTTGTGGGGCTGACCTGGGTGATTCAAGAAGTCAATATATGGCAGTTTTCCACAAGCTAGATCAGGGCTTTGTCATTTTTCAGGGAGCTGTCCATGCTGAACCGTGAATATTGATCAACAGTGTTATATGAAGTGAAGCCTGTTTGGGTGTAAGTTGTCCATTGGTACGTTGTGGATTGTGGTGGATCTGGGACGTGTCTGGTGTATTTTGGTAAAGACATGTCCTCTGTTAGTTGAAGGAAGTTGAAATTTGGTTTGTTCTTGCATGTTGATTTAACTTTTGCCTCCACAGGTCTGTCAGAATATGGACGTGAGAATAGGGCATGGACTTACTGGGGGTTACTTGTGTATGTGGTGTGTGTTGTGCTCACTGGGTGGCCTGGCAAACCACCTTGTGGGGTTGGACAGTTTTGTTTGTGTTTTGTGTGGCAGGGTAGTGCCAGCCACCTGGGCTGCTAGCTGCCAGCACATGGCACACCACAGCACTTTGGGGAGGTATTATGTGCCCGTGCCATTTGCGTTCATGGTTGTGGCTGGAGAAATGTTGTTGAGTGTAGTTTACCTCATTAGTTTGTTTCTGTGGAGGTGGACCCCGCACTCACATGTTTTTTTGCCATTTGGTCAAGTGTGCTTTGCCATTGTGTGTTGGGGGGACCCCAGTACCCTTTGTGGGGGTGTCGCTCCCACACCTTGAATGTGGTGGTCTCAACCTATGTGTTGTTCTTGTGGTTGGGGTGCTCCTTGTTGGGGCACTGGTGGTGCATTTTCATGCGCCATCTATTTGCGGTGGTGTAGTGTTGCTTGTCTGTCGAGCAGCCTCAGTGTTGGTTTGGTTAGGTGATAAAGTGGTTTTGTTTGGTTGAGATGGGTAGTCAGCAGTCGTTCCGTGGGGTTTGAGGCCGGTCCCTTGTGTGAATTCCTGCTGTTTGGTCAACGGTGTGGATGGTGACGTGTTTTCAGTTGTGATGTTTTTCTAGCATTTCATTGGTAGGACGGTTGAGGGGATTTTATGTATTTAAAGTTTATTTATTTATTTAAATATGGTGGCGAAGGCCCCCGCAGGCATTGATTGGGGCTCCAGGTCTGGGGTACGAAGGGGTCTGTGGGCGCACAGGAAGGGTTGGCAGAGCAGAGGATGGGAAGTGTAGAAAAAATCTGAGTGAATGGGGGATAGTGGGGAGAAGGTACTGAGGGGTGGGAGGGAAAGGAGGCTAGTGAGATCACAGATTTTTAAGCCTTTTGCAGTGAGAGACGAAAGAATGAAGAGAGGTCGGGGGAAGAAGGGTAAAAACTGATGGTCCTGGATAGTTTGTGACGGTAAAAATGGAGAGAAGAGATGAGGTTGGTGTAGCAGTGTGATGTGACAGAGTGCAGGATGTAACAGAGTATGGGGAGTGATTCCTTGTAGGCGACAAAAAGAACCTGGGAAAGGATTTTACAGCAGCGATGGATGTCCATATAGTATGATGAATCAGTAGTGATTCCCCCCAGAATCTTGACCTGGGACCCTTCTCGTGTGGCCAGGGGAAGGCAGATGCTTCCTGATCCCAACCCTGGGGGTGGTGTTCTGTGGGAGGATCACATGGGGTGGGAACAGGCCAGGAGGAAGGAGAAACTCCCTTGTTTAATTTTCTCTGAACCCCCAATCTTGGAATGGCTTATTGTAAGGTAGAAGAAGTTAGGAAAACTAACTTGGTTGGCAGGGACTTCAAGTCCCATAATTCTTCAGTACTGGGACGAGGAAAAGGGATGCAGAGGAATATTGCTGTGGGAGCAATCAGCTAATTAGTGTAAACGACCTACACCTGAGGGAGACTGAGAGGCATAAAAAGCCCCCTCAGGTGCAGGAAGAGGGAGAACATGAACAGCAGGAGCAGCAGGAAAGGAGAAAGCAGTGCAGGCTGCAGAGGAAAGTGAAGCTGGCACGAGAGAAGACGCCGGGACCATTGTGCAGCCAAGAGCGGTGTCAAGTCCTGTGAGGGTCTTTGCCTCAAGCTATTCCTGTTGCAGAGGTTGCGCAGTGGGAAGCGTAAGAACGGGACGTTTGCCCATTGAAGGCTTGTTGTGCAGAGGTTGCGCAGCAGGAAGAGGAAGTAGCAAGGGAAGTGTACCCTTGTTAAAGGCTTTAGGTGGCTGGGTTGCACCTGAGCCTCTGCCGAGTGGAGGAAGCTCCAATTTCGAGTGGCGTGAGCGGCGGTGGACCAGACGAGGCTGTTTGCCTGACCGCGAGGAGCCACAATGACAGAAGACCTGCGAACACCAAGCGGAGCTAGATTGAGCGACTTACCTTGTGAGTTCACAGCTTGCAAGGGACTCCGGATCGCTCTGACACTATCCACGGCAGGCAGTTTCACTCGCGTGTGAGTGAGAGAAGCAGTGATTACAATTCTGAATACTGAACCGTACAAAACCAACAAATGTTTTACTTATTAAACCAAAGTGACTGTGCAAGCAAGCATGTGGGTTGGTGGAAGGGCCAAAATCCCTGTGGTGAAGCTTTAGTCCAAACAAAAGCATACAAACAATACCAAGCAAAAGAGTATTTAAAAACCCGGCAATACCAATATAACAACCATTGCTCAAGATTTCGGGAGGATAGCTCAGGGGCAACGTGCTCGCCTTACAAGCAAGACGACATGGAGCACCACAGGTTTGTCACAATTGTCACACTGTCACAATTGTCACAAGCTTTGACACTCTCCTCCCGATGACTGTAAGATCCTCTCCGTGCCCAGATCCAACCGTTCTGGAGGGGGTGTAGCCTTGATCTTCCCAGAGTGGATTCCTGCCTCTGTCATTCCTATGCAGGCCTACTCCTCTTTCAAATGCCTTGTCTGAGGCTTTCTCTCTCTCCTTGCCACTCACTTACCATGGCTACTATCTATCAGCCACCTGGTCAAATCACCTCCTTCCTCTCTGAGTGGGCGGACCTCACTTCCTCCCTCCTGGCCTCAACTACTCAACTCCTCGTTCTTGGAGACTTCAACATCCATCTGGATGCTTTCGCGACCTCTGTGACTCTCTCTCTTTTTCTATTCTCCCCTCTGGCCCAACTCACTCTGCTGGGCCCACTCTGGATGCTCTGATCTCTTCAGACCTCCCCCTCTCTATCCCTCTGACCACTCCTCTCTCCTGGAGTGATCACTCTCTCATTTCCTCCCATCTCTCCCTCTCTACCCATCAGGCCAAGCCAACTCCAACACTGCCATGTACCTTCTCGGTCATCCGACCCATGAAGCGTGTCAGTTGAGGCTTCCACTTCCACTTTCTCTCCCCCTCCTCCTCCTCTGGCTGACTCACATCCTGACACAGCCCTTTCCATGCTCTACTCTTCTATCTCTGATACTCTTGATGTTCTTGCCCCTGTCATGAACATCCGCTTGAAGCCCAAAACCAAGTGCAACTCTTGGTATGACTCTGACCTAGTTACCCTTAAACGCAAGTGTAGGGTGGCTGAGAGGAAATGGCGGGCTTCTTGTGCATCCTCTGACAAACTGGCCTGCGCCTGCTACAAAGGCAATACCAGCTCCTTGTCCGCACTAAGAAGGGAGCCCACATCCAAGCCTGCATCTTTGTGGCATCTAACAACTTGGCCGTACTCTTTAAAATCTGCAAGGAGCTGGCCAACCCTGCTGCATTCTTTACCTCTCCTGTCGCCTCTGAGGCCATCTGCATGGCCTTTGCCTTTCATTTCATCTCAAAACCCAGGACATCCTGTCCACCCTCTCGTCCTCTCCTCCTCCTCCCGCTTCTCTCTCTGCTACCTTTGGCCCCCCTGCAGCCGCCTCTCCTCCTTCTTTCTCATTTTTTTCTCTGTTCTCCCTTGAAGAGATTTCCAGAAAGTCCAATCTATGAAAGTATCGTCAAAACAGGTTATTTCCTGTTCATCCAAAACCATCAAGGACCACATCGACACCCTTGCTCCTGCTCTGGCCGACTTCTGCAACCACTCCTTCGCCTCTGTAGCCTTCCCCTCCCCTCTGAAGCACTCTCTTGTGCACCCTCTTCTCAAGAAACCCATAGCCGACCCCTATTACCCGGCTAACTATCACCCGATCTCTATCACTCCTTTCCTGGGCAAACTCCTGGAAAAGCTGGCCATCTCCCAGCTTAATCTTCACTCCGATTCTGTTGGTTGTCTCCATGACCATCAGTCTGGCTTCAGAGCTGCCAGAAGCATGGAAAGTGCTCTCCTGAACATCCGTGAAGACCTGCTCTCCACCCTTCATTCTAATATCCCATCTGTCCTCATCCTACTCGATCTTTCTTCTGCCTTTCACATGGTCAACCATGTCATCCTGCTCAATCGCCTCCGTGATAAGCTTGGTATCACTGATCAGGCCCTGGCCTGGCTGACACCCTTTCTCTCCAACCGACCCTCCTAGGTCCAACTTGGGTCCTTCCTTTCCTCTATCTCACTTTCTACCTGTGGCGTTCCCCAGGGGTCTAACCTCTCTCCTTGGCTTTTCAACCAATACCTGGCACCGCTAGCCCACTGCATTTCTGCTCTCTGCTGAAACTTTCAGTGCTGTGTGGATGACAACCAACTTGTTTTCAGGCTCCCCTCTGCCACCTCTTCTCCCTCTCTCATCTCTGACTGTGTGTCTGCAATCCAGGTGTGGTGCGCCGCCAACAACCTCTTCCTTAATGCCAGTAAGACAGAGATCCTCCTCATCGGCACTCCTGCACCTTCCTTTCCTGTCACTCTCTGGCCGGCCTCCCTTGGCCCTCTCCCTGCTCCCACTTGCGAGGCTAAGAACCTCTGGGTCATCTTCGACTCCACGCTTTCCTTTTCTCCACACATCTCTGACGTCTCAAAAAAAGTCTAACTACCAACTGCACCTCCTCGGAGGTATTCTTCTTTGCCTCTCCTTCCCCCATTAGCTCACTGTTTCCAGAGCTCTGGTTCTCTCTAGGCTGGACTATTGCAACAGCCTCTTTGTCAATCTGCCTGCAACCACTCTCCGCCCTCTGCAGCTCATCCAGAACAGGACTGTGAGACTTGTCCTTGGCCTCAAGCCCTGCGATCGTATCTCTCCAGCCCTGAAATCCCTTCATTGGCTCCCAGCGTCTGCAAGGATTAAATTCAAGACCCTTTGCATTGTCCACAAGGCTTTCTGGTGCCTGGTTCCGCAATACCTTGAACTCTCCCTCTGTAAATACCTTCCTACTTGAGCTCTTCGCTCCTTCACCTCCAACTCCCTCAGGATCAGTCGCTTCTCCAAGCAACAAGTTGGGGGTAGATCCCTTTCCTCTGCTGGGGCATGCATCTGGAACAGCCTCCCTGCCTCTCTGAAACTTGAGGAGAACCATCTCCGGTTCCGGAAGCACCTCAAGACCTTCCTCTTTGCTTCTGCCTTCGCTCTTCCTCTCCCCTGCTAAACTGTCTGCTTTGGCACCAGGCACCTGGTTACCCTCTGATATCGGGCCCAGATCCCTGCCCTCCCAGCCACACATCCGCACTGCCTCCTGACAACCCTTGCACTTGGGTCTGTATCTGCTACCCTACAGTCCCCTTCGAGCACTTATAATACACCCGTTGTTTACACCTTATTTTCGCACTTACCACCTACTGGGCACACTACCTGTTGTTCTATCACGTGTTCAGCACTTTCCACTCTTCCCCTGCCCCTCGCACTTCCCCCTTCCCTCTCCCCTGCACTCGCACGTTCTTAATGTCACTGGGCCTAGTAAGATCGTTGTTCTGTCCTCCCTTGTTTCCCCTCCCTTGCCTCGTTGCGCTCTGAAACAATTGTGTATTGGCGCAATACAAATAAAATATCATATCATGTAAATATCAGCCTCAGAAGGAAGGTGAGTAACAGCAATATTCAATTGAATATAAATGATTTCATCCATAAAACATGTGGACAAGGAATTACAGACGGCCTCAGAGGAGGGAAGAGGAACCGGTAAGCTAGTAGAGAGATTACGAACCACTTTGAACAACTCCCTGGGGTGATTCACAGAAGTTTCAATAATAGATGCAACGTAGACACGTTTGGCACATGAAATGGCTAGATGATACTGGGAGGTTGCCAGAGACAAGGCAAACTTTTTCCTGGGGGTATAAGAGTGCCTCCACTTTTGCTCCATCTGCCTGCATTGTAGGCGAAGGGCACGCAGCTTGTCCATGAACCACTGCTGAGAGGGGCGTGAAGATAGCCTAGATGTCTTGAGCTGAGCAAGGCTGCCTGCAACTGTGGTCAGAGTACTAGTTAAAGAATTCATGTCCACAGGGGACAGCCCTGAAAGTCGGGCAAGTATCAAAGAGGTCATATCAGATTTAGATACTGAGCGCCATCCACGCCGCTGGACTAATTTGGCTGGTGGAGCAGATGGCGGGCCCTTAATGCCCCAGGGGAAGGGAACAAAGAAATGATCAGACCACAGGATTTGAAAGGCCACAAAAAGAGTGATCTCAGCATCTGCTGAGAAAATCAGGTCCAAGGTGTTACCTAAGGAATGGGTCTGTTCATGAACCTGCTGGGGGAGGGAGATTTCTTTCATAGAGGACAGAAAGCTTTGAATCTTAAAGTTCTCCACCTCATTGACCTTAAGATTAAAGTCACCCACAATTGTAATTGTTTATTTATAACATGCTTAATACCCAGAGATTTCTAAGCGCGGACTCGGGCATCGAACCTGTGTTGCTCTGCGTCGTCTTGCTACCAAGGCGAGCACGTTGCCCCAGAGCTATCCTCCCGACACAATGGCATATCATCCTGACAAAGACAGTGTTTGTTTACTTGAAGGAGATGAATTTAAATCCTGTTCTTACTCCAGGAGAAGTTGGAAACTATCACTTCTTTTCGTACATTGTTGATACAACTGAACTTTTTATTATCAAGTTTTGAATCCGAAAGAACTGTGTTGGAACTTTGTGGCAAAACAGAATTTCCTGATTTCTTTTGAACTGTGGAGCAAATCCTTGCTCAAACCTGGGGAAGGGGAATTAACCCAGGTTATGAGAAGAGGCAGTGGCCACATTGTGATGTGGTTTTATGTTATATATAATTGTTGGATTAAACTGCCATACATTTCCTTATTGATTTATTGAGTATACAAGTGTGAGGGACAGATATCCTTTTGTAAGAGTATTTTCTTTAGTTTATTCTAGGCAGGAAAATCCTTGTCAGGGTAGGGATAGAGTGGCGTATATCCTACCTTTTTATTTAATAAAATGCTAAAGTTGAAAACTCTTTACAAAGTTGTCGGCCTCACATTTCTTACCCCTCACAATAGGTTCTGAGATGCTGGATGGTTGGGGAAATCCAAGGTTCAATGCACAGGCAAGAGGGATAATGGTACTCAACGAGAGCACTAGTGCTAGGTTAAAATCTGGGAAGGCCTTCTCACTGGAGTTGGTAACAGATGGAAAGAGCACCTAAAGGAAGGGCCTGACTTTATTCAGATGAGGAGTTATTTAGTCCAGTGAGTTTCAGAAAAATTGGGCCGACTGATTGTGGAGGGTGACCAGAAAATGGTCAGAGTATGAGGAGTCAAGGTGAAGACAGTGGCTGTAGTCATGTTTACGGCAGGTTGAATTGACAGGTGTTCAGTGTCAGAGATTTGATTAAGAGGTCTAAGTCATTGGAAAAGAGAGATTGAAGACTCAAAGAGGTCAATAGATGAGAATTATGCAAGAGGAGGTGGAGCAAGGAGCTGAATACAAACATACTCAAAAGAAAATGAGATTAAGTAATTGGGGAGAGAGGTGGATGGCGTGTCTTTACTAATCATAAGACCTCCCATCCTGCCATCCTGCTACCCATTCTGCCATCCTTTTAGGATAATCAGTAAGAGTAGGGAAAGTTAGAGGAATCAGTGTGAAGGGCTTCTAGTGAGGCTGATGAAGATATGGGGCCTCATTACGACCCTGGCGCTAAGTGTTTAACGGCGCCGTAAAAGGCTGCGGCGCCGTTAAACACTTAGCGCCTAATTACGAGGTCCCTTTGCGGGACCCGACCTTAACGGCTGGTTTTTCCAGCCGTTAAAGTAGGCACCCGCAAAGGGACCTTGGTGGTAATTACGGTACCGCAATTTGCGGTACTGTAATTAGCGCCTTCCCCATTCCCATTGAGCCCTATGGGTCAAAAATGGGAATGGGGAAGGGCCATGGCAGCATGGGGAATTACCGCCCCACCAACCTCGGAATGGGGTGGTAATTCCCCATTCCGCCATGGCAGACACCGGCATGGACCATGGTGCTAATAGCACCATGGTCCTCCGCCTAGGTCGTAATGAGGCCCATGGTGTTTACCCCATTGATACACACAGGTTACTGGTTATCAGCACATAGAGACCCATTTAATGATATAGTGTGGAATTTAGGGCCCAATTCTGCTAGAGGTGTAACACACCCATGGCCCTTAGGGCCATATTCTGCCTGGGTTGTAATTCATGAGTGAATTCCTGATTCGGAATGTACATTTGCTTTTTACACCAGTTTTCTATCTTTATAATGGGACCTATTCTGCTAGAGGTGGAACAACCCCATGGGGATATTACACCTCTAGCAGAATAGGCCCATTATAAAGATAGGAAACAGGTGTAAAAAACAGGTGTACATTCTGAATGGGGAATTCACCCATGAATTACACCTCTAGCATAATTACACCTCCATCGGAATAGGCCACTAAGTCCAGACATGCTTCCTTTATCACTATGTCCCGACATCATCCCTTATCACTGTGTCCCTTCTTGAGTAACAAACCCACTGCCTGCGTATTTGTAATGATCTTAGGGTGTGAGGGAAACCGTGTTCATTTTTAATTTAATTCATATTTTTACTTTATCCTCCAGAATGTGCAGCATAGTTTATATGAACAAACAAACACCGCTTTCACCACAAGAAGTATTCAACATTTTAAGGCATCACCTAAAAGGCAATATTTCCACACTTCCGGCAACTAATCCAGAAAATGGTCAGGTGTTCCTATACAGTTATGAAGGACAAAAGCATAGAAAAGATGATTGGAGATGTGATCAGTATAAATGGATTCAGAAAGGAAGGCATGCTCTGCCGAGGGCCAGTCCTCTGGTGTGGAAGACCTACTTCCAAAGATTAATTGGTAGAGAGGAAGTTACATTTTACAGATATGGCTATGAAGTTCTTGATGGAAGTGTTGAAAAAGTGATTGTCCATTATCTAGGTGAAGACAAAACACCTGAGCCATGCATGCCTCATGGGAATATTAGAAAATACCCCTTAAGAGCTCATTTCGCACAATGCCATCTGTGCTGATAGAAATTGCTGAAAATAAAGATTTAGGTCCAACTTCAATTTACCAGAAAATAATTGCAGAATGTGATGCTTCCCCTACCCACATGAGAGTTACAGTGCCGAAAAATACAGAGCAAATAAAAAATAAACTTAAGTATGGGAAACAGAAATGTAGTATCAGTCATGATGATTTATATAACATCTTCGAGCTTCACTATGCACTGGAAGGGTTTGTATGCCATTACTCTCTGGTTCCCGAACTTATTGTAACTTTGGCTCTTCCAGACATTATCAATATTTTTGAGGAAGTGATGAAGTTGAATTCAAGAACCCTAATTTCATATGACACAACATTTCAATTAGGTGATCTTTACCTCTCTCCACTAATATTTCAATGTTCATTGTTTGAGGAAAATCCTGCAATCCCTGCCTTTGTTCTGATTCATGATAAACGCACAACGATTGTCCATGAAACATTTTTTTCTTTTGTAGCAAAGCGTATGCCTCAAATTAACCAGAGTTCCATTACTATAGTAACAGACAGAGAAGCTGCTATTGTGAAATCTGTAGAGAATATTATTCCAAGATGCAAGCATGTGATTTGTTGGAACCACATACTGAAAGACGTGGAATTCTGGGTTTCAGGTCATGAAGGAGGAAAAGCAGACAGAAAAGTGTACACCAATAATATTCTACAGCTCTTAGACTGCAAAACTGAAGAAGACTTTCGAACATTGTTGGAAAAACTAAGGGCCACATGGAGTGCTTCTTTTGTGAAATATTTTGAGGAAAAACTGAGCAAAGACATTTTGACAAAGGCAGGCAGATGGGTCTTGGAAACAGTTGGCATTTATAGGAAAACCAGTGGAGTTACGACTAATGTGTCAGAAAGCATGAATGCAGTGATGAAAAGACTGACTAAGCACAAAGAGGTTCACATGGATGAAATGGTATTGGCAATCTACTTTTTGCAAACATTTTATCTAAAGGAAGTGTTGAGAGGACAGTGTGGTATGGGGAATTATCACCTGTCAAACAGGCATGCTGGCAAAAAACTTAATTCTGGTGATATTGAATTCCCATTTGATTACATACCTGTGGAAAAGATAGTGGACTTTATAAAGAAGGGTCACTATGATGAAGAACCTGTAACAATATCAAAAGGTGATGAGCGCAAATCAAATGCAATGGAAGGCCTAGCAGACTTGATAGTTAAGCAAAACCGAGTATTTCTTCAGGCACAGTCTGGATGTTTCATAGTTACCGGATTACGAGACAAAAAGTATGTGGTAAAGTTATTCCCAGTTGAAACATGCTCTTGCAACAGTTCACGAACATGCTACCACATTCTGGCTGCACAGAAGTCAATTGGTAAGAGTTCAAGTAAGAAAAGAATAGTGTATTCTCTGAAAAAGCTCAGGATGAATGTCAGAAAAGGCAAATCTGGAAGGAAAAGAATTAGACAGAAAGATGAGCTGCAGACTGTAGCCGCAATGGATTCTATTCTGATGAGTGAAACTAAATTTGATGACACTCAGGAAGACATTAAAGCAAAAAATAAACATTCTAAACAATTGAACCCATATGAGAATGTTCCCAAGAAAGAACATTTTACCTCTTTTCTGGTAGACGAGTATGATCTGGGTGTACCGCAGCGGTCAAGCTCACCTAAACAAACAAATAAAACGGTGCCCCTTCCATGGGACTTAATACCAGATTATCCACGCATGTAGAGTGTCCTAGTTCAAAATATTTACATCAATGTTGAAGACATGAAATCTCTCTTAGGTGATAACTGGCTGGTTGACACAGTCATTGAAGGCTTCTTGCTTACTAGAGCTTCTCTAAAATATGTCACTGAATGTGATGTATGTGTGAGTGTTTTCAGTCCATTCATAATTCATTCCATTGACTTACGTGGATACTCTTCATGTGTTCACGAGTTTGGCATCAAATCAGATATTATGGCAAAGGACATCTGGATCATCCCCAAAAATGTGCAAAATACTCACTGGGTACTTATGCTGGTGTTCATGAGGTGGAAGATTATTCTATATTTAGACTCCAATAAAACCCTCTACACAAAGTACATAAACATACTACAAACATTCATGGACATGCAGGTGGCATCCACAATTGACTGGTCTAAGTGGACAATCCATGCTCCTCATGATGTACCAGCTCAGCATGATTCATCCTGTTGTGGACTATTTCTCTGCTTATTTGCACATACATTGTGTAGTGGGTCACTTGTACCATTCCCTGCAGACATGACTGCTGTGCGGCAGTGGATAGCTATGGAATTAATTAGTGGAAAATCCTTTCTCCCAAAATCACAGTTGAAGAAACAAAAATATTGCAGAGCAAAAAAAGAGATTAAGCAGAATATTAAGAAAGATTTTGATACACCTTTTTCAAGGAATCCTCCAAAAGAGGCAACATCCACTGTTGAATTCTTATCTACAGCATTAGATGACTATTACACAGCAACTTGGTTCCTCTGTTTCATGGGTAAACTCTGTAAAAAACCAACAAAATCAAAAATGATACTCTGCCAGGGACTATGCCAGGACTGGTATCATTTGTCTTGCCTTGACCTAGCTCATTTCCCTAGTGGTCTGTACAAATGTCCGAAGTGCATTTAGGGAAGCACTATGTATTTGAAAAAACAGAATAAATCTCTTCAAATATACACATATGTCTACCAAAAGACCAATAAAATATGACACTCACACTGCATCAAAGTTTATGGACAACCTTTGAAAGACATTTTATGTTAAGTTTTATGTGACTTGTTAGCACAACATTTGCCCGATGCAGCTGGTTCAGGCAACACAATCTGCTTGTCTTGTGTGCTAGATTAACAGGAATAGAAGGCAGGTTTTACTGACATCCTACAAGTGAGATGATCTCCCAAGGCTCTCAGGTGGCTTGGTCAAGAG
This sequence comes from Ambystoma mexicanum, assembly GCF_040938575.1. NCBI lineage: Eukaryota > Metazoa > Chordata > Amphibia > Caudata > Ambystomatidae > Ambystoma > Ambystoma mexicanum. Next base: position 624,332,006 of record NC_090936.1, read on the forward strand.
TTTGAAGAAAGGGATGGCATATATTGTGAAAGGGAGCTCATCCATACATGTCTTATTGGTAGCTTGAAACCATGTTATAGTATCTCATTTACAATGTTATTTCATGTATTTACATTTGGTTAAATGTTATAAAATCTATGCTAACATACAAGTACTAATGTCTCTCGCCTTTGCTGATTTATTACACTGAGGGTGGTAAGTGACACTGGTGAATTGTACTTAGTGCCATTGCTGAATTTGGGTATTCATTGCAGTCATACCCAATGCCCCATCTTACAAACTTGTCACACAAAGTTGCACTCCTCTGCCTGTGCCTTCCACTTGTGCAGTGGAATGTATATAAACATAAGCATATCCACAGCACTAGCCAAGTTATACTGAGCGAGTCACTTGTCCCAACAGGTAGCGAAGAGCGGAGAGTCTTCTCCTTTGCATGTGCTCCCCCACCCACTTGATTCCACTTGCGCAGCCCTACCAGACACTGCTGGTGAGTGCCCCTGCTCTTGTGTTTCCTCTTACTGTCCCCCATCCCTCCACTTTCATTTCGTTTTAGTGTTTTTTTGCTTGTTTGGTCCTTTCCCAGAACCTCCCTGACCTTCACCCCTGCACACCCTGGTCCGCCTGCAACTCCTGGATTGGGCCATGAGCGAATCACGTGTCCCTCATCCTGAAGAACTCCAGGGCAGCCTTGCCTGAACAGCCATCGGCTAATGCTTCTGTGATAAGACTGTGCTCTTCTACCATACAGCATACCCTCATATCTTTAACTGACAAGTTCTACTCCATATATCCAGGTACTGGCAGACAAATCACTATAGACCATGTTTGTGAGTAATGGGTTAATGACAGCATATTGGTGCACCTTTCTCATTTCAAAATGTTCTCCATGTGTATTTGCATCATTTTCAGGTGAGTTTCGCTGCCATTTTATATATTAGGGTAGCGTTCCGGCCCGTTCCTGGTACTTTTTCGTGATAAAATGTAGATTTTGGGCAGTAATGGGTTAATGACAGCATATTGGTGCACCTTTCTCATTTCAAAATGTTCTTCATGTGTGTTTGCATCATTTTCAGGTGTGTTTCGCTGCCGTTTTATATTTTAGGGTAGCGTTCCGGCCCGTTGCGGGTACTTTTTCGTGATAAAATGTAGATTTTGGGCAGTAATGGGTTAATGACAGCATATTGGTGCACCTTTCCCATTTCAAAATGTTCTTCATGTGTGCTTGCATCATTTTCAGGTGAGTTTCGCTGCCGTTTTATATATTAGGGTAGCGTTCCGGGTACTTTTTCGTGATAAAATGTAGATTTTGGGCAGTAATGGGTTAATGACAGCATATTGGTGCACCTTTCCCATTTCAAAATGTTCTTCATGTGTGCTTGCATCATTTTCAGGTGAGTTTCGCTGCCGTTTTATATATTAGGGTAGCGTTCCGGCCCGTTCCGGGTACTTTTTCGTGATAAAATGTAGATTTTGGGCAGTAATGGGTTAATGACAGCATATTGGTGCACCTTTCTCATTTCAAAATGTTCTTCATGTGTAACGCTCACCTGATTCTCGCAGAGGCGCCGGTCTTGACTGGGCGACTACCGTATCTTCAAAGGTGATGTGTAGCACCCGGTTGGCTCTTTGGGCTGGACCTCTGTGCACTGTATGCCTGACGTGTAGAGTAAGATGTCTTAGGTAAGTGAATGCCGAGCTCTCCATCTGCCTCGGGGCAGGGTGCTGTAACCAGTTTCTTCACTGGATAGGTAGCGCAGGCCTCTTGACTTCAGAGGACTGCTGTCCGTCGTTTACTGCACGAACGGTAAGTTTCGAGTCATTCAAATGTCTTTAAAGTCTTTAGTAATGATGTCTCTTGTTTTGCAGGGTTCCGGCGATGGCGGATGACGGGCTGAAGTGAGTTGAAGATGGAGCCCGTGTGATGAATAGAAGCGCCTGGAAGCACGTAAGTAAGCGCTTGTTGCCTGCTTCACTATGCGCTCTAACTGTCTTTTTATTTTGCAGGTACGAGTTCGGAGCGGCTGCAGGGTGCCGGAATACCCACTGGATTAGATGTGGAAAGGAGTAATGGCACGTGAGTATTAAAGTTCCCCAATGTCTTTAAACGCACCTTGTTTTGTCTTTCAGATGCGGGATGCAGCGCCGAAGGCCTCCGGAGCGTGCGAAGAGTTGGTAAACTTTTGTCTTTCAGATGCCGGAATGCAGTGTGAAGACCTCCGGAGCGCACGAAGAGTAGGTAAGCCTTTGCCTTTCAGATGCCGGAATGCTAACCTGTTCTTTCTTGTCTTTATAGGTGTTGCTGAAGACTGGATTCAGGATGGTAAGCCTTTGCCTTTCAGATGCCGGAATGCTAACCTGTTCTTTCTTGTCTTTATAGGTGTTGCTGAAGACTGGATTCAGGATGGTAAGCCTTTTTCCTTAGGCCCAGGACCAGATGCAGAAGACACGATGAGCGTTCTGCTGCAGAGGTTGCAGAATAACGCAAAGCAAGATTCATCCACCGGGTGTGGTTTAAATAGCCTCCTGTAGTGCTTAGGTGTCTCCTTCCACAGCCACGCCTAAGTAAGAAAAGAGTTCCTGGTAAGAAAAGAGTTCCTGCCTTCCAGAAGAGTTCCAGTGTTCTGAATCTAGGGAGTGGCTCCAGCCCCACCCAACAGGAAAAGTAGTTCCAAACAGAAGAGGATCAGAGGCTCAACTGGCAGGCAAGTAAGCAGCATGGTCTGCTGAAGGTAAGTCCACCCAAGCATTATGAGCCCGGCGCTTCCAGCGCTGGGACTGGGCATATTTATGAGCCTGGTGCCACTGGCGCCAGGACTGGGTCCAAAAGGTCCCAATTGGGACTGGTTGGCACTCGGAACCTGGGTTATGGATCTGCTTCCAAGGGAGTTGGGAAAACCCTGACCTTTTGGAAGCAGAGATCATGACAGTACCCCCCCTCAAGGCCCCTCCCAAACCGGGCTTCTCCGGGGGTTTTGGCTTGTCAGGAAATGTTCGGTGAAATCTTTTGATTAGGCGAGGAGCGTGGACATATTCAGCAGGTTCCCAGGATCTCTCTTGGGGGGCGTAGCCTTTCCAGTCAATTAGGTAGAATAGTTTAGATTTGGAGATCTTGGAGTCCAGAATGCTTTTGACTTCAAACTCGAGTTCTCCATCCACTAGGATAGGTTTTGGAGATTTGGTTAGTCGGGTTTGAGGTTGCACGGGTTTTAATAGAGAGACGTGGAAGACCGGATGTATCTTCATGTGCGGGGGCAAGTCCAACTTGACCGCTACTGGGTTTACTATGGCAGTGATGGAATAGGGACCAAGGTATCTTGGGTTGAATGTGCGTGGCCCTTTTAGAGATAGATATTTGGTGGATAACCAGACTTGATCCCCTACTTGATAGTGAGGAGCTTCCTTCCGATGTTGATCTGCTCCTTTCTTGTATTGTTCTTTAGCCCTTTGAAGGTGAGAAACAGCTTCCTTAAAGGCTTGGGTGATTGTAGAATGCAGGTAGTCTACTGCTGGTGTTTCAAGATCTTGGAGGGGATCCAACTCCGAGGTTCGAGGGTGACTGCCGTACAAAAGAAAAAACGGGGTTTTCCCAGTTCCCGAATGGACAGAGTTATTGTAGGCATACTCGGCTATCCAAAGGATATCTTTCCAAGTTTTTTCAGTTTGTTGCAGCATGCAGCGTAAATACTGTTCCAGAGTTTGATTGGTCCTCTCGGTTTGTCCGTCGGTCTGAGGGTGGTGACTGGTCGATAGTCTCACATCAATTTGAGCCGACCGACAGCAACTTCGCCAAAAATGAGAAATAAATTGACTACCTCGATCCGAAATTAGAACCGAAGGAAAACCGTGCAGTCGGACGATGTTTTCGAGAAATTCTCGGGCCAGAGTTGCTGCTGTTGGAAAGCCTTTGAGCGGAATGAAATGCGCCATCTTGGAGAATAAGTCCACGATTACTAGAATCGTATTGTATCCGGAGCATGGAGGTAGATCGGTGATGAAGTCCATAGAAAGCGTATGCCAAGGGCGAGGTGGGATGTCAATAGGGCGTAAGAGGCCTGCTGGTCTTTCCTTTTGACTCTTGTTTTGGGCGCATACTCCACAGGACATTATAAAGTCTCTGATATCTTTTTTCCAAGACGGCCACCAGAAGTAGCGCTTGATCTTTTCTGAGGTCTTGGCTATACCGGGATGACCTTCCATTAAAGAGTCGTGATAACAAGAGATTACTTTTTTCTGTAAATCTGTGCTGGGTAGGTATAATCGTTCTTGGAAATACAATAAGTTGTCCTTTACTGCAAAGTCATTTCCCTGCAGATGCCAATTCTGTATGTCTGCTGGAGTTACAAGTTGCCTGGCTTTATCCTTAACTTCCTCTATGGATTCTGTGGCGATTACACCCAGAATTCTTTGTTCGGGAATGATTGGTACAGGTTTAGGGTTGACCAAGTGTTCTTCCACTCCCATCCGAGAAAGGGCATTGGCTTTACCGTTCTTTGTACCAGGTCGATAGGTAATTATGAAGTCAAACTCGGCAAAGAATAATGCCCAACGGAGTTGTCTAGAGGATTGGGCTTTTGCGGTCTTCAAATATTGCAGGTTTCGGTGATCCGTAATCACAGTAACGGTGTGTCGGGCCCCCAGCAGATAATGCCGCCAAGCCTTAAAGGCAGACTTGATAGCCAGAAGTTCCTTGTCAGTAATCGTGTAATTGATTTCAGGAGGCGAGAATTTGCAGGACCAAAATGCCACGGGATGCAACTGATTGGTTACCGGGTCCTTTTGGGTTAGAACTGCCCCCATGGCAAGGCTTGAAGCATCAGTTTCCACGATGTAGGGGAGTTCGGGGCAAGGGTGTTTTAAGATTGGTGCAGAGATAAATTTAGTCTTCAAATCCTGGAAAGCTTGTTCCGCCTCGGTAGACCATTCAAAACGTTTGTTTTTCTTTAACAAGGCAGTGATGGGCTGGACTATTCGAGAGAATTCGGGGATAAACCTGCGGTAAAAGTTAGCGAAGCCTAACATGCTTTGCACACCTTTTACGGAGGATGGTGATGGCCATTTGAGAACTGCATCGACCTTCTTTGAATCCATACGCACTCCGCCAGGTGATAATATGAATCCCAAGAATTCAACTTCAGTCACGTTGAAAACACATTTTTCCAACTTAGCGAAAAGTTTGTGTTGACGCAATCTTTCGAGGACCATTTTCACGTGTTTCCGATGTTCAGATTCCGATGAAGAATAAACGAGGATGTCGTCAATGTAAACAACAACACATACATCTATGAGCTCTCTGAGGACATCGTTCATAAAATATTGAAAGGCGGCCGGGGCATTGCAAAGTCCGAAGGGCATGACCTGATATTCAAATAGCCCATACTTGGTGCGGAAGGCCGTCTTCCATTCATCGCCCTCTTTTACTCGTACCAAGTGGTAAGCTCCTCTAAGATCCAGCTTTGTATATATGCATGCTTTTCTGACTTGGTCCAGGAGTTCAGGGATCAAAGGTAACGGATATCTATTCTTAACGGTGATCTGGTTCAGGGAGCGATAATCGATACAAGTTCTAAGGTCTCCTTCCTTTTTTGGAACGAAGAACAAAGCTGAAGAAGCAGGGGACTTGGAAGGACGAATAAACCCATTTGCCAGGTATTGATCCAGGTATTGTCGAAGGTGAAGGTTCTCAGGCTCGGTGAGGGCATAAATTCTACTACAAGGAGGAGTAGATCCAGGTATCAGGTCTATCTGGCAGTCATAAGACCTATGAGGAGGTAGATAGTTAGCCTGATCCTTCCGGAAAACATCTTGGTATTCTAGGTATTCGGGAGGTAACTGGGGAGTCTCTGAAGAAATTGCGGCCAGTGCAACACCAGGTGGAGGGTGACAAGTAGAGACACATTCTGGAAACTGGACCGTTCTTGCTCGCCAATCGATCAGAGGATTGTGTTTCTCTAACCAAGGTATTCCTAGAATAATCTGAAACTGAGGGGCCTTGATCACATCGAACACGATCTTCTCATGGTGTCCATCTTGACTTACTAGCGTCACCTCTTGAGTGGTATGCGTTACTGGCCCGGAGGCTATCTCCGTACCATTCACCGTAGTAATGACGTCCTTTACAGCCTTGGGACAAAGAGTTAGATTCATCCTCAAAACCATTTCATGATCCACATAATTGCTGATGGCACCGCTGTCGACGTAAGCTTCAATTGCATGTAATCGATCCGGATTATCAGGGCTAATGAGGACCATAGGTATCACGAAATGCGAGGTCACGGAACTGGTTTTCACGCTCGGCAAGAGGACCTCTATTCTTGTCGGGCGAGGTCGTTTCCCTGCTCAGAGTTTGTAACTTTGGTAACTGCAGCTCCTACTGCCTTCTTGGCAGGTTTCACCGGACAGTCTCGAAGAAAGTGCCCTGAGTTTCCGCAATATAGGCATAATTGCAACTGTTTCCTCCTTTCCCGCTCCCTTTGTGTTAGAGGACCTTTCAGACCCCCTATTTGCATGGGTTCCCCGGAGTCTACTCCTTTGGAAGGAGTTGGCGGTTTGGAAAATACTCGAGCATCAAACTTGGAACGATCGGCCTTCCTGTTCTGCAGCCTGTGATCTATTTGAACGACCAAGTCTATATAATCCGAACAGTTTTGTGGGGGATTCACTACTTGGGCTAAAACGTCTTTGAGCTCTCCACGTAGACCTCTATAAAACAGCGTAATCCTTTTGTCCTCAGGCCATTGAGTTTCCACTATTAGTCTATTGAAAGATGCAATATAAGCCAAAAGGTCTTGATTACCCTGTCGCAACGAAAGAAGCTCATTGTCCAAGGCCTGCCCCTGTGAATGTCTTGCGAACAGTTTTTCCATACTAAACTGAAAGGCTTGAAAATCATGGAGAACCGGATCATCTTGATTAACTAGAGGGATCGACCAGTCTGCCGCATTGCCACTAAGGTACGAAAGTACAAAAGCTACTTTTGCTTGATCAGTTGGAAAGGCTGCTGGCCGGCATAAGAAGTGCAACCGGCACTGATTGATAAATACTGCAAACCTCTTTGGGTCACCAGAAAATCGTTCGGGCGGAGCCAGAGGTACATTCCCAGGTAGGTTGATCTGCACTGGATTCATAGAGGATGTTGAAGGAAGATTTGCCCCTGATGCAGGTAACGGGGTCTGTCCGGCTTGTGACTGTAGCACTTGTCTAGCAAGATTGTCTGTTCTCTCCTTGGAAATAATTAGTTCCCTTCTTAGAGCATTCGTTTCCTGACGAGCTGCATGCACTTCTGCCCTTAGTTCCCCAAGTAACCGGGCTAGGGGGTCAGTATCCGAGGTTTCCATAGCGCCTGGGCGAGAGTTTTGCGGTAGGCTTTGCGTTCTGTAACGCTCACCTGATTCTCGCAGAGGCGCCGGTCTTGACTGGGCAACTACCGTATCTTCAAAGGTGATGTGTAGCACCCGGTTGGCTCTTTGGGCTGGACCTCTGTGCACTGTATGCCTGACGTGTAGAGTAAGATGTCTTAGGTAAGTGAATGCCGAGCTCTCCATCTGCCTCGGGGCAGGGTGCTGTAACCAGTTTCTTCACTGGATAGGTAGCGCAGGCCTCTTGACTTCAGAGGACTGCTGTCCGTCGTTTACTGCACGAACGGTAAGTTTCGAGTCATTCAAATGTCTTTAAAGTCTTTAGTAATGATGTCTCTTGTTTTGCAGGGTTCCGGCGATGGCGGATGACGGGCTGAAGTGAGTTGAAGATGGAGCCCGTGTGATGAATAGAAGCGCCTGGAAGCACGTAAGTAAGCGCTTGTTGCCTGCTTCACTATGCGCTCTAACTGTCTTTTTATTTTGCAGGTACGAGTTCGGAGCGGCTGCAGGGTGCCGGAATACCCACTGGATTAGATGTGGAAAGGAGTAATGGCACGTGAGTATTAAAGTTCCCCAATGTCTTTAAACGCACCTTGTTTTGTCTTTCAGATGCGGGATGCAGCGCCGAAGGCCTCCGGAGCGTGCGAAGAGTTGGTAAACTTTTGTCTTTCAGATGCCGGAATGCAGTGTGAAGACCTCCGGAGCGCACGAAGAGTAGGTAAGCCTTTGCCTTTCAGATGCCGGAATGCTAACCTGTTCTTTCTTGTCTTTATAGGTGTTGCTGAAGACTGGATTCAGGATGGTAAGCCTTTGCCTTTCAGATGCCGGAATGCTAACCTGTTCTTTCTTGTCTTTATAGGTGTTGCTGAAGACTGGATTCAGGATGGTAAGCCTTTTTCCTTAGGCCCAGGACCAGATGCAGAAGACACGATGAGCGTTCTGCTGCAGAGGTTGCAGAATAACGCAAAGCAAGATTCATCCACCGGGTGTGGTTTAAATAGCCTCCTGTAGTGCTTAGGTGTCTCCTTCCACAGCCACGCCTAAGTAAGAAAAGAGTTCCTGGTAAGAAAAGAGTTCCTGCCTTCCAGAAGAGTTCCAGTGTTCTGAATCTAGGGAGTGGCTCCAGCCCCACCCAACAGGAAAAGTAGTTCCAAACAGAAGAGGATCAGAGGCTCAACTGGCAGGCAAGTAAGCAGCATGGTCTGCTGAAGGTAAGTCCACCCAAGCATTATGAGCCCGACGCTTCCAGCGCTGGGACTGGGCATATTTATGAGCCTGGTGCCACTGGCGCCAGGACTGGGTCCAAAAGGTCCCAATTGGGACTGGTTGGCACTCGGAACCTGGGTTATGGATCTGCTTCCAAGGGAGTTGGGAAAACCCTGACCTTTTGGAAGCAGAGATCATGACATCATGTGTGTTTGCATCATTTTCAGGTGAGTTTCGCTGCCACTTTATATTTTAGGTTAGCGTTCCGGCCCGTTCCGGGTACTTTTTCGTGATGAAATGTAGATTTTGGGCAGTAATGGGTTAATGACAGCATATTGGTCCACCTTTCTCATTTCAAAATGTTCTTCATGTGTGCTTGCATCATTTTCAGGTGAGTTTCGCTGCCGTTTTATATATTAGGGTAGCGTTCCGGCCCGTTCCGGGTACTTTTTTGTGATAAAATGTAGATTTTGGGCAGTAATGGGTTAATGACAGCATATTGGTGCACCTTTCTCATTTCAAAATGTTCTTCATGTGTGCTTGCATCATTTTCAGGTGAGTTTCGCTGCCGTTTTATATATTAGGGTAGCGTTCCGGCCCGTTCCGGGTACTTTTTCGTGATAAAATGTAGATTTTGGGCAGTAATGGGTTAATGACAGCATATTGGTGCCCCTTTCTCATTTCAAAATGTTCTTCATGTGTGTTTGCATCATTTTCAGGTGAGTTACGCTGCCGTTTTATATATTAGGGTAGCGTTCCGGCCCGTTCCGGGTACTTTTTCGTGATAAAATGTAGATTTTGGGCAGTAATGGGTTAATGACAGCATATTGGTGCACCTTTCTCATTTCAAAATGTTCTTCATGTGTGTTTGCATCATTTTCAGGTGAGTTTCGCTGCCACTTTATATTTTAGGTTAGCGTTCCGGCCCGTTCCGGGTACTTTTTCGTGATGAAATGTAGATTTTGGGCAGCAATGGGTTAATGGCAGCATATTGGTCCACCTTTCTCATTTCAAAATGTTCTTCATGTGTGCTTGCATCATTTTCAGGTGAGTTTCGCTGCCGTTTTATATATTAGGGTAGCGTTCCGGCCCGTTCCGGGTACTTTTTCGTGATAAAATGTAGATTTTGGGCAGTAATGGGTTAATGACAGCATATTGGTGCACCTTTCTCATTTCAAAATGTTCTTCATGTGTGCTTGCATCATTTTCAGGTGAGTTTCGCTGCCGTTTTATATATTAGGGTAGCGTTCCGGCCCGTTCCGGGTACTTTTTCGTGATAAAATGTAGATTTTGGGCAGTAATGGGTTAATGACAGCATATTGGTGCACCTTTCTCATTTCAAAATGTTCTTCATGTGTGCTTGCATCATTTTCAGGTGAGTTTCGCTGCCGTTTTATATATTAGGGTAGCGTTCCGGCCCGTTCCGGGTACTTTTTCGTGATAAAATGTAGGTTTTGGGCAGTAATGGGGTAATGACAGCATATTGGTGCACCTTTCTCATTTCAAAATGTTCTTCATGTGTGCTTGCATCATTTTCAGGTGAGTTTCGCTGCCGTTTTATATATTAGGGTAGCGTTCCGGCCCGTTCCGGGTACTTTTTCGTGATAAAATGTAGATTTTGGGCAGTAATGGGTTAATGACAGCATATTGGTGCACCTTTCTCATTTCAAAATGTTCTTCATGTGTGCTTGCATCATTTTCAGGTGAGTTTCGCTGCCACTTTATATTTTAGGTTAGCGTTCCGGCCCGTTCCGGGTACTTTTTCGTGATGAAATGTAGATTTTGGGCAGTAATGGGTTAATGACAGCATATTGGTGCACCTTTCTCATTTCAAAATGTTCTTCATGTGTGCTTGCATCATTTTCAGGTGAGTTTCGCTGCCGTTTTATATATTAGGGTAGCGTTCCGGCTCGTTCCGGGTACTTTTTCGTGATAAAATGTAGGTTTTGGGCAGTAATGGGTTAATGACAGCATATTGGTGCACCTTTCTCATTTCAAAATGTTCTTCATGTGTGCTTGCATCATTTTCAGGTGAGTTTCGCTGCCACTTTATATTTTAGGTTAGCGTTCCGGCCCGTTCCGGGTACTTTTTCGTGATAAAATGTAGATTTTGGGCAGTAATGGGTTAATGACAGCATATTGGTGCACCTTTCTCATTTCAAAATGTTCTTCATGTGTGCTTGCATCATTTTCAGGTGAGTTTCGCTGCCGTTTTATATATTAGGGTAGCGTTCCGGCCCGTTCCGTGTACTTTTTCGTGATAAAATGTAGATTTTGGGCAGTAATGGGTTAATGTCAGCATATTGGTGCACCTTTCTCATTTCAAAATGTTCTTCATGTGTGTTTGCATCATTTTCAGGTGAGTTTCGCTGCCACTTTATATTTTAGGTTAGCGTTCTGGCCCGTTCCGGGTACTTTTGCGTGATGAAATGTAGATTTTTGGCAGTAATGGGTTAATGACAGCATATTGGTCCACCTTTCTCATTTCAAAATGTTCTTTATGTGTGCTTGCATCATTTTCAGGTGAGTTTCGCTGCCGTTTTATATATTAGGGTAGCGTTCCGGGTACTTTTTCGTGATAAAATGTAGATTTTGCGCAGTAATGGGTTAATGACAGCATATTGGTGCACCTTTCTCATTTCAAAATGTTCTTCATGTGTGCTTGCATCATTTTCAGGTGAGTTTCGCTGCCGTTTTATATATTAGGGTAGCGTTCCGGCCCGTTCCGGGTACTTTTTCGTGATAAAATGTAGATTTTGGGCAGTAATAGGTTAATGACAGCATATTGGTGCACCTTACTCATTTCAAAATGTTCTTCATGTGTGTTTGCATCATTTTCAGGTGAGTTTCGCTGCCACTTTATATTTTAGGTTAGCGTTCCGGCCCGTTCCGGGTACTTTTTCGTGATGAAATGTAGATTTTGGGCAGTAATGGGTTAATGACAGCATATTGGTCCACCTTTCTCATTTCAAAATGTTCTTCATGTGTGCTTGCATCATTTTCAGGTGAGTTTCGCTGCCGTTTTATATATTAGGGTAGCGTTCCGGCCCGTTCCGGGTACTTTTTCGTGATAAAATGTAGGTTTTGGGCAGTAATGGGTTAATAACAGCATATTGGTGCACCTTTCTCATTTCAAAATGTTCTTCATGTGTGCTTGCATCATTTTCAGGTGAGTTTCGCTGCCGTTTTATATATTAGGGTAGCGTTCCGGCCCGTTCCGGGTACTTTTTCGTGATAAAATGTAGATTTTGGGCAGTAATGGGTTAATGACAGCATATTGGTGCACCTTTCTCATTTCAAAATGTTCTTCATGTGTGCTTGCATCATTTTCAGGTGAGTTTCGCTGCCACTTTATATTTTAGGTTAGCGTTCCGGCCCGTTCCGGGTACTTTTTCGTGATGAAATGTAGATTTTGGGCAGTAATGGGTTAATGACAGCATATTGGTGCACCTTTCTCATTTCAAAATGTTCTTCATGTGTGCTTGCATCATTTTCAGGTGAGTTTCGCTGCCGTTTTATATATTAGGGTAGCGTTCCGGCTCGTTCCGGGTACTTTTTCGTGATAAAATGTAGGTTTTGGGCAGTAATGGGTTAATGACAGCATATTGGTGCACCTTTCTCATTTCAAAATGTTCTTCATGTGTGCTTGCATCATTTTCAGGTGAGTTTCGCTGCCACTTTATATTTTAGGTTAGCGTTCCGGCCCGTTCCGGGTACTTTTTCGTGATAAAATGTAGATTTTGGGCAGTAATGGGTTAATGACAGCATATTGGTGCACCTTTCTCATTTCAAAATGTTCTTCATGTGTGCTTGCATCATTTTCAGGTGAGTTTCGCTGCCGTTTTATATATTAGGGTAGCGTTCCGGCCCGTTCCGTGTACTTTTTCGTGATAAAATGTAGATTTTGGGCAGTAATGGGTTAATGTCAGCATATTGGTGCACCTTTCTCATTTCAAAATGTTCTTCATGTGTGTTTGCATCATTTTCAGGTGAGTTTCGCTGCCACTTTATATTTTAGGTTAGCGTTCTGGCCCGTTCCGGGTACTTTTGCGTGATGAAATGTAGATTTTTGGCAGTAATGGGTTAATGACAGCATATTGGTCCACCTTTCTCATTTCAAAATGTTCTTTATGTGTGCTTGCATCATTTTCAGGTGAGTTTCGCTGCTGTTTTATATATTAGGGTAGCGTTCCGGGTACTTTTTCGTGATAAAATGTAGATTTTGCGCAGTAATGGGTTAATGACAGCATATTGGTGCACCTTTCTCATTTCAAAATGTTCTTCATGTGTGCTTGCATCATTTTCAGGTGAGTTTCGCTGCCGTTTTATATATTAGGGTAGCGTTCCGGCCCGTTCCGGGTACTTTTTCGTGATAAAATGTAGATTTTGGGCAGTAATGGGTTAATGACAGCATATTGGTGCACCTTACTCATTTCAAAATGTTCTTCATGTGTGTTTGCATCATTTTCAGGTGAGTTTCGCTGCCACTTTATATTTTAGGTTAGCGTTCCGGCCCGTTCCGGGTACTTTTTCGTGATGAAATGTAGATTTTGGGCAGTAATGGGTTAATGACAGCATATTGGTCCACCTTTCTCATTTCAAAATGTTCTTCATGTGTGCTTGCATCATTTTCAGGTGAGTTTCGCTGCCGTTTTATATATTAGGGTAGCGTTCCGGCCCGTTCCGGGTACTTTTTCGTGATAAAATGTAGATTTTGGGCAGTAATGGGTTAATGACAGCATATTGGTGCACCTTTCTCATTTCAAAATGTTCTTCATGTGTGCTTGCATCATTTTCAGGTGAGTTTCGCTGCCGTTTTATATATTAGGGTAGCGTTCCGGCCCGTTCCGGGTACTTTTTCGTGATAAAATGTAGATTTTGGGCAGTAATGGGTTAATGACAGCATATTGGTGCACCTTTCTCATTTCAAAATGTTCTTCATGTGTGCTTGCATCATTTTCAGGTGAGTTTCACTGCCGTTTTATATATTAGGGTAGCGTTCCGGCCCGTTCCGGGTACTTTTTCGTGATAAAATGTAGATTTTGGGCAGTAATGGGTTAATGACAGAATATTGGTGCACCTTTCTCATTTCAAAATGTTCTTCATGTGTGTTTGCATCATTTTCAGGTGAGTTTCGCTGCCGTTTTATATATTAGGGTAGCGTTCCGGCCCGTTCCGGGTACTTTTTCGTGATAAAATGTAGATTTTGGGCAGTAATGGGTTAATGACAGCATATTGGTGCACCTTTCTCATTTCAAAATGTTCTTCATGTGTGTTTGCATCATTTTCAGGTGAGTTTCGCTGCCACTTTATATTTTAGGTTAGCGTTCCGGCCCGTTCCGGGTACTTTTTCGTGATGAAATGTAGATTTTGGGCAGTAATGGGTTAATGACAGCATATTGGTCCATCTTTCTCATTTCAAAATGTTCTTCATGTGTGCTTGCATCATTTTCAGGTGAGTTTCGCTGCCGTTTTATATATTAGGGTAGCGTTCCGGCCCGTTCCGGGTACTTTTTCGTGATAAAATGTAGATTTTGGGCAGTAATGGGTTAATGACAGCATATTGGTGCACCTTTCTCATTTCAAAATGTTCTTCATGTGTGCTTGCATCATTTTCAGGTGAGTTTCGCTGCCGTTTTATATATTAGGGTAGCGTTCCGGCCCGTTCCGGGTACTTTTTCGTGATAAAATGTAGATTTTGGGCAGTAATGGGTTAATGACAGCATATTGGTGCACCTTTCCCATTTCAAAATGTTCTTCATGTGTGCTTGCATCATTTTCAGGTGAGTTTCGCTGCCGTTTTATATATTAGGGTAGCGTTCCGGCCCGTTCCGGGTACTTTTTTGTGATAAAATGTAGATTTTGGGCAGTAATGGGTTAATGACAGCATATTGGTGCACCTTTCTCATTTCAAAATGTTCTTCATGTGTGCTTGCATCATTTTCAGGTGAGTTTCGCTGCCGTTTTATATATTAGGGTAGCGTTCCGGCCCGTTCCGGGTACTTTTTCGTGATAAAATGTAGATTTTGGGCAGTAATGGGTTAATGACAGCATATTGGTGCACCTTTCTCATTTCAAAATGTTCTTCATGTGTGCTTGCATCATTTTCAGGTGAGTTTTGCTGCCGTTTTATATATTAGGGTAGCGTTCCGGCCCGTTCCGGGTTCTTTTTCGTGATAAAATGTAGGTTTTGGGCAGTAATGGGTTAATGACAGCATATTGGTGCACCTTTCTCATTTCAAAATGTTCTTCATGTGTGCTTGCATCATTTTCAGGTGAGTTTCGCTGCCGTTTTATATATTAGGGTAGCGTTCCGGGTACTTTTTCGTGATAAAATGTAGATTTTGGGCAGTAATGGGTTAATGACAGCATATTGGTGCACCTTTCTCATTTCAAAATGTTCTTCATGTGTGCTTGCATCATTTTCAGGTGAGTTTCGCTGCCGTTTTATATATTAGGGTAGCGTTCCGGCCCGTTCCGGGTACTTTTTCGTGATAAAATGTAGATTTTGGGCAGTAATGGGTTAATGACAGCATATTGGTGCACCTTTCTCATTTCAAAATGTTCTTCATGTGTGCTTGCATCATTTTCAGGTGAGTTTCGCTGCCGTTTTATATATTAGGGTAGCGTTCCGGCCCGTTCCGGGTACTTTTTCGTGATAAAATGTAGATTTTGGGCAGTAATGGGTTAATGACAGCATATTGGTGCCCCTTTCTCATTTCAAAATGTTCTTCATGTGTGTTTGCATCATTTTCAGGTGAGTTACGCTGCCGTTTTATATATTAGGGTAGCGTTCCGGCCCGTTCCGGGTACTTTTTCGTGATAAAATGTAGATTTTGGGCAGTAATGGGTTAATGACAGCATATTGGTGCACCTTTCTCATTTCAAAATGTTTTTCATGTGTGTTTGCATCATTTTCAGGTGAGTTTCGCTGCCACTTTATATTTTAGGTTAGCGTTCCGGCCCGTTCCGGGTACTTTTTCGTGATGAAATGTAGATTTTGGGCAGTAATGGGTTAATGGCAGCATATTGGTCCACCTTTCTCTTTTCAAAATGTTCTTCATGTGTGCTTGCATCATTTTCAGGTGAGTTTCGCTGCCGTTTTATATATTAGGGTAGCGTTCCGGCCCGTTCCGGGTACTTTTTCGTGATAAAATGTAGATTTTGGGCAGTAATGGGTTAATGACAGCATATTGGTGCACCTTTCTCATTTCAAAATGTTCTTCATGTGTGCTTCCATCATTTTCAGGTGAGTTTTGCTGCCGTTTTATATATTAGGGTAGCGTTCCGGCCCGTTCCGGGTACTTTTTCGTGATAAAATGTAGATTTTGGGCAGTAATGGGTTAATGACAGCATATTGGTGCACCTTTCTCATTTCAAAATGTTCTTCATGTGTGCTTGCATCATTTTCAGGTGAGTTTCGCTGCCGTTTTATATATTAGGGTAGCGTTCCGGCCCGTTCCGGGTACTTTTTCGTGATAAAATGTAGGTTTTGGGCAGTAATGGGTTAATGACAGCATATTGGTGCACCTTTCTCATTTCAAAATGTTCTTCATGTGTGCTTGCATCATTTTCAGGTGAGTTTCGCTGCCGTTTTATATATTAGGGTAGCGTTCCGGCCCGTTCCGGGTACTTTTTCGTGATAAAATGTAGATTTTGGGCAGTAATGGGTTAATGACAGCATATTGGTGCCCCTTTCTCATTTCAAAATGTTCTTCATGTGTGTTTGCATCATTTTCAGGTGAGTTACGCTGCCGTTTTATATATTAGGGTAGCGTTCCGGCCCGTTCCGGGTACTTTTTCGTGATAAAATGTAGATTTTGGGCAGTAATGGGTTAATGACAGCATATTGGTGCACCTTTCTCATTTCAAAATGTTCTTCATGTGTGTTTGCATCATTTTCAGGTGAGTTTCGCTGCCACTTTATATTTTAGGTTAGCGTTCCGGCCCGTTCCGGGTACTTTTTCGTGATGAAATGTAGATTTTGGGCAGTAATGGGTTAATGGCAGCATATTGGTCCACCTTTCTCATTTCAAAATGTTCTTCATGTGTGCTTGCATCATTTTCAGGTGAGTTTCGCTGCCGTTTTATATATTAGGGTAGCGTTCCGGCCCGTTCCGGGTACTTTTTCGTGATAAAATGTAGATTTTGGGCAGTAATGGGTTAATGACAGCATATTGGTGCACCTTTCTCATTTCAAAATGTTCTTCATGTGTGCTTGCATCATTTTCAGGTGAGTTTCGCTGCCGTTTTATATATTAGGGTAGCGTTCCGGCCCGTTCCGTGTACTTTTTCGTGATAAAATGTAGGTTTTGGGCAGTAATGGGTTAATGACAGCATATTGGTGCACCTTTCTCATTTCAAAATGTTCTTCATGTGTGTTTGCATCATTTTCAGGTGAGTTTCGCTGCCACTTTATATTTTAGGTTAGCGTTCCGGCCCGTTCCGGGTACTTTTTCGTGATAAAATGTAGATTTTGGGCAGTAATGGGTTAATGACAGCATATTGGTGCACCTTTCTCATTTCAAAATGTTCTTCATGTGTGCTTGCATCATTTTCAGGTGAGTTTCGCTGCCGTTTTATATATTAGGGTAGCGTTCCGGCCCGTTCCGGGTACTTTTTCGTGATAAAATGTAGATTTTGGGCAGTAATGGGTTAATGACAGCATATTGGTGCACCTTTCTCATTTCAAAATGTTCTTCATGTGTGCTTGCATCAACTTCAGGTGAGTTTCGCTGCCGTTTTATATATTAGGGTAGAGTTCCGGGCCGTTCCGGGTACTTTTTCGTGATAAAATGTAGATTTTGGGCAGTAATGGGTTAATGACAGCATATTGGTGCACCTTTCTCATTTCAAAATGTTCTTCATGTGTGCTTGCATCATTTTCAGGTGAGTTTCGCTGCCGTTTTATATATTAGGGTAGCGTTCCGGCCCGTTCCGGGTACTTTTTCGTGATAAAATGTAGATTTTGGGCAGTAATGGGTTAATGACAGCATATCGGTGCACCTTTCTCATTTCAAAATGTTCTTCATGTGTGCTTGCATCATTTTCAGGTGAGTTTCGCTGCCGTTTTATATATTAGGGTAGCGTTCCGGCCCGTTCCGGGTACTTTTTCGTGATAAAATGTAGATTTTGGGCAGTAATGGGTTAATGACAGCATATTGGTGCACCTTTCTCATTTCAAAATGTTCTTCATGTGTGCTTGCATCATTTTCAGGTGAGTTTCGCTGCCACTTTATATTTTAGGTTAGCGTTCCGGCCCGTTCCGGGTACTTTTTCGTGATAAAATGTAGATTTTGGGCAGTAATGGGTTAATGACAGCATATCGGTGCACCTTTCTCATTTCAAAATGTTCTTCATGTGTGCTTGCATCATTTTCAGGTGAGTTTCGCTACCGTTTTATATATTAGGGTAGCGTTCCGGCCCGTTCCGGGTACTTTTTCGTGATAAAATATAGATTTTGGGCAGAAATGGGTTAATGACAGCATATCGGTGCACCTTTCTCATTTCAAAATGTTCTTCATGTGTGTTTGCATCATTTTCAGGTGAGTTTCGCTGCCGTTTTATATATTAGGGTAGCGTTCCGGCCCGTTCCGGGTACTTTTTCGTGATAAAATGTAGATTTCGGGCAGTAATGGGTTAATGACAGCATATTGGTGCACCTTTCTCATTTCAAAATGTTCTTCATGTGTGTTTGCATCATTTTCAGTTGAGTTTTGCTGCCACTTTATATTTTAGGTTAGCGTTCCGGCCCGTTCCGGGTACTTTTTCGTGATGAAATGTAGATTATGGGCAGTAATGGGTTAATGACAGCATATTGGTCCACCTTTCTCATTTCAAAATGTTCTTCATGTGTGCTTGCATCATTTTCAGGTGAGTTTCGCTGCCGTTTTATATATTAGGGTAGCGTTCCGGCCCGTTCCGGGTACTTTTTCGTGATAAAATGTAGATTTTGGGCAGTAATGGGTTAATGACAGCATATTGGTGCACCTTTCTCATTTCAAAATGTTCTTCATGTGTGCTTGCATCATTTTCAGGTGAGTTTCGCTGCCGTTTTATATATTAGGGTAGCGTTCCGGCCCGTTCCGGGTACTTTTTCGTGATAAAATGTAGATTTTGGGCAGTAATGGGTTAATGACAGCATATTGGTGCACCTTTCTCATTTCAAAATGTTCTTCATGTGTGCTTGCATCATTTTCAGGTGAGTTTCGCTGCCGTTTTATATATTAGGGTAGCGTTCCGGCCCGTTCCGGGTACTTTTTCGTGATAAAATGTAAATTTTGGGCAGTAATGGGTTAATGACAGCATATTGGTGCACCTTTCTCATTTCAAAATGTTCTTCATGTGTGTTTGCATCATTTTCAGGTGTTTTTTGCTGCCATTTTATAGGTTAGGGTACCGTTCCGGCGCGTTCCGGGTTTTACACACACCCAATAACATCTATGAAGGCGTATTCCTGACCTGAGATGCCGTTCTCCGCATCACGTGATGTGCAAGAGCCGCAGGGTCCAGACGTATTGTGCAGCGTCTTTGGAGAGCACAACGTCGCCATGGAAAACTCCCTGTCAGTTCCAGCAAGAAAGGAATGGCCTTACAGCCGTTCTATGGACAAACGGCAGACGTACCAAAGGCAAAACGGCAGTCTGACTCGCCTTGGTGTTGGAAGGCGAAGAAATGGAGGAATAATCAGCAGGCATGACAGAGTGCCCTGCAATCTTGGTTCTTCTCAAAGGTATCTCTGACTGTCCGAGGAATCCCTCCTGGCTCTGGATCCAATGATTAGAGGTAAACAAAGGTTCCACACAAAGAAAACAGTTCTTGTCAGTTTATCAAAAGTTCCTTGAAATTCCCCAAATGTTTGAAGGGACGCCAGGTGGCGCTGCGCCAAAATGAACGTTCATCTTTAGTGCTCCCGGAGGGTCGGTGAGGTAGAGGCCTGCAACCCTGCATCTGCTCCCCGAAATGACACCAGAGTGATTCCGTGGTTGTGTGAATACTGCCTGCATCTTGTGTACAAATCTGGCGGCTTCTGGAGACCCACTTTAAGCCCACCGCTGAGACCTGCATTTGAGGCCCTGTGCTGCGGAGGAACCACTGGGGTTGCATCATCACCCCCAGGACATCGGGGGCATGTGCAGAGCGCAGAGGGTGCTGTGCCTTTGGTCTGCTGCTGAGACCATATACACACCAACATGGGGCCACCGGGGTGCTACTAAAGGTTGGTGGAACTGGCGGCGGTACAGCTGTGACCCGGGGAGTGCGGGTGGTGTTGCGGCCCCAGGGGGGGGACTGTGGACATTGGCCATCTTTAGACTTGCCTGCCAAGACGAAAAACACCCTGAGTATGAGGAGCCAGGCTTCTTGAGGATAACATGGCTGGGAAAAGTGCATACCCCTATTGCCCCCCACCAGGTGATACTTGTCCTGTGCTCTCACCTGGGTGCACCAGGGCCTGGCACTCTGATGCGGTGCTGTGCTCCGGCCCCCGTCCCAGAGGCTCAACTAGCGTGACAGTTATGGGGCCTTCCCGGGACCAGATTGTGCAGCGGACCAGTGCTACTCCCTGCAGTGACACTGCCAGAAGGTGAAGGGCCAGCAACTCCAGTTGAAACTTGTGTTGCCAGATATGGCAGCGTAGGGGAAAGAAAAACCAAAGTCCCACTCAGGGGCACAGGCAGGGAAACATGACGCCCCAGATGCGGAAAGCATGCAAAGAGAGGAGGTGGGCAGCCCTCTACAGCCCACGCAAATGGACATGGCCACCATCCTGGAATAATGCGATCAGGTTTTGAATCCGTGAATGAGAAACTTGATAGCCAGGTGTATAAAATGGACCGAATGGAGCAAAGAATCGATAAAGAGAGCGGCAGGATAACGGAGGCCGAGCAACGTATCAGACCTCTTGAGGATACCAGCGCAGAGGTCTGCACCACTCTCAGATCCCTATAACATGAGGTGGCGGGGGTGAAGGCAAAGAACGAGGACCTAGAGGCGAGGTCCCGCTCTAACAGTGTCCATATCGTGGGTATTCAAGAGTCAGTGAAGTCCCAGCACACGGAGATATTTGTTGAGGCTCTATTGAAAGAAGTGCTAAAATACCACACCCCTCTCCCAGCAATTCCTGGTAGAGAGAGTGCAGCTCTCTAGAGTTATAAGCCGCCCCTGGAGGAATCCTCACCAAACTTTGCAAAAAAAGTGTATGGCCGAGTCTGAATTTTTTCGCCAAGTTGGGGGAGGTTTGCTGCAGGGGGGGCAAAGTTATAGTGGGGTGACAATTATTTTTTTTTCCATAGACTGAATGGGGAAAAACTTTGCTCTTGGCTACAGGCCGAACGGCTGGACGGATTTTCACCAAATTTGCGGCAGAACCGGGGGCTTAGGCCAGAAGGCGTGCTTTTGTGTGTTTGGTGGAAATCCGACCAGTAGTTTTGTTGCAAATAACTGAAATGTACGTCCGAAAACATTAGTGATATCTGGGTCTGCTCCGCGAACCCATTTCCCTGTTCGCTCCGCGGACAGAAGTGTCATTGGCTCGCGGTATGGCGTGCTATCGGACAAGTTTGGATGCGGCCGGTGGTTGGCTGGAGGGAAGCGTGGTGTATGTCAACATTTTTTGGGAAAGCCGACATGGTGTATCAGAGGACAGTGTGGGGGCGGAAGGGTCTGGAAAATGTACCGTACGGAATGCATTGGCGGCAATAAGGGAGGGAACGGGTGGGTGAGTGAGAAGTGCTTAATGTGACATATGTAGGCGAGTACTTGTGTGGTGATTGCAGGCAACTGTCGTAATGGCCCCATAGCTTCTGCTGCAACCTGTTTGTGGCGACCTCTTTTCATGGTGAGTGGTGGAAAGTGAATTGCAGAAGGGGAGTGATTTGCACATGACATTGGGTGGGTGGGAGCGCGGGTGCCTGTGCGTTGCGGATGGAATGTGGTAGTTGGCGACTTGGTGGCATGCATGGGTGAATAAAGGTGCAGTGGGTCTGTGGAAAGGATTACACTAATGGGTGCATGGGCGAAGGCTGTGGGCCATAGGGTGTAGGGCATGCACTCAAGAGCATAGGGCTGCAACATACCCACCGCAGGAATGCATGCTTGACTCTCCATTTGGTACAGGGTGGTGCTGGTATAGTGTGGTAAGTACAGATTGGTTGCAGTAGGGCTAGTGTTGCGACCAGAACGTGGGTAGGTTGGCAGTGACACAATACTTTGTAAATGGAAGTAGGAACGCCCATAGTAAGTGAATAAAAGAGCTCAGGGGTGCAGGAGAGAGTAGTTCTTTACATATTATGTTCACGTTGCAATTTGTTGCTGCGTGGCTGTGCGCAGGTTGGGTAGGAGTGCTGGT
Source organism: Ambystoma mexicanum (assembly GCF_040938575.1). Lineage (NCBI taxonomy): Eukaryota > Metazoa > Chordata > Amphibia > Caudata > Ambystomatidae > Ambystoma > Ambystoma mexicanum. The sequence goes on from NC_090936.1 coordinate 624,353,915, forward strand.
GGCAGTGGTGTGTATGTGGATGGTGGTAGTGGGTGCCATGGTGACATGCATGGTGGTATTACGTTGCTGTGGGTGTGTTCACGGCCTATGCTGTGTGCAGATTTCTTCAAGTAGGCCCAATGTTGTGAAAATGTTGCGGTTAGTGACACAACTCTTTGTAAATGGCAGTGGGTAGTGGTGGCAGAGGCTGTGGTGTGTTTGTGGATTCTGGTAATTGCAAACTGTTTTAATGCATGGGTGTTTTGTTTGTGCTTAATGTTAGCTGCCCACATGGCCGTTATGTTAAGTGGTGCAATTTGGTGTTGTACAGGTTGGGTAGGAGTGCTGGTGGCAGTGGTGTGTATGTTGATTGTCGTACTTGCTGACATGGTGACATGCATGGTGGCATTACATTGCTGTGGGTGTGTTCAAGGCCTAGACTATTGGGTGCATGGCCGAAGGCTGTAAGCCATAGGCCATGCCCTCAAGAGCCTATTCCTTGAGGACACCCATGGCAGCAATACATTTTTGAATGTGCATCAGTTACAGGGTGGTGACATGTAAGGAATGGTTGTGGAGCACATTTCAGCCGTTATAGCCCAGTGTTGCAAACAGATTGTGGGTAGGTTGGAAGTGGCACAATACTTTGTGAACAGAAGTGGGTACGCCCATAGTATGTGATTGAAAGTGCACAGGGATACAGGAAAGATTCTTTTGTTTGTACATTATGGTAACTTTTGCATTTTGTTGTTGCATAGCTGCATGGCGGTGCGCTGTGCTTCGAGAAGCTGCAGTGAAAAGTCACACAGTGTGGGCTCTGGGTGAAGTGTTTGCATACTGTCAGTATGGTAGAGGGTATGGGTGAAGGGCAGCTTATATTTGCTTGGATAGTGTGCTGTGTACACAATGCCTGCAGTATGGGCATTGTTGTAAACATTTTGTGGTTATGTTGGCAGTGACACAATACCTTCTGAGTGGAATTGGGTAAAACAATAGTATGTGAATGAAAGGGCTTAGGGGTGCCAGAAACAGTGTAATGTACATACATTATGGTAACTGTTGCATTTAACTCTGTGCATGTCCATTGCAGTGTGGAGGTTGGTTAGGAGTGCTGGTGCTAGTGGTGCGTATGTGCATAGTGGTTGTTGGTGACATGCTGACATGCATGATTGCATTACGTTGCAGGGAATGTGTGCAAGGAGCACACCCACTGGAGCAATGCAGGTTTGATAGTGCATGAGGCACAGGGTGGTGATCTTTGGAGAATGGCTGTGGAGCACATTGTCAATGTGCCATAGCACTACAAGTGAGTTGCAAAGCGTGTATTGTGCATTCCATGGTTGTGGTGATAGTTGTAACGTGCTAAAGTATTTGGTGTGCAGCAGGAGATGGTGCAGTGAGAAGTTGTGCAGTGTGGCCACAGGGTGCAATGTGTATGCATTGTGAGTATGGAAGTGGGTATGGTTGAAGTGCAGCTTATATGTAGTTGGTTACTGTGCTGTGGGCAGAATTATTGAAGTCGGCCCAATATTGTGCAGCTGTTGTGCATAGGTTGCCAGTGACACAATCATTTGTGAATGGCAGTGCGTAGGGGTGATGCAACCTGTGGTATGTTTGTGGATTATGCTGTGTGTCATGTTTTCGTGAATGGGTGTTTTATGGTATGGGGGAGCTGGGTGGAAGGGAGCTGGGTGGAAGTGCCGCTACGTATGTTATGTTTGTGCATAATGGTAGGTGCCCACATGGTCGCGTGCTTGGATGTATAGTGTGCTGGTGGGTGTGGAAAGGGCTGCAATGTTGTGTGCTATAAACAGAATTATGTGTGAGTTTATGCAGACTGCTGGCATGTTCTCCACCCACTATGAGATCATGAGATCGCCAAATACGCAGTTGTTCCATAGAAATGGCATTTATTTGAGCGCCATTGGCAATGCTGTTTTCTTTTACACTGTGCAAGAAGCATTGACCAGAATGTGGTAAAAATGTGACGAGAGGCAAACAGAAACGCATATAAAGAGAAAATAAAAAAAAAGTTGCTGGCATGCACGTCACAAAAACAACACCAAAAAAACACTTCCATACATCTACGATGGAAGACTGAATCCCCTATCTACCTTGATATTGTTTACCTCCCCACGCCCCACACTATCACAAAAAGGTAGTGCATTACGCGGTACTTTCAGGATTACACATGCCACATCCAGGGTGGCTATGTGGATGTACACGAATGGAGAAATTGTGCATACTTTCATTGAACTTTAGTGGACGTGCTTTGGAATGGCACGACATTTGTACTGTAAATGTGTAACAGTACTTTTCAAGTGGTGTACAAGAGTGACGGTGTTGGATGATGGCAGCTTCGATGCGACTGGTGGATGTGTGTGTGCCTAATTACGTGTAACCCAATGAAGCAGAGCTGCAGAGAACATATTGCAAAGAGAAGAAGGACTGCTCCAGCTTTACAAGGGTGCAGCCCTTGTACTACTTTGGGAGGCGCACATGCCAAAATTTGCCCTTTACACCACCTTGCCCAATTGCCATGGCAGTGTGGGGATTAGCCAATCAGGTATTGTGGGTGTGGTTAACAGGAAGGGGAGGTGTAACTGGTGTATATTACATTCTGCGTGAGCGTGACTGACATGGCGAAATGCATTGTGTTGACTGTAGGTGATCCCTTTGTAATAGATCTGCACAACTATGCCCTGCAAAGACACTTTGACAGCAATTTTCCTTTGGAAGGAGTGGACGCATCGTGGAACGCTGTGTATGAGTGCAATTTCACCGATATGCATGCACTTTGCAAAGACTCGCCCCTTTTCCAGTAGTAGATGTCATTGTCATCCATTACGGCGCCATGCATATGGGTTACCTGCCTTGCTTAGGTTTGTTCCGTAGACTGAGGAGATTGCTGAATGTCGTGAGGACGCATTTTCCCACCTCCAAGGTGATTTTCTCATCCATAATACCATGAAGAGTATGGCCTACTGCTCATGGTTGTTGTTCCGAGCCAGACAGAGGAAGGGGTCTCATCAACAGAAGCATGTATAATTTTTTGTCCGCTCGTGGAATGTTTTTCTGCGACAATAACCGCATTAGTTGTGGAAATGCAGAGTGTTTCCAGGAAAATGGCATTTTCTTGTCACCCATTGGCAATGCAGGTTTGTTTGCTCGTCTACAGGCTGCGGTGAAGAGTTTACTGTACTAATGTGAGCAGAAGAACTCACAAAAGCTAATGAACACCGAAAAAAAGGTGTTTCCGTAGAAGCATCTAAACAAAAAAAAAACAACCGGCTCTTTGAAGAGTCGCCCCTTACCATGAACTACTCCTACCCTGGTTGCGAGTTATTCCTCACGCCTGCACGCAGCACGAAAGCTACATCCGGGGATTTCGCGAGTCACGGCCACGGAAATGGAACTGTAGGGATTGTCCAATCACATGATTCGGATGTGCGCCAATAGGAAGAGGGACTCCTGCCTCACTCGGGCCCGACCCTCGACGTACTTTGGGACCCGCACGTGCCACATTCGGCGCTTCTCACCGTGCTGGCCAATGGAAATGGGACTGCAGCAATTGTCCTATCAGGTGGTGCTCAGGGTTGTGTGTCACAGGAAAGCACACCAATACGAAGAAGTACTCCTCCTGCTGTACTGGGGTGGAGCCTACGTGGTCCTTGAAAAATGGCACTTGCCACATTCTGCGCTTCTTAGCATGCTGGCCAATGGAAATGGGACTATGGCCTTTGGCCAATGGGTGCTCAGGGTGTATGTGCAGGAAAGAGCTCCAATAGGGAGAAGGAATCCTCGTGCCTCACCGGGGCGCAGCCCATGGGCTCATTGGGGAAAGGCACGTGGCATATTTTGCGCTTCTCACCATGATGGCCAATGGAAATGAGACTATGGATTTTGGCCAATCAGGTGCTCTGGGTGTGCGTCACAGGAAATCAGTTCCCCCATTACTTTGTGTACTGCGGCTGGCAAACATGGCAAGACGTAAAGTTTTCATCGTCGGAGGTGGCTTTGTGGATGATCTGTGCGTGTATGCCCTCCAAGAAGACATGTCTGGCAATTTCAGTTTGGAGGGAGTGGACGCTTTGTGGTGTAGTGTTGAATCGTGCTGTTTCGGCAGACTGCTTCTAGAATGTCAACGCGTGACCTCTTCGGCAACTGGACATTTTGTGATCGTGCACTTTGCAGCCTTCTTTTTGGGTTACATGTCTTGTTCCCATGTATTTAGTCAACTGAAGATTCTGATGAAAGCAGTGAAGTGCATTTTTCCTACTGCTAAAGTGTTTTTCTCATGTAGGCCCCCGAGAATAGTGTGGAAGGATTTATGTCGCCAGCCAGAGCTCAGAAGGGGTTTCATCAACAGAAGCATGTGTGACTTCATGAGTGCTGCTAGGATGTTCTCTTGTCAGAATGAAAACGGGATTGAAACCGGGACGGGCAAATGGCATGTCTTTGTCACACAGTGGCAATGAAATGTTGTTTCACAATCTACACACTGCAGTGAAGACCCTATTATAAGAATGTCAGCTGACGTTCAGAACACACATTTCCGTATGAAGACTGCAAAAAAGTGTTTCCATGGAAGCACCTTTACAGAAAAGAAAACAAAAAAACAAAGGTTCTTTTAAGAGCCACCACACCTAACGACTTCCACTCCCCGGTTGAAAGTTATTCCCCCACTCCCGTGCTCAATCAGCAGAAAAAGAACGCAAATATTGCGATAGTTGCAGAATGGCACTTGTAACATACACCCCTTTTGCAGATGACGGCCATAGAAATGGGCCTGCAGAGGCTAAAGGATTAGGCAATAAAGTTTATGGGTTTGGTGTGTACAGACAGACTGTGGTAGACGGTGTATTTGTCGACAGAAATGCAGAGGGTGCGGTTATGACTGTGTGTTTCACGAGGCAGAGCGTGCAGGTTTTAGGGGATTCCGACATACATTGAGTGAAAGTGAATGGAAAACACTGTACAGTAGCTACTCTTTTTGCAATCTATCATGTGCATGTGTAGTGCTATCGAATAGCTACAAGGAAGTGCCACGTTTCGGTTTCTCTGTGTGACACTTCGACGACACACAATCATGCCGATATTACTGGTGTTCATTCTGCAGGGAAAATGGCGCAGCGTGTTACACAACCTTAAGTGCCATTTGCGATGAAGGAGGCACTTGCCCAGTTCATGCGTTTGTTTCAGATCTCTTGTAGACGTTTGTAGCGCATTATGCAGCCACTGATGTGGCAGCGTCATTTCCTATTTAGCCTGTGAATGCAGACAGCGCGGTACATTGCAAAGAAGAGTATTTGTGGCTTTGGTCGACATGTGCCAAATGGCATCCTTCGCCCATGGGACTATGACGTTTCACAGCACGAATACTTTTCCCCAGCTATAATGTTTTTCTTACTATGCCAGCTATCCGGATTTTTGCACACCCCATCTAAATTGGCTTGGTGCCCTTCTTGAAAGTAGTGGCTTTTTTTGTACTTAGTATTGCGCTATGGCTCTCTTGAAAACACTCTGGAACACCTACAAACACTTCTTTGTACAGCAACCCCCTTTGTAACCGATTGAACACAGTGTTTACCACACTGCCATGCCTCCCGCCCTGCATGCGTGCATTGGCAATTCTGTTGTTGATCTGTGAAAGGCGCTTTCTTCATTTACCTTTTTCCCTTTCACAGTTCATTTTTATTTATTATGGTGTTCTCACACACGCCACAGAAGGAACGGCAGGAATGGTCCGGTACAGAAGGGGCAGCACCTGTCTGGATACAATAGGGGACCTGCCGGGAGACAGAATTATTGGGTGGTCCTCACCTACATAGGCGCCAGTCATTGTAATGCTCCTGTAAGGACCGTTACCATGCCCTGCCAAATACCTTCCCTTTGTACAGTAGCACATTGCAATACATGCACAATACAAGGCCCTTTGCCGGGTAAGGGTAAGGGTCTGTAGCGCGGCATATGGTTTGCAAAGGTTGTTTTACAGCTCTGCTGCCGTACAGGAGTGCCCCCCTTGTTGTCCCCAGCAGATGTGCAAAATGCTGTACATGAAAGTACCCTACGTAATTGCTGGAAGGGCGGTAGCCTGCTCACTGGTCCCTTGTGCTTTGTTTTCAGTTGTCGTCATATGCAGTAGAAACAGTTAATGCTACGCCATTACTGTTGGGCGTAGCATTCACGGATATACATACATTGTGGAATTCAAGAATGTTTACAAGGACTGGAAACACAGCTTCATTATGTGCAGCAGGAAGCCATTTATTCTGTGCGACCAATGCAGCTACAGAGCTTTTGTAACCGGCACTAAGGTTGTTAGCACTCTGCATATTCTGCTGTTTCCTTACTTGCCTTTACATGCACTAGTATGTGCGTGAGGAAGGTGCATGTTTTCTTCAAATGTACGACCGGCAGGCAACCTCTTGATACTTTCCGTCACACCGCTGAGTGCAGACACAATGTATTTGTTTCACGGGTCATGGAAAGGCAAGCAGCAAATAAATGAAAGTAATGCAACATTTAACATGGCCACGTGACAATGCAGGTTGCTTGTCCTTGTTTAACAGTGTCCGTTATACAGTTAGGAGTACTGTAGCCACACATTGGTAGGTTTGCAGAGCCACCCACGAAGTCAGCAGCAGTACTTTAAATGCGGTAGCTTTCTGCATGATTCCGTAGGGCTGGCAACAGGGGGGGTGTTACCAGCATTCAGTGGATGACCTATGCATGGGTCTAGGTGTGGAATGGAAACATGTGCGCTTCCACAACTACTTAAAAGTGCATTCAAAGATGCGGCCATGCGGCCACTAATGGAGTCCTATAGATACTTGCAGTGTGATTGCACATACACCAACCAGGTGCAGTGTCCCTAAGAAACGTCCATATTACTCATTTGTACTCATCTCGGCCAGTACTGTGCGGCACAGATTTATCATGCCCTGTTAACACAAAAAGAGAGCCTACTGCCACACTACACAACATTTACGATGTACATGTATAATTGGTATAATACGCCAACACTATTTGGAAAAGTAAGGGGTAGCGCAAATGGATACATACACCAGACAATGTGCACTTTCCACACGTTTGTCATGAGGGCAGCAAAGAAATTAGTAACAAACCGTTGTTAACAGGACGTTATGGTTATGTTGCCATACGAAATACCTATCCTCTTTACAGAAAACACTATGCTAAAGTAACGTTGTGATTACAGTGGCCTACTAAAAAACAATGAAATTCACTAACAAAAACATTGTTAAAGGGACGTTATGGTTAAGTTGCTCTTGCAAAAACCTATGAAATTCGATGGAAAAACGTTGTAACAGGGACGTTATGGTTACAGGCAAAACCAAAGAAAAACTGAAATTCGACAGTTATGGTAAGCTAAGCAACCATAAATCGCATTACCACTGTGCACGGCTAAGACTAACACCCATAACATCACAGATGACATCACAAATGTCATTGATGACATCACTGCTGACATCACATATGTGGCCCACTTATTTTTGGTCACTGAAATATCTAGGCCTGTTGTTTTGGTCACTGAAATATCTAGGCCTGTTGTTTTGGTCACTGAGAGTCAGAATATTAAAATTCAAAAGGTGCTGTATGTCTAGACGTTAAACTTTTCATATGTTCCTAAAGTACTTACCTTTCGGTTTGGTCTATGTTCATGGTGCACATGCATGGGGCAATAGGCAGGCCTGAAACACACAATTAATTTGTATACATGAAAATAAACTTTAATGCTATTAACATTTTCTGATGATGCTGTTTCTTTCTTCTTTACTTCAGTTTCCCTGTATGTGCCTCTGATTTGTATGCATTGCGGGTCTTCATATGTATACTTTGTACTAGCACAAGTGTGTAGTAAGTCTTGAATTTTTAGCTAGTTATTACTTCTTTAACATTATACAATCCCCCTGACATCATGTTACCAACATTATAAACACACAGGGACTTTACATCAAAACTAATTTCAGATGTGATGTCATCAGTGATGTCATCAATGACATTTGTGATGTCATCTTTGATGTTATGGGTGTTAGTCTTAGCAGTGCACGGTGGTGGCGCGAGTTGGTTGCTTAGCTTACCATAACTGTCGAATTTCAGGGTTGTTTAGGTTTTACCTGTAACCATAACGTCCCTGTAAAAACTTTGGGTATCAGAGCACTCACTTCATCCCTGGACTCATCCTCTGTTTGCAGGCTCTGGCCCATGACTTCCTGTACGTGGTCACTCCTCCAGGCCTGGTTCGCTCTGTTGGTCCTATGCCTCTCCTATCTTGCATGCTTCTTCATTTGGCACACAGCGTCTTCCTCTGTCGTCTGCCTCCTTCTGCGCTGTAACCAGCTCTGCTGGTCTGCACGGCTCCTCCGCTTGCCGACATTCTCACGTCTGAGGCTCGCCTCAGCATTAGGTTTTTACTGCTCCATTCAAAAGTTGTTGGCTCTTTATTCTTGCTTCAGTATTCACAATGGGCGTATTGTTCACCACAGGTTGTCAAGCAGGTGGAAAGTTCAGCATTACCTTGAACCAAACACAGAGGGGTGGCTCTCACCAGGGAAGAAGGGACAAAGTCTCCAGATTTGTCACAGTAGGTCCTTAGCTAGAGGGTAAGTCAGGACTCAAATCCTTCTTCTGAATTGGTGTCCCAATAAAGGATGGGAGCTCACTTTTCCCTGCTGTCTACCAGGGGTGACCGGACATTCCAGGACTAGATGGTCCTTGGTTCTGCATTACATTGATCATTATAGCTCAGTGGCAACGCGCTTGTCTTTAAAGCAAGATGACGCAGAGCAACAGAGGTTTGAATCCTGGGTCCTCTTTGCAATTAAGCACATTATAAATGATCAATTATATATTAGATATATATTTGCATAGGCCCAGTGCTCATCTTCTTTTTCTTTCCTCTTTGGATAACGGCCCTTGGCCAACTCCTGTCTGCACAGGTTCCAGATTGGTGAGGGCTGGGAGATGCGTGGATGTCGGAAAGTTGAAAGGTCGATTAGCCTGATGTTTCCTACATTCAGCTTTCCGCTTCTGAAATCTATAGTGCAATTGAAGGACCAGGTTTACAAGGTCTGCAAATGAGGATCAGCAAGATACTCTAGTGAGTGCATCATTTAGATCTTCTGGCAATCCTCTACAAAATAGTGTAACCCTTGTCTCTGTAGGCCAGCCAGAAAGCTGCTTAAAACAGGTTACATACGACATAACGTCCACTGCACCTTGATTACATTCCAATAGTTCTTCTTGTGCTGCATAAGCTGTTTTTGGTCTTTCAAACATGTTTTTTACTGCAGTCAAAAAAAGGGAAATAATTATCTAGAAAAGAGATGTTGGTGGTTACTAAAGGTGTAACCCAAGCCAGGGCACTACCCACCATGATAACCATAGACCCTGCCTCTTAGCGCTATCAGAGAGGAATTGGTGGGGGTGGAAGGCATACTGAATCATGCAACGATCCTGTCACAAGTTTCTCCCCTTCTCACCTGTTTCTCTTTACTTGTGACCTTCATGGAAGTGGCTTCCTTCTTTCGTACTGTCCGAGACTTGTATAGGCCTGGGCGCGGGTCTTCAGATTCCAGCGGGAGTTCTCCGGCTGTCCTTCGCTGGGTAGCGTTCAGTATCCAGGACGTGGAGCCAGGAGGGAGATAGAGTTCCAGGCTCGGAGCGAACCGAAGCGCAGTAGGACCGAGCACAGGATTAATCCAGGAATAAGCCACAGATAAGAGGTAAGGAAGGAAACGAACGGGGGTCCAGGAATAGGAAGAAGGGAAAAAAAGGAATCAAAAGAGCACGGAAGCGGACTCCGACAACACACATCTAACTACTCCAAGCAGTAGCGTTGAGACGTGCAGAGCCACGGGGGCATGGCTGTTTTCTAGGAAGTCAAACGTAATGCGCAATTGATGGTGTGCAGCGTTTCGGAACTGTCGGCCATGTTGGAAGGATCACAGAGTTCATACCGCGGTGCATCACAGACCATGAAGTCCAGAATGGACTAATTCAGCGGTTCATGACAGATCCAGGAACTCCTTGGTCTTCTTAGGTGAGCCATCAAACTTCATAGATGTACTATGACTGGTAGGTGTGTCCACTGGTAACTGTTCCCTGACTGCCTGTTGAAGGGTCTGATTCTCCAAACACGTCTGTACTTCAGCTGTCAGTAGCTGGACTGCATTAATAAGTCCTTGTAATTGATCCATCCGGAGCGTAGGAAGTGGTGGGCATCGCAAACTGTCACGAACTGTATGTTTTTGCAAACTCACTGTAGGTCTCCTTTGTTGCAGATGTTCGAATAAGTAAGGTCTGTTCCTAGGCGGGGGGGGAGGCAGTCTTCCACCCCTCGGTAAGACCTGAGGTGGCTGGTCAGCCTTCCCAAGCACAGGTCTCGAGTCAAGGGAGGAACTCTCATGGGAATAAAAAAACGTTTCTGAGGTCAAGATTCGTAAGTGAGCGAGTAGCTCTCCTGGGGACCGACATAACTGTTGCCCTGGTGGTGGTAGAGGTGGATAGAAGTCAGCAGGCGATCCAAACGGATCTAGGTGAACAGAGACGTTAGTCCAGGAACAACCGTAATGAACAAAGTGACGAGGAAGAAGAGATTCTGAAGTAGAAGGAGACCAGGAGGTCTGAAAGAAAGACAGAATGGGAGAAGGATGCAAGAAGGCAGAAAGGAGGAATAACAGAGAAGACCAAACAAGAAGTAGCATCATGCAGCAACCTGGATCATTTTGACGGGGGGATTCCAGTCTTCTTACCGCCTATGTACGCTACCATCTTGATTGACTTCATGACGTAGTGGCCATTCCAGGAAGACTAGATCGCTACCTCCAGTTCCAGCGAAGGGTGTGCCAGCCCCATAACATGTGCTGGTAACAGCTAAACCAGGCAATGCACAAGCGCTGCTTCTTACCATATATATAGTAATTGTGGTATTTGTGTCGTGCTTGATGAAAATCAGGGAGGGGATTTCAGCTGTTTATGGTAGCGTATCGTCTGTTGCTCGACTAAGATTTTGCAGAATTCTTTCCCATTGCATCCTGACCGCTTGTCTACTGTGTGCATACGTTATACTTAATCTAAATAGGAATTGGGGGATTCGAAGATGGCCACTGTTAGGAACGCACCGTGACCGATGCGCTCCTGAGCACCGAGGCCATGTAAAGGGTTTCCCTGCAGCGTTACAACCCCTCCCCAGGCTAGGCGCGGATTGGGCAGAAGGTTTGCAGGCAACTGGGCCCTGAGCCCGGAGGAGTGGCCAGACAGAAGTGGACCCCTCCGTGGGATGAGGAAGGCGGCCAACAAGGAAAAACCCCTGGGACATCTTGTGAGGCTAGACCAGAGTGGCCGCGCAGTCTGGCCTGGGAATGGGCCGTCCCCCTATCCCGAGGAGCAGTGGAGCAGACAGAGGACCGGCAGACGGTTGGGGGCAGTGGAGTGAAGCAGATCCCCTGTCGTCGGTGGAGTGGGGCAGGGGTCTGTGGCTGACAGGGGACCCCGCTGGAGTGCCGACCCTCACACATGGCAAATCATATAGCATGCTCACGACATCGGCCGCATTGAGTAAACAATCACAGACAAGGAGCAAACCAGTAAAAGGTACAGTCCCATCAGCAGATATGGCCCAATTTAGGGCCCATGCAGCACAGATACCCACACACAGGGGCCTCCCACAAGCCCTGCAGCAAGGCATAAGCAGATTCGAGGCCAGGAACATCCGGGGACACCGGGATCCCAGGGCACACAAAAACAATAAATAAAGCAGCAGCTGCAAGGAGTGGTGCCCCCCACCCACCAAAGACTACTACTGAGCTTGGGCCCATTCCGGAAGGCCTGAACCCCCCCCCCCCAGGGCCCTGGGGGCCGGCTATAACAGGCCTGTGGGGAGACCCGGATAAGGGAGCAATCAACAGTGAAGGCCAGGCGCATTGCGGAGCGTCCCCGCAGGGAGGGGACTCGGCTTGACCGCGCCAGGCCACGCAGCAAGCCAGACCTAGCCCCAGAGCCGCCCCCTCTCTCCCGCACAGTAACAAACACACTGCCCCCCCCCCCATGGCTTGCCATCTGGGATGGCTCTCTCCCTGGCAGGCCCTGACAACCCCCGATCCCAACGGAACAAGAGGGAGCATCTGAAGTGCTAGAAGTGCGGTGTTGAGGTGTCTCTCTGCTCGTTGCACGTCTGTTACGAGCGATATTGCCGCCCTCCGCCCGTTGGCTGCAGTAGAAGTGGAGGCTGTATGGGCAAGAAGAAGTGAGCTGCCTTGAAGTCAGCGAAACACGGACTTCAACTTGGACTTGTGTAGAGTTGTCGCGAGAGCCCCGCTCTCGCGAGATCTCGCTCGCGCCCTCGGCTCCGCCCCCGCGCGCTACGCGCGCATTACGGGACGAGCTGAGGACACGGACAGCTGCGTCCTCCCGGCTCCTCCGAGCATGGGACCAATTCAACATTATAGCTGCACCGTTTCTTCTACTGCAGCACAGCCCCAGTTGGCCACGTTGGCCTTTGTAACTCCAGACGTTATTTATGCAAGATCTGTTCCAGAGTTATCAGGAAAATAAAGCCCTGGTGAAATTCCTGCCTGGCTCCTGTCTTCCTTCCAGTAATAATTTACTACATAAATTGGCGACGAGGATCACCACGAGAAACCGCGCAGAAACATGCAGGGAGCCACGCCGCCGCCACCCTTTCTGCAAACGCCAGGTAGGCCTGCCATTCCTTGGCCACAATGGCAGCCCCTGTTCACGACGTACGTGGAGGCTATGGGTGGATCAGGATTTTCAGCGGTGAGACGCAGGGCCATGCTACTAAATGCCTTAGGGGTGGAAGGGCAAAGAATATTCGAGGGCCTTACCCCGATACTAGTAGATGACGAAAATGATGATGTGTTTAAGGAGGCGGTTAGAAGAATCATTAAGAGGTTCGCCAGCAAAGAGAACACAGTACTCCATAGAATAAGATTCTACACTCGAAAACAAGAACAGTCTGAACCCGTCGATGACTACGTCACGAAATTAAGGGAACTAGCAGCCCTGTGTAACTTCGGCACTGATGCGGAAAACCGCATATGCGACATGTTAGTCGTCCACACCAACAGTCGGAAAGTCCAAGATAAGTTCATCCTCGAAAAAGAGCTACAGTTAGAAAAAGCTGTTGAAATTGCCAGAGCAGTAGAGGAAACAGCGGGTAGAAGGAAAGAGCTCACAGGGGCCCAAGTTCCCACCGAAATACAAGCGGTGGGATTCCGTCCAAGAAAGGAAAAGTTTGCACCAGACACGAGAGAAGCAAGAAACAGCAAGAAAGAACCCCTCAAGTGTCAAAGGTGCACCAGCACCAAACACCTGGCATTTGACAGAGAGTGCCCAGCCAGAGACAAGGAGTGCTCCGTCTGCAAACGCATAGGACACTTCTCGATAGTGTGTCGATGGAGGAACAAGAAAGTCACAAGCCTCACCACAGAACACACAAGGGAAGGGGAGTCCTCTTCAGATGAGGAGGGTAGACCCACAGTCATAATGGTGAACAGCACACGAGCCAGGAGAGAGAAGCCCCACTGCGTGATCAAAATCGATGGAAAAGAGACAAGGGTCATGGCAGATTCCGGGTCGGACCTCACTATCTTACCCCTTCAGACATACAAGGACATGCTGGGTAAAGAGAAAGTGGAAGTACTCACCACACGACACAAGCCCACGGTGTTTGGGGGGGCTTCAGTCGAACTGCTAGGGTATATCAACGGCAAAGTCGAATTCAAAGGAAGAGAAACCATCACCAGAGTCTACTTCAGCCATGAAGGGCCTGCTGTTTTGGGCTGGGATGATCAAGACAAACTAAAAATCAGACTAGATCCCAGCACAGAAGATCAAGTTTTATCAGTCCATACGAGGAGTGAATCCGTTGTCAAGAGCGATTACCCAACACTTTTCTCGGAGGAGCCGGGGCACATTAAAAGTTTTATTCACAAAATTGTGCTCAAAAGAAATGCCGTCCCTGTCAAGCACCGGGTGAGACCAGTACCGGCCACAGCAAGGGACACCCTTAGACAGCAGCTAGACAAAATGAAGAAGGAAGGAGTGATCGAGGAAATTGAAGCGTCCGAATGGTTGAGCCCAGTCGTCCTGATAAAGAAACCCCAATCACAGGAATTAAGGGTGTGCATAGACCTGCGCAGCCTCAACTTAGAAGTCATCACGGACAATTACCCGCTCCCAAGCATAAACGAACTCATATTATTAATGAAAGAGGCCAAAATATTCTCAAAACTTGACATGAGAAATGCATATCATCAGATACAGCTCCATGAAGAATCGAAACCCATTACGGCATTCATCACGCCATTTGGCACGTTTCAATTCACCAAAATGCCTTTCGGTTTGTCATCAGCTGCATCGGCCTTTCAGCGCATGATGGACGTCCTACTAAGGAAAGTCAAAAATGTGGTATATTTTCAGGATGACATATTGGTTTATGCAAGGGACAAGCAGACGCACGATACCACCCTCAAAGTGGTTCTCAACAAACTACAAGAAGCAGGAGTGCGATTACGTCACGAGAAATGTTCATTTGGAGTAAAAGAAGTGGAATATCTGGGGTACAAGATTTCGGAAAAGGGCATCAGCCCAAAACAAAATCTTATGCAAGCCATCACCAAAGCTCCTGAACCCACCACCAAAGAAGAGGTGAGGTCTTTTCTGGGATTGGCTGAGTACTATGCGAAATTCATACCAAAGTTTTCAGAAACCACTTCACCCCTACGCGATCTACTCAAAAAAGGGACAGAATTCTTGTGGAGAGAACCCCAGAAGAGGGCGATGGACACCATAAAGCAACACATCATGAAAGCTCCATGTCTTCAACCCTTTAACCCAGAGTGGGATACGGTCATTACCACTGACGCCAGTGCGTACGGACTAGGAGCAGTGCTAACGCAGAGGAGAGGTGACACCGAACATGTGGTGGCCTTTGCGTCGAAGGCACTATCAGAGGCGGAACAGAACTATTCCACCGTTGAAAAAGAAATGCTAGCATGCGCATGGGCAGTCGAACATTTCAGAACATATGTGTGGGGCACAAAGTTCAAGCTGGTGACAGATCACAAGCCGCTCATCCACATGCTTAGTCCGGGAGGCACCAAAACATCCACTCCCAGACTAGCTCGCATTGCAGCGAAACTACAGGAATACACATTTGAAATCCATCACATCTCCGGTTGGAAAAACTTGCAAGCCGACTGCATGTCGAGACTGCCAGAAAACAAGGAAAGGGCTACCACATTCCTACACGGAGAATGCATCGTCGCATCCATCTCAGACATAAGGGCCCCAGACTGCCTGGAACTCAGTGAGAGATACTGGGAAGAAGAAGACGTGAATGACTCAACCATGGCCAAGATTCGCAAATGGATCAAAGAAGGTTGGCCAAATGAGAAAATGCTGCCGGAAGGCATGAGACCATATTGGAAGGTGCAAGATGAGTTGTCGGAAACGGAGGGGATAATCATGAAAATGGATCAAATCATCCCCCCCACAGGAATGAGGCGCACCATTCTCTGCAGGGCCCATGCGGGACATCTCGGGAACACAATGACCCGCCGCAGGGTGAGAGAAGCTTACTGGTGGCCGTCTATGGACCAAGAAATAAGCGCCACGATAGAGCGCTGCCATGAATGCCTAAACAGTGACAAAAGACTGAAGGTTCGACAAGCACCTCTCATACCCACGGAGATACCAGAAGCAGTATGGTCCAAAGTGGGCATAGACTTCATAGGGCCCCTGGAGGCGATGGAAACTGAACACAAATACGGCATAGTGCTGGTCGACTATCTATCCGAGTGGGTGGAAGCCGAGTTCGTCCCGAACATAACCACAGAGACGGTCATACAGGTGCTCACTGAAATATTCCAAAGGGAAGGCCTCCCCAAAGAAGTCGTCACAGACAATGGAGTGCAACTAGTTTCCAAAGACATGGAAGCATTTTTAAGAAAGAATCACATCAAACAAAAGAAGGCGGCCTTGTATCACCCCCAAGCAAATGGACTTGTGGAGAGGGCGAACAGGTTCATAAAAGGGGCCATCCAACTGGCAACAGCGTCGGGAATGGACCCCCTCAAAACCACCAAAGAAGCCATAGCGGCCCACAGGCTCACGCCAAATGGAATTACTCAAATATCCCCGTTCAAAATGTTGAGAGGGAGGAATGCGGCATCCACCCTCATTCCACCTTGGCTGGCGAAAGTAAGGGAAGATGAAGCTGTTAACATGACAGAAGTGGTATGGCGCATGGAGAGGAACAAGACACGCATGAAGTCGTGGAGTGATGAAAGAAGAAGGACGAAGCAAGCGCCCAACATAGAAGAAGGGGACTGGGTCAAAATCAAACTGCCAAGAAAGGACCTAGCCACGGGATCCCGGTATAGTCGGCCCATAAAGGTAACTCACAAAGGAACAAATCATGTCCGCACAGAAGACGGGCGCACGTGGAACTTTGAAAGGGTAGCATTATACCAGCGAAGGCAAGAAGAAGCGAGAACCCCAGAGACACCCCACTTAGAGACTGAAAGAGAGGACCGGAGAAACGAGGAACGAGAACCCGAAGGAGGCGATGGAGAAAGAGATGAAACCGAAACAGAACGGGAAGAACCCAATGTGAGTCCAGAACCGGATCAGCAGAGACCCTGCCCTGCAACCAGTGAGAGGCCATGAAGGGAGCACAGAAGACCGGTGAGATACAATGACTATGTGTTACAGTGAACCCGTTCCGCATTGGAAAAAGGGAGGTGTGTAGAGTTGTCGCGAGAGCCCCGCTCTCGCGAGATCTCGCTCGCGCCCTCGGCTCCGCCCCCGCACGCTACGCGCGCATTACGGGACGAGCTGAGGACACGGACAGCTGCGTCCTCCCGGCTCCTCCGAGCACGGGACCAATTCAACATTATAGCTGCACCGTTTCTTCTACTGCAGCACAGCCCCAGTTGGCCACGTTGGCCTTTGTAACTCCAGACGTTATTTATGCAAGATCTGTTCCAGAGTTATCAGGAAAATAAAGCCCTGCTGAAATTCCTGCCTGGCTCCTGTCTTCCTTCCAGTAATAATTTACTACAACTTGTTTAACCATAGTAAATACTTTGTCCATGCTCGTGACTATACTTTCCAGCTATGGGGCTGGGCTAATTGTGTGGGCTGGTCCCCTGTTGGAGGGCTGGGCTGGTCCCCTGTTCAACTGCCGGCGCTCGCTCATGCCCTTTTTCTTTTTTTTCTTGTCCTGTTTCTTTTAGATTCAAGTGCGATTGTACCCCGCCCCCTCCTGAGCGTGCACAACACCCTTAAATACTTCAGTGCACGCACATCTGCGCACGCATCTGAAATGCTAGAAGTGCAGTGTTGAGGTGTTTGGGTGTGAGGAGGTGAGGGGTGTTCACATAATCTCTATTTCTTAATTCCAACGATATTATTATTGTCGGGTTGAACGCTGCCTTGACAACTGTTGCATGGATAGTGGTCTTAGGAGTGGCAAGGGTCTAGGCCCAGTCCTTGTGCTCCCTGCCTTATTTGAGTTCAACCTCACTAGAAAAAACTAGCAAACATTGAACGTTGCTGGTCCCGTTTTTACTCCACCCAAGGTAAGGTGTACTAATGCCACGAACGCGAGTATGTCCACGTTCGGCGATGATGCCAGCTTTGCCACAACGGCACCGGCAAGCTCTAATGATGGTGAAAGTTCCCTAAACAAGCCTGCACCGGCAAATGCTAACAAACAGAACTTTGCCGGCGCAGCCGCCACTCCATCAGTGGAACCAGACAAAGGTGGAGCATATATACCGATGTTAGGACCGCAAGTGAACTACCGTATCCGGCAGCATCGTGAACAGAATCTGCGGAATGATGCGTCGGCCTTGCCTGAGACACCGGCATGGCGGTAGTATGTGCGCATTCCGAGTACCACGCACACGGAAACACTGGCATGAAAGTGGTGGTAGCACCGTTGTGACCGCGCCGGAAACACCGGCATCGCGGACCAGGCGTTAAACAGTGTCAGGTGTGCAGAAACAGGCCACAGGTGGTCCAAATCAGCCCAGGTGGCCACCATGCGCACTACAAAAGCACAAAAGGACCACTCCCACACCCCTTACAACACTAACATGCTTGCAGCAGCAGTAGCAGTAATGGAGCTGGAGGCAGAGGAGGCGGCGGAGGTGCAGGAGGAGAAGGAGGGCCATCATGGCCATGCAAAATAACAATAGGCAGCAGGTTGCACCCCGCAGGCAGCCACCCATATGAAGCATAAGTGCCACGCCCTTCAACCTCAGCCAAACACAGATCCACACCCTGTACTGGCTAGACAGGGACCTGATCCAGGAAGACCTTGTCAGCCTCATCCAGATCCGTACTGCCACCCCCCCTTACTCAAGGTAGTGTCTGTGCTAAACTTCCTTGCCACTGGCACCTATCAACACACTGTGGGTGAACTGCATGGGCTATTGTCTTGGGAGGATAGCTCAGGGGCAACGTGCTTGCCTTGGAAGCAAGACGACACAGAGCACCACAGGTTCAATCTCCGGGTCCGCGCTTACAAACCTCTGGGTATTCAGCGCGTTATAAATAACCTATCATATCATTTCATCCCAACCCTGATTATTGAGTCTTCTCTTTCAGGGTCTTGATGCCCTTCTGCGGCACATGTCTGATCACATATGCCTACCCAGAACACCTGACTAAGGTTAATGTCACGAAAATTGCATTCCATGCCCTTGCAGGCATGACCAATGTGATTGGTGCATTGGACTGCACACATGTGGAGCTGGTGTCCAGGCATGCCTTTGAGGCTGTGTACAGGAATCGTAAACTATACCAATCCCTCAATGTGGAGATGGTGTGTGATGCACACCACCTCATCAACCATTTCTGTGCATGATTTCCAGGATCAACCCACGATTCTATAGTGCTGAGGAACTCCACTCTGCCAGGGTAGATGGAATATTACAGCGGAGAGCGTACCTGGCTGTTGGGTGAGTGTAATAACCAAAGCTTGTGCACTGTGGAATTGGGGGGGGGCATAACACACCCGAGGATACCTGGCTGTTGGGTAAGTGTAATAACCAAAGCTTGTGCACTGTGGAATTGGGGGGAGGGGCACCATGACTGTCTACAGTGCATGTGTGCAAAGGAAAGTCAGACACACAAATTGCATGCATGAGTTGAAGGGCATGACTGGCATGTGTGAAATGTCCAGAGTGAGCATGCAAATGCTTAATGACATCAAATGTGGTCTGGCTCATGAAATGCACTAGAGGTACCAGAATGCATCATACCAATGGCACACACCCCTGCCAAAACACACTGTGCACAACACCCACTGCCTGCAGCACAGACAAATCATTCCAATGCTGCCCACCACCCCACCTCACAACTACTATCGTACCCCAGAGCAGGCAGCCAGTCCACCTGCCTGTCACAAGTGCACATACCCATATGCATGTGACATGAACAGCAACAAAAGAGTTGGACATGTGAATGGATTGGCGTTATAACCATCATCTGAAATGCAAATTGAACACAGATTGGAACATGCATTTGTCAAAGTTGTTTGCAGCGTAGGCATAGGGTCATAGGGCAAGGTAGGTGTGAATGGGTGACGGGAAAGTGACAGCAAACCAACCATCCACCGCGCATAGTGACCAAGCATATTGGCTGCATGGCAATCATTATCCTGCCAGCTCCTTCTCAAACAAATAAAATCCTTAAATACTACCTTACCATGCACATTGATCATTTAGCATGATTCATAGATGCACTTCAACGAATACCATGCTGCATATTATGTAATACAAAATGCAAGTGTGACTACACGCATGTAGATATTCCCTAAATAAGAGCATTTGCAATCTGTGTATGTAAACAAAAATCAGCTCCTGTGGCAGGTCCGCCTACCAGGCCTATGGCACCCGACAGGGTCTGACCAGACATTTAGTCAGACACCGGCTGACGCAGGCAGATTTGTATTTAGCCGGACCAGTAACAAGCCACCTGCTAAAGCCACCGGCACACTTTCGCCCGGACAAGAAAAGATAACATTCGGACAGTGTCATTCAATTGACATTGATGAATGGAGACAGTAAGCCATCAGTTCACAGATACGCCTAACTATCGGTACAATGCAGACACAGCAATTTCCATTGACAATGCACATGGTACCAGGGTCATCCATGACATATGCTATGTCTTGTGCAAATTGCATGCAATAACTTGGTTTTGTAAGGGGCCAATATACAGAATGTACCAAGATGATACTGGCACCACAATGCTTTTGTGCACTTTCTGTCCCTCCCGTGCTGGGTACCCCTTGATACCATGGCTGATGACCCCCGTGAGGCAGGAACAGAACCACCAGGAGCAGGGATACAACCGTGCTCACATCAGGACATGCTGCACTATTGAGCAGACATTTGGCTTGTTAAAAGCAAGGATCCGCTGCCTGAACAGATTGGGGGATGCACTCATGTACAGCCCCAGGAAGGTGGGCAAGATAGTCCTGGCCTGTGCCACGTTGCACAGCATGTGTATTAGGCACAATGTACCACTCCCCCCGGACATGGACATGCACCCACCTGATGCTGAGGATGATGATGACAGTGATGAGGAAGTGCAAATGGCACATCGCAGGGATGTTATAAATGGGCGCGATGCCTGCAATGCCCTGATTAACCACTATTTCTGAGCACATCACACAAGCGCATGCCCTAGGCCAGCTACCGCACTCAAAACTGTACAGGAAATTAAACACTCACTGACACTAAAATACGAATGTCCAGACATGATTTCTATGGAACACCAAGTCTAATGTGAAAAATGAAATGCATAACAAACATGGAAATACACCCATCACCCAAACTATCCCTCCACACTCCCCTCCCCAACTATCCCTACCCACTCCCCCTCTGCTTCCCCAACTATCCCTCCCCACTCCCTCTCCCCAAGTATCCCTCCACACTCCCCCTCCCCAACTATCCCTCCCCACTCCCTCTCCCCAACTATCCCTCAACAATTCGTGTCACGTCGTCCATTTAGTCCCTGCCAAATACACACCCAGGGCACAAGGTTCCTGTTGGCCTATTTCCGTGCACGCTTGCCATCTGGCATGCAAATGTGTGAATTAGCTGACAGGCACACAGAATGACGCCTTGGGCTGCTGGGCTGAGAACTTGCAGGCGTGGAGCTGGTGGATGGCGTGTGTGCCTGCTCAGTGGGCCATCTGTCAAGGAACGCCTGAAGGCACAATGCCATGGTCTCCGCTTTGGAGGACATATTACTGCTGCCCTCACGTACCCTCCTGGACATCAGGACGATGGCAGTTGTGGCACGTCCAAGGGCACGTGCATTTCGCCGGCAACTGGCCTGTACACTCTCCCGCATCAACTGCACCTCCTGGAGGTGCTGCTGCACAAGGGCAGTTAAGGCATCCTGAAGTTCCTCAATGCTGCAGAATCTGCCAGCGTTTTCTCTGATACTGGGGAAGGAGGGGCGTTGTGGGCTCATTGGGTCCATCGGGCTGAATACTACAAGCTCATAGCTGCTGTGGTTGCTGCTCTCACCTGTGTCAACGCCACCATTGTCAGCTATGTCCTCTGCACTTGATTGATGGGCACGTGCATGTGGCTACTGTGCTCACAGTGATGGTTAGGGCTGGTGGGATGGCTGCAGCTCTGGTCACAGTGATGGTTTGGGCTGGCGGGATGGTCTCAGCTGTGGTCACATTGATGGTTGGGGCTGGCGGAACGGCCGCAGCTGTGGTGACTGTGGTAGTTGGGTCAGTGGAGGCTGTGGTTTCCTGGGTGGTGGCGGTGGTGGTCGGTGGTGTCCGGCAGCGTCCGGCAGCGGCTGGTGCCCCTTGAGATGCTTGCATGGTCCACATCACTGTCAGATAATGTGCCTGAGGCAGTCAGAAAGGCATGTTGTCAGTGAACAGTGTGAATCAATGAAGCACAGATACATTATGTTGGTTGTGGTTGTGCTGTGTCAGGGACATGGCGTGGTACATGGCATGGTGCACACATGCTTGTGTTATGCGTGCTGAGCTGCAGGATGTGTGATATTTGTACATTGTACAGTAGTGCGCTGGGGATACTGTCGTGGTGTACTGCCACTTGCTGGGTACAGTGTTAGGGGGGTGTTCATGCTGCGGGATGTTGGGGTGCGGAGGGGTGTGGTATGGATGGGGAAAGCATGGGCTTGCTGCCTGTAACAGTTACGGGGACAGTTGTGCATTTATGCTCAGGGGTTGGACAGGGTGGGACGAGGGGGACACATTGTTGACTTTGTGAGCAACGGTGGCCATTTGTGGGTGGAAATGGGGCTTAGCACTGCTGTGATTTGGTGCCAGTGGAAGGACGGTTGGCACACATTCAGTAGGCTGTGGCAGGGTGATGTGTGCCTGTGTGGGAGCAGATGCATGTTCAGTTGGCAATACAGGGTGCCGGTGCTGGATTCTACGTGTATTACTGAGATGGGTCATAGTTTGTAGTTTGGTGGCAAGGGTGTATGTCCATGTATGCACCCAGGATGTTGTTTTCTGGGGGGTGGTTGCAGGGTGTTTTAGGGGTTGTGGACGATGCAATTCCCGTTTATGTGATATGTTGGTACAGTGGTGGGTGCAGGGTGGCCAGGGATGTTGATTATTACATTGGGGTTACGTGTACTCACCAGCCTCTTCGGTTGTGTCCTAGCTCCGGCCTCAGCAGCACTGACTCCTTCAATGGACTCTAGGTGCAGAACACTTCTGCACGTCTCTTCCCAGGGCATCAGGCGAATTTGGGATGTGCTTCTGCCACCTCTCCGCTGGGCCAGACAGGAGGTTCTGTACCCTCGGTCGCAGGTCGTCCTATAAATTGTGGTAGTCTCGCAGTGTGCGTGCGGTTCTGCCAACTGCCGACACCTTCTGGGTCACCTCCTCCCAAACAGTCTTCTTGCGCAGCTGGGTTTGCCTGCGCTGGTCATTGCTGAAGAGCTCTGGTGCATGGTGGACAATGGTGTCCGCTAGCATGTTGAGCTCGGGCTCAGAGAAGCATGGCTTCCGCCTGTGGGTCTCACACACTCTAGATGACATGCTACTGGTGTAGTTTGTCTGGTCAGGAGGGGTGGATGTTGCCTGAGGTTTGAGGATTCCAATAAATTGTGTTTTTGTAATGGCCACCGGCCAGTTTCCTGTTCTGGCGATCACTTTGTTTCCAGTCACGGTAAATGCGCTACTGCTGTTTCGGGTGCCGCTGGGTCTGGCCCCATGATATCAGATTCAGAGGCACCGGCACTGAGGACAACAGTGTTGCCAGTTTTTGGGAAGTTTGATGGTGTTTCCGTGATGCCGGTACCGCCGTTTCCGGCATGCCAGAATGCGCATGCCTGACAACTCGTAATCATCTGGTGATTCCCGAATTAAGGTTTGCCGGAAACGGTGGCACCGGCATAATGGAAACTAGGAATACTTACTGGCATACTTGTGATTGGGGCCCATTGTCCTTACTTTCTCCACATGGATTTCTTTTTACATTGCCTTCAGCCAACCATGAAGTAGCCATACTGTTCTTCATAGAACACAGTCCCATATATGTGGCTATGGTTGTTGCCTTAGGGAGTTCCTCACAGCAACGAGAGTCCTTGTCCCAAAAAGGGGAGTCTCTCCCGGTGAGGTCCCACCTGGTTTGGAGCGGGCTCACCTTCCTAGCCTCACAAGGGTGTCTCCCCCTAGGGGAGAAGGGACGAATACCTGTGATTCATCACAGGGGTAGAGCAACCGTGTGCATATCGTAGTAGGTGCTTGACCAAGTGAGAGCGTAACTGGGCCACAATTGAAAAGGAGACATTTGTGGTCGTGTGGCCATTTTGTAAACTGAAACCCTACATACATGGGCCTCATTTTACTGTCCAAACGAATCACAGACCTCTGAGGTGGTTTATGGCTATGCAGGGTGAGAATCCAAATTTGTTGCATTGGGCCATATCCCTACAGGTATTGG
Organism: Ambystoma mexicanum; assembly: GCF_040938575.1. Classification (NCBI taxonomy): domain Eukaryota; kingdom Metazoa; phylum Chordata; class Amphibia; order Caudata; family Ambystomatidae; genus Ambystoma; species Ambystoma mexicanum. Next base: position 624,377,911 of record NC_090936.1, read on the forward strand.
ACAAGGACATCCAACACAAACCTAAGTTGCAGCACTCTAATGCAGATGACCTTAGTAGATGTTTTTGCCGTGAGAATGAGTCACACCCCTAGAAGGGTGAGTCTCAACCTTTTTGGCTGGGATCGTGTGATAAATTGCCATCTGGGAAGGGTGTGAAAGTCCTGGCTTTTTTGATTATTATCAGATAATAAAATGATGCTGTTCAGATTCCCCTTTCATAGGCTCCATGCCAAAAGCATAGTAGTACCTGCGACCTGCTGAATCAGAATCCTGATTTACAACACCTGCTTTTCCAATGGCACAGAGCCGGCTCAGAGGTCACAGCTGCCCATTTGACAGCTGCTGTGACAGCCAAGTCTCTGGAGTGCAGGGGCTGCATTTAAGATATGCCCTTTTTTTACCAAAACTGTAATGACCATACGTAGCCATGATGGTGGCAGAATAAACATTAAGAATAAAGCTATGCCTTGGTTAAGGCATGGTTCATGGCCCTACCTATGATCATTGCAGTCACATCCAATGTGATACCACACATGTGTCAGCCCTCTGAGTTCAGTTCAGCGTGGATGGGATATGTGAATTCCCCCCAGACAAGACTCACCACTACCCACTCTTAGGACTTAGCATTGGGGGATTGCTTCTCTTTGTTCCTTTGTAAAGACAGGTAACACCCTTTTCCCAGGGACAACCACTCTGCAGGGAGCTGGCATGGGAACAGGAATCAAGTGGCACACCCATTCACAGAGAGCCAGGCCTCACACCAGAGTACTGCATTTCAAAAGGCATTTGTTATAAGAGAGAAGGGAAGAGGGGGTGGCTAGAGTAGTCAGGGGAACTCTGTTCAAGGGAAGGAGCCTTCCACCATTTTGAATCTCTCTGCCTCTCTTTTTCTTTCCTGTCCCCTCCACTTCCTCTGGAGCAAAACACTTTGGGTGTGATGTCAGAAGGGCAAAGTCCACTCATTTCCAGGGCAGGTATTTGACCCCTAAAGCAGGCTAGCTTTAGTACAATCACACGGAGACATTTGCCTATAAAAGAAGGGGTCCCCTAACCTCTTCTCTGCATCATCTTGAACAATCCTTGGAACTTCCTTGGACCTTGCTGGGGCAGCAGTCCTTTCTAAAGTCCGCCAAATGTGTGGTGAGGGCAGAGATGTTCCAAGGAAGAGGCGTGCTTTGTCCCCTAACCATCCCAGGGACCACTGGGGGTGAACTCTGCTGCTGGACCATAAATCTGCCTCTCTACCAGTTACCCTGTTGCCTAAGACCTCACTTTGTTGCAGGTTCCCTGAAGGTATGTTCCAGCCTCCCCTGTGTGTAGGTTGAGACCCTGGACTGGTTCTCACAGCACATGAATGCCAGACCAGCCAAGGCCCCTGCTGTCGACGATGCGCCGCTCCGAGCCATGATTCGAGCCCAAGGGATCTAGAAGGACCCTTTGATGCTTCTCTTTGTATCTATTGTTCTTCTAACTGCCGTCAGCTGTTCCACCCCATTTGCCAGCTGAAGTGCGTTGTTGCCTCGGCTCGAACCATGAAGTACCACTGCCTTGCATTGCTTGAGTCGCAGTCTGAAGCCCAGCCTTGTCATTGTTGTGATTGTAATCGATCGACCCAACCCTCTGCATAGAATCAACTTGCCTGTGCATAGAATCAACTTGCCAACATCCTGGTACCAGCTCACTGCCATCGAACAGCGCAAGTAGACGATTCAGGACCGCAGCCACCTTCCATTTGACCCCAACTCAATGGCAGTTTGTGGCTGGACCACCGCGCCTGTAAAAAACCCACGATCGACGCAGAGAAGCCTGTTTCAATGCCATCGAACCAGCAAGACCTCTGCAAAGGTATCATTGAGCAATATCTGCGCCTCGGTCCATCTTTGGTTCTAGAGTCTGGATAGTTCAGTTGAATGCCTTTTGCAACCTCAAGAACATATCATCTGAACATTGTGGTCTTAATGGCCTTTTCTACCTCTGTCTCATTACCCAGAGTGATGTATTTATTCTTTCTCTGCATATTCTGTGTCCTTTCTACCGGGGGAGAGGGGGATAAGTGTTTTCTAGTTAGTTATTGTTGTTGTACATGGTGTGTTTTATTAAAGTATATATTTTTATAGAACTTTGATTGCACATTCCTTTATTTTGGACTGTTATACTTTTTTGTTTGGGTTGCTATTGAACCACATTCACACCCCTCTTAAGAGTATAGCGTTCCTTTGGTGCACATTACCACAAAAGGCAAAGGAGGTATATCTCTTGGCTGTGCTGTTTTACTTTTATGATTGTGTTGTGTGAGGGGTCAGAAATGTGAGGCAGACAACTATGTGAAGGTTTTTCAAAAGATGGCATTTTATTGAACTCTAAAGGGGTTTGATAAACGCCTCACTGTCCCTACCCTGACAAAGATTTCACTGCCTAACGTAAACTAAAGAAAGGATTCTGTCCCTTACACTTGTACATACAACAGACTCAATAAGGTAACATATGGCAATTCAGATTTAACAAAATCATCCAAGATATTCAAAACCATGTAACTGTTTCTCCTTGTATCCTGGGTGAGTCTCCCTTCCCCAGACTCAGTCAGTATTTCAATCAACAGTTTAAAAGAATAAGGAAATCTCATCTTGCAACACAGTTTCAGTATAGTTCCAATAAGTATCTCAATTGAAAGTCTCTCAGTTGGATTTAAGCAACAGTTCAGGACTGTTCAACATTACTTTGGCCTCTCCACTTGGAGCAGAGAGTTCTACACAACCTTTCTTCCAAAAATAAGTCTTCTTCCACAGTTCAAATAAGAGCAACAAAAAGGCGTCTGCCAGGATAATTCTGTAATGGTTCACAAAATACTTGCATCAGCAATATTGATTTGTCAGGGTGATTCCACCATTATTCACAATGTATTTTGGTGGTCTTTCCACTTCTTCTTGCACACTCTTAACACACCAAAGTACCTCTGCCTGGTCCACTCACCTGCCAGGCCTATACTACAGGGTCCCTTATCCTGGTGTATTCCCCTGCCAGGATTAGTGAAACTACTACTACTTCTATAAGTATTTTGGTGGTTTCGTTTTTCCTTCACACAACTCAGAAAGACTTTTGATCAACAACATGTTTTACTATTTCTTTGGGGAAAACATGAGACACATTGATGATGTTTGTTCCATGCTTTGGATTTCCACTTACAAAGCAGGTTATATACTCCTCGCCTTCTGAATACCTTCTATCAGAAGAGCAACCGTCCCTGCCACTATTGTTTCCCCACTCTCCCATTAACCAAATGCTGATAACCGACTCTTCTCATTTGTGATCTTTTTTGGTTTAGGCCATACTTATTTTGGTCAGTTCCCCATATTGATTATTTCTCTCTTTGACAATATGGTCTACAAACAACTGGTTTCTTAACTGCCCCCTCTTGGCCTTGGCAAAGCTGGTTCATTCTGACTGGAGTTGTGAAAGGAACTCATGGTGGCAACAGTAAAGACAGACATAAGTGATCACAGTTCAAGGGTGTTTGTTAAACTGCATAAATGGGTGAGAATAAAAGCCTAATCTAAACCTAAATCTAAGATGGCAGCAAGCTACGACCATCAAATAAAAAGAAGGCAGTCCTAGTGGCGTCTTGTCAAATGAAAAGGGCCTATACTAAAAAAAAACGATTGCTAATCCTTACCGCTGAGTTACAAAATAGTGTAGGGTCGTGTTCGCCAGAAACGAAAGAAGTTTTCACAAAATGATAGGTCAGAATGGTATGGCTGGCGTATGCCTTCCCCACGTTTTAAGCACGGGATAAAGCGGTACTCCTGAGCACAGCACTTTCCTGGGCTTCGCTAGCACAAGGTTACAGTTCAGTTCCAAATATCAGGGCCTTCTGTGGCCAAGTCTCGTTTACACAATGGGCCTCATTACGAGTTCGCCGGTCCGGACTTAACGTTGCCGTTATAACCATACCGGCACCATTTCCGCGATCGCCAAATTATGACCTACGAATCCGGAAATACCACCACTACAAACCGCCACCGCGGAGTCAAGGCACCCATAAACTTCGCCTGCACGGAACCCCCCCGTTACCGGCAATATGTAACACCACAAGCATTACGAGTATCACGGTCATGGAAACACCGCCACAAAAACAGCGCAAAAACCGTGAACACGGTGGCGGTATCGCTGCCACCGCGAACATGACGTTAATCAGTGCCTGGTGAGCTGAATCAGGCCACAAGTGCACCAAATGAGCCCAGCTGGACCCAGCAGGCCACTGGGAGCCTACAAAAGGGCCACACCCAGGCCAACTCCAAACAGAACTATGCAGCAGCAGCTCTAGCAGAATTGGGACTGGGGCTATTGAACCAACAGGCAGCACTGCACATTATGGCAGTAATGGTGCAGAGGAGGATGAGGCGGAGGCGGAGGAGGCGCAGGCGGCACTTTGATAATCCAGTACCCATGCCAAACCTTATTGTTCAGCCGCGAAGACCCAGCAGGCAGCCTGCAATACCACGCATCAGGGCCTCACCCTGGAAGCTGACCCCAGGACAGATCCAATAATCATGTACATCACCACCATGATAGAGGACGACATCAGCAGCCACATTGACATCACCACCGCCATCCCCCCACTCCAAAAGGTGGTGTTGGTATTGCATTTTCTTGGCACCAGAACTTATCAGCACACAGTTGGTGAGCTGTACGGGCTCTCACAACCCTGTTTTTCAAAAATATTGGTACAGGTATTGGATGCCCTGTTGCGCCATGTGTCTGAACACATGGCTCTACCCCATAGCCTTGCCCAGGTCATTGCCACCAAGTTGGCCTTCCATGCCATTGCACGCATGCCAAATTGCATAGGTGCAGTAGACTACACCCACATAGAGCTGACAGTACCACGTGCTATAGAGATGGTGTACTGCAATAGGAAACTGTACCACCCACTGAATGTACAGATGGTATGTGATGCCGGACAAGTGATAACACATTGATGCACACGTTTCCCGGGCTCAACACATGACTCAATGGTTCTGCGGAATTCGACATTGCCACGGTACATGGAACGCTACGCTGGACAAAGCACATGGCTATTGGGTGAGTACAACTGTCAATGCACAGGCCCTGTGGAAGGGGTGTGTGTGTCCAGGTCAATGACCTATGTGAGTGGGCTGCTACGACTGCACATGCATCACCCCCCCGCCCATGTAGTGAACAGTCAGCACAACCCACACATCACAAAGCTACACATGACAGGTTGCCACAGTGTGCCCGTACACACCCTGCCACATGAGACACACAACCGATACTACCACAGGCCCATACAACTGGAGCCACTCAATACATCCACCCACACTACGCACCACTGCCCCCCCAATGCACATGATGCCTGCACATGAGACATCCTGCATCGACAACATCATCACAGTCAATTGATTGACTCCGCCATGTGTGTACATCACTGCACAATGCCATACTTACCAACCACTATTGCCCGCAGGGGCAACTACATATGCATATTAATTTGTTGGTCAATGTCCAGATGCCAACGTCGACGACAATGACCCAGGAATGGTAATCACCCACCGGTCCAACAACTGCTTGGCACATATGGAAGAATGTTCAATGACACAAGATTGCACTGTATCTGATGAAGACATGATACAACAAACACTGACATGTCCCCCACATCTACATCCCATGTAGGTGATGCTGGATATGCACTCACGCCATGGCTGATGACGCCTGTACGGAGGGCAAGGAACAGGCATGAGGAGGCCTACAACAGGGCACACGTCCACACACATGGCATGATTGAGAGGACATTTGGACTACTGAAGGCCCGGTTCCGCTGCTTGAGCACATCTGGCGGATCACTGCTCTACAGCCCAGTGAAGACGGGTAAAATTACACTCGTTTGTGCCATGTGGTACAATCTGTGCTTACGCAGAAACATTCCGCTGCCCCCAGACACAGAGGATGATGATGGTGATGAAGATGCGGATGCGGATGGGGATGGGGATGGGGATGGTATGGCTCCACCTACTCCTGGGGGTGCACTAGCTGGCCAACGAGCACGGGATACACTAATTCGTATTTACTTTTGAGAGACTGCACATTGACAGCGTTGCATGGATATGACGATGCCAGTTAATAAATTGATGGACTGCAAATGAAATGATGGATGTCCACTCATAAATGATTTTCTCAATGATAATATATTTTTAACATAACAGGGAAGAAGATGCATTGGGTAGGGAAGCAGTACACCCGTGCCCACCCACCACCCAAAACCGGACGCGGAAACGGTATCACCGTCGTCACGGAATCACCGCATTGCGGACCGGCAAACTCGTAATGAGGCCCAATGTCTCTTGCCTCAGAGGACCTGAAGTGCCAAAGAAAACAAAAAGTTCCTTCAACAAATCTTTCAATTTGGGCGATTACCCTTCGCCTTAGGATCCCCCTCTGTCGGGTAGAATCCCTCTCTCAGAGTTGGCCTCCATCTGCCGGGTTCACTATAGCCTTTCAATCACAAGTTCAACAATCATTCACTGTGGACATCCCTCGGCCGGGTTAACACTTGCTTTATCACAGTACGGGATTCACTCTCGTCAGCGTTCCCCTTGGCATCTCTCCGTCGGGTTCACATAGCCATTCCCACACAATGTTCACAATTTCAGAAAGCAGGGTTTCCCTTCCCTAAGCTTTCTCTTGGCAACAGGTCAGAGACTTCCGATTGTTAAAGGGAATTGACGTGACCCTTGTAGGACCACTCTGACACCTCACGTCAGCCTCTCCTAGGGCCTCCTGGTACTTGTAGTTTCACGAAAAAGGGGCCAGCTAGAGTCCTTTGAATGAGCACTCTTGTGTCGCCTGACCACTCTGCAGCTGGCCTTTCACTTGGCTTTCCCAAAAGTTCAAACACACACAAGCCCTTTGTTCACAAGTCCTTGCATTCACAATATGTTGCCAATTGCAACCTTCAGCACAACACAGTCTGGCTTACTATCAGCTCTTTCCGATTCACCGGCTATGTTAAACTCCCTGCCGTTTCTTGTCTCTGGAGTCAAGGACGGTACCACTGTAACCAGCGTACCTCCCTACCTGGGTTATGAGTGCTGGAGGCCCATGTGCACCGTTTAAATCCGCTGCGCCGCACAACAGCTGTAAGTCCCAAGCTTATGATCTCTTCCACGGAGGCTTCACAGGGGCTACGTTGAAAAGGGCATGTCACTTCCCTCCTTGTCATCCTTTCGGGTCTCGCCGCCTTTCGTCTCCGTTTGAACTGCCGTTTCGCAATAGCTGCTGCCTTGTGCGGTTGGCCTTGCTCGTAGTGTGCTCTCATGATCTGCCTTTTATCCCTGTGGGGAAGGTAAAGGGCCGTCGGATGTGTGTGGTTACTGTCAATTGGCTGACTCTGCCTGACCTTTGTACATGTAAACGGCTCCGGTGTAAGTCCGTCTTTCACAGTGTGTGAAAGTGTTTGTGTTGGAAAAGGGGGGTGGTAGAGCCTCTAAATATCCTACGGTGTAGGATGGGGAACAGGTGTTAATGGGAAGGGGGTACCGCGGCTCACCCTTCAGTGTCCCACTTACACTCCCCGAAGACCCCCCATCCAGGTGATCCTCCACCACTGGGCCACCCCCAGGAATGGGATCCAATAGCAATGGCCATGTCCCGGCCATCTGAATGACAGATCTCTGGGGACTAGGTGGTGAGACACCTTTAGGATTCTCACAGTTGTTATTGTACTTTTTTGGCCTGCACTCATTTGGCCTAGGCAACAGATTGTTATGTAGGCTTCTAACCTTTTGTGTTGTTGATAATTATTCTGAGCTTCAGAATTACAATGACACTTGGTTAGCCTGTTCACCACGTTCTTAGATTGCCACTTTTTCCACTTTGTAGTAGCTTCTTATTTAGAATAATTATCTTTCTGCTTCACTTCAGTTCGACACACATAATAAAGTCTACAACTTACTCTTGTTTCATTCGTTTGATATTCAAAATTCCCAGGCTTAGCTAACAGACGGTTACGGACACTCTGGGGTCAAAGTAGACTAGTGAACTCACTGGGTTTGTCTTGTGTGTCTGCTCGCTCCGCTGCCTTTGGGTTCTCTGCTTCTCCCGATCCAGGCAGCATGGAAAATTGCCTCGCTCTGTCTTCACCAGTCTGCGCTGGTCAGCAGGTAAGGAGAGTTCCTTGCTCCAAAGGTTCTCTGGTGCTCGCATGCCACCAGAGCCTGCCTTAACATGGGGAAATATTTTCACTTTTACGCTTCCCGCCTTGCTACCTCTGCAACAACAATCTTCAGGGGGAAGGTTCTCACAGATAACGATTCACGCTGCACAATCTCTGCCTCCAATGTCGCTGAGGAAGAGACCCTCTCAGTGTCGGCACCCACACTGCAAACTATGGTGACCCTGGCGTCTCCTTTCTCCTTCAGTTTCAGCTGCAATATGGAGTTACAACAAACACTCCACTTTCCTCTACGGATCTTTCTGCTGCTCCTTCTGCTACTCTCTCTGTCCTGCACCTAAGGGGACCTTGTATGCCTACCAGCTTCCCCAAGGTGTGGGCCATTAACCTCATTAACCTGAGTTCCCAATGTTCAACTTACTTTTAAAAATAGAAATAGGGTTACAAAATTCCCTGCTATTCTTAATTACCTTTTCTAAAGGACTGTTATAAGGATTTAATGAAAGTTCTTGTTTCAAAGGGAATTTAGAGTTTTCAGAATTTAAACTATCAGGACTTATAGATTCACTTGTACCCTTCTCCTGTTGGTCATAGGAGTTTTCATCTTTATATATAGTGTGAGAAACCCGAAGGTGTCTCCCTGTCTAACCCTCAAGGATCTGTCATCCAGGTGGCCAGGACACGGCCATTGCTATTGGATCCAGTTCCTGTGGGTGGACCAGTGAGGGAGGATCACCTCGATGGGGGGTCCTCGTGGAGTGGGAGCGAGACGCTGATGGGTGAGACGCCGTATTCCCCTACCTGTAACAACTTTTCCTCACCCTCTCACCAAGAAAATTCCAAACCACTGCCCCCCATTTTCTAACTCTAATGCTTTCGTAAAACACAAAGGACAAGGGACTGACACCAAAGCTGTTTACCTCACATGTCCCAATAACAGGTCAGGCAAAGTCAGGGAATTGATCAGAATCACACACACCTGACGGCCCTTTCCTTTCCCCACAGGGATAAAAGGTGAAGCCAGAGAGCACAGGACGAGCAAGGCGATCACAGCGGACAGCATGACGAGACGACTACCACTCTGCAGTTCAAGAGAAGGAGAAAGGCAACAGGAATTAAGAGGGTGGCGAGGAGAGAAGTGACCTTGCCCTTTTCGTCCCAGACCCACAGAGCCTTTGTGAAAGAGAGCCTAAGACCACAAATAGCACGTGTCTGGCAGCAGATGTCAATGGTAAACGGGGCTCACCAATGCAGATAAGCAGGAGTGAGGGAAGCTCCTGCGCCCATGGTACCGGCTTTGACTCCAGAGAGGCAACAGCCAAGCGGCTCATCATAGCCGGTGAGTCGAGGGGAGAACCAATAAAGACCGGGCTGTGTTGAGTAAGACTTGCAAAGTGGAAAGTTTTGAACCAAAGCTGAAGAACTTTGAATGAACTGTAAAAGGTGTGAAGGGGAGAACAGGGGCAGATGGAAACCGGCACCACGTGGGTGCTAACTCAAGAGACTCTAGTCGAGCCCCATATGAAAGAAACTACCGATACCAGAAGCCCATAGGAGGGCCAGCGAAATAGGTCAAAGTGGTCAAACAGAGGGTCAAGCAAAATCCCTGTACAATAGAAAGACTTTGATCTACAAGCACTGTAAAAGAATGGGAAGTGAATCTCAACGATATTGGACAACTAAGAATATGAAGTAAAGAGGGGTCGAAGCCCGACCGAGGGAGATACAGGGGTGAAGCCATCACCCAAGCAAAAGACACTGAGTAACTGAGGGAGGAGAACTCCTGCAAAAGGCAAGAGGGTTCCGAGCCCAACCGAGGGAGATCCAGGGATAAAGCTGTCACCCAAAGTTGATTGATAAGGGAACTTTAATGTTTTGGAATAGGATACGTGAAGGGTCAGAGCCCAGAAAAGTGGGACCCAGGGGTGAAGTCATCACCCTACATGAAACCGTGATAAACAATTGAAAAGGGTAAGCGCCCAGAGAGGGGGACCCAGGGGTGAAAGCATCACCCTATTTGAACTGTGTATTAAAATTGAGAAGGGTCAGTGCTCAGAGGAGGGGGACCCAGGGGTGAACCAGTATCACCCTAACAAATGTGTATTTGGTCAAAGGTATTTGAACACATCAGGCCCGAAGGCAAGACTTTCAAAGGAAATGAGACTTGGCTATCAACAGTCCTGAGAACTGCCACTGGAACTGTTGTCCCATGCTGGAGAAGCCCGAGACTGTACTGTGCTCCAAGCTCCAATCTTACCCTGTGTCCAAAACGTGGGGAAGGAAGACCCAGGCTACCGCATCATGACATATTATTTGAGAACACTGCTTTCTTTTCTTGAGAACCATCAAACACCCCTTTTTGTATTAGTTCTGAGGCGTGGCAATAGGTTCCTTAGTATAGGCCCTTTTTCTTTTGACACAACGCCACTAGGAGTGCCTTATTTTTCATTTGCTGGTAGATGGTGGTTTAGGCTTAGATTAAGCATTTTTCCAACCTGCATACAGAATTCATTGTTTAATAAACATCCTTGAACTGTGATCAGTCTGTCTTACTTGTTTTCACCATGAGTTCCTCAAATATGATTCAAACCAAGTAAGCACCTCACACTCCTAATATATTGTTAATCTTACATGAGATCTATTTAGCTGATTATGAACCAATTTTTTATGTTTTAGGTGCAGGGGAGATGAAAATCAACCCTGGCATGTGGGTTGTGAAATAAATTGAAACAAAGATAGTTCCCAATTAGGGAACTCCCGTCCCCTGCGCACTTTCAATGGCTTAGTAAACAGGCCAAACAGTTTAGAGTTTATCTTAGTTCATTCAGAGTTTTTCTTATGAAAATGAGTTATCAAAACAATGTCAATAATCACCTTATGGTGTCAACAATATTTTCAAAATTCTATATCAAGTAATACACTTCATCCTTAGTGTCAGGAATACCTCGAGGAAGACTCCCCGTTATCTCACACGTAAACGCACAAAGTTCCCACAACGCCAATACCATGGCAAAGCTTCAGCGTCCACGTTGCCCTGGCATCTTTGGATCCCGCTCCACAAACAACGCTATCGCGCTTTAGGGGGGAGGAGTCACGCGCTTGTACGCCCACCCGTTAAAACACTTCCGGGTGACCGTGATCGCCGCTTCTGATTGTTTCAATCTTTGCGTTTGCTGGTTTACTCCATACTCTTGTCCTTGCTTTGGTTCTTCTTGCCCCTTGCCCTTGCTCTTTGTTCTGCCCATTCTTGCCGATACCTTAGCTGCCTTTGCGCGCTGATCTGGATACTTCACTGCCTACACGCTGACGACTCGGAACGCTAACTTACCTGCATCTGCCTGCTGATTTGGATACTTCTCCGCCTACACGCTGCCGACTCGGAAAGCTGACTTACTTGAATCTGCCCGCTGATTTGGATTCTTCAATGCTCACACGCTGCCGACTCGGAATGCTAACTCACCTGCATCTGCCTGTTGATTTGGACATTTCTCTGCACACACGCTGCCGACTAGGAACGCCGCCTTACCTGATATTGGCTGCCGAATTGGTACTTCGTTGTTCTCTCATCATTGGACTCGGACTTCGTTTCTACTCTGCAACCCAAAACTGATCATATGGTTGTCAAGCTTTCTGATACAGATCTGGAGAGAGCCAGCATTGGCCAATACTGTGCGCCCGGACTAGAGACTTCCACTTGGCGCTTTACTTCTTGAGGCGTCCTTGTTTCGGCAGGACAGGTACGGACTAGAGACTGCCTTTTGTGCCGTTTAGGCGTCCTCGTGCCGTCAGGAATAGGGTAGATTGGGTATTGCTGGGCTCCTCCACTACATCTCATCGGAGAGCTGTTGGTAAGTGTTAAAACCCATCCAGTTACTGTCCTTTTGATGCTTAGTTTTTCTCCTAGTCATATCTAGTCTATATCTTGATTGTATCTTGTTCTTACTTTCTGAAGTTGCATCTGTAATTCTGTGTCTGAGGCTCGACTCCTGAGCTCCATCCGGCAATTCCGCATCTGTCATCATTGGGTGTCCTGGAACCTCCATCCGGCTCCTGCTTCTCAGCTGCTGCAGCGATCCTGTCTTTCGGCTGACTGCTATCTTTGTAGTTTTCCTTTTGGAATTCAAAGAGAGACATTGGCAGGGAGAATTCTAAGGCTACACGCCGAGAATACTCTGATTCAAGATCGGCAAACCTGATACTTAGGTTATAATTTTTGTACATAATTTATTAAAATAAATGAAAAATGGCCCAACGCATTTCGAGATAATTCTCTTCTTCAGGGGTGAGTAATGTTTTCAATCTTTTAAATCTATTGAAAAAATCAAACATGAATTTCAATTATTACAAGTATTCAAATATCATATATACAGTTGATATATACATTTCAAGTAGCAATGGATTGCAGATACCAAAACCAATATTCCACTATGACCCAATGTACTGGACCAAACGTCATCATTCGTAACCTATTGATCTCAACAAATCTCAAAGGCTTCTCACACTGGTTCGAAATGAAAATTATAAAAAAATACATTCGACATTTTTTTTATTTGGCCAAATGTTTTCGACATTATGGCATTCAAAAAAATGTAATTCGAAATACTGTAGGTAAACCCTAAAAACACTAGTTTAGCAACCTTTTGTCTGCTCCATACAGGCGTCTGCATAAATAGTAAGTTTATCTGGTTTAGTGCAATATTTTTCTTTTGGTGCCGTCCCCATGAACTTTCTAACATGTGATAATCATAAAAGATATTTGGGTGTACAAATTAAAAACACTGTAGCCCTATGGACTAGTAATAAGGCTCTAGATGAACTGATGGAGATGATCACCCTAGAACAATTTACCAACTCATTACCCCCTTTTTTGCAAAAAGCCGTCCTTCAATTAAATCAGCCTACTCTAGCCATGGCCATTGAGATGGCGCGAAACCACTCAGATGCGGCTAAACATTTTCACCTAGCCCATCTGTGGGAGGATCAAAGAGATCATAAGCCCATCCATCGACCTCAACCCCAAGGATATACAAACCAGGGGATCATAAAAGAGCAAGGAATGGTTCCAGAGAGAAAGAATAGAAATCAGGAAAACTGACCCAAAGCCAAAAGAGGAGAGTAGAAGAGAAGAAGTCAAAGGAAGCAAACCATCCCTTGTAGTCTATTTTTGCTGTAGAGAAATCAGACATCTACCTAGACACTGTCCCAAAAACATAAATGAGGAACCTATAGAGATAGGCTGTTTGAAGGGAAAAGAGTGGGAGGAAGCCGAGGAAGAGTTAGAAATCTTTCGTATCTGTTTATGTCAAAACCCTGCCGAGTTCACATATGGGTTTCTTAGTATAGGCCCTTTTTATTTTAACACGACTCCACTAGGACTGCCTTATTTTTTCATTTGATGGTCAACGTGTGCTCCCATCTTAGGTATAGGTTTAGATTAGGTGTTTTTCAAACCTGCATACAGCATTCATTGTTCAATAAACAGCCCTGAACTGTGATCACTTGTGTCTGTCTTACTTGTCAGCATGGGTTCCTCAGAATAGGCATAATTTTGTGTTCAAATCTTTCTACTGGGGTTATAACAAACATAATATAACATATCTCAAGTCAACCATTGCTCTGTGACATACATTGCAGCTTGTCATTTGAACTTCAACAACAGTCAATGCCTCTACCCTACCCGAACGGCCACTCCCCCATGCCCTTCGACACCCCCACCCCTCCTCCCATCCCAGTCCATCACATTCTCCCTCCTGCTGCTACAGTCTCCATCACCTTATATTTGCTTTACACAATATGCACATTACGCCAGGGTGTGTTGCCTCAATGCTCTGAATCTCGAGGGACAGGTTGAGTACTTATTCGTTGACTTAATGAACCACAGGAATACTTTCCTGGTCAGCTTATTGAGTAAGGCATATGTCATGTTCTGACAGATAAGAAGCCTCAACATTCCAATTCACCAGTCATCCAAGGACAGTAGCTGGGCAAACTTCCAGGCTGCAGCGCTGGCATTCCTGGCCACTTTTAACATCAGTCTCAGGAGCCGTGTCGAAGGCATCAATCTACCTTCCCTTTGCTCTTTGCGAGATGACCAGAGCCCCAACAGACAGACCTCTGGCGTACATTCGATCATTGATCCTGTTATCTGCCTCAGGGCGATGACTAATTTCTCCCAGTAAGGTTGCAGCTTTGGCCAGTTCCACGGACATGCAAGTATGTGACGGCCGCTCCACAACTTCTCCAACAAAGCCCAAAAGCACCTTTCACCGTGTGTGCTTCCCTGACCGGGTTATATACCATCTTGCCAGCATCCTGCAGTTCTGTTCTGCATACTGTGTACTCACTGTTGCTTTTCAGAGCCCCCTCCAGATCTCTGCATACTGTGTCTCTTCCATTTCCCTGCCCAAGTCTTTGTGCCACCTTCTAACATATGACACCAGCCCCTCATTGACTGGAGAATTAAGACAGCCGTATAACTGCGATATTAACCCTAATGATCCCCCTGGTGAAAATATAAGCCTTTCAAATGGCGTTAGTTGCCTTGTGGCACCTTCCTTGTTTCCCTTTTGCAATACCCAATGTCTAAGCTGTAGGTAAGTGAACCGTTCGTCTTCACTCACCCCAAATGTGGCCTTGCAGGAGTCAAATGGCCTAATTTCCCCACCATCATACATATGCAAGATGAATTCACACCCTTCTGTTTGCCAAGCCTGAAAGGCCCTGCTTCTATACGCCAGTGTTAAGTTTGCATTATGGTGAATTGGGGTTGCAGGGCACGGGAATGTTGTCAATCCCAACCTCTTTGCATACCTGGAGAATACCTGTAGCATGGCACCGGCGGAGAGCAGCTCATACATGCCGATGGGTTGATCCGATGACGGTAGCCAAGGCATGTATCTGAGGGGTCTACCAGACACTAGCTCTTCTAGTTGGCAGAATTTCTTCGAGCTTGGAGCGACTATGATTCTGTCAATCCATCTTTTTAACAATTTTATTTAAACCGGTTGTAATCATGGAGCAGAGTTCACTAGTTCCAACATTTATGAGAATTCTAAGCATATAAACCACTCACATTCATGGATCCCCCGGTCTTTACACCCAGCCACCCGACCCCCCATACCCTGGAAACCCCTAACCAAGTCAATGACAGTCACGCAGAAACAGTATCTGCAGTTGGGGCTTGTGGGTCAATGCTGGAAAGTTCTGGTCATATTCCAGGATCGGGGCCCAAACATCAGTAAAACGATGCAGCAACCCCTTCCTGGCTGTGGTACTCTACTCTGCCACTAGAATGTACCAGATCTTGATCCACCACATGGATACCAAAGGACCCCCAAGGGGCTTCCAAGTGTGGGTAATCATGATTCTGGCTGCCAAAAGGAGCTGTGTAATGGGTTTGGCCAATGCCCCTGACCTAGGATAACTCCCCTCGACCGGGGTGACCAGCAAGATTACTTCAGGCTGCAGCAGGAGTCTGTTTCGGTAATGTTTTCAGTTAAGGTGAGTACCTCTTCCCACAAAGCCCGAACTGGGGGTAGTCCCACTACATATGGAAATACGTGCCCTGTACCTCACATTTCCGCCAACACAATGGGCCTCGTTACACGGTAGGCGGTAGGGGTTTACCGGTACCGGTAAGGGCACCGGTACCGCTAAACCCCTACCGCCTTACTACGAGTTCCCTTTGCGGGACACGACTTTAACGGCTGGTTTTACCAGCCGTTAAAGTAGGGTGCCGCAAAGGGACCTCGGAGCTAATTATGGTACCGCAATTTGCGGTACCCTAATTAGCACCTTCCCCATTCCCATTATGCCCTATGGGGGAAAAAATGGGATTGGGGAAGAGCCTTGGTGAATGGGGAATTACCGCCCCTGCTCACCTTGGAGTAGGGCGGTAATTCCGCCATCCATCAAGGCAGACACAGTAAAATACTGGCAGCAACCATGGCGCTAATAGCACCATGGTTACGCCTACCGTGTAATGAGGCCCAATGGAGCCAACGAGTTCTGAATATGATGTAGTTGCACCGGAGGGTAATACCAGCGGAGCATACGTTTGAGGGCACATTCGTTATTTGTGACACATCTTGAGGAGGAACAGTTCCTTGTCCGAAGGTCCACCCAGGTTTGTTCCTCCACCGGGTGACCGAGATCCTTTTCCCACAAGGACATTTACTTAGGTATGCTGGAAAAGCATGTTGTCCTGCAGAAGCCTGTACATCCGTGAAATATGTCCCCCCCCTATTGACGCTTCCTATAAAGTCTGTTCAATAGGACCAAGGACAAGTGTGCCCCTTGCCTAATCAATGGGTGCGCAATCCAGTGGCGGTGTTGGGCATAAGAAAATCTGTCCTTATCAATCAGATGAAACGTCCCCTTACACTCTTTAAAGGTACGTTGCGACCATCCACATACAATTGTGACAAACATTGTAGACCCCCTCGTGTCCAGTTCCCAAATTCCTCTGGCTGCAGGCCCGGGAAAAAGGAGGGATTATGGAAAATCAGAGTAAATGGGCTCATGCCCCTAAGGATCCCCTTCAGCTTCATTACCCAGTCCCATATTTGTATTTTGCGTTTTGTAGAAGAGAGCAGTGTGGGCTATGGTAGGGAGAGAAGAGGGAGCAGTAATTTGCACTGTTGATATCTACCCATCTAGGGGTGGCCTCGGGAGAGAGCCACGCTTGGAAGAGCGCTATTTGCACTGCGGCATAGTATTTGCAAAAATTCGGACCCCCATTCCTCCTATCCAGGCACTTCCCATCATCACCTTCTTGGGTAGCCTAGCTTTCTTACTCCGCCATATAAACCAAAACAGTTTTTGTTGCAATCGGGAGAGGGGTTTCTGCAGGATTTCCACTGGGAAAGACATGCAGTAATAAAGGAACCAGGGCAGGAGGTTCATTTTGCTTGCTGTGATCCGCCCCATCAGCGAAATCCCCTGAGCTGACCACCTTTCCAGGTCCACTTACAATTCCTTAAAAAGAGGTGGAAAATTACCCGTGTATAACTCTCCCGAACAGGCAGTAATACGGACCCCCAGGTATTTTATGGACTTCCTGTTCCACTTAAAGGCATGGTCTCGTAAAACATTTTATTTAAAAAATAGATAGGCAACATAAAAAAAAATACTAGCATTCTCTTTTTTAAAACTTCCTATGTAAAATTTTGAGCTATTCAAGCTCAAAATTCGCAAAAGCAAGCACATGGGCGCATCCATTTTGTGAAATGGATGCCCTCCTGTGCTGGCTTTTGCTTTTGCGGCACTAATGAAGGAAAAGCCAGCCAGCTGTAGTAAATAGCACTTACCGAGATTCAGCTGCAGCTTTCCCGCTCTGGTCTCCGGTCCCCGTCCTCCGCGTACAGCACTAATGAAGGGAAAGCCACCCAGCGGTAGTTTTTGTTTACTACAGCTGGCTGGCTTTTCCTTCATTAGTGCCGCAAAAGCAAAAGCCAGCACAGGAGGGCATCCATTTCACAAAATGGATGCGCCCATGTGCTTGCTTTTGCGAATTTTGAGCTAAAATAGCTCAAAATTTTACATAGGAAGTTTTAAAAAAGAGAATGCTAGTATTTTTTTTTTTTATGCTGCCTATCTATTTTTAAATACATTTTTTTACTAGACCTTGGGCCTCATTACGACCCAGGCGGTAAGGGGTTTACGGCGGCGAAAACAGCGCCGACCCTTACCGCCTGATTCCGAGGTCCCTTAGCGCCATAGAGGATTTAACACCTGCTTTTAGCAGGTGTTAAAATCCATGGCGCTAAGGGACCTTGTTGTTAATTACACCACCTTAATTTACGGTGGCGTAATTAACGCCTTCCCCACACCAATTATGCCCTATGGGGCAAAAATGGGAATGGGGAAGGGTAAATGCGTTAATGGGGACTTACCGCCCCGCCAACCTCGGAATGGGGCGGTAAGTCCGCCAACCACCATGGCGTAAACGTAGTTTACCACCATGGCGTAAACGTAGTTTACGCCATGGTGGTAAAGGTACGACCCAGGCGGTAACTTACCGCCTGGGTCGTAATGAGGCCCCATGCCTTTAACAGGGCAAAGCTGTTGAAGGGTGAGTACCACCTCTATAGTGAGCCCTACCCCCAAGATCACATATTTACCAAAATTAACCTCAAATCCCGCTACCTGCCCAAATGAATTTAATTCTAGGAGGGAGTGTTTTAGGGAAGAGTGGACATCAGTCAAAGTGAGTAACACGTCATCCACGTAAAGGGCCACTTTGTGCTGCATTTGGTCTATGTAAACTCCTTTAATCAAGGGGTTATTCCGTATTCTGGTGGGCAAGGGGTTCCATTAATAGTGTGAACAGCAGGGGTGACGTGAGTGGTATGGGGGCTTTTTGTCCTAGGTTGACCCACAACAAGGTTTTGGGGGTACAGTAGTTGGCTAATACAATTTTTCTAAACAGAAGGCCAAATTGGACAGCCTCAAGCGTAGCCTCCATAAAGGCCCAATCCACCTTGTCGAACGCCCTAGTAGCATCCAGCGCCAATAGAGCCAGCTTACAGCGTTCTGTGGTAGCCACTTCCACCAAATTCAGTGGTTGACGGTTATTGTCCCCAGTTGTTCTGCCCAAGATGAAACCCGTTTGGTCTAGATTAATACGTTTAGGAAGAACTGATTAGCTAGTACCTTGGAATAGATGACAGCGTCTATATTAAGCAGGGAGATTGGTGTGAAGGAGGCACAATCCCTTGGGTCTTTCCCGGCTTCCATAACAAGATAGTCGAAAGAAACTTGCATAGAGGGGGTAGTACAGCCTGTCCGGTGGAACGAATTAAAGAGGGCCGTGAGAGAGATAGAAGTTGGGCTGGAACATTTTGTAGAACCTTGTCACAAGCCCATCAGGCCTTGTGGCCCTTGTCTTCAATGTTTTAATCACAGCATCTACTTCCTCCATCTTTAGCCAAGCTTCTAAAACCTCACTATTGGCTCTCATGAGATAAAGGAGTTTAGTCTCCTCTATGTATTGTTTCTGTTCCATCAACACTTGAGGAGATGTCGACATCGTTTCAACCAAATGGGATGATGCTAACTGTAATTTAGTCTCTTCTGCATATTGAACTATACCCTGTGCATCACGGAGGGTCACTATCATGTTTCGTCATTTAGCCTTCACCAACTTTCTGACCAATAGCTTTTTGGCTTTGTTACCCTTGGCACAACAGCCCTGTTTCGTAGTAAGCAAGGACTGCGCTGTTTCTTCGCCATAGAGAGCTTCTAACTTATTCCGGGCAATCTGTACTGCAAAGTGGCTTTTGGGAGGCCACCCCTCTGTGTGATTTCCCTCTGCTACTGCCAATTCCTTCCCCAATAGGGTGTGTCTTTCTAGTTTACGTTTCCAATATGTGGCGGAATGGGCTATAAGCTCCCCCCTAAGTAATGCCTTCATGGCATCCAAGTGATTGCAGAGGATGTCAGCTTTGTGGGGTTCTCTTGTAAATAGTTCTGGATAGCCTTGGCAATCCCATCCCTAAGAGCCATGTCATTTAAAATGGGATCATACAAACTCCACCGGGGTCGTAGCAGGGGCCATGGGTTGAAAATGTGGGTCGTTAACAGGACAGGGGCATGATCTGAGAGCACTTTCGGCTCTATGGATACCTCACCAACATACAACATAAGGTGAGGGGTGGCCAGAAGTAAATCTATTCGAGAAGAAGTGCAGTGTACGTGGGAAAAGAAAGAGAAGTCCTTTTCACTTGGATGCAAGACTCTCCAAGTGCCAACCACCCCCAGCATCCTAAACAGATGTAGCAAACCCAAGGCAATTTTAAATTCTCTGGAGGTAGGTTGATGCGTTTTATCAATCAGGGGGTCAGGAACCCCATTGAAGTCTCCCCCAATTCTTACTTGTCCCTCAAGGAAGGGGAGCAATTCCAATTCCAACTCCTGAAAGACGGTCTCTTGCCCCTCATTAGGGGCGTACACCAAAATCAAGGTATAAAGCTGGCCCCAAAACATACCTTTCACCCCTGTGTAGAATCCCTCCAGACCATATAACGTCTCCAATTCTGTGAATGGGATTCTCCTCATCACGAGGACTGCAGTGCTCCCTTATTTCGACCCACTGGAGGTGTAGAAATGCTTTGGGAATACCCTGTTTTGTAAATGGACAAAGTCAGCTGGGGTTAGGTGAGTCTCCTGTAGAAATATTATCAAACCCTTTAAGTCTTTCAGATGTCATAAGACAGATTTCTGCTTCGCTGGGGTGTTTAATCCTTTCATGTTGAGTGAAACAAAGTTCTACTTCTGGTGAGGTGGGGGTACTCCGCCTGGGCCTCCCAGGGCGGGAGGGGGACCAAGTAAGCCTCACTTGTCATCCATCTTCACTGTCACCATGGCTCCATGCTCCAAACAGGATTTCTAACTGAGTAAACCAAACTATGAAACGTAACCAAAAAACAGAACAAAAAAGGGGCAACCTGCCCCACTGGCATCCAAGTGACCTCGCACTCATTGCCTGGGATAGGCCATGTGAAGAAGTCAGAGTCCTCATACATGCTTAAAAAAAGACATTGCCAGCCTGATCGCGGAAGAGTGAAATGTAGAAGAATCATTGCCCAAGAACCAAGTTTCCAGCCTAACCCAGGTATGACTCGGGCTTCTGCCTTCTGGCCATTTTTGCTCAGGTGTTGCGTTTTGACTTAGGGCCATCCCTTTTTACTGGCGTGAGTTGTTTTCATCGGCGAGCCCCCATCTTTCTCTGAATGGGAATCCCTCAGGATCTCTTCGGCCTCCTCCAAGGAACTGACGGTATGTGTCGTCCCTTCCACTGTGAACTGCAAAGCTATGGGGAATAACCAGCGATATTTAATCTTTTGATCACTTAAAAATGAAGTCAGTGGCCTGACTGCTCACATTTTTTGTATTGTTGCAGTGGCGAGGTCCTGGAAAATTTGCAGGGAGGCCCTCTGGAAGGTTACTTCACCCTGAATGCGACTCGCCAAAATAATTTCCTACTTGACTGTGAAAAAGTGAACCTGTGTGCTGAATTTGGCTGAGTGGAGGCAAGTGAAGGCAGTCTATGCAGTCTGTCACTCGATCTTACCCTTTGAACAGTCTTTCTACAGTGGGTTTGCAAACCAGGAGGAGCTGCAGCTAGAGCTACAAATACTCATTATAACTGCAGAGCGGAGCGGAGGCGAGTGAAGGCAGTCTGTGCAGTCTGTGCTGCCGTGTGGCGGTGTCGGGCCGGATTTGGCTTACGTCCTCTCGTTTAACAGAACCTCATATTCAGCAGGTAACAAACGTTCTGCAAACATTCTGGCTGAAAACATTGACTAGTTGGTGTTGACCCCCAATTTCACCTGCCCACAACTAGAAAAACATTTTCAACGTGCATGATAGGTTACACCACTCGATTCTACCAAATTGCAGCCTTAAGACTTTGAACTACTCACTGTTTAAACTCACGCAGCGTTTGTGGGCTTTTTGCATTTGAACCGCCCGAGTCAAACTCTTCGTAGCTGCATTCTGTGAAATATTGACTTGTTCATTCATTAAGCTCATGCAGTGACTGTGGGCTTTTGCATTTGAACCGCCCAAGGCCTTTTCTCTGTTGCCGCCGCATCAAAAACATTGAATTATTTACTTTTCAAACAAGCTCTCTGAGAGCAGCCCAAGCTCTTGTGGAAACCATCCACTCTACACCTGAGAGACTAATTGGAACCACAGAAGTCAAATCCATCATGGTGGATAACTGGAAAAAAGGGCTTGAATTCACCATTACCACCTGAAAAATACAAAAACAAAATTGAGTAACATTTTGGAGAAACAAAATCGGCAAGTGAATTAGATCTGGAATCTAGTGATCAGGCGTTGGGTAAATTAGATCTTTCTCGACCTGAATTAATGCAAGACCTCTCTATAATCACTGATGAGGGCAATGTATTAGAATCACAAATCGCTATGAATACCCGAGATCAGCTAGTGGAACCCTCTCAAGATCGAGTGCATTTGAATGATAATACCCTGAGTGCACTAAATTATGTCCTAAACTCCGTAGTCTCTGTTTTTGAAATGCTAAAGGGGGAAGTACAGTCTCAAACTGGATCCCTGCTTGAATTAATAAGAGACGTCACTACACTGGATGGGGCAGTGGTCAGTTGTTGCTATGTTGTTAATACAGATCTCAAGCAGTCCTTACAGGACCTGAAGCTGGAAACAACGAAACAAGGTTTAGATCTCTCGCCAATTCAGAGATCATTGGCAACAAATGGTGCAATGGAGGAATTCGACAGGAACATGAACCAAGAGATACTGGCACAGCTTTGTCTTCTGAATCAAAGGACCACAAATGTACTACAAAATGAGGATCATACCTCGCAAATGGATGATACTCCACTATCTGAATCCATATTGGAAGAGTTTAGAAGGCTAGCCAATGTGAACGAAGATTTTTTAGATGGAGACGCAGGAGCCATATCAACATTAACTTGTCCCTTTGGTCAAAGTCAAAAATCAGGTGCACAAGTAACAGAGATGGATCCCCAAAGTTGCTCCTCTGGTCAAGTTCAAAATCCAGGAGAACTTGTGAAAGAGATCTGTCTGAAAACTGCTTCTTCAACTAAAAAGAAAGAAAGGAAGAGGGAAGCCAGGTGGCAGCGAAGATTTTAAGACAAAGTCAGTCTACAACAAGGAGAAAAAACAAAATTGAAAAACCAAATGAAACTTAAGTACAGGAATACCAATTCTCAAATGTTCTCGAAGAAATCTAAAAACTAGAACTAGGGGGGCGCTGTGATGCGCCGAACAAGATGGCCGCCTGATCTCGGAGCTCTGAGACTACCGAAATCCTGAAGAAAAAATCCTGCGGATCGAGCCAACCACGCCCGAAACAAAGTGCTCAGGAGGGTGTCCGAACCTCCCTTGTGGTATCCGGTACCAGTTTGGGACGAATCAGAAAAGCCGACCCCGAGAAACACCGTGGTGAAAAGGAACCACCATCACCAACAGCTGGGCTGTGCTGCTTCGCGCCATAATCACTGAGGCTGTGACGGTCGGCGAGAGGGAGCCTTACATCGCGCCGCCGCTGACGCACCCCAGACCCTGACATACATTGCATCCCCCCGGAGCGGAGCAGACACCCCCCTCCCATGCCAACACAACATCTCCTGCTGACCGGGCTATCCCGCTCCCCGGCGCTGCAAAGGACAACCCAACCCCCAGTTGTGGGGTTCACATCAGATCAGAGGTATGTGGGTGCCTGCAACAACACCCTACATATCCCCCCTCATCCGCCCAGCCTGCAGCCCAACACAGCGCGTCGGCTGCTCCCAGCCAACATAATTCTAACTAACCCGCCACCCCTGGAGCAGAGCAAACACCCTCCTCCCGCGCCAGCATCGCGGACCGCGGCCGGCCAGCTCACATAGGTGCCGGGTGGAAGCGGGCGTGAAGATCCCATAGCCCGGGACCTGGCCCCGGGCTATCCCGCTCCCCGGCGTCGCAAAGGACAACTCCATCCCTTACTGCGGGGTTCGCATGTGACCAAGGGTGCGTAGGCGCCTGTTACAATACCCTACATCCACACCCCCGCAAAATTCTACCTACCCACCACCCGCACAGAGCGATTGTGCCAACAAACACTCTGCAATATCCTAAACTATTGCGTGAGCTCACGCAAAATACTAGCTGCACTAAAGGCCTTCATCACAACTCACGCCGTCTGGAAGAACCTCCAGGAAACATAATTGGCACAGCATCACGCCTGGACATATAAATGTGTGAAGGAGACATATTTCCCCCTCTTTCGCCAACACATACTACTCTCCAGTTTCAACGCAAAAACCCAATACCACGTTCTAGCAATGGTAGGGGGCTCCAAAAACAAAGACAAGAGAAGAGGCCCCATGGACGCTTTTGCAAACTCCTCCAGCTCAGACCAGGGTACTGAACCCACTGAAACCTCCAGCTTACCTATGTCTGATCCACCCTCTCAAGAGATGACCCAGTATATGGCCGCTATGGAAAGAGTCTTTGCTGCGATTAATACTAAACTGGTCGACATAGGGGACAACATTTCCTCTATCCGCGCAGACATAAGAAAAGTCAACTCCAGAGTCACAGAAGCGGAAAGCAGAGTCTCAACCCTAGAAGACACAGCCACCACACAAGGCAAAACCATGGAGAAAATTCAAACAGACATCAAAACACTACAACACAAATGTGAAGACTTGAAATCTCGCTTGATGCGCAACAACATTAGGGTGGTAGGGGTGGCGGAACACAAGCTCAACACTACCATGAACAATTTCTCGAAGACATGCTCCACTCCCTATTTCCAGAAGCACAGTTCTCGAAGCAATTCTTGATCGAAAGGGCACATAGAACACTAGCTGTACCCCCTAAGCCTGGAGCACCACCACGAACCATCATAGCTAGGCTGCTCAACTACCGGGACCGTGACCTGGTGCTCCGCCTGGCTCGTGAACAAGGCCCCCTCACATTTGATTCTAATCGCATTCACATCTATCCTGACTTCTCCACAGGGGCACAGACTGCCCGGAGATCCTTTTACTCCATTAAGAGAACACTGAGAGATCGTAAAATAACATACGCCATGATGTTCCCTGCCAAACTCCGCATCCAACATGCTGGCGAGACACAATTCTTTGAATCACCAGATACAGGAATGTCATACATAGAGAGACATATCCTAGAGGCACCCACTGATAATTGACCCTATGGAATACAGATTATGAAAACAGACTAAAATAAGAGCTCCTACTCCGCCCTGCAGCGACAACACCAACAGGCCGATCCACGAGATCATGAACGCTATAGTTCCGGAGCAGAGACGGGCCACAATGCCCCCTCTCCACTTGGTTTCTACTGCAATGACGCAAATGGTTTTAAGGGACACACCGCCCGATTGGGGGGAAGGTGGGGGTGGGGGTTGGGGAAACAAACAGGCCAGTTGTCTGTTTAGAGGAAGAAGGTGCAGAAGTTACAAAAAACTGCACCTCCGAAAAGTTTGTGTTGTTAATAAGTGTTGGCTGTTGAACAAATAAAACCTGGCACTGGCACAGAAGGGAAAGGATCTCCAAAATGTGGCTGAAACGCAAGACACATCAACGGAAATGCATACATGGCACCTCAACAACTGACAAGAAACACTAGACTCCTGTCCTGGAATATAAGAGGTCTTCTTAACCCAATCAAAACCAGGAAAGTAATAGCATACGCCAATAGGCATAAAGCAGACGTTCTCCTACTACAAGAGACCCATACCATGGACCACATGACTAATGCACGTGGTCTGCCTGGGGCCCACAGATATATATAGACAAACTACTCATCGCAATCAAGAGGGGTCCTAACGCTGATCCACCGCAGACTCTGCCTCCAGTACACAAAACAAAAATAGATACGGATGGCAGATATGTGATAATCTGGGGAACAATGTAGGGTCAAGAGCTAATAATCATAAATACCTATGGCCCAAACATCGACTCACCTGAATTCTACCAACAGATCATGGATCTAATAACCCTGGCAGAAAACACAACAATAAAATGGGGAGGAGATTTTAATACTATCTTAGACCCTACACTGGACAGAACATCCCAGGTCCAGCATGCAAACTCCAAAGCAGCAGTCACCATAAAGCAGGCTATGTCCGACCTATAGTTGGCAGATGCCTGGAGAGAAACTCTTCCTACCACCAGAGAATATACGTTCCACTCATACGTCCACGGATCAAGTTCCAGGATCAATTACTGGCTTTGCTCCGCAGACCATATCCCTGACCTGAAAGAATGCACTATCTTGCCCAGAACACTCTCGGACCACTCCCCAGTAATACTTGAAATCCAGATTGGATCGTCCAACCATGAGCATCATCTATGGAAGATGCCTCCAGATCTTCTGTGGGATACCTCATTGCACGAACCACTCCAGACCGAGTTACAGGCTTCTTCGACGGCAACCGGAACTCGGTGAAATCATGCCATACATTATGGGGAACCTTCAAAGTGTGGCTAAGGGGACACCTGATCTCCAAGATTCATGGCACCTTGAAAGATATACGCATCCAATTGTCCCGATTTGAAACCCACATCAAGGAGGTGGAGATGACATATGTCGAAACCCCGGAGCCGGCAACACTATCCACACTCAACGATGCTTTGAACAAATTTAAGATACTAGCGGAACAAGAAGTCAAGTATATGTCTCAACCAACCAAAGCCAGGAAATACAGTGAAGGCAATAAATCTGGCAAGATGCTAGCAAACCTTATCAAGGTGGAGCAAGGATATAGGCAAATCACCACTTTAGTGGACGAACAAGGCACAACACACGTAGACCTCCCGGAGGTGAACACAGTGTTCTGGGACTTCTACAACAAGCTATACTGAAACGCTGACCAAGTGACGTCAGAAGAACTCCGGGAACATCTGGACTCCTTCCCACTCCCCAAACTTTCTAGAGAAGAAAGCGCCACGATAGACCTACCTCTAACACTAGAGGACATACAACAAGCAATCAAGGACCTAAAGGCGGGCAGAGCCCCGGGATCCGACGGCCTCCCCGCAGATCTCTACAAAATTTACATAGATGAACTCGCCCCACGACTTCTGGAGGTATGGGAGGAGGCCCTGGAAACTGGAATGCTCCCGCAGACAATGAGAGAAGCCATTATAGCAGTGCTGCTAAAACCCAATAAACCTGCACACTCCCCATCCTCATATAGACCATTGTCTCTCATTAACGTAGACGCAAAAATCTTTGCAAAAGCAATAACAACTAAACTAAACCCATACATGACCAAACTAGTGCATCCAGATCAAACAGGCTTCATACCTGGCCGTTCTACCGCCATGAACCTCAGGCGCTTCTTCACCAGCACGTCCCAAATGGATTACCGGGCACAAACGGTCGCTGTCACATTAGACGCAGAGAAAGCGTTTGACTCCATCTCGTGGAAATACATGTACGGAATACTTGAGAAGATGGGATTTGGCCCAGGATTCCTCAGCTTCATAAAATTATTATATCGCAACCCCTCCACCAGAGTACGGACCAACAAAACTCTGTCCACCGCCTTCGCATTACAGAGAGGCACCAGGCAAGGCTGCCCCCTCTCTCCGTTAATATTCGCCCTGACAATAGAAGGAATGGCAGCATACTTACGACACTACCACGCCTGGAGAGGGATCCGTATAATGGGATCTCCACAATTCATCTCCCTCTACGCAGATGACACGATGCTGTAGATCAGAAACCTAGAAACACACCTGCCACCGGTCATACGAGACATTACCAAACTCACCAAGTACTCTGGATACAAAATCAGTCAAACCAAGTCTGAAATAATACCACTGACCGAGTCTACAAACCGGACCGCAACAATGAGTGAGTTACGCTGAACCCCCACTTCCGCAAGGTATATGGGCATCATCATGGCACCCAACAAAAAAACCCTGTATGCAAATAATTATGCCCCATACCTGGCACAACTTGAACTTAAGCTTAATGCCTGGATCAAACTGCCACTATCTTTGTACGGTCGAATATCACAACTGAAACTACTGTATCTATTTAACGGTATCCCGATCTGGCCAGGCAAGAGGTTTTTCAACACACTCCAGAATCTGGCCACGCGCTTCGTTTGGGGAGGGAAAATACCCAGATAAAGCTGGTCCAAGCTGTGTGAGAACTACGATTCAGGTGGTTTGGCGGCTCCAGATTTCCAACTATATTATTATTCGGCACAAGCTCACTTCGCAAACTACTGGACGAATACTGCAGAGCAATTTGCACACATACATGCAGAAAAGTTTGCAGCATCACCACTGGACCACCAAAGCATGATATTTGCTAAAGTTCCACGAGAAAAGACTCTGGCTGACCCTATGGAATCAACTGTTAGAGCATGGGCACAGATTCTCAAAAGAGTGAGATGTGAAGTGCCATATTGGCCACATCTACCCCTATGGAACTACCCAGGAATGGAGCCTACAACAGACCGTACCATACAAGTACTAAGGGACACTACAAAACAAGCCAAAGTCGGCAATCTCTTTCCAGAAGGTCGGTTCCTCACAGTGGCACAGATCCAAAACAGAGCAGGCAACAACCTGACCACAACGCTACACTATCAAAGATGAAAAGCCTCCTGTAAAAAGAAATGGCCGTCCTTTCCTGTTGCACCACCAGTCCACAAATTTCTATCAGAAATCCTGACAGAGGAAGGCTTCACGGGCAGCGTGTCCAGCCTATACAGAATCACTCAATCCAACACTCCATCCAAGAACGAAATGAGGACCAAGTGGGAAAAAAACTTGAACATTCAAATAAATGATCAACAATGGGCGAACTACTGCAAACACACAAAAACCATATCCCTATGTGCAAATTTCAGACTTAACCAATTCAAGATGTTGAATCAACTGCACATTACACCCAAGCAAATCTCCAAGTTTGACCCAACCAAACCGCAGACATGCTCTAAATGTAACACAACCGAAGCAACAGCCATCCATATGTACTGGGAGTGCCTGCCAATTAAACAATTTTGGACAGAAGTGGCAGACACCATGGAGGACATTTTAAACATGAGCATTCCTCCCACACCCCTGACATACCTCCTGGGAGATATCGGCAAGGCTTCGGTTAAAGCCTGCAGACTATTTGCAGTGGGGGAGCAGTGGCTAAATGGAGTATCCTTAGAAAATGGAAATCAAAGGAACCCCCCCACTCACAAAAGTTGGTTACTTGATCTAATCCATACACAAGAAAGTGAAGAATCATATGTATGAGGGATCCAATCTACGTCTAGACCTAAAGACATATGGGCCCCCCTCAGGGCATACCTACTAGCGGCAGAAGAAGAAGGAACTGATAATACATCAAATCTAGCTGTATAACGCAGTATGATGTGTCCTCCTTTCCTACCCCCCACTCTCTCCCTTCCTAATATTTCATCCCCTGCACTATGTATAAAATGTCTAAAGATGAATCTTGCTATAGCTGTGAACTGTAATACCCCGCCTGAACAAATATTTCCCGTAATGTGTCAATGCCAGTACTAAATAAAGTTTTTAAAAACTAGAACTAGTTTTGATGGATATGGTCCAGACAACAGATGAATCAAACTCAACAAACAAATTGTTTGAGTACAAAGTGAGTGACACGAATAGAGACAAACAAAGAAAAGTTGTTAAAAAAGCTTTAGATGAAGGGGGAGAAAGAGGCATTAAACAAAAAGATTCTGGACATGTGACTGAGTCGAGAGGCTCTCAAACTGAAAAACACATGATTGAGTCATCTCTGATAAAGGCTTCAGAAACCTTGAAGGACAGTGGGCCTCATTACGACCCTGGCGTTAAGGGTTTAACGGCGCCGTAAAAGGTTTCGGCGCCGTTAAACCCTTAACGCCTGATTACGAGGTCCCTTTGCGGGACCCGACCTTAACGGCTGGTTTTACCAGTCGTTAAAGTAGGGTGCCGCAAAGGGACCTTGGTGCTAAGTACGGTGCCGCAATTTGCGGCACCGTACTTAGCGCCTTCCCCATTCCCATTGAGCCCTATGGGGCAAAAATGGGAATGGGGAAGGGCCCATGGTGAATGGGGAATTACCGCACCACCAACCTTGAAATGGGGCGGTAATTCCGCCATTCACCATGGCGGACCCCGGCATGGACCATGGTGCTAATAGCACCATGGTTTAGCGCCGGGGTCGTAATGAGGCCCAGTATCAAAATAGCCCCCATATTTTTGAAATCCAAATCGAAGATACAATCAAATCCATTGCCAGCACTGGCAAATATTACTAAAGCGACAACACCAGTTCCAAAAATTGCCTCTATTTTGTTGAAAAAGCCATCCATACTCCAACAGCCTGGTATTTCTAATCAAGGAGAATAAATTAAACTGGGAGAAGGAAAATACACAACCTTGGAAGAGAATGGATTAGACGTCACATCTTCACAAAAGACAGAAAAAATCAGGAATCACATCCAAAAGATTGAACAGGTCAAGAACACAAGGAATGTCATATCCACGGGCATGGTCCATACAGCCTGTTCTGATCGACTGAATAAGAAAATAGCACCTCTAATAAAGTCTGGATCATTAGTTTCAAAGGCGATCTCCAAGAAATATCAGTTGCAGGCACAAGCACGTACAAATAATCTCATCACACAGAGATCGATTGATGGTCTAGCTGAAGCTGCAATCACATTTGATGATATTAGTACCGTGTCCATCAAGACTTCTGTTGACTCGACATGTAAACATCAAGATGATCATCTGGCTATTCCAGTGAGTTTGTCCCAACATACGCTGGAACTGCACAGGAAAGAGATCAGGCATGCTGTTGATGCCTATTTGTCAGCTCACCATTTGCAGAAATATCTTTCCTATTGTGAGTCTGGGCAACACGAGCCCCATTTGCCATCATTGGATAAAGGATCAACAACTTTGTATACAGCTACCAGAGACTCAAAACATTCTACAGGCTATGCTATGCTTCAAGTCTCTTCGAGCTCCTCTTTTATTATGGAGCAACAATCTGATGTAGTGTCTAAGTCACTCTCTACTGAACAAAATATAGCAAACTCACCCCTTGACCCTCAGGGTTCGAGTATAATATCAACTTTAGCACCAGAGATCTATCGTTTAATAGAAACTTCTATTGCAAAATCTACTACCACGAAAACTCAGGAAGCCTCGGCTACTAATGCTATTCAGTCAGTTGGATTTCAGCCAAAGAAGTCTACAACGGTGAATGTCAAATGACCAGCTCTGCACTCATTAGTTTTACTATGCCAACCATCTCCATGTGTCCAGTATGATCTGAATCGGAAGTCTATTTTGACATTTTTTTCTGAAATACCTGAGCTTGAGGATATAAATTCTGCTGATATTCAACTAGTAGGATTTGAGGATCCACACTCTCTCTCATCGGTTAGATTGTGGATAAATTCGAGAGTTGTTCTCAATACTATCTGGTTAGCAAAACATCAGTTGTATGAGTTGGGCTTCATTTTGAATGTGTATAATTTAACATCTAAAGTTACATCACCAACTCATTTACCAGATCCCTCATTGTGTGTGTCTAGCTTACAGAAGATTGGCCAAAATAATGTTGAATTTATTCTACGGGAATCTAATGGGAAGAAAGTTTGCAATTGTCAAGGTATGCATTAACTAGGCCATTCATCGAAGTGAGCCACAATCTCTCTTGTTAGTTGGAACACGAGAGGATTCAATCACTTGATAAATGGTTAGAATTCAAATTTGGAGGATGTTGACATCGTCATGTTTCAAGAGACATGGCTCACATCAGCTCCAACTTGGAACAATTACAATGTGTATCTGAATCTGGCTCAAAAATCGAATCATGGTAGGCCTACTTCTGGGCTCTTAACATGGTTAAGACAAAACTCATTATTTACATCAGAGCACTGGATTTCTCCAAATCCTTTTCTACAGGTGATAGAATTAACAGTAGGTACCGCAATATACGCTCTTATAAATGTATATTGGAATCCTCTTGGTATCTCTGATAACATCTTTATGAGAGATGTGGCTCGCTTATTCGTTTTAGTATGCCTTGATAGCACCGTCTCCTTTGTCATTCTAGCAGGGGACTTAAACTTGCATTGCCTGGGGAGATCTGTGTATACTACTAGAATCAAGGCCTGGAATCACTTTGTCAAATCACGAAGTTTGCAAATGTTAAATGGTACATTTGCAGACGATATACCTCCCCAACCAACATGGCATAGAGGTGAGACAACAGCAATCATCGATTATATCTATGTTAATCAAGAGATGATCGCTGATGTTACCAAATTTCACATTCAATTTACAACCTTGAGCGATCATAATTGTTTAATCATGAATTGGCAGGTAAACGAATCTTTAACTAACTTAAGAGATAGATTTCGTACCAATTTGGTCACAGTGAACAGTGGAGGTAATAGGTTACGATGGAGTGAAACATCTTTGAAAAGATTCAATCGCTTCTATGCTTTAGAGATGACCAAACGAAGGAAAGATCAGAAAGATGAAATTGTATACCATGATTTAATGCAATTATTTCAACCAAAAACGAAAACACGCACAGTCAACAAGGTCCAGACCTTACATGCATACAATAAGAAGGTGCAAATAGGGAAAACCATCTTTCGCACCAACAAACAACGAGCAATGAAACTCCAGCTT
The DNA here is from genome assembly GCF_040938575.1 of Ambystoma mexicanum. Classification (NCBI taxonomy): domain Eukaryota; kingdom Metazoa; phylum Chordata; class Amphibia; order Caudata; family Ambystomatidae; genus Ambystoma; species Ambystoma mexicanum. The sequence goes on from NC_090936.1 coordinate 624,410,293, forward strand.
AGTATTAGAGGATCAGCATTAACTAATATCAAAACGAGATATAAAAACTGGTTACGACATTATAAAGCTTCCTTGTATCAGCATGATGGTGGAACCATGTTAAGATCATTGGCCGGCAAAAATACAGTGCAAATATGGGCCATCATTAACCAATCTACTGTAGGACATCAAACTAATCATCAATCTAATAATGTCTCTGAACAAGCCTGGTTCAAATATTATACAGATCTTTACACCTGCCCAGTACGTAAACATTACATTAATCCTGTACACACTATTGATAAATGTACTTTAGATTTTGATAGGGAAGATATCGAGTACTATATAAACAGAGCAAGCCAATCGTGAGCCCCTGGGCCAGGTGGTTTATCTAATCACACTTTAAAACAACAACCTAAACTGTGGTCAGAAATATTACATATTATATTCTTTAAAATTATTCAGACGCAGAAAATTCCAACATCATGGAAATACTCAATTATTCTGCCGATTCACAAAAAGGGCGACTGATCCAATCCGGCAAATTACAGGCCTATTGCCCTCTTGGATGCCCCGGGAAAAATGTTCAATCGAATTGTTCTCAGGGATTTAAACAAGTGAGCTACAGACCTAGGGAAAAGAGACCCATTTCAAACATGTTTTGTTTCGGGTTTGGGAACATCTCCGAACATCATGACACTCAACATGTTAATATCCCAATTTGCCACCCAGAATCAACCACTGTTTCTTACATTCGTTGATTTCCGGGTGGCCTTTGACTATGTTGATCGTGAGCTGTTATACAAAAAAAATGACTCAGTATGGTTGTCCATTCTCTTTATTTTCCATCATCAGACAATTACACACTAATACAACACTACAAATCAGGTTTACGATATGTGGGTGAACAATTTATGAATATCATTAATGATGCCCCAAAATTGGGTGGCCAACAGATTGCATGGATGTTATATGCAGACGATCTTGTTCTGTTATCCCAAACACCTAGTGGATTACAAAACCTATTGAACACACTATCTAAATATTCAACAGAAAACAATCTTGTCATCAACTTAGAAAAGACCTAAGTTGTTACCTGTTATCGATATAAGTCTGTTCTAGTTGGTACTTGCAGAACGTTGCATTATTTAATGTTAGTGAATATAAATATCTATGTACAATGGTGTATAATCTCTCGTCTGACATACCTTATATTGCAACATTGAATCTGAAATTACAAACTCTAAAATCACAAGCAAACATTCTAGCATTTAAATATGGTAAATTCTCATGTAAACATATTATGATGTTTTATCAAGCTAAAGTAGTACCGATCATGCTGTATGGAGCAGAAACCAAGCTGTCATTGAAGTGTAATATTTGCGACTTATCTGAAGGTCGGTTTTGGAAATCTGTATTGAATTTACCAAAGTGTACTCCGCTACCCATAGTACAATTTGAACTGGGACTAATATCATTATCCGCACAATTAGCATGGGAAATGTGCAATCTATTCCGTAAATGCCTGTTGGGTCTTGTGAAAAATAACATCTTGAGTGCTCTTGCTTATTATCTTGTCAACTTGCAGCATGTATTCCCACTCAAATGGAGAAAGTATGTACTGGATTTGTTATCGGATGCATGTATATCAATAGACGTTTTGTTAATGAATCCAAATCGTGCAAAACGGAAACTTTTTCAGCATGATTGGATCTGTAACAGAGCTAAATGTTGCACTTACAGAGATTTTAATGGCCAACTATTTGGGTCAAAAAAATTTGGGGTAATGGCAGATTATGTGTTAAAGTTTCCATCATCGTACATTAGGCAACGATATATGCGGTTCAGATTCAATTTATTGCCAACAGCGGAAATATTGGAAAGAAGGGGGATTCTTCCTCATAAATTAAGTTACTGCCGTTTTTGTCTTGACAAAGAATGTCTAGAAACATTACATTTGGTTGTTATCTGACCCGCACTAACACTGACAAGGAAAACTTACTTTCATAATTTACTATGCCTGTATACTCCTATGACTGAAGATGAAATCTAGTATGCAATCTTCACTAGTAAAAACACGACAATTAGAATTGCAGTAGTGCAATATTTGGATTTGGATTTTGTTTTGTCATTGGTTAATGTTGAATCCAATTGGTAATTGGGCAAACACTTTACAGATGACATGTATGGCTGTAGAAAATGTACTATTTTTTCACTATATGAGTGATTTTATGAGTTATTGGATCTAGTAAAGAATGATGAGAAATATTGATAGGACACTTATGTAAATAATTTGTATTATGTTTGCTTTTGTTGCTCATGTAAAATATATGTATTAATATGTATTTGTAATTTGTATGAAATATTTGAAATATTTGAAAGGTTGATTTTCAGCCAACCAAATAAAAAAAAATAAAAAAGATGACTTCTGAGGGCTGTCCGAAGGCATGCCCCTACGGGTTCGGAGTCGATGAGTGCGGTGCAGGAGTAGCATAGTTTCATCCAGATGTGGTAGGAGCATTTGAAAGAGGTCCCCAATGGAGTCCCCCAAGGCTTGCTCCGAAATCGAAGAGGGAACCCCTTTAATTTGTGGATTCTCCATGGCCTCTCCTTTCCCCTCTAGAGCCTGGATCCGGTGTTGCAGCTCTGCCACCAATACATAGTGTTCTGTAGAATGATCCTCAGCCTCTCAGAGCCTTTGTTCCGCCTCCAGGACCCTATGGTCTAAACACTCCACTTCTGCCGAAATTTCCGTCTTGCAATTGAGGAATTCTAACTTGATTTCAGATACGAAAGCTTGCATGTCCTCCTTTGGGACAATTGCTCCATCTGGTGGCCCCGGGAGTCGGAGTGAGCCCTGGCCCTGGCCATTTCCCATTTTTCCCCCTGTCTTGGGGCTGTAAGAGTGTGGCAGTATCAGCGGTTTTCTGCAGTTTCTGCTGCTTGGACATGTTTGCGCTTATGGCAAAGCTGTTTTTCAGGTGCCCCTACTGTGATGTGAGGTGGGGGAGGCTGGAATTCAGTACAACGCTGTCTGCTGCCCTCTGAGCGGAGTTGCAGGATAAAATGTGAATGTGGTCTGCTGCTTATGGAGGCCCCCTGCCTTTGGCATGCTGGGAACCAGCCCCAGAATTCAAAGACCCTCCACTGGCACCTCTAGGCCTGGACCCAGCCTCTAAGGTCTTCTCACTGCTGGGTGCTGGCTGTCCCCCACCGGGGACTCTTCACCTACTCTCTCCTTAAAACTAGGGACAAGCAGCACGGTATCGGTGGCAGGCTGGAAGCTCGTCAAGCAAAGCTCTGTCTCCACGGAGGCCCACGCTCATTAAGATCTTCCAGGCGAATCCATGTGCACTGCAGTTTTCCTCCCACCACCGCACCCAGACAGGCTCACACACCCCTAACCCCTGCAGCCTCAACGGGAGACCAGCGGGCTTGACAGGGGAGGTTGGTCAGAGAATCTCCGGCGGGCGGGCGCCATCTTTGAAGAGCTTTGCCACACGCGCAACAGAGCCTCATGAGGATTTATCTCGACTCTGAGGCGAGAATACGGGTCGCTGTCTGCATTCCCCAGTGCCCCTCACCTTCAGCTCCCAGGTCCATCGTTCATTCACCAGAACGCAACATTACAGCCGGCAAATGCTTTGGTCACCCAGGCTTCACATGGAGGCTAGTCGAAAAGCATCTGGTATCGCCAGCGCTGCTAGCCATGCCCCCACAATCCATCTTTTAATGAGTTTAAGGGAAGAAAATCTACCCTTACATTTACTCAATTGTTGAAGGGACTACAAGTCCCAAATACCCACAAGTACTGGGATGAGAAGGGGGGCTGAAGGGGCATGCTTCAGTAGTCAGGTAATTAAGCCTGAAAGGGGTGAGGGTACGTCAAACATGTCAGTTAGAACTGGAGCACTTACTTGCCCCATTGAAGGAATTAGAGGGGCAATACAGTTTATTTCTGCACTCCACTCCACCCCAGTGCCCCATCGGTGTACTGTGGTGCTTTCCCCTTTTAGCACGTTTTGAATACCAGATGGGAGCATGGTTCAGTGACTAACTTGTGGACATGCTTCAAATCGGTGCAACTTGGAGGTCAGTATGCTTGTAGACATACAGCCCATTACACATTTTTAAGTCAGTCTCTTTGCACAATTTGGCTAGAATTTGGGATAATGGTTATATCCCAACCATTTTTTGTCTCCACAGATTTAAAATTATTATCATCTGTTTACAAAACGGGCTGCGTAATGAAGCAATTGTTCTCTGCACTCTATATGGACCAATCAAGGTGAACATGGTTTGCTTGATATTGTCAGACAATTAAATTGAATTCTAATTAGGTGCTGGGTGCTTTGAGGCACAGTCAGTTTTATGTTTAGTTTTTAATGGTCTTTTCCTTGTTCTTCTGTTTTTTTCTTTATTTACTTTATTCCTTTGGGTTGGCGCTCTACTAGAAGTCCAGACCTACAATTAAGTTTGAAGTACAGCATATGTTCAATTTTGGGACCTATTGTTTTAATTACAAATTGTATACCAATAAAAATGTCTGGGTTCACTAATATTAGATGTCACTCCATTTGTGTGCCCTGACGGAGACTATCAGTTCCTATGACTGAACTAGACTAATTTTGTCGTCGAAACTACGTTTTTGAAGATACTTTGTAATTATGTACTCATAGTAGGTACTTGCCACTTTTTTGATAGCACCTTTATATTGATTAGTGTATACTGCTCAAGAAATATAGATGGACATGAATTACATCTAGCCGTGTCTGATAGGTTGCTTTTAGATATATTTTTCTAGACTTTTTCGATGTTGATATACATTTATATGCATTTTATGATGTTACTGTGTGAATTATTTTTTTTTACTCTATTATGTTTTCGATAAATAATAAAATCTGATGATATACTTGTTCACCTGACTGAGCATCTTTCCCCTCCACACTTATCTGAATCAATTATCAATTGAATAATTGTTGTATTTACCCGTGTGACCCCTTGCTTTGCTTTTCTACATATATTGCTTCCCTTGTCCATGGTTCAGGGGATACCCATCGTTTTGAACTTCTATAAACTTGCCATGCCTCAGGGTTCCCTTCCCCAAGACTTCAATGTCTCACACAGGTTCCTTGGTACTTTCTCCTGTGCATCAAGTTACCTTCACTTGCTTCCCTTTATTGCTTTCTGGACTTAATGTGTGCTCTTTAGGCTTCTCTGGTTTCTCCTTTGCTGCCTCGTGGCTCTACCACCATGTGTCACACACCCCTTTCCAAATGGCAGCCTTGTCACACTTTACTGACTCCTCAAGCTTTTTATTTATTTAATTAATTACTGGGCATTTGTAAGACGCTTGTACATCAGGAAAATTGTGTTTCAAAGCATCAGTGTTTAGGCTTTCTTCATTGTGCAACAATCAATCAATGTTATTCGATTGCAGTTCAGAGTCTAAAACAGTCTTATGTGGCTTAGTTATATTCAGCTTTACGATTTGAGTTTGTTCGTTGTGCAACCTTGAAAGGTAACCAAACTTATAGGGGTACCCCTTAATTATATGGGTACCCCTAATCATGCTCACACCAGAGTAAATGCACCCCTCTAGGGAAGCAAGGCCAAGAGTCTTATCTTGCAAGGATAACAAGTTTAATATTTTACAGAAATGAGGATGGGGCAAAGAACTCTGCTCCCTGAATGGCATATTCTGTCCCTCAACCGCTCCAAGCTCCTGCAGACTGGAGCCAGTCAGGAGCTTATATACTTCTTGACTTGGTCACTGGATACTGGCATGGCTCCATCTACAAGATGTGCTTCAAAGTCTTTCTTCCTCCATGGCCGGCAATGTCTGTTTTAGGACATGCTACTTAACATACTGCTAGCCTATGCAAGAATACACCCTAGCTCCTGTTTTTCATCATTTTGCTACATTATGAACATTTATATATAAACACATTTTCCCGTCATGCTTTCCATATTTAATTCATTTACCTTATACTTTTATCTGGTACTGTCATTTCCTTTGAGCCTGGTTTTCAATAATTCTGCATGTCATGCATTGAGTATGTGCAATCCCATTTTAGCATACATGGATTTTTGACAGACAGCAAACAGCTGCTCAGCCACTTTGTGTGCTCTGCCAGAGCTTAGCCTCAGTTACGAAACACTGCATGCTCTGTGATTCATTTTTAGTGCAGGCCACATTCCTCCCAGCAGAGAGCTTGCCTGTACTGTGCTTTGAGCTTGAGAAACTAAACAGAATAACATTTACAAATGTATTCAGCTAATAGTTATTTACATCTTATATTTAAACAATAACTGCCTTCTTTTTATGGCCCCTCCTGTCATGGCCACTGGTCAAGGGCCATTTACTTTACAACCTGCAGGGTCCCAATGGACCCAGTCTTGGCGCCTCTGGCACCAGGCTCATTTCAAAGTGTGCTCTGCACACAGTATGCTTAGGCACGTGACCCCAGGCCGGGCGGGGCCATACAAATGCATGGAAGGCATGTGCTGAAGACAGGAAGAGTGGCAAGGTGGGGCCACAGGGCGGGGCCTAAAGGGAGTGGCTGGTAAGCCAGCCCCACCCGCATGTTGGTGCTTCGCGTTAGTCTGCTGGAGCAGCATAACGCTTACCGCCGTCTACAGATTCTTACTTGTTCAGCACAAGCATCTTGGTCTCCGGATTCCATCCAGCATCTTACCTGAATCAGCCATGCCATTGCAGGAAGCTTTGCTATTCGCTTCCGACTCTGCAGCTACCACGCACAACTTACCTGAGATCAGCCACACCATTGCTGGAAGCTCTGCTACTCGCTTCTAACTCTGCAGCGGTAGCATGCCTCTTACCCGTATCCTCGAATCCACCGTGGGTGGCGCCTTGCATCCTTACCGGTCCCGAACTCCCGTCAACACGAAGTCAACCTCGGGCGCAGCATCCTCACGGATCCTCTCATCTGGCAGCCTGTAGGAGTTCGGTGAACCACTTCCATCAAGCACCAAATGAAAGCACCTGCAAAGAAGACAGAGAGCACAAGGTTATCAATTGCATTAACTTTAACAACGCTAGGCCGCGCAATTCACAAACTTTGCGCTTCATTCAGAAAGTCGACTTACCATCTGTAGGTTTTCCAGATTGGTGCCTCTTCCATCACCATGCTCTTGTGGGCCATCTTCAAACCTGTGGAAAGAAAGGACAATATAAGTTAGAGACAATAATCATTGTTAAGAAATACCATACAGGATATGGACAATAATCAGTGTTGTAAAAACCTACCTTCAAGGCGGAGTTGGTCGCAAACGGTCTGGACCTCCACACTAAGGACCAGTGATGCAACTAGGTCCACCCACAGCACCCCTGCTGAGAGAAATCAGGACGGAGTGCTCATCTTTACTTTAAAACAGGTGAGTTTGCATGGGCAAACTCTTGCTCACATCATTCTGGCACAAAAGGGTCGAGGGGGATCACAAGGCCACCACACCATTCTCACTACCTCTCATCTTCCCTCAGGGGCAGTACCCGCATCCCAAGCCTTTGTTTTCGCAGCAGCTAGGGAAGAGTTTCGATCCAAGTGAGCCAAATCCTGGGAGGGCTCCAACCGTGCCCCAACATCCCCGCAGAGACCAGGTGAGCGTAACAGAACGCAAAGCCTCTCCGAATCTCTGCCTGGACGTTATGAATACATCAGAGACTGAACAGTTGGCCCAATTGCTGGGGGAATTACAGGCTGAAGAGCATGCCTCCAGACAAGAGACAAACTCCTTAAGGAGGGATTTAATTGTAGCCAGAGAACGAACCGACGAACTGGCAAGACAGGTGCTTCAAAACCATGCAGGGCACGTCCCTTTACCTTGAATCGCCCAACCCCTTTGCCACCATCACCACTAGTTGAAGTGGTACTCCCGGGGGCTGTACCGTTAGCTCCACCTGAACGGTTTACCGACAATCCCAACAAATATGCCATATTTATGAATCAGTGCCGCCTTCACTTTTTGTGCTGTCCTGGGGCCTTCCCTAACGATAGTGCCAGAGACGCTTTCGTACTTTCATATTTAGAAGGCAGCGCAGCAGACTGGCCCATACCACTACTTAACCAGGATGATCCAGTACTCCAGAATTTTGAGGAATTTCAACGGGAATTGGAAAAGTTATTTGCGAGACACACCCAAGAACAGGCCCTTGATAACAAACTGTTGTCCCCAAGACAGGGAAATCATGATCTGCTAATGTACATAGCCACCTTTAACCGCCTCATTGCACAAACCAACTGGCCAGAAGACAAGAGAACCACACTATTCTACCGAGGACTACGTGGGGAATTAAAGGACGCTCTGGCCCAAGTGGTCAACCCTCCTGAATGCTGTGCAGAATATATTAATCTGACGCTGCAACTGGATCATAGATTACAAGACCGAAAAATGGATCGCACAAGTACTGAAGGGAGGGCGGCGTATATGCGACCCAGGGACAGTCAAGTCAAGACTCATGAAACCACCGAACCCATGCAGATCGGGGGGTTACGGTCCCCAATATCTAAGGAAGAAAGAGAAAAAAGGAGGCAACAACAACTTTGTTTATATTGTGGCAAGGCAGGACATTTTCTTCAGGATTGCCCAATAAAACCACCCAAGAAAACTGTAGGCACAACGGATAACAGCAATGACGAACAAGACCAGGCCCTGGAAAACTCCAGCGCCCGGCAAGTGTAGGGCTCCACTTATCGAGCGAAATAAAGAAGGTAATTCAGACCTCGGATCAAGTCATTCCGGTACTCATAGTCCATCATCAGTAACCATCAAGGGTACACGCCTTGGAGGCGTATATTGACAGTGGAGCTGTGAGTAACTATATTGATCAGGATCTAGCCGCACGAATAGGCCTCCCTCTTCGGCAGAAACTACAAGCGGAAAACATAACAGCAGTGGATGGTTCCCAATTGTCATCTGGGTCTGTAACGCAACACACCGATAAAGTTATGCTGATGTGTCAGGACGGTCATCGGGAAGACATCTCCTTTGATCTTATTGGGGCACCACAGTTCCAAATGATCCTAGGAATGCCGTGGCTTGAAACCCATAATCACAGAATAGACTGGAAAACATGAGTGCTGACATTTACGCAAGAATGGGCCAAAACTTGCTACCATAAGGACCTGCAAAACCACAAAACCAAGGCAAAAGTGCTTCTGGGTCTAGCTGGTGCCTGACCCCCGGAGTACTTGGACTATCAAGACGTATTCCAAAACAAGCAAATACCCTGCCTCCACATAGACCCTACGACTGCCAGATCGACCTGCTACCTGGAGCTCAAATCCCGTGCAGTCGAATATACGCTTTAACAGAGCAAGAAAACCAACACCTAAGAACCTACCTTGACCAATAATTAGCTAACGGATTCATCCGCCCATCTAAGTCCCATGCTTCCTCAGCGTTCTTCTTCTTACCCAAGAAGGAAGGCGACCTTAGAACGTGCATCGATTACAGGGCATTGAATCAAATCATGGGGCCTCATTACGAGTCCGGCGGTAACCGAGGCGGTAAAACCACCTGGTTACTGCCGGACTCATATTACCATTCCGCCTCCGTGACTCCCGGAATTACCGGGGCATTACAACCCCGGTGTCCCGGGAATTCCGGAGGCGGAATGGTGTTAATCCCCATTCCCATTGAGTCCCATAGGACTCAATGAGGATGGGGATCATGGAAACACCGGCACCATCTCGTGATGGTGCCGGTGTTTCCTCGTCCGCCTGCAGGCCGGTGGTGTTAAACCCGCCAGGTCAGACCTGGCAGGTTTGACGCCTCCGCCTGCAGGAGTTGTGATCACCCGGCATGGAAACAATGGTGGCGGCGGGTTTACCGCCACCGTTGTTTCCATACCGGGCGAGTTATAATGAGGCTCCCGGTTAAGAACCGATACCCTTTGCCTCTCAAATCCCCAAATTACTCGATCAAGTAAAGAGTCCTCCGAGGGGACTATCACCTTGTACGTGTTAAAAGTGGCGACAAGTGGAAAACAGCATTCTGGACCATATACAGACTTTTCGAGTATCAGGTGATGCCCTTTGGATTATGCAATGCACCAGCAGCATTCCAGTTTTTTATGAACGATGTACTTCACAAACTATTGGATGTCTGTGTTCTCGTTTACATTGACGATATCCTGATCTATTCACAGTCTAAGGAAGATCATGTTGGCCATGTAAGAGCAGTGCTGGAAAAGCTCTATCAGCACCGACTGTTTGCTAAATTGGAAAAAAGTTCTTTTCACGTTACGGAGGTTGAATTTTTGGCCTTCATGCTTACTCCACAAGGAGTTCATATGGATACATACAAAGTTGACGCTATTCTTCAAAGGCCATCCCTAACATCAACCAAAGGGGTGCAGAGTGTACTTGGATTAGCCAATTTTTACAGATGATTTATCCCACGATTTTCACATATCGTCCATCCGATCACCTCTCTCCTGAAAAAGAATAAGAAATTCTTTTGGTGCCGAAGCTGAAAATGCCTTTCAGGAATTAAAGCAGGACTTCACCTCAGCACCAATACTTCGGCATCCTCGACCAGACCTACCATATGTGGTAGAAACGGACGCCTCCAGTATTGCCATTGGAGCCGTATTATCGCAAAGGGACCAGAGACGGGGCACCTCTATCCCATAGCATTCTGGTCCCGTAAGTTTTCGGCACCTGAAAATAATTATGCAATCACCGACAAAGAGCTCCTGGCAATTAAAGGAGCCTTCAAAACCCAGAGAAACTACCTTTTAGGGGCAAGACACACGGTTACTGTCATCACAGATCACCGTAACCTGCAATATTTAAAGACTGCCAAGGCTCAGTCTTCACACCAACTTCGCTGGGCGCTATTCTTTGCCGAGTACGATTTTGTAATAACTTACCGACCTGGAGTGCAGAACGGAAAGGCAGACGCCTTGTCACGTATGGGAGAGGACAAAGATGCCTTTAATCCATCCCAACCAATAGCCATTATTCCCGAAGAACGGATTCAACATCAGATAGCCGTAACTACCTGCTGGAAAGACTTAAAGACTGACCTCCAAGTACAGTGGGACCAGACACCCAAAAGGAATGGTTGAGTAAGGGGAACCAATACTCAATCAAAGATAATCTTCCATACTTTCAGGGAAGATTATATGTTCAGGACAAAGAACTGCGAACCAAGATAATAGCGAACTACCACAAGTCATTGGTGGAGGGACATCCTGAGATCGCAAAGACTAGAGCCAAGATCCATAAAAATTATCGGTGGCCCTCTTCGAGGAAAGATGTTGCCCAGTTTGTTACGACATGCGGTGTCTGCGCACAAAACAAATCCCAAAAGTTAAACCCTGCCGGGTTGTTAAGACCTTTAGGAATACCACCAACACCATGGGATACATTGTCAATGGACTTCATTACTAATCTGCCACCCTGTGATGGATTTTATACAATACTGATCGTAGTAGACCTATTCTCCAAAATGGCACATTGTATTCCAATGAAGGGACTTCCTACCACTGCTACTCTGGCCACAGTATTCCTGGAACAAATCGTTTGTCTGCACGGTTCTCCATCCGTATTGGTTTCTGACCGGGGAACTCAGTTTGTTTCAACCTTCTGGAGAAGATGTTGTAAACTGGCCCAGATCGACCTTCGTTTATCCATGAGTCACCATCCCCAAACTAATGGTCAAACGGAAAGGACAAACCAGATGCTCGAACAATACCTGAGATGTATGTTGCAACAAACAGAAGGGTACTGGAAAAACATCCTCTGGTTAAGTGAATTCGTGTACAACAATTTCATTCATACCAGCACTGGACAGACCCCGTTTTACACAATGAATGGTCGGCACCCTAGAACATCTTCCTTTGATCCACATGAAGAATTGGAGATGCCAGCTATCACATCATTGCATAAAAAACCGAGCTAAGGAACAACAAAAGAAATTTGCAGACCGACATAGGAGAGAAGCCGCCCAATATCACTTCGGGGATAAAGTATGGTTGGCATCCAAAAACATTCCATTAAAAGGACCTCAGGCCTTCCGGCCAAGATATCTGGGACCATACCCAATTAAAGCCATTGTGAACCCTGCAGCCATGAAACTGAATTTACCAGCCAAGTTCACCCAGTTTTTCATGTCTCTCTTCTAAAGCCAGTTAAGCCAGACACACGACTGTCAACGCCGCCAGAACCCAAGATCATCGCCGGTGAACTTGAGTATGAAGTTAAAAGCATCCTGGACTCCAAGAAAGTGCATTTAAAACTTTATTATCTAATCGATTGTACTTGGGAACCAGCTGAATTCGTCCATGCTCCACGACTCATCAGACAATTTCACTGCGACAACCCCACCAAATTGAGACCAGGGCGAAGGACAACTGTGAGAGGGGCCTTGAGGGGGAGTGCTGTCATTGCCACTGGTCAAGGGCCATTCATGTTACACCCTACAGGGTCCCAATGGACCCAGTCTTGGCGCCTCTGGCACCAAGCTCATTTCAAAGTGTGCTCTGCACACAGTATGCTTAAGGCAGGTGCCCCCAGGCAGGGTGGGGCCATACAAATGCATGGAAGGCCCGTGCTGAAGACAGGAGGAGTTGCCCGGCGGGGCCTAAAGGGAGTGGCTGGGGCTAGGCTATATAAGACAGCCCCACCCGCATGTTGGTTCTTCGCTTACTGTCGTCTACAGATTCTTACCTGTTCAGCACGAGCATCTTGGTCTGTGGATTCCATCCAGCATCTTACCTGAATCAGCCACGCCATCGCTGGGAGCTTTGCTATCCGCTCCTGACTCTGCAGCTCCGAGTGCATCTTACCTGAGAAGCCATGCCATCGCTGGAAGCCCTGCTACCGCTTCCGACTCTGCAGCTACCACGCACAACTTACCTGAGATCAGCCACACCATCACTGGAAGCTCTGCTACTCGCTTCCAACTCTACAGCAGCCGCACACCTCTCACCTGTCTCCTCGAATCCACCGCAGGCGGCGCCTTGCATCCTTACTGGTCCCGAACTCCTGTCAACACGAAGTCAACCTCCGGTGCAGCATCCTCACGGATCCTCTCATCTGGCGGCCAGTAGGAGTTTGGTGAACCACTTCCATCAAGCACTGAATGGCAGCACCTGCAAAGAAGACAGAGAGCACAAAGTTAGCAATTGCATGAACTTTAACAACGCTAGGCCGCGCAATTCACAAACTTTGCGCTTCATTCGGAAAGTCGACTTACCACCTGTAGGTTTTCCAGATTGGTCCCTCTTCCATCACCACGCTCTCGTGGGCCATCTTCAAACCTGAGAAAAGAAAGGACAATATAAGTTACGGACAATAATCATTGTTAAGAAATACCATACAGGATACGGACAATAATCAGTGTTGTAAAAACCTACCTTCAAGGCGGAGTTGGTCACAGCCGGTCTGGACCTCCACGCTAAGGACCAGTGACGCAACTAGGTCCACCCACAGCTCACCCCTGCTGAGAGAAAGCAGGACGGAGAGCTCATCTTTACTTTAAAACAGGTGAGTTTGCATGGGAAAACTCTTGCTCACATCCTTCTGGCACGAAAGTGTCGAGGGGGATATCGACACCACCACGCCATTCTCGCTACCTCTTATCTTCCCTCAGGGGCATTACCCGCATCCCGAGCCTTCGATTTCACAGCCACTGGGGAAGAGTGTCGATCCAAGGGAGCCAAATCCTGCGAGGGCTCCAACCCTGCCCCAACGTCCCCGCAGAGACAAGGTGAGCGTAACACCTCACCCCTGGTCTCTTTGTAGTGCCTAGAAACAGTCAAAAGAAGTCTTGACTAATTCTAAAGCGCTTGGGAATTAATAAAGGCACTAGCTCCTTCCCAACATTCCCCCCTTTCGTTACTTCTACACTAACAAACTCATCCCCACCTGACATATCTACAACCCCAAAAGTATTAGTTTGAGTTTCGCTGTTTATTGTATGGCAAGGTGTTTTAGATCCCCCAATTGGGTCCATCATCTTTGCACCATTAGTGACTACATGAACACAACATCATAGACTCAATTGGCACGTGCAGAAGAGAACCAAAAAGAATACGAGGACTCAATCAAAGGCAAGCGATAGCCAATCCGTGTTCTGAACTCCACCTTCTTTCTTCATTTGAACACCTAGATTGTGCACCGCCTCGATGACGTGGGATAGTGACCCATTCTCCGCACCCTCCGGGCGTACAAAGGTGCTGCAGCTGCTTGTACCCCAGGAGCCAAAAAAGATGTAAAGAAAGTCTCTGCTGAGCTAAAAAGTCGATATTCATCGGGTATACCTCTGAGCAGTGTGTAAGAGTCTTTTGATATGTAGTTCGACCTTTTCTTTCTTCCCCGCTGTTGAAATGGTTCTACGTTATTTTGCCGTGGGATTTTTCGTCGCAGGACTTTTCATCGCCGTTTTTTTATCGAAAAAATCTCATTGTTTTTTTTATTTTTAATTATTCCCTTTCACCCACAAATATTTATTTAATTTTTAAACACACACCCAAAAAAAAAACCTAGTTTTTTTTCGATTAAAAAACAGCTAGGAAAAGTCCCGCGACGAAAAATCCTGTGGGAAAAGAACAGTATACCGTTGAAATAATCCTTTTTCTGGCAGCATACCAAATCTTTGTATGATCTGCAAGTTTCTTTCTGCTTCTTTAGGTGCTGTTGGCACCTCGACAGGCATTTCTCTCTCTTCCGGGATTAATAGTAGCACTGAGTGCAGGGTGGCCAGTGAACGCTTGCCCCTCCATGAGGGTGGGAGGTGAAAGTAGGCTTTTTGGCCACAAACCCTCCAGGAATCCATCACCGCTGCCGTACCTTTCGTCATATCATGGGATCACAAGAGTGTGCTTGCACTGTGTGTTTGCACCAACAGGGACTGTTCCTTCATTACTAAAACAAAGTTCATAGTCTATGGAGGTCATTCCGATTTTGGAGGTAGCCATGGTGCTATTAGCACCATGGCTGCCTCCAAACCAGGGTCCGCGTCCGGTGTCTCTGAATGGGGATTTACCGGGTCATTCCAACCTTGGAGGACCCAGTAAGTCCCCATTCAGAAAACCATTCCCCATTCCCATTTGAGCCCCCATAGGGCTCAATGGGAATGGGGAAGGAGCTAATAACGGACCCTCAAATTGCAGCCCCGTTATTAGCTCCATGGTCCCTTAACGTGTCCCGCTAAGGACTGTTGGTCAGACAAGCCATTCCTGGTAGGACCCGCTAAGGGACCTTAGAATGTGTCAGTAGGGAGTTAACAACACCGGCATCCTTACCAGTGCCATTAACCCCCTACCGCCAGGGTCGGAATGACCCCCTATGTCTCTATGTATTCGCACTGGCTTCTCCATTGTTGCAATCCATGTCAGCCTTGTGATGTATTGGGACCATATTTGCGCACCCATAGTCTCTACTTGGGCTATTGCTTCTCTGCTGTACTCAATCAGTCCATCTGCCGGGCATGTCACTGTGGTGCCCTGCCATTTGTCGTTGCCATTTGAGTAACCTCCCAAGGAAAAATATGGTACTTGTAGACACTGATGGTATTTCGTGTTGCCATTGCATAACGCTGGGTCTAGATCAATGCTCCTCAACTGCACGCTTTGTGCCTGGAATGTGCCCTTTATACTTCATAGTGCAAGATGTACCAGGCATTGTGCCTCCGTAATTGGGAGGTGGAACTAAAACCTTAGGAGCCCCTAATGCGTGCGGGATAAGAGCACACACGTTACAGCTTTAATTTATTACATTTCTTCCTGCAGTGCGTATATCAGAGTACCAGCTATTAAATGTTTCTAAATGCTGGATGTCAGAAATTGCGTCAAAGCCCAACCCCTTATATAAATCATACGTCATTCGTACTTCCTGCTTCATTAGTCTAAGAAAACTTGTAGGGGTGGCTGGCAAAACGTGAGCCATTTTGTAGTTCCTTTTTTATATATTCATATTAGCATTATATTCCAACTGTCTTCCCCCTTTATATGGCCACCCATATAACAGACATACAGTCATCCACTCCAACAACCACGACCAGTGTCATACAAAACAATATAATACTTAAAATATATAGTACATAATTCCTAGAACAAATTACTTTTATCTTAATCATATCCCTACATAACAGAGAGGTTTGAACACTTCGGTCAGGCATCCTTGCTTATTCCTGAAGAGGAGAAAAAAGGTTATCAAGAAAGAGAGAGAGAGAGAGGGAAAGGGAAAGAGAGAGGGGGAGAGACCATTTTTCCACCAAGGCCGACTGGGTTCTGGATCTTCAGGAAATAGAAAAATCAGAAAATTGAAAAATGATTTAAAAAATTTAAAAAACAATAAAAAATGAAAGCATGAAAAAAGTAAAGAAAGAAAAAAGAAAAAAATCAGGCGTGTGCCACTGCACACCACTCTGGCATGGATCCTTCATCTTGCTCTGTTAATTGAGCTTTGCCTTGTCTCATGTGCTCTTCTGACATCCGAGAGATGCACCCAATATCTAACGCCTTCATACGTACAGTGAGAGGAGTACAGAACACCCCCTCATAAGGACCTTGAAACCTGGGACCGATCAGGTCCCCATGTAATAATGGCCCAGTTGTAATATGGGCAATGGAATGGAATGGAACTATGATCTCACTTTCTACAGGGGTGGTCACTATTTCTCCCCCGCCTTTACCATGCCCCACTACCGCCCCAGTGTTCCTCCGTCCTGTCACCTGGTCAATTTTTATGACCCATCAACATATATTATGTCTCCTTCCGTCAATATATGAGCCATTCATCAGAGTGGTAAAATAAATAAAACTCCTGGGTATAATCCGGAGTTCCTAAAACAGGGGCCGCGTAAATGGCTTCTTTTAAGTGTTCAAATTGTCTAGTCATTTTGTCAGTCCATTCCAATTTACTTTTAAGTCCTCTGTCCTTCCCTCAGACTTTGTAACAGCAGCCTTGTGTAGACTGCGTAGTCTAGGATCCATGCTCTACAATAATTACTTACGTCCCAAAAATTGCTATATTTCTTTGACAGTACTGGGCCTAGGGGTGGCGCGTATTGCTGCTGCTCCATCTGGTAATATTGCCGTTTGCCGTGCCGTTTGCTTAAATGAGTTGTCCAAAGTATAGTCCCTCCTGTGGGCAGTATTGTAGCTTCTTTTTATCTGCCTTTTACCCTTTGTGAGCCAGCAATTGCAATAATGCAACAGAATCCCTCCTGCACGGTTGTTCATGCTCACTACATACCAACCGATCATCCACATACTGGATGATTGTGCTAGGCACCTGACTTCAATGTAATCTGTACTGGGGTCACTTCTCTCAGTAACCCAACATCATGTGGATTAACAGTCCATAATTGTGCTGGCACATATCGCATGTCCTCCTCAAAAATAATGACTGGGTCACCACTGCTATTGGGGGGCACTGTACCTTCCTAAACTGCACCATGATATCACAAGAGATTTCCAATTTGCTCACTGTTCTCAAATAACTTCTCATCAGTAATTTTCTTTAATTGTACTTTCGGATCTATATATAATATTCTGTTCCAATCAGGACTACTCTTTTGTCTGACACTACTAGTCCTTGCAAATATAATGTCAATATTGTCCCTGCCACCATCTCGGGTGGCACCATTGGTTGGAAAATAAAATCTGTGGGCACTCCCCAACATTTTGTTGCAATTGGAGGCACTGCTTTTACTAATACCTTGATATCCTAGAAAAATATGTCCGGGAACACAGGAACCCCACGGACTACTGACTCCCTTGCCATTGCATTGATTACTATGATTGCTCGAGCTACACACATCCCTGGAGTGGAACACACTACTCCTTGATCTGTGAATGATATAGTTATATTTAGTCTACTGAGCAGATCCCTACCTAACAAGGTAACAGGGCAACTTTCTGAATATAACAAGGGGGCTCATACTACCTGCCCTCCCACTTTTATATCCAGCTCCTCAGTGTATGGACCCATAGAAATATCCCTAGAGAATCACTGCATGTCAAGAGTGTTACCTGATAATGGAAAGTTCCCCTCCCTAACACATGATTTAATTGCCCCTGAATCTACCATAAATATAAATTGCTTGTTTCCTATTTCCCCCTCCACAAAGGGCTCCTCTTCAGGGTGTGCGGTTGTCAATAGGATTGGACACACGAGTGCTCTCTGTGGGCTGTCCTAATCAGAATATGTATTTGTCCCGGGGAATGAAAAAGGGCCACCCTGCCATTGTAACTCCTTGGAATGGGGCGCCTGCCACTGGTGCTTGTATGACAACCTTATTTAATTTCTTTTCCACTAGTTTTACCTCATCCGTTTGCCACTTCTGGGCTGTCTCCCTGTCCTACTCCTTGATTCTCTTTCAATGGTGGACTATTATACTTTGTATCGCTGCCCACCCTTTGGCTTCAATTCCCACAATTGTATCTAGTGCCTACTGGACCTCTTTTGGTAATCCACTCTTTATGATAAAATAGAAAAATGGTACCAAATGATCTTGTTGCCCTCCTGTCTCAACTCTCCACATTTCCTGTAATTTAAGAATAAACCTAACTGGGTCCTCATCATCACCCATTGTATATTACATTAAAGAATGTAAGTCAGGGGTATCTGGGTACATCCTTCGTAGGGCATCCCATACCCGCCCCCCTTACTTCATTAAAGGCTGCTCCATCATGTTCATTATCTGCAAGACTTACCCCAGAGTACCCATCCCTTGCCAATATGTCCCCAGACTGGTCCCCAACTATGGCGACCAGTAAACTCTTAAAGTCTCCTAGTTCTAATGCTACCCCTGCTGTTGGATTTTCAAATTCATAGATCTATTTACTATCTCTGGCTACAAGCTGGGGGAGAGCTTTAATCAAATTATTTTTGTCCATTTCAGGCTACAGCACATACTGCGTTATCCCTACTCCTTTATGAATAAGATGCACCTGCTTATCTATTTTGTCTTCTACCTCTTATTTCTTCTGATTTTGTACTAGCACCATTAAATCTGGTCTATTTCTTGGTCTGTCCCTCCTCACTGCCTCTTATGGCGGGGACAGGTTTCTCACTGCCTCGTCTCCTTGATATCTTTCCTGCCCTGCATCTTTATTATTTCTGCTACCTTGATCTTCCCATTCATTTTCCCTTGCTTGTTCTACTTCTTTTCCCAGGACCGTCCATACCCTCTCCCCGGCATCTTTTTCAACACAAACATTTCTTATTGCCCCAGGGTTGAATCTAGACAGAAAATCTCCTGATTTCCAATTCCCTATTTTCTGCACTGCTACCCTTATTTCTGGTGATACTTCTTCAGGTTCTGTTACAAGTAGGCGGTTCTCAGACACTCAGTGTTCACATGCTATGCGTTCCCTAAAGCGTTATTTCAACTTGAAACTGTGCACTAAGGTTTCCGGCTGGCAGAAATGGAAGTTGCCATGGAAACTGTCAACTAAGGTGCATCGTCCATATCATGTGACACGCCAGCTGCTTTTGTCGGCTATGCTTCTTCAGGTTCTGTTACAAGTAGGCGGTTCTCAGACACTCAGTGTTCACATGCTATGCGTTCCCTAAAGCGTTATTTCAACTTGAAACTGTGCACTAAGGTTTCCGGCTGGCAGAAATGGAAGTTGCCATGGAAACTGTCAACTAAGGTGCATCGTCCGTATCATGTGACACGCCAGCTGCTTTTGTCGGCTATGCTTACGTGCAAGCCCCGCCTTCATACTACGGCATAAAGCTGGCGTTCGGCACTTCCAGGGCGTTTTTAACTATAGCGTTACTCAAGACTATTGTTTATCTGCAATCGCTACTGTCCGACCCTGCTATGTTATCCCGGACTCCTTTCCGACTCTCCCTTTGAAACGGCGCCTTGGACCTCCAGACTGAACACGGACCGCTTCCGGGCTGCCTTTCCTCCCCATTCTGTCTTTGCTCAACTCTCCTGGCTACTGAACTCATACCGCTTCCAGACTGCTTTGCCTCCCGATTCTGCCTTCGTTTCACACTCCTGGCTACTGAACTCGGACCGCTTCCGGACTGCTCTTTCCCCGTGAACTTGTTTAGGTGAGTTCCTTTTTCCTCAGCAATCCTTGCAGTCTTCGTGTTTGCTACTATTCCTTTACTTGCATTCAGCACGCATTCTCCAGTACCTGCTCTCATTTCTGATCTCGCATTCACAATACAAACATATACCTGTTGGTATACATTAGCATTACATTGTGGAACACTCATTCTTGCCTGAATCTGAACCTGAATCCTTTATTATTCATCTCACTCTGTACCAGATCCCTAATGGACATATCTGAGGACAACAAAAACAAGTGCACTTATGAACGCTTTGCTTCCCAGTGCACCAACCCGTTCCTAGCGCATCGCTCGGGCCACCTGGGTTATCCTCCCTAAACTATCCTTCCTCTTTATTGTTTTATCCCTCCGTTGCTTTCTGTTTGGACCACTTAATTCTGATTCACCACATAACTTCCTGGTAAGCACATTCCTTACAATCAGTTAGGAGATTGTGGGATGTATTAACCCACTTATGCTCTGTCCTGCGGCATCACTGTGTGCTGATGGTGCCAGAATTATCAAAAAAATAAAAAATGATCACGAAAAGATGGCTGCCAAATCTACCATGCATGTTGTCAGAAGTGGAACAGAGATCTCACTCCTGAAACATGTTGCTGGGCTGCCCAACAAGTAATAATGGAACACAGATAAAAAGCAGTGCTTTCCTGAAAGAAATCCAGAATCCTGTTTTCAAATCTTTTCTTGGTTGCTGAAAATACAGAATGTCGGTCCAAAACACCATCAAAAATCCAATATTCTTGCTGGGTGTTACTAGTCACTTCATTCAAGAAATCATTATGAACATACAATGTCATGAAAAGCGGAATTTGTCATCAAAACATTCACAGCAAATGTGCCTGCCTGTGAAATCTGTCAAAATCTGGGCGCAGTACCAGCGGCCGCCTGTATAACAGCTGTCATTAGCTTGCATCACAAGAATTAAACTTGTGCAACTGAAATCTAAGGTCTGAAAACTAGGTGACCTGTTATTGAGAGTAACCTAGGTTGTAACTATTTAAATCCCATGGTTTAGAAGCTGGAATAAGTGTTCTAGCTGCTTGTTTTGAAATTGCAAGTTTAGGTTAAACCAAGAAAAAATTTGCAACAGAAATAACATTTAATTGTAAGCCTGGCTGAGCTGCAAGAACTTGAAAGGCAGGTGTCTTCCCCGAAGGAGGACACTTCCCCCCAGCTGAAACTCACAGGGAGGTGCCAATTGCTGGGGAGCCAGAAGGAGACAATGGACTTCCTCCAGCTCAAATGCCTGCCAAGTGTGAAGGGTTGTAAATGGCTTTGGCCTCTGGAGGAAATGGTAGGAGATTGCTTCTAAATGCAGAGAGCCAGAAGGGGCGGAGACAAACAGCCATTTGGGGCTGGACATTCACAAAGAAACATTTTGTTAAAGACATATAACTTACCACTGAAAATTGTTTAAATTACAAAAATCACATATTTGTGTATCTAAATTCTGACTGTACATTTTAAGAGGCAGCAAAACCGTGTGACATGTTCTAGAAGGAAACGGCGGAAAAGGGGGTTTTACAACAAATGTAATTATGTCAAAAGCATGAAACTTCACACGCTTATGCCCCTATAAAATGTGCACATTTATGGAAATTTGCTCCGAAATTGGACCATGTGTTCCGGACAAAAAGGGCGGGATTCTGTCAAAAGCAGACACAAGATCCTACAACGACGGGGCTTGGAAGAGGATCTGCTCCACAAAATATGTAATTTATAAATGTTATTGTTAGAAAGATTGCACACTTGTAAATATGTATTGTACAAAAAGTAGATTTTATGTTCAAAAGCCAAGGGGAGGATTCTCTGACTCATAAACCCACATCATCATGGTGACACCCTGTTTTCTTCTCCAATCAAGGGGGAGAAGAGATTCTGACCTATAACATGCCTAGGTGGTGCGCTTAGGATAATTCAGCACACACACCCCTTATCATATGCATAAATAGAGAAAGCTGAGGACTTAGAAAAACACACACAGATTCACCCACTATCCTGATCCTGGCGAAGCACCCTGAATCAGATTCATCCATATTCCTTGCTCCTGACTCCAGAAACCTGGCAAGCAGAAAGGCCCATTCCATTAGTTGAACCATTTTCAACTAGGCCTTGAATTTCCAGAAAGAATCCCACAAACTCTAAGGGGAACAAAAGAAACAGCTGGGCTGTGCTGTAACTGCTTTCCTGCTAAAGAATTATTACCAGAATCCAAAGACCCAATCCAGTTGTGCCGTGCTGTGCCGTGCTGTGACCAGATAGCTGTGACCAGAGTCATTGCCGACCCAGTCCAGTTCGAAGTGCCCAGTAGAATTTCTGAGCAGAACCCCTGATCTTGACGGACCTGAATTCCTGACGGTTCTGTTCAAACATATATAGTGAGTATCCATATTATAGGACTGGGTCACTACCATATGTACTATCCATAGTTCAATCCCTATCTAAATCCAACCTATCTTGTCTTTAGAACCTGCATTGTTAGAAATCTTTTTGAATTGCCTGAACTCTCTATCTTATCCCTACTATCTTCCTTCTGTACTAGTATTGCTAAACATATCTTTGCGCTGATATATTTCATCTGAAGAAGGCAAGCTCCTCGGCAGGCAGTCACCCTGGTTCAGTGGTGCCCTGATCTAGTGGCTGTGCTTCCGTGTGGTATTTGCTTCTTCGTAGTCATCCCCTAGTGTAAAGAAATCCTGTTTGTCTTTTGAAAGTACATCCCTGTTTTCTCATTCTTGCGCCCATCTCAGAAAAACGACCTCCACTAAAACGTCCAAAACTTCCTCAGATTGTATGCTAGAAACATAATTTCAACTTCTGCGTGTAGCTAATATCCACAGCTTTCCATAGAACCAAAAATTCAAATCCATATAGTTCTCCCGCGATCGCAATTACCGCGCACGGAAAAGTTTGCCGCAAATTTTCATTTTGGCAAAACATTACACGTGTAACACAGCTTTTGATTGCACCCAACCTCAATTTTAAGTTTGCACATTGCTTATTAGTGTCAAATCATTGCTAGTGTTTGTCTGCAACTATCCAAAGCGGCTCCCATTAGAATTTAAACAATTTCAGCCATTTAAAAACCCATATGTATTGTTTTACCCAATCCATTCTCCAGATAACTTTGAAAGCCTTTTGACAGTTTGCCAATCAACTCTGTTTCTCTCGTGTTGCTGGGGGGAAATTGGGATTGACCTTTTGTTGAATTCTGCATTCCTGAATACCTGCTCTCTCTCCTTCTATCTCTTTATATTGCATATTGGGAGGATGTGGGGGATGCAGGGGGAAATAGTAACCATATTGCTATTTGATTTGAACATACACGTAAAAGTATTATTTCTGTGCTGCATTGTTTTTGCTCACTATTACTCCTTGTGATTAAAGAGATTGCTTAGTGTCACATCACCCCATTGGTGATTATTGTATACCCATTAAATATAGTGTGATTATATTGTGAATATATAAATAAATATTTTAACTTTGCAAACCAGCCTGATTCCTGGTTCAGTGTGACCGGGGTGGGGGAAGGTTCCAAGAGAGGGGCATGATATAAGTGGTACATCGTTCAGAATAAAAGCACTTTTAGACACAAATAAATAAATAAGGATTTCAGTTGTGCATTACACACTAGGCGTTGACTTGGGTGAAGTGCCGGGTTGAAATCACTTACAAGATATTGAATTAGTATCACCAATTTCTGGGGGTTTATGGTGTGTTTGGTTCTCCACATATATTCAGACTCCCTATGCCCTAGCAAAACCTCTATAACAGGTATTACTGTTTTCCACTGCCTACAGATATATGCATTCTTGACCATATATATTACTGATCTGTGTGTTTTTCTTGCAGCATTAGTTTGGCGGTGCGCGTGTTCCTCGCTCTTTTGAATGATCAACACCGGTGCCTGTCTATTATTAGAACAGCAGAGGGGTGTATCGTAAAGAAGAGTTCCCTCAATTTGAGGAGGCCTGGTTCTTGGATTCTCAGTGAATTCAGGCTGATTGTCGCTTCATAGAGGATCTACTTGCTGTTCCACTCACTCTTCCTCGAGACGTCTAAACAACGCCCCGAGCTGATTCGGTGTGGTGAATAACAGAATTAGAAGCCTACTAAGATCATGTCAACGGAGTCCCCGGACCCCGTGGCACAGATGGTTACAGATTTGCAGACTGATCTGACTAATGCGCATGAGGCGCTTCGTCAGCGCATGGATGCACTTCCGTCTTTGGTAACCACACCTGCCCCACAGGGAGTAGACCTTGCTGGGGCTATGGCCTCTGGTTCAGGCTTTCCTGCTCCTCGACAGGAACCGGTATCCGTAGTGCTTTCTACCCAATTCACATTGGCTCCTCTGGAGCGGTTTTTGAGTGATCCCAAACACTATAGAACATTCGTCAACCAATGCAAGCTGCATTTCCTTTGTTGCCCTGCTTCCTTCCCCACTTCTACCTCAAAAGTGGCTCTTGTACAGTCCCATCTGGGTGGTACTGCTGCTGCTTGGGCAAATCCATTGTTGGGAGCAAACAGCCACGTGTTGTATAACTGTGGTGCTCTTCTTGCCATGATGACCAAAGTGTTTGATACTCGCTATACCACACAGGCCACAGACCTTGAACTCCTGAAACACAGACAAGGAGATACATCGCTTGTTACTTATCTGGCCCGTTTCAACCAACTGGCTGCAGAAACAGATAGGCCTGAGGAGAAGAAGGCTGCTGTTTTTTTTTTTTTTTAACTTCTTTTTAAGTTTTCAGCATACAAGAGTGAAAAAAAAAGAAAAACGCTCCCCTACCCTCCCCCCATCCCCCCCCCCAAGGCAACAGAAGTCCATTCAGTTTTCAGCATACAAGAGAGAAAAAAAAAACAATTAGAAAAACGCTCCCCCCCCCCCAAGGCAACAGAAGTCTATTCATATCTCCATGGCTTCCTGATGCATTCTCTTCAGGATTCTGCCTACAAACCCAACAGAACAGTACCCCCCAACGATCCCAACTCCCCCCGGAATGGCTCCTCCTTGTCCATGATCCATTATCTTCATGGATCATTGCCAGCACTCAGACACGTCCAATAGTCGCAGGCGTTGAGGGCGCCACCCAATCAGGAAATCGTCTTTAAGAAAAGCCAAAGTTTCCTCCCAATCTCCAGCGAAGGACTGTAGTTTGTTATCCTTCGCATAAGTTGCCCATTCAAGTGCAACGATTTCCCAGAGTTTGCGTAACAGGTCCTGCAATAAAGGGACCTCCTTACTCTTCCATCTTTGTGCTATTACCGTCATAGCTGCAATTGTAAGAATCGCCCTTGCTTTCCCTCTGGATTTAGGTTCCCCCGCACCACTGATCCACCCAAAACCTATAATAATATCCTCAGGGGGTCTGCTACCCCCCGGACCGAAGGCCTGCTCCTGAGCTCTCTAAACCACCAACCAAAAGGACCTTATTTTCGGGCATGTCCACCAAATATGCTGCATCGTGCCCTCCATCCCACAGCCTCGCCAACAGATCCCGGGGGTAGCGGGGTAAATCTCCCACAGTCGAGCTGGTGTATAGTGCCACCCAAATAGAACCTTATACCACATCTCCTGTAGTTGGGATGCTCTAACCAGCCTGGGAATCATCCTCCATAATCTTTCCCACTCTTCCCGCTCAATCCCCTTTCCCAAAATCCGCTCCCACCTTCCCATGTATGCCCAGGGGCTACTAATAGTGGCTTTGTCTAAAATCCTATAGAGATTAGATATAAGACGCTTGCAGCCGTCGTTAGATATAAGGAATCTCTCAAACCTTGTGTTCCCCCTTGTTGCAGCTTCTTTGTTTTCTGGGTGAAGGGCCCAGTGGCGCAGTTGTGCGTATCTAAGTCTTTCTCCCTCCTTTACCCCGTACTCCCTCTTACACTCCTCAAAGGAGAGAATCTTCCCGTCCCGAAACAGGTCACCCAGCCTCCTACAACCCCCCTCTCGCCAGTGCTCAAATGCTCCTCCCTCCATCCCCGGAGTGAAATCACCATTTCGAAACAAGGGCGTAAAGGGGGAGGGGAAAGTTGTGATTCCTTTACTCCTCACCAGTTTGTCCCAGTTCTCTGCCATCAGTTTCGTAATAGAGCTCTCATATACATGCTTGGGCCTAAGCTGCTTTGGGAGCCATAACATTTCTGCCAAGTTTCGATGTGCCACTGCTCTATCCATTGCCACCCATTGCTTATCCTGTGAGGCTTCCCCCTCTCGAAGCCAATCCCTAATCACCCGCAGTTGCGTTGCTTCGTAGTACTGTTGGAAGTTTGGTAATGCCAGGCCCCCCTCCTGCCTCGGGGCAGTTAACAGGTGTCTACTGATTCGTGCTTTTTTCCCTTCCCACAGGAAGTCACCCGTCACAGACCTCAACTCTCGAAGGAAGCTCCCCGGTACTGCCTGGGGTATAGCCTGGAAGAGATATAACAGTCGCGGGAGAATCACCATTTTAATTGTGGCCATTCTACCTAGCCACGAAATCCGGAGGACCCTCCATTTGTGTAGGTCCCTTTTAATGTCCTTCAACAACGATGGATAGTTTGCTTGGTACCAGCCGCTCAAGGTTGGCGTGATTTTTACCCCTAGGTATTTAATCCCGCCAGGACTCCAGATGAAAGGGGTAGCTTTTCTCAATAATTCCCTATCTTCTACTCCTAGCGTTAGATTCAGGAGTTCTGATTTACTAAAATTAATTTTTAGACCAGAGACTTCCCCAAAGTCTTCTAATAGCTTCCTGCTCAACCGAATAGATTCCAATGGTGACGTTAAGGCCAATAACATATCATCGGCAAAAGCTGCAACTTTTTGTTCCACTCCCCCAAAGTAGATCCCTTTTATCCCCTCCGCCTCCCTGATTGCCTGTAGTAACGGCTCAACATAAATTGCAAAAAGCAGGGGGGATAGGGGACAGCCCTGTTTAGTACCCCTACTCACTGTCAAGGCTCTAGTCGTGGTACCATTCACCGCCATTCTCATAATGGGCGTTTGGTAATTAGCCTGTACCATGCGCAAAAAGTCCCCTTCGATGCCCATCTTCTGCATCACCTTGAACAGAAACGACCACTCCACACAGTCGAACGCCTTCTCCGCGTCCAGCGATAAAAGGACCGCGGGAGTGCCCGTTCTGTGAGTCTTTTCCACCAGGTGAGCCACCCTCCTGATATTGTCCGCCGTTTGCCTGCCTCTTATGAACCCCGCTTGGTTCGGATAAATTAGGTCTGGGAGAAGGCCCTCCAACCTATTCGCCAGGAGTTTTGTGAAAATCTTGGCGTCAAAATTAATCAATGCTATCGGTCTATAGGAGGACCGCTCCTCTGGATTCTTATTAGGTTTCAATATAAGGGTCACTCTAGACTCTTCCATAGACAGAGATATTTTCCCCGCCAGCCGAAATGCATTAAAAAGGTGAGTTAAATGTGGGACTAATACCGCGGCAAAGGTTTTGTAAAAAGCTGCAGTGTATCCGTCGGGGCCTGGAGCTTTATTTAGAGGAAGCCCTCTAATCACCTTCGCCACTTCCTCTTCCATAATCTCCCCGGATAGTTGGGCCAGCGCCCCCTCCCCAATCCTTTCCAACTCTACCTTATCTAAAAACGCTGACAGCAAGCAATCTCGGGGGCCCTGTGATTTATAAAGAGACTCATAGAAGGATACCAGCAACTCCTGTACTTCCCCTGATTCCGTTACCCTTTCCCCAGTCTCCGTCAGTAAGGCTGTGATCGTGTTCCTGGATTTCACTCCTCTTAGTAAGCGGGCAAGGAGAGCATCCGCTTTATTCGCTTTGGCGTAATAATGTTGTCGGACCCTTAAGAGAGCTCCTTCAGCTTTTTTTGTCCTAAGGATTTCCAACTGTCCCAGCGCCCCTCGATACTCCCTCATGGAAGCTCTCGTTGGGGCCGCCTCCACCTTGCACCGTGCCCTTTCGACCTCCTCCTCGAGCCGGTTTTCCAGCTCTTTGAATTCTTTCACCCTATGAGATGCTTCCACTATTAGTTCCCCCCTTAGCGTGGCCTTAAAGGCATCCCACCTTATCTCTTCCTTCATGTCTCCCTTTCGGTTGGTGGCAAAGAAGTCCCTGATTTTGTCTTCTATGTCTTGTCTAATGATCGGGTCCCTGAGAAGGTGTTCTGGGTACCTCCAGGCCCACCCCCTCCTATCTCTATGACCCAGGTCCATTTTCATTGACACCACTTTATGATCCGCTATACCCATAGGACCCGTTGCCACTTCCCGAACCCGACCCACCAGATCCGAGGATACCCAAATATAGTCTATCCTAGATTGGGATCCATGGACCCCTGAGAGGAAAGTGTACCCTTCTTCCCTACCCCGGATCTCGCGGCAGACATCTCTCAACCCTGCATCCCGTATTCTGTCCTTCAGGTCTTGCGAGAGCACTGCTCCTCCCCTGCCCACCAGGTGCCCCGATCTATCCCGTTCCTACTCCCATGCTATATTAAGGTCGCCTAGTAGAATGATTGGTCCTTGTGCCCTTTCCTCCAGAATCCCCAAAATACATGGCAGAAATCGCTCCTGTCCTGCGTTTGGTGCATACACCACTGCCAAGGTGTACGGGTTGTTCTGATGCGCCCCGATGGCTATTATGTACCTGCCTTCCTTGTCCCTAATAATTTCCGACGTTGTAAAGCCCACTGAGTTTTTAATTGCTAAGGCTACCCCCGCTGCTCTACTCCCCCCGACGCCTGTAATATCAGATCAAACGCCCTCAGCTTGAGACGCCCCAGGTCTCTGGGCCGGAGGTGCGTTTCTTGCAGCCACAAAATATCTGGATTCTCTCGCCTTGTAAATTGCTCTAGCTTTTTCCTCTTAAGGGGCGTGTTCAACCCCCTCACATTATGCGTTAGCCACTTTAGAGAGGATTAATACAACTTCAGTGCTATAGCCCCTGGCCTCCCTCCAGGACCCGTTCACATTTGAATGCCCCACCGCTGGAGCGAACCAGGAATCCCCTGTGACCACTCCCTACTTCCTCTGATGCCGTGTAAAATCCCCGCCTTCCATACCCTGGCTCTTGCATGAAGCTTCTGCTGCCCACCCCTCCTCCCCTTCTCTCCCCCCTCCCCTACGCCCTGAAGGGCGTGCCCTTCCCGCCTCCCACTCACTCACAACTCGAATATACCCATCCTTACTGATTCATAGAAGGGTGCTCACCTCCCTGCCAATTGTCTCCTTTTGTGGCCCACCACCCATATAAAGTTACTACTACTTTGAGGTATCCTCTTGTGCGTCCCCTTCCGTCCCTCCAGAACCATCCCTGTTGCTGGCCAGATTGCTTTTTGCGGTTAGCTTCATTTTCCTCCTTTTCTCTCCCACTGTTGACCAGGCCCATTGCCTTGGTTGTTTCTCAACTGTTGCGACCTCCTTCCTAGATTTTTTAGGGGCGGCGTCATCCTGGTCCAGGCGTAAAATACCCACACCCTCCTGCACTGTAGTTATGTGCCTCTGAACTCCCTCCCACTCGAACACCAATCTGAACGGGAAGGTCCACCTATACTTGACCCCTCTCGCATTTAGAACCTGCAAGACGAGAGCCATCTGGCGCCTCTTTGTTAGAGTGCTACTTGCCAAGTCCTGAAATAACGCTATGCGATGCTTGTGATAGAAGATGGGCTCCTGTCTCCTCGCTTCCCGGAGGGTTTCCTCTTTTTGGACATACTTGGTGAAGGCCACCAAAACATCCCTGGGCCTTGACTGCGCCCCCATGCTGTAACGCTCACCTGATTCCCGTAGAGGCGCCGGTCTTGACTGGGCGTATACTGTATCTTCAAAGGTGATGTGTAACACACGGCTGGCTCTTTGGGCTGGACCTCTGTGCACTGTATGTCTGACTCGAAGGGTAAGATGTCTGCAGATAGAAAATATGGGATTAAGGAACTGGGTTATTGAATGTCTCTCTCTTCTTCCCTTTCTCTTCTCCTGTAGAACCCCAAAGGTTAACGCTCTCACCTTAGGTAAGTGAACGCTGTGCTCTCCATCTGCCTCGGGGCAGGGTGCTGTAACCAGTTTCTTCACTGGATAAGGGGAGCAGGCCTCTTGACTTCAGAGGACTGCTGTCCGTCATTTACTGCACGAACGGTAAGTTTCGAGTAATTCTAATGTCTTTAAAGTCTTTAGTAATGATGTCTCTTGTTTTGCAGGGTTCCGGCGATGGCGGATGACGGGCTGAAGTGAGTTGAAGATGGAGCCCGTGTGATGAATAGAAGCGCCTGGAAGCACGTAAGTAAGCGCTTGTTGTCTGCTTCACGATGCGCTCTAACTGTCTTTTTATTTTGCAGGTACAAGTTCGGAGCGGCTGCAAGGTGCCGGAATACCCACTGGGTTAGATGTGGAAAGGAGTAAGGGCACGTGAGTATTAAAGTTCCCCAATGTCTTTAAAGGCACCTTGTTTTGTCTTTCAGATGCGGGATGCAGCGCCGAAGGCCTCCGGAGCGTGCGAAGAGTTGGTAAGCTTTTGTCTTTCAGATGCCGGAATGCAGTGTGAAGACCTCCGGAACGCACGAAGAGTAGGTAAGCCTTTGTCTTTCAGATGCCGGAATGCAGCGCGAGGCGTTGGTGACAGCCGATGGACCAGGTAAGTGAAGAGCTGTCACTGAAGACTGTAATGCTAACCTGTTCTTTCTTGTCTTTATAGGTGTTGCTGAAGACTGGATTCAGGATGGTAAGCCTTTTTCCTTAGGCCCAGGATCAGATGCAGAAGACACGATGAGCGTTCTGCTGCAGAGGATGCAGAATAACGCAAAGCAAGATTCATCCATCGGGTGTGGTTTAAATAGCCTCCTGTAGTGCTTAGGTGTCTCCTTCCACAGCCATGCCTAGGTAAGAAAAGAGTTCCTGCTTTCCAGAAGAGTTCCAGTGTTCTGAATCTAGGGAGTGGCTCCTGCCCCACCCAACAGGCAAAGTAGTTCCAAACAGAAGAGGATCAGAGGCTCAACTGGCAGGCAAGTAAGCAGCATGGTCTGCTGCAGCTAAGTCCACCCAAGCATTATGAGCCCGGCGCTTCCAGCGCTGGGACTGGGCATATTTATGAGCCTGGTGCCACTGGCGCCAGGACTGGGTTGAAAAGGTCCCAAATGGGACTGGTTGGCACTCGGAACCTGGGTTATGGATCTGCTTCCAAGGGAGTTGGGAAAACCCTGACCTTTTGGAAGCAGAGATCATGACAGTACCCCCCCTCAAGGCCCCTCCCAAACCGGGCTTCTCCGGGGGTTTTGGCTTGTCAGGAAATGTTCGGTGAAATCTTTTGATTAGGCGAGGAGCGTGGACATATTCAGCAGGTTCCCAGGATCTCTCTTGGGGGCTGTAGCCTTTCCAGTCAATTAGGTAAAATAGTTTAGATTTGGAGATCTTGGAGTCCAGAATGCTTTTGACTTCAAACTCGAGTTCTTCATCAACTAGGATAGGTTTTGGAGATTTAGTTAGTCGGGTTTGAGGTTGCACGGGTTTTAATGGAGAGACGTGGAAGACCGGATGTATCTTCATGTGCGGGGGCAAGTCCAACTTGACCGCTACTGGGTTTACTATGGTAGTGATGGAATAGGGACCAAGGTATCTTGGGTTGAATGTGCGTGGCCCTTTTAGAGGTAGATATTTGGTGGATAACCAGACTTGATCCCCTACTTGATATTGAGGGGCTTCCTTCCGATGTTGATCTGCTCCTTTCTTGTATTGTTCTTTAGCCCTTTGAAGGTGAGAAACAGCTTCCTTAAAGGCTTGGGTGATTGTAGAATGCAGGTAGTCTACTGCTGGTGTTTCAAGATCTTGGAGAGGATCCAACTCCGAGGTTCGAGGGTGACTGCCGTACAAAAGAAAAAACGGGGTTTTCCCAGTTCCCGAATGGACAGAGTTATTGTAGGCATATTCGGCTATCCAAAGGATGTCTTTCCAAGTTTTTTCAGTTTATTGCAGCATGCAGCGTAAATACTGTTCCAGAGTTTGATTGGTCCTCTCGGTTTGTCCGTCGGTCTGAGGGTGGTGACTGGTCGATAGTCTCACATCAATTTGAGGCGACCGACAGCAACTTCGCCAAAAATGAGAAATAAATTGACTACCTCGATCCGAAATTAGAACCGAAGAAAAACCATGCAGTCGGACGATGTTTTCGAGAAATTCTCGGGCCAGAGTTGCTGCTGTTGGCAAGCCTTTGAGCAGAATGAAATGCGCCATCTTGGAGAATAAGTCCACGATTACTAGAATCGTATTGTATCCGGAGCATGGAGGTAGATCGGTGATGAAGTCCATAGAAAGCGTATGCCAAGGGTGAGGTGGGATGTCAATAGGGCGTAAGAGGCCTGCTGGTCTTTCCTTTTGACCCTTGTTTTGGGCGCATACTCCACAGGACATTATAAAGTCTCTGATATCTTTTTTCCAAGACGGCCACCAGAAGAAGCGCTTGATCTTTTCTGAGGTCTTGGCCATACCGGGATGTCCTTCCATTAAAGAATCGTGATAACAAGAGATTACTTTTTTCTGTAAATCTGTGCTGGGTAGGTATAATCGTTCTTGGAAATACAATAAGTTGTCCTTTACTGCAAAGTCCTTTCCCTGCAGATGCCAATTCTGTATGTCTGCTGGAGTTACAAGTTGCCTGGCTTTATCCTTAACTTCCTCTATGGATTCTGTGGCGATTACACCCAGAATTCTTTGTTCGGGAATGATTGGTACAGGTTTAGGGTTGATCAAGTGTTCTTCCACTCCCATCCGAGAAAGGGCATCAGCTTTACCGTTCTTTGTACCAGGTCGATAGGTAATTATGAAGTCAAACTCGGCAAAGAATAATGCCCAACGGAGTTGTCTAGAGGATTGGGCTTTTGCGGTTTTCAAATATTGCAGGTTTCGGTGATCCGTAATCACAGTAACGGTGTGTCGGGCCCCCAGCAGATAATGCCGCCAAGCCTTAAAGGCAGACTTGATAGCCAGAAGTTCCTTGTCAGTAATCATGTAATTGATTTCAGGAGGCGAGAATTTGCGGGACCAAAATGCCACGGGATGCAACTGATTGGTTACCGGGTCCTTTTGTGATAGAACTGCCCCCATGGCAAGGCTTGAAGCATCAGTTTCCACGATGTAGGGGAGTTCGGGGTGAGGGTGTTTTAAGATTGGTGCAGAGATAAATTTAGTCTTCAAATCCTGGAAAGCTTGTTCCGCCTCGGTAGACCATTCAAAACGTTTGTTTTTCTTTAACAAGGCAGTGATGGGCTGGACTATTCGAGAGAATTCGGGGATAAACCTGCGGTAAAAGTTAGCGAAGCCTAACATGCTTTGCACACCTTTTACGGAGGATGGTGATGGCCATTTGAGAACTGCATCGACCTTCTTTGAATCCATACGCACTCCGCCAGGTGATAATATGAATCCCAAGAATTCAACTTCAGTCACGTTGAAAACACATTTTTCCAACTTAGCGAAAAGTTTGTGTTGACGCAATCTTTCGAGGACCGTTTTCACGTGTTTCCGATGTTCAGATTCCGATGAAGAATAAACGAGGATGTCGTCAATGTAAACAACAACACACACGTCTATGAGCTCTCTGAGGACATCGTTCATAAAATATTGAAAGGCGGCCGGGGCATTGCAAAGTCCGAAGGGCATGACCTGATATTCAAATAGCCCATACTTGGTGCGGAAGGCCGTCTTCCATTCATCGCCCTCTTTTACTCGTACCAAGTGGTAAGCTCCTCTAAGATCCAGCTTTGTATATATGCATGCTTTTCTGACTTGGTCCAGGAGTTCAGGGATCAAAGGTAACGGATATCTATTCTTAACAGTGATCTGGTTCAGGGAGCGATAATCTATACAAGTTCTAAGGTCTCCTTCCTTTTTTGGAACGAAGAACAAAGCTGAAGAAGCAGGGGACTTGGAAGGACGAATAAACCCATTTGCCAGGTATTGATCCAGGTATTGTCGAAGGTGAAGGTTCTCAGGCTCGGTGAGGGCATAAATTCTACTACAAGGAGGAGTAGATCCAGGTATCAGGTCTATCTGGCAGTCATAAGACCTATGAGGAGGTAGAGAGTTAGCCTGATCCTTCCGGAAAACATCTTGGTATTCTAGGTATTCGGAAGGTAACTGGGGAGTCTCTGAAGAAATCGCTGCCAGTGCAACACCAGGTGGAGGGTGACAAGTAGAGACACATTCTGGAAACTGGACCGTTCTTGCTCGCCAATCGATCAGAGGATTGTGTTTCTCTAACCAAGGTATTCCTAGAATAATCTGAAACTGAGGGGCCTTGATCACATCGAACACGATCTTCTCATGGTGTCCATCTTGACTTACTAGCGTCACCTCTTGAGTGGTATGCGTTACTGGCCCGGAGGCTATCTCCGTACCATCCACCGTAGTAATGACGTCCTTTACAGCCTTGGGACAAAGAGTTAGATTCATCCTCAAAACCATTTCATGATCCACATAATTGCCGATGGCACCGCTGTCGACGTAAGCTTCAATTGCATGTAATCGATACGGATTATCAGGGCTAATGAGGACCATAGGTATCACGAAATGCGAGGTCACGGAACTGGTTTTCACGCTCGGCAAGAGGACCTCTATTCTTGTCGGGCGAGGTCGTTTCCCTGCTCAGAGTTTGTAACTTTGGTAACTGCAGCTCCTACTGCCTTCTTGGCAGGTTTCACCGGACAGTCTCGAAGAAAGTGCCCTGAGTTTCTGTAATAGAGGCATAATTGCAACTGTTTTCTCCTTTCCCGCTCCTTTTGTGTTAGAGGACCTTTCAGACCCCCTATTTGCATGGGTTCCCCGGAGTCTACTCCTTTGGAAGGAGTTGGCGGTTTGGAAAATACTCGAGCATCAAACTTGGAACGATCGGCCTTCCTGTTCTGCAGTCTGTGATCTATTTGAACGACTAAGTCTATATAGTCCGAACAATCTTGTGGGGGATTCACTACTTGGGCTAACACATCTTTGAGCTCTCCACGTAGACCTCTATAAAACAGCGTAATCCTTTTGTCCTCAGGCCATTGAGTTTCCACTGTCAGTCTGTTGAAAGACGCAATATAAGCCAAAAGGTCTTGATTACCTTGTCGCAACGAAAGAAGCTCATTGTCCAAGGCCTGCCCCTGTGAATGTCTTGCGAACAGTTTTTCCATACTGAGTTGAAAAGCTTGAAAATCATGGAGGACCGGATCATCTTGATTTACTAGAGGGATCGACCAGTCTGCCGCATTGCCACTAAGGTACGAAAGCACGAAAGCTACTTTAGCTTGATCAGTTGGAAAGGCTGCTGGCCGGCATAAGAAATGCAACCGGCACTGATTGATAAATACTGCAAACCTCTTTGGGTCACCAGAAAATCGTTCGGGCGGAGCCAGAGGTACATTTCCAGGTAGGTTGATCTGCACTGGATTCATAGAGGATGTAGAAGGAAGATTTCCCCCAGATGCGGGTAACAGGGTCTGTCCGGCTTGTGACTGTAGCAATTGTCTAGCGAGATCATCTGTTCGCTCCTTGGAAATAATCAGTTCCCTTCTTAGAGCGTTCGTTTCCTGACGGGCTGCATGCACTTCTGCCCTTAGTTCCCCAAGTAACTGGGCTAGCTGGTCGGTATCCGAGGTTTCCATAGCGCCTGGACGGGAGTTTTGTGGTAGGCTTTGCGTTCTGTAACGCTCACCTGATTCCCGTAGAGGCGCCGGTCTTGACTGGGCGTATACTGTATCTTTAAAGGTGATGTGTAACACACGGCTGGCTCTTTGGGCTGGACCTCTGTGCACTGTATGTCTGACTCGAAGGGTAAGATGTCTGCAGATAGAAAATATGGGATTAAGGAACTGGGTTATTGAATGTCTCTCTCTTCTTCCCTTTCTCTTCTCCTGTAGAACCCCAAAGGTTAACGCTCTCACCTTAGGTAAGTGAACGCTGTGCTCTCCATCTGCCTCGGGGCAGGGTGCTGTAACCAGTTTCTTCTCTGGATAAGGGGAGCAGGCCTCTTGACTTCAGAAGACTGCTGTCCGTCGTTTACTGCATGAACGGGAAGTTTCGAGTAATTCTAATGTCTTTAAAGTCTTTAGTAATGATGTCTCTTGTTTTGCAGGGTTCCGGCGATGGCGGATGATGGGCTGAAGTGAGTTGAAGATGGAGCCCGTGTGATGAATAGAAGCGCCTGGAAGCACGTAAGTAAGCGCTTGTTGCCTGCCTCACGATGCGCTCTAACTGTCTTTTTATTTTGCAGGTACAAGTTCGGAGCGGCTGCAGGGTGCCGGAATACCCACTGGGTTAGATGTGGAAAGGAGTAAGGGCACGTGAGTATTAAAGTTCCCCAATGTCTTTAAACGCACCTTGTTTTGTCTTTCAGATGCGGGATGCAGCGCCGAAGGCCTCCGGAGCGTGCAAAGAGTTGGTAAGCTTTTGTATTTCAGATGCCAGAATGCAGTGTGAAGACCTCCGGAGCGCACGAAGAGTAGGTAAGCCTTTGTCTTTCAGATGCCGGAATGCAGCGCGAGGCGTTGGTGACAGCCGATGGACCAGTAAGTGAAGAGCTGTCACTGAAGACCGTAATGCTAACCTGTTCTTTCTTGTCTTTATAGGTGTTGCTGAAGACTGGATTCAGGATGGTAAGCCTTTTTCCTTAGGCCCAGGATCAGATGCAGAAGACACGATGAGCGTTCTGCTGCAGAGGATGCAGAATAACGCAAAGCAAGATTCATCCATCGGGTGTGGTTTAAATAGCCTCCTGTAGTGCTTAGGTGTCTCCTTCCACAGCCACGCCTAGGTAAGAAAAGAGTTCCTGCTTTCCAGAAGAGTTCCAGTGTTCTGAATCTAGGGAGTGGCTCCTGCCCCACCCAACAGGAAAAGTAGTTCCAAACAGAAGAGGATCAGAAGCTCAACTGGCAGGCAAGTAAGCAGCATGGTCTGCTGCAGGTAAGTCCACCCAAGCATTATGAGCCCGGCGCTTCCAGCGCTGGGACTGGGCATATTTATGAGCCTGGTGCCACTGGCGCCAGGACTGGGTCCAAAAGGTCCCAATTGGGACTGGTTGGCACTCGGAACCTGGGTTATGGATCTGCTTCCAAGGGAGTTGGGAAAACCCTGACCTTTTGGAAGCAGAGATCATGACACATGCCTCCCCGTCCCACTCTGTGAACTCGATCGAGCTCAATGCTTTCCGGGGGTGAGATTCCCAAAATCCCTGCAAAAACGGATTGTATCACCCCTTTTAAGTCCTTGTCCTGGACGGTTTCCGGTAGCATTTTAACTTATGTTACTTCGGCGGGATCTGTTTTCCATGTCCTCCATTTGAATGTCCAAATTACGTGTAGCCACGTCAAGTCTTTCAATTGCCTCGCTGTTAGCCGTCACCTCTTTGTCCAGTTCTTGCAGGCCCCTCTCCAATAAGTCCGCCCGCTCCCCTTGCTGTCGCAACTCCTGTTTAATTTCA
Source organism: Ambystoma mexicanum (assembly GCF_040938575.1). NCBI lineage: Eukaryota > Metazoa > Chordata > Amphibia > Caudata > Ambystomatidae > Ambystoma > Ambystoma mexicanum. Next base: position 624,447,752 of record NC_090936.1, read on the forward strand.
CCTAAGGCCGAGTTGAGGTCCGCTCGAAGAATCTGGATTTGATCCTGGAACGTTTTTGCTAAATTGATCTGCAGGGTATGCATCTCCCCCCTGAGATCTTGTCGTGACATTGCAGCCGTACACTCCCCGTCCTGGGGGGAGGCGCTTCCCTCCGGGTCCTCCTTCACGGTCCCAGATATTTCCCTCGCCTTCTCGGTCGGCCAGATGCTGGGAAGAGTACCCGGAGCCTCTCCCGGGGTCAACAACGTTTTCCCGTTTTCCCGCTCTTCCCCTTTACCTTCGTAGCCATGGCCGTATTCTGGAGACCTCACTCACCTCCACGGGGTCTCCGAAACCCCTTTCCCACCTTGACTTCCTTCAGTGATCTTTGTCTCCGTTTCGCTCCGATTGTTGCTCAGCAGTCCGTATCACTGCCCCTGCCTCCGCATAAACACCACTCCGAAAAGGGGGGGGAGAACGGCCCTCCCGCCTTTCCTCAGGGTAGGGACCCAGCGGTGCCACATGGTGCCGGGGGGTAATACTATTTCTCCTCACCGCTCACTCAAACCGGGCCACCGACCAAAGTCCTGCACCCGCCCCGGCTCAGTAATGTCTTTAATCAGGCCTTTATGTTGCTCCTCTAGACCCCTGGGCGGTTACTGTCTCTGTCAGGGGGGCCTCCGCCAGCCCTACCCGAGTGTGCCCAGTGAAGATGTTCCCTGCTGTTTTCCATGGCTCCCGATGGAGCCGCCGGGGTCCGCATCTTTGCACCCCTCTGCTCCCTCCCCCACCAGTGCGGGGGACAGACTTCCAATTCCACGTCCCACTCCGCAATGCCAGCGGGCGGGCGCTTCCCCCTCCAAAGTCTGGCCCCCACGGGACCCGTTCCAACAATCCAAGCAATGGGCCCTCCCAAGGTCCGTTGCGGCTCCCGATGGAGCCGCTCAGCTGCCGCTCTCCCTCTGCCGGTGCTTGTTCCCCCGCCTCCAGCCCCACTCGCCACCTTCCTCAGGTGGAGCGACCTCTTTTTCCTTGGGGGCTGTGGGAGCTGCGCACTTCTCCTTCTATATGTCGCGGCCAGCCAGCAATCTCCCGAGAGCCTGCTCCTGGGGCCGCGCGCCACTCTCCCTCGGCTCTTCCTGGGTCACCGGAGCAAGCGACCCCGCGCTCTGCTCTGCCAGCTCCCTCGGACAGGGTCGGTTCCCGACCCGCTCTTCCACCGCGGGTGCTCCCCTTCCTCCGCCTCTGCTCCTCCTCGCCAGCCGCCGCGATCTCCGAGGCTCCGATCCGCCTCCACCTCACCAGCGATGTGGCCGCCCCCAAAATATGTCCCGTATTGCCGGGATGCAGACAGTGTCACTAAGCCTCGTATGCCGCCGAAACAACAGGGTGGTGGGCTTTCCCCAGTGTTAGGGTTTGGGAGCTCCGCTGGCGCGTCTATCTGCAGCAGGCGGCCATCTTGATTCCTTCAAGGTTGCTGTTTTTAACCAGGGTCTATCTGAGGAGCTGAAAGATACCTTGTCTACAGTACCCGTTGTTCCCACCGCTTTTGCAGAATTACTCGATTTGGTGTTACAAATCTACGCCCGCAGGGCTGAAAGACGGGGTGAAAAGAAACCAACTCTCTTTCCTATATCCCCTGAGTTTTCAGCACCTCAACTACCTGCATCTGAACCCATGCAGATTGGTGCTATCAGGGGCAGTTGACTCCTACTCATAGGGAGTATCGTAGATCCCATAATCTATGCATGTACTGTGGCGCCTCCAACCATTTGTTACCCGAGTGCACCAAAAAATCCAAAAGAAAGGTGGGAAACGCCAAATCCTGACAGTAGTCAGAGCCCCTATGTTGCCAAATCCTGACAGTAGTCAAAGTCGCCTATTGATGGTCAAGCCATGCTCTTCCACCTCCCTTTTACTTTCACAACAGCTACTGGGGTATCCTTTAAGTCCCTAGTTGTCATCGACTCAGGGGCCACTGGCAAATACTTTGATCAGCATTTTGCTTCTTCATCAGGGATTCCTTTGGTGCATAAAAACCATCCAGAGACGGTCAACACTGTGGATGGCTCGGTTCTTGTTTCAGGCTTGGTTACCTATCAAACAACACCCTTGGTCATGTGTACAGATGACGGACATTCAGATGAAATTAGCTTTGACATCATCAAATCCCCTGCCTATAAAGTTATTTTGGGGATTCCGTGGCTCCAGTACCACAATCCTGCCATAGACTGGGCGTTGGTATGATCCAATTCCCTTGCGTTATGTACAACTCGCAATTTATGACATCGCATGGCATCACACTAGAAAGTCCCTGCAGCGCTCTTGTTGTGACATCTTCTCCCATTGGAGCTGTGTCAAGCAAACCGAAGGACCTTGTTCCTTCTGAGTACAATGATTTTCTGGATGTGTTCGATAAAGGAAAGGCTGAGATCATGCCTCCTTACCGGATCTAGGACTGTCCAATAGACCTCGTACCTGGGGCAAAGATTACAGCAGGAAGGGTATATTCTCTGACGCTGAAGGAGGATACAGTACTAAAGGAATACATCGACAAAGCACTGGCTATGGGTTTCATATGGTCTTCTAAATTCCCAGCTGCCTCTCCAATCTTCTTTGTTCCCAAGATAGAAGGTGATCTCAGACCATGTATTGATTATCAAACCCTAAACGCAGTAACTGCGAAAAACCAATATCCTCTTCCCTTGATATCAGTACTCCTCGATCAGTTGGGTTCTTCACAAGTGTTCACTAAGCTTGATCTCCGAGGGGCTTACAATCTAATTCGAATCAGAAAGGGGGATGAGTGGAACACCGCATTCAAAATAACCTTATGGTCTCTAAGAGTATATGATGATGCCCTTTGGGCTCTGTAACGCACTGGCTACATTTCAGGCTTTTATGAATGACCTATTTCACGATGTGTTAGACCAGTATGTCGTGGTCTATTTGTCCGATATTCTGGTTTACTCCGGTTCGTTAACGGATCATATTCAGCATGTCACTATGGTGTTGCAGCGTCTATGGGAAAACAAGCTCTTTGTTAAGGCTGAGAAGTGTGTTTTCCATGTATCAGAAGTGGAATTCCTTGGTTACGACCTTACCAGTCATGGTATCTGTATGAGTTCCATTAAGGTGAAAGCCGTCATGGAATAGCCTATACCTAAAACGGTCAAAGCCCTTCAATCGTTTTTTGGATTTGCAAACTTTTACAGGCATTTCATTCATGGTTTCTCATCTATCTCTTCTCCCCTTCAGCCTTCACAACTGCACCTTTTTTGAAACATCCAGATCCAGAAATGCTGTTCTTTGTGGACGCAGACACCTCTGGGTTTGTGGTGGGGGCTGTTCTCTCGCAGGTGTGTCCACAATCCGGGGAGACCCATCATATCACCTACTTTTCCAGGAAACTAACGATGTACGAAAAAAAGTATACTATCACCAAGCGTGAATTACTAGCTATCAGAGACAGAATATGCTTAATGGAGACAGCATTTGTTGGGTGCTCAGCATTCGGTCACGGTTTACTCTGACCATCAGAGTTTACTAGCCTTCCAATCAATTAAGTGTCTCACAGCCAGACAGGCTTGTTGGCATCTTTTCTTCTCACAATATCAGTTCACCATCACCTACCATCCTGCTAAATCCCAGGTTTCGGCTGATGCACTTTCTTGCCTACATGCTGGGGAACACCCTGCTCAGAAAGAACCGCTCCTTCTTCTTCCCAATTGGGTGATCTGTGGGTGGTCAGTGCAGCCCCCCATGAGAGTCGTCATAAAAAAATGCGTTTCTTCACATCCTAATGAGATTTCGGATCTTAACCCAGACATTGTTCAGGGTTTACCGTTCATCCAAGGCAGGGTGTTTATAGCGCCTGGGCAAGCCTGTACTATGCCCTTCGCTGGGCTCATGACTCGGTCGTCGCTGCTCATCCAGGCCAACAGAAGACGCTGGAATCGCTAAGCCGCTGGTCCTGCTGGCCTGCTATGTCTCGTGATATCATGGGATATATCGCCACATGTGCGATATGTGCATAATGTAAGACTTCACGGTCCAACGCTATGGGTATACTTCAGCCTTTACTGATTCCCTATAAACCATGGCAAATGGTGTCAGTGCACTTCATTGTCGAACTTCCGGAGGTTAAAGGTTTCGATACCATATGGGTGGTGGTCGACTACTTTACAAAGTATGCTGTTTTCGTTCCATGTACTGGCTTCCCATCTGCTCCCAAGCTGGCAAAACTCTTTCTCACTAGCGTGTTCAGGTACTTCGGGTTGTCATCCATCATCGTATCAGATCGTGGAACCCAGTTTACCTCCCGTTTTTGAAAATCTCTCACTGCCTCCCTCTGCGTAAATGACAGATATTCTTCTTCATACCATCTTAGGACAAACGGCCAAACGGAGAGGACCAAGACCACTCTGGAGCAGTATCTCAGGTGTCTATGTCTTCAATAACAGCAAGCATGGCTTTCGGCTCTCTTCCAGGCCGAATTTGCATACAACCATTTGTTGCATGCTTTTACAGCGGTTTATCCTGTCTTTGCTCTATTTGGTTTTCATCCTCGTTCTCTGCCTTTGGACCCTACACTTCATGTGGACAATACCGTGGCTCATGCATGTGTGCGCGACATGGAGCACCTGCATCGCCATGTCTGGTCCCATCTACTACGAGTGCAGGTGCGGGCGAAGAACTACACACTGTGCTCCGGCACCGACCTTTCGTGTTGGCATGAAAGTATGGTTGTCATCGCTGCCTCTCAAGATCCCTGGCAAAGAGGTGTTACTGCCACGGTTTGTGGGTCAGTATGTCATTGCTTTGATTGTGAACCCTGTTGCAGTCAATTAGTCTCTCCCTGTTTCATGGCGTGTGCACCCAGTGTTCCGTGTCTCTTTGATCAAGCCCTGTCTCCCTTCTACTCATCTGCCCTCGCGCCCTGCTCCTGTTGTGGTGGATGGGGAAGAGGAGTATGAAGTGTCTCACATTTTGGATTGCAGATTGTTCCAAGGGCAAGCTCTTCTACTTGGTTGATTGGAAGGGGTTCGGCCCTGAGGACAGAACTTGGGAACCGCTGGCTCATATACACTCTCCGGATCTCCTGCAGGCTTTTCATGCCTCCAGGGGATTCCCGGCGTTTTTGGGGGCAGATGCTGTTACACGTGGTTGGTTCTCAGACACTCAGTGTTCACATGCTACGAGTTCCCTAAAGCGTTATTTCAACTTGAAACAGTGCATTAAAGTTTACGTCTGGCAGAAATGGAAGTTGCCATGGAAACTGTCAACTAAAGTGCATTGTCCGTGTCATGTGACACGCCAGCTGCTTTTGTCGGCTGCACGTACATGCAAGCCCCGCCTTCATACTACGGCATAAAGCTGGCGCTCGTTACTTCCAGGGCCCTTCTAATTATAGCGTTACTCAAGACTATTGATTATCTGCAATTGCTACTTTCCGACCCTGCTAAAACCGGCAGGCTGCCGTCAAACTTGCAATTTTTTCCGACGCCTGAGAAGGGGCAATTACCGGGTCATTACGGCCCTGCCAAACCCGGAATGGCACCCGCAAGCAGAACTCGTAGTTTGCCGTTCCGGTCCGGGAACTACGGTACCGGCAAGCTTACCGGTACCGTAGTTCACGGACCGGCAAACTTGTAATGAGGCCCATTGAATTAGTATAACCAATTCCCGGGGGTTTATGGTGTGTTTGGTTCGCCACATAGGTTCAGACTCCATATGCCCTAGCAAGACCTCTACAACAGGTATTACTGTTTTCCACTGTTTCCAGATATATGCATTCTTGACCATATATATATTACTGATCTGTGTGTTTTTCTTGCAGCATTGGTTTGGCGGTGCGCATGTTCCCCGCTCTTTTGTATGATCAACATCTCTGCCTGTCTATTATTAGAACAGCAGAGGGGTGCATCGTAAAGAAGAGTTCCCTCAAGTTGAGGAGGCCTGGTTCTTGTCACTTCAGAGAGGATCTACTTGCTGTTCCACTCACTCTTCCTAAAGACTTCTAAACAACACCCGAGCTGATTCGGTGTTGTGAGTAACAAGTTCTTGTAACCTGACTAACCTTTCCCGCAATGCTCTTAACTAATTTTTTATATCTGCTTGTTTACCCTCTGGGTACACTGATGCTACGGGCATGTGAGCGCTTGTGGATGGGTTATATGGAGGTGGAGGTGCAGAACTCTTGCGTTCCCGCCCCCCAGTTGCTAATCCTGATAATCCTGTTGACACTCTCTCTACCACTGGAGGCTTATAGACTGGGTTTGTATACCCTACTGCAGGTTTAGGCGTTACGGGGGATATCCCCTTACATTGGATCTCTTTTTCGCCTTCCTGATCTTCCCATACCCGCGAATAATTGCCAGAGATTAAAATATCTTTTCTTTTTGGGAATTTTCTTTTCCTTTATATTTTGCCGCTAAAAAGATGACAATTTTTTTTAGCATGCTTTTCTTCTGGGAGCCCTGCTCTGACCAGGAGCAGGACATCCCCCCTTCCTTTGTTTCTACTATCCATTGTTTATTTATTTTATCACAATACAGTGGCAGAGCCCTATGCATGTGTTTTATTGGAGTTTCTTCCTCCAAAATGTTGCGTGCGTCCCTAATGCTTCACTTAGACCCTACTGCTATGCTGCGCATGCTTCAGCTTATTACACAAAAATACAGATCAACCCACTTTTTTCCCCACCCCTTATACTTTTCCCACTTTGATTTCACCCACACACACACCGCAAATCATCCAACTTCCTTCCATTTTTACCACAAAAGACACCAAGAGAAAATATACAAAAATAATTGACTAAAATTCATGGCCATTCCTTATACTGAGCCACTACTATTTTCCCTTATATCTTTTGTAATACCACCTTCCCAGCATTTTTTAATATGCTGAGGATCCCATCGCTTTTATCGTCATAAAAGAATAATGTGTGGTACTACCTTCTCAACATATTATGGCTGAGTATCCATTACTTCCCAGTCCTTACTAGCTGGGGTCCCCCTTTCCCCTTCCTCTCAGTCTTTATACGCTGAGGTTCCCTTTTTTCATTATAAAAAGTAGAAAAACTAAAAACATGTGACAATTTCAATACATAACCCATCTCTATCCAATCTGCTCCTTAACACATCACCTGAAATCATTTCTAATCTATTTCTTAACACATCACCAAAAATCCTATTCCATAATACATCACCAAAGGTCTTATTCCATAATATATCACCAAAAAGTCCTATTCCATCTATTCCATTGACCTTATACATCAACCACATCACCATACTATCAAACATTCATACATACTATCATACATTCATACATACATGTTCCCATGTTGTTATCACATGCAAGAGTATACTCACATGGGTGTGTTACATTTGAGTTTTCCTCCGTTACTAAACTGGCCTGTCTTTCTGGAGCCACGCCCCGCTTTAGTGAACTGAGAGAATTTCTTTTAGAATGGCTCCTACTAAAATCACTCAAGATACATGCGTTTTTTGATTTAGAGGTCTGATCACTATAGATGGGAGTGGTTCTTCTCCTGGTGGCTGGCCTAGGGCTTCGCAAAGTACGGGGGCAAGAAACCAGAATCACGTCTGGAACGTCACCACTGAAATGTAGCCCAACTTACAGGGGTACCCCTTAATTATACAGCTACCCCTAAACACGCTCACACCAGAGTAAATTATCAGACTGTGAGGAGTCTTCCCTCCCTTCCTCCTCACCTTGTTCTTCTGTAGAGCCGTCTTGTGCGTCTGTCTTCTTTCTTCTCTGGATCTTCTTCATTTCACCTCCCTTCTTAACCTTCTTCTTCTTGTGCAAATAAGGACGAGCTCCTCTGGAGGCCACGTTGTCGGTTTGTAAGACACCTGACACCGAGGATTCCCCGGGAGCAAACCCCAAAGCACTGAAAAAGCCTCCTGACTGAAAAAACCATGTTTAGGTCCAGAGACTCGATGAACGGTAAGTCCAGAATTGCAGGCCGAATCTTGTATTGTAGATAATGTGGAACCAAGGAAACCGTAGAAAGATGTTGTACACGCAAGACCTCCATGAGTATTAACCACTGGGAAGGATACTGGAATGTCTCTGAGTAGGGGAGAGACAGGGTAAGCAGAGTAAGCAGGAAGGAGAGAGAGAGAGCAAAAACCAACACTTCGGTCAGAGGGCACAGCTACCGAAGGGCAGAGAGTCGAGAAGAAAAAGGAGATGCCAAGAGAGCCGGGGCGAGACCTGGAGTCAGAAAGGACTGGAAAAGGTGATGACAAGAAAAGCTGGGGTGAGACCCAGAGATGGAAAGGGCTGGAATGGAAGAAAAGGAAATGCCGAGAGAGAGAGAGAGAGAGAGAGAGAGAGACGGCAAGCAAGAGGAACGCCGTACCTAGGTGAGAAGCCTGGAGAAGGCAAAACGGAATGGAGCTTTGGCTCCAAAGGAGAAAAGCACAAACTAGCGTTTTACCAATGTGGGCGAAGGTTGCAACGCATCGGAATGCTGCACAGGTGACAGGTGTCATGGCCACGGGCCCCAGAACACAAAAACCACACCATCTAGTGATGGGGCAATGGGTCACTTGACTCACTTATGTCCCTTTGGGACTCATAAACACAGGGGCCCTGGCTGGACTCAGTCCTGGCACCAGGCTCATATAGAGATGTGAGCAGGAACACTTTATTTCAGTGCAGGAGTGCTTTTTATTTTACTTCAGTGCTGGAGTGCTGTTATTTTACAAGAACTTTCCAGGTGCTGAAAGCCTTTATTCCAGGGAACATGCCCATGTGCTGACTCATCCGGTGTGGCTCCCTAGGCCTGGTCTTCAGGTGCTGACTCATCGGGCATGGCAGCAGGCAGGCCAGAGCTACTGGGCGTGGCCGGGAACAAGACTATTGTAACGCTCACCTGATTCCCGCAGAGGCGCCGGTCTTGACTGGGTGAATGCCGTATCTTCAAAGGTGATGTGTAACACACGGTTGGCTCTTTGGGCTGGACCTCTGTGCACTGTATGTCTGACTCGAAGAGTAAGATGTCTTAGGTAAGTGAACGCCGAGCTCTCCATCTGCCTCGGGGCAGGGTGCCGTAACCAGTTTCTTCACTGGATAAGGGTGCAGGCCTCTTGACCTCAGAGGACTGCTGTCCGTCGTTAACTGCACGAACGGTAAGTTCTGGGCACTTCAAATGTCTTAAAAGTCTTTTGTAATGATATCTCTTGTTTTGCAGGGTTCCGGCGATGGCGGATGGCGGGCTAATGAGAGTTGAGGATCGAACCCGCGTGAGGAATAGAAGCGCCTGGAAGCACGTAAGTAAGCGCTTGTAGCCTGCTTCACGATGCGCACTAACTGTCCCTTTTATCTTGCAGGTACAAGTTCGGAGCTTTAGAGAAGCTGAAGGGTGCTGGAATACCCACTGGATCGGCGTGGGAAGGAGTAATGGCACGTGAGTAATAAAGTTGCCCAATGTCTTTAAACGCACCTTCTTTTGTCTTTCAGATGCGGGATGCAGCGCCGAAGGCCTCCGGAGCGTGCGAAGAGTAGGTAAGCCTTTGTCTTTCAGATGCCGGAATGCAGTGCGAGGCGTTGGTGACAGCCGATGGACTAGGTAAGAGATGCGCTGCCACTGAAGACCGTAGTGCTAACCTGTTCTTTCTTTGTCTTTACAGGTGCTGCTGAAGACTGGATTCCAGGATGGTAAGCCTTTGTTCCCTTAGGCCCAGGATCAGAAGCAGAAGACACGATGAGCGTTCTGCTGCAGAGAATGCAGAATAACACAAAGTAAGATTCATCCATCGGGTGTGGTTTAAATAGCCTCCTGTAGTGCTTAGGTGTCTCCTTCCACAGCCACGCATAGGTAAGAAAAGAGTTCCTGCTTTCCAGAAGAGTTCCAGTGTTCTGAACCTAGGGAGTGGCTCCTGCCCCACCCAACAGGAAAAGTAGACCCAAACAGAAGAGGATCAGGGGTTCAACTGGCAGGTAAGTAAGCAGCATGGTCTGCTGCAGGTAAGTCCACCCAAGCATTATGAGCCCAGCGCTTCCAGCGCTGGGACTGGGCATCTTTATGAGCCTGGTGCCACTGGCGCCAGGACAGGGTCCAAAAGGTCCCAATTGGGACTGGCTGGCACTCGGAACCGGGGTTATGGGTCTGCTTCCAAGGGAGTCGGGCAAGTCCTGATCTTTTGGAAGCAGAGATCATGACAGCACCCCCCCTCAAGGACCCTCCCAAACCGGGCTTCTCCGGGGGTTTGGGCTTGTTAGGAAATGTTCGATGAAATCTTTTGATTAGACGAGGCGCGTGGACATATTCTGCAGGTTCCCAGGATCTTTCTTGGGGACCGTAGCCTTTCCAGTCAATCAGGTAAAATAGTTTAGATTTGGAGATCTTGGAATCCAGGATGCTTTTGACTTCAAACTCGAGTTCTCCATCAACTAGAATAGGTTTTGGAGATGTAGTTAGTCGGGTTTGAGGTTGCACGGGTTTTAATAGAGAGACGTGGAAGACCGGATGTATCTTCATGTGAGGGGGCAAGTCCAACTTGACCGCTACTGGATTTACTATGGTAGTGATGGAATAGGGACCAAGGTATCTTGGGTTGAATGTGCGTGGTCCTTTTAGAGGTAGATATTTGGTGGATAACCAGACTTCATCACCTACTTGATATTGGGGGGCTTCCTTCCGATGTTGGTCTGCTCCTTTCTTGTATTGTTCTTTAGCCCTTTGAAGGTGAGAAACGGCTTCCTTAAAGGCTTGGGTGATTGTAGAATGCAGGTGGTCTACTGCTGGTGTTCCAAGATCTTGGAGTGGATCCAACTCCGAGGTTCGAGGGTGACTACCGTATAAAAGAAAAAACGGGGTCTTCCCAGTTCCCGAGTGGACAGAGTTATTGTAGGCATATTCGGCTATCCAAAGGATATCTTTCCAAGTTTTTTCAGTTTGTTGTAGCATGCAGCGCAAATACTGTTCCAGAGTTTGATTGGTCCTCTCGGTTTGTCCGTCGGTTTGAGGGTGGTGGCTGGTTGAAAGTCTCACATCAATTTGAGCCGACCGACAGCAACTTCGCCAAAAATGAGAAATAAATTGACTACCTCGATCCGAAATTAGAACTGAAGGAAAACCGTGCAGTTGGACGATGTTTTCGAGAAATTCTCAGGCCAGAGTTGCTGCTGTTGGTAAGCCTTTGAGTGGAATGAAATGTGCTATCTTGGAGAATAGGTCCACGATTACTAGGATCGTATTGTATCCGGAGCATGGAGGTAGATCGGTGATGAAGTCCATAGAAAGCGTATGCCAAGGGCGAGGCGGGATGTCAATAGGGCGTAAGAGGCCGGCTGGTTTTTCCTTTTGACTCTTGTTTTGGGCGCATACTCCACAGGACATTATAAAGTCTCTGATATCTTTTTTCCAAGACGGCCACCAGAAGTAGCGCTTGATCTTTTCTGAGGTCTTGGTCATACCGGGATGTCCTTCCATTAAAGAATCGTGATAACAAGAGATTACCTTTTTCTGTAAATCTGTGCTGGGCAGGTATAACCGTTCTTGGAAATATAATAGGTTGTCCTTCACCGTAAAGTCCTTTCCCTGCAGATGCCAATTCTGTATGTCTGCTGGAGTTACCAGTAGCCTGGCTTTATCCTTAACTTCCTCTATGGATTGTGTGGCGATTACACCTAGAATTCTTCGTTCGGGAATGATAGGTACAGGTTTAGGATTGATCAAATGTTCTTCCACTCCCATCCGAGAAAGGGCATCAGCTTTACCGTTTTTTGTACCAGGTCGATAGGTAATTATGAAGTCAAACTCGGCAAAGAATAGTGCCCAACGGAGTTGCCTAGAGGATTGAGCTTTTGCGGTTTTCAAATATTGCAGGTTTCGGTGATCTGTAATCACAGTAACGGTGTGTCGGGCCCCCAGAAGATAATGCCGCCAAGCCTTAAAGGCGGACTTGATAGCTAGAAGTTCCTTATCAGTAATAGTGTAATTGATTTCAGGAGGCGAGAATTTGCGGGACCAAAATGCCACGGGATGCAACTGATTGGTTACTGGGTCCTTTTGTGATAGAACTGCCCCCATGGCAAGGCTCGAAGCATCAGTTTCAATGATGTAGGGGAGTTCTGGGCGAGGATGTTTTAAGATCGGTGCAGAGATAAATCTAGTCTTCAAATTCTGGAAAGCTTGTTCCGCCTCGGTAGACCATTCAAAACGTTTGTTTTTCTTTAACAAGGCGGTGATGGGCTGGACTATTCGAGAGAATTCGGGGATAAACCTGCGGTAAAAGTTAGCGAAGCCTAACATGCTTTGAACACCTTTTACGGAGGATGGCGATGGCCATTTGAGAATTGCATCGACCTTCTTTGAATCCATACGCACTCCGCTAGGTGATAATATGAATCCCAAGAATTCAACTTCAGTCACGTTGAAAACACATTTTTCCAACTCAGCGAAAAGTTTGTGTTGACGCAATCTCTCGAGGATCATTTTCACGTGTTTCCGATGTTCAGTTTCCGATGAAGAATAAACGAGGATGTCGTCAATGTAAACAACAACACACACATCTATGAGCTCTCTGAGGACATCGTTCATAAAATATTGAAAGGCGGCCGGGGCATTGCAAAGTCCGAAGGGCATGACCTGATATTCAAATAGCCCATACTTGGTGCGGAAGGCCGCCTTCCATTCATCGCCCTCTTTTACTCGTACCAAGTGGTAGGCTCCTCTAAGATCCAGCTTTGTATATATGCATGCTTTTCTGACTTGGTCCAGGAGTTCAGGGATCAAAGGTAACGGATATCTATTCTTAACGGTGATCTGGTTCAGGGCGCGACAATCTATACAAGTTCTAAGGTCCCCTTCTTTTTTTGGAACGAAGAACAAAGCTGAGGAAGCAGGGGACTTGGAAGGACGAATAAACCCATTCGCTAGGTATTGATCCAGGTATTGTCGGAGGTGAAGATTCTCAGGCTCGGTGAGGGCATAAATTCTACTACAAGGAGGAGTAGATCCAGGTATCAGGTCTATCTGGCAGTCATAAGACCTATGAGGAGGTAGAGAGTTAGCCTGATCCTTCCGGAAAACATCTTGGAATTCTAGGTATTCAGGAGGTAACTGGGGAGCCTCCGAGGAAATTGCTGCCAGTGCAACACCAGGTCGAGGGTGACAAGTAGAGACACATTCTGGAAACTGGACCGTTCTTGCTCGCCAATCGATCTGAGGATTGTGCTTCTCTAACCAAGGAATTCCTAGAATAATCTGGAACTGAGGGGCCTTGATCACATCGAACACGATCTTCTCATGGTGTCCATCTTGACTTACTAGCGTCACTTCTTGGGTGGTATGCGTTACTGGTCCGGAGGCTATCTCCGTACCATCCACCGTAGTAATGACGTCCTTTACAGCCTTTGGACAAAGAGTCAGATTCATCCTCAAAACCATTTCATGATCCACATAATTGCCGATGGCACCGCTGTCGACGTAAGCTTCAATCGCATGTAATCGATCCGAATGTTCAGGGCTAATTAGGACCATAGGTATCACGAAATGCGAGGTCACTGAACTGGTTTTAACGCTCGGCAAGAGGACCTCTATTCTTGTCGGGCGAGGTCGTTTCCCTGCTCAGAGTTTGTGACCCTGGTAACTGCAGCTCCTACTGCCTTCTTGGCTGGTTTCACTGGACAGTCTCGAAGAAAGTGCCCCGAGTTTCCGCAATAGAGGCATAATTGCAGCTGTTTTCTCCTTTCCCGCTCCTTTTGTGTTAGTGGTCCTTTCAGGCCCCCTATTTGCATGGGTTCCCCGGAGTCTACTCCTTTGGTAGGAGTTGGTGGTTTGGAAAATACTCGAGCATCAAACTTGGAACGATCGGCCTTCCTGTTCTGCAGTCTGTGGTCAATTTGAAAGACTAAGTCAATATAGTCCGAACAGTCTTGCGGGGGATTCACTACTTGGGCTAACACATCTTTGAGCTCTCCACGTAGACCTCTATAAAACAGCGTAATCCTTTTGTCCTCAGGCCATCGAGTTTCCACTATCAGTCTGTTGAAAGAAGCAATATAAGCCAAAAGGTCTTGATTACCCTGTCGCAATGAAAGGAGCTCATTGTCCAAGGCCTGCCCCTGTGAATGTCTTGCAAACAGTTTTTCCATACTGAGCTGAAAAGCTTGAAAATCATGGAGAACCGGATCATCTTGATTAACTAGAGGGATCGACCAGTCTGCCGCATTGCCACTAAGGTACGATAGCATGAAAGCTACCTTAGCTTGATCAGTTGGAAAGGCTGCTGGCCGGCATAAGAAGTGCAACCGGCACTGATTAATAAATACTGCAAACCTCTTTGGGTCACCAGAAAATCGTTCGGGCGGAGCCAGAGGTACATTCCCAGGTAGGTTGATCTGCACTGGGTTCGTAGAGGATGTTGAAGGAAGATTTGCCCCTGATGCGGGTAACAGAGTTTGTCCGGCTTGTGACTGTAGCAATTGTCTAGCGAGATCGTCTGTTCGCTCCTTGGAAATAATCAGTTCCCTTCTTAGAGCATTCGTTTCCTGACGGGCTGCATGCACTTCTGCTCTTAGTTCCCCAAGTAACTGGACTAGCTGGTCGGTATCCGAGGTTTCCATAGCGCCTGGGTGGGAGTTTTGCGGTAGGCTTTGTGTTCTGTAACGCTCACCTGATTCCCGCAGAGGCGCCGGTCTTGACTGGGTGAATGCCGTATCTTCAAAGGTGATGTGTAACACACGGTTGGCTCTTTGGGCTGGACCTCTGTGCACTGTATGTCTGACTCGAAGAGTAAGATGTCTTAGGTAAGTGAACGCCGAGCTCTCCATCTGCCTCGGGGCAGGGTGCCGTAACCAGTTTCTTCACTGGATAAGGGTGCAGGCCTCTTGACCTCAGAGGACTGCTGTCCGTCGTTAACTGCACGAACGGTAAGTTCTGGGCACTTCAAATGTCTTAAAAGTCTTTTGTAATGATATCTCTAGTTTTGCAGGGTTCCGGCGATGGCGGATGGCGGGCTGATGAGAGTTGAGGATCGAACCCGCGTGAGGAATAGAAGCGCCTGGAAGCACGTAAGTAAGCGCTTGTAGCCTGCTTCACGATGCGCACTAACTGTCCCTTTTATCTTGCAGGTACAAGTTCGGAGCTTTAGAGAAGCTGAAGGGTGCTGGAATACCCACTGGATTCGGCGTGGGAAGGAGTAATGGCACGTGAGTAATAAAGTTGCCCAATGTCTTTAAACGCACCTTCTTTTGTCTTTCAGATGCGGGATGCAGCGCCGAAGGCCTCCGGAGCGTGCGAAGAGTAGGTAAGCCTTTGTCTTTCAGATGCCGGAATGCAGTGCGAGGCGTTGGTGACAGCCGATGGACCAGGTAAGAGATGCGCTGCCACTGAAGACCGTAGTGCTAACCTGTTCTTTCTTTGTCTTTACAGGTGCTGCTGAAGACTGGATTCCAGGATGGTAAGCCTTTGTTCCCTTAGGCCCAGGATCAGAAGCAGAAGACACGATGAGCGTTCTGCTGCAGAGAATGCAGAATAACACAAAGCAAGATTCATCCATCGGGTGTGGTTTAAATAGCCTCCTGTAGTGCTTAGGTGTCTCCTTCCACAGCCGCGCCTAGGTAAGAAAAGAGTTTCTGCTTTCCAGAAGAGTTCCAGTGTTCTGAACCTAGGGAGTGGCTCCTGCCCCACCCAACAGGAAAAGTAGACCCAAACAAAAGAGGATCAGGGGTTCAACTGGCAGGTAAGTAAGCAGCATGGTCTGCTGCAGGTAAGTCCACCCAAGCATTATGAGCCCGGCGCTTCCAGCGCTGGGACTGGGCATCTTTATGAGCCTGGTGCCACTGGCGCCAGGACAGGGTCCAAAAGGTCCCAATTGTGACTGGCTGGCACTCGGAAGCGGGGTTATGGGTCTGCTTCCAAGGGAGTCGGGCAAGTCCTGATCTTTTGGAAGCAGAGATCATGACAACTATATAAACCCACCGATCCCTCAAGCAAACGCTTTGCATTACTTTGCACCTCCGTGCAACGTGATGCTCACCGCCACCTGGACCAGCTATTTACCTTGTGATACTGCAACAACAGCACCCTTACCTGGACCCTGGCTCGCATCTCACAGCAACGCTCCATCTTCTTGGCAGATCTCGAATCGACATCACAGCACCTGCGCTCTCTGTCTCATGAAGCCCAAGTCCTGAAACGAGAAAAGAAGACTAGGTTAGAACTTCCAAAAACACCCAATCCAGGGTCATGCTGCATTTAAAACCCAACGCGCATCCTAAGGCACCATTAAAGGCTACTTACCAGCTGTCGGACCATCTCAGCCCCGCTCCTCCATACCGCCAGCTCTGCTTCTTCTACCGCAGCTACCACCGGCACCGCTACATCACCTGCAAGGGGAGAGAGCAGAGAAAAGAGACATTACATACAAAGGACAGAGAGCAAACTTTACAAATACAATTACAACAGTCGGAAGACAAGCGGGCAAGTGGACATAAGAGAAACACTTACCTACAAGAGAAGTTGACTAGTCACAGCTGGCCTGGACTTCCACGACAAGGGACCAGTGAAGGAACTCGGTTCCCTTCAACAAGCGCCCCTTCCAGAAGCAGCAGGATGGAGAGCTCATCATCTTCATTCAGCAAGTGAGCCTCAAGAATAGTGCAACCTCAGGGAAGCCACATCCAGAGAGAAGAGGTCTGGAGAAGGGGTCAGGGACCACAGGCTGCATACTCATACGATCCCCCCTTATATTCACGCAGGAACCACACTGCTCATCACTGCAGTTCCCCACACAGACGCAGAGGGCGGAACAGACCAGAGGAGTTTCATCCCTGGGAGGGCTGCGACCGTGCCCCACTGCCTCCGCAGAGACCAGCTGAGCGTAACAACAGGATATAATCGCGATGGCCATCTTGGAAATTAACTAACCGTTCGTAGAAGAACGGCAGAAAATGTAGTGGGTAATGCAATGATGCCTCCAGTGGTTCCATAATTTCCAGGAGGAATGCATGACATATTCACCCGTCTAGGGAAGCAAGGCCAAGAGTCTTATCTTGCAGGGATAACAAGTTTAATCTTTTACAGAAATGAGGATGGGGCAAAGAACTCTGCTCCCTGAATGGCATATTCTGTCCCTCAACCACTCCAAGCTCCTGCAGACTGGATCCAGACAGAAGCTTATATACTTCTTGACTTGGTCACTGGATACTGGCATGGCTCCATCCAAAACTGTCCTTCTTTCCTACAAGGGGTGCTTCAAAGTCATCCTTCTTCCATGGCCGGCGTTGTCTGTTTTAGGACATGCTACTTAACATACTGCTAGCTTATGCAAGAATACACTGTAGCTCCTGTTTTTCATCATTTTGCTACATTATGAACATTTACATATAAATACATTTTCCCGTCATGCTCTGCATATTTCATTCATTTGGCTAATATTTTTATCTGGTCCTGTAATTTCTTTTAACTCTGGTTTTCCATAATTCTGCATGTCATGCATTGAGCATGTGCAATCCCATTTTAGCATACATGGGTTTTTGACAGACAGCAAACAGCTGCTCAGCCACTTTGTGTGCTCTGCCAAAGCTTAGACTCAGTGACGCAACACTGCATGCTCTGCGATCCATTTTTAGCGCCGGTCACCTTCCTCCCGGCAGAGAGCTTGCCTGTACCGTGCTTTGAGATTTTTAAATAAATGGAATAACATTTACAAATGTATTCAGCTAATAGTTATTTACACCTTATATTTAAATAATACCTGGCTTATTTTTAGTGCCCCTCCTTCCCCTGGTCTCTTTGTAGTGCCTAGAAACAGTCAAAAGAAGTCTTGCCTAATTCTAAAGCGTTTGGGAATGAAAAAAGGTGCTAGCTCCTTCCCAACAACGTACATTTAGTATTCAGCGTTTTACTGTTTTGCTTCAATGTTAAATTTCCTTTTTGTTTGGTATTCAATATTCATTCACTTCTCAGTACATTTGGTTTGCAACATGTATTTAGCATTCAGCGTTTTACAAGTCTGTTTTAATGTGAAACTTCCCTTTATATTGGTATTTAATATGCGCTGCCTTTCAATACTTTCATTCCTTTGTTGAAGACTTTCAAAAACGTTCCTTTAAGGCTCGCGACCACTTCAACAAAGTTAATTAGTTCAAAAAGGAAGAATTCATAAAGTTTGGAGACTTTCAAAAATATGCTTGTTCCTTTAACAAGGCATGCAACCACTCTGCTACATTGTACCAGTATCAGACCTCATTGACAATAACGGTTCACTTAATAAGACTTGCAGTAACACCGGGTTTCTCGCTCTGAAAAACTCACCGGCTCACTTTGAAGTCTTCTTCTATAACGGGCAGGCCATAAACTTGCCGGCTTCCTTCCAGGGGGTATTTCTCTGCCCCTCTGACACTCTCGCAGCACCAGGGGAGAACAAGCAATCCTCTAATTGGAATGAAGGACGACCCCTCATCGGGTCTCCTTCCTTTGCCTCACCTTTGTGCCACTGAGCTCCTGCTCCCACTTCACACTCGCCCAGATCTCTCAGCTGCTTCAGTCCTCAGTGTTCTTCTACGGCTGCAGCTCGGCTCACCACTGGCTCCCATGAGCGTCTTGCTCTCTCCTTTTTCCTTCCTGCCCACACTCCTTTTTTACACCTGAGTTATGTAAAGGGTTTGCAGGTGTGTGTCCTTTCCATTAATTGCCTGACCATAGTTAGGCTTGTTAGCAAGATATGCCTGGTCTTTGCAACGATACCATTCTGAGGCCCTCTTCCTCATCTCAGTATCAAAGTGGTGCATGTTGGTGTGCATAACTCCTAGTCACTTCTTCCTCCTCTCAGTACTGTCAAAAGTCCTGTGTGGAAAAATAAGGTGAGCTGTCTTATAAAAGCCCATGAAGGTCGGGGGAGGGTTATGTTTATCATCAATGGGAAAAGGCGTATACCATATCTTGCCCAGGGGTTCCCCACTCCCAATCATCAAGGACCCTCCACTCAGGTGATCCTTCCTCACTTCTCCACCCCCAGGGTCAGACTAGATAGACTTAGAGTCCGCACTATCCCCATCCACCACCATGCCACCCCTACTCACTTACCACACAGAAACTGCAGACTTAGCTCACGCACCCCTAAAGTGCACACTCTCCACACCCGTGATAACACTTACATATGCCACAAACCCAAACACACACCTACGACACAAAACAGTAACTCTGACTCTCATTGTACTACTATACCTAAAACAGACACCCATTCCATACCCACAAAAATCTCTTGCCCATGCCCAACGATATACAAATGCGCCTTAATCAATGTACGATCACTCAATGCCCACGCATTAGAAGTAAATGACCTAATAACTACCCAAAATCTAGACTTACTCGCGATCACAGAGACTTGGCTCAACAAAGCTTCCGGCCCAGCCATTTCACTAGCCCTACCACAAGGATATGCCATCCTTAGGCAAGACAGGATAGCTAGAACAGGAGGGAGGGTAGCCATTATTCATAAAGAAACACTCTCCATCAGAACCGTACCCCACCAAGAGGAAGATAACATTGACATCCTATCAGTCAAATTAACACTCTCTCCAAATAGCACAATAAATATTCATACCATTTACCGTGCTCCGGGCCCAACCTCTAATTTCATAGTTCAAGTCAATCACCTCCTAGGAAACAACCTTAAAAAATCACTACTCTTAGGGGACCTTAACTTAGCAAGACATGGTATACGCCTTTTCCCATTGATGATAAACATAACCCTCCCCCGACCTTCATGGGCTTTTATAAGACAGCTCACTAACTTAGGATTCAACGACCCTAAGGACAAAATTGCTATCTCTCTAGCCAAAGACCTCCAAGACCTAGGCTTCTCCCAAAAGAGAAGACATGGTATACGCCTTTTCCCATTGATGATAAACATAACCCTCCCCCGACCTTCATGGGCTTTTATAAGACAGCTCACTAACTTAGGATTCAACGACCCTAAGGACAAAATTGCTATCTCTCTAGCCAAAGACCTCCAAGACCTAGGCTTCTCCCAAAAGAGCACCTCGCCTACTCATGCTAAAGGTCGCATCCTAGACTGGATTATAGACCACAACTGTAACACAACCATCACATCCAATACGAGCCTCCCATGGACAGACCACAACCTTCTCCTATTTGACATCCCTGTCGTACTAAGCGCCAAAGTGCCTACTAAAGCACCAGCGACCTTAGCCAGAAGCGCCAAAAAACTCACTGCAGACAACATCAGCGCACTTCTCAATCTACCTTGCCTAGCGCCTCCGTTCTCCGCCGACCCCAACACCCTCGCAGAAATATTCAAAGACACCATCACTATGGCTGTCAACTCTGTTGCCCCATTGGAAAACAAAAAAGAAAAAAAATCCTTCCACTCCAATTCATGGTTCACAGAGGAACTCCAGACACTGCGCAAAGACAAACGCTTAGCCCTAAAAAACTGGCAGCATAACCCATGCAACACTACGAAAGCTAACTTTAAATCTATAGCAAAAAAATACAAAGACGCAATCTCCCTTGCCAAATCTGAAGCCTACAACCACTGTATCTCTAATGCCAACTCCCACTCTAAAGAACTTTTCAACATATTCAAAGAGCTAACCGTACCACCTACATGCCCTGATGAGATCGTCAAAGACAAGGCATGGTGTGAAGGCATTCAATCAGCCATGCTTACAAAAATAACCCTCCTCCAAAACAAAATATCCCACCACTTCAACACCTTACCAAAGCAAAGTGTAAATGCACAGATAAAACCTAATGTAAAAACAAGAAAAGTGCCCAAATTTGCATTTACCGAAATCTCCGAAACTGAGGTCACTGACATTCTCAGACGTCTCAAACCCTCACAATGTAAGGGTGATATATGCCCCCCTAAAGTCATCAAAGACTGCGCAGAACCACTCGCCCCTCTTCTCACAGCCTTCATCAATGCATCCTTCAAAACGGGCATAGTCCCGGACAGCCTCAAAGAGGCCTGGGTACGCCCTCTCCTAAAAAAAACCACGCTAGACCCTGCTAACCCCAATAACTACCGACCCATAACCACAGTCCCGTTCCTCCTGAAACTACTCGACAAGGCCGCCCACAAACAGATTCAATTTTACCTTGAATCGAACGCAATCCTAGGTAAACAACAATCTGGGTTCCGCAAGGGATACGGAACTGAAACCACCCTTTTAGACTTAAAAAACGAAATTACCAACATCCTAGACAAAGGCAAGCCCGCCCTCCTCCTTCTACTTGACCTTTCAGCTGCATTTGACCTGGTAGACCACATTACCCTTACCAGTCACCTGACACACGCCGCACACTTCTCAAAGGACGCAGCATCCTGGGTAACATCATTCTTAGAGGGAAGAGCGATGAAAGTGTTCTCCAACATAGCACATGCAGCACCCTCCATCATCCACTGTGGTGTGCCACAAGGTTCCTGTACCGCCCCCACGCTCTACAATCTTTTCACGAAGCCACTATTTGATAAACTAGATTCGCTGGGAATCACCTACACAAACTACGCCGACGACACGCAGGTTCTCCTCCCCCTGACAGGGAATTATCACCAAGACGCCTCTACCCTTCAGCAAATCTACTCTACCATACAAGTATGGATGGCTACTAAACGGCCTCTGCTTGAACGGGAACAAGACTGAAATCCTCATTCTAGGACATAAATCTACCCTCTCCAACCTCAACCCACTGTACACCAACTTCAATATAGATAATTGTATCATCCCAGTCCTATCCTCAGTCAAAACACTGGGGGTTCACATAGACGCAACACTATCCATGGACAAACAAGTCAGCGCCATAGTCTCGGCCGCAGCACTGAGTACAAAACTCATTAATGCAATAAAACCTTTCCTAACCAAGGAGGGCTGCCTCTCCATCGCCCGAGCAACTATAGGAGCTAAACTAGACTATTGTAATGCGCTCCTAGCCGGCACCTCCCAAAAAAACCTATCTAGGCTCCAAACAACCCAAAACAACGCCCTCAGAGCAGCCCTTAGCATACCAAAAAGAGAACACATCACACAAGCCAGAAAGGCAGCTCACTGGCTCCCAGTCAAAGACCGGATCTCCTTCAAAATTCTCACAACCACCCATAAATGCATCAACCTCACAGCTCCCTCTTACCTATCTGACACGATAGGTAAATATCGATCCACAAGACCAAGAAGAGCTCAATACACAAACCAACTAGCAATACCTCGCATCAACAGAACCAAAGCAGGAGGCATAGGCTTCCGCTTCCTGGCACCTAAGCTCTGGAATTCCCTACCTACGGACCTCAGAGCTGATGCTTCTCTCTTCTCCTTCCGAAAAAAGCTCAAAACTACCCTTTTCAACTAACCCCATTCTCACGTGTCTTTATGCTGATCTTGCATGTCTGTAAAAAAAGTATATCTCGTCCAATGTAACCGCACGGACATGAATTGTATGTAACCAAGTATAAGCAACACTGTAACTAGCGCCACAATGCCTTCGGTCTGATGTGCGCTTAACAAATGTGAATAAATAAATAAATAATAAATGCAAGAGTGATGGCCTTTTCCTGGCCACCTGTGCAGAGGATCCAAGGGGAGTAGAAGTGAGAATACCTTTGGGTTTCTCACAGTCCTTAAAGACGAATGAAGTCCCTGGTTTAGATGGGTTTTCCCCGGAATTCTACAAGACCTATGTTAATAGGCTTCTGGGCCCACTTCATGTGCTGGTCAGCACTATTTCGAGGGATGGGGTGGCCCCGAACATGAATGAGGAAGCAAGGGTATCGGTTATACGTAAAGAGGGCAAATACCCAGAACTTTGCTTGTCGTTCTGCCCAATCGCAGTTCTGAATATAGATAGGAAGTTGTACACCAAAATCCTAGCTGAGCGCTTGGACCAAGTACTCCCGTAATTGGTATCGGAGGACCAATCGGGATTTGTGGCGGGAAGGCAGGCAGCGGATAACACCAGGCAGGTAATAGACCTTATTGACATTGCACACAAATTAAAACTGCCAGCGATAGTAGTGGCCTTAGATGTGGAGAAGGCCTTTGACCGTGTAGAGTGGGCCTATTTGAGGGAGGTGATGGGTAAGTTTGATCTGGGTGAGAAGTTGATCTTGGGGTTATTTGCCTTTGTGAGAAACCTGCCGGTATTCTCCCACCCACTCCCTCTGGATCTTCCATTCAGGTGGCCAGGGAAGGGCCATCGCTTTTGCATCCCGACCCTGGGGGTGGAGAGGCGAGGGTGGATCACCTGAGTGGAGGGTTATGAGGGATTGGGAGGAGGATACCCAAGGGTGAGACATGGTATCCCCCAGTCCCAAAAATACCCCAACCTTCTCTCCCCCAGCCTTTATGGGGTATCTGCAATCTCGCCCCATCTCCCCCTCCCCATTTCCAACAAATACTGAGACGAGGAAGAGGCAACTAATATCAATAAAAATGACCCATAGGAATAACATGGGGAAAGTAAGGGCAACCTACCCTAGAAAGAACTCGAATCGTCCCACTAATAGAGCCAGGCAGTTGCTAGTGACCATTTACACCTGATTCCACTTGACTGTTTTTTTTCACTATAAAAGGTGTGGTTTTACACAGATGGATGAGTGAAAGGCACTTTAGACCAGAGAAGCCATGAAGCTGGGAGCTGCAGGAAGGAGGATCTGCAGGAGAGCAGCGTGCTGCAACGCTGGCCACACTGCTTTCTCCTCTCCTGTTGCTCTTGCTGCTACTGCCTGCACCTAAGGGGGCATTTTAAGCCTCTCAGTATCCCTCAGGTGAAGGTCATCTACACTAATTAGCTGACCACTCCTACAGCAGTGTTCCTCTGCATCCCTCTTCCTCGTCCCAGTACTGAGGGAATTATGGAACTTGAAGTCCCTGCCAACAAAGTTAGTTTTTCTAACCTTTTCTACTTTGCAATAGGCCATTAAGAGAATGGGATTTCGGAGGAAATTAAACAAGAGGGTTTTCCCTTCCACTGGACCTGTCACCCCGCCCCCTGTGAACCTTCCACAGAACACCACCCACAGGGTCAGGAAGTGTCTGCCTTCCCGTGGTCACATGAGAAGGATCCCAGGCCAGGATTCTGGGGGGAATCACTACTGATTCATCACAGCTCCCTGTACCTCATCTCCGCTTGGTCTCCTTGAGGCAAGCGCAGCAACCAGAATAGGCAGTCATGCCGGGTGCCATTGGGCATATCTCCCCACAGGCATAATTTTGGAAGGGGGCTTTTAATTTCCAACATATTAATTGTTGTAACATTTTTCCCCATTATCAAGATAGTTGACTTTGGGAAAGAAAAGCTCCCTCTGACAACAAGCCATTACAGATTTCGGTATCCGTGACACTTTGTCCTCTGAGGAAGACAAATACTGCATCTCTTCCAAATGAGTCCTCCCCTTCCCTTGGGGAGCTTCTCCTTCCAGGTGATTTCCCGGCTAACACCATCCCCAGGATCAGGTAGCGGCTGCCTTCCCTTGGCCACCTTGGAGGAGACTTTAGGTAGATTTGTTGTGTGGACTCTGCGGGATACATCACAGTTGGCTCTTGGTTTGTAGAAGTGTTTGTGCTGAGTGTGCGTTTTAGCCTCCACTCATCCTTGAACTCCTGCAGGGCAGAAGTCAATTTGTCACATTGGTGGGCAAGGGGTGGGATTTGGAACAGACTGTGCCTACAGCCTAGACAGCCAAAATAAGGTGTACATTTAATGTTAGTTTCACTGCCAAGGCATATTTTTGTTTTAGGCTCCACTCATCCTTGTACTCCTGCAGGGCAGACGTCAATTTGTCATAGGCGTTGTGTTCAAGATTGCACCTAAGGCCTCTGGTGTCCCACCTACATAAATATTGATGTCTGGGCTCTCAGGGATTCCAGCCTGTTGCCAGTGACCCCAGCACCTAGGGACACCTTTCAAGGGTGGCTAGATTTGGGAAGATTTAAGAAGGGTTTTGAAGAAAGGGTGGCACCACAGCTATGGGAAGCAAGTGTCTTGATGACAGACCCCGCAGCGAACCGCCACTGAGCCCTGCTCAAACACCAACTGTGCCAATCTGGAATGTTATCACACAAAATAAGCAACATTCCAGGCACACACCATTATGACACATCTCCCCTCCTTAAACAAAACAGAACGAAAAAGAGGGCATTAATCATGGAAAGAAACATCAGAATCATGGAGAAAAGAAATCTGAAAAAATTAACAACAGAAAAATAACACGATCACATTTCCCACACCTTTCTACCACACATAATTCCTCAACCTTGCAGGTGGACGACGCACCCTGGCTGGATGACCACTGCTCACTACACCGGATTGAACACCACCCTCACAGGGAACAGCACCAGCTGCGGTCTCCTCACCATCCACAACCAACCTCTCCTCACAGTGTCGGTGAACCTGCCGTTGCACCTGAAAATCACATGACACACCATCAAGAACACTCTCCCGCTGATGAGACACAGGTACCACTCCCTTCTCCAACATCACAATTCTCCTCTTTCTCCACCTTGACCCATTATCGAGCACCACATAACCCATGACAACCTTAACCACCACGCGAGGCGACATGAAAACCCTGCTCCCCTTGGGAACAAACTTGGGATTCTTTACACACAAAAAGTCCCCCTCCCTGACCACAACTGGTTTCCTCCCACTCTGCTGCGACCTGACACTGTCCTGATGTGCATGCACCCTCTGTAACACTTCAGCCATATCCATATTAATGGCTCCACCACCCCCCAAGGCTACGTCCTCAATCTCGACCCCGCCTTCCTACCCCTCATCAACTCAAAAGGGGTCTTACCAGTCATCACTGACGGAGTCCTCCTGTACGCCGACAGGGACTGAGACAAAACATCCTGCCACACCAACCCATTTGCCAAAGCTAATTGGATAACCCCTTTAATGAATCCATTCACCCTTTCAACTAAACCATTAGCCCAGGGATTGTACAAGGCAGTACGATGATGCTTGTTACCACAGAACTTCAGGAAATCCTGCATCTGCTGGGAAATGAATTGCACCCCATTATCCGTCACGATGCTCGCCGGCACCCCTTCCCTGTCAAAGATTTTCTTAAGGAACCCAATCACCACCTCAGAGGTAACACTTCCAAATTCAGCAATCTCCACCCACCGTGAGGTGTAATCCACCAAAACAACCAAAAATCTTGATCCGTCCTGCAAACAATCCATTGGCCCCATAATATCCAGAGCCACCTTAGACCATACCTCGTCAGGCACCTCCACCGGATAAACAGGTTGAGGACGCATCACCTTGCTCTTATCACTGACCGCACAAGCCACACACTCTTTCACTTCTGCCTCCACATCATCATCCATCGCAGGCCACCAATAATCCTCCTGCAACCTCCTCTTGGTAAGTGACCTACCTAAATGACCCTCATGGGCCAGCTCCACCAACTTGGGCCTCATACTCACCAGAGGAACCAACCTCTCCCCTCTTGGGATGCCCCACGGTCCCTCCGCCAACTCATTGAGCACCTGGGAATACCCCTTTCCTTCCACCCTGCCTCTGACCGCATCCCAACCTTTCTGAAGACCTTCCTTGATCTAAATGAGTTCCACATCCTTGTCAGCCTCTGCCTCCCACTTATCAACAGCAGGAAGGACGCATGCCACCTGCGTGCTCACCTCACTCTCTTCCGTCTCACAGCATGCTGCCACTGGCAACGTGACAAGCAATCCGCCACCAAATCCTTCTTCCCAGGGAGATACTCTACCGTGAAGATATATTCCTGTATGTCCACCATCCATCTAGCTATCCTGGGGTCACGGACACCATTCCTCTGGTGGTAAGTACATGCACCAAAGGCTTGTGATCTGTTCTAATTACATATGGGTTCCCCCACAAAAACATCCTGAAATGCTTAGAGGCCCATGTCACTGCCAACGCTTCTCTCTCAATGACCGAATACCTCCCGTCCGCCTCCCGTAAAGCCCTAGACGCAAAAGCAATGGGCTTGCATGCACCATCCTGCCACTGTTCTAACACTGCACCTACACCTCCCTCACTACCATCCACTGTAAGTACGGTCCTATTCTTTGGATCAAACGATCCCAAAGAAGGAGCCTGGTCCACATCCCTCAACTATACAAACATCCTGGCATCCCTGGGACCACTCAAATCTGACATTCTTTTTTAACAGTGCCCTCATGCACACTGTCTTTTCCGCGTAACAAGGAATGAATTTCACATGGTATTCGGTCAAACCTAAAAAGGACCTGAGTTGTTCCTTGTTGGTGGGAGACGGAGCTTCCCTCATAACCTTCACAAGCTCCTCTTTGGGCCTCACCCCATCAACACCCAAAGTATGCCCCAGGTACAACACACTCGGCACCCCCACCTGACACTTCGATATTTCACTGTCAATCCTCTCTGCCGTAGTACCTTCAAAACCCAGTGCACCCTCTCATCATGCTTACTCTGACTCCTACCCCAGACCAAAACGTCTTCCTGGAAATAACTGACCCCAGGAACATCACCAAACAACTCTTGCATGAGTCGCTGAAAAACAGCTGAAGCCGAAGCCAAACCAAAAGGCATACGGCAAAATCTGTACGCACCAAAAGGTGTAACAAACTGAGGTCAAAGGCCGCGACTTAAGGTGCAAATCAATTTGGTGGTACGCTGACGACAGGTCGAAGGTAGAAAACCATTTTGAGTGCCAAATCATCAGCAGCAACTCATTAATATTTGGTAAAGGATGTCGGTCCACCCAAATGCTGGCGTTGAGTTCTCTCAGATCAACACACATTCTCAAACTACCATCTTGTTTCCTGGCCAATACCACAGGAAATAGCCATTCTCAGCTCTCAATTTCCTCTATAACTCCAGCACCCACCAACTTCGCCAGCTCAGCCTTGAACCCTTCCCTAGCCAACACAGGAACTCCCCTAGCCTTATGTACCTTAGGCACTGCCCCCCTCTTCAGCAGAATCCGATGGGAAAATCCCGGTAGCATCCCGAACTTCTCAGCAAGCACCTCAGGGTATTTATCCTGTAAATAGTGGGCAGATAACCCCACTCCAGGTCTTTCCTCCACACTCAACACTGGTACCTCCTTCTACCTCCTTTCCTGGGTGTATTTCAATGTCTAAAGCCGCCTGCTCGTCCCAACCCAAAACACTGGCACCCTTATGCGCCAACTAAAGCTTACCCTGCGTACGGCACCCCTTGAATTCAATCTGCGCCTATACATATCCTATGACCTTAATAGGCACTGGGGTTTATATCGGGGGGAAAAGATCTGCCACCTTTTTACCACACTTCTCCACATACAACTCGGGTGAAATCATGGTGTATGGAGATCCGGAATCCAGCAACATCTCCAAACTTTGCCCATTAACCGTCAGCACCTCCCACGTCCCTTTCTTGGTGGGACCTTCAACATGCAAAATTACCCCTTGACTCATTTTGTTGCACTCAACCACCTCTGAGCACACCACACTCCCTTCAGACTCAATCATCCCTAAAGTTTGTTTTCCTTGTGCACTCCTCTCGTCCATATTGGCTCTGCACATTCTAGCGTAATGTCCTCTGGTCCGGCATCGCCTGCATTCGACAGTGCCGGCAGGACAATTCTTGGCTCCTCTGAGGTGGCTAGACCACCCACACTTCTTGCAGGCCTCCCTTGAATTGCCACCCGAGTTCCCCTTGTTTATTCTGGGCCCTGGTCCTTGCCTTCAGCTTTTTCTGCTTTCCTCCTGATGTCGCCACCACCCTTTCGGTATGAGGGCAAAACCGTCTGCACAGATTCACCCTGAACATGCCTCTCCGCCTTCTCTGTGACAATCTGGACACTTGCACGTGACGCTTCTATTGCCCTGCAATCTCTATCACTTTTTCCAATGGAGGGTCGCTCTCTATCCATAGCCTCTCCCTGACCTTGGGGTTACTGGTCTTCATCATTATTTGATCCCTTATGCATTCATCTTGGGATCCCGTGAACCTGCACGTGGCCAAAAGTGTCCGCAGCGCAGTGACATAAGAGTCAATGCACTCTCCAAGCCCCTGAGCTATGAAGAATAAGTGGTAACGCTTGAGCACCACGTCAATCCTTTTACCAAACTGCCCCTCCAGCTTCTGCAAGGAAGTCTCATAGGTGCTCACCACTCTCTCTCCTTCCACCTCCTGGCACATACACATCCTCTCCTAGTGTCTGAAAATCTGCAAACCCTCTGTACCAATGCAGTTCAAGAGTGTCGCCTCCTTCTCATCATCGCTGTATTTGGTTCCACCAGCTGCCCCAAAATACACTTTGAAAGCGTCTACCCACTGATCCCAAGAAACTGGTGGCTCACTGGGGGGCCATCAGAAAAGTCGGAGGGGGTCTGGCATTGGTGTGTTGCATAATGGCACGAGGTTCACTCTACTCCTCCTAGCAAATGCCCAGTCAATACGTGCACCGTAGTGCAGATTCTCCCTGCAGGAACCAACGCCCTTGCCCTGCGTACACACTGCTCACCCAGCAATGAAAGTACAACAGCCCAGCACTGGACCTTTTGCTCACAGTTGACAATGCACAGTTGCTGGGCGAGCCCTGGCATTTCACCCGCCCCTTGAGACGCTCTGGTGAAGGCTTTGCTTACCTTTCCACTAGCAGTTTCTGCTGTCCCTTGCCTCCAGAGAGGCGTCCCTCGCCTTGACAATCGCGCTTCTTGCTGCCCAAGTAATGGTGCTTTGAGCCTGTGAGGCTGCAGATCCTTCTCACCTCTGTTCCTCTAATGGCAGCTTTTCCTCCAAGAGCACCGGTGCTCCGCTCTGCACGGCTTCTGTGACGCATTTCTGGGCAACGCTGATCCACGGCGCCGGCACGTGGGCTTTGCAGGGTCCTTTCCTCGGTGCGCGCCACAGCACGTTCACACGCGCGCCCCAAAATACTGGATGGGGCCGCCTGAGCAGTGCGGCTCACAGCACACCAAGGGCACCAGACACCTCCCTCGGCACACAGGGCTGCTGGGTGCGATCCGCGATGACAGGATGCCCTCGATACGCCAGGGCAGGGCCTCTCCTGTTCGCCAAGCAGGGGCCTGCACACGCAGGTTGCTGTGTGGGGTCTGTCCCAAGGATCGGTCTCGTCGCCATTGAAGAAAGCGTGGCACCGCAGGAATGGGAACTAAGTGCCTTTATTGACAGACTCCGCAGCAAACCGCCACTGAGCCCTGCTCAAACACCAACTGTGCCAACCTGGAATGTTATCACACAAAACAACCAACATTCCAGGCATGCACCATTATGACAGGTTTCTTACTGGTGCTATCTGAGCTGATCATTCTTATCACCAATGCCAGCCGCAGAGGGTGAATTCTTGGATAGTTCACACTCCAAGAGGTGCAAACCCAGAAGGAAAGAAAACGTTCCTACAATTGGAAGGAGTTGGTGGCGATTGTCAAGGCTCTAGTGGTCTTTTTGAACTGGGTGAGGGGACATGGTGTTGTTTCGGATTAACAATACAACGGCAGTAGACTATTTCAACAAGGAAGGAGGAACTTGGTTTTGATCGCTAAAGGGGGGTGCGTGGAGATGCACCTGGAGTCTGTGAAGGCAGTTGTATCGGGGGTGGACAACGGTGTAAAGACTGGTAGGGGGTGTCTGTACTTCCACTCTCTATATGGTAGAGGGGAGGCACAGGAGACCCCAGCCATGATTCTCTATAAAGTAGCAATGGACGAGCAATCAAGGCCTAGCTTTTCAGGAGGTGATGCAGGCTGGTTCTTAAGTACAGTGTAGTCCCCGAACCCCCACAAATGAATGTCCACACACTGTATTACTGAAAACACAGTCTTTATATAATTAATATTCAAGGGTATGTACACGATCACAATAACGCACTTTGTACTTGGAAGTCAATAATGATAAATATATACAATTCTAAAGTGGTACCACCAATGTTATCAAATCTCATTAAAGTGCATCAACTGTACAGTTAAAATGTCACACAGATTAATAATGAGGAAACCAGCAATAGAGATAGGAAGGAACGCAAGATGGTTGAAACAGTAGGCAGAATACTGGCCCCGTACCCTAGACACAGTTCTGTGTGGAGATCCCCCCACCTGGGCAACCTGTAAAATAAGATATATCGCACAAGCCCAGTCCATATGTTCAATAGTCTCACTTCTTCCTATTAAGGTTTTTTACCCCCCAATGTACCTGGTGGAGTAGAGTTTTCCGACAATGCGTCGACCGATCCTTCTTGAGTGCCTCCCTCTCAGGTGGGAGCCACGGATCGTCGAAAGGTGTCGGGGAACTTAGCGTTCGGTGTCGGGGAATCGACGGCCCTTCTTGAGTGCCCTCCCTTTAAGGCGGGAGTCACGGGTCGTCGAACATCTGACGGTGAACAGGTGGAACTACGGCAGTGAAGTGGCAGCTTCATTCCTAGCGGTGCTCGTCGACGACAGAGCGTTGGCGTCCTGCAAGGAAGAGGCGTGCGGGGCACCTCGGTGATGATAGTTCTGGACCGCAAAGAGATGATGAAGAACTGTGGCCCAGCAAGGGCGTCGAGTCGTCGGCGTCTCTGTGGTCCTTAGGTGGCGGGAAACCCACCGGTGGATGCTCCTTGGCGCGTCGACGGTCAGGCCTTCTCCAGCGGGAGACAAGCGGATGACGATGCAGGCGAGAGCGTCCGATGAACAATTAAAGTTCTTAGGCAAACGGGAGCACGGCGGCTCCGGTTGGCGACGGTGGTCGTCGACAGTGGCAGACAACATTCCGAGTGCTTCTCTTTGGAGTTCCGCAGCAGTCCCCATATCGGGTCGGCAGCCTGTTGTAGGTCTGTCTACCAGGGAGCTTTGGCAAAGATCAGCTGTGCACGATGGTCCCTCGTAGCTCGGGAAAAGGGCGCCTTACCAGGTCCTCTCTGGGTCAGTTCTTGGAGGCACAGCAGCTTTCAGATTGTGAAGGAGAGCAACAGCAATTCTTCTCGTCCAGCAGGGCTTCAAGGTCAAGCGTCAGTTAATCCAGTTACTCGTCGTAGTGGACTTCAGCTTCTGAACACGATTCCTAGCAGTGAGAGGTCCCCAGATATAGTGTTGATCTCCCATTCATTCCGCTGGGTCACACTCACGCATCCAATCACGACTACGACTACGGGCATTCATGCAGGCAGGCAGCCAATCAGGCACACGAGGTATTCAGGCCATTCACTTCTCTCCAGACACTCACAACAAGTTATATGTATTGGGACAAGTACCGAGCCATTCAACACTCCAAGCTGCATTCATACCGGTTTCGGGCAGGGTTGTCTCAGTCATTGTGTCAACCACCAGATACTAGACACCCACAACACAGAATGCATATTCGTCACACACTCTATTCACCCAGGTCCCACCCACAGGAGGTACCCACAACATACATCACCGGGAAGGCTCCAGCTAGTCTGACCGGCCCTTCACAACAACACCATATATGGCATTTCCACCCAACAGCCAGTCAGGGGGAAGGGACAGAGTCAGGGCTTCCCAGGACTTTGGGAAAACAAGGTAATGGGTAATAGAAAGCAAGGGGCCACTTGGGCCATCTTGTTTTCCATCAGGAATCAACAGATCCCAATGGCAGGGCCGGGGTATCCCAAAATGGAGGATACTCCGCACACCTGTCAGATTCAGCATTGAGCTGCCACCAGCCCATACCCTGCTCTGCGGGCCACCCACAGGTGTCCAAAAACATACACTAGGGGCACAGGGTTGTACCCCCACCCATGGGTGCCATAAGGGTATCCCACAGGTCCATTCACCAAACCAAAAGAAAGAGAGCTGCACCGCCAGGAGTCCCACATGAACTCCTGCGCGGAAAACATGACAGAACACACGATAAAAAGCAGTAAAGGACAAGGATACGGAGGCCATGTCCCTCCGATGCATTTCCAGCATCACAGTAACCCCCCCCCCAGACTGAGGTGGAGGGTGCCTAATCTCCCACGGGATAGACACCCTCATCCAGACGCTCAACATTCCTTCTGGAAAGGCCATCTGCATTATCGTGACTCTTCCCTGGTCTGTGCTCTATGATGAAGTCTAGCCCTTGCAGGCTAATGGACCACCTGAGCAGTTTCGGGTTCTCACCCTTCACCTGCATAAGCCACTTTAGGTGCTTATGATCTGTTTGGACCTTGAAGGTAGACCCCGTAAGGTAGGGCCTAAAACGGCTAAGGCTCCAAACTATACTAAAACATTCCTTTTCAACAGTAGCCCACCTAAGTTCTCTACCCTTGAGTTGTCTACTGATGAATATGATAGGATGTTCTCTCCCTTTGTCATCTAACTGGGACAAGACAGCTCCAATTCCGGTGTCGCAGGCATCCGTCTGGATGATAAAGGGTCGGCTGTAGTCAGGCGCACACAACACGGGTGCCCGACACAGACTTTCTTTCAAGCCATTAAAGGCCCTCTGACAGTCTTCAGTCCAATTGACCTTCCTAGGCTGCTTGGGTGAAGTCAGAGCTGTCAGTGGTGCAGCTATGGTTCCATAGTCTGCCATGAAATTGCGATAGTACCCAGTGAGACCCAAAAAGGCTCTCACCTGGGTTTGAGTAGTGGGAGTCTCCCAGTCCTGTACATCCTGTACCTTACTGGGGAGAGGTTGGATTTGACCCCCTCCTACCTCATGACCAAGATACGCGACTTTCCCCTGAGCTATCTGGCACTTGGTGGCCTTGATAGTGAGGTTAGCCCTTTTTAAGGCCTGCAACACTCTACCCAGATGTGTCAAGTGCTCTTCCCAAGTGGCACTGTAGACGGCAATGTTGTCTAGATAAGCCACACAAAAGGCTTGCAGCCCACGGAGAGCATGATTGACCAATCTCTGGAAGGTGGCAGGGGCATTCTTTAACCCAAAAGGCATGACCCTAACTGGTAGAGTCCCTCTGGTGTGGAGAACGCTGTCTTTTCCTTGGCATGGTCTGTCAGAGCTATTTGCCAATAGCCTGAGGTGAGGTCAAAGGTGCTCACAAATTTGGCAGCACCTATGGTGCCCACGAGCTCATCAGCCCTGGGCAAGGGATGCGCGTCAGTTTTGGTGATGGCATTGACTCCTCGGTAGTCCACACAGAACCTCCAATCCTTGGTACCGGCCTGGGAACTTGCCTTGGGGACAAGGACCACTGGACTGGACCAGGGACTGGTTGAGGGTTCAATAACACCCAGATCCAACATCTTGGCGACCTCAGCCTGGATGTGGTTCTTAACCGTATCTGACATTCGGTAGCTCCTGCTCTTGACAGGCACGCTGTCACCAGTGTCAATCTCGTGCTTACACCACGGTGTAAGGCCTGGCGTCAGTGAAAACAGAGAGGCATACTGCTGGAGCAAGGTCTGGCAGGCCCTCTGCTGCTCGGTTGTCAAATCTGGAGAGAGCTGCTGCACTCCCTCCACTGAGCCATCCTGAGGGTTGCTATGCAGCAAATCAGGAAGGGGCTCACTCTCATCCTCTTCTTGCTCTGAAGCCAGCAAGAGACATGAGACTTCTGCTCGCCTGTGGAAAGGCTTGAGCCTATTAACATGGAATACCTGAGGGGCTACCCCTGTGATTCCCATGTCAACCAGATAATTGACCTCGCCCATCTTGGAGACTATCCGGAAGGGTCCAGTCCATTTATCTGCCAATGCCCGAGGCTTGGTAGGCTCCATCACGAGGACCTCCTGTCCCGGAGTCCAATCCACTTGCGATGCTTTAAGGTCATGCCAGTATTTGTTCAATTCCTGGCTGGCCTTGAGATTTGCCGTTGCTTTACCCATCATCTGTGTCATCCTCCGTCTGAGGCCTAACACATAGTCCCCCACTTGCTTGGCGGGACCGGGAGGGGTGGTTTCCAAGCCTTCTCTGATCAAGACGAGGGGCCCCCTCACGGGATGTCCAAAGAGCAACTCAAAGGGGCTGAAACCAACACCCTCTTGAGGTACCTCTCTGTAAGCAAACAGCAGGCATGGCAGGAGGAGTTCCCATTTCCTCCTTAGGGGCTCTTCCAAAGCACCTAGCATGCCCTTGAGAGTTTTATTAAATCTCTCAACCAGACCATTGGTCTGGGGGTGGTAAGATGTGGAGAACTTGTAGGTTACCCCGCACTCTTTCCACATGGGTTTCATGTAACTAGACATGAAGTTGGATCCTCGGTCAGAGACAACCTCCTTGGGGAATCCAACATGGGTGAAAATGCCCAGGAGGGCCCGGGCAACCACCTTGGCAGTAACAGTCCGAAGGGGTATAGCCTCAGGGTACCTGTTGGCATGATCTACCATCTGACGTGGGAGGGTCAAGGGGACCGACGATGTTGATGCCCACACTCTCAAACGGTGTGCCAACCACTGCCAATGGCTGCAGTGGGTCGATGACACTGCCTCCAGTTTTGCCAGACAACTGACAAGTTGGGCGGGTCCGGCAGTGGGACTCCACTTCTACTCCCATCCGAGGCCAGTAGAAATGGGCAGAGAGCCTCTGCTTAGTCTTCTTGGTACCAAGATGACCAGCCAAGGGCACCTCATGCGCCAACTGCAGTAGGAAGGGCCTGTAAACCTGGGGTACCACCAAACTCTTGAGGGCACCAGGTTCAGGCTTAGTGGGCTCACTAACAAGGAGCTCACCCTCCCAATAAATCCGGAAAGTCCTAGGCACTTCTCCTTGTGCCTGGGACAGGGCCTGTTTCCTCAGACCCTCGAGAGAGGGACACTCTCTCTGTCCTTTACAGAAGTCTGCCCGGGAGGGTCCCCCTTCAGCTAACAAGCATTGAAGATCGGGATGATCCTCCGTGTTGAGAACCTCTCCCACAGGAGAGTCTTCTGGCTCTTCTCCCACAGGAGTTGAGACAGGGTTTACCACTGGACCCAGCCCATCCGGAGCATGGATCCCAATGGGTGCTGTAGGAACAGCAGGAAGAGGAGCTCCCTCCACAGAGGTGGCCTTCTTGCTCTTCCTTCGTCTTGCCTTAGGCGGCGCCTTCGGCTCGGGTACCTGACTCACAGCCAGACCAGGTGTCACCTGTGACCTAGTGACCGCAGCAGTCATGGGAAGACCATCCGTGATCAACCCCAACTCTACTAGATCGTTACCTAACAGAATGTTAGAAGGGACATTGTCCCGAACCAGGACAGGAAGCTTTGCTGTCTTGTCTCCAATTACGAGCGTGACTCGGGCTACAGGTGATAATTTGTGAGGCCCACCAGCTAACCTGGTGGTTCTCAGAGGAGCATCTACATAGTCCTCTGGCTTGAGCAGGGTCCTGTCCACCATTGTCATGCTTGCCCCAGTGTCTCTCAAACCAGTAGAAGGCTGGCCATTCAGGAGGACACTTCTCAAAAATCTACGGGTGTTCTGTGGGATAGTCGCCAGTACTTCCGCGTACTGGTCCCAGGCTCCAAGGGACACTAAGGAAATCTCTACGGGAGCATCAAAAGTGATCCCTGTAGAGGAGGGGAGGGCAGTGGCCTCCACCTCAGACATGGGGTAAGGGTAGGTCAGGCTGACAGCCTGTACTCCGAGTGCCTTACCTTTACACATGGAGTCACCCCTTTTGTGATCCAGAGCCCCACAGTCCCAACAAGTGCCGGGAGTGCGGGGTACGGTACTGGAACCACCGGGAGCCTGCTTTGCAGCAGGTGGACCACTACTCTTATTCCCACCCACAGATGACTTATCCCCACTAGGTTTTTGGGTCTTAGGAGAGGAGGGTTTAGGTTTATTCAACTGTGACTGCTTTTGGGACTCCACAGCTTTCTGAGAGGCCCCCTTTTCTTTGTCCTTGTCCTTCCCACTGGAGTCCTTAGGGGACACCCGGTGGGAGACCCACTTGTCAGCCAACCTAGCCAGCTTAAAGGTATCTAAAATGTTCTGGTCAGCAACATACTGACGCAGCTCCGGTGAACAGGCTTCAGAAAAATGCTCAAAAAACAACAGGTGGGATAATTCAACAAAAGTTTTCACCTTGTAACCATCAATCCACCCCATCATATTCATGTGCGCAGCACTCACCCAGTCAACCCAAGACACATTCTCTCTTTTCTTAAAATCCCTGAACCTTTTAAGGTATTGGGTAGTCGTCTTGCCAAACTTGGCAATCAAAGCAGATTTCATACACTCATACTGACCCCTTTCTTCCACACTTATCTTCAGAATACAGTCATATCCAGTTTGAGGCACTCTGCTTAGCAAACACTTAGCCCAATCTCTTTTGTCAACATCATGAATTGCACAAGCCATTTCAAACGCTTCAATCTATTGGAGGATATCAGAACCCTCCGAAAACACACCAACCAAATCCTTCATAAATTTAGTTGCTGGGGACCTGACACTCTCACTGGGTTTTGCTGAAGTCTCCACTCGAGCTTTCTCTAGCTGGATTCTCTGACATTCAGTGTCCTTGTCTTTGAGTTAAAGATCCCTATTCTTGAGTTCAAGATCCCTATTCTTGAGCTCCACTTGTTGCGCAA
Source organism: Ambystoma mexicanum (assembly GCF_040938575.1). Taxonomy (NCBI): domain Eukaryota; kingdom Metazoa; phylum Chordata; class Amphibia; order Caudata; family Ambystomatidae; genus Ambystoma; species Ambystoma mexicanum. The sequence continues at coordinate 624,485,171 of NC_090936.1, forward strand.
GCTCCTCTTTCTGAAGCTCAGCATCTATTTCCAACTTGCGATATTCAAAGGCCAATTTCATCCTTAATAACTCAAGTGCCAAGGTATTGCTGGGGTTCGGAACAGAGGCAGCAGGAATGGCGGCATTCCCAGAAACAGATTCAGTAGAAACCCCAGGGGCAGAGTCCTCATTGGTTGCATTCCCCCCCTCATCAAGAGTTTCACCATCGGTCTGGTAGTCCACCAGGGCAGCTATCAGCTCAGCCCTAGACTTATCCACAAAGTCTAACTCCCTGGCTTCACAAGCACTCTGGAGAGCCTCTAAACTCATCCGAGTCAATTTACCATTCGCAATAGACTCCATTGCTTGTAATGCAGTTATTTTGTACACACCCAAACCTTAATCGAATAAAGTGCAGATATTTTGTAAGTGGCACGGTTATACACTGATTCTTAAAACCATATGCATCCCACCGCTGCCACCAGTGAAAAGACTGGTAGGGGGTGTCTGTACTTCCGCTCTCTATATGGTAGAGGGGAGGCACAGGAGACCCCAGCCAAGATTCTCTATAAAGTAGCAATGGATGAGCAATCAAGGCCTAGCTTCTCAGGAGGTGATGCAGGCTGGTTCTTAAGTACTGTTACACATCACCGCAAGTGGTCCCTATGGGCTCGGACCCGCTTGTGCGGTGCCTTGACTACACATCCCGCTGTGCGGGAAGTTTCCTGTTCTCCTCATCCGGCTAGTAGCTGTCTAGTTGTTGCACGCTCCCTTGTCGTGCGAACAGGCGATCACGTGCTGCATGGAGATCATGTGACCCTTTATACGGAAACCAAGCGACCGGCACTTTGCGTCGCTTCTGCCTCTGGCGCTCCGTGAGTTTGCTTCTGGATTTCTCTCTCTCTCCTAAAACTCATTTTTCTCTCAAACTAACAGTTCTGACTTACCTGTATTTACGATCCTCTGCAGAGCCGTCTCTCCGGTTTCGCTATTCCCGCTAATCCCGCTCGCAGCCGGTTCCACGGATCTCTCTCCATTGATTCCCGTCTCTGCCTTCCCTCCAGCTGAGTAAGTTTCCCAATCTTTAGGGGTTCTCGTGCCTCTACCCTAGTTTCTTATTCCCGTCTATCCCTATCTAGATTCTCCCGAAGCTCTTCTACTCCACGAAGCTCCGGATAATCACTCCCGATCCATCTTCGGATGGTGAGAAGCTTACCATTACCTCCTAATTTCTCTTCTTACCTGGCTCTCTCCTCTAAACCTTCTCCCCTGTTTTTTCCCCTTGTTCAACTCTGCAGACCAGATTCCCGGGGTTATTCTTGAGGGTTCCTGCCGGAGCCATCCAATCCACTGCCTTCTACCGGACCATCTCGAGTGGAAGTCGTCCAGGGTTTTCTTCCCATTTGAGGGTTTCCCTGGGAGTCCTGTCTCCTCACCCGGGTTACTTTACCTCGGGCGGAGGTGTCAGGATTTGTTCCGGGAAATCTTCCTATCTGCTTTGGGTCTTCCAGTTGGAGTCTTCGAGAGCCAAGGTGAGCGGGTATGGTTTAGTACCTCTGTGTGCCCAATCTACAACTTACACTCATTGTGAATTGACAGTAAGCGACGCCCTAAAAATATTACCAGTATCACTCTTGGCAATCGTTATTCCAAATGGAACAACAAATGCAGCAGTTAATGGCGGCCATGCAGGCCATGTTATTAGAAGTCCAATCTCTGAAACAAGATAATGCTCAACTACGTCATCAAGTAGACAGAGTGTTTTCCGATACCCCCCCGTCATCCGTGCATTCCCTTATGTACGATGGTGACCCTTACAGATTAAAAGAATTTCTTGACAGTTGTACCGTCCAATTTACATTGAAAACCCGCTTTTTTCCGACCGACAAAGATAAGGTTGGCTATCTGATTTCACGTCTTTCTGGGCCAGCCTTAGCTTGGGCAACCCCTCTAGTTACGTCCAACAATGTGATTCTCGATTCTTACGCTGCTTTTACTAACAGCCTCAAAACCATGTTTGGAAGAAAGGAGATAGCAGTTGCCACACAAGAATGCCTTCTAGATCTCAAACAAGGGAACAAAGAACTACTCTGGTAAATCACTCAGTTCAAACAACTCTCCTCTGAACTAGGATGGCCGGATGAAGGACTACTTACATTATTTCGGAGAGGTCTTACAGACGAACTCAAAGATGAGTTCTCGAAAGTTCCTCGTCCTGCTAATCTGGCCGACATGATCACCCTAACCATGCAAATTGATTACCGTATGCATGAAAGGACATATGAAAAGAAGAAAGGGAAAGGAACAACACGACTTCAGTTGGATCATTCCCATTCTCTTCAAAAAATTCTGTCTTCAACTGAAGAACCCATGCAAATTGGGACCATCCGTGGACCCATTACGGCTGCCGAAAGGGAGAGGAGAAAGTTATTGAAACTATGTATGTATTGTGGATCTTCGGCTCATGTGTTGAAAGATTGTCATCTGGTTCCCCCTCGCCGCCCTTCTTTCCCTAAATCGGGAAACTCCAAAGCCTTACCGTTAGGGGAAGACCGGTAAGTGCCCAACAACATTCTTCCCCGTATGTGACCAGTATGTCTCTTGACGATTCTCTCACCAACCAGTCCATGGTGGTCGTCTCTCTTTCCATCCAGTTGTCAGAAAGAACTATCCCAGGTATTCCGGCGCTAATTGACTGTGGAGCAGCCGGTAATTACGTCGATGTGGAGTGGGCAAAGGTGCACAGTATCTCTCAGGTACCAAAGACGTTGATAACTCCTATACAGGGAGTTGATGGTACACCTTTGAGTTCCGGACCTGTTAAAGAACAAACTATCCCACTTATCTGTTCTATCTCGGGTCATAAGGAAATGTTGGTTTTTGATGTCATAAGGACTGCCCACTACCCAATCATCCTTGGACTCCCTTGGCTACGATTACATAATCCGTTCATAAATTGGACTGCTGGTATTTTGTTTTTAGGATCGGACTATTGCTTCCATCACTGCCTTTCTCATGATTCAGTAGGAATCCGAATACCTTCGGATCAGACACTCAAACCCGCTGTATTCTCCATCAATCAACTTGAGATTCCTGACTGTCATCTACCCTACCGATCCATGTTTGATAATCCGGAATTTCCTACTCTACCTCCTCATCGAAGAGATGACTGCCATATTGATCTGCTTCCCGATCAACCCATACCTTTTGGCCGTATGTATGTTCTTTCTCAAAGAGAAAAGGCCGTATTGAAGGACTACCTGCAAACCCATTTGCGGAATGGTCTTATTTCTGAGTCAGTGTCTCCTGCAGGGGCATCACTCTTCTTCATTCCCAAAAAAGATTCAGAAGAGCTCCGTCCCTGTATAGATTATCGTGGTCTCAACAAGATTACTACCGCTGACAAGTATCCAATGCCACTCATCACTGACATTGTGGAAGCCGTTAGAGGGGCTTCATGGTATACCAAGTTAGATCTTTGTGGTGCATATCATCTCATCCGTATCGCACCCGGAGACGAGTGGAAGACCGCTTTCCGCACTCCTTTCGGACATTATGAATACCACGTAATGCCATTCGGGTTAGTGAATGCTCCAGCAGTATTCCAGAGATTTATGGATCACTTATTCGCAGACGTATTATTCCGGTATGTGATCATCTATCTCGATGATATTCTCGTATACTCCAACAACCAGGACGAACACATCCATCATGTTAATACTGTACTCGAACGCCTTCAATCCAATCATCTATACTGCAAGGCATCTAAGTGTGAATTCCACCAAAGACAGGTCACATATTTAGGCTTTGTTCTATCGTCCCAGGGAACCGCCATGGACACAAGAAAGATCTCTGCAGTGGTGGAATGGCCCAGTCCAACAGGAATAAAAGACATACAGAGGTTTCTGGGATTCACCAATTTTTATCGTAAATTCATTCCATCCTTCTCTGAAATCATCCTTCCCTTGACTCGCCTTCTCAAGAAAGGTGTCTCATTTGTCTGGGATGAAGCAGCCCAGAAAGCATTTGATATTCTGAAGAAGCTGTTTACATCCGAGACCGTTTTGATCAATCCGGATCAATCTAAACAATTCATAGTTGAAACAGATGCTTCCCAAAATGCATTAGGAGCTGTGCTCCTACAGTCCTCTGCGCATGGCGAGGAGAGACCAGTGGCATACCTATCCAAAACGTTTAGTTCTGTTGAAACAAATTATTCGGTACTTGAGAAGGAACTGTTGGCCATCAAAAGCGCCTTTGAGGAATGGAGACATTTGCTTTTGGGTTCCCCCTTTCCAGTCTTGGTGCGTACGGACCACCAAAACCTCAAGGTTCTTCAAAACGCTTACACCACTAACAGCAGGCAAGCGCGTTGGGCATATTTTTTTTTACCCTATCGGATAGAGTTTGTTTACTGGCCTGGCAGACATAATCTCAGAGCTGATGCGTTATCCCGCAAGGATTCCCCGGCTTCTTCCTTTTGTCCGGAAAGGATGTTTCCCAACGCTAGTTTTATCGCAGTACTTACCGATTTCCTTCAAGAGATACGATCAGCCTCCAGACTTAATAAAACGCTCTGTGAAGACCTGGCATCCCTTCATCACCTATCCAAGGAAGCGGAGTATTACTTTCATGGTACTCAGGTTTTGATTCCGATTCCTTCATTACAACTGGAGGTGTTAGAATTTTGTCATGATTCACGCGCTGCTGGACATAGAGGAGTCCTTCCCACTTTGGAGCTCATCCAGCGGCATTTTTGGTGGCCGAATTTGAGATCTGATGTCCGGGACTATGTTGCTGCCTGCAGGATTTGTGCTCATGCTAAGGCTCCTCGTTCACCCCCATTAGGGCTGCTAGCGAGAATGCCTATTCCGGAACGTCCTTGGCAGATAATCTTGACTGATTTTGTTTCTGATCTGCCACCATCGGCGAAGATGACTACTATCATGGTCACGATCGATTACTTCACAAAGTTGGCGCACTTTACCCCTTTGCGAAAGCTACCCAGTGCTCCATTCATGGCCAGGATATTTCTCTCTGAAATCTTTTCTCGCCATGGCCTACCAGAGACGATTTTGTCAGATAGAGGTCCTCAGTATACCTCTCTCTATTGGCAACAGATCTGTCACATTTTGGGGGTAAAACGGGCCCTTTCGTCTGGATTCCATCCCCAGACAAATGGTCAAACAGAACGATTGAACCAGACTCTCGAGGGATACTTACGGTGCTTCATTTCTGCAGCTCAAGACAACTGGGTGGAACTACTTCCGTTTGCAGAATTTGCATACAACAATTCTCTGCATTCTGCTCTCCAATCCACTCCCTTCTTTTGTACCTATGGGTATCACCCTTCTTTTGCTCCATCTGTGTCTCCCTCTGGATCTGGCTGTCCAGGTATAGACTCCCTGGTTGCGGATATCCACAAAGGGCAGAAGATTGCCAGACAGTCGTTAAAGAAGGCTCAGGATCGAGCTAAGAAATATGCTGATCGTCATCGTCATGATATTAAGGACTTAACCGTTGGGGATTCCGTCTGGTTGTCTTCCAGATTTCTTCCCCGTCGTTTGGTCCCATCCAAATTGTCTCCCAAATACTTTGGTCCTTTTCAAGTCCTCTCCAAGATCGGATCTGCTGCTGTTCGTCTTGCCTTACCTGCTTCCTGATCTCGGATTCATCCAGTCTTTCACCTGTCCCAGATCAAGCCAGTAGTGCAGGACCGTTTTCATCGTGATGGGGAATCCCTACCACCTCCAGTTCTCACTGACGATGGTCCAGAATATGAGGTTGCGGCTATCTGTGACTCACAAATTCATCGGGGTCGCTTACAGTTTCTTATTGACTGGAAGGGTTATTCTCCTGCTGAGAGAACTTGGGAGCTTGCCTCTGGGGTTCATGCTTCTCGTCTTGTACGGCGTTTTTTCCTACTTCATCCGGGTAAACCCGGGGCGCCCTCCCGGAGGAGGGGGCATACTGTTACACATCACCGCAAGTGGTCCCTATGGGCTCGGACCCGCTTGTGCGGTGCCTTGACTACACATCCCGCTGTGCGGGAAGTTTCCTGTTCTCCTCATCCGGCTAGTAGCTGTCTAGTTGTTGCACGCTCCCTTGCCGTGCGAACAGGCGATCACGTGCTGCATGGAGATCATGTGACCCTTTATACGGAAACCAAGCGACCGGCACTTTGCGTCGCTTCTGCCTTTGGCGCTCCGTGAGTTCGCTTCTGGATTTCTCTCTCTCTCCTAAAACTCATTTTTCTCTCAAACTAACAGTTCTGACTTACCTGTATTTACGATCCTCTGCAGAGCCGTCTCTCCGGTTTCGCTATTCCCGCTAATCCCGCTCGCAGCCGGTTCCACGGATCTCTCTCCATTGATTCCCGTCTCTGCCTTCCCTCCAGCTGAGTAAGTTTCCCAATCTTTAGGGGTTCTCGTGCCTCTACCCTAGTTTCTTATTCCCGTCTATCCCTATCTAGATTCTCCCGAAGCTCTTCTACTCCACGAAGCTCCGGATAATCACTCCCGATCCATCTTCGGATGGTGAGAAGCTTACCATTACCTCCTAATTTCTCTTCTTACCTGGCTCTCTCCTCTAAACCTTCTCCCCTGTTTTTTCCCCTTGTTCAACTCTGCAGACCAGATTCCCGGGGTTATTCTTGAGGGTTCCTGCCAGAGCCATCCAATCCACTGCCTTCTACCGGACCATCTCGAGTGGAAGTCGTCCAGGGTTTTCTTCCCATTGAGGGTTTCCCTGGGAGTCCTGTCTCCTCACCCGGGTTACTTTACCTCGGGCGGAGGTGTCAGGATTTGTTCCGGGAAATCTTCCTATCTGCTTTGGGTCTTCCAGTTGGAGTCTTCGAGAGCCAATGTGAGCGGGTATGGTTTAGTACCTCTGTGTGCCCAATCTACAACTTACACTCATTGTGAATTGACAAGTACAGTGTAGTCCCCGAATCCCCACAAAGGAATGTCTAACACTGTATTACTGAAAACACAGTCTTTAAATAATTAATATTCAAGGGTATGTACACGATCACAATAACGCACTTTGTACTTGGAAGACAATAATGATAAATATATACAATTCTAAAGTGGTACCACCAATGTTATCAAATCTCATTAAAGTGCATCAACTGTACGGTTAAAATGTCACACAGATTAATAACGAGGAAACCAGCAATAGAGATAGGAAGGAACGCAAGATGGTTGAAACATTAGGCAGAATACTGGCCCCGTACCCTAAACACAGTTCTGTGTGGAGATCCCCCCACCTGGGCAACCTGTAAAATAAGATATATCGCACAAGCCCAGTCCATATGTTCAATAGTCTCACTTCTTCCTATTAAGGTTTTTTACCCCCCCAATGTACCTGGTGGAGTAGAGTTCTCTGACGATGCGTCGACCGATCCTTGTTGAGTGCCTCCCTTTCAGGCGGGAGCCACGGATCGTCGAAAGGTGTCGGGAACTTGGCGTTCGGTGTCAAGGAATCGACGGCCCTTCTTGAGTGCCCTCCCTTTAAGGCGGGAGTCACGGGTCGTCGAACATCCGATGGTGAACAGGTGGAACTACAGCAGTGAAGTGGCAGCTTTGTTCCTAGCGGTGCTCGTCGACGACAGAGCGTTGGCGTCCTGCAAGGAAGAGGCGTGCTGGGCACCTCGGTGACAATAGTTCTGGACCGCAAAGAGATGATGAAGAACTGTGGCCCAGCAAGGGCGTCGAGTCGTCGGCGTCTCTGTGGTCTTTAGGTGGCGGGAAACCCACCAGTGGATGCTCCTCGGCACGTCGACGGTCGGGCCTTCTGCAGCGGGAGACATGCGGATGACGATGCAGGCGAGAGCGTCTGATGATCAATGAAAGTTCTTAAGCAAACGGGAGCACAGTGGCTCCGGTCGGCGACGGCGGTCGTTGACAGTGGTGGACAACAGTCTGAGTGCTTCTCCTTGGAGTTCCACAGCAGTCCCCGTATCGGGTCGGCAGCCTGTCGTAGGTCTGTCTAACAGGGAGCTTTGGCAAAGATCAGCTGTGCACGATGGTCCCTCGTAGCTCGGGAAGAGGGCACCTTACCAGGTCCTCTCTGGGTCAGTCCTTGAGGCACAGTAGCTTTCAGATTGTGAAGGAGAGCAACAGCAATTCTTCTCGTCCAGCAGGGCTTCAAGGTCAAGCGTCAGTTAATCCAGTTACTCGTCGTAGTGGACTTCAGTTTCTGAACACGATTCCTAGCAGTGAGAGGTCCCCAGGTATACTGTTGATCTCCCATTAATTCTGCTGGGTCACACTCAAGCATCCAATCACGACTACCGGCATTCATGCAAGCAGGCAGCCAATAGGGCACACGAGGTATTCAGGCCATTCAGTTCTCTCCAGACACTCACAACAAGTTAGGTGTATTGGGACAAGTACCGAGCCATTCAACACTCCAAGCTGCATTCATACCGGTTTAGGGCAAGGTTGTCTCAGTCATTGTGTCAACCACCAGATACTAGACACCCACAACACAGAATGCATATTCGTCACACACTCTATTCACCCAGGTCCCACCCACAGGAAGTACCCACAACATACATCACCGGGAAGGCTCCAGCTAGTCTGACCGGGCTTTCACAACAACACCATATATGGCATTTCCACCCAACAGCCAGTCAGGGGGAAGGGACAGAGTCAGGGCTTCCCAGGACTTTGGGAAAACAAGGTAATGGGTAATAGAAAGCAAGAGGCCATCGGGGCCATCTTGTTTTCCATCAGGAATCAACTGATCCCAATGGCAGGGCCGGGGTATCCCAAAATGGAGGATACTCCGCGCACCTGTCAGATTCAGCATGGAGCTGCCACCAGCCCATACCCTGTTCTGTGGGCCACCCACAGGTGCCCAAAAACATACACTAGGGGTACAGGGTTGTACCCCCACCCATGGGTTCCATAAGGGTATCCCACAGGTCCGTTCACCAAACCAAAAGAAAGAGAGCTGCACCGCCAGGAGTCCCACATGAACTCCTGCGCGGAAAACACGACAGAACACACGATAAAAAGCAGTAAAGGACAAGGATACGGAGGCCCTGTCCCTCCGATGCATTTCCAGCATCACAAACGGGACTGCGGATGGAGAGTGTTTTCATTGTCATAGGAGATGTTGCTTCTGCTGAAAATCTCTGAACATTGCATTGAGGTTTGGTTCAACATACCTGGATCTCTTTGCCACTCTGGAGAATGCCCATTTTCCATTGCTCTGCTCCAGGTTCCCGAGCAAAGGGGTTTGGGGTGGATGCAATTTCCTTAAAGTGGCCACAGGATCTTTTGTATGCATTTTCCCCCATTCCATTGACATTGGCAGCAGTGTGCAAACTCAAGGACAGCAAGTAAGTGATGATGTTGATGTCTCCATATTATCCCTGGAGATCTTGGTTCCCTTAAAGTGTTTCTATACTAATTTATAGATTTTGACAGGATATGAACAGTAGTTAAAGACTTACACCTCTGCTATTTTTGTGCATGTGCTATGTTTCTAAATGTGCTGATTTTAATTGTATTTGTGGAAATTGATGCATCTTATCAAATGAATACAAATGTGTTGTCATTTGTATAAAAGGCTATTGTATAACCAAATATATATAAAACATAACTTTAAAAACAATATTATTATAACCAGCAGTCATAATATTAATCTGGATCTGGGCTAGGTGCAGTTCGCCGGAAGACAAATCAGAATTATGAACAATTATGAACCGTGCCCTATCATTTCCCGCGTCCGGCTAACGATTGTAATAGCCACTGTCTCTCTTCTACAGACAGCACACAGCAGCAACATAGTCCTTTGCGGTAAATTGCAAAACGTTGCTAGTCTTAGATGTTTTTACACGAGGATGTGCTGAAAGAACCTCAAACCTTCGGCCATTTCGGAGTCAGGCATTCATACCAAAACCCCAGTCAAATCCAACTCCAAGGTTCATTGTATGTGACTTTTCCCCTGGACTACGTTTCCCGGCACTGCACTAAGAAGGTAGTGTCAGCCGTGACGTCGAACGGAAGTGGCAGAGCCCGGGCTTCCACTTATGCGCGCGAGCGCAGAGAGTCAGAGCCGGAGTTCTGTATTAAGACAAGATGGCAGGGCTGCCCCGTAGGATCATCAAGGTGAGGAGCGGCACCGGTGCAAGGGTGAAATTGTCAGTAAGGGTGCTTGTAAAGCAGACTCCGCCTTAATGTTGATTTGCGTTGGTCACGTTACTCTTCGCAATTTACATTTATGAAAGGTCCGCGGGCAGATGGGCGGGGGTGCGCGGTAAAATAGACCCCCCCCCCCTTCCAATGCAGCATGGTGCAGAAGGGGCTCGGGTATGAGGTCACAGGTCAAGCTGTAGCAGAAATTTTTTTTGTTCGTCTTGGGGTCCGCAGTGGGAGTGGCGTGAAGGGCTAGTGATCGTTCTAGCTTCTGCTGTGGTACGACAGAAGTGCAATGGTTTCGTTCGAGCAAGGAGTCTCGCGTGCTGATTTTTAGGCCTATCTCACGAGGGACAAGAGGAAACGGGCAGCAGGTGCCCGAGCAGTCGCCTTCCCCGCCCGGTTCGGCGCTCTCCGAGGCCATTTTGACAGTGACATTCGAGAGCGGCGGCGTTTGTGTTTTGAAGAGTGTCAAGCCCAGCCGTCAGGTGCACGTTTGACAATTGTAGCAGATTCCAGATGTAGGTCTTTAAAGCTGGTCCACTTTCAGCGTGTATAGTCCTAGTTTTGCTCGTAAACATTGCAGCTTAACTGGTCTATCGCTTATCCTGTACTCCATAAGCAGCGTGTGTCCGTATTTGGTATGTATCCATACTGTGGGACCATATTTAAACTATTTCTCCATTGTCGGTGAAGACCTACATAAAGTGTACCGACTCTTGGGGTCTACTCGGACCCTCCCCCAGGCATAGTAAATAAGCAGTATTTCAACCAGTTTCACACATGTTTAAGCGGTATTAAGATTGGTAGGGACTGGTGTACGTATGCCAGGCACGGTAGGAAGACCATCTTTAACAGGGAGACATTCCTATGGGCAGTCTGTTTCAGTAGTTTTTCTACTCTATTATATACATTGCAACACAGTAAATCTTTGCTCGAATGATCCATCTTCATGTCCACGTATTAAAATATATCTATGGATCACGCAGTTTGAGAATCGTTTTTTTACCTCCTCACCAGGAACATACAAAGATTTAGTCTGATTTTAGGGTGACCAGATTTTCAATACAAAAAACCTAGACGGCCAACAACATACAGGGACTACTCCCCTCCATCTCACAGTATTTCTAGCACTGCTCCTGCATGTAGCTTGTCAGTTTTGACAGTGGATATAAGTAAACGGAGCTTTTTGCTCCGCTACATGTATTATATATGCCTTGCTGTCCATTTGTTTATCAACGGGTCTGGTGGCATAATCTCAGTGTGAGGCTGAAAGGTTTGAAATTGAGGGGAGCTGGGAGCCATTAAGCTCCTGCTTGTAGCTTAGAAGAGCCTGGTTAGTTGGACACCAACAGCTACCAGGAACTACTTTGGCTCCCCAGGTCAACTGATGCAAACGAACACACCTATGTGAATTTAACCGTGTGCATTTTGGACAATTTTTTAAAAATAAACATTAGGATGCATCTATACAACATTTAAAGCATAAGGATTCGTAAATAATAAATTAGATTTTACGTCCTATAATAATAATTTTGCATTTATATTGCGCTATGAACCCTCGAGTATCTGAGCGCTGCTTATTACCCACGGTGTGTGGTGCTCATTTATTGACCTTGGAAGGATGAAAGGCTGAGTTTGGCCCTACCGGGATTCGAACATGCCATCAGCACGCTCTGCACAGATATCAAAGCGAGCACTCTACTCGCTGTGCTATCGGACCGGTTAGATTCTACTAATCTAACTTATGTGGAAGTTAGATTTGTGGGACGCAATGGACTAGCTCTACATTCCCCAGTTTTGGCTCCAGGTCACTGGTTAATCATGGATACCCAGGAGCTGCTTTTAGCTCCTGCTTATCCCATCTTAATTTCGAGCCCTGCACTAGCTACCTGTAAGGTTGGGGGTTCTAGCTCCTCCTGTAACATCAATATTCTGAGTGTAGTGTATTGTTTACTTATTGTTGCCTACTCTCCCTTTCCCCAAAACCGGGACAGGGTTTTTAAATTAAAACAACTTGGGACGGAGGACAGAATTCCCGGAATTCTGGTCACCCTACTAATTTATACGTATCCTTACATTTTCTCTACCATGTGTGCAAAAGTTCTCTACACCGAGAGAGCTTACCTTTTGGACTCATTGCCAAATTTACTTCAAGATCCATTGACCAGGTGCCCCCTAGTGAGTACAAAAAAACAAGCAGGGGCGCTTGGGTTTACATTTTTCTCCATGCATTAAAGTGGTCTTGTATAGTGCAACCTGTGATAATTTGATGGCCTCTTGGCTCTTTCCCCTTTATGGGAGTTGTGAGAAAGTTATGGGTAGGAAAGGAAGAAAGGTAAAACCTTTTTAGATTTTGAGTACAGGCTATAGGAACACGTTTTGCCCAGATTAATTTATAATTTGCAAAAATCTTTAAAGACATTTTAATTACACACATTAACAGTGAAATAAAAACTTCAACCATTGAGCTGCCAACATATCCTTCAATGAAAAAGCTTCCATATTTTAAGATACTTTTTTTTTTGTTTCACGCTGAAGGTCTGAAATTTAGCTGTTTTGACTGTTCTATAATTTAGTTTTGTATACCAAAATGCCAGCACTTTGTTTCAATAGCGTTATTGACTCATTTGGCAGTCAACAATGGTCGGTAAAATTATGTAGTCTTGCTTTGGTCAGGACTGTAAACTTCCAAATTGTAAATTAAACTTAAATGCAGCCAATGATACCACAGTACTTGGGAGTGTAATCCTGACCGGCAATTGGGATGCATGGCATCAAGTGACATTTTTTTTCACAAAACATCTAACTTCTGCATATTTGTATTGTTAGATCTTGATTTTAGGCATTTATTTTTTAATGGATGAACTTTGTCGTTTTTATTGCAATTTTATTATGCATCAAAATGGAAGTGTCTTTGGTCTTTGTGCTGTTTTTGATGTTTTGTGAAAAGCTCATTGAAAGCACATTTTTAAAAAAATGAGCGTAACTGCAAGGTAGCACTCGGGGGCTTTATTAGAAAGGTGAAGATACTGGGATCGGAGAGATCATACAGTAACATAAGGGAGAGGAGAGAGATGCAGGAGCAAGTCCATTTCAGCATTTGAATACGACACACAGAAAATGAAAAGGAGTCAAAAGGATGAAGGGAGATTGAGAAGAGCGGGAGTGGTTGAAAAAGAAGGCAGACAGCAGAATTGGGAGAGCGGGATTGGACTAGAAGAATAAGCTGTCACTGATTCTCTGGAGCGAAGCTTCTCTTACGTGGCCACGAAAAGGCAGGTGCTACCTGACTGCGGGTGGCTATCTGCGGGATGATCGCGTAGGGGAGAACAAACTCCAGCGAGACAGGAAAACACTGAATCAAAATAAACCTTCAGATGTGTGCCTTTGCAACATGCCTGTATTGCTTATTGGGGATGCAGATAAAGATTTCTTGACCAACGACCTTATTTACACCTTCCTCAACGCCCTTTCTTTAGTACTGAGACAAGGAAGAGGGATAGAACAATGATGACCAGAAGCAGTAAGCCAATGCAGCGTTCTAGTCTTTGCAAAGTGTTAACTAATGCCTGGAAGTTTAAAACTCACACGGTTGCACAGATTGCGAGTGCGAGGCAGAGACAGCAGCGGAACATCGTTTGTGCGGATGCTGCACACTGTGGAAGGCAGCATGGAGGCTGGTGAGAATGGTCTACAGAGAGAACCAGCCTAGAGAAGCTCACCGCTTTATTGCTATAGGCAGCTGGAGCTGCCAGAAGCAAAGAAAAATAAAGTGGAAGCCAATCGGCTAACTGAGCTTTAACCAAGTCTATGCAAAAAAGCACGAGTATACACACCCATAGCACTCAAGGGGGTTAAAGAAAGAGTCAGTGACCCAATACTGGAAAAGCATTATTTCCTGGAGAAAGAGTGAGTGGAGAACAGAAAAGCCCTGCCAGGGTAGTGAACCAGCAAACAGTGAGTTTGAGACTTACACCCATGTCAGGACATAAAGCCCTGGCAGGAGAGTAAAACAGGCACTCTGCGAGTCTGTGACCCGCACCCAAGAAACAGAACTGTTATCCTGGCAGAAGAGTAAACCAGGGGTAAGAAAAGAAGTAAACCTGAAACCATGAACATTGAGAACGAATACAAAAGGGAAGACCCATACCCCTTTTAAGGATCAGTGATAAAGTCGCAATACCCTGGCAGGTGAGTACATGAGGGGTAAAAAGAGGATGTGGAGAATCCAATGGTATTGCCCCCAGGAACCTTGTCTGGGACCCTTCTCATGTGGCCAGGGGAAGGCAGGTGCTCTCTGATCCCGACCCGGGGGGTGGTGTACTGTGAGAGAATGATGGGGGGGGGGGTATGGGAGGGGGGGGTCGGAGCAGGAAGACTGGGAGAAACCTCTTTGAACTTCCCCAATAACCCTGCCCCTTTGATGGCTTTTTACTATCTTAAAGAAGTAGAAAAATCAAATTTCTATACAATGGATTGCATGCCCCCTCTATCCTTCCGGGACTGTGAAGAAGTCGCAGGCAGGCAGTAGTCAAGCCCAGGCAAGAAGGTCTAATAGCTTTTGGAAAGGTCAAGCAATTAGTCCTAAGGGCCTGTACCTGAAGTCAATGAACCCAACTGAGAGGCATAAAAGGCTACAGCAGGAGGGAGCAGTAGAAAGAAGCTGGCGCATGAGCTGGAAGTTCACAAGGGAGTGTAGTATGACCACGGAAGAGATGCCAGAGCAGATTTCACCTGCAGGCTCCGAGTTGGTTCTGTGCTCATAAACCCTGTTTGGTTGTGGTAGCAATGGAAGGGACTGGGAGAAACTGGCAGTTTTTCCAGGTGCGCCTTATTGCTGTGAATGCAGAGCTGAAGTCGTGCATCTACCCAAGGCCAGTGTGCAGAAGCAAGCCATAGGAAGCTGGAGAGTGGAAGACACTTCTTTGATGAGGAAGGACCAGAGACACCTGTGCAGCAGAGGGCTTTGGGTCCCAAGAATCCCCTTAGCAGTAGAAGAAATTAAGTTTGGATGCAGCCGCTGTGATTGTGGAGTCGGTGAAAGACGCTCCGGACTCCGTATCAGGAGAACCAAAGTTGCTCGTAGATGTAAGTCATTTTAACAAGGGAATTGTATAACACACTTGCACCAACAAAGTAAAAGCACTTGCATGTAGAAAACGTTTCTAGTTTCCCCATTGTTAAGAATAAACTGTTGCCGAATGGTCGCGTGTCTCCTATTAAAGAGGAGAAAGTTGCTGGTAAGCCGTATGAACTAAAAGCTGACTTGCCTGCATTGTTACAACATAAGGAAGAGGTTGCGCATATGAACGTGTTTCCCAAGTTCTTCTGATGGCATAACACTGTTAGAAAAGAAGGAATGCACATCTTTAAAGTGGCAGTTTTATCATTTAAACTAAATCACATGTGCCTGATTTAATTTCTTTTGAGAATTTGAGTGCTTGTAACAGTCTGAACACTAATGTAGCAGTTGCTAAAGCTAAGAGAACAAGTATTACCCAAGCCAGTAGACCCAACCTATTTGTTAAATTCAAACCAGCTCATTTAAGAACTGCAACTCATTGTTATGAAGTTGTCAAAAACCCTGAGACTTCTGATACAAGGTTACCCAAGGCTCGAAGAGTGACAAAGCTTTGGCGTAACTATTGGAGACAGGAGGGTGAATATGAAGCTGGGAAAGGGAGCTGGGTACTTGTTAAAGAAGCTCATTTTTAAATCTGTAGAGCTGAGACTTCAAGCAAAAGATGCAGTCTTGTGGTAGCTGCAAGACAAAGTCTGTTTAGTCTTTTTTATTTTTATTTTTTAACCCCTTACCCCTACACCATGTCTATTTATTTTTCAATATTTTGTTTGTTTTAATTTCATTCGTTAAATCGCTGCATACCCTTGCCCACCTCTAGAGGTTGAAGTCCTAAATCACAGTAGCATCAGTAAAACTGTGGTTGTCAATACCTTTGTCAGATCATAAATATTTTGTAGTAGAAGTGCATTGTGGGACAAGTCTACTCCCAGAGTGTCAGTAGTAGAAGGGAATTGCTATAGAGGGCAAACCCTGAGAAGAAGCATCCTATTAAAACTTTATTTTTCCAGGATGGTTACAACATATTAATACAGGCATTACAAACGCCAAGTACAGTTCACTTGTGCTCTTGTGTAGGCTGCAACATTACTGCTCACTTAACCCATTGGCCCCCGCATCTGTCAAGGATGCGTCTTGTCTGTTCAGCAGGTAGTGGTGAAATGGGGCCTATATGTCTTTGGGTCTATTGGTGGCCACAACCTATGAGATTTAGAGCTCCTCACATTCATTGATATATGGAAGATCTTTAATCCATGCCTGCACCGTAGCAGCCACCTTTGCCTTCCAGTTTTTGAGGATATTGCGTTTTGCTAATGCCCCTGCGACTGAACAACCTGTGTCTTAATGGATACCTTTCCAATATCATCTAGGAGATGCTTCAGTGGAGTGGCGGGGATGTGAAAATCCAGTATATTGCGAAGTGTGTCTGCTACCCCCACCCAGAACTGGAAAATGGCTGCACAGTCCCAATACATGTGGAATGAGTTGGCTTCAGAGCTTTGCACTTTGGACAGGAGACCTTCTGGTTACATTTTGCCATTTTCTTACTTATGAAGTGGAGGTGGTTCAGGATTTTGAATTGAATCAGCCTGAGGTTTGCATTAAGGGAGACTATAGCGCAACCATTGCGTGTCAATTATTGTCGTACCCAGATCACTTCACCATTTCAATTTCATTACATTGTCTGATGGGTAGTGGGACGGTGTCACTTTATACACCCTGGATGTGCCATCCTTGACCCTGTCCTGGGTTATGATGACTAATATGAATGGGTGGGTAAACGGCTCGGATGGAAATGAGGGCCGCCTGTGTCCGAACACACCTTTCATCTGATGGTATTGTGGTGTGATGAGACCGCGGTCTATTTTATCCTGTACCTCTCCCAGTGTTGCATGTTCCAGTGGGGAACATATCACCCACAGTCAGTTGCTAGTGTTGTACCAAATGTGGGGGCAAATTTGGGACAGTGCCAGAGTGGCGTTATATGGTTCAGTGCTTCCCACCCTCTTAAATAGTCTGGCACCTTGCAAGCAACTGGGTCAACGTGATCTTACCATATACCCTAGCAAATAACATGAAGCATATGTCAATGGGAGAGGCTGTGTATTTCTCCACCTGTATGTGGGCATATTTTTCAGTGTTGTTGAAACAATAAATGGTGTTTGTGCAGCATTGTAGTATAATTCTAAATCGGGGGCTGCAAGGCCGCCAGTGTCATACCTTTTGCACAATTTAGCCCAGCTCCTTCTCGCCTCTAACCCCACATAGCCCCCCTCCAGACAAAATTGGATGTTGTCTACCACGGCTTAGTGAAAAAGGCATTACCTGGCCAAATTGATATGTTACTGAAGAGATGCAGTAGTTTTGGTATCGCTCCCATTTTCAGCAAAGCTATTCGGCCATACACTGAAATGGGTAATTTGCTCCAGATTTTCGGTTTCCAGCTGTGATGTATGGTTCATAATAGGCTCCGATAAGATTTTGCCGGTCAGTGGCCAGTATAATCCCTAAGTAATGGTAGGAGCATGGTGACCACCAAAAACCTGACATTGCACCCATCTGTGTAGTCCCCTGGGTCAGTGGGATTATTTCTGATTTGATCGGGTTGACTCTATATCCAGACTATTTGGAGAATTCGTTTATATCTGACATGACCTGGGACAGGTTGATTTCTGGGTCTGTGATATATAACAGGGTATCGTCTGCGTATAACGATATTGATGGGGGGGGAGGGCACGTATCGGGACACCTCGACATGTGTGTCTGTAACGTATTAATGCTGCCATGCCTTCTATAGTGAGGGCGTAAATAAGGGGAGACAATGGGCATCCCTGCCGGATGTGAGGATGTGATTTGTTTTGACCCTGGCACTTGGATCCTTGTATATGAGTTGTATAAAGCCTATGAACTGGGGTCTGAATCTCATGATGCCTACCCCCGGGCATCTGGACCAAGCCCATCAGCCCCGGGAGCCGGCATCCAGGTGTTTACTAAAAACCCAGCAGCCCCGGCTAGGGGCTGTCTGGGTACAGTCCTGGCGCCATTGGCACCAGGCTCATGTACATTACTTAACTCATGCAGACCATGCTGCAATGAAGTCAAGCCAACGTGAGGCCTGAATGGGACTACTTTACTTCAGGGACTATTTTTTACTCGGGTGTGGTTCTGGGGGAACTTCCTTACCTGGGACTACTTTGAAGGCTATTTAAACCACACCCGAACAGCAGCGCATGCTTCGCGTTATTCTGCATCCAGCAGCGTAACGCTCACCGTGCCTGCAGTCAGCATCCAGTCTTCTGCCACGCCCGTCTCGAATCCAGAGCTGCTAGAAAAAGAGGAAAGAAGGAAAGGTCAGAACACAGACATTATTTTAATTCCTTACCAGATTCCGGATCCATAACGTCTTCGAACTTGGAAAGGACATTATTTCTGCACGCGTCGCATCGCCAGCTGCAGCGCCACGCCATACTCACCAGTCCTTGCAGCATTTTTCGATTCGGCTCTGCCTCCATCATTGTTCCCCGCCGAACTCCAGCATCTAGGGGACAAAAGAAATATAAGGTGAGCCAACAGATACAATCTATTTTCACCCACCATAGACTTACCTGATTTACCACCGGAGGCATTATTTTAACATCCCGCAACTTCTTACGCCGCACCTGTAAGGAGAGATAAAACAACAAGTTAAATACACGCATCTTTTACCGGACAGTGTTGGGTAATACAGACTCTTGCCTGAACGCCATCAGCTGCCACAAGACAATCTTCTCTTGGACCCAGCTGCAACACAAGAAGGGAATGGGACAAGAGTGAACATCAGACATATTGAACTCTTTGAACTTTATACTTGCGGGTTCTCGCCAGGAACCTCAGAGTCAATATTCATCCGATACTCTTCCAACACCTTCGAACCAATGAAGTAACTGGTATCTACGCGCCCCTGCATTCCACGCAGGATGGAGAGCTCATCATTCAAAAACATAAGGTGAGATTACTGAAAGGGAATATCGGAGGTGATTAGTGGGGAGAACAGTGGGGTGCCATTACTAGAATCCACTGGTGGCTAAATCCCTTTCTCCACTTGCAGGAGAATACTTCTACGGGTCAAGCAGACGAGATTAGGCGGGACAGTCCAGTCTGTCATCTCTGCACTACGCTTCACGTTGGAGGAGACCGCAGCTGTCCGGGTCCGATCGATGCCCCTGTGGGAGCCAGGTGAGTGTAACACCGAACCCCAGTCGACCCAGCACGAAATACATCTACTTTCAAGATACAGAATTGAATGCTTTCTCAGCGTCGAGGAAGAGCGCTATCACGTTGCACTTGAGCTTTAGTTGGAAAATGATGGCAAATAGTCTGCAAAGGTTTAGAGAGGTGGATCTAGTAGGGATGAATCCCGACTGGTCGGGATGTACCAGTTGGGTCATGTGGGGTAATGTTTGCTACAGCCTTGACGAATACTTTAGCATCAGCATTTATCAGCAATAAGGGGCGTTGTGATGTAGCCTTGTGCGGAGGTTTGTTCGGTTTGAGTAGACTGTGATGACATCTTCCTTCATGGACAGGGGGGAATGTTCCAGTTGACAAAGCTTCCTCCCACACCGCCAATAATTTGGGTGCAGTTCTGAAATGTAGCACTTGTAGAGATCTCAGGAGACATTAGGCCTTCCATGCTGCAAGATCTTTTATCGCCTGTCCAATCTCCGCAAGCATTAGGGGGAGCTCCAATGATTCCCTAAACTCTTGTGTAAGTCTGGGAAGGGGAATCGACTTTATGTAATCTAGCTCGTGTGTGTAGTTAAACTGACTGAGTTTGTGTATAGAGATGTATAAACATCTACAAAGACGTTATTAACCGCCCAGTCCTCCGTGCAAGTTATCCCATCCCCTCCGACGATTATGGGTTTGATGTTGTATTCTGATTTGATTTGTTTGGCAAGTGTCTTGCTAGTCTTGTCCCCTCCTTCCCGTACCTCCTGGCCCTTTTTTGGTGAGTAATGTATAATATTTCGCGATCTGCCAGCCTCCTAAATTCATCATATCATTCCTTTAAGGGCGAGTAGTCTCCCCCTGGTGAAGAACATGTGCTTTTTCCAAGGAGCGCGGGTTGACTTGAGTACGCTGTAGTTCCGTTCTAATCGCCCTGCAATGCTGTCATGGATGTGTCCCTGTTCATCTGTGTGGGCCTGACTTGCTGCTGGTATGTCCTGGTGGCTCAGGTCAGCTTCCTCTGGGCTGTACGTATTTGAGAAGGCATCCATGGGGCCCTTTTTTGTTTTTCTTTTGCTCCGCATGTCATCACCACCCCCAGGAGACAAGTTACAAGTGAGGGCTTAGGCTGTGCGTTCCACTATGTGGCTGCTACAAGCTTACAATACCAGGGTATGTAGGGCAGCAGTTGTGTGCCATTGTTTCCCCTTTCTTCAGCTGGGGCTGTGTTGCGCAGGATGCGGTTACCCCCTGTAACACTCGATTTAATGTCAGAGCTGGAGATGATGGTGGTCGCGTAGGTTGAATACAGGGCTCTGGCGTCAGAAGCACTCAAAGATCCTGCTACGCCTGTTCCAACCCGCAGTGTGTGGCTCCCTGCGCTGCAACCTCAAAGCGTTGTAGTTTCTTGGGCAGACAGGCCAGACCGCGTACCTGTCACTGTCACAAGTACAGCAGTCTCTGTGGTGCCGGCGGTCGCAGTCCGCAGGGCCACGTAACGAAGAAGCCTTCGGTGGAAACTCTAATTTCCGACCATGTCCACCCGTACAGCTGAAGTCTGCTGCACACTGCATGACGCATCGCCCCCTGCAGCGGGCAGGATTGCTTGTATTTGGCGCGTTGACTGCACTGCTGCCACTGAACAGGCCAGCTGATGAAACGCTTAGGACAAACCGCAGCAGTATTCCCCCCCCCCCCCCCCGAAACGCACCCTGAATTCAAACCGAATCTGAAGAAATACTTTGTTGCTCGTTGGTTGCAGTCACTGGGTTGAGCAGTCCAGGCAATCCGCAGGATATCTGTTTCAGGATTTAATGTGCAGAGCTCCTGACTCAAATGGCAATTTTTGTCAGCGCACAACAGCGCCCTGAGAAGAAGCATCCTGACAAAGTTGTATCTGAAGACGCTGCAGAAGTTGCAAAAAGAAGTGGTTGTTAAATGGAAGTAATACTTTTGTCTTTACCCATCCTTTCCTGGAAGGAGGCTATGCAGGAATACCATTGGTGCTGTTGTCTTTTGTGAAACTTGGAAAGGGATCTTTACATCAAGCGAAGAAGGACTTGTTACCAGTGCGTTTTGTTTCTTTAGAACTTTTCAAGCCTTTAGCTCCAAGAAAGAGTCTCAATAATTAACTATGGGCCATTTCTGGTGGAGCAAGATCCACCCAGGACAAATGGAAGTCATCCAACGTTATTTGGTAACCCTTTTTATTTATATTTATGTTTTTGAATGTTTTGTTGTCGGGGTTAGTTTTGTGCATGTTAGGAGGCGTTTCCTTGGATCCTAGAATAGGTAGGGAACGCCCTGGTAGAGTAGGTTTAGTTGGGGTTTATTTTCCATTTTTGTTTAAAATAAAATGGCAAATTTTCAGAACTAAATCTTGTTGCAAGTCTCACATTACTGACCCCCCCCCCCCCCACAATGAACAGTCAAAAAAGGGAAGACCCATACCCCTTTAAGGTTAATTTAGTTTTAGAACGTAATGAACTGAATATTTAAAAGGTGCATTTAAAGCAGACTCAAGGGAAGACTCTTCCTCCTTGAACTGTGATAGTGACATTCAAATTACCTTAAGAAATCTAGGGGGAGGGTAGACAACTTTCCTGGTTTGACACCTTTAGAACTTTGTTTTAAACTCTGAAAGAAAGCTACAAATACCTATCTTTCAGAAATCACCTTTTTTATATTGAGTTTAGTGTGTAAGGGTCAGTTTAGGGTTTGGACACAGAATGGAGGAAACTTTTTTGTTTTACTCCCTGACGCAGACGTTGCTTAGTTTTGTTGAGGCAGGGAAACCCCTCTTGGGATTAGGGATGGGTAGGATTTCACGCCCCCTTATTATTTTGTGATTAATAAAAGTTGATAATCAACACTTACTCTTGATCCCTTACACACCTTAAACAAAGGCTTTTCATCCTTCCTAAAAAGTGACATGGCACTGCAAATGCAGCATAATTACACATGACATGATATGGCGTGACATAAGCCAATCTATCATAACATTCCTGTTAAAGAACAGCATTTTGGTTCATTTAGCGACAACCTTGCAAATGCCTTCATTTTATGGGTTTTATTCAAGCCATTCCGACGATGCAGACATGTATATTTGGTGGTACCGGTATCCACCTCTGTTCCGAGTCAGGTTCGACAAGGCATCATTATAGCATCTAACCTGTCAAATTCTGCTGTTTTCTCCGGATCACTGCTGTGGGTCTCATGCACGTTTTCCTCATGGGCACTCCGTTGTGTGCTAGTATAGCACCATCATCAAAGCAATTCTATTTGGGGCTGCTAAATACCACTTGGCACGTTGGCGATAGAGGAACAATTGGAGAATGCTTTGAGGATTTGTGAAAAACCATACCCACTGAGCAGTATTTCACCCTTCTCTGATCATAAGGTACCGGCGTGTAAGCCACTGCTACCCTTACCTGATAAAATGTCTCCTGATCTGTCAGTCTGTGGTTCGACTCTTTGAAGATGCCAAGCATGCTAAGAACTTTACCTGGGCTTATCCCCAAGGTATTTTCACTCCTCATGAAGGCTTTTCTAGCCGCTTGAAGCATAATAGTACGGTGTCGAAGGAAACTGAATCTGTATGCTGGGACAGGGGTTGAGGCGGGGGATGGCTCTCTTCCTTCACCCAGCATGAGGGAGCCATGGCTTTTCACAATTTGGGTACCACTGGCTCCAGTCGCAAACCCTCCCATGGACGTCTCTCTATTCAAACTGTCAATCTGTCAAATGTATAGCTGTGATTGGTATGCTACCCTGTCAGTCAAAGGCGGGCACTCCAGGTGAAATAAACCTGGACAGCACTGTCCCCCGAAGTGAAGAATGGGCACCACAGTACCATCACGTGGCTAATGGAATGTGGCGATCAGCCCTGCAGGTAAGGCGGTGTATCTACCAATTTTATCTAAAAATTGGCAAATACTTCACAAAAGGAAAAATAGCAAGAAACTGCCAACAAAAAAATAGCAATCTGACACATAGGAGCTTGCCCCCTTTTTTTCAACCACGCAGCTCAATTTATATGTTTAGATGAGGAGTGCATGTAGTGACAGAAGATACTACTAGTATTACTGCTTGCTCAGAAGAGGTAAAAAAAACATTTAATGTGCATGAATACTAGGTGCAATGAGATTTGACGCAAACACTTGTTTTTATAGTTAAATGGGGAGTAAAATACTCCTGCTTTGAAATCTTATCTGGAGCACTGGTTGTGGTGATGTCGTTGCTCGCTCTAGGAATAAATAGAAACCCAACCCTTTTGCTTTCTAGCAACAGCTCTCAAAGGAAAAGACAACCCTACACTAGGTTGCTTCTAACCGAAAAACTTGAGCAAGGCGCTAGATTACCCCTTACCTCAAACTAAAGCATACAAATCCTGAATGTACTCTTCTAGAGAACACCACCTTAAAGTAAGCCAAGTATAGATCTGGCTGAAGAAACACCGTTTCACTTTGTCATCTTGGCCCACTCGCAATTCCTCGGAATTCTACGATCGGACCAGGGGGAAAAAAAAAAGTCAGATGCTACCACCAAAGGTTCGAGACTTTGGTGGTAGCATTGTAGGTAAGTATATAAAAAGACTGCAGGGGTGTGGTATAGTGTGCGGGGGGACACCCCTGCAGCTCCCAGAGAAAAAGAAAAGGACCCTACGGTGCCGGTTCCCGATCACGGAAGTGAAAGGGAACTGGCGCTGCAGGGACTTGGCGTGTAAAAAAAGGTAAGTAGGGTTTTGTTTAGGGTGGGGGGAGTGTTGTGGGCATGGGTATGTTGTGGGTGGGTATGTAGGGGTTTTGAATGCGTGTTCCACCTTTTGTGGTTCGCAGATTTCCGCGACGGAAAAATCAAGCCGATCCCAATTCCTCATGTACATAGACTGTGATCTCTCATTCCGTGATCCTTGCCCAACGTGTACATTAAATCTACCAGGGGCAGATGGCACATATGCACATCAAACTTCGTGTTTCACCGACATTTTTCCATGTCCTTTGCCATTCATACAAATCAATTTCTAAGCTACTAGCCAGGCATTAAAACACTCAACCTCCGCACTCTTCAGTTCGCCAAATGTTTGGAACGTATGCCTGTGATCTGCTTCTTCTGAAATTCTCCTGATGTTTGCAAGTTTTTCTGTGGCCAACAAATCGCTCATACTTGCAGCTTTATATGTAACTGTGGGTGGGGGGGGGTCTGTTTTGAAACACTTTTATTTTTATCTCTATTTGTTGCTTGAAGAACACCACTTTTATGGTGGTATTGTCTATCATCTTGGTGCCCAAGGGGTGCACATTGCCTACATTGAGATGTTGGTAGGTCTGAAAGAGTCATGTGGCCGTCCAGGATACTGTGGCAGGTCAGAATCCGGAGACATGGGCTTTTATATGAAGGAAAGTCAAAGAAAAGGTGCGTTGTCGGGATGTCTTTAAAAAAATAAAAAAAAAGGTCCTTGGTCCAGAATCCTACTTGAATCTGGCCCTACCACTGCAAAAGAAAGTATCTAACTGTAACAAAGAATACAATTGGGCCTCTTGGCACTGTGGGCCACCGTGTACATTTTTAGTTTCGCTGCAGCGCACCTTGGAAGATTTGGGGACGTCTGTCCATGCAGCAGCACTTCTCAGTCTTTGTCCCAGTGCTCTGCTGTTGACTCGCCGGTTGTCGGGCAGCTGCAATTCCTTGTTTTTCCTCTTGGCTGAGTGGTCCTGGCTCTACCAGATTGGTCTGTGTTCCGCAGCCTCTGCTGTGGTGGGGTCTCCACACCCTGTGTACACTGCGTGGTCTCCCACACCAAGAGGAGAGTTTCTCCTGTGTCCAACTCTGCAGCTGTCGCTCAGTACTTCACCAGTGATTTGTTTAACCCTTCCTTTGGCAACAGGGTGTGTCTTGCCACTGTTGTTCCCAGTGGTGCGACCAGCAAGCCAGATACCACACCAGGCATTTAATTTTTTTATTTTTTACAGGTTCTGTCTAGTCCTTGAATAATTACCTCCCATGCAGCCAACAAAGATACTAACATAGCGAGGATTATTCATAGCCCTTTCTCGAGACTTCCTGTCCTGGTTATGGGATGTCACCCTCTTTTGAATCCTGCTTGCTGTGTCCCCTAGGCAGTGTTTAAGCTGATTGGCTCACCTCCCTAGTCCTGAACCATTGTTTTTGTGGGTGACTGTGCTATTCATCCTGCTGCTGTGAGCTGTTGGTAGCTTTGAGAGGTCATCTGTTTTTAAATCCTTGGGGCTGGTCCTGATGATGTGGCTTAACATTAGCTTTAGGGGCGTTTTTCATATCCTCTTGTGACTAGTCTAGAGGGGCTACACCTATGTTGATTTCTTCAGCATGAATACACAGCTTTGAGACCTATGCTAATACTGTTGGTCTATCTGATCTAGGGGACCTGGTGTGGAGTGAGCAATTCATGTCTTTTTCAGCTGTAGTTTTTTGCATTAAAACGCAACTAGCAGGTGTGTACTTGGTTGGCGGCCTGTACTGTTATGCGAGGGCCTGTTCCCTTTCTGTCCTATCGGTGAACTAAAATCTGTCTTCACCCCCACCCCCCCCATTTCCCCAGTAAATGAATTCTTCATATTGACTGTTAACCTACACGGGGAGGGGGGGAAGGGGAAAGGGGAGGTGGCAGTGCAGTACATTGGATAACAGTAACATAAATAAGACGATAAAGGGTACGGCCAGCTGGTGGCAAGTGTAAGTGCAGACATCGGGTGTGCTGGTATGGGGCTGTAGGGATACAGAAACAAGTCCCCGAGTGCAAGGGTTGCCAGGGGGCAGTGTAGGTGTGCAACTGGCAGGGAGGGGACCTAGGCTCACAATCGGAGGGTAGACTGGTAACCAGCGCAGTTTCAGTCAGGCGATCAGCAGGGGAGAGGAGGAGAGAAAGCAGAAGCAAAGTGGATGGTCTTGAGGTGCTTCCGGAGCTGGAGATGGTTCACCTCCAGTTTTAGCGGGGCGGGGGAGACCCCAGCAGATCTACCACCAACTTGTTGCTTTGAGAAGCGACTGACCCTGAGGGAGTTGGAGGCAGTTGAGTGAATAGCTTGATAAGAAAGATATTTAGGAAGAGCGAGTTGAAGGCTTTGTTGACAATGCAGAGGGTTTTGAACTAAATCCTCACCACCACTGGGAGCCAGTGCAGAGATTTGAGGCCAAAGACACGTCTTGCAGTCCTGTTTTGGATGAGTTGCCGAGGGTGGAGAGTAGAGGCAGGCAGATTTAGAAAGAGGCTGTTGCAGTAGTCCAGCCTAGAGAGAACCCAGAGCTCTGGAGACAGTGAGCTTCTGAGGGAAGGAGAGGAAAGGAAGACTACGTCTGAGGAAGTGCAGCTGGTAGTGTGACTTCTTAGAGACGTCCGATGTGAGGAGAGCGTGGAGTCAAAGATGACCGCAAGGTTTTTAGCCTCACAGGTGGGAGCAGGAAGAGGGCCGAGAGAGCCCGGAAAGAGTGACGGGGAAAGGAGGAGCGAGCAGGTGTGATGATGAGGAGACAAGTCAGAGATGAGATGAGAGGTGGCGGAAGGGAGCCTGAAAAATGAGTCATCTGCATAGCACTGAAAGTTGGGACAGAGAGCTTCAATGCGGTGGGCAAGAAGTGACAGGTATTGGTTGAACAGCCAGGGAGAGAGGTTAGACCCCTGGGGAACACCACAGCGAGTCAAAGGCAGAAGAGAGATCAAGTAGGATGAGGACACAGGGGGTGTTGGAATCAATGTTGGAGAGCAGGTCTTCATAGATGTTCAGGAGGGCAGTTTCCTAGTACTGTTCACCCCCTCTTTCCTCCCTCCCCACTTGCTGCACCAGAGCTTTGTGCTCCAGTCCTGGGCACTTCTCCTGGCCGCTATTTGTATCCCACTACACCACTTGAGACTGCACCAATAGCCAGGCTAACCACAAAGTATATGGGTCTCCTTGCAAAGATACTACCTCGCAAATTGCCCCCACATTGTAATGTTCAAATATAGCATAACTATTCTTAAAGCTGGGAGAGTCGGGGACCCAACACTAGCTGAGCTGGCGGGGTAACATCGCAGTGCTTGGTGCCACTTTGGGACCTGCCTTGACTGATTGGCTACTGCATCCTGGAGCACATAACGGCAGCTGTATCCCGGCAGCAGTGAAGCCAGTTTTGGGGTAAGGGCTCAGTGTTTGGCCATTAGGTCTGCTTCATGCAGATCCTCCTCCTTGAGGCCCTCTGATGCACCCTGCAATACCTATTCCCCCGGTTTCCACATGGGTGCCCACGGAGCTAAGGTCTGTGACGGAGGATTGTCATCCAGCTTAATCACTAGAACGCAGGATTGCAAGTAAGGGCCCTGTCTGGAAGTTCATCCTGTGATCCACCTTGTGATGAAAAGTGAGGTGAGAGTGTGTTAGAATTAAAGTTGGGTTGGAGGTTTTGTCTGTCTTTAAGCCTAGTACTCTAGTCCATTCCCAATGAAGGCGTCCAAGTCCTCGCCTATTTTCCCCTTACCTGCCACTCCTCTTCTGCAACCCGCTTACCTCCCAGTTCATTTTGCAGGATGATCCTGATCAAGAATCGAAGTTTAAGCATAGGATAGTAGTTGTGCGAAGAAACAGGAGGGCTTGCGCATGGAGTTATGGTGGGGTTTGCACCTC
The DNA here is from genome assembly GCF_040938575.1 of Ambystoma mexicanum. Taxonomy (NCBI): domain Eukaryota; kingdom Metazoa; phylum Chordata; class Amphibia; order Caudata; family Ambystomatidae; genus Ambystoma; species Ambystoma mexicanum. The sequence goes on from NC_090936.1 coordinate 624,513,230, forward strand.
CGATCTTAACTCTGTTCCTGGGGGAAAATCCAGAAGCATGCACAACTTTATGGGAGGCCTAATCTCTGATTAATGAGATCCATAATTTCCTGGGGTTTAAACATGGTAATCTAGGAGGGGCAACAATCGTAATAAGTGACCACTGTGGGGGGAGATCGATAATCGTAGCAATCTGGATGGTCTGTTTCTTCCATACTCTGTGGAATGCACCTCGGCTGAAACCCCAGTTGAAACCTCCTCGGATAGTGTTCTTTTCGACCTTTCACTAGCCTCTACTATGCCTACTTTACACCGCCCCCTCGACTTGATAACCCCTAGGCCGGAAAAGCTACCCTGATTAGTGACAGCCCCTTCTGATGGCCGCTCACGTTACAAAACCCAGGGGGGGGCGGTGGCGAGGATTAGTGTTGTCACTCAAACCCTCCGTTGTGAGATTTTGTTGGGTTTTGTGTCCCCCGCCAGTATTGGGTTTAACCACAGATAATTCTTTGCCTAGTCCAGTCCCAGATCCCTTTCCTGCATTGGGTTCCACTACAGATTCTCCCCTGCCTTCTGTTGAATCTTGTCCTCTGGATCCAATGAACATGGAGATTGAGGAGGCAATTGGACGAGCCCTCTCCCGGCTTAACAGTAGCATTTTGAGTGAGAACACCCTGTCTGCAGTCGGGCTCCAGTTTCTTTCTTCGACTAACCCCATTTAGGGCTCCCAAGACGACCACAAGGTACCCAATCCACTGTTGATCTATCTAAGGGTGACAACATTGTTTGGGGATGTAACTGTGATTGGGTGCTTTCCTAACGTGCAGTAATAATAGAACTGCTCTTAGTCCTGATGGAAGTCCATGGGAGGGACGTAGGGGGCCTTCAGGTGCCGTTTCTTAACGGCTTACCTGTTGTCATGGGGGTCCCATAAACCACCCTCTGGACACCCCATCAAGCCGCATACACCTGGCCTGCTGACTTTCGAAGAGAAAGACAATATTCCAAAATCTGATCGAGAGACCCCATCTGGCTGTTGCCCCCCCCCCCCCCCCCCGTGAGCCTAATGTTTTCATTAATCTGTCTGCAGCATAACATGCCTAGTCAGCCCCCCAATCTTTACATAAAGCCTACTGTGCCTGAGGCCCGTGAGCAATGTACAGTAGGAACGCAGTGTCCCCTGGTGAAAGAACTCGAACACGCAGACATGGTTTTGGAGGGGTGATGATGGGGGGGGGGGTGAGGTGGGGGGCATGCCTAGGCCAACAAGCACTACCGTTTGTCTCTCTGGGGTGACCAAATTGCCAGATTTCAAGCGAGAACCAACGGATGCCCTTTTAAATAAATGCCTACATTGGCTTTGTACTAGCTTTGTATCTAGAGAAGCCTTAGCGGGTTTGTCGCAGAATGTCCGTAAAATGTGAAAGTCCAGATAGTGGCCATAGACGTCCTGAGCAGATCAGGGAGCCATGGCTGGATTGTTAATAGTGGGATTGCAACTAGCTTGAATGCTGATCCAGGAACTGCTGACCCACTTGGAAGTTTCTCATGTCCTATCTGGTGCAAACGTTATACCTTTGGGGACATGGTATATCTAGAAGTATTGTGGGTATGGGCCTGTGGAGACCCGAACTCGGCCTTGACTGCAAATAAGGGACTATACCTGCTTTTGATATTGTTTTCTAGCGTTTATGACACAATGAGATGATGGATCATGGATATTTGTCATTGTTTGTGATAGGATGTACTTTGATGTCCTGTTTGCTGAATGTTATTTGATGACTAGTTAGCTGGGCCAGTCTTGTGCATGGTGGTTGGATGGGCAGTATAGGTGATGATGGAACAGCGCCAGGTTTTCTTTTTGGGATGGGGAATGGAATTGTGGTCCTAGAGGAGTGGATTCTGACAGTGGTTTTTTTTTTTTTTTTTAAATGTTTTAAAACATTTTTTTATGGGGTTTGGGTTGGAGATGGGGGAAGTTGTGGGGGGGGGCACTGGTGGTTTGGGGTGGGGGCAGGGAAAAGAGGCTGGTGGCGCTTTGGGGTGCATGGATGACATGGGTATTTTGAAAGGGGAAGGTATGTGGGACGAGCACTTTAGGAGCAAGGCAGGCCCTTGACTTGGCTTTAAAGTCACTGTTGCACTGCCACACCCAGAAGTGTTCCTATCCCGGCGCCAGCTAATCAAGTTAATGGGCCGGAACAGGAAGTTGGGCCCTGGGTTTCTGTACCAACATGTTGTGTGCATTTGTTAACCATTTTTATTTCTCACTGGGTACAGGGTAGAAGGTGGGGTGGGCTCACGGTCGGCTCATGCGTTGGGGTCTGCACTGACCTGAGAGGGTCATGCCAGGGCCTCATTTCTGGCCCAAGCCCTGCTGGTCTCATCCAGCTCTGTACAAGTGTATCCTGTCCACTTAGGGTACACCCAGGCCTTGTCCTAACACATTTTTCACCAGAATCACCCAGAGGTTTATCCCACACGCATCCCATTTCTGTTTGTGTATTAATCAGCACAATAGCAAAGCAGACTTGCACAGATTCTATCCATACCAGTTATCCAAAGTGCCAAGGGAGGTTGCAGCATGGACAAATTGCAACCATTTCAAGCCTTCATCGGCTTCAAACCACTCTTAATTACACCACCCTTCTACTTTGTAGGAAAAAGGTCAATTATCTGGATGCTAGCACGGCATAAGGAACCAGACACAAATGTGCTTTCTTCTGTGCCTAGGAATCGCATGTTTTTTTTTTTTTTCTCAACCTTATTTATAGGACAGCCATGAAACAAGCGGTTTACACAATTGCACGCCAGTATTCTCTACCAGGACATTTCAGAGCATTGATTTCAAGACCACAGATGTACCGTGCAATAATGAAATACATATATCGTGGCGTACAGGGGAATCAGTAACATCCCATAGGGGGTTATCAATCTCCCAGTTTAAAATCTTCAGTCCCTGTAGCCGGTCCCCCATCATTGGTTAGTGCCAGATATAGGCTGAATGGTCCCCAGATGTCTTTGGGTCGGCTTACAGGAATGACGGTCATAACTTAGCCCTCCTCCATGTCGTTAACGTACACCACTTCCCGCAACCATTTCTCTCTGCAGGGAAAGACTGACTTCCAATAATTAAGTATACATAATTTTGCCACTGCACATGCATTGTTAAAAGAAAAAGCGACCTGGGATCTCGGACACTTTTCCCAAATCTCCCACCAAATAATTAATTGGTGGAAGGGTTGGTGGGATGTCCAGTATTTCATTTAGCGTTTCTGCCACTTTACCGCAGAATGCTAATCTCAAAGGGCGCGCTCAGTACATGTGGAAAGAGTCGGCTTGCGTCACCCCACATTTCCTACAAGCACTACTTGCATCTGGAGAGAACCTGGCAGGCGTCTAATGTAGATGGTTTAACATTTTGAACTGGATCAGACTAAGGCCAGCAATTAGAGAGAACGTCTTTGTCACTTGGCAACATCTGATCCATTTTCCGTCTTCCTATGTTATTCCCAAGCAACCTTCATTGTGTTCCTCTGCAGAAAATGTGTCTGCAGAAGACCATAACGTTTGGATACTCAGCCTCACCCCCAGAATCAGGCTCTGTGCAAAAGGAAGGCCACCTTCTGCGAAATGCGGCGTGCATCTGGCTATATGGCCAAATTTGAATGATGCCACCTCCCAATCTACAAGAGAAATTTCCCTCTGGAAATGCATCACCCTTCGTCATTTGACGCAATGAATCCCAAGACCTCTGAAGCTTTCTATCGAATGTGGGGGAAATGTCTGGGACGTTCCACAAGGGGAACGCCCTATGGGAAGGTACCTGAATCTCCAGTTTGTGAAATATTCTTGTCCATGCATTGACAGTAGTCTGAACCGGGTCAAACGTACAAGAATCAATGTGTCGGTCGCTAAATATTACTGATTTTAAGGTTTGTGGGTGATGACTATACAATTGGAGCGAAAGGTGCCTTCTAGAATGATCTCCTAGCATATCAATGCCTGCAAAGTGGGCCTGAGCCGCCAGGTAATAAAACTCAAAATCCGGTGCCGCAAGACCACCCTGCTCATAGGGCTCAGTCAATTTTCCCAATTCATCCTGGTTACCCCAGCTCCCTTATCCCCCCCCCCCCCCTCCCCCGGCCTCAAACAAATGCTGTCGCCAATGACTGAAGCTTGGTGAAAAAGGCCCTTCCAGACCGGAATGTTCCAAAAAAATAAAGCAGCTTTGGTAGGACTACCATCTTGAGCAGCGTGACTCGGCCATACATCGAAATCGGGAGTCCTGCCCATAAGCACAGCTTTGCGGTTAATAGATGTATGATTCATGCTTATCTGCATATATGCTTATCTGCATATAACGAACAGTGATTTCATGAAACATAAACTCCCCAGATATCTAAAGTGGAGGGAGGCCCAACAAAAACTTCCAAGTCCAACCCATTGTGCGGTAGCAGGTTTAAGGGGGGAAACTACTGACTTAGTATTGTTAATCTAATACCCCGAGATCTGTGCAAAGCCATGATCCGGGCCAGATTTTGTTCAGGATCCCGAACATAAAGTAATGTATCATCTGCATGTAGTGAGATGATTTGGGGCGGACCTGCAATCCTGATCCTTCTATGCCCATGGGATTCCCGAACCAACACAGCCATCGGCTCGATGGTCAGCGTGTATAACGGGGGGGGGAGAGGGCATCCTTGTCTGGTGTCTTCCCCTAATGGAAACAGGACTGACATGGTTAGATTAGTACTAACACTGCCCATTGAGTCGGAGTATAACAACCTTCCACCACAAAAAATATGGACTAATACCATATTGGGTAAGAGCCTGGAACAAGTAGCACCATGAGACTGAATCGAAGCTTTTTTCAGCGTCCAAGGGCGCTGCCATAGCTCTAGCCTGTGGGCATATCTGTGCTATTACGCCGAATAGTTGTCTCAGATTATAGGCGGTAGTTTTGGTAGGGATGGAACCAGACTGGTCCGGTTGTACTAAAAAAGGCATATGTGAAAGCAATTGAGTGGCCAAGACCGCAGCAAATATTTTTAACATCAGTTCATCAAGGTCAGCAGTCTATATGAAGCCACATCCTGGGCAGGCCTATTGGGTTTCCATAATACAGCAATAAGGGTCTTGCGCATAGATCGGGGAAGGGATACCCATCATCAAGCACTCTGAAACCTTTAGTATCCGGGGGCAAGGTCCCGTTGAAATTCTTTGTAAAACTCAATCCCCCAACCCGTTCACACTGGGAGCTTTAACTGACGCTAGCTATTTCATTGCCTCCTCCACCACTGCAATTGTGATGGGCTGTTCCAAGCCGATAGCCCCTCTGTTTGTAATACAAGTAGGGCAGTGCCCGATAGGTAATCAGAATTTGAATATAGTTTAGAGTAAAAATGAGCAAATGCGTCTTATCTTCCTCCTTCCATTGTACTCGGCCCTGCAGCACCACTCTTTTGGTGATGGGGTGCCGAGTGCTTTCCGCTCTAGACCTAAGGGTCATCTTCGACTCCACTCGCTCCTGCTCTTCTCGCATCTCCAAAAAGCCCTGCTACCAACTGCACCTCCTCGGAGGTATTCTGCCTTTTCTCACTTTCCCGCAGATCCCCTCCACCCTCCCCTTCACGAGCCCTGGTTCTCTCTAGGGTGGACTATTGCAGCAGTCTTTCTTAATCTTCCTACTTCTCTCTGTCCTTCAACTGATCCAGTACAGAACTGCAAGACTTTTCTTTGGCCTCAAGCCCTGGGACTGCATCTCTCCGGCGCTAAAATCCCTCCACTGGCTCCCCGTGGCTGCAAGGATCAAGTTCGTGGACCTCTGCATAATCCACAAGGCTTTCTGGCACGGGATCCTGCACGATCTTCAACGCTCTTCCTAAATACTCTCCCTGTAAAGTCCTCCAATTCTCTGCGGGTGGGCCGCTTTCCCAAACAGATTTGGGGGTAGATCTCTATCCTCTGCAAGTGCCTCCCTCTGGAACAGCCTCACTGCGCCTCTCACTCTTGAGCCGGAGCACCTTAAATTCCAGAAACTCATCTAGACCTTCCTATTCTCTTCCTCCTTCTTTCTCTCCCCTGCTAACCTCTGTTATTTCTCTCCATCCTCCTTTTCCTCCCCAACTCTGTTCAGTTTTTGCTGACTAGTTGCCTGGTTCACCTCCACTGCCTTACAGGTCCCAGGTTCCCCCGCCAGTCTTTTACACTTGCGTCTGGGCCACTGCACTATGTTCACCATTACTGCACTTTCAGCTTGTGCCCCGTGAGTGTGGCAATCTCTCTGCACTTAGCCCAGGGCCCTACTAGACTGGTTGTGCGCCCTCCCCCCCAATCCCCTGCCCTCGCATCTCCTGTCTGCATGCATGACCTAAATGTACTAGGTAGTAGTTCGTCTGTCATGTTCCGGCGCCGCTCACCCCCCCCCCCCACCCAACACACTTTTTGTCCCTCCCCCCAACACACTTTTTGTCCCTCCCCAGATTGGTCCCTACTGTAACACTTCATGCACTTGCACTAGGAGAAATGCCGCCAGGCCTAGTATGCTAGTTTCTGAGATCATTCGGAAACTTCAAGGCCTAGAATGATGACTGTATTCCCTTCCTGCCTTGAAGCGCTTTGAAGCATTCAACCTGTGTATAAGTGCTGTATAAATAAACCATACATAGACATCCTGGCCAGTAGCCTGCCTTGTTTCCCTCACCATACCGCCCTGCCATAAACTGGGAAGGACATGTGCAGGACTTCTTGGCCCGCCAGTTCATGGACTTGCAGTAGCAGTCCCCAAAACTGCTCCAGCTTGAGTTCTGCAATGCTCGTGCTCAAGGTTTCTCAGTCTACCCTGAAATGAGATGCGAAACAGCATTTCCAGAAGTGGCAAGCAGCCGGCTATCCTACCCAGAGCAGAGTTTTTAGAAACTCATGAAATGCAACACCCTGGATGAGAATCTATAACAGCAAGGCTAGCATACCAAGCATTTCTAAGAAATCTTAACACTAGTTAGAAGAGAATTCATGAAAGGATGTACAAACTGCAGATGTCAATAATAATTTGGAAATCGGACACGGGCTAAACAGCCCATCAATAATATAAGCCTCTTGAAGACCCACTTTATGTATGTGCTGGAACACATGTTGAGGAAGACTATAGGAGATTTGAAGACAATCGCAAGGGAATTACAAAGTAATGAGAGGAACTCAGGAGAAATGAGAACAATCGAAGGAACTACAATATTTATTACGAGGACTATAAGAGTTGTGAAGTACACCCCCAAAGAAATGCTGGTGCAGTAGCAATTGTCAGATCCTTGCCCAGTATTGCGCGGAGACGGCACAAACACCTGCCTCTGGGTTAGGTCTTGGCACCTGGGTGTTTGAGTTACCTTAGAACACCGTGCCCCGCTGGGGAAGAGGGTTGGGGTCCGTTGAATGGATAGGTAGAGGGGGATGAGGATAACCGCAAAGAGGGTTAGGAAGAGGTTATGGATGGGTAAGGGGTTTTTGTGAAAACTGCTCCTGGGCTCCACTGTCCCCTCCTGGGGTAGAACTCTTCCTTTTCATACTTCATGCATACCTAAACTGATAAGCTTACAACACCCTGTAATTGAGCTAGAGTGCAACAATGAGAGCCCACAACATTAGGATTAGATCAACAGTAAAGATACTTAAGTATTCAGCATTAAGCTAGGTTAATGTGCAGAGTTTGTGTAAGGTCGGAATGAATCCCACTTCAGAACAACATTGCTTAGTAATGCGCAGAACGCCACTTATCTGTGGGTTGTTTTCGCCACTATCTGCAACTGTCAGGTAGTCTGTCTTGAGCGTGGCAAGTTCCTTTAGAAAACAAGTCGGGAATCGAGGAGTGTGCGCAGCGGAAGCTGTCCCTACATCTCATGAGTGGCTGAGCCGCTTTCACGCTTTTGCAGCTGTTATTATTCCCTGTGCCCTTGCTAATGCAATGCGGCCGTAATGGTTCCCTGGTTTACACAATGCGGCCGTAATGGTTCCCTGGTTTACACAATGTGGCTGTAATAGTTCTCCCAAGGGTTGGGCCGCTGTATGCATATTTGCGTTCTATAATGGAAGCAGAAGCACTTGAGCACATATTCATGGAAGCGTTTACTTATCTGTTGCTGCTTGAGTGGGGCCTGCAGCAGTAACATGCGGGATCTGGTCCCGCATTGGCTTGCCTGCAGGAGCTTGACGGAGACAAGTCTGTCTTGCTTCGAAGACAGCGCGAGCGAAGCTCACATGTTCCACGGTGTCTCCGGCATTGCTGGGAGGCTCATGCTCACGTGGGCCTTCTGGGAAATGTAGTCTGGGAGCGACTTGCTTCCAGGGCTCATTCTACAGTAAAAACAAATGAGCCTTTGTGTATAACTGACTTGGGCGTTTTCTTGATATCATGCAGTTTTAGCTTTGATTGTGCCACCAGCTACATGCCTTTTCCTGACAGCAATGACCCCAAACTAACTTTCATTCTACCCTCTATGTTTAAATCCATCCTGATGGCTCGGGCCCGTTAGAGACTGAATAGAATAATCCCCCGTGTCCACACCTTAAAGGACTCCCAGGGGGTAGGTAAAATGTAGTGCTATTAACCCCTCTTTTAGCGTAAACAAATTCTGCGATGTCCCTGTGTAGCCCTTTAACTACACAGTAATCCCTGGGGGTCATCCTCCAATGTGGATGTGCTCTAGGGCACTGCCCAAGATGGGAAGTCACTGGGGAGTGATCCAATAGCGTTCGGTGGTGAATGTTGTATTTCTGGACCATTGAGAGCAACTCCGGGGTGATCAACCCAAAAGCAATATGTGGCCCGAGTCATAGATTGCGGAATAGAAGGTAAATTCCTTCTCCTGCAGGTGCAGTACTATGGTCTGGGCAGTTATGGATAATGCCTGGGCGTTGGTAGTGGTTTGGTTCTGATGATCCATTATTGTATTAAAATCCCCCTCCCCCATATGACATGCCCCATTCACATCCCTTCTCTCATTTGACACTTGGTGTAAAGCTCGGGGTCATGTATATTTGGCCCATAAGTATTCAAGACAAATGGGTTACCCACCAAAGCACCTCACACTATGACATATCAGCCCATCGTTTCAATGCTGCTCCCGGAGACCCGGAACCCCAGGGAATGGTGTATTAGATTAAGGACACCCTACGACTGTGAGGAGTAGTCCGTATAGTACCCTAAAGGGCCCCAGCTGCATGCAAATGCCTCATGAACTTTCCCCACTGCATGTGTTTCTTGTAACATTGAGACCTTGGATCTGTGTCGATCAGTGTACAAGAGGAGCGTCCTGGCCTCAACAGGGTTATTCCAGCCTCGCACATTCGATGTTGCCGTCACCTGGCATATATCGTTTTCTTTCTTATCAAATAGAATATACCAGTGTCCCGCATTTCACCGGTTTCAGCATGACCATCCAACATTTTAACTTTCGAACCCCTGGTTTCCCCCACCCACCTTTCTCCCCAACATGACAGTGTTTTCCCAAAATCTTTCTCACATAGTATCAGCACACTGCGAACCAAAAAATGTTCTTGATATCTTGAACAAACAGCATGGCATCCAGTGAGACGCAACTCAACAGTATTCTCAGACAGCAGCGGGATTAAACGAGGCCTTGGTATATGGAGATAAATCAGTCACCTGATGTGACTCGTCCCGAGTCGGCGCCCAGACCTCGTCCCACCGGCACAGGGTTAAAACTCTCAATATATGCAGTGGCCTCCTCCAGGTTTTGTGTGCCCGCCCTCCAGGGTGGATACGCAGCTTAGCTTGGAACATCATGGCGTACTGCACTTGCCGTACACAAAGAAGCTGCTTCACACAAGCATATGTTCTCCTGGCTGCCTGCACACCTGCAGAGAAGTCCGGCCAGAAGTGCACCCTTGCTGACTCGTATTGTAGCGTCCCCCTCTCTCTCGCGGTAATTTTAAGTTCAAGATCTTGGACCTGATAATTTAGTAGCCTGGCAGTGATGGTGCGAGGTAGGGCCCCAGGTTGAGGTGAACGGTGTGCCCTCTCCACTAGGGACTGCTAGGAAAATGGAGTCTTCCCAAAGAGGGAGTGTTGTAGTGGCTTAACAAAGGATTCCACAGGGCCATGGACTGAGATCCCGACAATTCTAATGTTCAGTGGGAACGGGATTCTAGACAGTCACATTTTAAACATGCACCCATGAATTCCTTCTTGATGGTTTGCTGTTCCTGGCTATCTTCCCTTGTTGTATCCTCTAGGTCCCCCGCTCTAGTCTCCACCTCGGTAATTCGTCCACTTTCCTTATCTAACTTGGTGTGTAGGGAGTTAGTAGAAGCAATATAGTCGAGCCTAGTGGTCAGTTGTAAATCCAGCTTGCATGGCTGTCATGAGTCCATATTGGGGGCACTGGGTGGCACCCCATCCGGCACAGCCGAGGCAGAGTCCCACATCCCTGCATCCCTATGAGGGGTGTTAGGAGTCCATCGGGCCCTTCGTGTTTGCCACTGCATTTGGTCATGCTAGCAGGGATTTAGGCTTACACTGGGGGGGCAACCACAGTACCAGGGTACCCCACCTCACGATTCGCACAGGACCACCAAAGCCCCATTGAGGGGTAGTTGCCCCTCCCCACCAGTTGGCCACCTCTCCAGTGTTGCCTCCAGTTCCAGATTGCACTCTCCAGCACCGACACCCCCTCACCACCCCTGAGCTTGGCTGCCCCGTTTTCAGCTGCGGGCCTAGATTAGTTTCATATGCTGGCATTGACTCAAGGGAGTTAGGGGGGGTCAGCGCCACAGACCTATTTTGAAGAGGAACTCACTGTACCCAATGCTGAGTGCTGCTTGGAATCGCCGGTCCCGACCCCCCACATCAGGCCCCAGCGGGGAGATGAGACTGACCTCTGTCTCCCAAAGTGATGGGGCCCACTCCCCCACTACTTGGACAGAGAGCCAATGTGCTGCTCTTCGAACTTTTGAGGTGTGATCTCTTTTAGGAATATTCAGGGCTGCTCTGTGGCTTTTTTTCTGTATGACGTGGAGTTTGTGGATGTTTTCGGATGAGGTGCCAGAGAAGGACATTACAGTAATTGATCTTGGAACCAATGATTGCCTGGGCAATGGTTAGGCAGTTGTTCTTAGAAAGGAAGGGTCTGGCTGCATTGAGGACGTTGGTGGTGTAAGCTGCTGATGAGGCAATGAAATTTATGTCTGGTCATAAAGAGTAAGGCACCCAGTAAACTCGTATAGGCTTCACAGAATTTGAGATGGGAATAGAACAATTGCCGATTAGGAATGCAGAGTATTGTTTGTTAAAGGATTTTAGGGCGCTCGGTGGGCCGCCAGTTAAGATCTGTTTTGTTGCTATTAAGACAAAGATGATTGGCTGCTATCCAGGTCTGTATTGTGGAGTAGATCATATTGTGGGTGGCAGGGTTATCTGCGTAGTTGCCTGAAAGAGGGATCCGGATTTGATTGTCGTCGGGATAGTTGGTGTAGGCTATGCCGAGGCAGTCCAAGATGTTGAAAAGTGGCCTGGTAAAGGTGAAGGTTGGAGCAATACAGGATCCTTGTGGCACACCGCAGGTAATGGGCGGGGGAGAGGCATTGGCGATCTCTGAAAAGACCCTCATGACTCATCCCTCCAGGAATGAAGTGATCCAGGCAGTGGCAGAGGGGAGAAGTGAGCATGAGTGGTGAGGTGATGGCAAAGCATTTGGTGGGTAACCAGGTCGAAAGCTGCAGATGGGTCAAGGAGGAGTAGGGTTGACTTTCCTTCGTCCCTGATCTCGTAAAGCTGGTTCTTTAGGTCGAGGGGCAGATTCAGTACCATGCCCTGGGCAGAAGCTGGATTGAGTCATTCCTAGGATTGGATTTTCCTCCAGAAACTGCTGGACTTGTAGGTAGTCTATTTGGTTGAGGATTTTTAGGAGGAATGGGAGCTTGGTGATTGGCCTGTAATTTGATGGAATGGCTGAGACTAGCAAGGTTTTTTTCAGGAGGGAGCGGACCAAAGCTGCTTTGAGTGTAACTGGAACCGTGCTTGCAGCGAAAGAGCATTTGGAAGGTTTCAGGCTTTTAATCAATTTGGTGACTTCACTTTCAGAGTGGTCTGTGAAGAAGAACTGAGTGGAGTAGGCAGTGGGGGCGAGGTGGGAAGCTAATGTTGGTGGTTATGGGATCTGTGATGAATTGTGCTTGTTGTGAGAAGGTTTTCGTGTTCAAGGAGTCCATTTTTACCAAATAGTGCTGCTTGAGCATCCGTTCTCGTCTTTGGTCAGGGTTGTGTGGGGTATTGCAGGGGATTGAAGTTCTCTGTAGATGTTGAAAATCTCTTTTGCGTCCGACTTGGCATTACTGATTCGAGTGTTGAAGGAGTCAGATTTGGCCGAGATAATAGCTGATTTGTATTCTTTGTAGAGTTGCGAGGCTATCGCCATCTAAAATTAGATGGTTAGCAGTGTCAATTACATTATCCCCACAAAGTCTGCAATAATCCTCTTTAGATCCCACTACTTCCAGTGCATTTGATATTTTTGGGGGGTGGCAGGGGGTTCTTTTACAATCCATTTAGCTGGAAATTCCATGAGATATGTGGGATACTTTCCTTACAGCATTTTGTGAGCTATATATTCTCAGCTTAATTTTCCAGCTAAATTATTAATGCAGATAACTTAAACTTTAAAAGACTAGGACTTCTAATAACAATACTACCCGCTTATTACTAATCCTTGAATTAGTTGCACTAGAGGAAAGAGGATGTTCTATTTACAGTTGATGCTATCAGTTTATCCACTTTCTATACCTCACACTGGGTGAAAAAGCTGTGGAATGGATGCTAGTCCAAGAGAACCATATGCATAGCTAAAGAATGTATTAAGGTTTTACTCGTTTTTCACAGAATGTGTTTCAGATTTAAGAAACAATACTTTTTACAGATTTCAGGAATTGCAATGGGTGCAAGCATTGCACTGTCAAATGCCAGTTGCTTTATGCGTACATTTGAAATGGATCACATCATTAACCGTACAGTTTGGCATAAATATCTCAAATATTGGAGGCGCTAAATCGATGTTCGGAATATGGCATGTCATTGCTGGTATTCCATGAACGTTTTGCGTTTTTTAATACCATACTATCTTGTTCAATTCAACATGTGTTTGGAATCTGGAGTAAATGCTCTGGATATGTCATTCCTGATTTGTTGAAAATCACTACATATGTTTTCCATAAACCTACTGATCGGAATCATTTTATTACAAGTTTTCATCCACCCAGTACCTTGGGCAGTTTACCTTGTGGACATTTTATTATGTGTAAAATGTATCGTAAGTGATAAACTGCTACTAGGAAGAGTCTAACCAAATCATTGAGACTTGAGGTGATTTTCACATGAAGAACTGGGCTTCGACAGCTCTGGTATATGTATCCAAATACGGTGTGCAAAGCCGTAAGATTAAGAAAATGAGAAACTCTGGGATTTTGAAATGTGCTAACAAGACCAGTGATCTTTCCCCAACATTACTAAAAGCAGGAGCAATCTGAGAAACTTGCTGGTATGTACTGATGCTACAAATGCACTAGTAAAAAAACTGTAAACATACCCATGTTGGCACTGCATACATTTCAACAATATTGCCACAGTAACTTAGAATTATTTCACCACTTGAAGGGTGGAATACTATTGAAAAGCTGTCGTATGCAATACCAGTAATGAATGAAGTGTACTCTAATTGCACATGTGGAATTTATTTAATGCGGCCTACCGCAAGAATATGCTGGAATGAATAGAGATCCAACATTGGAACAAACCATAATTCAGTAGTAGCCAGGCAGTTTTATGAATATAGACACTAGGTCACACAGATGGTATCAAATTCTTAAAGTAACTGATGAAAAAACTGTAGTGTAAGTGTGCACATACAAATAGGGCATGGTGCTGGATTGTGTGTTTTTAAAAGGGCAGAGTGTTGGTAGAGGGACGTCTGAGAAGAGCAGTTGAGCAGTGGAAGGAGAGATGTGGCTGGTGGCGGCGCTCTTTGCGCATCCTTGGCTCTGCAATAAAAGTACCTAAAATGGTCGAACTGTTTGAGAATCCTCATTACACTGGTGACGAGCTGTGGGATGTCCGTGCCCCTCCTGGCAGTGCCTTCGGCTGGCACGCTGGTGCCAGCCATGAATCTGTACTGCAGTGACTCGGCTGCGCTTGAGGAGTTCTGATCATTCAAGGCTCTGTGCGACTCTTCATGATGGGCACATCCCTTGGGTTGTAGGGGTGTTTGGAGTGCAGCACAAGCACTTGCATCCTGGTGGAGTTAAAGGAAGGGACCATGCAACATGCAGATGCATGAGAGACTTTGATCCCGTTGTTGGGCAATGGGCTCCAGTGTTAGGAATGTTGTTGCCTAGCATTGCAAGGACTCTAACTAGGCGTTAGGCGTCCTTCAAAAGGCATATGGAGAGCTACCAGTGGTGCTCTGTGTATTTAAAATAAATATTAAGATTTAAGTATTTCCCACGGACATTTAAATCAAAGAGGAGGAGGAGCAACTATATACCTCTTGACTGGTGTGAACAAGCTCAAGTGAGGGCCACATGGAACAAAGGTCCTCCAATATTTTTCTTTTTACCTACCTCTGAGTAGGGATATAACGGTATACCGTTAAAGATACCGTGAACCACTTAATTGAACAATAATAGCTGTCACATTGTTTATACCGGTATACCGTTTATGCTTTTCAATCTGATTTGGAAAGGCTGCAGTAAGCAATTGCTGCGCAGTCTTGGTCTTGCACTATTGGATGTGCCATCTGCCAAGTAGTTTCAGTTGGAGCAGTTTTTAATGCCATTCTATAAACCACACGTGTCTGACCAGACACAAAATCAGTATGTTAGCAATAGGAAGAATAAATAAAGTGCCAAGAAGGAAAAAGGGTTTACTTTGGGTTGGTGGCTTTGGGGTTTATATATTTATAATGGATAATGTTTGCTAAACATATGACAATGGGGGATTTCCGTGGTTCCATCATTGAATTTACATATAATAAGTCACACTGCAAAATTCACTTCTCTGTGGTCATTCCCTGCTGCCATACCAAAGGGTAAGATGTCAGTGATTACTGAACACTTTTTGGCCCGCAAGTAAACTAAAGGCTGTAACGTAAATAGAGCTTGCGTGTGTATGTACACAAGCGTATACTACCATCAGCACCCATTGATCTGTGGCATGCAGGTTATAAAGATGGCAACATGTTCATCTTCACCAGTTGCCAGTGGGGAGCTAAAAGCCTAAATAACCACTTAAGAAAAGCTATCCAGTTTGCTTTACCAGTCGCAGCACCCCCCCCCCCCCCCTCCTCCTCTCCACACATGTGTTTGTGTTTGCTGGAAGCAAGAGGTGGCATTTCAGTGCAAAGTATGTTGAAAAGCCCACTTCTGGCCCTGGGTGGCTGGTTTTGTTTGTGATGAGAAATCTGACAATGTATGACCTTTTGGAAAATATTTGCTAAGATTGGTTAACCCCACCTGCTATACCGCGATAACCATGATATACCGTCATTTGGCAAGAAGGTTATCGTACCGCCATAAAACTAATACCGTGACACCCCTACCTCTGAGCACCGAGTTAAATGGGGTCAGTGGAAGAAGGGATTTATGCATTATATACGTGCCACTGGGGGAAGTGGCTTTTCTATTGACAGGAAGTTGTCTCTTCTACTGCATTTTCTTGGATAGGAAGGCCAATCGATATACGATGCCTTGTCTAAAGTATCAGATGATGCATACAATGTGGTTGACCTGAATAACTAGAGACAGCTTTATGGAAGTTACACCTGCACTTAAATCCCAAGACCAGTCCCATTTTTGCAGCGTTCTAATTTTGCCACCCACATTCAAGAAGATGGAGAAACTGTGGAAGAATATGTGACTGCTCTGAGGCATCTTGCTGCTATCTGCCATTTTGGCAATAGCTTGGATGGATGTACGCGTGATCAATTCATGGTACATTTTTGTAACCATCGCATTGGGGAAGCGCTATGGCTCAAAGATGATCCATCGCTGGATGAAGTGCTGAAAATAGTAAAAAGTGGAATGTATTGCCAAACACAGTGGAGCCAAAAAGGCCTCCAACTGAAATTCACAAAGTTGAGTTTGCCAGCCTGGCACAAGCCTATGGGACACAACATTGCATGACATGGAAGGAGCAGCGCATTTTAAAATCTGGTTGCTCTGGGCGGACCCGCAAGGACGTTTGTTATGCTTGGCAGAAGTAATCATTTGGACAGCACGCCTGTATGTTGAGCAAGGAAAGGGATGTGTATACAAGGGATGTGTATACAATGTTGAGACGGTCATTTTGCTAGTTGCTGCAAAAAGTTCCAAGGAACCCTAGGATTTCTAAAGAAAAATATACTATTTGTAGGAGGCTATGTTGGTAATTCAGAAGATGATGATGATACGCAGATGTAATATTAATAGTGATTAATATGAGTGTGGGTGATAATATGGAGTGTATTGGGGTGCTATGAAAGGGCCTGTTTTGTTTTGTACTTGGAATGTGAAAGGGTTGAATTGTGTGCGGAAGAGAAAGAAGATGCTGACTAAGCTTTGGCAGGAAAAAAACTTGATGTGGCAGTTTTGCAAGAAACACATTTAATTGATGTCACTGGTGATTCTCTGACTAATTCAAGATATACGAAAGTGTTCTTAAATTGCTACTCCTCCAAGTCTCGGGGTGTTGGGATTTTGTTGAGGAAAGGTTTGGATGCCTGTGTTGAGAAAGTGAGTATGGATGGTGAAGGACGTATTAAACTTATTGATCTTAAATGTGAGGGCATGTTGTTGACGGTTGGATCAGTATACGGGCCATGTGCAGGGGGTGGCGGCTTTTTTGACTCACTGAAGAAGATGCTTGGTGATATGGGAGGCGAAAGGATTGTTTTGGGAGGGGATTTTAATTGTGTGATTGATCCCAAAATGGATAGGTCCTCGATGTGCAATTTTACTGTACAAAAGTCAAGTAAGGAATTTCGGGACTTCCTGGAAGTATATGATTTAGTAGATACATTGAGACATTTTCATTGTAGGGATAGGGAGTTCTCGTTTTATTCATCCGTGCATAATTCTTATTCTAGGCTTGACTACGTATTAGTGTTGGATAGTTTAATTGAGAGTGTAAAAGAGGTGTCTATGGGAGAACGACACATTTCGGATCACTCAGTGGTAATAGCTAAGTTGATGCTACTCTCGGAAAGGCAGGGACCTAGTAGATGGAGGTTGAAACCTTTTGTGTTACAAAATCAAGATGCCACTGATGCATTAATGAACTTTATAACAAATTTCTTTGAGTTGAATGAGGGCTCGGCGGACAACATGGTGGTGTGGGATGCTTTTAAGGCTTCTGTTAGGGGAGGAACTGATGAACTGGACTACAAGAATACGTAGGGTGGGTGAAGCTAGACTGGTGGAGCTTGAAAAGGAACTTGGAGACTTACAACAAAATTATGCTTTATCGAGAGAAGAGAATATTAGACTTAGGATCTTGGATGCTGAGGAATTGCTAAAAATTGAGGTGGACTCACAAGTTGAGAAGGGATTGTATTACATGAAGCAAAAGTACTGGGAGCAGGGGGATAAAGCAGGGAAGCTGCTGGCAAGCAGATTGAGGAGGGTGTATGTCCAAAATATTGTGGATGCGTCTGGTAATTTGGAGATTAAGAAAGGTAAAATTGGTGAATGTTTTCGCTCCTTTTATGTTAAATTGTATACAGAAGATATTGCACCACAAATGGGTGATTTTGATAGATTCTTTGGACAAATTGAACTCCCATTGCTTTCTGATGAAGGTATGTTTTATAGAGGCTCAGATTAGTCCTAGAGGTTTTGTCGGTAATTGAGGATATGAATAGGGGTAAATCTCTGGGGATGGATGGTTTGACGTTAGAATTTTATCAAAAATTTGGTGAGGTGTTGGCACCGAGTTTGTGTGATTTATATAACTGTTTTTTGAGGGAGGGGAGGTTATGTGATTCAGTGAAGGAGGCAATCATCACGGTGATCCCGAAACCTGGAAAGGATATTACTAAGTGCAATAATTATCGGCCTATCTCCTTAATGTAGATTTTAAAAATGTTTACAAAATTACTGACAGTAGGCTTAAATATATGGGTGATTTGGTGGAGCGTTCTCAGACTGGATTTATGGAGCGAAGGTATGGATATGATAATATCCGGACTCTGTTAGATATTTTGAGTTTGCCGGCCTTGGAAATAAAGGATATTTTGTTGGTTTTCTTAGACGCCGAGAAGGCCTTTGATGGGGTGAATTGGAGTTTTCTGAATTATACGCTGTCGAAGTTGGGTTTTGGTCCCTGCTTTATTAAGGCTATTCAAGCTCTTCAGAATGGCATCTCGGCAAAGGTGTGGGTGAATGGGGGGTTTTCTGCGTCATTTCCATTGTTTAGGGGCACTTGTCGCCGCTGTTTAACTTGGCGTTGGAAACATTGTTGGCATATATATGTCAGATGGGATGTATCAGAGGGTTTGCAGTGGGAGAAGGGGAAGTAAAGGCTCCAGCTTATGCGGATGAGTGGTGGTCATCTTGAATGATCCTGTTGTGGGGGGGGGGGTCAACTATTAAGGGAGGTCTTAGAAGAGGTGGGTCAGCTATCTGGGTATCGGATCAACTGGGATAAGACGGTAGTATTTCCGGTGAGGGCTTCGCCCGAGTGTGAGCAGCTGCTGGGATGTAACTGGGAATATTCTAGTGTGAAATATTTGGGTATTCATATTACTTGAGATTTTGGAAAGCTAGCCATTTATAATGTGGATAAAATCATTGAGGTACTTAAGCGGGATATCATGAGATGGGGGGGGGGGGGTGTTAATCTGACTATTTAAGGCAAAGTTAATGCCATTAAAATGATTTTGCTGCCAAAGATTCTGTATGTTGTTCAATCTTTGCCTTTGCAGTTTACAAGGGAAGCATTTGCACGTGTAGATAGTGTTTCAAGATTATTTGTGGGGAGTTGGGAAGAGGGCCAAGATTCCCTGGTACATTATGGTCAGGAAAGTTAAAGATGGGGGATTCGGGTACCCGGTATTGAAAAAAACTACTGTAGTGGTTTTTTGTTAGTGTTTAATTACTCTGAGGACCTGAACCGGGTGCCGCGGTGGGTACAAATTGAGATGCAGAGGTTTTTGCCTTATGATATTAAATGTGTTTTCTTTTGGAAGGTTGCCTAAGAAGGCACAGTGTTTGTAATCGGTATTAGCTACCAAGGAAGCGTTGTCTTCGTGGATTGTGGGTACTGGTCAGGGACTATATCTTTATGAAGAGGCTTCACTTTGGCATAATCCTGGTCTGCAGGACAATAATAAGGTACTGGCTTGGAAGAGTTGGATTCAGAGAGGAGTTTTTTTGATTGGCGATGTGTGGAATGATGCTGGGGTAGTGCCTTTTGGGAGTCTAGTTGAGAAAATTGGCTTGAGGAACAGGGAATTGAGGAGGTTTGATATTTTGGTAACTTTACTCTTGGAACGGAGAGAAATGTTGGATGCTCCATTCTTGAAAAAGCCGGAGTATTTTGATATATTGGGAATGGGTTTGGAAAAAGTGTCTACATTTATGCAGTTTATGCAACCGGATGGACAATGGTTGGACTCGTGGAAAAAGTTGAGGCTATCGTGGACAGAGGAGTTGGGCAGGGAACTCACATTGAGAGAATGGGATAGGATTTGGCGAGTGCCGACGACTGCCAAGGTGGATTTGCAATTACGCTACATACATCAACGGATATTGGGCAGATTATATTGGACTCCAGTACGTATGTGTAAATTGGGTTTAGTTGATGATAATTTGTGTTGTGGGAAAGAACGGGGTACTCTGTTACATATGTTGTGGCATTGTGAAAGGGTGGTAAGCTTTTGGAGGGAGGTTATTGACAGGATTGATCAGGTCCGGGACATTGTTTACCCACGTAATCCCTTAGCAGTTATATTCCTGTCATATGGTGGTGGCCGTGATGTGAGTTGGGTGATATTGAGTGGGGTGCGTAAAGTTTTGTTGGTGGCAGTTAAGCAAGTGTTGAAGGTCTGGAAGACACGAAAAAAGCAGACCGTAGAGGAGTGGATTTTGGATGTTAGAGCTTTATCAAGGTTTGAAAAAACGATGTTTAGCAAACAAAACAAGGCAGAACTTTATGATATGTGGAAGTGTTTTAATGACTTTTATGGATAATACTGGGTTGAGTTATGGCATGAAGTGATGTGGTTTACTATACATATAGGGGGGGGTTGTTTATGTGGTTTTGTGTAGTCTTGTTTGTCTGTTTGTCTGTTATTTGTTTGATACATCTGGTTTGGTTTTAAATTTATCTTACTGTTTAATGTGGTGGGATACTGGGTTAGGGTGTGAAATTCTGTTGTACTGATTCCCGCTATTGTATATTTTGCTTTTCAATGACTTGTGGTGATGCTGTTGTTTGTTGAATATTGTTGAAAATAAGAAATAGAGTTCAAAAAGAAAAAGAAAGTCACATAAACATGGTGGCATGTGATAAGGATTGTGAAAGCCCTGTAGTAAATGTAAAGACTTTATGGATGATGCTGAACTCTTGTACTAAAGTGAGTTTGATAGAGCAAAAGGTATTTGAAAAGTAATTCGAGGGGATGGTGGAAAATTTGAATACCCTGGACATCAAAACAGGAGGTTATAATATGGATGGACTGGATCAAACTTTTAGGATCTTCATTGGAAATATAGAATTCAAAGGCAGGAAGACTTTCGGAAAGATATATGTAATCGGTAAGGGTGTATCTCTGTTGGGATGGAGAGAACAAAAACATTTACACATTAACTTGGATCCAGTGTTACATGTGCAAACCAGTGAAAGTTTGGTGTAAGAATTGTATGCATCAGTGTTTTCTGAAAGATTGAGAGGAATGTTGCATTGAATTATTTTGAGAAGTGTTCCCATAGCATCCGAAGTTCAACCTGTACCTTTTGACTGAGAGAAAATGTGAAAACGGAAAAAAAAAACTTGTGTGATTAGGGGTGTGGGGGGGATGATTGAGAGCAAGTTAAGTGGGTGCCACCCATTGTCATGGCGAAGAAATGGAAGCATCATATTATGCATAGTCCTTAGGCAACTGAACAAGTGTGTGTGTGTGTGTGTGTGTGGTAGTAGAGCCCTCCCCTACTGAAATATGTGGGAGATGCTGAGCATGATTTGGAAAGAAAGTGAATTCAAAATGAGATCTGTCAGTGTATCACCAAATGGTTCTGGAACCAATCATGTTTTTCAGAATGCCATTTGTCAGAATGCCAGTGTCAGCGCAATCAGTTTTTCAGACGGCGATGCAAAGAATGTACTGTGTTTAGGGGAGTCTATTGAGAAACTTGATATATTAAAATGTAGTTTTATGCATATTGATGGGGGTCGTTTAACATTGAGCAAGAATTGTGTTTTTCAGAAAACCAGTGCAGTACTTGGTTCTTGATGGGTCACACGGTGTTCATCCGAAAGGGGAGTTAGTTGACGTTATTAAGGAAATTGGACAAAACAATGATCTTACTAGGCCCAGTGATGTTGAGAACACACAAGTGCAGGGAGAGCGGATGGGAAGGGTGCAAGGGACAGGGGAGGAGTGGAAAGTGTTGAACACGAGATCAAACTAAAAGGTAGTGCAGCCAGCAGGTGGCAAGTGCAAGAATAAGGCACAAGCAATGGGTGTCTAAGTGCAGGAAGGGACTGTAGGGTTGCAGATACAGACCCAAGTGCAAGGTTTGCCAAGAGGCAGTGCAGGTGTGTGGCTGGCTGGGCAGGGATCTGGGCCCGAAATCGGAGGGTAGCCAGGTGCCCAATGCTGAAGTAGTAATATCAGAAGGGGAGAGGAAGAGCAAAGGCAGAAGAAAAGGGGAAGGTATTGCAGTGCTTCCGGAACTAAAGATGGGTCTCCTCAAGTTTCAGAGAGGAAGGGAGGCTGTTCTAGAGGGAGGCCCCAGCTGAAGGAGACCTACCCCAACTTGTTTCTTGGAGAAGCGATTGACCCTGAGGCAGTTGGAGGGAGTAGGAAGGTATTTCCGAAGGGAAAGTTGAAGGCCTTGTGGACAATGCAAAGGGTCTTCAATTTAATCCACCGGGAGCCAATGAAGAGATTTCAGGGCTGGAGAGATACAATCCCTAGTCTTGAGGCCAAGGACCAGTCTCGCATTCCTGTTGTGGATTAGCTGCAGAGGGCGCAGAGTAGTTGCAGGCATACTTAGAAAGAGGCTGTTGCAATTGTCCAGCCTAGAGCGAACCAGAGCTCGAGGGACAGTGAGCTTCTAGGGAAGGAGAGGAAAATAAGAATACCTTTGAAGAGGTACAGTTGGTAGTTTGACTTCTTAGAGACTTCATAGATGTGTGGAGAAAAGGAAAGCATGGAGGTGAAGACGACCCGAGGTTCTTAGCCTCACAGGTGGGAGCAGGGAGGTCAGCCAGAGAGATAGGAAAGGAAGATGCAGGTGAGCCGATCATTAGGATCTGTCTTACTGGCATTACGGCAGAGGGTGTTGGGGGTCACTCCACTCTTGTATTGCAGACGGTCAGATGAGAGAGGTGGCAGAGGGGAGCCTGAAAGCGAGCAGTCCTCCACATCATACTGGAAACTAGAGCACAGAGCTTAGACCCCTATGGAACACCACAAGCAGAGAGTGAGATGGAGGAAACAAAGCACCCAAGTTGGATCTGGGAGGCTTGGTTAGAGAGGAAGGTGGTCAGCCAGGCCAGAGCCTGATCAGTGATACCCAGGCTGTCCTGGATTACATGGTTGACCAGGTCTAAGACAGTAGAGTGATCGAGTCGGATAAGGACAGGTGGGATATTGGAATAAAGGTTGGAAAGAAGGTCATGAAAAAGGTACTTGATCATTAAAAAGCAAGCGTTGGCATGTCACTGGGCTTTGAGAAGTTTACTTACACTTTTATATAGGTTTTTGTTTTGCATACGGACCATCGGCCTTTGAAGGTGGTATTTGAATCCAAAGGACTAGATAAGGTTTCTAGAAGATTGACAGGTTGGGTAGCAAGGATGCAGTTTTCTTCATTTACTGTGGAAGTAATTGTGGGGAAGGATACTGATTTTTCTGATTGTCAGATTTGGATGGGAGGAGGAAATCGGAGAGGAGTGTGTGAGCAGATATGTAACATGCTGGAGTTATAGTAGAAGGGAATGAGATGAAGTGATGATGCAAATGGTGTCACAGCAATGCAAGGGTTACTAGGATGGTGGAACAAAAGTTGGGCGCGTGATTGTGAAAGGAGTGGTAAGAAGATTTGTGCACATGCAAGGCCAGTGATTTGTTTTGAGGGTCCTCATAATGTATGGGAGGAGTTGGCGATCTATATATTGGGCCCAGTTGATGTTCGAGGTGGAAAATATGTTTGGTAGTTTTTCTTGGTGGGTGGAGATGAAATGTATTTGTGATGCGAGTACAGGAACAATTGTGACATTTCTTGATGCATTTGGAACGGAAGAATATCGGGCGTCTGACTGATTCAGTTATGTGGAAAGGAATATCTCAGGATATGCGGGGTTAAGCATAAGAGGACTTCTTTGAATCATCCAGAGTGTAATCGGTTTGTGGAAAGAGTAAATGGGAATATAGTGGAGGTTCTAAGAATGGGTGAAGCACGTGGGCAAGGAAAGAAGGAACTGGTGGCTAAGAATGTATGCTCATACTGACTGGTGAAGTGCCATTTTGAACTTGTGAGAGGAAGAAAGGCAAATACTTGTTTTGTCAGTCATGGCTGGGTCGGGCTAAAGGTAAGGTGGTGGATCTGGGAGAGGTGAGAAGGTGTGTTATGATGCAATGCAAGGAAGGGAGTGAAGGAAATGGAGGTGAAGGGTGATGGGGTGAGAAAGAGTTTAGTCAGAAGAAAAGGAGAGGTTTTCTACGGCGATCCTTTACAGGTGGAAAAGGTCTGTGCAGGAGCAGTGAGGGTGACCAAGTGGGGAATCTTGAGAGTAGTGAAGGCATGAGGGCCGTGGTGAAGTGAGGTTGCGTGTTAGAAAATAAAGGAGGGGGAGGTGTGGTGTGAACATGTGTACATACAAATATGGTATGGGTGCTGGATTGTATGGTTGTGTTTTCTAGAAGGGTGGCGTGTTTGGAGAGGGAGTTTGAGCAATGGAACTAGAGATGTGGCTAGTGAGGGTACTCTTCACGCATCCTATTAAGTTATGAATCGGCAATAAAAGTACCTGAAACAGTTGAACCGGCTGAGGATCCTTATTGCACCATGTCCAAGGCATAAAATAAGCAGTGTCGTGGAGCAATTTGCTCTGCAATTCTGTAGGTTTGCTAATTAAATTGGCACTTGTGTAGCAAAGTTTGCTATTTGTCACCCTGTTCAATGAAAGCACAGCTCTCCCTGCATTCCTCTCTTGCCTCCAGAGCGCTCTCCGCCCCCTTATTTTATATGTTCACTGCAAGTTCAAAGGGGCTAATGGAAAGAGTGCAGCAGTAATCATCCCCTTCAATCTTGTGCCAAAAGGCCTGTGTGGGAGTGCTACGCCCATTTTATTAATTTTCAAATTAATGCAAACCAGAAATAAGCTAACTGTATCCTGTCTGCCATAGTAAAGGCTTTCAATTCCTTTTCTAAAAATGTAATGTTACATAATGCATAATTACAGTTGCTACTGTAAAACATTGCATTGTCTCCACAGTGAAGTGTATCTAAATCTCAGTGTCAACTAGATTTCATTTTGTTGGGCAAGATGCATCATATTGACGAGTCGACGCCTTTGAAAATGTACATGACCACACGGCCAAATGCTTTGATGGCAAACCTATTCCTGTGCCCTGCAGGTTACATACAGCTTGCAACTGGTGCTCAACCCATGAGCTGATCCATACTGCTTGACATTCTGTCTTACCATGTTGGTTTATACCCGCTACCCTGAAAGTGAGATGGCGGCAAAAATATTCTGCCTACTTTGCCCAGTTCTCTGCCTATGCCACCCACTCTGCTTAGTCTTTTAGTAACGAATACACAAAACTTAACCTGATATTTAAAGTAGCGATCAATAGTTTCATCCAGTCTGTACATCTACATCAAAGCTGTACACTGTAGTTGGCCTCCAGAGCTCACTTTGCTCTATGATAATGATTGCATTATGTGTTTGCACCTGCAGTAGAGCGAACTGGCCAAACTGTTTTAAGAGCCTTTTTATCAGATCTGTTTATTTAGGTCCATTAATGCAGCTAAGCTTTGTACAGACACTCACCCAGGGCTTGCAAAGTATTTTTGCCCATTCTCATAGTCGAGTAGATTTTAAAGACCAGTACCATTTGCAGGGGATGTTGGAAACTTTTATTTAAACTTTACTTTGTTTGCAGTAAATGTCAAATACATGTTTCACTGTGCATGGCTGGCCTCCTGGTGACAGTAGTGTGCCAAACTAAATTGGGTTTGTCGTGACATGCTCCATTTTATAGAAAGAATTTGCATGGCCTGATTTATCTCACTAATGTCTTACTTCAGCGGTATACAAAATTGCTGTAGTGTTGCTCATTTTATATCTTGGGTACAAATTTCTTCGGGTGGCATTAAAAATATGAGTACAAAATTGCTAATCAAATGGGTTTGTTTGCTAATCAAGAAAAATTAAATTGGCAAACTCTGCTAATCAATTTTTGTAAACTAATTTATGCCTTGCATGTCACACAGATGACGTTGCAAATTCTTGAAGTAAATGATGCAAAAACTAATAATCTTGAACAAAGACCGTATTGCATCAATAGATTGAAGTGTCCAGGCCGGATGAATGAGGAATTACATTTCAGCTGTTTTAAAAATCTTATCAGTTAATCCTTGTAATTTCGTAAAATGTGACTGTTGGGAATTGCTAATTGTTGAATCTATAAGAGGTGCAATAGTGGAAATGTTTGCTCCATACAATGATGGATTGTATGACATTCATACATTGTGCATGTTTGTGTTGGTGCCACCAGAACTGTTTGATGGTACTGGTTAATTACGCTGGATGCTTGACTATACTTGTTTGTTGGTAACTGTATTACACAGAACATATTGGGAGTTTTATGCATTCAGAATAGTGAGCATATATAGTATACATTTTGGGTCATATTCACATCTCCTGTTCTTTCTTGGATGAGAATGTGTAGGCATTCAAAGTTTGTTGCAACATTGTTTTTGGTTATTGGATTAACATGTATGCTTGAGTTTTTAGATTGTATATTAGGATCGTAGAGCATACAACATCTGTGGCTAATTTCATTTACCCTTCCAATTGTTTCTTCTCATTGGATTTTGTATTTGCTTTATTATTGTTTACATTTCCCTGTGATGGCATGGTCCATGATGATATAACTGCTTTCTTTGCGTGAGGGCGTCACCGCATAGAAGCGGGCACGGAGCCATTGCTGGTGACATTAAATATATATATATTGCCAGTGTATGAGCAGTTTGCAAGCAGATCTACAAATGCTGCCATATAACTTTATGCTGATTTTTTGATAAATTAATGGCCCTATTTTTAATCCACTTGAAAGCCTGGTATCTGGTACAGCACGTTTATTGAGTAAATACGTGCCAGAGAGCGTTTTGACGAATCTAGCAACATTATGATATATTTTATTTGTATCGCGCTCGTACACAAGTGTTTCAGAGCGTGACTAGGCAAGGGAGGGGGAACAGAGGAGAACACAACGATCTTACTAAGCCCAGTGACATTGAGAACGCGCAAGTGCATGGGGGGGGGAAAGGGAAAAATTGCATGGAAGGGAGAGAGTGGAAAGTGCAGAGGAGAGCAGAATAAATAATAAATAGAACATTGAGGCAATCAACAGTGGTAGTGCAGCCGGCAAGTGCTGTGTTTAAGGCAGCAGACTGGGTAGTCTGATAAGTGCCGAAAAAGAAGAAAAAATGGGGGGGGGGCTGTATAGGTACAGATACAGTCCCCCAGTGCAAGAGGTGGCCGGGAGGCAGTGCAGGAGGGTGGCAGGGTGAGCAGGTACCTGGGCCAAGAGGGTGGCCAGGTGCACAGTGCCAAGAGAGCAGATCAGCAGGGGAGAGGCAGAGCGAAGGCAGAAGCAAAGAGGAAGGTCTTGAGGTGCTTCCGGAACCGGAGATGGTTCTCCTCAAGTTTTAGAGTGGCAGGGGGGCTATTCCAGGGGGAGGCCCCAGCCGAAGATGGAGATCTACCCCCAGCACGTTTCTTTGAAAAACGATTGACCCGGAGGGAGTTAAAGGAGCGAAGAGCTCGAGAGGGGAGGTAGTTGCAGAGGGATAGCTGAAGGTATTTTGGACCCAGGCCCCAGAAAGCCTTGTGGACGATGCAGATGCTTTTGAATTTAATCCTTGCATCCACTGGGAGCCAATGGAGTGATTTCAGAGCTGGAGAGATGCGATCCCAGGGCTTGAGGCCAAAGACCAGTCTCGCTGTCTGTTCTTGATAAGTTGTAGAGGGCGGAGAGTAGAGGCCGGTACATTTAGAAAGAGGCTGTTACAATAGTCCAACTTAGAGAACCAGGGCTTGGCAGACAGTGAGCTTCTGAGGGAAGGAGCGGAAGGGCAGAGTAGCTCTGAGGAGGGTGCAGTAGGAAGTTTGACTTTCTAGAGACCTCAGAGATATGGGCGGAAAAGGAAAGTGTGGAGTCGAAGATGACATCGAGGTTCTTAGCCTCACAGGTAGGGGTAGGAGGACGGCCAAGGGAGGCCGCCCAGAGAGTGAGGGGAAAAGTATGGAGATGGTGTGCCGATGAGGAGGATCTCGGTCTTGCTGGCATTCAGACAAAGGTCATTTGCGCCACACCAATCTTGAATGGCAGTCAGAGATGAGAGAGGGCGAGGAGGTGGCCGAGGGCAGTTGGAAAATGAGTCGTCATCAGCGTAGCACTGGAAATATGAGCAGAAAAAGGAAATGCAGTGGGCGAGAGTTGCCAGGTATTGGTTGAAGAGCCAGGGTGAGAGGTTAGACCCCTGGGGAACCCCACAGGTGGAGAGGAAGATGGATAGGAAGGACCCCAGTTGGACCTGAGAGGGCCGATCAGCGAGGAAAGAGATCAGCCAGGCCAGAGCCTGATCAGTGATATCCCGGTTATCATGGAGATGGTCGAGCTGGATGGTCTGCTCTTCTCCACTGATATTGCCACTGATTCTCTGGAGGGAAGCTTATCTTTGTGGCTAGGAAAAGGCAGCATCTACCTGATTGACCCTGGGGATGGCTATCTGCAGAAGGACCACATAGGGGGAGGACCAACTCCAGAGATGTAGGAAAACCATAGAGCAAAAAACCTGGCGACCCGAATTTCACATGCCACCTGTACAACTTACTTGAGACGAGGAAGAGAGATGTAGCAATGAAGATGCCTAGAAGTGGTAAACCAACGCTGCGTTTGGGAACTTTTGACTTCCACTCTTTTCTCCCGGTGCTCTGTCCACCTGGCCTCCCTGGGCACTCTCTTAACCCTCTGGTGCTCGCCCCCTCCACTTACTGCACTTGCACAATCCGAATGTCACATGGCCTAGTGAGATCTTTTGGTTTTGTCACCCATGTCCCATTTCCCCCTCCCCACCTTGTTCCACTGTGAAAACCATTGTATATAGGAAAAACCAATAAAGTCTGAACAGATCAAGTGCTCCTGAGGAAAAGGCCCAGAAAGACATAGCAAGAAAGTGTATTGTAAAGACATTTAGAAAAGGGGACCACAGAAATCGAAAGACATGCTCTGTAGGAGCTACAAGTGTTGATCGCAGAGACTATCTATTACACCATAGGTGGCATAATTCAAGACAATTAAATAACCTAGTCGAAGACCATTATTCACTTGGTTTATTTAAGTTAGTTATTAGTAGCAGGGCCAAATAGGGTAGTTTCGGCAGAGGACATATTTTCTCTTGATTTCCACCACGGACATGCACTTAATTTTTTTTTTTTTTTACTGTTTCCTTTAGTGATTGGGAAAGTTAGGCCTTCTAGTTACAATCTAATTAACCTGAATCGTTTCTTCCGAGTGGCTGACTCCTTCTGACCCGCCACAGTAGGTTTTTAGAGGGTATGTGTAGCAAAGCTGCGAGATTGTCTAGGAGGAAGAAGAGGAAGGTAAAGGAATGGGCTGGAGTAGTAAAATGTGCTTAGCGAGAGTGTTTGTAGCATGGTTAGTAGAAAAATTCACATTTTCGAAATGTTGAGAAGGTTACGAGCAGCAGTGGCAGTGATGGATTGTTTAAGTCGCTGACAGGACCCCAAGATTTTTGTGAACCTTCGTGGAAGGAGCATGAAGTTCGGGTGGGAAGGAGAAGGAGTGTGAGGCTAGGGATGGCATTGGAAGATGGGAGAAAATTCAGGATGAGGCAGCGGAGAGCCCTCCAGTGACTAATTGCAGTTAGGCAGTTCGTAATCAGTTCCAAAAAAGTGATGGTGAAAGCCAAAAGATCTTAAGTCTTCCAAGAGAAGAGGTCTAAGGACTGATCCTTGGGGAACGCCTACATGGGGGAGGGGTAGGGTCAGAAGGTTGCGAGTTCCAAGAGATTTTAAAGGATTGACGTTCCAGGTAGGAAGTGACCCAGGCAAGAGCAGTTTTGCCAGGATGATGGCCTATTATCTGCATAGAGCCAACTACTGCTAGCTCTGTCACCTTAGACAACCTCACCCTTGGTCTTCCCAGTGTCAGTTGGAGTGAAGCCAGATCTGGAAAAACACCTAGCATCTTTCACATCTCTCAATAGACTAATCTCTCCCAAACTTAAACCTCTCAAGAACCATTCACTGCCATACTAAATGGCTTCATATCATCTTGAAGTAAAGTATTGGCAGCTAGGACGACTGTGAAAGAAATGACAAGCTTGCCGGTTTCATCCACAAGAGGGGTCTTCAACGGGCCATTGTCGGAGCAAAAAGACTTTCCTCTCCAACACCGAGAGAACATACTCTTTTCAAAATCGACCATTAACTCATGAACATTTATTCTGCCGTTCCTTCTTCACAACTTTGCAACCAATTGCAAGACTTCTATTCCTCCATGATTCAAAGCCTAAACACCAAGATGCCTTCCACTGCCTGTTTGTTCACTTGACCATCCCCCAACACAGCTTTCCAGTTCTCCAAATTCAGATCATTTCCATCCCAGGACCCCCTAAAGGCTATATCGCTGCGCCCTTCTGGATCCCTTCATACCATTGCTTAACCTTTGTTTCCACTCTTGGCCGCTCCCCAATGACAATAGTTAACATGTCATTCTAAGAGTGCTGTCACTCACCACCTGAAATATCCCTCGATAATGGCATTCCGCAAGAATCCTTCTCTGTATCCCTTCTTTACTCTCAAACTCTACTTTCCCCATGTCTAACATCCTGAGGATTGGCAAGGTCATGGAGAAACTTGCCATTCATTAGACAGCTCGAAGTCTGGTTTGACGGGCCTCAACTTCTGGACTCTCACCACTCAGAATTTAGACCTGCTCATGGAACATATGGCACTTCTGGACATCCTGGCTAACCCTTCTGCTTCGTTCTCCTTGAACTGTCTTCTGCCTACGACCCCCTCCCCCCAACTTGAAATCCTTCAGCATTTTCACTACTGGTTCAAGATCTATGTTTGCCTTTCCTTTGCTAAAGTACCACCCCCCCACCCCCCGCCCCCTCTGGTGGATGTCAATAACTGCATGCACTTACTTGGACTGCGAAGTACCTCCATGCTCATCCCTCTCACTCTTTTCAATAGCTACATGAAACCTTTTCCAGTCATTCACCTACTGTGCTGAATGTAGGCCGATGACACCAAACTAGTGGCAGCGACTAAACCACACCCTTAACCAAGCGTACCCTGGACCTGAACTTTATTTCTCTTCACAGCTGTCTGAAAGCAATTTAGGGTTGGATGAATTTCAACCAACTTGTCAACAGACACAAAGTAAATTATCATTCACCAATGTCTAGTGAACATTTGAGGCCTACGTAGTTTATTTGCTTATATCGCACCTAACCCGAAGGCATCTTAGAAGAATCTTGTTGGCTTGGAGGGCAGGGATGGTGTAGGAAGCCGGGAGAAAGAGGACTTCAAGATTCTCCAAACAAAGCCTGGGTGTATGGTGCTTCACTGTTGGAGCTCCCATTCTGTAGTACTTCACAAAGGCCATCTTGTCGCACGAGACCTGCATTCCTTCGCCTCGTCCAACCAGCTGACAAACCCCCAGCATGTGCACACCCACACACTGCTTTTCTCTGGATATTCAGATTTGTCCGTTTTGATTTAAAGCTGGGGCTAGTGTGATCTCTCGAACTGTTCCGCCTGGCCTTCTCGACACAGACCTACTTGTACAGTGTGAATAAGAAGGCTGCAAAACGACTATCATGGGACTTAATGAACACATTGGGTAAGATTAATACTCGTGCCCTTTGGGCTCATTGCTTGGAGGACTGAGAGAGCATTTCACTATTTAAGAACGGAATGAAAGGTTGGAACTTAGTACGGTTGATATTTAACATCAACCTCTTTTCTCCGGTACTAATGTGATCAGTCTAATGCCGCTTCGATATTGGCCTACTTTGGACTGTAAATACTCACTTTCATTTGAAATCTGAGTGGCTGAAATGCTGCATAATGATTGTAAGCAAATCTCCTCCTGTCAAGTCTCTTCGAAGTAATTTGAATTATTTTTTCTATTTGTGCAAGCATGCCATCTCAAACTGTTGTCCTAGCAAATAGTTCTGAGATACTTGTGTGGGGGAAAAAAATAAATAAATCAAGGCTCGCAAGATCTGTGTATGGGTGTGCACGTTTTTATTTTTTTCGTATTTTTTCCCTAAATATTCCCTTAAACGTTTCCTACTTAACCTTTTGATCAACATGCAGGGCACATTCTAAAGATTAACTAAAGACATTTCAGTTTTAACTCTGTGCACCTATGGCAAGTTAATTCATACCATTTACTTGTGACATGAACTAATTTGTTCCTACCCCCAAAAAGAGACATGTCCATGTCCAGTGATGCCTCCCAGCTCTATCTGGCTCCTTTAGGATACAAGGTGGCAGTAGCTTAGACGATCATTGAGGGACCGAATGCTTGCATTTTAAAATGGGGTGGAACCCTTCAGTTCGAACATCTCTGCACCCATCTGGAAAAAATTGTCCACCCTTTCGTAATTTTTCTTTTCACCACAGAGAATGGTCTGGTTCAACCTGGGCGGTGGCAGTATTTGCAAATATCCAGGCAGCCCTCTGTGATGTAAGACCACTACAGTCCTAATCAGCGCAGTATAAAAGCTTTTTACCTTAACATTATAGTACTTTTTGGTGAGCGCTCCTGATTTTAATGAAGTTTCCATCTGCATCTGGGGTTTTCGGGAATTTTCGATTGTGCCTAGTTGTAATGCGCACATGCTTTTGGACTCCAGGATTGCTGTGCTTGTCTGGGTCAGCTGGTAATGTTTTTTCCATTGTGGGGAACGCTAAAGGCCCCAGAGATGTTTGACTGAAGCTTGGTACATTGCAGAATATACCCCATTTGTGGCATGGCATTGGTGGCTGAAGGGTTCTGGATGTCTCCATAGTGAAACTGGTAAGGAGCCACTAAAGATGATTTTAGTTGGGTTTGCATGGCTCAAAATTGAGATTCGATGAGCAGGAGCTAAAACCAGATGCTGGGTGTCTGGTATCACCTGTAGACAGGAGCTACCGCAGGGGGAACCAGGAGCTACCAGAAATTTTGTATGAACCGTTGTGTTTAAATGTGCTAATTCTTGTTTATTAACATTCTCAAATACTCTGTTAATGTCACATTTACATGTTTGGAAGGCACCGGTTGGCATTAGGAGCCAAAAGTAGCTCCTAGTAGCTGTCGCTGAAGCTAACCAGACTCTATGCTAGAAGCAGGAGATTAATACCGCCCAGCTTCCTCCAATTTCGAACCCTGGGTTTATTTTCTTTAATGTGGTTAGTTCATACAAACTTTTCACATACGTAATTAAACATAATTGATATGGACATTTATAAAACCAAACATTTTATACCATGTTAAAATAGAAATTCATATAAAAATGTTGTGTTGGTTAGATAAGCAATTTAAAAAAAATATGCAAATCATTTGTCCCTTTTTCCATTGCCTTAATGGCACACTGCCAGGTCCTTAAAGTGCTAGGTGCATAGAGGCATAGCAGAGTTCCAACAATATATGAAAAATTCTCTTTTTATCGTGTCGTAATTGTATACCAATTGTCCCAAATTACACATGCGAGTTGTACCAACTCCTTGCATTCTGTCATTACATGTTTAGCGGTTTCAGGTGTATGTACTAATTAACAGATGCAACAGTATCTTTGGTCCCTATCCAGTTTAGGGACGCACATTCTTAAAATATGTAGTTGGTTTATAGGCCACTGCAGGTGATGGGCATACAAATAAATAGGGTTGTGCAGCTTTAAATAGTTGGGCAAAGCTTGATATTATATCCTAACACATTTTCAGCTTTGCTAGGTGATCATAATTCTGGTACAGATCCCAGTACTATGTTTTGTTTTGAAAGACCCGTTTGAGCTTGTGAAAAAGTCTATCCCATTCTGGCTCCCATTCAATAATATCTAGTAGCTCTTTAATTATCTTTTTATAGCTGCACTTCGCAAATGCCACTTCAGAATTCATGGTGGCGCTGATCAGGGTCAGCAGTGGGCCTTTAGTATTAGTTATGGCCTTTAGATACAGCTCTTGCCTCTTCAGGGCAACGCCACGTAAAGAAATCAACCTTACTCAAGCCTCACGATTTCCATCCGAACCGAGGGAGAGAATCCCAATGTCTTGCGCCAGAACTTGCCTTCCAGAATATTTAGCCAATGCCAATCCTTCAAAGCCAGCACACCCAAGCCATAGAGTATAGCAGGGCTTGAGCACGGCTTATAGAATTCCTTGCATGCTATATCCTGCTGTTTTCCTAGAAAACCTTTCAATCAGTACAAAAAGCTGTAAGGCTCTCCTACTTATATGGCAAGTTGCATCATTTTAGTGTTTTCCATATTGATGTCCAATCGTGTTTATGCTCCCTACCAATCCTGGGAGGGCAGTAGTCTTACTGGCAGTTCTGCCAGTTAGACGTTAAACCCCAGAGGGGGCCAGCACACATCCCAACTTTAAAGTCTTTACTAGTGGGTATCGGGCGGTGTGCCCCCCTCCTCCCCCCACTGCTCTACCTCACCTGGAAGTTTCAGAATGCAAGATTTCCAGCATGCTCAGCAACCAGGCTGGACAGCCCAGCTTCCCCAATTTGCGTCTATTGACCGAATCAACAAACTGCATAAAGGACCGAGATTTTTTACTGTTGGCCTTGCTTGTTAATGCAGCAATGAGTCGATATTGTGGCAGAGCCTGTCTGGAAGGTGTCTAGTATATGTGCATTCTCATCCCAAGTCTGTAGCTCTTTCAACCGAAATTAAAACTTTACACGTTATATCCAACATAGCTGAAAGTCTGTAGTTGGCTGGTAAAAGGTGTGATCCTTAGGATTAATATTGAGCACCCCCAACAATCTGGGATGCTAGTTTTTTTACATCTTTTTTGAACAATAATTCCTAAATATTAGCCCAAACAGACGGTTCACTTTTGAGAACTACATTAGCCAGAACATTAGGCCGTGCACCCTGGATCACTTTTAGCTTCTTTATGGCAATTTCGATGCCATCTTTATCTAAAATAAACTTTGGATTACATGTGTTTTTTTGATCTCGTGCCTCAGGCGTATGGGGAACATCAGCATTAAAGTTCTTAGTAATATATTCTCTGCTTAATTTATAGGGTTCATTACCCGCCTTTTCTTTAGATCCCTTGGCCAAATGCAACATTTGTCACAAGTTATGCAGATCTCCACTTTTTAATGCAGCAGTGTCTTCCATTGTGCATTTTTGCATGAGCTCCTCCACCACTCTACCTAGTTTTGATATTTATTCATGATTTTCCTAATCGTAGAAGTTGTTTCACAGATTACATGGGCATTCTTTTAAACTTCCCTTATTTGTGCATAATGCGTTTAGCATCCATTATTACTCAATCAAAAATGATGTCACCAAATTGCCCTTCCAATAATATGGCATTTATAATGCGCCTGCACGCAAGTGTTTCTAGGTGCGACAAGACGAGGGAAACAAAGGGAGGCCAAAATGACTATCCTAGGCATTGTGCCATTCAGATCGTGCAAGTGCGGGGAAAGTGCAGTTGACTCATAAGTGCAGAGAGAAGGGACTGTAGAGTTGCAGATACAGACCCTTAAGTGCTGGGGAGACCGGGGGCAGTGCAAGGGCATCTGGGAATGCAGTAGAATGGGCCAGAGTTCAGAGGGTGACCCACGCATGGAGCAGTCCGTTGCATCAGCAACGGAGAGGAAGAGGGAAAGCAGGAGCGAAAAGTAAGTTCTTGAGTTGCTTCCTGAACCGGATGTGGTTCTGCTCAAGTTTGAGAGAGGCCAGGAGACTGTTCTAGGAGGCCCCAGCCGAGGAGATGGATCTGCCCACAACTCTCCGTTTGGAGAAGCCTCTGGCCCTCCGAGTTGGAGGAGGAGGTGGATGAGCGGAGGGCTCGAGAAGGAAGATGTTTTGGAAGAGAACGTTTGAGGTAGAGCGGTCCCAGGCCCCAGAAAGCCTTGTGGACGATGCAGAGGGTCTTGAATTTGATCTTTTCAGCCGCTGGGAGCAGAGCTGGAGAGATGCGATCCCTGGGCTTGAGGCCAAGGACCAGTCTCGCAATTCTTTTCTGGATAAGTTGTAAAGGTCGAAGAGTAGAGGCAGGAAGATTTAGAAAGACTGTTCGAATAGTTCAGCCTAGAGAGGACCAGAGGTCTGGAGACAGTGAGCTTTCGGGGGAAAAGTGAGAAAAGGAAGAATACCTTTGAAGAGGTGCAGCTCATACTTTCACTTCTTAGAGACGTCCAAGATGTGAGAAGGAGAGGTTGAGTCAAAGATGACACCATGGTTCCTGGCCTCACAGGAAGGAGCAGGGAAGAGGGCCCAGAGTGGGCAGCCAGCCAGAGGAAAGGGTGGAATGGGTGTCCCAGTAAGGATGATTTTGGTCTTATAAGGCAGAGATCATTGGCGGCACACAATTCCTGAATTGCGGCCAGGCAAACTGTTAAGAGAGAAGTAGGTAGAGTTGGCTGTGGGGAGCCTGAAAGAGAGCAGAGTGTCAGCATAACAATGAAAATGGGAGCAGAAAGTAGCAATGTATGGGCAAGAGATGCCAGGTAGTGGTTGAAGAGCCAGGGAGAGAGGTTCGACCCCTGGGGAACACAACCAGAAGAGGAGGATAGAAGAAAGACCCTAGTTGGACCTGAACGGGTCGACCGGTGAGAAAGGAGGTCAACCAGACCAGGGCCTGATCAGTAATACCAAGATATTTGCTGAGGCGATTGAGCAGGATGGCATGGTTCACTGTGTGAAAAGCAGAGGATGGATCGACGAGAATGAGGACAGAAAGGAGATTAGAGTCAAGATTGGAGAGCAAGTCTTCACGGGTGTTCAGGAGAGCAGTTTCTGTGCTTCTGGCAGCTCTGAAGCCAGACTGGTGGTCATGGAGGCAACCAACCGATTCAGTATGTAGATTAAGATGGGAGATGGCCAACTTGTCCAAGAGTTTGCCCGGGTAAGGAGTGATGGAGATTGGGCGATAGTTAGTCGGAGAGGAATGATCGGCCAAGTGCTTGGGTGCACAAGGGGTGCCTAAGGGGTTGTGGCTAATGCATGCTTTCTTTTATGCACTGTTATTTCAGAGGTTGTCTTTTAACCATTCTTCAATTTAATTTGCAGTATTTCCTGCATCTGTAAATACCAGCTGTTACCCAACTTGGTCATATCTTTTACTTTTTCTTGACCAGTTAACCCGATTCTCGCATTGATAAACCTCACTGGTTGCTATTTTTGCAAAATCGCGACCCTGAGCCTCCAGTCAATGCTTGCTGTTAAAATAGCATGGTCCGTATATTTATAGCAGTTTCCTTCTCCCAAGGCTGCTGACACCCAGAGAAGATTTGAGCAGCCGAGGAGAACTTCCACACAAAACTCATCACAAGAGAAGTAAACTATGCACTGGAGGAGAGCTTCCTCGTTCCAGTTGTATCCCTACAACCACTGTCCATCAGCAAATTGAATGGTACCTCCGAGCAGAAATTCCTCGTCTCAGTTGCATCCTTAAGATAACTGATACTCCAGAGTAAAGAACTGTGAACCGTAAGAGAACCACCTCGTCTTACTGGCAACCTCAAAGCTATTGGTAAAGCCAAGGCAGGACTGTCATGGGGGAGAGCGCCCCTCATTTAGTGGATATTCTCAAACCTGTGAACCAAATCGAAAAGAGAAAAGCCTACAATATCTGATCCCCTTAAAGGAACTGTCACAAACTGCATTGGCTGCAACCTGAGATCAAAACTAGACCAGGAGAAGGTAAGCATTCTCCTGGCCTCAAGATTGAAAGTGAGCTGATGCAGAATGAAAGCCAAAAGTCTCTTGTTACTAGGAGTAAGCCATCCTCCTAGATATTGGTTATTTTCCCTTTTGTCGTAGTGATCAGGTCAGAACAGGAGTTTGGACCGAATTTTATGTTTGTATGTCATCAAAATGTCCAGAGTAAATTTTTTCTTAATAGGGACATCGCTATTGAGTTGGGGAGAAGTTCTGCATGTTTGACACTTTAATATGTTACTTTGAAACATGCTACACCTCTGTGTCCGACTCCTGCTTCCGACGCCGTGTCACAGGGTGCAATCTTTCAAGCTTTGCAGTCATCGGAACTGAACTTTCATTCAATCTGGTCTTAATTTGTTTTGACCTCTGCAGCCCTTATTATTCCTGGCCTTGCAAATGTTGCCAAATCCACCTTCCAGTGGGACATGGCCTATCTGCAGACCCTTGCTTTGGATGTTGTCTAGCAGAATGTTTTCTATAAATGAGACCACTCCCTAATATACTCGTGTTCAATTTTTGCCTTTTTTCCCAAAGGCCTCTCTGGGTTGAGCCATTTCTGCCTTTCATAAAAAGGCATTCTTGACGGAACACTTGAACCTGGTTTAGCATTGGCATTCATGTTGGCCTTGACCTCCACTATGTGACAGAAGCAGGTACATATTTTACTCTGTCGATAAGGGGCTTTGGGGGAAATAATCCAGTCATAATGCCTGTTTTTTGACACACACACACCAAGAGAATGAGATACGGCACAGCGCTGTTTTGGCAGTCAAATGTTTGTTCGTTCAGAGTGCCTTTTAAACGGAGGGTAAAACGACAGCAAGACTTTGTCCTTAACTATGAGGTTGTTATGAGAAACAACTGTTATACACTTTGTGCTACATTTCTTCATGACGGGTTGTTAAATCACAAGCTAAATGCCATCATTGAGTTAGGGTCTCGGGCTACTATTAGTGCAGCTGCTATTTGGATTATTTCCACTCGTGGCCTGTTCCAAGAATAAATGTGTACGTGCGAAGCAAGGGGTGTTTTTACTAAAAGGCAAGCCGGATATGGGTTGTTTGACCCACTACTGGACATTGACCTAATTATTTTTTTTTTCCCTCCTTTTCTTTAACTTACTGCCGAGGGTGTTAGCCCCACACTCCACCACCATCTCAACATATTCCCTTACCCCACAACTATTTTTTAATTAGTGTACTATTTGACCTACCGATTAGGTCAAAAATATGTGTTCAAATTGGCTTTGGGTCAAATTGGACAATACCAGGCAAGCTTACTATGGTTGTGTGCACAGATCTGCATGATCTAGCCAAAGATAGTTTTGAACAATCCCGCCACCGTCCAATCTATACACCATGGTGCCTCAGGGATAGAAGCCTTCGCCTCTCTCCCATGTACCACGTCCGATAGAAACTCTAAACTCTGTGCCAGACTTATTAAATTGTATGAGCCACTTGGAAGAGCCCTACCACCAACAAACATGAAAATGAACTACCACTATAGTATGAAATCCAACCATACCAATTTGCCACATTCTGCCTCTAATATAAATGCCCTCCAAACTAAAAGACGTAAGCTCAAGCCTACGGATACAATTACATCCATTCCTAGCCAGGTCAAAGGTGCAACTGAGGGACTATCACTCAAAGGAGCACTCATCAACGTAAGATCGCTTGTCGCCCATGCCCTTGACATAGTTAACGCTAGGAAATCCAGATTACCTTCCATGATTAAATCAGCTGAGACTTGGTTACATAATGCGGCAGGCCCATCGCTTATGTTAGCTATCCCAGAAGGTTATACTATAACTAGACAAGACCAAGATGGCTCCCGAGGTCGTGGAATATTTCCAAATGGAGCCTTTCCCTCAGACTAGCCCCTACTCAGACTTTGCAATTTTGTGAATCTTTCTGCTAAACTCCAGATAAACAACACACAATCACTTACTATGCATCTAATATACAGACCTCCAGGTTCTCTCGGTACTGGCATGTATAATCACTAACTACCTCAAACCGACTTCTCAACTACTCCTACTAGTGGATTTTAACATGGGCTTCAATGATCCAATGGATAAACAAGCTATAGATATAGCCAATACCATCAATGCACTAGGTCTGTCTCAAAGTCAACAAACCCACCCATATGAAGGGGAGAATATTGGACTGGATAGCGGATTATAACTGTGTAGCTACTATCTCTTCCATCTCACCTCAATCTTGGACAGACTCACTTGTGTCCTTCAACCTATTAACCTCCAGACCATCTCCTATGGTCCAGCTGTTAGCGCCACCGTGCTTAACCAAGAGCAAAAAGAGCATTACAGTGGATAAAGTAATCCCTGCCATCCTACCCACTCTAAATGCACTGCCAGAAAATCTAGACCCTAGTATTCTAGTCCATGAATACAATAATATCATGCTCACCACATTGGACAAGATCGCCCCTCTTAAACTCAGGACAAGTAAACCCAAAGCCCACCTAAACAAATGATTTACACCTGAGACTTGCGCCTCCTAAAAAGAAAGTGAAACTACTTGGAGACTATGCCCATCCAATGAAAATAAAGTAAAACTAACCTCCATTTCCTCGCATTATAAAAATGAAGTCTGCTTGGCAAAGCGGAATTCTTATGATGAACGCATTGCCAATTCCAACTCTAGCATGAAGGAACTTTTTTCCATACTGAAAGAACTAGTCACCAATAGCCACACATGATACAGTTACTAAGGACAAGTCCTGGTGTGCAGAGCTCCACCATGCGCTGGCTAATAAAATAAACACACTCCAAAATAAAATACAGCAAAAAAGACACGCTGAACTTACAGCACATGACCAATATCCCACCGCCTATTGACTCACCTACGGCACATAACAAATTTCACTTTTCTAAAACTTCTTCTATAGAGGTTGAAAAAATTATTCTCTCAGTCAAACCCTCCAACTGTAAAGGCGATATTTGCCCAGCACAGTTAATAAACGATGCTGCCAGAGACCGATCACCATTCATCTCCAAATTGATTAATGCTTCCTTTGCATCAGGCACCATCCCTGCCAACTTAAAACATTACCGGATGCTCCCACTCCTTAAGCAGAAACTAGACCCTCTTATCCCGACCAACTACCACCCTATTACCACGGCACCTTTTCTACTTAAAATACTGGACAAAGCTGCTTGCATCCAGATCCAAAAATACCTTGAACTGCACAAGCTCCTAGGAGCTAGACAATCTGGCTTCCGTCCACTACATGGAACGGAAACTGCTTTAATTGATTTAAAAACCCAAATTGATGAGTTGAGAGATAAAGGAAGGACAGCACTTCTGCTACTATTTGATCTCTCAGCTGCATTTGATCTTGTGGATCACAAGGTCCTCTGCAGACACCTGGACTCTGCAGCTCACTTCTCTCCTGAGGCTATCGGATGGTTCGAATCATTCCTGAGTGAGAACCATGAGAGTATTCTCCCCATCGGCAGCTGCGGACACCACCCCCATCTTGTGTGGTGTT
The DNA here is from genome assembly GCF_040938575.1 of Ambystoma mexicanum. Lineage (NCBI taxonomy): Eukaryota > Metazoa > Chordata > Amphibia > Caudata > Ambystomatidae > Ambystoma > Ambystoma mexicanum. Next base: position 624,554,159 of record NC_090936.1, read on the forward strand.
CCTCAGGGCTCTTGTGTCTCACCAACTCTATACATTTTCACCAAACCCCTGCTTGACTATCTGGACCTTCTGGGTATCGCCTAGACCAACTATGCAGATTCTCCTCCCACTTTCTGGGGATCATAGCAAGGACATGGAGTTGGTGAATAGGGTATATCTTATCATCCAGGCATGGATGGCCACCCATGGCCTTTGTTTGAATGATAATCTTGGGCACTCATGCAAACATTAATAAACTAGGCCAGGAATTCTCATTCAATATCGATGGAAATATCATTAAGGTTTCCAAGGAAGTAAAAACCCTTGGCTTCTACCTTGACTCCACCTTGTCCTTTTGACAAACAACTAAAATCTCTGGCCTCTACCACTGCCTACACTTGCAAGCTGATAAGAGCTGGCAAGCCATTCGTTTCTAATGACAGTTGTATGATCTTGGCCAGAGCCTTAATACTCTCTAGAATCGACTAATGCAATGCCCTCTACAGCGGCGCTAACACAATTACTATCTGGAGACTACAAATACTACAAAATAACACTTTGAGAGCAGCACTTGGCTGTCACGACCCTCGCCCAAAACCCCCTCTGGCAAACCCATTTGCCAGGTGGAGTCAGGACTCTGGCCTCTAGAGCCTGGCATCCTCTTCAAAACCCTCTTGGGGCCAGTCCTGGCGCCTATGGCGTCAGGCACATACACCATGAAATCAATGTGCTTGGGAACTACTCTATTGTGGTGTCAGCCAACATGGAGGCATCCACATAGCTTGGTTCCTCGGAACCAAGCTATGCGGTCTAGTGTTTTGGGTGTGGTAGCCTAGGGACTACTTTACCTCGACTATTTTGTTGGGGCTATTTAAACCACACCCGAGCAAGACAACACGCTTCACGTTACTTTGCAGCTTGCAACGTGACGCTCACCGTGTCCAGCTATACCCCCGAACCTTGGAGAAGCAGAACCTGCATGGAGACAAACGAACATTAGCAGCAGCATCTTACCTGCAGTCTTCATCTTTTAGTTACTCGCAGCTCCTGAGAACAGCTTTCCTTGGATCTGCACGCCTCCCGGACTGCACGACCTGAAAGAAGATAGAGGCAACATTAAGAAAGCAGAAGAGACATTGCAAATTACGAACTGCTCAAAAGGCTTACCTGGCTGGTCGCCTCTCGGCTGGCACCTCTCCAGAAATTCCATACGCGCTGAAGAACACCGCGACCTGCAAGGAAAGAAGACAAAACAGGTTAGCATAGGCAAGCCATTGCAGCGCTGTGCATGGCGCTTACTTACCGCATCACAGCGCTCTTAAAGCGCCATCATTTACCAGCAGGGCTCAACCAAGCCAGTTCGCCGTGCTGAAGCTCCACATACCTAAAGGAGAAAGAGACATTATCAAACAAAGAAAGGCATGCAGGATAGCAACAATACTAAAGAACATCAATAAGCCCTACCTGAACAATATCAAGCGGGCCGTGTCAGTGAAGTAACTAGACCGCACACGCCCACGAAAGACAATGCGCCCCTGCAAAGAAGGCAGGACGGAGAGCACGCCTAACTCTATCACAAGGTGATGAGAGTGCCCCTGAGGGACTGAAATCATACGGGGGTAGAGGTAGGATACTTACCCCGGTTGGCCGGTCCTGAACACAGTCCTCCAGTATTTTCAGGCCGAACCTTCCCCGCAGACCACATCTGGGCAAAACTGAGAAGCATACCAGCGAGTAACCTGGCTGGGTGGCGTCCCTGTGGATACCAGGTGAGCGTAACATTGGCACAAACAAGAGTACATATCTCCTCCATCAGAAGCCAATATAAATGGCTCTCCACTGATAACAAAATACAGCTAAAAATGATTTCTCCAGCATGGGGTCTGGCATGGATTCACATGCTCATGAATATTCCCTGTTGTCAGGCTGGGAATCCTCGGTAAAGAGAAAATCTGGATCAGTTTTGTTTCTGATCTGTCTTTCTTAGTAACCAATCACTGGTCTCTGGGTCATACTGCCCCCAGCCAATAACTGCCCTCTCCCTAACCCCCCCCACCACCCCCCGGGAGTCCTCCTGCTATACTGTGTTTTGCGCTTTTTCAAAGAGATTCATCTCATTTTTCGGTTAATCGAGCCTCGGGCTCCACCGTTTCTACTTCCGATCAACGGGGACCCGTTTCGGATTTATCTACGCCCCTCAAGGGTGAAGTTTTCGTCGAGTTACGCTTTTTGGAGGATTCCAGAAGTTTCTGAGGCCTGCCTCGTGGACGAGAAGAACATGGCCCAGGAGAAGGGAAGCTCGACTCCCGGCAAACTGTGTCGATGCAACCTACAAAATGTGTTCAAGGAGGAAGAGCATTCGAAATGCCTTTACTGCCTCCACAAGGACAAAAAGCATGTGGAGAAGGACTGCATTTTGCTTTAACATGTCGGATCGGATGATGAAGGATAGCCGGACCCGTCTCTCCAACTGGCTGGAAGGCAAGAGCCCAGCAGGTGAGAAGAAGTCTGAGCGGTCTTCTAAGTTCTGTGAGGGCGCCCCTGCGACGGGGGCCCAACAGAAGGCAAAGCACAGCAAGTCCGCGGGCATCGGCAGCGCCGAAAGGTCGGGCTCCTCGGCTGCCAGGCAGGGCACACCTTCACCGACGCCAACGCTCTGGCTCGGGGAAGAGAAAATCCGAGAACCCGGCTAAGCTCCTGGAGAGGCCCCGGTTGATCTTGGAGGAACCGGCCGAGGGGGAGCGAGGCGGTGACCCTCCCCCCTAAGGTGAAGGCCCCAAGTGCGCCCAAGGTGGTGAAGGCCTTGATTCACCCGGCTAAGGCTTCTATCAAGGGAGCCGCTGCGGCCCTGGCGAAGCCTGTGGAGGCTATCCCAGTGGAGGTGACCTCGGGGCCCAGAGTTTCCCTGCCTCCGCGGAGGGAATCCTCTTTTAAGCCCATCGAAGACCCCAGTGGAAAAAGAGGGGGGGGCAGTGGCCGTTATGGACACGGACACAACCTCCGAGGAGGAACTGACAGAGAATTTGGAGGAGGCCCAGCCCCACGGGAGGAATCCCGAGGAGGGGGACGACGAGAGCGAGGGCAGCAACGACGACGAGGTTCCCGTGGAGGAACAACCATTGCTCCTGGCACGCTCGTCGCAACCCGAGCCTCAGGACAACTCGGTGGCCATTTTGACGGCAATCCAAACCTTATGCATGTGGATGAGGACGAGACTGACGGATGACCCAGCTGTACCAGGTCCGTCGGGAAGCCCTCTGAACAAGAGGAGAATTCATCCAGTGCCCCTTCAGCCCTCACGGCCTTCTCAGCCTTTGTCGCCTTCCCCGATCCCAAGGGACGACACGGGAACTGACAAGGCCACGACAGCGACGGATGATGGCGGTGACGACAGGACTGGCCTCCCGTCTCGATTCCTCGGGCCTCACTGCACGACGAGATTGGCTCCTTTCACGCCATGATTGCCAGCTCTTTCAACTCTGCCCTGAGGAGAAGGAAGGATTCCTCTGCCAACGGCGCAAGGCCAAAAGGAAGACTGTCCTTGCGGTGCCATTGCTGGATGACGTCTGGGACGAGGGTCTTGCCCTCAAGAACCCGTCCATGACACCTGCCACGAGGGACCGGTACGAGAAGTAGTACCGGGTCCCCGACGCTGCCCCGTTGGGCCATAGGGTGCAGCCAACCCCAGATTCGGTCGTCTCAGTGGCAGCCAAGAAAAAAGCAAGAGGGGGGGGGGGGAGACATCGGCTTCCTCAACTTCCCCACCGGACGGCGAGGGAAAGAAGCTGGACGCCGGGGGACGAGTCATCTCGGCGGCGACGATTAAGGCGGCCAACGCCCTAGATATTGTGGCCTGCTATGACAGGGAATTGTGGTACAAGATCGCCCCCCCCCCCCCCTATTGGACTTCCTCCCGGACGACAAGAGGGCAGAGGCCCTGGCGATCCTAAAAGAGGGTGAGGTGGTGTCGGACCACGCCATAACTGCGGCCACGGACATTGCCGACACCGGTTTCTGCCAGTTGGGCAACAGCGTTTGCCTTGGACGGCGGGGGTGGCTAAAGGCAACGGATTTCCACCAGGACGTGCAAGCTAAGGTTTTGAACATGCCCTTCGACGGGAACTATCTGTTTGGAAAGACTGGATGAGTCGCTGCAGGCCATCAAGACCGACATGGAGATGGCTCGGGCCTTGGGAGTTCTGCAGCAACGGCGGCTGCCCTTTCGGAACTCCGGAGGCAAGCAAGGTGCCTCCCAAGGATTCGGCGGCGGCTCCTCGACCTACCGTCAAGCTGCCTGTTCCTAGTCGCAAGAACCCTACCGGGGACGCGGCAAGTCCAGTGGATCTCGCCGTCGTCGCCAGGCTGCTTCCAAACAAGACTGACCGGGTGCGTCGGGCCCCCTCCGAAGCACCCCGGTGGGAGGCCGGCTGGCGAAGTTCATCAGCGTGTGGGAGTCCATCTCCACCGACCGTTGGGTGCTGGATGCCCTGGCCCTAAGTGCCCCCGAATCCCTCCAGTGGCCAGGAAGGAAAACCACGTCTCTCAACTGCTGTTGGAGGTGAGGGTGATGCTCAAGAAAGGAGCCATCAAGCTTGTCCCAAAGAGGCTCTGGGGCTCCGGAGTATACTCAAGATACTTACTCGTCAAGAAGACAGGAGGTTGGCGACCCATCCTGGAGTTGCGTCGGCTAAACAAATGCATCAAGGCACAGAAGTTCCGGATGGTCACGTTCCAGCACGTGCTGGGACAGCTGGACGAAGGCTAGCGTCGCTGGATCTGGAGGATGATCCCCATCTTAAAAGGAAACCGAAAAGTTTCTCAGGTTCGTAGTCCAAGGGCGGCGCTACCATTTCAAGGCCCTCCCATTCGGATTGAAGTCTGTGCCCAGGGTGTTCACCAAGTGCCTGGCACCAGTGGCGGTGCGGCTGCGCCTGCAGGGGATCCATGTCTACCCCTACCTGGACGACTGGCTCATCTGAGCATGGACAAGGGAACTCGCCGTCGAACACACGAAAAAGACCGTCCAACTGCTCACGGACCTGGGATTCTCCATCAACTGCCCCCAAATCGCACCTGGTTCCGTCACAGGTCGCGCTGTTTCTGGGAGCCAAGCTCGATACAGTAGCGCAGTTGGCCTCGCCGTCGGAGGAAATCACGCAGGCCATCCTGGGTAAGGTACAGCGTCTGATGGCCACGGACATGGCCACGGTGAGGTCCATCAAGTCCCTTCTCAGGGATGATGTCCTCTTGCATCTACCTGGTGCGCCTGTGCAGGCTTCGGATGCATCCTCTGCAGGAGTTCGTCGACGCCCGTTGGACACAAGTGACGGACAGCTTCGAGGACAAGATCTCGCTCAACGAAGTATTCCGCCAGGCAATTCGATGGTGGGGCACCCGCGCGCATGTCGCCGAGGGCACTGACTTTCAGACGCCAGCATACCAAGTGATGGTGACGACAGATGCCTCCCTGGAGGGGTGGGGAGCGCACACCGGAGATCTTAACGCGAGAGGCCTGTGGCTCCCAGAGGAGAGGCCTCTCCACATCAACATACTGGCGCTCCGAGCTGTGTTCTGGGCCCTGAAGTCATTCCTCCTGTCCCTCAAGGGCAAGCTGGTGAGGATCTTCACCGACAACACCACCACGATGTTCTACATCTGGAAGCAGGGAGGAACCAGATCCCCAGCCCTATCCAAGGAAGCCCAGGATCTGTGGCACTGGGCCTTTGCCCAGGGGATGTTTCTGGTGCCTTTTCATCGAACAGGGATAAAAAACACCATTGCCAACTCGCTCAGCATGGAGCTGCGCTCTTGCCACGAGTGGGAACTACGCCAGGATCAAGTGGAGAAACTCTTCCAGCGATAGGGCAAACCCCAAATCGACCTGTTCGAACGGTGATGAACTCCAAGTGCCAGACGTTCGCCAGCAGGATCCCCCAGCCGAGGAGCATGGGCGATGCTTTCTCGTTCCCCTGGGGCGGCCTATTCCTGTATGCGTTCCCGCTGCTGCTCAGGCTCATCAACCACCTCAAGCGATCCCGGTGCGGGATGATCCTCGTTGCACCAAGGTGGCCGAGACAGATATGGTTCCCGCACCTTCTGGACTTGTCAGCGTCCCCACCAGTCAAACTGTCGACGGACGCAGATCTTCTCTCCAGAGAAGGAGGCGCCATTCTTCATCACGACCCGGAGTCGCTGAGCTTGCAGGCCTGGCTCCTGCAGCATTAGAGTTTGGAGGGTATGGCGTCTCAGCTGACTGCAGAGAGGTTCTTGCAAGGCCAGGGCGTCCTCAACTCTCAAGTTCTACGGACACAAGTGGAAGAGGCTCTGTCTGGTGCCGTGCACAGAAGATAAACCCTCTACAGATTACAGCCCCTCAAGTGCTACCGTACTTACTGTCGCTGGCCAACCATCAAGACACATCTGGCAGCGATTTCCCGATACACCAGAACTGCAGGCGGTCGTCCCTGTGGTCTCATTGCCTGGTGAAGGAGTTTATGAAAGGACTGTTTCGATCGTTCCCGCCGGTGAAGGCTCCAGCCCCGGTATGGGAACTCAACGTGGTGTTGACAAGGCTCATGGGCTCGCCGTTCGAGCCCTTGCATTCGGCTCCGTTGAAGTTTCTGTCGTGGAAGACAGCGTTCCTTGTGGCCATCACCTCTGCACGACACGTGGTAGAGATTCAGGCCCTTTCCTGCAAGCCTCCATACTTGACTTTTCACGAGACGAGGGTGGTGCTGAGGACGCACCCCTCCTTCATGCCCAAGGTGCCGTCTGACTTCCATCTCGACGAGCCCTTCGCGTTACTAGTCTTTTTCCCGTCGCCTTCGTTGCCGGCCGAGAGTATTTTGCACTCGCTGGATGTAGCTAGAACGCTGAAGTTCTACGTGGACCGAACGAAGAGTTTTCGGAAGAGCCCATTTGACCAGAGCGATCGCTGTTACCACGGCTTTGTCTGGTGTGCCCCCCCCCTACTGGACATCTGCAGGGCTGCTACGTGGAGGTCGACGCACACCTTCACGAGATTCTACTGCGTCGACCGGGATTCCAGGGAGGAGTCCAGGGTCGGCCAAGCAGTGCTGCGCAACCTGTTCGCTTAAGGTGAGCCTGGTGAGGAGGTAAGAGATGCTTAATGTTGAGTTTTTTTGTATTGCTTAATGTTGAGCCTTTTGCCACCCCCCGTGGTTGTGCATGTGTGTACTGCTATGTATTCTTGTATTCATGAGCATGTGAATCCATGTCAGACCCCATGCTGGAGAAGGAACAAGTTACTTACCTGTAACTGTTGTTCTCCAGCATGGATTCACATGCGAACCCTCCCTCCTACCCCTCTGCGGTTCTTCACTTGGTCATACTGCCGCTTTACGTGCTACCAAATCTGAGGATGGCTGCCGGGGCGGGGCTTAGGGAGAGGGCAGTCATTGGCTGGGGGCAGTATGACCCAGAGACCAGTGATTGGTTACTACTAAGAAAGACAGATCAGAAATGAAACTGATACTGATTGTTTTTCTTTACCGAGTATTCCAAGCCTGACAGGGAATATTCATGAGAATGTGAATCCATGCCAGACCCATGCTGGAGAACAGTTACAGGTAAGTAACTTGTTCCTTCACTGACCCACAAAGCCTTAAACAATGCTGCCCCTAGCTACCTCATGGATAAACTACACAAAAGAACTTCTAGACCAACTAGAGTTGCTAACACCAATTGCTTGGTAGTACCAAGATGTAAGCTTAATACGATTGGTGGCAACAGTTTTCCAGTGCAGGCTGCTAAACTTTGGAATTCACTACCTCAAAATTTGAGAGCAGCCCAACCCTACCTACACTTAAGAAGGAATGCCATCAAGCACATAATTTCCTATGACCCCTAGCACCCTTTCATCTACGCAGCATCTGCCCTTTTGGCCCATTCCACTTCCTGGCCAAGGCACACTCCCACCACCCTTTACTCACAGCTGACTGTCATACTATCGGTATTGTTACGTGTTATTTATTGTGTTATTTTGTGATTACGTGCACCATGTTGTAACCTGTACAAATTTGTATCTTTGTAAGCTTTGCATTTTCTTATTGCTGCGCCCTGTTACCTATGGGTTTGGTGTGCATTAGAAGTTAATAAACAAACAATATTCACTCGGTTTGCAGAGTACCTACAGTTACTTTGTTTACAATTTTCCACAATCGTCCCTTTGGGCATAAATTCTATTATCCTGATGTACTGATGTAGTATTAGTGTTAATGGGTCAGTCTGTTATATCTATGGCCGTTATGTCCTTAATGATTTTCCTGCATCATGAAAAAAATTACTGTTGCAATGGAAGTGGCTGACAGTTTGAGAGACACAATTATTGCCTGACACAATGCAGGAAGGCAGTTGATACATAAACCTATAAGCAATACTATTGCGAATACTACCATGAGAATGGATAGCAACTTCCAACCAAAAGAAGTGAACATAGACTACAGGGAACCACCTATTTCCAATGTGCCAGTAGGGACATGTGCTTGGTCCGCAAAACTCTGGAGGTTTTTAATAACATGCCACATTGAAGGTGAGGTGTCTGGTATAACCTTTTTTCCGATGCAAAATCCTTTCTTGTACTTTTCTTTTAAAACTTTTTTTTTTGTAAATGCTACAAGGCACACTGCTTTCAACTCAACAGTGTTATTAGCAAGAGCATCTGATGTTTCACTTACAGTGACTTCTAGCAGTTGTGACAGTCTGCGTATATATCTCTGCAGTTAACACCAGGGCCCCACCAGGGAATGACTGCTTGAAGGATATCTCCCATTACCTGAGGGTCCAGTATCCTGTATTAAATTACACTTTCCTCGTAGAAGAGGAGACCCAAGGGCTCTCTTTTACAGTGATGGCAGGCAGCACAAACCCCATGTGGCACCGCCCTGCTCAGTTAGAAGATGAGCAAGAATATGCATTGGTAGCACAAATAAAATATACTGATTCCCCTACATAGAAGGGGGCCTTTTGAACACCTTGCCCGGTAGGTGCAATGTATAGTGACAGTTCAAGGTAAAGCCCATATCCTTTGTACCATTCGTGGAGATGCCCACACTTCCTAAAACGGTATTGTTCCTTATATAGAGTTGGTGCCTGGGAAGGCAGTTGAGGGGCTTGATTGCTGTATGATGACAACGTTCATAAGGGAGGACCAGTCCATTAGCAGGAAGGTTCCATTGGGCAGAGTGACTCCCTCCCAACCACCTTTTTTAGATAACTTTATACTGATACGGGATCACTGGTGAGTTGCACTTGCTGCTACCTATTTCGGTGTATATGCTGAAGAAAGGGGGTCCTCCTCTAGCCACAGCTATATGTAGCGCATAACTTGAGGTAGAGAATGGTAAAGGCAGCTTCTACAATGAGGCCTTCGCCAACATAGGCTGGGTAATACAGACCGATATAACAGTTGCTTCTATTCATAATTTGATGCATTATATAACAGTGAAACAAAGGTATTATTCTCTATAATCCTTTCCCTATGATACTGATGGATTGGAGACGTGGTGGCATTGGGGAAACTGATTTCTGTAACAAGGATGGAGCTATATAATCCAGAAATGACCACCGACCTAACACACAATCCTAACAATACTTCATATACGACACACTTGGAACAATAACTTTACTTTTTTTTATTGTATTTTTTTTTTTTTTCCTCTGACAGGAGCATAAAGAGACACAAGACCCTCTCTGGGGTTAAATAGCCATAAACCCATGGTTTAACATGGCTTGCATATGGAGCAAAACAAAACTGCAAAAAGAAATTCCAGCAAGACAGGTTTCACAGAGCTTAATTGATCTTTGGAGTCTTTGTGCTACTACACCCCTAAGTAGTGCATTAAAGTTGACAGTCTTGACCGCCTGGCAGTTGTCCTTACGGAAATGGATTCCTTATAGTTCCCATGGTCGCAGATTGTACCTTGGCCCCTCTACTGTTCCAGCAATGTCTTTGAGGCTAGCGGCAACCATGCACGTGTCAAAATGTCTTGGCAGAAGGGGAGCTTTCAGCACCGGATACTGGAAGCAATGGTGTGGGTAACTGAGAAGATTGTGCTTGCTTTATATCTCGAGCGTGGATCCAGTGTTTGCGGCCATGACTTTTCACAACTATCAGAGTTGTGAGCAATACCTGCACTGGCCTTTCCACCTGAGCTGCAGTCCTGATGCTTGCTGAAAGTTCTTAGTAAATACTCACCTGCGTGGATGCTGTGTCCTGGCCCCTCCAATGGCGTTGGTAGACAATCAGCAACCTGTTTGCGGAGAATGGACAGGTTTTTAGTTACAGTAGTCGATTAACAGCGAATATGGCACTTTGGATTTGGCACACCCCATGCATTTGCTGGGCAGCCCATGACTACTTCGTAAGGAGACAATCAAAAACCTGAGTGCATAACCGTACTTGCAGAAAACTGTGCTAGTGGAGTGCATTCACCCAACCCAGAGAACTGCTAGCACACATTTTCGATAATTTTTCTAATGTAGTTGGTTCTCCCTACCAATCGCGCTGCTTGGGGATGATTGTATGGAATTTGTCCCATATGCCTAATGCTTTACACACTAATGCCATTGTGGTATTAAAAAAATGGACACCGTTGTTGCTGCAGACAGTCTTAATCGGGGTTAATACGCTTTGGGTATTTTAGCAGTACTTAATGCAGTATTGTCCTAAGTGGAATGCTTCTACCCATTTGCTAAACATGCATAATATCACCAACACTTGTTTTCCCTTGACAGGGAGGCCATTCATCTATTTGTAATGCTTGAAAGGGAAAGTCGGGTGGCCTTTTGGGGCTCCCTCACTCTTCCCAATATTATAGGACGCACATACTAAACAATTTTTACAAAAAACCATGGCTGGTCTTAGCTTAGTGTCACTCTACACTGTAGTGACCGACTTGTACATTGCCTCTGCACCTACATGGGACGGGCCATGAGCATAGGACAACATTAAAGGTAAATATGTATGTGGTGGTTTCCATTTTCCCTCATCTTGCGTGTCTTTCCAACAACCATCTACATATTTCCTAGCTTGTTTCCATTCCTCTAATTTGTGGGCAGTAGCCTTGGACTGAAGGAGTTTTACCGTCTCTATAGTGTTAAATGTCGGTGGTTTTTTTTTTGTGCATGGCAGACCTACATAAATGATACAGAAGACTGAGCAGTTGCTTTGGCAGTTGGATGTGCAAAAGCATTGCCTTTTCCTGTACACTCTACAATTGTTGTGTGCTCTGAATTTAATGATTGCCCAGACACTACCAAAGAAATTGGCCATCAGTAATTTCAAGATTAAAAAAACAAAGTATTGTTTTGCCATGTGAAGTCGGGATCCCTCTTTCAGCCCATGGGCGTCCAAAATTGTGTGCTATGCCAAAAGCAAACTGGTCATCTGTAAATGTTTACTGGTAGTCTTGCACTGAGTTCACATGCTTTGGTAAGGGCAATGATTTCGGCTGCCTGCACTGAATGCTGAGCAATCCTACAGGTTTCAATTATGTTTAAGGTTGTGAAGGTATTTACTGCTGTTGGGTCTTTTTTTAAAATTACCAGATGGCACCCCATCTACATACAAAGTACCGTCCAGCTGTTCAACAGGGACGTCCACCAGATCCACCCATCCCGATCAGTGGTTAGTACACAAACCTGCATTTCAAAAGAACCATCAGAAGAAAGGTTAGAAGGGTGGCTGGATTCAGGGTATTACAACGCTGAATCGTAATGTGAGGTGCCAATAATGTCAATTCATACCTAGTGTGCCTGGCATTGGTTAAATGTTGGGTCTTGGTCTTATTCATCGATATGTCTTTTGCATGAGTCGTCATTATTTCTTTTGCATGAGGGACTGACATGGTGTCCTAACAATATGGCATCTGCTGGTATCGTGGATAATGCTGCAGCTACACCTAGCAACAAAGTGTCCAAAATTGGAGACACTCCTGTCCCCTGCACACACTATGAACTGAAAAAACAGCCAAGCAATTTATTTCATGAATTAAATTAATGATTTTTTTTTTTAATATCTTCATTCAACTCAAAAAATTCAAATCACAATCAATGGCCCACATTATTATACTGAAACCACCAACAGGGAACTCGCAAAGAGACTAAACTAATCCCAGTTTAAGTCAATGCCTCATAGCTATTTGGCCATTGGGGATCACCCATGTGCCCCAAATAATGGACCTTGTGAGATTTTATGCCAATTCAACTATCCACCTAATCCAGAGGTGTAAACCAGTCTTAACCCTTCTAGTTAATTCTCCCAAGTACCTGTAATCAAATGTAGTCCAAGTGAATGCTGTGGTCGATGTACAAGATAAAGCTTGTAACATTTTCGTGGCAATATTGGAGTCTCAGCAAGGCTTCAAGTCACTGCTCTTACAATTCCATCATTGAACTTCCCTCATGGATATTGAAGATGCAGTATTCAAGTTGAGATACTCGTATGTAAAAGGGAAACACCAAAACTCAATTTGCTGCGGGTACCGAAATTATATAGAGGTCAAGTAATTATTCCTCACTCGCCTACAAAAGTAGGTGTATGGTGACACCAGGTTGCAAAGATTCCCGGGGTACCTGGGGTGTAACCCGTTAAATGAAATGTCCTGCCTCACTCGTAGCCGCATTCACAGCTACTGTGTGGATTGCGCAATATCTGTAGAATAAAGTGTTTTAAAATGTATACAGACTGTCATGTATACTCATTTTATGGAACGGTATATGTGGCCAAGCAATTTGGTAATGCCTTTGTTACTGGATCCAAAGTGGAGGAAAAATACGCATATAGCCAATTTTTTACCCCCTTGCGGTTGTGTTAGTATAGACAATGCACATCCTTACTTTTCAAGCACAAACTGGGTTACCAAGCAGGTGAGTTACAAAGTGCTGATTTTAGTGCATTAAAGCTTTCCTGATGAGCAACAGTCCACATCAAAGGAATAGAAGTGTTGCTCGAGGTTAGTTCTGGCAATAGTTTAGCCAGGAGTGAAAATTTAGCGATCCACTGCGTCACCCCTAGAAACGTGCTGACTTCTTGCTGCGTGGTTGGGACAGTTAATTTCATAATAAGAACTGCAGATGCTGGCTGTTACGCTCACCTGGTATCCACGGGGACGCCACCCTGCTGTGGGGACTCTGGTGCCCTTCTCAGCCGCTCCCAGGTATAATCAGTGGAGAAGTTCTGCCTGGAAAACAGGTGGGCAATATTCAAGACTGGGCAACTGGGGTAAGAGCCTCCCAACACCCCGTATGCCCGCAGCCCCTCCCCGGATCTTTCCTCACCTTGTTATGGGTTTTGGTGTGCTCTCCGCCCTTCCTTCTTGGCAGGGGCGCATTGTCCTTTGTGGGCGAGTGCGATCTAGTTACTTCACTGATGCAGGCCCTTTAGAGTCTTTTAGGTAGGTCTTATTACGGTTATACTGTATGCCTTTCTTGGATTTAAATAATGTCTTTTCTCTCTCCTTAGGTGCCCGGAAGTTCGCTGCGGAACGTTGGCTGAATTGGGCCTCACCGGCAGGTGATGATGCTTTGAGAGCGCCTTGATGCGGTAAGTAGGCGCTATGCGCAGCGCTATGATGCCTTGCCTTTGCTAACCTGTTGTCTTTTGTTCCCGTAGGTTGCGGTGCTCACCCGGAGCAAGAAGTCCCACGGCGGTGCTGGTCGATGGGCGACTCTAGAGGTAAGCTGCCAGCACAATTGTAAAATGTCTGTCTTGTTTCTCTCCTTTTGCAGATCCGAGAGTCCGGAAGGCTCGCTGTTCCATGGATGCCGTTTACAGGAGCAGATGGCAGCTTGCGTGGAATCACAGTTAAGCTGCTGCTATTAACGATGTCCTTTTGCTTTTTCAGGTGCTGTTCTTCCGAGGTTCGCAGATACAGCTGAACATGATGAGCGTCACGTTGCAGGATTGCAAAGTAACACAAAGCGTGTTATCCAAGTCCGGTGTGGTTTAAATAGCGTCAAAGTAGTCGAGGTAAAATAGTCCCTAGGCTACCACACCCAAAACACTATACCGCATAGCTTGGTTCTAAGGAGCCAAGCTATGTGGATGCCTCCATGTTGACTGGCACTGAAATAAAGTAGTTCCCAAGCACAAGTCTTCATTAAGTATGAGCCTGGCCCCAAGAGGGCCTAGGCAAAGGATGCCTAAGCTTGTTGGGGGGCCGAGACCCCTCCTGGCCCATGGACCTGCTGGGGGGTTCAGGAAGTGGATTGTGACACTGGTGTCTTCCCCCTTTAACAATAGATGTCCCAAATAAGTGACCTGTGTCTTACAATACTAATACTTACTGGGAGATACTTTAGGCCCAGAGGGTGCTGGGAACTGCAACAGACACTGCAATCTGCACATTGCTCTTGTGTGTCCGCTGCTATTAAAAGATGGTCAACATATTGCAAACGCACCGTATGAGTTGTTGGAGTGATTATATGCAATATTGTCTTTAAAGCCTGGCTATATATGCTCAGACTTTGTGTATCCCTGTGGTGCTCTACAGAAAGTATACAGGTAATGGCTGCCTATGTGGATTGGAATGCTCAATACGTGTTTGTGTTTTTTTAAATTTTTTTTTAAAAGATCAATTGGAGCAAAATATTCTGCTGAGGGCGGAGTCCTAGTAAAAGATTGTCTGGGACCACAGGGAACTGAGTAACTATGATTTTATGGCACAGAGATCAATTATGTCTCCACTGAATAGAATCTGGCTTTGCTTCTTTATGGGTAAAATGGGACTGTTACAGGGATTACCCACTATTTCCTTTAATATCCCCTTCATCAATAGGTCCTGGATTACTGGTTTGATCCCTTCTAACCTTTCCTCTTATATTGGGGTGCTCTGGGTAACAATGCCCCTGGTTTTACTCTGATTTTAATGGCCTCCATTACCATGCAGCCTACATCATTAGAGCCAGTGGCCCAAATAACGGGGTTAATTTGTGATGATTGAGGTAATTTGTTAGTGGCAACAACAAAGCACTTCGAGAAGGACGCTGCACAACACGTCAAATATACTCCATCAGGCGAGCAATAACTGTTAGCATGCAAGCACTTAGTAGATCCATGCCCAGCAAGTTTAAAGCATATTTGTCCGTGTCCACCAGTGGAGCCTTAAAAGAGATGGGACCAATGGTGAATAACACTGGTACTGATATTGAACTTTGAATTGGTGTTTGCGAAACCCACTAATGTATTAATATTCCTGGAGAGGGGAATGGAAGGCAAGATTTTGTGGGCTATCGATGTGTTGGAGGCATTTGGTGTCTAGCAGGAATATAGCTTGCTTGCCGTGTACCGCCATATCAACAAATGGTCCCTTTGAGTCTACAGGGAGACGCATGCGTCCCTTGCCCTCTCCTGGGCAGCCCTATACCAGTGTCACCCACTGCATAGTCGTCTAATATTCCCTAGCCAAATACTGCTGACCCTGTCGTGTGTCAAGTAATTGAGCTGGTCCCTATTCCCTTCAGGAACCACACTATTCTTTTGAATGCTATTAGCCTTTATAAATTCTCCCCTTTCCATGCTGCAACTCCACTAACGGCCACAACCTCTTCTCATTAGCGGACATTCTCAGAGCCAATGATCCTCAGCCTTACATTAGTGACAGCCCGTGTCCACTAGTGTTCCACCACCTGTTGGTGCCCTTTCCCCTCCTCCTCTTTACATGCCTCTTTCTCTCAAGGTGCATGTCTCCCCTACCTCTTTCAGGAAAAGCCTGCTGCTTTAATGCTCTGGTATTTAACTCGCTCATTTTTCCCTTTCCCCTTTGTTTTAAGCATGGTGATTTGCATAATGATGAGCAATGGTCAATATTTGAGCTGCACTTTGGGTTGGCCAGGTGTACTCGTATGTCTGTCATTTTTTAAGTGAGGTAATAACCCTTCAACAAAACACCTTTTGCCCCTCTGTGGTAGACCTATCCATTCCACTAAGTGAGGTGAAAGCTGCTTCCTTTTGTGCAAAGTATTTTTCAACTGACTCCCTTTCTTACTGCCTGCAAGCGGTTAGCTTATCCCAATTCATTTGCTTGTGGGGAACCACTTGCTGGATATGCGTTATCAGCAGTGGTCGAAGAACTATTATTTCTTTGAACTGTCAGTGAGAACGGCAAAAGGTTTGTTTAAGCCGAATGCTAGTTAAACATATAAGATCTATATTTTTTTGGACAATTCCCCAGTCTTCCCCTTTTGCTCACTGCCAAGGCCAGCTCATCACACTTTATGGCCGGATTTATCCTGTCTTGCATTTTACATTGCTGTCCGATGTCTGCCGGCAGTATACATGAACAGTTGATTATCACCTAGCGTTAGCTGACCTGTCTTTAAAACAGTCAGTCTGGGTATACCACTGCTCAGGATAAATCTGGGTCTTTTTTTTACAGTAACTCTATTCTGTTCCAGGGTATGTAGAGCTGGTCTCTAGGGTTATCGGTATCAAACGCAGGCACTTCTCTCATAGGAAACGTTTGCGTTACCATGGACTTTTGTCAGGGCCTTTATGATCGAAAATAGTAATTTAGCCACAACCTTTGGACAGGAGTCTGAATCAACCTCACACTCTTGGATTGCTTGCTCTTTGTTCTTATATTGCTCTGGAAGGTGTACACTTCATCCTCATGTATCGGCCACATTCGCCTAATTAGTTCAAGCACTATTGTGAATATAAGCCCATCTCCTTACTTGGGTATATACTTTGGCTTGTTCAGTTCCTTCTACCCCGTTTTTGATCCATGCTAACACTAACCTTAATATGGTTTCCGTGTTGTGGGTTGTAATCCTGTGGGTACGAGGTAGCGAGAAGAGCCTTTTCGCCAGGTACCCAGGATGGTGGGCAAGGCCTTTCAACCATTTCTAACTAGACCGTCTCATCCTCTAAGGTCACTCCTGATTCAGGTGTCGGGCCTGAGGGGTAAACCTTGGCTCCATACCCACAATTCTCATGATCTTCACGGTTTCCATCTTCTCAACAGCTTTCATCTCTTTATGATTATATGCGCGCACTTTGTCTTTCGGATTGTGAGATACGTTTTAGCATAATCTTCCCGTTGTCTGTTTCCCATTGCAAGGGTCCAATTGCCTTATCGCCTTTAGAGGCTAATACTTCTCTTAGATACCTTATTTTCTCCAGGTCAAAAGATCCATGCACAGAAAACTGTGGCAGTGTATTTATGCCATTCTTGCAAGAACACCACCCCAAAGCCCCTTCATGAATTCCCACCACAGCATATGTTCCGGGGGAGTCGAACATGCTGCTCCAGTGCACTGGAACAATACTTACATCATTTCAGCCCACACCACATAATTTTTCTGCATAGATGTACCATGGTTTCAATTTGTGTACACGAGGTGCATTTCTCTATGGCTCATTGAACGCAATGCTCCCATAGAAAATACAACATTACATGCTCATGTCATGATTCATCCACAATGCATTATAGCATGCTCCTCGCATCATACACTTAATGCACACAGAACGGTCTCACCCAATTCCGTTGTTTGTGCCGGCTTCCCTCTGTCCAACAAGCAGGGACCTCGGTCACGGAGGATCAGCGTGTCGAGGAAATCAGCTGGCAGGTGAAATCCATGGCTGCAGGAAACCTCTGTCCTCCTGCTGCAGTGTGCCCCACATCCTTTCGCCGTCCACTGCTTGTTCCCTGACCGTGGTGCACTGTCCAACTGGATCCTATCCGAGACGAGGCCCCATCTAGAGGTGCCATTTTATGGGAAATTCCAGTCATAATTCCTACTGTGGAAAAACGCAACGAGAGAATGAGATGCCGGCACATCAGTGTTTTGGCAAATGTTTATTCATTCAGAATGCGTTTAAACAGAGCAAAATGACAGCAAGGCTTTGTAACTCTGAGGTTATGAGAACATGCAACTTTTAAGGTCCTACATATCACAAGGTCTTGGGCTACTATTGGTGCAGCTGCTATCTGGGTTATTTCAACTCCTGACCTGTTCCAAGACTAAAAGTGTATGTGCAAAGCAAGGTGTTTTCTTTTTTTACTGCTTGGCAAGCATACTATGTTCGTGTGCACAGAATGACCTGATATAGAACTCATTTCACTCATTTTGTAGAGTGCTTACAATTGCTTAACAATTTTCCACACCTCAGTGCACATCGGTATTGCCACACCTGAGAATTAGGGTTGTCACTCAGTAGTGAAGAATCTGTTAACCATCAGTTCCTGAGGTTTTTAAAACAAGACGCTGCAGTTTAGCACTATAGTGTTTAGATATGTATTCTATGTTTTAATCTTCCGTTATTGGTGTTTGAACATGGAGTAGTAGTCTCCTACTCGGACACATGCTTAGTCTGTTCGTTGGAAGATTTGGATCCCCCGGAGTCTTATACCTCAGCCACCTTTTTTAAGGGTGCAAAATCTTCAGGTTGTAAATTACTAGCCATACACCAGTTACTCGCCATCATCAGTGATGGAAGGCAGTGGATGACGCACATGCACCAAAACCTCAATAACTATTAATCTTATTTTAGAACCAAAGCCTGTTTCAATCGTACACAACCAAGAGTTTGCAAGAACTGATTGATCCCCAGAGAGTGGCACCATGTAGGACTGTGTTGGGCACAGTAGAGTTGATAATATTGCGAGTGGTGTTGGGCATGATTTAATTATTTGTAGCTGAATAACCAGACATTTTTAATAATGTTGTTCTCACCCTGAGGAAAGCAGACATCCTAAAGTGTCACCAAAACTAGTGTGTTTTTTTTTTTGCATGAGGACTTTTGTTCTAAAAGCCTGGACACTGACAGGCATCTATATTTGATACTTTTACCTGTTTGTACCTGTACTTTCTCCAGCATGGGGTCTGGCATGGATTCACATGCTCATGAATATTCCCCGTCGTCAGGCTGGGAATCCTCGGTAAAGAAAAAACCAGTATCAGTTTCGTTTCTGATCTGTCTTTCGTAGTAATAACCAATCACTGGTCTCTGCGTCATACTGACCACAGCCAATGACTGCCCTCTACCTAAGCACCGCCTCTGGCAGCCATCTTCAGATTTTTACCGCACGTTCATGTGTTGGGATCCTCGTGCTATTGCTCTCGAGCGTTAGTGCTATTTTTTCGCGCTTTTTCACAAAAACATCGATTCTTTCGGTCAAAAGAGCCTCAAGCTCCACCGATACTACATCCGATCAACGGGGACCCGTGTCGGATTCATCTGTGCCCCTCAAGGGTGAAGATTTCGTCGAGCTACGCTTCGGAGGACTCCAGAAGCTTCTCAGGCCCGGTTTCGGAGATGGCCCAGGAGAAGGGAAGCTCGACGCCCGGAAAGCTGTTCAGGGCCTGCCCTGGATGCCAGCTGCAGAACGTCTTCAAGGAGGACGAACACTCTTTCTGCCTTTACTGCCTTCATGGGGACAAGACGCACGTGGAGAAGGACTGTGCGTTTTGCGGCAACATGTCGGAACGGACCATGAAGGACCGCCATCAACGTCTCGCCAGCTGGCTGGAGGGTAAGAGCCCGTCTGGCGAGAAGAAGAAGAAATCTGAGCGGTCTTCTAAGACCTTTGAGGGCGCCCCGGCGACGGGGGCCCAACATAAGGCCAAGCACCGCGAGTCCGCTGGCACCGGGAGCGCCGAACGGTCGGGCTCTACGGGCGCCAGGCAGGGCGCACCCTCCCCGGCACCATCAACCACGAGCCAACGCTCTGGGTCGGGTAAGAGGAAGGCCGAGCACCCGGCGAAGCTCCTGGAGAGATCCCGGTCGAGCTCTAAGGCAGAGGAGGAGCGTGGCAGTGCCCCCTCCCTCAAGGATAAGGCGGTGAGCGCACCTAAGGTGGTGAAGGCCTTGATCCATTCGACCAAGCCCTCTATCGAAACGGTCGCGGCGGCCCTGGCCCAGCCTGTGGAGGCTGCACCAGTGGTGGCGGCCTCGGGGCCCAGAATCTCCCTGCCTCCTCGGAGGGAGTCTTCTTTCGTGCCCATCGATAGGACCCCCGTGAAACCCTCCGTGGGGAAGAAGGGGGGGCAGGGCGTCGTCGTAGATTCGGCCTCAACCTCAGAAGAGGAACTGATCGAGGTCTTAAGCCACGGCCTAGGCGTGGAACAAGACCAGCCCGTCGGAATGGGCCCCGACGCAGGTGACGACGACGACATCGTCGAGGATACCGACGGGGCCCCTGCTCGCCCGTCGGATTCCCCTCTGCCAGCGCCGCAAGACAACTCAGCGGCCATTTTGTTGGCTATACAGTCCTTATGCTCCGAGATAAGGACGAGACTACCGTTACCGACGGAGGAACCTCTCCCGTCTGGGGATCCAGAACCGGGACCTTCTGGTGTTCCCCCTACCAAGAAAAGAAGGATTCATCCACCGCCTCCTTTTCAACCGTCGCGCCCCGTCCAGCCCTCCTCCCCGTCCACCCGAGGGGATGATACGGGGACTGACACGGCGGCGACGGGTACGGACGACGAGGCATACGACGAGGATTTTCCGTCGTCGCCTCCCACCAGGGCTTCTCCGCCCGACGAGATTGGATCGTTCCACTCAATGATCGCCAGGGCATCCGAGCTTTTCCAACTCTGCCCTGAGGAGAAGAAAAAGGAAGGCTTCCTTTACCAACGGCGCGAGACCAAGAGGAAGACGGTCCTCGCAGTGCCTCTGTTGGACGACATTTGGGATGAGGGCCTTTCCCTCCTCAAGAACCCTTCCACGACGCCAGCGAGAAGAGACCGGTACGAGAAAAAGTACCGGGTCCCGGACTCGGCCCCCCTATGCCTCCGGGCGCAGCCTACCCCGGACTCCGTCGTCTCCGCGGCAGCCAGGAAGAAAGCGGGGGGGGGGTGCGGCCTCCACGTCGACTTCCCCGCCGGACGGCGAGGGAAAGAAATTGGATACCATGGGACGCAAAGTCATCTCGTCGGCGGCGACGACGATTAAAGCGGCCAACGCCTTGGCTATCGTGGCCCGCTACGACAGGGAACTCTGGTTCAAGATAGCTCCCCTGCTGGATTTTCTGCCGGACGACAAGAGGGCGGAGGCCCTTGAGATCCTGCAGGAAGGTGAGGTGGCCTCGGACCACGCCATCACCGTGGCGACGGACATCGCCGACACTGGGTTCCGCCAGATGGGCAACGGCGTTTGCCTTCGACGTCGCGGATGGCTCAAGGCTACGGACTTTCGGCAGGACGTCCAGACCAGGGTCCTGGACATGCCCTTCGACGGGAACAACCTGTTTGGGAAGACAGTGGACGACTCCCTTCAGGCCATCAAGGCGGATACTGAGACGGCCCGGGCCCTTGGAGTACTGCAGCAACGGCGGACGCCCTTTCGGAGCGGCGGAGGCAAGGGCGCCTCCAAAGGTTCCGGCGGCGGTTTCGCTTCCTACCGTCAAGCGGCCCGCTCGTCGTCGCAAGAGGCCTACAGAGGACGAGGCAAGTCTGGCGGACCCCGCCGTCGTCGCCAAGGAGGCCAAGGCGGCAAGGCCGCGTCCAAGCAGGATTGAACCGGCCGTGGGGTCGGGCCCCCACCGAAGCACCCCGGTGGGAGGCCAGCTGGCGGGCTTCGTCAGCGTGTGGGAGTCCATCTCCACCGACCGTTGGGTGCTGGACGCCCTGGCCCGGGGCCACGCGCTCGAGTTTCAAAGAAGGTGCCCACGCGTCCCCCCCGTGGCCAGGAAAGAACTTCACGTCCCTCAACTTCTCCTGGAGGTAAAGGCGATGCTCAGAAAGGGCGCCATCGAACTCGTCCCAAAGAGGCTTCGGGGCTCCGGAGTCTACTCGCGTTACTTCCTCGTGAAGAAGAAGACGGGAGGATGGCGCCCCATCCTGGACCTGCGACGCCTGAACAAGTTCATCAAGGCGCAGAAGTTCCGGATGGTCACCCTCCAGCACGTCCTGGGTCAGCTGGAGGAAGGAGACTTCCTATCGTCGTTGGATTTGGAGGATGCCTACTTCCACATTCCCATCCTAAAGGGGCACCGAAAATTCCTCAGATTCGTGGTCCAAGGGCGTCATTACCAGTTCAAAGCCCTTCCCTTCGGACTGCGGTCGGCACCCAGGGTTTTCACCAAGTGCCTCGCACCGGTGGCGGCGCAGCTGCGCCGCGAGGGGATTCACGTCTACCCCTACCTGGACGACTGGCTCATCCGCGCCAAGACGAGGGAGCTCGCCGTGGTCCACACGGCAAGGACCGTCCAACTCCTCACGGACCTGGGATTCTCCGTGAACTACGCCAAATCCCACCTGGTGCCCGCGCAAGTCGCACTGTTTCTGGGAGCGAGGCTCGACACAGTGTCCCTTCTGGCCTCCCCGTCGGAGGAGAGGACCAGGACCATCGTGGGCAAGGTGCAACGGATGTTGGTGGCCGACGCGGCCAAGGTGAGGTCCATCAAGTCCCTCCTCGGGATGATGTCTTCCTGCATCTACCTCATTCCCATGTGCAGGCTCCGGATGCGCCCGTTGCAAGAGTTCCTGGATGCGCGCTGGATCCAGACGACGGGCAGCTTCGAGGAAAGGATCAAGCTCGACGAGAGTTTCCGACGAGCGATACGGTGGTGGGGCACCCGCGCGCATCTGACGGCGGGCATGGACTTCCAGACCCCAGCCCACCAGGTGACTGTGACCACGGATGCCTCCCTAGAAGGGTGGGGAGCGCACACCGAAAATCTGCACGCAAGGGGACTCTGGCTCCCGACGGAGAAGTCCCTGCATATCAACGTCCTGGAGCTCCGTGCAGTGTTTTGGGCCCTCAGGTCCTTCCTTCCGTCCCTCAAGGGCAAGGTGGTGAGGATCTTCACCGACAACACCACCACCATGTTTTACATCAGGAAACAGGGCGGAACCAGGTCCCCAGCGCTGTCCAAGGAGGCGCAGGACCTGTGGCATTGGGCCGTCGCCCAAGGGATTCTTCTGGTGCCGTTTCATCTGGCAGGGATAAAAAACACCATCGCCGACTCACTCAGCAGGGAGCTGCGCTCGTGCCACGAGTGGGAACTACGGCAGGATCTGGTGGATCGCCTCTTCCGACGGTGGGGCACACCCCAGATCGACCTGTTCGCGACGGCGACGAACACCAAGTGCCGGAGGTTCGCCAGCAGGTTTCCCCAGACGAGGAGCATGGGCGATGCTTTCTCGTTCCCCTGGGAGGGCCTGTTCCTCTACGCGTTCCCTCCCTTGCCTCTGCTAATCCGGCTCGTCAACCAGCTCAAGAGGTCACGGTGCAGGATGATCCTCGTCGCACCTGCGTGGCCGAGGCAGATATGGTTCCCGGACCTTCTGGACTTGTCGGCGTCCCCGCCAATCAAGCTGCCGGCGGACGCGGATCTACTCTCCAGGGAAGGAGGCGCCATCCTCCACCACGACCCGAAGTCGCTGAACTTGCAGGCCTGGCTCCTGCAGCGCTAGAGTTTGGAGGATACGACATACCGGCCGATTGCAGAGAGGTTCTTGCAAAGGCCAGGGCGTCCTCGACTCTTAAATGCTACGGACACAAATGGAAGAGGTTCTCTGTCTGGTGCCACGCACAGAAGATTAACCCTCTACGGATTACGGCTCCCCAAGTGCTGCCGTACCTGCTGACGCTGGCCAAAGCTGGTCTGGCACACGCGTCCATCAAGATTCATCTTGCTGCGATCTCCCGATACACCAGAACCACGGGCCGGACGTCCTTGAGGTCTCATCGTCTGGTGAAAGAGTTCATGAAGGGACTGTTCAGATCGTTCCCGCCGGTGAAGGCTCCGGCCCCGGCGTGGGAGCTCAACGTGGTGCTGACCAAACTCATGGGACCTCCGTTCGAGCCTCTGCACTCGGCCCCGTTGAAGTTTCTATCGTGGAAAACAGCTTTTCTCGTGGCCATCACCTCCGCACGACGAGTGGGAGAGATCCAGGCCCTTTCCTGCAAGGCCCCGTACTTGACTTTCCACGACACGAGGGTAGTGCTCAGGACGCACCCCTCCTTCATGCCCAAGGTACCGTCGGACTTTCATCTCAACGAACCCTTGGTGTTGCCTGTGTTCTTCCCGTCGCCTTCGTCGCCGGCTGAGAGGACTTTGCACTCGCTGGATGTAGCTAGAGCGCTGAAGTTCTACGTGGACCGCACGAAAGGTTTTCGGAAGACGTCACAACTCTTTGTGAACTTTGGACCTGTCAATCAGGGGAAGGCTCTCTCGAAGGCTTCCATCTCCAGATGGCTCTCCGGCTGTATCATGTACTGTCACCGGTTGGCAAACCGACCGCTGCCTGGCCGTCCGAGAGCCCATTCCACCAGAGCGATCGCAGCTACCACGGCGTTCCTATCTGGTGTGCCCCTGCTGGACATATGCAGGGCTGCTACGTGGAGGTCGACGCACACCTTCACGAAATTCTACTGCGTCGACCGGGATTCCAGGGAGGAGTCCAGGGTCGGCCAAGCAGTGCTGCGCAACCTGTTCGCCTGAGGTGAGCCTGGTGAGGAGGTAAGATGCTTAATGTTGAGCCTTTGCCACCTCCCGTGGTTGTGCATGTGTGTACTGCTATGTATTCTTTATTCATGAGCATGTGAATCCATGCCAGACCCCATGCTGGAGAAGGAACAAGTTACTTACCTGTAACTGTTGTTCTCCAGCATGGGTCTGGCATGGATTCACATGCGAACCCTCCCGCCTACCCCTCTGCGGCTCTTCACTTGGTCATACTGCCACTTCACGTGCTTCCAAATCTGAAGATGGCTGCCAGAGGCGGTGCTTAGGTAGAGGGCAGTCATTGGCTGTGGTCAGTATGACGCAGAGACCAGTGATTGGTTATTACTACGAAAGACAGATCAGAAACGAAACTGATACTGGTTTTTTCTTTACCGAGGATTCCCAGCCTGACGACGGGGAATATTCATGAGCATGTGAATCCATGCCAGACCCATGCTGGAGAACAACAGTTACAGGTAAGTAACTTGTTCCTTATTTAGTCTTTGTTGTGAATTGGTGGTATACAACTGGCACATTCCAATTGTTTGTGTTTTGTTGATATCTGAGTCATGCATGTTTTACTATTAAAATGATTCCTTTTCTTCTACATGTCCACACGTTTCTGAGCATGGACGCAGCATGTGTTTGTGTAACTTAAAATTCGCTGACTATATTGGGCAGCATTCATTGATATAGTGTATTTTTGGACCCCATAGTATTATTTCCTTTTTGCCTCTTTACCCCCGATACTGAGGTTAATTTATTTTTATGGGATGGCCGCTTTTTTTCCAGATTGATCCCCAGAGACTGGCAATTAGGCAAGACCATGGCCCCTCTCCCTTATCGCTTTTTAAAAAGAACAGGCATTAAGGCATACAAGGCAGGCTGCACGGGCTTGCAAAAGCTACAAGCCCACTAGCATTGGCAAGTAGTTTTTATGAAGGGCGAGTACCATTTGCAGGATAATCCACCTTGCTGGCGAGAGTTCGGATTTTAGAAACCTATTTTTCATTACTGCATACACACTTTGTTTGCAGTAAATGGCAAATACAAATTTC
Source organism: Ambystoma mexicanum (assembly GCF_040938575.1). Lineage (NCBI taxonomy): Eukaryota > Metazoa > Chordata > Amphibia > Caudata > Ambystomatidae > Ambystoma > Ambystoma mexicanum. Next base: position 624,579,615 of record NC_090936.1, read on the forward strand.
ATTACGGCAAATACAAATTTCATTGTGCATGCTTAACAGCATTGCACCAAATATAAAGTGTGCTTATGGCAACATGTACCATTTTACAAAAAACATTGGTAAATGTTTTGTCAGTCACCTTGGGGCAAGTGCATTTTTCTTGTTGCGTATATAAACCAAGGAACTCGCCTTGCGGGATTATTTTAAGGAATGTTGCAAGGCCTGACAATAACAAATGCATATGAGGGGAAGGGTTTAAGAATTTATAGTATTCAGTAAATCTAGGGATCTGTACCAGAAAATGGGCATTGAAGCATACAAATATTACTATCCAATAGTAAGTACTGTAAGCCCATTTGAGAGGATACATTAATGAACATATGCACTTATGCAATAAAGTAGTACCCCAAACAAAATGTAGAAACCGGTATTTGGGCCTACCTGCTCTGAAGCTGCATGTCTGGCATATTTTGTGTAGGCTTGTAGACCAGCAGCTTGGATACAGCTACGCCCCTTACCAGTGGCCAGTCTTTTGCCTTTTTCTGCTCTGCCATTCTTTGTTTTCAATATGGAACCACAGCCTCTGCCCTCTTGACAAATCTTAGTGAATGTACCCTCTACATCAGGAGAATAGTTCCTGAACTACTTGCATGGGACACAGTGGCTTCTGTCATCTTTCGGCAGACACACAGTATGTTCATAGCCACTCTGAGACACACACATAGTTCCAAAATACATAAAGGGCATTCCTACAGTGCCCACACTACCAAAATGCAACCATGACATGGCTGTTACAGTGCATGCAATACCAGGACAGTAATGTGATCCAACTAGAGTAGGTTTTTGCCACTAATCGGATTAAAATTCACCCTACTAAAGAAACCGTGTGAGAATGCCATGGCCCACTGCTCCTGACTGCTGAGCTTGGTACATGCAGCTCATAATGTGTTTGTGAAGAACATAGAGATCCAACTTTTTGTAAACAATGTTCTGAAAACTAGTGATTTATGGTGCTATCCCTGTTTTGTAGCACAGTAGACGTTACCGTCGCCAAAATCAATACACTCAAATAACAATCCCAGGAAAGGCAGAGTTGGCCCAGCTGGAACCTAGTAATGTCATCTGGCATCGGAGTACAAATCTCTGCAGCAAGCGCTAAACACATGGACCGATCTTTCCACCCATAATGGCACTCAAATTGAATATGTATTTCAACCTTGGATGTTGCATGTGATTAAGGTATGCTAGGAACGCCCAAAGAACATTCTCTGATAGAAAAACGTGCTTCCTCTTACTAAGCCTCCTGTACTCTTTTACTGAAAGTCCCCGCCTATTGCTTTCCTTGTATCTTGTCATGGAACTATAAATATGGGGCATCTGGTCCCAGACGAATAGATCAGTGTGCAACTTAATGCAGAAGGTGTTTGGGTGCACAATTGTTTGCAATGGAATCAATTTTTGGCCAAGACAGAGGTGTTTGCTATATCTACATATGAATAATTGATGTGCTTAACATGTTAAGCGCTGAATTTACATTGAAAAAGAGCTCACACAACCTAATATTTAGCCAACTTTAAAGGCTTGCAACTCCATCTTGCCGACTAGCTGTGCGAGTTGCTGTTCTCATAATTCAGCGTGAGTGACCTTTTCCATGGGCTCTGGAGGGAAACGCAGACAGATTTTTTTTGGACATTTGTATGGCACCTATACACAAGTGTTCCAGGCACCACAAGACAGAAGGGTGGTGCGGGGGATGGGCTCTCATAAGAAAAACAAGAACAAAGACTGTTATATTGGCCGTTTGACAATCCTACCGCTCAAGTGCTGAACAAGGTGATAAGGGGGAGAGGCTAGAGAGAGAAGTGCAAGCGTGGGGGTACCCCACGGGCGGGTCGGGGCGGGCAAGTGCTATTAGGCCGAGGCATCAAGGACTTGGGGAAAGGGGGGGGGGGAGTCTAATGGACAGGAGGAGTGGGTTGGGGTAGTCTGGGAAGAAAAGCCGGCGTGCTGGCGAATGCTTGGAAGCACTGGTAGGGGGGTAGACTAGTCCTATATGACTCTTAAGGGACTAGGCCCCAGTCGTAGAGACAGGTGGAGAGCTGAGCAGGGGAGGGCGAAGGAAGCAGAGAAAAGGAAAGTCTTGATGTTTCCGTAATTTATGAAGATCCGACTCAGGTCTGATGGGGAGAAGGGAGGCTGTTCCAGAGGGAGGCGCCAGCCGAAGAGAGGGGATCCACCTCACACTCTCTGCTTGGAGAAACCAGTTTGACCTGCTGAGAGTTGGAGCCAGAAGACTGAAGTAATCTGGCTGGGTGATATTTAAGGTGGGAGAGCTAGATGTAAAGGCCCCAGGCCCCAGACATCCTTGTGGATGATGCTGAGGCTTTTGAATGTGATCCTTGCAATCCCGGGAGCCAGTGTAGAGACTTTAGGGTTGGACAGATGCGGTCCTTGGACTTGAGGCCAAGGATAAGTCTCGCACTCCTGTTCTGGATTAGTTGGGAGTGGCCAAAGGGAGGAAAGAGGAAGTTTGGGGAAGAGCCTGTTGCAGTAGTCCAGCCTAGAGAGAACCAGGGCTCTGGAGACTTTGAGCTTCTGTCATGGCCACAGGCCCCAGAACACAAAAACCACACCACTAGTGATTGGGGAAATGGGTCACTTGACTCACTTATGTCCCTTTTTGGGACCCATAAACACAGGGTCCCTGGCTGGACTCCGTTCTGGCGCCTTTGGCGCCAGGTTGATGTAGAGATGTGACCAGGAACACTTTTTCTGATGTTTGTTAATCTGCTTAGAATCACATGCTGTGCATAGGTCCGACATCCAGTGGTCACTGCGGAGTATTGCATTTTGTTTTTCGTAGTCGCAAAGGGGACGTCGACAAGGCGTGTCTAACACTATCCCTATAGTGACGTGCGTTGTACCCATAAATCCCTCACGCGTCGAGGTCCCTCAGATTGTTTTTTTTTCCGCCCAGCTTCTGGTCGCCTTACGCGGAGCTCCTAGAGAGACATTGCAAATACTTACTATCGGACCTCGGTCCTTAATTATACTTATTATATTGTTAAAGATCCCTCCCCCTTTTCGACGGAGGGGAAGAGACGGAGGAGATCCTTCGGCGCTGCCGAACACGTGGCCTGGCCTCGCCGGCCAACATACAGTAGGGAGAGTGGGGGGTTTGAACTTTTATCTTCTCTTTGAGAATGTCTTTCTTTCTCCCCTATCTTTCCCTTGGGGTTGTTATCGCCAGTTATTATTGCCTCAGCTATGGAGAGGACACCTTTTAAGTTTTGCCCACGCTGTAGGGGCAAATACACTTGGAAGGACAAACACAAGCTCTGTAATCGTTGCTTGCCCCTCGATCATAAGGAGGACAGCTGTGCGGCCTGTAAGCTCTTGAAACCAAGAACTCTTAAAGAACGCAAAGTTAAGAGGTGGGCGGACTACGCTATGTCGAAGTCCGTTTCCTCACCCGTCGCCGCTGTTAAAGAAAGTGACGAGGAGGGTGATAACTCGACGTCCGTTGCGGAAGTCATTAACCCCCAGAAGGAGCGCTCGCGCTCCTCGATGTCCGTCCCCGGCCCCGACGGGCTCGGCTCACGCCCTGCTCATGGGGATGAACACCCCGGCGACAGGGACGCACACAGACCCCATAGGCCTAAGCACACAACCCACGGCTATTCTTCGTCAAAGACGAAGGATCCATCAGCGCCGAAGGGGACGCAGGGCACTCCGGCGTCTACCTCAGACCGTAAGGGTCTCAAGGCCCACCCGCAGTCGCGACCAGCGATTGGGCTTTCATCAAACACGGGCGCTACCCCAAAATCATCCGACGTAACGCTCCATAGAGCGGCCGTCGAGGAACAACGCGTAACGCAGGCAACGTCGACACCAGAGTCCTCTACTGACAAACTCGTTGTCGAGAGCCTGGCGAGAATTGTTTCCGAAGACACACGTAAGCGGACGACGAAACAAACGTTGAATACCGCACAAAAAGCTATAGAAACGCCGAAAAAGCATAAGAGCAGCCAGGAACTGCCCCTTTCATCTAAGGGCACTTCGGAACTACCGGAGGCCTTTTCAGATGGCGACAGAAACCTTTCTTCGACGTTGTGGGAGCGTTCTAAGCGTTTTGAAGGTGAAAACACTGATTTCCCCCCTCTAGACTATTCAGGGGTCCCCCATGAGACCCTTGAAAGACTGCATTCTTGTATGGAGAAAATGGAAAGGTTTTTGGGAAACGAAAACCCACCCACACCCAAAAGACTAAGAGAATGGCCCCAGGATGACCCTAGGGTCAAAATTCCTAGGCTGTTTCCCCCTTCTGCAGACGTATATGCCCTCACGGAAGAGGAGCAATACCTCCCAGGAAGATGAGTGTTTGGGTGGAGAGGAAGAACATGAGGAAGAGGGGTTTGAAGAAGATCCTTACACTAGTGCAGGAGCTTTCGAAGAAGATACAGCTACCTCGCAGCCTTGGCAATCCCCATCAGTGCACTCAGACCCTGATGTCTTTCACCCTTCTCCTCCCAAGGATTCACCTATTGGAAACCCCTCTCCCATAGATGACCAACCTTCACTTAATGCACTATTGCGCAAGGCAGCAGCGCATTTTGAAATAGACACAGGGGAGACTCTTCCTGACATAGACTTTGTAGAGAAAGTTATTAAAGAAAAAGCCCCTGTTAGTCAGTCTATTCCGCTCCTGGCTTCTATAAAGAGAAGAATAACTCCTTCCCTTTCCAATCCTGCCTTAGTCAGAGGGGTCAACCCTCGGATAGAAAAGCTCTTCAGCCCTTCGCCCTCTGACCCGTTGTACATCAGAGGCCATTCTATTCCGGACTCCCTCGTAGTTACTAATACAAGGAAAAGAGCAGGGGTACCACTATCCACTAGTGAGGCACCACCTGACAAAGAGGGCAAAAAGCTCTACGCACTTGGGAAGAGAATCACGACGTCCGCCGCCTTTTCAACTAGGATTGCAAATAACAATTCCCTACTAGCTAGCTACGCAGATGCACAGTGGAGCAAGCTGCGCAGCAAAGCAGAGGACGCACCAGAACCCCTGTGTTCATGCCTGTTAGCTACAATCTCAGAGGGAACTCTTGTAAACCAGGGCATCGTAAAGAACTCCTTAGATGCCGCAGAGACGGCTGGCTGTTCCCTGGTTCAGGGAACACTTCTCAAACGCCATGTCTGGCTGCGGAATTCGGGATTTAAGCCGGAAACCCAGGCTTCCCTGATAAATAAGCCCATAGAAGAAACACATCTGTTTGGGAAAGCAGTTGAGGCCCTAGAACATGCGAAGAAAGAGTTTGATACCATCAAAACTCTTGACCAAATTTCTAGGCCCCCTAACAGACACGGCTATGGCAATAGACGCTCCTTTCGTGGCCAACACCAGCAGCAAAACGAACAGCAATTTTACTCTGCTACCAACTGGCCCTCTAACCAGGGTAACAACACCCAGTTCAGTCAAAGAGGCCAACGCTGTGGCAGGGGAAGAGGTCGCGGCTCCAGCCCCAAAGTTTCCACGCCCAATACCAACAAATGACCCGAAGATTCGGGTCCCCTCCCATGCATCACCGGTCGGGGGCCGGCTAACCTCGTCCCTTTCAGCATGGAAGGGAATATCGTCAGACCGCTGGGTATTATCCACCATAGCCCACGGATACTGCATCGAATTCAACGGTTCCCCGAAGTACAGACCCCCACGGAACCGACGCATGACACCGGAACACCTCACCATTCTTCTACAAGAAGTAGAAGAGCTACTGAAAAAAGAAGCTATAGAGGCTGTCCCCCTATCTCAGGTAACAGAAGGTATTTATTCAGTGTACTTCCTTGTACCCAAAAAGGACTTAACCATGCGCCCTGTATTAGATCTGCGCCCAGCGAACAAGTTTGTCAAACCCCAAAAGTTTCGTATGGTGACCTTGCAGGAAGTAATCCCACTGTTATCACAGGGGGATTACATGACAACACTGGACATGAAAGATGCATACTTTCATATTTTAATGTTGCCAGCGCACAGAAAATACCTCAGGTTCAAGATAGAGAACAAACACTACCAGTTCAGAGTACTACCCTTCGGGATAGAATCTGCACCAAGGGTATTCACGAAAGTACTGGCAGCGGCCCACCGCAGGTTATCCATCCCGGTATACCCTTACCTCGACGACTGGCTCATAACAGGGGATTCTTCCGAAACATGCTTCTCCAATACCCAAAAGACTGTAGACCTTTTGTTCCAACTGGGCTTCTCCATCAACGAAAAGAAGTCCAGCTTAGACCCCAGCCAAAACAATTCCTAGGGGCTCTAATTCGAACAAAGGACGGCCTTGTCTTCCCCTCCAAAGAGAGGGTCCAAAACATGCTGTTTCAGATCCCCCATTATGTGGCAGGTCGAGAGGTGACGGTACGCAAAGCAATGCGCTTGCTAGGAATGATGGCGTCATGAATTTATTTGGTACCTCACGCGCGCCTGCGCCCAATGCAAGAGTGGCTCAACAGCCAGTGGTGTCAGGCCAGCGGACAATGGGACGATCTAGTGGTGGTCTCGCAGGCCTTGGTTCTCTCGCTACGGTGGTGGACAAAAGAAAACCTGTTATTAGGGAAAACTTTTGCCACACCTGCAGTGGAAGCCACTCTAACCACAGACGATCCCTTACAGGATGGGGGGGGCTCACCTATCCCATCACACTGCTCACGGAGCGTGGACTCCGAGCTTAGCATCCAAGCATATAAACCTGCTGGAACTACTAGCGGTGTTCAAAGCACTGAAAGCCTTTCAGGAACACCTCAAAGAAAGACAGTGATGGTCCTCACAGACAGCACCACAGCCATGTACTACCTCAACAAGCAAGGGGGCACTCACTCTCCAGGACTGTCCAAGCTGTCCCAGAACATCTGGAAGTGGGCTCTCAAACACATGTTCCTACTATCACAACATGTACCAGGGGAACTCAATCTGCTAGCAGACGAACTCAGCAGAGACTTCCCCCTGCCCGTAGAGTACGAATGGCGGTTACAAGAAGACATTGTCTTCGACGTCTTCACACAGTGGGGTTTTCCCAAAAATAGACCTGTTCGCAACTCTGGAAAACTCTCAATGCCAAGATTACGCCTCCAGGTACCCCCAGAACCAGTCCAAGGGGAACGGTCTATCGATTCCATGGTCAGGGAAATTTGTTTACGCTTTTCCCCCGACTCCCCTTCTCAACAAGATAGTGCACAAGATGCACCAGGAACAAGTTACCATGATACTGGTGGCCCCTATGTGGGCCCGACAGCCATGGTTCGCTCACTTGTTGGAGGTGTCTCTATCTCCTCCAGTGAAACTACCCTGCCCGTACAACATGCTATCACAAGACAGGGGCAGGACACTGCACCCATGAGGTCATAGAATTTGGACATTTACAACTTCCACAGAGGTGCATGGACATCCTCAGAGAGGCCAGAAAGCCTAACACTCGTCACTGCTATTCTAGCAAATGGAAAAGATTTGTCATCTGGTGTAGAGGGAAGAGTATCAACCCAGTTGACTGCTCTCCCACACAAATTATTCTGTACCTGACCCATTTACTGGACTCGGGTCTAGTATTCAATTCTATTAAAGTACACCTGGCAGCGCTTTCTGCTTACACCACTTCACAACTCAAAGTATTGTGGTGGAAGATCCCAGTAATCAAAGCCTTCATGGAAGGGGTAAAGAGAATACACCCTCCAATAGCAAACCCAGCTCCCGGCTGGGATCTAAATGTGGTGCTCACCAGGCTCATAGGGTCACCCTTTGAACCCATGCACAAGGCAACTCTTAAAGATCTCACTCTTAAGACTGCTTTCCTAATAGCTATTACCTCCATTAGGAGAGTAAGTGAACTACAGGCCCTTTCGGTTTTAGACCCCTTTGTAACAGTTCACAAGGATAAAGTGGTTCTACGCACACACCCAAGGTTCGCACCGAAATTCATCTCCAAATTCCATGTCAACCAGTCTATAGAACTACCAACGTTCTTTCAAAATCCTTCAAATCTAGGAGAAAAAAGCCTGCATACACTTGATGTGCGCAGAGCTGTCATGTTTTTACATGGAAAGAACTAGTCCACTGAGAAAGACTAATCAGTTCTTTGTCTCGGTGGCAGCAGGAAGAGAAGGAGATGCAGTTTCAAAATCCACTAGATCTAGATGGATTGTACAATGCATCACTCTCTGTTACACTCTTGCTAAGAGAGAACTACCCTTCAAGCCAAGAGCACACTCTACTCGAGGCACTGGGGCATCCATAGCATTCATTGCAAATGTTCCCCTTGAGTCCATCTGCAAAGCGGCAACCTGGAGTTCTGTACACACCTTTACAAAACACTACTGTCTAGATGCCCACTCTAGATCTGATTCCCAGGTGGGACAAGCAGTATTAAGACATCTTTTCTCTACTGTTCCTTCTCACAACCCACCTCCAACTCCGGGTACTGCTCGCTAGTCTATGCACAGCATGTGATTCTGAGCAGATTAACAAACATCAGAAGACAATGCATTACTTACCGTAAAAGCATTTCTGATGGTTGTATCTGCTTAGATTCACATGCGCCCACCCTTCCTCCCCGCTCGGATCGAAGGAACATAGACATCCTTTTCTATATCTCTCTTTTCTGTACTCACTCACGTATAGAAGGCTCCCTCAGGGCAGAAAAATACAAACAGAGGGACCTTGACGCGTGAGGGATTATGGGTACAACGCACGTTACTATAGGGATAGTGTTACAGACACGCCTTGTCGACGTCCCCTTTTCGACTACGAAAAACAAAATGCAATACTCCGCAGTGACCACTGGATGTCGGACCTATGCACAGCATGTCAATCTAAGCAGATACAACCATCAGAAATGCTTCTACGGTAAGTAATGCATTGTCATTTCAGTGCAGGAGGGCTTTTATTTTACAAGAACTTTCCTAGAGCTGAAGCCTTTATTCCAGAGAACATCCTTATGTGCTGACTCATCGGATGTGGCAGGCAGGCTGAACCTGGTGGGCTTGCCTTCAGAAGCTCAGCTATATAAGCTGCTCCATCCTTGAGGCCAGTGCTTCGCGTTACTTTGCACTCGCGTGCAACGTGACGCTCACTGCTGCTTGGACCAGTTTACTTACCTTTGAAACCAGGCGTTCTCCTGCATACTCGCCTCCAGGAAACCGGTACTTCATCGCTTCATCTGCAGACTCATCTCCTGACATCCAGTGATCTTGAGCCTGACGCCGGAGCACCACACTCCGCATCCACAAACTCGGACCCTGTGAAGAAGAAAGACCAGGTTAGAACATCGGTCCTAGGGTCGTGCCGCATTTGAACCCGGTGCGCCCCCTTGTTAACAATTTACCAGCTACTCTACCGCTGCAGCTTCGTTCCTCATTCCCTCCGGCTGCTGCCTCAAGCTCCGCAGCTTTTGCCGGGTCGGCAACATCACCTGCAAGGGAAGAAAGCAAAAGAGCAAACATCAAAAGTGGAACGGACAGCAATACAAGAAAACAAACTTTACAATACTACAAAAACAGACTAGGCAAGACAAAGGCAAACAGGAACACTTAACTGAAGTATATTGGCTTAGTCTCTGCAGGACTGGACTACCACGTTTAAGGGACCAGTGAAGGAACTCTGTCCAGATCATACAAGCGCCCCTGCCAGAAGCAGCAGGACTGAGTGCTCGTCAAAACTAAACAGGTGAGCTTTCCAGGGACAGCACCTCCCACGGGTACCACGGTTTGGGAGAAGGGGTCTGGAAGGGGATTAGGCGCACAAGCTGACATACTTACGCCCCCTATTCTCCACGCAGGAGCAGTCCCGAGCAGCATCACCTATTACCACCAGTCACCACATAAGCGCAGAGGGCGAAGTCTGACCCGAGCGACCTCACCCCCGGGAGGGCTGCAACCGTGCTCCAATGCCTCCGCAGAGACCAGGTGAGCTTAACAGCTTCTGGGGGAAGGTGAGAAAAGGGAGCATTCCCCTGAGAAGATGAAGCTGAACATTGAACTTTTGGAGAGGTCTGGAGTGTGTCGAGAGGGAATGTCAAAGATGATCCCAAGGATTTTTGCTTCAGGGGAGGGGGGAACCAAGGAGTCTGGCAAAAGAATGAGGGGGGGGAGAGAAACAGCGTCCCAATGAGAAGGATTTCAGTCTTGGTGGCGTTGAGGCAGAGATCATTGGCAGAGCAACATGCCTGATTAGCAGTCAGGCAGTCGGGTATAAGGCAGGAAGAAGGTGGTAGGGGAAGACAGCCGGAAAGAGCTGTGTGTCTGCGTAACACTGGAAGTGAGGAGAGTCGGAGATCAGAGGGGCTAGGTAGATGTTGAAGAGGCATGGTGATGGGGTAGAGTCCTGAGTAACGCCACAGGTGGGGAGAAAAGGACCCATTTGAACTTGGACCGTCTGTAAGGAAAGAGGTGAGCCACGCCAATGCCCTGTCCGATGCCTAGGATGGAGTGGTTGACCGTGTCAAACACAGGTGAGATCGAGGAGGCTGAGAACAGACTGAGTTAGTCCAGGTTAGAGAATAGGTCTTCTCGGGTATTCACGAGAGCAGTTTCGGTGCACATGCCTGCCCTGAAACTGGACTGGTGTCCATGGAGGCAGCCCGCCAGTTCGGTGTGGAGGGTCAGTTGGGGGGATGACCAGCTGCTCCATGAGTTGGCCCAAGAAGGGATTGATGGAGAGGTTGATGGTGGGTCAGCAGATGGCTTTTATTTAGAAGGGGGTGTACAAGGGAGTGCTTGAGGGGCAGTGGCAAGAGTGGTTGCAGAGGTCCGCCCAGGCAGGGTAAGAGTGATGTTGTCCTTGATGGTTCTGGAGGAGCAGGGTAGCAGCTGTTTAGAGGAGACTTTCATAGAGCGGACCACTCTGGAGATCTCATTTGGTGCAATGGGAGAGAGGGAGGAGGGTATTGGGGGCTGTGGGTTCTTAAGAGGTGGATGAAGGGAAGTGGGAGCAGAGGACAGGATGTCAAGAGTTTTGGAGGAAAAGTGGGAGGTCCATGCAGAGCACAAGGCCTGGGAGGGAGGAGGAGATGAGACTGCCTTGGGTGGAATTGGCGAGTCCCTTGCTGATTTTAGAGTGCAGCCTTGTTTGTGGCTTCAGAGATGCAAGCTTGGACATGAGCTCTTGGAGCACATGTATTGCCTTTGATTAGGCGGCAAGCCAGTTTGTCAGAGGATCAGATAGATGTCATTTTTTAAAAAACTTTATTTAATACTGGCTTCAAAAAAAGTATCCCCTTTAGCATTGGGGATTCATGACATGGGTAGGTCTGTTAGGCAAGCATAGTCTACATTACGTTACTTGAATATTAAGGGAGGGAAGGAAGGGTAAAAGGGATAGAGGTTAGACAGCATTTCGACTTTGTTTCGACTTTACTTCTAGGCAGTTTATTCATTGGATGGATCTGCTGTGATTCGTAGGTAATTCCCGCGGAGACCCCAAATGTCTTTTGGTCTGTAAGTGGTTTGAATACCTCGGATACAAGATTCTTCTGTGTGTGTGTGTGTGTGTGTGTGTTAGTTATAGGATGTTTCGTTTGGCCACTGCCCCTCCCACTGCAAATAGTCTGCGGGTCTTTTCTGTCCCCAGTAAGTATTTCAACGGTGTGGCCGGGATATGCATGTTCAGTATGTCGCTCATGGTTTCTGCTATCTCCTCCCATAATCGCCTAATTGGCGGACATTGCCAATACATGTGGATCGCATTTGCAGCAACTGCGCCGCACTTCGGCATACGGCTTGTTTAGCAGGGTCAAATCTGGAGATCTTGCTTGGAGTAATGTCCAGGTGGTTTATGATTTTTAGCTGTATAAGCCTAAAGTTGGCACAAAGTGAGATGGATTTGGTGTATCTGCAGTAGTTTACCCACTGTTGTTCGTTGATCGTTGTGTTCAGATCGCTCTGAGTTGCTTTTCATCCCTTTTCTGGATGGAGTGTTGTATTATTTTGTACATTGTGGAGACATTGCTGGTGATATGATATGGCATTTGTAACGCGCCTATACACAAGTGTTTCAAGGCGCGAATCCTTCTTGTGTCAGAATGTCTAAGAATTTGTGTAGGGGGTGAATTCGGGAAGGATGGCCATTTCTTCATGCAGGCTGCTTTCATGCGTTGATATTGTAGGATTGTAAATAGGCCAAGGCCTGTTCTGGTTTGGATTTCTGCAGCAGTAAGAAATAGTCCCTCAGGAAAGAGATCTGATTTTGGCCTCTTTTCTTGGGTCCCATCTTCTTTGTATGGTACGGTCCATAGTGGGTTCAAGTGCAGGGTAGTGCCACAGCGGTAGGTGCGGCCAGTACAGAGTACCACATCGCACTCTTTTGAGTATCCATGTCCATGCTCGCACTGTTGAAGATAGCGGACTTTCTCCTCTGTGACCCTAGTGAATATCATACTCTGCAGATTGAGGGGAGAGGCCGCAAACTCTTCGGCGTGTATATGTGCAAATTGTTAAGCGCTATTATTCCAGTATTTGGCAAAGTATGCCTGTGCAGAGTAATAGTATAGGAGAAAGTTGGGGGCCACCAGCCCGCCATTGTCATAACTCGCATAGTTTTGGCCGACTTAGTCTGGGGGTGCCTCCTCCCCAGGCAAAACTGGACACTATTTTTTGAAGTGTATCAAAACATGTACTGCTTGGCCATATTGGGATGCCGCTGAACAGCTATAATAACTTCGGCACCACCACCATTTTGAGCAAGGATATGCATTCGTACAAGGACAGCGGCAACTTAACCCATGAGTTGAGCTTGTATTCTCCTCAAGGAGTTCCCCCAGGGATTGGCTCGATTTCAAAAGTGTGCTGTCTTCGCCCATCAAAGTGATATTATCTGGGGGCTATCCTGCACTGTAAAGTATCGGGTGCATTTCGATTCTTTCACAGCACCAGTTTCCAGAACGAGGATGAATCGCCATTCTTGCATGCGTTAAGCAGGTCCTCCCATCTGCTGGTGAAATTTTTTTATTTATTTTAAAGGTTTTATATGACGCCCTCAAGGACTGTAGTTGAGGCTTGTCCACTGGTGGACCTTCGTTTACACATTATACTGTATTTGGTTTTTCTGCATTCATCAAACCATTCTTGATGCAGTAGCTCTCAGCACCTGAAGCGCTTGAGAGCAGGGTCTAAGGGAGTTACTGCATATCAAGTAGTTACATTGTGGCCTTACAATTGGCTCACTCTTTTGGGTCACAGGGAAAACGCAGAGTCAAACATTTGCTGCTGGAATGCCCTACTGTGAAAGGTGAACAACAGATGTACTTAGGTCATATCTGGCAAGAATACAGATTCAAGGACATTGATCTTTGGTGGTCATACCTGCTGGAAAGGAGATAAGATCTCAAACAATGTTGCGATCATAAAATTTATCCAGTTCATCTTTGAAAAAATTGAGGGACAAGACAAACCTCTTGGAAAGGACCTGAAATCAAGCAGACTCTTGCAGTGTTAAACACTAAGCAACATAAAAGAAAAAGAGAAAGGAAACGAGAAACGGGCATTTTAATAAATGTCTAACATTTTAGCATATCTGCAGAACAGAAGTTTGGGAAAATGCTATCCCTGTTTTTGTGTTATTTTTATTGCATTATTCTAGATTTTAAAATGGTTTTTTAAGTTTTCCTTAACGATAGAATTAACTCGTCTAGATTTTGTATAGTTGAACTTGTTGTTTTTGCCTCTTTTATGTAGTTTTCTTCTCTTTTATGTTTTCTGTTCCTTTTTCGGTAAAAATAGCTAAAGGTTTTCTTTGTGTAAACCAAAGAGCTATAATAATTAAAAAAAAAAAAAAAGTCTGTAGCGCATATGGAAGCAGAGCACTTGCCAGGTTGCAAGATCCCCATATACAAATGATTTCTTACACTCCCACTCCAGTTTTCACTCCCCAATTTGCAAGTGGAAATGGTGTGGCCTGCATTCTTGCTGGACTTCCTGGGCAGGGTGGGGGAGGAGGGTGTGGTTTAACGACTGTTGGTTGCTGTTGATTCAGATTACCTGGTTCCTAAGCGTTACTTTATCACATGGTGTAATAATGGGAAGCGACTTTATATCCCTGAAGCTGCCAAAATTATAACAATTACAAAGAGGCTTTATGCCATTTGGGAGTTAAAAAAATCTACTACAAATATTAGAATCCCTGCTGAGCAAGTGCATATTGGGCTTGATTTGAACTCCTTCCTACTGTATTTATATTAAATAGCTTGGTTCGGTTTGTTGGCACCTTATCAAATAAGTGTAACCTACTCGTATTCTAGTTTTGCTTTACCACTTAAACCCTGTAAGAGGTACCGGGGGAAATCTTAGCCCTCTTGTTTCTGTAGTTCCCCTTTTTACTTGTCAAAAGGTTGTAGCTCCAAGATGACACCTAAATGCCAATAAAGCATCATTTTAAAATAAATCCACGGAAATGTGTACTTTGAGGTGCTTTTTACTAACTTATAGTAAGATCTAGTTCACCTTTTGAGGAGAGTTCACCCCATGCAGTGATCTGTTGAAAATGTTTGACCTTGAATTTTACTATTAAATATTGCATCTGATTTCCTCACACAAACCCCTATGTGCATTGACACCCCACCGCTTTCCCTGGATTTAAGCCCCGTCACACATGAGATGGTGGCCTGAAATCGGAGAAATATCAATGTTGTCGTCGAAGGACTGAAAAAGCTCATTAAGTGTCTCGACGCAAGTGACAAAACTTGGTTAAGGGTCTTGAAAACCATGTTTGAAGGCCATAGAACAAACCGTTCCCAAGATATTTGCACTGCGCTAGTCGGGTTCCAGTATGCTACAGCACACCAACTCTCACCTCTCCTCCACGTCTGCTCCGGGGTACACCTGTGCCCATTTTCGGTGCAGTTTACTGCAGAGTGCAAAGCACATCAAGCGACAAGGGACTCGGAACAGCGACCTACAGGATCATTGATTCTAGAAGTGTTCTCATGCTTGTCTACGGAACCCGTGTATAGCACTGATACTTTTTGTAGTCTTATTTTAATGGCAAGCATTTTGCTTTTCATAGTAAGTCTAATTTCTGTCATGGTTTATTAAAATGCTGAACTTTTAGAGTTCATGAAAATATTGTTTGGGACGTGCACAATGGCCCATCAACATGGTTCCTGATATTTTGACCCTTCCAGTGATGTCATTTGGAAGTCAAGGTTGGGTGAGATCCAATCTATACACAATAACTTTTTGGTCTAATTATACCCCCGATTCGAACCCTGGTTTCTCCACTTGCTTAAA
This sequence comes from Ambystoma mexicanum, assembly GCF_040938575.1. NCBI lineage: Eukaryota > Metazoa > Chordata > Amphibia > Caudata > Ambystomatidae > Ambystoma > Ambystoma mexicanum. The sequence continues at coordinate 624,594,864 of NC_090936.1, forward strand.
ATTGCGTGTTTTGGGGCATCTTTCCCACTCTTTTCCTTATCTGACAAATGAGGAAATGGTTAACTGGTATAAAGCACTGTATCCAATAGAAAATATGGATAAGAAGAGTAAATATAGTGAAGTCACTTTTAAAACCAGAGGCTATGGATCCAAACTCTGCATCCCTTCTTGACCAAAGTGGTTTGCACACTTGACAAATCGCATTATCTCAGTGCTTCAGTTCCCTTATTCTTGTTTTTACTTGTTGGCACGTACTAGGAAATTAATCGCCTGTGCATTAATGGGCACTTTTAAAGATGGTATGTCTTGATGGCCAGTCTTTCCCCAACTATAAAATGGGAAGTAGTTAAGTCTACCTGCAGGGGTGTAGCCGAGTCACTGAAACAGGTGCTAGGTAGGTTTCCAGTCGTACAGTTTATTTATTTTGTATTACTCTTATGAAGTGTTTTACTTCTTTGCACCAGGTCTGTTGCCTGTTGGAAACTTGTCATTGATGGGTTGATGAGCATGAAATCTTTCCCACAACGGGTTTAATTTTCCACAAACTGTCAATGTTTGAGGTATATTTCGGGCTTGTGTAGACCTCTGTACAAGGTCAGCATAATGTTTTTTCTACGTTAATTGCTATACAGTCTCAGGAGGATAGCTCGGGGGCAACGTGTACTCCTTGAAAGCTAGACGACCCAGAGCACCACAGGTTCTATCCCTGTGTCCACGCTTACAAACCTCTGGGTATTTATTAAGTGCGTTATAAATAACCAATCATATCGTATCATACACCCCAGGAGGCCTTGGAGTGCCTGGATTTTGGAGGGTGGGGACCTTGCCCTAGGAGCTCGGAGGCAGTGCCAGGCATACCCCTTGACCATCACCACTATGCGCAGAACCCGGCGAATGACCCATCACAAAACGCCCCAGTACACAGCACGGTCAGAGACAAGCAGAAGCAATGATGTAAGAAAAAGCCTAAGTAGAGGTTGGGCATTACAGCTCATGGGGTACTAAGAGGGCAAAATAAACTTTGGCCCCGCGGCTCTGTTTTGAGGCGTGGGTGATGTCAGTCGGGCAGTGTGCTAATATCTGGGAATGGATGTAAATAAGGGTAGATTGGGAGAGGTGTTATCAGTAGTATTGCTGAGCCACCTGATTGGTGTCCGATGCCTACCAGACATCATATTAGCAAGCGACCTATGCCTACTGCTTAAAAATGTTTTATATTTGGCTTTAAAAAAATAATTACAGATAATCATATACAAAGTCTGAACATGAGTCATACAAAGCTCCACAACACAAAACCGAAGTGCTAAGTACATATTGTGATGGTTATTTAATGCAACAGAGAAAACCATTCAACTAACAAAGTGATGATCAAACGCACCAATTTTTATGTGCGTTCTTTACTTTGAACAAAAATTTCCACAAAAAAAGAAATATATGATGCAAAAAACAGTATCATCAAACAAATGTATACAAATACTGTAGCCACCTTATTATGAATAAAGCACGGGAAACACGGGTGTAGTAAAAAGTAGAACAGACATTAAACCTATAAGATATTTTTAAAAATACAGGACCAGGACACAAGTTAAAAACATAAATCAATGGAAAAAATATGTACAAGATGTTAGTTAATCAAAAAAGGAATCTATCAAAAATGTTTCAAGAGCAACCAATTTAGTTAAAGTGCAGAAAGCATCGTCGATTCGAGTTTCGGGACACTGTAAGGGTCCGCATTCCAGCACAAAGAGAAATGGGCCCACCCCTCTTCAGGACTTTGAAAGGATGAGTCAAAGCAGCATACACCGGTATAGAAGTGGACTTACTTCATCTGTGATTCCCAGCAACTCTGGATGCTGAAAGTGAGGGGGTCAATGTATGGGCTCCATCCAATAGTGAAATGAACGAGAGACCACAAGGTCATTTTATTTTTATTTTAGTTTAATCATTTTTTATTGTAGGTAATAAAGATAATACATATTTTAGCAAAATAAGTACCTGTACCCAAAGGTCTTCACTCATAGGATTCAATTTACAAACCGGGTGGCCAAAGTTTGTATCAGAATGTAGTCCCACCATAAAATGTAGAAATATCAGCACAGCCCCCAAGGATAAGTCTGGTCAGGCTCCTGTGGGGTAATGGAGAGTGACACTAGGTCAGTGCTTACTATAAAGCCCATGGGACTAGGAAATGTGCCTGTGATGAGAAATGAGGATTGGTGCAAAGAAGGGGTGATGAGACAGCTCCTCGTTAGGTGTGACCCATTCAGTTAAACGACCAAAATCATTGTGCTGAATATGGACGAAGGGGAGCACCGACTGAATATCGCAAACATGTAACATGCGGGCTTCCCGTCGCCTTCATAGTGAATACTATTGGGGCGCTGCCACATCATCCGAAATGCATGCAGCCGTACACCTTGTCCGACGTGATGGAGGAAATGTGCTGACTGCCTCAAATGAAACCATGACCGCCTTGAGGCCGAAAAGGATGCATGGCTAAGTGGTGCAAGAGAAGGGTTGGCGTGTCTAATAATGCAAACTTTGATTGCCTTGCAATGCATGCACTGGGTGTTGCTGAGAGGCGATTTCGTGCTTTTCCTGGGTGTTTGAATGGAGACGCGATGCCAGTAAATCAGTTCCAACTCCTGTGTCGGAATGGATACGATGTGAATAGGTGAACAAGAAGGAAGGACAATAACTGCCTGGGCCAGTCCCTCCTTTGTGGTGACGTGTAGGCTACTGAAAAGGTGGCACTCGTCTTGCAAATGGGTCTGGCTATGGACACCAGTTGACCAGGTGGTGGAAAATGCAGCACAGAAATGTGTTGAACCAGACATGCACTTAAATGTGGACAAAGGGTAGTGGCAGTGGGAGCTGGCGTGGAGTGCCAAGTGACCAGCAGTGTCAATGGAGAATGCAAATGGAGAAGCTGTCTCAAGGTAGACAACACAGGTTGTTGGCAAAGTTGTGGATCACTTTGGTTAATGGCTCACCTGTAAATCGCTCACATTAAGATGGATGCAGTTGATGGTCTTATTGAGACTGGAGTTGTGAGTATCTAATCTATGTATCCAATGTTTTAATTTAGGTAACCTGCGTGTAGAGTAGTGTTTGTTTACATCGGGGTGGATAGCTTCCACTATGAACCAGCACAAATCCTGTAAATGTTTGACCAGAGGTGCTAGAGTCTGGCCTGTTCTAATCTTAGATCGATTTTCATTGATGCAAATGCAAGAATTCTGTGTAGTCGTACCATGTACCACAGATCACAAGGGCAAAAGATGACGTATATGGAATATTTGGTCTGACAAGTGGTGAACTGTTGAATGGTTCAAGTAAAGTGTTTCTAGCACAATTAATGCGTTTTTTTTGTACGGACATGCTGTACAATGACCACATGAATGGTGCCCAATGGGTGATGGCGTGAAATGGCCAAAAAGCCAAGCAATATTAAGTGGCCTTTAAGGGGTGGTCAAGGGCGAGTGTACTACCAGTTTGTCACGTAGATTGTAGCCCCTTTTCAGGGCAAACCGTAGTTGGGAGCCTGTCAAATTAGACCTGTATAGGGCTGACCAGTGTGTGCGAACCAGCTGTTTTAACCCAGGGGTATATCTGGAAAAAGGTGTGACGCAAGCACATATTTGGTTTGTTTTGGCCTGTTCTGCAGACTGGAGGAGTGCTTCACTGTTCGCAATGTAGGGGATAGCCTCTTTCGCAAAATGTATCTATTGTGCAGTTAGCCTAGCCGGTGTAATCCGCTTTTTTTACGTGGACTGTACGGAAGACTGTCCCGGAGATGATGTGGGTGTTGACCGGAATATTGAAGTAAGGTGTTTGTGATCTGTGGGTTTAGTGTACAGTATGGCAGTGTGTAACACAATCTCCTCTTTGCTCCATAGGGCAGTGACATGTAAATTGGGCGTGATGTTGAGCCATAATATACATTGTTGCAATTCCTCAGTGTTGCCTTGCCAGAGACATAGGATGTCAATGTACTGGTCCCTGAGGCAAATATTACCAGACAGCATGTGGATTGGGAAAATGGTACAAAAAGGTGGTCTGATAAGTGAAATAAGCTGCAAGTATCACAAGTCTGAATTTACAAGAGGCTACACATCTTTTCATTACGGTAAACTAGTGCTTTACAAATCCATCGACCAGTGGTCTGGGATCCTGTGCACCAGTAGTAATATCTAAAACGGTGTGGATGAATTCAGTTACATAGGTCGTTACCTGAAGACCCTTGTCGGATTGAGATAGGAAGAGGTAAATTAAAGGAAAAGCATGATTGCATCAGTGACGGAAGATGGATCTGGTATCTGAACTATGTATGACTTACTCGCAAATGCGCATTTTATTCATTTACTATAATCTCTCCTCCCGCCACAAGCCAGGCCAAATAATTTTTGGTGGGGGAATGAGTAGGGGAATCGTCTGGGACCTAGAGAAAAGTTCAGCAAATTTGTTTGTATTACGAAACTGAATCCATCACCTGTTGTCGAACAGGAAACTTCCAATGATAGGCTTAAAGAGACGTTTCAAGCAATTTATTTTTTTGTAATTTTTTTTGTGCTCCTGATGTCTGCAATACATTGGATGTTTTATTGTTAGTGTGCGAATATGAAAAGGAGCACTAATAAGTGTACCCTATTGTGGGCAAACAAAACGCACGTTGAACCATTTCATATCTTTTTATAGTGTTACTGCTGCTTTCAGGGGTAGAGCATTCAGTTATCTATCGGACTTTTTTTTTTTCTTTTTCTTTTTCCGTTTTAGTATTGCAGCTGTATAGTTTGAGATTACACAATTGAGTTAGTTTTTTGTGCTTCTCACCCTTGTATTTATACATTGTTGAAAAATACTAAGCAAATAATTTACATTGCATTCTATGGGATTATTGCTTAAAAGAGCTGGCACTAAAAGTTTCCCTTCACAGTAAGAATTTAGGTGTCAATGTGTTTTATATTTCTTTCTTTCAGGAAACCCAGCGCTTGCTGGCAGAACCTGTCCCTGGTATAAAGGCGGAACCGGATGAATACAATGCACGATATTTTCATGTGGTCATTGCAGGGCCCCAAGATTCTCCCTTTGAAGGAGGAGCATTTAAACTTGAATTATTCCTTCCCGAAGAATATCCAATGGCGGCTCCCAAAGTACGTTTCATGACCAAAATATATCACCCTAATGTAGACAAATTGGGAAGAATCTGTTTAGATATTTTGAAAGGTAAGTCCTGGCATTTTTACCACTGCTCCCAAACTGTTTTGATATAGTGGTGTGTGTCTGGTTGCACATACCTCATCCTATTAACACAATTTCCATTTTACAATCATCATTTCAAATGTGTGCAAGCAAACTAATTACATTGATTTCTGCATGATGAATACAGCAGTGATTTCATCAAACCCTTCTGTTTTTTTTTTTTTTTGTTTTTTTTTTTAGACAAATGGTCCCCAGCTTTGCAGATCCGCACAGTTCTGCTATCAATTCAGGCTTTGTTAAGTGCTCCAAATCCAGATGATCCGTTAGCAAATGATGTAGCGGAGCAGTGGAAGTCATGTGAAGCCCAAGCCATAGAAACAGGTACTATATGCGTACACTGTTCGTTTTTGTTTGTTTAAAATATAGACTGCTAGTCTCCGAGGGGCTAGTGAAACATGTTTATTTTTTTATTTTTTATCCACCAATGTTCGATTAGTTCTGTGCTTGAACATGTGCAGGTTTCAAGACCTAATAACAAGAAGAAAGTATATATCGTGTCACGGGTAATATAGCTCAGTGGCAATGTGCTCGTCTTGGAAGCAAGACGAGACTGAGCAACACGTTCGAATCCCGGTTCCGAGCTTGGAAACCTCTTCGGTAATAAGCGCGTTATAAAAAATCAATTAGAATTATCCAGTTTTTTACTGAGTGCTTTTTTTAGGATACCACATTAAAGCTTAGTTGCACAAAAAGTAGATTTGTTTTGCAATCCCAATGGTGGTTTTTGTATACCTTCAAAAACTTTTATACCGAAAGCATGAGATTACAATGTGTGGGGGAGTAACATCCAAGATATGTCTTTCTCAGCAAATCTACAAATGGGTACACGCAGGCACAGATAACTGGGCATCAGCAAGAGGAGCTATGTAAGCTGCAATGCTGTGATGTTTTTCAAATTCTTCAGTCTGTTTATATATACTAGCAGACCTGAATGAATCTGAAACCAGCCTGTTGGTGAATCCAGTGCAGGTAAAAAGGAAAAAGGAAATTATACAATCTAGACTGGATAGAGACATTGGAGAGCAGGAGAAATTCGAAGCTCTATGGGAACAATTTCCCAGACATACGGGCTAGGGGCACAGTTGCAACTTCTGTCAAGATTCCCTAGCAGGTACTTTTGTGCCCAATTCATGTGCTTAAGCCGACGCCAAAAAGTTATGGAAGTAAGAAAGGTAATAACTGAGATTTTGAATGTAGATTGTATAAATCTCAAAAAAGTCATTGTACCATCTAACACTGACATGTCCTGGTCTGAGAGATCAAAGGTCAAAGTGGCTGGGGAGGTTTTACCATTCCTTAACAACGGTTTGGGCAGAAGACTGGTGGACTCAATGCTAGAACACATCTCCTTAGCACTGGCTTTATTAGCCTTTCTGAAAGAAGCATTTGTGGTTATAGAGCTAAACTAGTGGCAACCAGAATCTGCTGGAGTATGATGGATTCCCAGCTGAGGCTCTGGTAAAGCCAATTTGAAATATCATTACATGTGCGGCATGGGGGTTTCCCCAGGTTAATTGGTTTGCAAAGTGAGAATTTCTTTTAAAAAGAAAATAGTAAATTGTTTTGTAATTAAAAGGTTTGATTTTAAAACCAAATGCAAAAAAACGAAAAATCTTCACTTAATCTCTGCCTGAGGAAGTGGGGACATTCATGAAAGCTTGTAAAATAAATGATTTTGTTAGCCTAATTAAGGTATTGGCTTGTTGTTTTCTTCTGGATGAGCATTCTATTCAACCCTTGGCTAACACAGTACAAGCAAACTGAAATAAAAAAAATATTTAGCTGATGGCTATGGTAGCATTACTACTTCATCTCTGAATCCTCTGGGGAAACACTTCACTACCTCTAGGCACCGTTCATAGGAATTCAAATCTCATGAGCAGACACAGCACATGGAGCCATCTTACTTTTCTTTAGTAGGGGTTGGTGGGAAGAGGCTTCATTTCTATGGCCTTGGGTTATTTAAATTAGTTGTGCTGTGAGTCATGGTTCCCTTTCAAGTTGTGATCCTCATTTGGGGGTGGGTAGAGGGAGGGTAAAAGTTGTACAACACAGAAATTCTTAAGACTTTAATGTGTGCAGTCTTCCACTTAAACAGGTGAGTGTTTGTGGGGGAAATTACTGAGCATCTTCAAGGAAAATACCTAGATCCTGCCAATGATTTTGATGGAATCTTGGAAGACTGTAGTATGTTTCTCCAGCATGGGGTCTGGGATGGATTCACATGCTCAAGAATATTCCCTGTCGTCAGGCTGGGAATCCTTGGCAAAGAAAAAATCTGTTTGTTTCGTTTCTGAACTGTCTTTCTACTAATAACCAATCACTGGTCTCTGGGTCATACTTCCCCCCCCCCAGCCAATGACTGCCCTTTTACCTAAGCCCCTCCTCTGGCAGCCATCTTCAGATTTTTACCGCACGTTCAAGTGTTGGGAGTCCTCGTGCTTAGCTCTCGAGCTTTTACTGCGTATTGCGTTTTTTTGAAGAGTTTGCTCTTATTTTATTTCGGTCAATTCGAGCCTCAAGCTCCGATTCTTCTTCTGATTAATGGGGACCCGTTTCGGAATTTTTCTACGCCCCTCAAGGGCGGATTTTCATCGAATTACACTTCTTGGAGGATTCCAGAAGACCTTTTGATTCCTACCCCAATTCGGACATGGCCCAGGACAACAGAGTTTTGACGCCTACTGGATCCAAACTGTTCAGGAACTGCGCAGGATGTAGATTGCAGAATGTCTTCAAGGAAGATGAGCACTCTCGGTGCCTCGACTGCCTTCACGCCGACAAGTCGCACGTGGAGGACTGTGTGTTCTGTAAGAACATGTCAGTCTGGACGGTGAAGGACCGTCGTTCTCAGCTCGCCAACTGCCTGGAGAAGAGCCCAGCAGCAGGTGAGAAGAGGAAGTCCGCGCGTTCTTCTAAGACCTTTGAGGGCGCTCCGGCGTCAGGGGCCAACAAAAAGCAAAGCACCGTGAGTCCGCAGGCACTGGGAGCACCGTTGGTTCGGGCTCCTCAGCTGCCAGGCAGGACGCGATGTCACCGGCGCCATCATCCATGAGCCTAAGCTCTGGCTTGGGGGGGGGGGGGGGGAGGGGAGGAAGTCTGAGAACCCTGGTCGATCCGATGGAGAAAGCCAAGGGGGGGGGGGGGCGAGGCAGTGACCCCCCCCCCAATGTGAAGGCCTCAGACGCGCCCAAGGTCGTGAAGGCCCCGATTCAACTGGCGAAGGTCTCGATTGGAGTCGTGGCGGCCCTGGCGAAGCCTGCGAAGGCTACCCCAGTGGGAAACATCTTTCCAGCCTATCGGAGACCCCCCCGTGACACCCTGGGACGAGAAAGAGGGGGAGGCGGGCACGGTAGCCATAACGGACACAGATACCACCTCCGAGGATGAGCTGGCTGGCGTCAAAAGATCCTGGACAAGAAGTTCGAGGAAGTTTGGTCCTCCGGGAGGGATCCCGACAAGGCGGACGTAGAGAGCAACGGTGGGGCCGACGAGGAGCCGCGGGCCACGGAGGAAACGGAGTACCCCGCGCCTCAGCCGTCGTACCCGTTGCAACCGATACCTAAGCCACAGGACAATTCAGGAGCAATCTTGATGGCTTTGCAGACCCTGTGTACGGAGATAAGGACAAGGTTGCCCTTACCCCCAGCGGATGATCCAGCTGTGTCTGGACCGTCGGGGAGCCCACCGAACAAGCGGAGGCGAATCCAGCCCCCCTTCCTTTCAATCCTACACCTCCATCCTCTCCACCAAGGGATGAGACGGGAATGTAGACTGACGGTGGTGACTGGATGGATCTCCCATTACTCCCTGCCAGTGTTCCCCCCCCCCTTCCCTCTGAAATTAGCTCCTTTCGCGCCATGATCGCCAGGGCATCAGCTTTTCCAGCTATGCCCCGAAGAGCAGAAGAAGGGTTTCCTCTACCAATGACGGGAGGCCAAGAGGAAGACCGTCCTCTCAGTCCCGTTACTGGACGATATCTAGCACAAAGGACTCTCGCTGCTGAAGAACCCGTCCACGGCCCCTGTGAAGAGGGACCGGTACAAGAAGTAGTACCGGGTCCCAGACTCTGCCCCTATGTGCCTCAGAGCACGGCCGTCCCCAGATTCGGTAGTCTCCGCAGCGGCCAAGAAAGCAGCGGCAGGGGCGACGGCATCAACTTCCACTTCCCCACCGGACGGCGAGGGGAAGAAACTGGATGCCATGGGACGATGGGTCGGCAGCGACGACCATCAAAGCGGCCAACGCCCTCGTGATCATGGCGTGCTACGATAGGGAGCTGTGGTTCAAGGTCTCTCCCCTCCTGGACTTCCTCCCAGACGACAAGAGGGCGGAAGCCCTTGAAATCCTGCAGGAAGGCGAGGTGGCTTTGACCACGCCATCACAGTGGCCACGGTCATCACTGGCTTTTGCCAGAAGGACAGCGTTTGCCTTCACCCTTGCGGTTGGCTCAAGGCCACCGATTTCTGTCGGGCCGTGCAGACCTGGGTACTGGACATGCCGAACAGGATGTTCCTGTCGAAGGGAAGGCAGTGGCCATCAAGGCAGACACCGAGACGGCCTGGGCCTTGGGTTCTTTCCATAGTCTGTCCTTTCGGACCTCCGGAGGCAAGTCTCAAGGTGCCTCCAAAGGTTTCGGCTGCGGTTCCGCATCGTACCACCAGGCGGCCGCTCCTCATCACAGGAAGCCTACAGCGGCTGCAGCAAGGCCAGAGAACATCGTCGTCGCCAAGGTGGCAAGGCCTCGGCAAAGCAAGACTGAACCGGCTGGGACGTGGGGGGGGGGGCACCCCAGCACCCCGGTGGGAGGCCGGCTGGCAAAATTCGTTAGCTTGTGGGAGTCCATCTCCACTGACCCGTTGGGTGCTAGATGCCCTGGCCCATGGGCACACTCTGGAGTTCCAAAGAAAGTGTCCCCGTCTACCACCCGTGGCCAGGAAGGAAAACCATGTGCCACAGCTGCTTCTGGAGGTATGAACAATGCTAAAAAAGGGTGCGATAGAACTTGTCCCGAAGAGGCTCTGGGGCTCCGGAGTATACTCGCGGTACTTCCTCGCCCAAAAGAAGACCGGTGGCTGGTGGTCGGCTGCCCATCCTAGACCTTTGCCGCCTCAACAAATACATCAAGTCCCAGAAGTTCCGGATGGTCACCCTTCATCATGTGCTGAGACAGCTGGAGGAGGGTGACTTCCTGTCGTCGCTGGACTTGGAGGATGCCTACTTCCACATCCCCATACACAAAGGACATCGAAAGTTCCTACAATTCGTGGTCCAAGGGCGGCACTACCAGTTCAAGGCCCTGCCCTTCAGGTTGAAGTCAGCGCTGAGGGTCTTCAAGTGCCTGGCACCGGTGGCTGTTCCTGCAGGGGATCCACGTATACCCCTACCTGGACGATTGGCTCATCCGAGCAAAGTCCAAAGAGCTTGCCGTCTATCACACAGCGAAGATCGTCAGCCTCTCTCGGATCTGGGATTCTCGATCAACTTCACAGTCCCACTTGGTACCGTCGCAAGACGCCCTCTTCCTGGGAGCCAGACTCTACACAGTGGCACGCTTGGCTTCCCCCGTCGGGGGGAAAAGACAAAGGCCATCCTGGGCAAGGTACAGCGGCTGTTGACCATGGAAGTGGCCAGGGTGAGGTCCGTCCAGTCCCTGCTCGGCATGATATCATCGTGCGTCTATGCAGGTTGCGGATGCGGCCACTGCAGGAGTTCCTCAACGCCCGTTGGATGCAAGCGGCAGGCAGCTTCGAAGAGAAGATCTCCCACGAGACGTTCTGTCAAGCGATCCGTTGGTGGGACGCCCACGCGCACCTCACGGCAGGCATGGACTTCCAGACCCCAGCGCATCAGGAGACTGACGACAGATGCCTCACTGGAGCGATGGGGAGTGCACACCGGAGATCTCCACGCAAGAGGCCTTTGGCTCCCAGAGGAGAGGTCCCTGCACATAAACGTACTGGAGCTCCGGGCCATGTTCTGGGCCCTCGGGTCTTTCCTTCCGTCAAAGGCAAAGTGTTAAGGGTCTTCACCGACAATGCCACCACGATGTTCTACATCCGGGAGCAGGGGGGGGGGGGGGCACCAGATCCCCAGCCCTATCCAAGGAAGCGCTGATCTGTAGCACTGGGCCGTTGCCCAAGGGATGTTCCTGGTACCCCTCCCTCTGGCGGGAATAAAGAACACAATTGCTGACTCGCTCAGCAGGGAGCTGCGCTCTTGCCACGTGTGGGAGCTTTGGCAGGAGCAAGTGGATCTCCTATTCCGACAATGGGGCAATCCCCAGATCTGTTCGCGACGGCGACAAACCCCAAGTGCAAGAGGTTCGCCAGTAGGTTTCCCCATGCGGGGAACATGGGCGATGCATTCTCATTCCCCTGGGACGGCCTGTTCGTTTATGCGTTCCCACCGTTGCCGTTGCTTCTGCAACTCATCAGTCATCTCAGACAGTCCTGGTGCAGGAAGATCCTCGTTGCACCCGGCGTGGCCGAGGCAGAGTTGGTTCCCGGACCCCCCCCCCCAGTCAAACTGCCGACAGACGCGGATCTTCTTGCTAGGGAAGGAGGTGCCATCCTACATCACGACCCAGGATCGCTGAACCTGCAGGCCTGGCTCCTGCAGCACTAGAGTTCGGAGGGTACGATAACCTGGCGGACTGCAAGGAGGTGCTTGCAAAGGCCAGGGCATCCTAGACTCGAGTGCTATGGACATAAATGGAAGAGGTTTTCTGTCTGGTGCTGTGTACAGAAGATCAACCCTCTGCGGATTACTTCGCCTCAAGTGCTACCGTACTTGTTGTTGCTGACCAAGGCATGAGCCAGCCCCGCCTCAATCAAAATCCATCTGACAGCGATCTCCCGCTACACCAGGGCTCCGGGGCGGTCGTCGCTGTGGTCTCATCGCCTGGTCAAGGAGTTTGTGAAAGGACTGTTCCGCTCGTTCCTGCCGGTGAAGGCTCCGGCCCCGGCGTGTGAGCTCAACATGGTGCTGACCAGGCTCATGGGTCCGCCGTTCGAGCCTCTACATTCGGCACCGTTGAAATTTCTATAGTGGAAGACAGCGTTTCTTGTGGCCATCACCTCCGCACGACGAGTGGGAGAGATCCAGGCCCTCTCCTGTAAACCTCCATATCTGACATTCCACGAGACTAGGGTAGTGCTGAGGACGCTCCCCTCCTTCATGCCCAAGGTGCCGTCGGACTTCGTCTCAATGAGCCCTTGGTGTTACCTGTCTTCTTCCCGTCGCCTTCGTCGCTGGCTGAGGGCTTTGCACTCGCTGGATGTAGCTAGAGCGCTGAAGTTCTATGTGGACCACATGAAGAGTTTTCGGAAGACATGACAGCTGTTTGTGAACTTTGGCCCTGTGAACCAAGGGAAGGCCCTCTCGAAGGCTTCAATTTCCAGATGGCTCTCCGGCTGCATCATACACTGTCACCGGTTGGCAAACCGACCGTTGGCCGTCCGAGAGGCCATTCAACCAGAGCGATTGCTGCTACTACGGCGTTCCTGTCTGGTGTGCCCCTGCTGGACATCTGCAGGGCTGCTACATGGAGGTCGATGCACACCTTCAAGAGATTCTACTGCGTTGACCGGGATTCCAGGGAGTAGTCCAGAGTCGGCCAGGCAGTGCTGCGCAACCTGTTCGCTTGAAGGTGAGCTTGGTGAGGAGATAAGAGATGCTTAATGTTGAGCCTTGCCACCTGCCGTGGGTGTGCACGTGTGTATTGCTATGTAGTCTTGTATTCATGAGCATGTGAATCCATGCCAGACCCCATGCTGGAGAAGGAACAAGTTACTTACCTGTAACTGTTCTCTAGCATGGGTCTGGCATGGATTCACATGTGAACCCTCCCGCCAACCCCTCTGTGGCTCTTCTCTTGGTCCTACTGCCACTTTACATGCTTCCAAATCTGAAGATGGCTGCCAGAGGAGGGGCTTAGGTAGAAGGCAGCCATTGGCTGGGAGCAGTATGACCCAGAGACCAGTGATTCTTTATTAGTAGAAAAATAGTTCCGAAACAAAACAGATTTTTTTTTTCTTTACCAAGGATTCCCAGCCTGACGATGGGGAATATTCATGAGCATGTGAATCCATGCCAGACCCATGCTGGAGAACATCTACAGGTAAGTAACTTGTTCCTTGATCACATCAATTAAAGATACTTGGAAGCCAATCCACTAAGTGGCCGGTCAGTCTGCTGAGGTTTCAATAGGTATGATTTCAACACCCTCCTAGTGCACTATTGGATAGTGGGTCCCTGAACTTCTACTTTTTGGACACAGAGATCCACAGGTTCGTTTCCCAGTCTGCGCTTAGAAATCTATGGATATTAAGTGCATTATAAATAACCTATTATATAATAGGCTGGGGAAACCTGCTGGCGAACCTCTGGCACTTGGTGTTCGTCGCCGTTGCGAATAGATCGATCTGGGGATTGCCCCACGTCGGATTAGGAGATCCACTTGATCCTGCCGAAGCTCCCACTCGTGGCAAGAGTGCAGCTCCCTGCTGAGCGAGTCAGCGATGGTGTTCTTTATTCCTGCCAGATGGAAGAGTACCAGGAACATCCCGTGGGCAACGCCCAGTGCCACACCACCCATTAAACTGCAGCAATATACAGTGAGCCTCTTGATTATCCCCTTTCATGTTGGCGCCTCCCACTTCTCTGTACTCTAAAGGCTACTACATCTAGTAGCCTACAACTTTTCCTGTGTGAACGTTCAAGTGGAGTAGGGTGATGGTAGTAAAAAGTCGATCCTTATCAGCTCACACATTAGTGCCCAGCATCGGAATCCCTTAACGGTAGTTCCTATGACTTGACAGTCAATTAGTAAAGATGCTTAAAAGAGCTAATATTAGGTTTTGGTTTTTCCAGAAAATATGCTGTCAATGTCCCTTACTAATTGATGAATTACCATCCTTTGAGTTATTTTTATTCTTGGAGCTCCACTTGAGCCTTCCGCTGACTTTCACCTGCTCCCCACCTATCGCATGTGGACCATGCTCTAGCTGTTGTCTAATTCTTTTTCAATCTTAAGTCGACCGAGGCATCCTGATAAACGTAGGGCTTGATAAATTTATCTAAGCATCTGCCAGCCGTGATGCAGGCTTCTGACCCTCCAGTTTGTAAGCAGTGCTTCCATTGGTCATATTTGCTGGTCTGAAGGAATTGGCAAGCCGTTTTGTTGATGTCTGTCAATCTGCAAAGAGGAGGGGGTTGGAGGGTTGGGGGGGGGGGGAATCAGTTGGGTAAATACTCTTGTACAGCTGGTGGCACACTGGAAACCAGTTTGCTTCTAGCCCAGCTTAACATTTCTCCCAGAACACCAACACTCTTGCAAACTCCTCAATTTGTTCTATGCATACGTTCAGACATGCACACAGACCGCTGCAACCGCATGCTGTCCCACCATGCATGCATTGTCTTGATGGCCACCATACCAGCCACTTCTTTAACAATATTGAAACCCCGTAATTAATACCAAGTCAAAGACCACCTTAACAATGAGAAAAGGATATATTCATGTTGCAAGGCGTAGTCCTTCAATTTGTCTGGAAGCCTTTGTATTCTGTGATTTGGTACAGCTCCCAAAGTTTATTGCTTAATTGGCTTGTTCTCTGTGGTAGGAGACTCAGCTGGTGGAAGCGTAGGTGGGGTCTAGATGTTGCCTGGTGGGTTAGGACTATGGCTCTTTATGGTATTTATTTTCTCAACATTTCCTTCTGTATTTATTCTTTAGTCCTTGTATCTGCGTTTATCCACATTTTGCTCTGTAAAAACACACGTTGCAAAGAGTGCTTTTCAGCATTTATTCTACTTTAAAATAAAATGTACCACTTTGCCAGCAATGGGAAGGCCTGAGACATGGGTTGTAAACTAACAGTTCATTTCTCTGCTGACATATTCAACATTAAAGTAGCCCTTTAAACAACTAAATTGGAAATGAATAACTTTTCTGGCCTCCCCATTGTGTTAATCTGCAGTGCCGCTGGACTGCGAGGTATAATTGATATCCTGAATGGCTAACACATTAATTTCTGCTTGTACAAATAGTGAAAGGAAACAGTAATTTCCGTCTGTATTATGTGTAAAAAACAATGAAAAAAGAAGCATTGGAGCCCTAGATATGAGATAAGGGAGGGTCCTTGAGATTAGCCCTCTGTGTGCCCTAGCTCCCACCCTGCAGCTCCTTTGTGGCCAGTGAAGCCATAACCAATAGTTGCTCTGCTCACACATTTGAAATTCCACCAGTGTTCATCCTGTACCTTCAAGCAATTAGTACCCGTGCCATTGAATTGTGACTTGTCATTGACAATATAACATGGTGGTCTGACCTTAGGTGACCATATGGGAAGATCGAATTAAGATCATGACAGATTAATCAAAGTCTGATTACGATGACATGTTTAGTACCCCCCAGAACCTGATGCTTAAGGCTGTCTATACTCTGCTGGCAAATTACAGCCTCCCAAGGATTAGTTCCTGGGCTTTCCTCCGAGCTTCAGCTCAAAGGCAGTGATGCCTGTTTGAGGGGCTTGTCCAAATCCTTTGCTGCACCTAGCACAGAAAATGTGTATACTCAGCCACAGCCTACTGCACACATTCATTTAGGACCGTCTCTATATCTGACCCTTGGACTGAGGGTGATAGATGGCATTCCTGCAGTGCTCCATACTGCAAAACTGGTGTCCATCTCACACCCCACCCCCCAGAGCTTGTATGGGTAGGAGTGGTGTATGCTGGGGCAGTTGGGACTAGTCTGATTGGCAGACTTTGCATCTAGGCAAGTGTTGGTGGATTTCCCTCTTTAGCTGCATGTTGGGAAAGATTTATTTTGGCACCTTTGCCTCCATAGTTTCTATGGACCTCCAATCTTTTTGCTTTGGATTTTTTGAGGGGAAGTGGAGGTGAAGTAAAGTCTCACTTCCCCTGCTTTTTGCTAATTTATTATAGCGAAACTGGTCAGTCCTTCATACTATTGGTACTGGGAACCTATGTTTCTCTTTTTGTCTTACTTTTTGTAACATTTTAACATTGCACACAGCATATTACAATGCAGTGCAATGGGGATACTCTTGTATCGCCCTAGTTTTTTACACTTTGGATTTTGGTTACGTTAGTATATTTTTACCATTTTTGTGGCCTTTCTAGTGTGCACATTCGCGTTTACTGCATATGGCTACAAATTGTGGCTTATTCCCTAAAATTGCCATACCACAAGATTTTCATATGTTCTTTGGCCATATTGTTTGGCCTGCTTCCTGCCTTGCCAGGTCAGGAAATGCCATATAAGGTCATGCATTTGCCCGGGAAGCCTGCTGCTTTCGCGGGCTAGTGATGCCTTTGTGTTTGGCTCTGGAAGGAAGTGGGACTGTCTGTATTTCTGGAGCCAGAGAGTCTAGATGTGGGACATGAGTGAAACCAATAGTTGTTCCCGATTGGACAACTACTGGCTGTTTGAATGGGGCAGACCCTTACCATTGGCAGGCTGGCTTTTGGATTCTGATTCATCAGATCAACTAGTCGCATGGGAAAACTGGCGTGGTACTGCTTTTTGGGTGTCTCACCTCTACGGTCAAACCTGAAAGGGAATACATTTTACTTACCAAGTAACTTTGTTGCATCTTTGAACAATCACCAACGAAAGTAACATTTGTATTTGTTAGTATCATACAGGTGTATTGAGCAAAAGCATTAAGACAAATATGGGATTGAACAGGGCTGTTCTCTAGCACCTACCCTTTATAACTTGTCTGACATGGGTGAGAAACTGAACATATAGCATACGTCTACTGGATAGAACTCCTATTTGACTCCAGCGCAGTTTATAAAATGTGTCAGTATATTCAAGAAAAAACAACCCCATTATCAACTATCAGAAAACTAAGATTGATTGTTGGCCCTAAAAGGAAAAAGACCACAATGTCAGATGTAAAAAAGATTCTTCGTGGTTTTACATTTTGTAAGAAATAAGTGGCTGCTCATTGAAGGGACTGACTAAATTATATAAAACGCGCCTTATCCCCTATCGAACTTATGGTTCGGAATTATTTACAGTAAAAGAAACAGCTTGGTTGAAATGTGGAGAAGAGCTCTGGATATACCTAAAATATGCTCATTGAAATATTCGAATGTGAGTTGTTCGGGCTTTTATCCCTGGCGACACAAGGTGGCCATGGGCATTTTCTATAGCCGTATGATGCATAAAATCGATAATTTAGTGAATAATATTTTTTTACAATTTTATTCATAGAAGATGCAATGATTTTATCTATATACTAAATATATTTTGTTGGTATTTATGAAATGTAATATGAAATATTTGTTTTTGATGCTTGTGGATCTGCTTGGAATCAAATGCTGTGCATATAGTCCGACATCTAGTGGTAATCGCGGAGTATTGCATCTTTTATTCAAACATTGAAAGGGTCGTCGACATGGGCGTGACTGTTACATTATCCCTAATAACTTGTGTACCCAAATTCCCTCGCATGTCAAGGTCCAAGCAAATAGTTTTTTTTTTCCGCCAACCTAGTTGGTCGCTTATGCATAGCTTATAATCGTTTATATTGCTATATCTATTCCCACGGTCATTTAGTCAACTTTGACAACCTTCTCGATGGCTATATAGTGGGTTTCCTGCCGCCAGAAACACTCTGCGCTGTCAATACCACTTCCAAAGCTTCGCAAGAAGCTTTCGGATACACTTTTGGCAGCCATGGACTACAAAGGCACCCCCTCTCCTTTAGTCTAAGGCCCGCAAGTCTTAAGGTTCATCCCCGTCCAGGCAGCCCTTCCCACCTCCTGACCCTTAAGCTTCATCAGAATCGACTAAGGAGAGGTTTGAACAGTGTATGGCTAAGATGGCTTAGTTCATCGACTTTTCAGACCAGCAGGACATAGCCTTGAAGAGACCTAGGGAGGTGGGCTCTTGCCCCATCCCCTCTACATTTCAGAAACTTCCCTCCCCTGGTGCCCAGTTTTGCTCTTTGGAGGAACCACAGGGACACCACAATGATATCTTTGGGGACGTCCCTGATGACCAGACCCAGGAAGTTTCTTATGAAGGGTTTATGATCAAAACCCAGACTGGGATCAGGTGGAGGACCCGGGCTTGTGTCACACATTGCCACTGACCCAGACGTCATCTGTCTGGATCCCCCTATTACTCCTCTGCAGAGAGATTTGTCACCAGTTGACAACCAAATGCTGTCCAACTCCCCAACCATTTCGAAATTGCTACTCACAAAGCCGCCCCTGAATGACTTTGTGGAGGACATCCTCGTGGAAAAGACTCTGGTGAGCCAAGCCATCCCCTTAATTCTGTTTCAAGGCACCTGGCCCCTTTGCTGTCCCCGTCTTACACAGGCATTCAATCCCCGGGTGGAAAAACTGTTTCACCCAGCTCCCTCTGACCCCCCCCCCCCCTACATTAGGAGTCATGCCACACCGGACTCCTTGGTTGTTACAACCGCTCTCAAAAGGGCAGGGGGTTACACTGTCCTCAGCAGAATTCCCCTCCGGACAAGGACTGAAAAAAAAGTTACACAGTTGGTAAGCGGGTCACTGCCTCTGCGGCCTACTCCATAAGGAGCGCAAAACACCATGCTCCTTGCAAACTACAATGATGTTCAGTGGGGCCTAGTACAGGATGGTTTTCAGGAGGTTCCAGAGCCTACCCTATAGCACCTGCTTGCGGTCGTGGCAGAAGGCAGTGATTCAGAATATCCTAAAGGACACACTGTACTCTGCTGAAACCTCTGGACGCACCCTTGCTCAGGGAACCCTACTAAGCGACCTGTCTGGTTAAAGAACTCCAAGTTCAAACCCGAGAAACAAGCCTCCTTAATTAACAAGCCTGTGGAGGAATCCAACCTATTTTGAAAGGTAGTTGACGACGCCCTGGAAATGGTGAAGCTAGATTATGGCTAAACCTTTTCACCAGCGTGAGGGCTCTAATGCCCGCTGGTCCTTTCGTGGTCAATCCTCTGGTTTGCCCCAAAGTCAATATAGCTCTGGGGGTACCCCCTAGTCCTCCGGTCAGGGCTCCTTTGGCACCTTCCAGTACCAGCAAAGAGGCTCTCGTAGGGGCATGGGCAGAGGTAGAAACTCTACTCCCAGAGGTTCCTTGGCCTCCACCTCCAAGTGACTTGCCAGTACGGGTCCCCTTGCACGCTTCCCCACTCGGGGCTCACCTGTCTTCATTCGTCCACGCTTGGGAGGGGATCACTTCAGATCAGTGGGTACTAAAGAACGTTGCCCATGGGTATTGTATAGTTTCTCCGACCACCTCGCTACCACCCACCAAGAAGCAGACGCCTGTCGCCCGAACACCTGTGCATCCTGCTGGGAGAAGATCGGGTCCTGCTGGAAAGGTGACATCGAAGTAGTCACCCTTCTCCAGGTAAACTAGGATATTTATTCAGTGTGCTTTCTTGTACCAAAAGATCTCACCAGGCGCCTTGTTTTTAGACCTGCAAACCAGTATGCCACACCTCAGAATTTCAGGATGACCACGCTTCAGGAGGTAATCCCACTGCTGCAGCAGTTGATTAAATGGCCGCATTAGGCATGAAAGATGCATACTTTCATATTTCAATGTTGTCAGCACACAAAGTATCTCAGGTCCATGATGGAGGACACCCACCATCGGTTCAAGGTTCTCCCCTTCGGCATTGCCTCAGGGTGTTCAGAAAGGTACTGGCGATAGTGGCAGCTCACCTGCGCAGGCAGTTCATCCCAGCCTATCCTTACCTTGACGACTGGCTCATAACAGGGGATTTGTAAGGAACATGCCAGACAAAATACCTAGAACACGGTTGATCTCCTTCAACCTTGGATTCTCTATCAATGCGAAGAAATGGTCTAACCCCCAGCCACGTCAAACAGTTGCTTCTCCAGCATTGGATCTTTCATGGATTCACATGCTTAGAATATTCCCCGTCGTCAGGCTGGGAATCCCCGGTACATTATATAGACCCTTTCCCGTAGGAAAACTTTTTCGACGCTATGCGTCCTATCCACCTCGTTTTGTATCATGCGTGCCCGCGCCGTCAGGACGCCATGATATAAATACAGGACCCGCCCCCGCGCTCCCTCAGATTTCAACCGTCTTTCAAAGTAGTGGGATCCTCGTGGTTACTGCTAGTCATAATTAGGTTGTATTTTCGCTTCGGCGACGTTACATTCTGGAAAAAATATGTCCGGAAAAGCTTTATTTCGTCCTTGTGCGACATGTGGACTCAAAAAAGTCTATGAAGGTGATGCACACATGGATAGTATCTACTGTCTCCACCAGCACCACACGGCGGATACATGTGAGAGATGCCAGGGTTTCTCCCAAAAAACCCTTAAAGACCGAAAAAGAAGGTTGGTCGACTGGCTTAACGACGGAGCGGGTGCCTATCCGGCATCAGAAGTTGGCTCCACGGCCTCCAGGAGCAAGTCGGAACCTCCCTCGAAGAAGGTGCGGCCTGTCGAAAAAAACGCCCTGCGGACAAGCATACGGAGAAGCATGCTGGGTCTTCCTCATCACATAAAAATTCCTCCTCCTCCTCCTCATCCTCTAAGACTGAGAGGCAAGCGGCATCAAAATCCTTCTCAGGGAACCGTCCTAGGTCTTCCGTGAGTCGAGACTCTTTAGCAGGGAAGTCGGCAACGAAATCAGCTACGAAGTCTAAAGGCTCGGTGCCGGCTACTTGCTCGTCGACCCCGGTGTCGCTGACGATGCCTATTACTATTCAGGCAGCAGCGGTGGGGATTCCTTCGTCGACGGTGACTCAATCTATGGCCTGGCAGCCAGAGGTCTGTGACCCGGCCCCCCCTGAGGTCCTACTGCAGCCAGACACGGCCTTGTCGGTGGACGGAGAATGTGGCATGGTTATGCAGCCGTCGGACTTGGGCTTACGGCCTTCCAATACGTCGACGATGAGTGCGAGTGGGGGTGTGGCCCCTCTATCCTCGACGTTGCTGACCCCCCCAGACGGTTTTGTCTCTGGATGTGCTTAATACACTTCGGACACCACCCACTCCACCTCAGGCTCTGTAGACTAAGAACTCGCACCAAACACCTCCTTACTCTCCGCAGTACTCCACACTCCTTAGGAACTACAGACTCAGCTCTCGCACCCATACTCCAGCCGCCCAGACTTCCTTCCCTGACCACGCTCACTACCTTAGCTCGCATCACACTGCATGTGCCACGCCCAAGCCTCACACACCCATATTCACACCGCCCACCCCCAGCACCACCAACACACACACTCTACATCCAAACTTAAGATGCGCTCTCATCAACGCACACTCTGTCCATGCCCATGCCATTGAAATCAATGACCTTATCACCACCCACAATCTCGACATACTTGCCATTTCCGAAACCTGGCTCCATGAAGCCTCCAGTCCCTCCATTCACCTCGCTCTCCCTGAAAACTATACCATCCTTAGACAGGACCGTAAAAAATTACAAATTGGTGGCGGCGTCGCCCTCATCTTTAAGGACACCCTCTCCATAAGAATGTGTAATCAACAATGGGACAATAACGCCGATCTCCTCACTGCCAAACTAGCCCTTTCACCTAATTGCACCATAAACTTCTTTATCACCTACAGACCACCAGGATCTCCCCTTGACTACCAAAAGCAACTCCTCCAAAACATAGGCAACAACCTCAAAAGCATCCTTCTAGGGGACATTAATCTTGGCTTAGCTGACCCGAAGGACAAAGCAGCCGCAAATTTAGCCAAAGAATTATCTAACATGGGGTTCGAACACAAAATTACTGCACCCACTCGCAGCAAAGGCAGATCCATTGACTGGCTAGCTGATCACAACTGCTCATCTGCAATTACCTCCATCTCAGCCCTTCCATGGACAGACCATCACCTCATCCAATTCACCATTCCTACCACGCCCACTCATAAAACCTTAACTCATGCCCCACCTGCGAAAGTAAGAAGCTCCAAAAAACTCACTGCTGCCAACCTCACCCCTCTCCTTGATACCCCGCAACTCAAGCATCCATTCCCCCTTGACCCTACATCTCTAGCCAACATCTACTCCAGCACACTCACTCAAGCCATCGATTTCATTGCCCCGCTAGAAGGAAAAAAAGGGAAAAAATCAATACACTGCAATTCCTGGTTCACTGAAGAACTATCCGTCCTACGCACTAAGAAACGCAAAGCCCTATCCAGGTGGCAAGCAGCGCCTAACCAATCCTCGCTTAATGACTTTAAAGAGATCTCTCTGACCTACAAAAAAGCCATATTCCTTGCTAAATCCGAATCCTACAACCAGAGAATCACTACTGCCAGTTCCAAATCAAGAGAAATTTTCTCCATATTCAAAGAACTCACCACACCAGCCTCCAGCCCAGACGAAATCATCAAGGATGAAGCATGGTGTATAGGCATCCAGGCTGCTCTCCTCAACAAAGTTAAATTACTCCAAGACAAAATAGCCTCCCAACGCAAAGCTCTCAACACCCCCACCTGCCTGCCCATACCTCTCACCTACAACTCTCCTTCACAAACACCCCTTTTTGCCTTCAGAGAAGTCTCAGAGACGGAAGTCAAGGACCTCCTTAAAAAAATCAAACCCTCCACATGCAAAGGGGATATCTGCCCACCCTCCGTAATCGAAGAGTGCGCAGAATACCTCACCCCCATCATCACGGCTTTTATCAATGCCTCTTTCGCATCTGGAAGTGTACCACAATGCCTAAAAGAAGCCTGGGTCCGCCCGCTCCTAAAAAAAAAAACCCTCTCTCGATCCTTCCTCCCCTAACAACTATCGCCCCATCACCACCGTCCCCTTTCTCCTTAAAATCCTAGACAAAGCCGCACACAATCAAATCCAACACTACCTGGAAACCAACACCATCCTAGGCAAAAGACAGTCAGGTTTCCGCAAAGGCCATGGAACTGAATCTGCTCTTCTAGATTTAAAAAATCAAATTACTAAAATAATGGACACAGCCAAACCTGCCCTCCTCCTCCTACTCGACCTTTCTGCAGCATTTGATCTGGTCGACCACAGCATTCTCACATCGCACCTCTCCAATGCTGCACACTTCTCTCACAAGGCTACCACGTGGATCACATCCTTCCTTGAAGGCAGGGCCATGAAAGTATACTCTGACCAGGATAGCGCCCCCCCACCACTATCAATTGTGGAGTCCCACAAGGGTCCTGCACCGCACCGACCCTCTACAACCTATTCACCAAACCCCTCTTTGACTTACTGGACTCCCTCAACCTAGCGTACACCAACTACGCTGATGACACGCTGGTCCTCCTCCCCCTCTCTGGAGACTACGACCTTGACTCAGAAGCCCTCCGCAAAATCTACTCGACTATCCAAACATGGATGGCTATCAATGGTCTCTGCCTAAACGGAGACAAAACCGAAATCATCATCATCATCATCATCCTAGCCCCTACGGAAACTCTAACCAAACTCAGCCCCGATTATTCGCACATGATCATCGACAGTATTAGCATTCCTGTCTCCTCTGCCGTCAAGACCTTAGGAGTCTACATTGACGCGCCACTCTCAATGACAAGACAAACCAGCGCCATTGCCTCAGCTTCTGCTCTGACTACCAAACTCATCTATGCCATAAAACCCTACCTCACCACGCCCAACTGCCTCTCCATAGCCAGAGCTACTATAGGAGCCAGATTGGACTACTGTAACGCCCTCCTGGCAGGCACCTCGTCAAAAAACCTAAACAGGCTCCAAATAGTGCAAAACAATGCCCTCCGTGCTGCACTACACATTCCCAAAATTGACCATATCTCACAGGCCAGAAGACGCGTCCACTGGCTCCCAGTCAAGGAAAGGATCAACTTTAAAATCCTCACCCTCACACACAAATGCATCAACCACACAGCACCCCCCTACCTATCTGAAACTATAACCAAGAACTCCTCCATCCGCCCCAGAAGAAGTCATCACGCCAACCAACTCCAAGTACCCACTGTAAAAAGAGCCAAAGCCGGCGGCATTGGCTTCCCTCACATAGCACCTAAGCTCTGGAATGCCCTCCCCAACTCGCTCAGAGCAGAACCATCTCTGTATCTCTTTCGCAAATCCTTCAAAACCACGCTATTCAGCTAACTCCACCTTCCCTTCACCCACTTCAGCTCGCACACATCTGATACGAAAAGTGTTCGACACGAAATGCTTCCTGTAATGAAAATTGCTTTGTAACCATCTTCCTTCCATTGTAACCAGACTATGTATGTATTCATGTAACAGCGCCACGATTTAAATAAATCCGAATAAATAAATAAATAAAAGCTCCTGCAGCGTCTGGATACGCAGATCCCTCAGCCTGGCACTTCATCGTTGATATTTTCTGCACCTTCCGTCGACGAGCAAGCTCAAGCAGCTCGCTCGACGACCAGAAGCCCGTCAGCCTCCCAGGCGGTGAAGGATCGTCCTCGAGCGCAGGAGGAGGGTGAGCTATCGGCAATTTCTATACGAGGTGACTCAGGGTCGGACATTTCCCTGTCACCGTCGAGAGACCCAACATGGAATTCGGATGTAGAGGTAGAGTCTACGAGGAGCCAGGCACAACCAGCTCCTCCAGATGATGTGGGAGCCTTCCATGCAATGATGGGAAAAGCGTGTTCCGAGTTCGGCTTAATTCCTGAGGAGCAAAAGAAAGACTGTTTTCTTTTTGATCACATGGGTCAAAGGAGGAAATCGGTATTTGCCATCCCAATCCTGGACCACGTGTGGCAAGAAGGCCTCAAGACGATGCGTCATCCGTTCTCGGAACCGGCTATTAAGGGGCGTTCTGAGAAAAAGTTAAAAGCTCCGGAGTCCACTCCAAAATGTCTAACATCACAGCCTCTGTCCGACTCTGTGGTATCGGCGGCAGCGGCTAGGAAGGCCAGAGTACAGCAAAAATGTTCAACCCCACCAGAAAGCGAGGCCAGGAGGCAGGATGCCTTTGGGAAAAAGGTGCTCTCAGTCGGCGCCACGACGGTAAGAGCAGCCAACTCCTTGGCGATTGTATCACGATACGATAGGGAGATGTGGCATAAAATAGCCCCTATCCTAGAACATTTGCCGGAAGAACATCGAAAAGCAGCCATGTTGCTAGTACGAGATGGTGAGGAGGCCTCGAACCACGCAATTAATATTGCGGTGGACCTAGCAGAGGCTGGTTTCAAACAAATCAATCATGGCGTAGTACTGCGTCGACAAGCGTGGCTCAAATGTACTACTTTCAGACCTGAAGTCCAGTACAAAGTCCTAGACATGCCATGCGAAGGAGAACATCTGTTTGGAGACAAGGTAGATGAAGCCTTGAAGGGGATGAAAGAAGACACGGATACCGCTAGGTCTCTCGGCGCCCTCCAGACAGGTAGAAGTTTTCGCTCTTTTCGCCCCTTCAGGGGTGCTTCCGGAAACTCCCGCTTTGGAGCCTCTAGGGACCGTGGATTTAACAGGCCCTCATACTCCTCACAAGGTTA
Organism: Ambystoma mexicanum; assembly: GCF_040938575.1. Classification (NCBI taxonomy): domain Eukaryota; kingdom Metazoa; phylum Chordata; class Amphibia; order Caudata; family Ambystomatidae; genus Ambystoma; species Ambystoma mexicanum. Next base: position 624,620,616 of record NC_090936.1, read on the forward strand.
CAGACGTGCATCCCAGTCAGCACGCAGAGGCAGAGATTATCAAGCCTCCAGAAGACGCGGCTCGGGTCCCTCGTCGACGAAGGACAAGCAAACCAGCAACCAATGACGGCCTTCGGAACGTCCTGGGGGGTCGAGTCTCATCATATCGACCAATGGAAATGCATCACCACAGATCGATGGGTTCTGGACAGGATTCGCATGGGTCATGCGCTGCAATTCAAAAACAAGCCTCCAAGTCTTCCGCCAGTGTTTTCGGCCCAGCCCCACCTTCGAGTTCTAAGACAAGAGGTGGCGCTTATGCTGCAAAAAGGAGCGGTAGAACGGGTTCCTGTGGCACAGGAAGGACAAGGGGTTTATTCCCGGTTCTTCGTTGTCAAGAAGCCAAATGGAAAATGGAGGCCCATTCTCGACCTGAGGGTACTCAACAAATGGCTAAAGAGCTCAAAATTCAAAATGCTAAAGCTCCAGGAGGTTATCAGGTCAGTGCAACCCATGGATTATCTGTCGTCGCTAGACCTTCAGGACGCGTATTTTCATATCCCAATACGTCCACGACACAGGAGATATTTAAGGTTCGTTTTCGGGCGAAAGCATTTTCAGTTCAAGGTCCTCCCGTTCGGTCTCAAGTCCTCCCCCAGGACGTTCACCAAGTGTTTGGCCCCTATAGCGGCCCATTTAAGGAAGGACGTTCACCATGTCTATCCCTATCTAGACGACTGGCTGGTCAGAGGTTCGTCCATGGAACAAACACGAAACAGTCTGGGGGCCACGATGTCCCTCTTACAGGAACTGGGCTTCGCGATAAACCTCAGCAAGTCCTCCGTAGAGCCTTCGAGGACCTTGGTCTTTCTAGGAGCGGAGTTTCATACGCACACAAGCCTTGTAAGACCATCCAGCGAAAGGATACAGAAGCTACAAAGCAAGGCGTCGGAATGGAGATGCGGTACCAGGGTGTCGGTGCGCAAATACATGTCCCTGCTAGGGACCATGTCATCCTGCATTCCGTTGATAAACAACTGCCGTCTGTTTATGAGGCCTTGCCAGGAATTTCTAGCGGACCGTTGGGCGCAGAGCCAAGGTCGCTGGTCCGACAGACTGGTCATCGACGAACAACTGGTACAAGCACTCTGTTGGTGGAGAGCTTCTACTCATTTAACGAAAGGAATGCCTCTGGTGGAACCAGAGTTCCAGAAGACGGTGGTGACGGATGCATCGCTGAGCGGATGGGGAGCTCATCTGGATACGTTACAGGTACAAGGCCGGTGGTCGTTACAAGAGTCCTCCCTGCATATCAACCTGCTAGAACTGAGAGCAGTGCGGTGGGCTCTAAAATCTTTTCTTCCTCAATTGAGAGACTCCGTGGTGCGTGTCATGACGGACAACACGACTACAATGTTTTACCTACGGAAACAAGGAGGAACACGTTCCAGGTCCCTGTCGATGGAGGCACAGAAAATCTGGCATTGGGCCCTACAACACAACATGCTAATCTTGGCGTTCCACCTGCCAGGCGTGAGAAATGTGGAGGCCGATGCCCTCAGCAGGGAAATGAACGAAGTTCACGAATGGGTGCTGAACGACCAGCAACTACAACATGTATTCAAGAAGTGGGGACATCCTTCCATTGATTTGTTCGCGACGAAGGACAACAGGAAATGCCCGCAGTATGCAAGCAGATGGCCTCAGCAGGGCTCACTGGGGGATGCGTTCTCCTTCCCATGGACAAACAAATTTCTGTACGCATTCCCTCCATTTCCTCTTATCCGGAGGACGTTGCAATGGATCCTCAAGTACCCATGTCGGGTGATTCTGGTGGCCCCGTATTGGGCCAGACAGGTGTGGTTTTCAGACCTGCTGCACATGGCGGCGGCGGAGCCAATGAGGTTCAGGAAGATCCCCCAACCTTCTGTCTCGACAGGAGGGTATTGTTTGGCATCACGACCCAGATAGCCTCAAGTTGACGGCCTGGCTCCTGACTTCGCCGAATTTGGTCAGCTAACGATTCCGGAGGAGTGTCGTCGTATTCTGCAAGCGGCAAGAGCACCTTCCACAAACACTTCATACTCGTACAAATGGAGGAGTTTCTGTCAGTGGTGTGGGGATCACCCAGGTTTGGTTCCGCAGTCGATTACGCCGGAACAGCTCCTTCCATACTTGCTGTTCTTAGCTCAAAAGGGCTTATCGGTGTCGTCGATAAAAGTACACCTGGCCGCCATTTCCAGGTTTACACGTCAACGACATTCCGCGCCATTATTCAGCGACCGCCTGATTAAGCACTTCCTTAAGGGTCTGTTTAGGAGTTTCCCTCCCGAGAAGAGATTTCCTCCGGTGTGGAGCCTCAATCTGGTGTTAGCGTCTCTTATGAAACCTCCTTTTGAAGTTTTTGTCGTGGAAATTCGCCTTCCTGGTGGCCATCACTTCAGCCTGACGTATTTCGGAAATCCAAGCTCTAATGGTAGACCCACCATACTTAAGATTTTTCAAGAACAAGGTGGTCCTTGCCACTAACCCACAGTTCATACCGAAAGCTCCTTCAGTGTTCCATAAACATTCCTCTATTGTCTTACCTACGTTTTTTCCAGAGCCATGCTTGGGAGCGGAGCGCACGTTACACACATTAGACGTGAAAAGGGCTCTCAAGTTTTATCTGCATCGCACGCAACCTTTCAGGAAAACAAGGCAATTGTTCGTGGCCTATGGTTTGGGTGCTAAAGGCAAAGCAAGGACTGTCAAGATGGGTATCGTCTATCATTTCGTACTGCCATTCCAAGGCTGGGAAGCCTCTTCTGCGACGCCCAAGAGCTCATTCAACTAGAGCGGCGGCATCGTCGACGGCGCTGTGGTCTGGAGTCCCTCTGGGGGACATCTGCATGGCGGCTACCTGGGCGGCTACACACACTTTTACCCGCCATTACTGCCTGCCACAACAACATGCCGAAGATACTCGGATGGGACAGGCGGTGCTTCGACACCTATTCCAATAAGGTACGCCCCGGTTGAGGGGTTAGATCTTGTTGCAATTATGATTGAATATTGTTCGTTCTCTATGTTAACTATTGCTGATGGGTACACGACCATAGGGAACGGGCATTGTGAGGAACGTATGTGAGTTTGCATGCACGCCTCCTCTTTTCGGGATGGTACTGCTATGTAATCTATTCTAAGCATGTGAATCCATGAAAGATCCAATGCTGGAGAAGGGAATAGTTTCTTACCTGTAACTCCATTTCTCCAGCATTGGTATCTTTCATGGATTCACATGCGCCCGCCTGCCTCCCCTGAGCATGCAAACTGGTTCCCCCACTACTTTGGGGGCCGAAATCTGAGGGAGCGCGGGGGCGGGTCCTGTATTTATATCATGGCGTCCTGACGGCGCGGGCACGCATGATACAAAACGAGGTGGATAGGACGCATAGCGTCGAAAAAGTTTTCCTACGGGAAAGGGTCTATATAATGTACCGGGGATTCCCAGCCTGACGACGGGGAATATTCTAAGCATGTGAATCCATGAAAGATACCAATGCTGGAGAAATGGAGTTACAGGTAAGGAACTATTCCCTTGTCTTTCCCCCCAATGAGAGTGTTCAAAACCTGCTGTTCCAGATCCCTCACTATGTAGCCAGTCACCAGGTGACCGTACGCAAAGCCATGCGACTGGAGGATGTCTTCCTGCATCTACCTAGTTCCTCACGCTCGTCTGCGCCCCATGCAAGAGTGGTCCTTGAGCCAATGCTGTCAGGCCAGCCGCTAGTGGGACGATCTAGTGGTTGTCTAGGCAGCCATCGTTCAGTCTCTGCAGTGATGGTCGAGGGGGAAACCTTTTGCAAGGGAAACCCTTCACTCCTGCAGTAGAAGCCACTCTCACCAGACTCCTCTCTGTGTGGGTCAGGAGAGCCTCTCCTCTGACAGCGCACATTGTGTCATCTCCAGCAGTAGCGTCCAATCACATCAACCTGTTGGAACTGCTAGCAGTGTTCAAGGCTCTATTGTCACACCTCCAGGGGAAGATGATTCTAGTCCTCACGGACAGTACCATGGCCACTACTTCAACAAACAAGGGGGAACTCAACTCTCTTGGGCTGTCCAGACTGCCCCCGAACATCTGGAAGTGGGCACTCAAACACATGTTCCTCCTCTCACATGTTCCAGGGGAACTTAATCTTCGGGCATGCTTACTCGGCAGAGATTTTCCCCTAACCGTAGAGCATGAGTGGCAGATACAAAAGAACATTTTACTCAACGTGTTTGCAGAATGGGGTTTCCCAGAGAACAACTTATTTGCCATCCCGGAAAACACCCAATGCCCCAACTACTCTTCCAAATACCCACAGAACCGCTCCAAAGGGAACTGTCTTTGGATAACACGGTCCTTGAGGTTTGCCCACGCTTTGCCCCCCATTTCCCCTTCTCAACAGAATAGTGCACAAGATGCACCAGGAACCAGTCACGATGATCCTGGTGGTCCCGCCAGCCTTGCTTCTCCCATCTCATGGCAATGTCAGTCTCCCCTCCCAGGAAGCTACCATGCCCATACAACATGCTGTCAAGATCAGGGAGAGACACTGCATCCATGCCCCCAAACACTCAATGTGGCAGCTTGGCTCCTGAGTTCAGGCACCTTTGTCTCCCTCCGAGATGCATAGACTTACTCGGAGAGGCTTGGAAATCTACCACCAGACATTGCTACTCCAGTGAGTGGAAGCGCTTTGTTACCTGGTGTAACACCAAGGGCATCAATCCTATTGATATTGCCCTGTACCTGACTCACCGGTTAGATTCATGACTGGTTTTCAATTCCCTAAAGGTCCACTTAGCTGCTCTTTCGGCGTATACCACGCCCCAGAGCAGGTTTTGTGGTGGAAGATTCCTGCAATTAAAGCCTTTATTGAGGCGTTAAAGAGACTTTATCGCCAACCCAGCTCCCAGATGGGATCTGAATGTTATTCATATCAAAATTAACAAGGGGGGTCCTGGGAGTCCCTCTGCCAGACATTAGTACTGGTTACGAGAGACTTACCCAGAGTCTTTAGCTCACTATCTTTCACAGAGAAGAAATATCCCAAACATCAGTCTTTGTCCTGCCCTGGGGCAGTCCAGCACCGAAATGCAAGGCAATTCTCCTCTGAACAAGAGTACCAGCAGAAACCCCAGACACGTTTTTCGGTCTGGTTGGACCTCATCAGTAGGGTGGATCTGTGCCTCTCTAATGGCTTGGCAGGCTGAAAAACGATGGTCTGGAGCAGGGGTCTGCAACCTTTGGCTCTCCAGATGTTGTGGACTACAATTCCCATCAGTCCTAGCCAGCATAGCTAATGGTGAGGGATCATGGGATGTGTAGTCCAAAACATCTGGAGAGCCAAAGGTTGCAGACCCCTGGTCTGGAGGGTTGCCCAGAGCTTTGCCTGTGGTTATGATTAATTCAAAACCTTCCAGCCATCACCTTTTTGTTTTGCAAGAGTCACCCTGAGTGGGACGGGTATGCCCAGATGTGGGTCCCAAGTCTGCCAGGCCTAGAGACCCAAGCTACTCCTCACTGATGACGCCCAACAAGGCTGAAACATGTCTGGGGATGCTTGTGGTCTCGTGCAGAAGGGTTGTGACCTAGCAGTGGACCAAGCCTGATTTGCATATGGTTTTTCCCCTTCTGTAATGGCTTGGCAGGCTGAAAAACGATGGTCTGGAGGGTTGCCCCAGAGCGTTGCCCGTGGTTATGATTAATTCAAAACCTTCCAGCCATCACCTTTCTGTTCTTATCAGACTAATGGGACCTCCCTTTGAACCATTGCACAAGGCTAGCCTTAAGGCACTCGCCTACAAGTCTGCCTTCTTCGTGGCGATCACCTCTATATGGAGAGTGGTGAGCTGCAGGTCCTTTCAGTTCAGAACCCCTTTGTCACGATTCACAACGGCGGGGTGGTTATGCGCACACACCCACTCTTTGCGCCCACATTTATCTCCAAGTTCCATTTATACCAGTCCATAGAACTACCCACCTTTTTCAAGAACCCCACTAATGTGGCAGAAAGCCTCCGCACACTAGATGTGGGGAGAGCAGTAATTGTGATTAGAGCAGTCATTTACTATCTGGAAAAGACAAAGCCACTAAGAAAAACAGTTCTCCGTATAAGTGGCAGCTGGTAGAGAGGGGGGGGTGCACAGTCTCCAAGTCCGCTCTTTCGAAATGGATCGTAAACTGATTTACACTGCGTTTCTCTTGCCAAGAGATCTACCCTTCACGCCTAGTGCTCACTTGACTCAGGACACAGGGGCTACCACAACATTCATTGTAAATGTTCCTCTAGATTCCATTTGCAAAGCAGCAACCTGGAGTTGTACACACCACTACTGCCTAAATACACACTCTAGTTCTGACTCTCAGGTGGGACAAGTGGTGCTAAAACATCTCTTTGCTACATGTTCCTTCACACATCCCACCACCACCTCTGGGTACTGCTCACTAGTCTATGCACAGCATGTGATTCTGAGCAGATCCACAAGCATCAGAAGACCTGCATTACACAATGTCATCGTATTTCTGATGATTGTATCTGCTTAGCTTCACATGCATGCGCCCACCCTTCCTTCCCTCTTGGAGTCGAAGGAACATAGACTTCTCTTTTGTACTCCCTCACACAGACTATAAGGATCCCTCATGGCAGAAAAAAAACAACCAGCGTGACATCGACGCGTGAGGGTTTTTGGGTACACTACACGTCACGTTAGGGATAGTGTTATATCGATGTCGCTTTTGATCTTCGAAAAAAGATGCAATACTGATCACCACTGGATGTCGGACTATATATACAGCATGTGAATCTAAGCAGATAGAATCATCAGAAATACGATTACAGTGAGTAATGTATTTGTATTGTAACAATGTTTTACTCATTTTTTATCTTCTGTGAAAAGGTTTATTTAACCATAGCACTAATTTAAAAAAAAAAGTATCAGTTAAATCAATAACTTTTTAATGCATTTAAACATGTTATTTCATTACAACTCCTCACAGATGTTAAATCCGGAAAAGGAAAATAAAAAAGAAAAAACGTTCACACATCAAAAGCTAGAATGAGTTCATAGATCTCTCTCCAAAATGTAGTTAAAAAAAAAATAATGCTCTCGTGTTCCAGACAGAAGATCCCAGAGCACAACAGATGTAGCATACATGTCAATCCCTGATGTTCTGCTTGCCCTTGCACGAACGACTGGTAGCACAACATTCGAAGAGAAGATGACTGACCGATTCCAATTCTAACGCCCTGCAAAGGCGACATAATCTATCACTTCTTGGGATCCTGCGCCAACCCCCAGTGATCTCAATGGTTTTTACTGCATTCAATTGTAGGCACATTTGGTCCCAGACAAAGTGGTTGCCAATAAAACTATAAATATATGAAGGGGGACCAGCCGTCTTGCAGAGATATATGCAATAAAGCTTTCTGCTATTGATTTTAGTGGCCATATTTACTATAGACTGGTCATGAATGTAGTCCTCCAGGTGTTTTAAGTCCAGCTCTAACTGGACACCCGGGGAATCTCTTAATCCATGCATCAGTTTATCATTTAATTATGCCAAAATTAAAAGACTGCATAAGAGAAGCCTTTGTAGAAAACACTTAAAACATCCCTATGAGTGTGCATTTCTGTGCATGTGCGAGCTTCCAATACACCGTCAAGCAATTCAACATGATACGCTCACTGATCGAAAATTTACCAAACTCTAAACATTTCTAGTTAGACAAACTAGGATAATCTTAAAATACTCTTTAAAATTGAAATGAAATTTAAAGCTTGGAAGCTGCCTCCGAAGACCTCAGAGCCCACACCTCTCTACAGCATATCTGAATGTGTGCAATCTTCATAAGAGTACAATTTAACTAAAGTGCCCACAGAGTAACCTCCTCTGTTAGGAACAGATGACCCCTATACTTGTGCTGTTCGGACCTTGAGTTTGTTCAAGTGAAGGGTGCTTGTAAGTTTAGCATTGAGGATTCCAGGATAGGTGTACTGGAAGACAACTTCTATGGAGACACTCTTCAAATTCCAATCAACCCTAGCTGCTCGCTGACATTGGAAATCGAACACCATGATCTTGGTTTTGGTGATATTCACTTTAATTGAGTTTGCTGTTGAATATGAGTAAAGGCTATCCAAAGCTGTTACAAGTCCAGAGGTGGTTAGATCAAGGATGACAATATCGTCGGCATAACCCATCTATTGAACCACTTGATCACCAAATTTAGGTGGGATACAGAGAGATATAAATTGAAGAGCAAAGGGGCAAGTATGCAACCTTGCTTTAATCCCATCTTAGTTGGAATCCAGCACAAAGTTCCCCCATTGCCCTCAAACTGGAACTTGATCCTAGTCTCATCATGCAGCATCATGATCCTTTTCAATGGGCCAGGTGGAATCCCCTAACTGTTAAGTTTCCTCTACAGCGTTGGATGGTCAATGGTGTCCAAGGCAGCACTGTAATCTACAAATACTGCATAGACGGGTCTTTTACGTGTCTTCCAAGATTGCTGTATGACACTGGTGAGAGCATTGACTGTGGTGGTGCAGCCCTTTTCTGAATCCACTTTGGTTCCATGGTATATTTTCTGCCTCCGCCCAGCTGGTCAGTTCCTCAAAAAGGACCCTAGCAAGCACCTTAGGTGGAACACTGAACATCGCCAAAAGGTGATAGTTACGAGGGCCGGCATGGGAAACCTTTCTTGTGGACTGGGACTAAGATGCTGTCATGCCAGGATCGAGGCAGTGTTTGTGTGGCCGCAATACAACAAGAGATGGTGAACATCTGCCCACAGAGAAACCTTTTTTTTTTTTTTTTTTAATCAACCGGTTACAGAGACAATCTGGCCTGGATGATTTACTGATGTTAATTAGCCAGGCAATGTCTTCCTTGGCAAAAGGTATAACACTGTCTTAGGGAGGAACCCCCCCAGAGTGTCAAATGTTATCCATTCTGACTCAGAAACCCCATTGATGTCGGAACGAGTCATGTTGTCATTTACAATCTGCCAACATTTCCTTGGATCATTGGTAAGAGTGGCCAAAACCAAATGTCTCCACTTTGGGAATTCCCTGGACTGTTAATGGAGTCTGAGCCACTTGGTATATTCAGCTCTGATCTGCCTCCTGCCCATTGCATTGTGAGCTTGATCAGAGACAGAAGGGGACAATCTATGTAGCTCTTTTTGGATAGGTTTTCTTTTCTTTTTTTATTCCTGATCATTTTAGCGTAACCATGTTTCAATGGTCCTTGCCCTAATTAATTAATGCAACACATTCCTCCTATTGTGCCATAATCTTAATATACCCAAGCCAGATGCAGGTGAAGACCCTGAGGGTATAACATTTTCAAAAACCCCATGGCCAGTGGCAGAGGCAACCTCGATATTAGTGGAAGTCAACACAACTCCATTTAGTGCGTTGTTAATCAAAACCGTCCCTGTTGTGGGATTTCCAAAATTAGGCCTCCATGTGAAGGCTCAGGATGATCAGGAGATGATTGCTGTCTGAGCGATGGTGAATACCCATGTTAATTATCAGAGAAGGCCTATTGGCCACAAATACATAATCTATAATGCTGGAGCTGGTGGCAGTCAACCTCGTAAACTGTAGGGGACAATCAGAAGGTCGAGCTCCATTCATCATAACAACCCCTCTGGAATAAAGCAGAGTTTCCCAGTTAATACCACGAGGACAGGAGCATTCAAGCCTAGATTCCAGTGCTGTTTGAGTAATGTAGATCATTAACCTCCACCATTGGATTAGAATTACTGGGTATTCCAGATTTGAAATCTACTCAAAATAATTGGGGCAGCATTTACTACAGATTTGAGCCACCCCTCATTCATTTAAAACAGCTGCATGTGGGACAGAGTGGGGGGGGGGGGGGGTAGGGATCATAGATGTTAAGATGATTTATTTGAGCCCAGTGGCGGCAGTCGAGGTCATCCTACCTACAAGAATATAAGCAGAATTACAATGAATCTCACTAAGTCTGAAGGGGTTTCTTTACTCCCAGAAGGTCTACCAATTCTCCCCTTAATCGCTTGCTTTTGAATAGTGGCCCATCCGTCAAGAACTAGGGATTCAACCAGCCAGGTCTCCTGCAGTGTGATGGCCCCAAAACAATCAATGTGGTCTAGCAAGCCATCCTGCTTATATAAATGTTGATGTCCCCTGGTGTTCCAACTGGGGAGAAAGGAGCTGTTAGGGACCTCATAATGTACTCTGGTAGACCAATCCAGCGAACCATTCCCAGTGATCATCCTCATTAGTATTCCCAGTCCCCCCCACAACCCCTCGTTCCCTGGGATATGACACATTGGGAAACCAGGAGTGGGCTACCGTTGGCACAGGCAGTTTACGCCAACCAGGTTTCTCGCCTCGTTTGTCGATCGGGACGTTTTTACAATTCAAGGCAAGACATTCATAGCCAGAAGTACGATTTGTGGGTCCACTTTCCAGGGGTGCATCCCCGCTAATTGCATTCTGAGCTCCTGTCGGAGGCACTCCAATACGTTCTTCTAGTATGCCGATAGGGTTGGGATTTTCACTCTGAGAAGTAGCTTCAATTAATGAAAATCCCACACCCTTAAAAATAAGACCTTTGCAAGGCCAGATCCACAATGCGGCTACAGCCTTTGTTAGTTGGATTTTATTTTTCAGCATACCGCTTTGGTTGGCATACAACTTTCCTTTTCTTCCGTGAATGCCTGATGGCTGTTTCACAAACTTTCAGTTGTGACAAAGCTACAGAGGATTCTTCAATTTGGTTGAGGTGTTCTGGGCCTTAATCGATTGCGGTTTGGTTAATGCAAGCCACTCCACGTTAGCCCTAGTGTCCACTAAGTTGCTAGAATGGCCAGTTAGAATTGATTTCAGTTGTTTGAAAGCGCTTGCTTCGTCCATCACAAGGATGCACTTCCGGTGACACAGCGACCCTATTGCGGGATGGGGTTTCAAAGCCAATGGCAGCAGAAGTAGGAGGATCATTGCCACCACTCATAATATTAACGTTACAGTTGTTAACGTTGACCTCAGTAACAGGTTGAGCAAACTTTGTTGGCCGCGCCGCAACTCTCCTCCGAGCAATGCGCAATGCCAGGTAGGGGCTCCAAGAACAAGGAGCTTTCTTCACATGTGGAGGTGGGTGAACCATGTCCCCCACCCCAGGCAGTTGAAACTGACTCAATGAGTTTTGTTCCCAGACATGGGACTGATGTCAGCAGCTCTGCTTTCCACTGGTTGCTGAGATTGGAGGTGATAGTTTTTGAAATATTGACCGTGTCAAGTGGAGTAGCAGTGGTTTCCCCAAGAGCAGAGTAGAAGTCTGGATTTCCCTCGTTACACAAAGCTGAAATGTCTTGTGGGAGACAGGATTTGGGGACGTGGTTTAGTAATGAAACACCATTAAGTATGTTTCTGACAGTAGTAACCAAGTGCATATTGGAAGGCGTGTCCTCCCGAGGATGAAACCTGTGCAGGTGCTGAACTGGAGTTAACATCAGCGACAGGCTTAAGTCCCCCACAAGGATTGCTTAAGTTTGACAATGGGCAAATGGGAGACATAGGGGAGGGGCCACTTGGTCATCGGTAGTATTTACCGTCCTAAGTTTAGCCAAAGCAGCAGTAGCACTGCGAGACCCCATAGGCTTAACACTTAAATCGGCCCCTCTATCCGCTCGCTTCACAGCCCGCACTGCGAGTTTTCCGCTTCGTGTTCCCACTAACAGGCCTCCAATGGGCAGAGAAACAGGCTTACCGCACTGGGATGGCTTCAAATGATGTGAGGATCAGTCGTGCTCAGCGCTTCGTACACAGAACTCAACACGCTGCTCGCTTCGTGTGGAGTAAGGTTTAGAAGTGTTTCTTGGCAGCAAGCAAGCCACTTCTCCTCCAGGTAATAGAGAGCAAAGGTAGATCCAGCCAAGGGATCCTCAATAAGGGCAGCAAATCACAAAACACTTGGTTCACTCCCACACAAGTAATTTACCTGCATCCGATACATTCTGGGGAGAAACATTGTGCCTTTTGGGCACCAAGGCCCAGCTCTTTTTAGGAACTGGACTGCTGAAGCTGGGAAAATATCACTTGTGACTTGGTTGCATCTTACTGCATCACTTTACATGTCTCCTTTTATGGATTTAGGTCCTTGAATGCATTTTAAGAACCTATGTTGACTATGTAGATGTTTGAGTGTTGTGGGATTTTTACCTGCTTATTTGCCTAGAATAGTTTTACATTGCTTTCTAAATTGAATTGCTTCACTGTGTGGACTAATTTCAGATCCCTGACCCAACTTATTCTCTCCTGAGAATAGCCTTGACTGTTCTGCTTTGCTACCTTGATTGGGATTTGGCTAACCTCTGACTTTCCCCTGTTCACTATAAATAGGGTTGCCCCCTAAAATCTGTCCACCAGGCCACATTCTAGAAATCCATTTCAACACCGGCGCCAACCATTGTCGCACCTTGAGACTTAGTATGGAACCAAGGTGCCCAGAGTGCACCAGTTTATTTTGACTGGGTTTAGGAGTTGGAACAAACTTCAGTGCTCATCAGTAATTGCTTTGTACAGCAATTTTAGATGAAGGCTGCAAGTAGGTGCTTCTCACACGGCCAACCATCCTTAACCTAATGTATACTACTTCTCGTTTCTTTTTTTTATTTACAGTACAATTTGTTGGAGTATTTCGTAGCATGGCCCTCACGAACATCCAGCATATCAATCGCACAAACCAATTTGTCCCTATCTGCGAAGTGGGTAGGCATGATGAACAGTCCGCTCTCTAGTTATTTCTAGCTGTAATGTTGAAAATATTCTCCATAGAGTTTAGCCACAATTCTTGTCAGATGTGGCGAAATATTGTGTTGTCTGAGTTGTGACGATGTCGAATGGTTTGTGATTGGTCTACCCCCCACACACCCCCCTCTCTGAAGCATCGGTCATCCCCCCAACCCAATGGAAACTAAACCAGAACCAACTATCACGTGCAGAAAACTCCATGGGTGCAAGTCGTGGGGGGGATGCCTTGGAACAAGACCACGCTCCGGGAAGAATAAAGGCACTCTCCCACGCCTCGCCAGGTCAATAGCTCACTGGGAACAGCTTGGCATATTTTTTAGTCTGCCATTCTCAGCCACGTTTTAACAGCATCGAAAGATTTCATCGCCATCTGGACTTCCCTTGTGAAATCTGAGAATACCGCCACTTTCACGCCATTCACCTGAAAGGGACCAGTTTCCGGGTGGCCTGCAGGATATCCTTCCAGTCTCTATAATTGAGGAGCTTGGGAATAACCTCTCTGGGTTGGGCACCTGGAGGGGCTCACCTTCTGAGCCTGTTCCACCGGGAAAAAATGTGACAGTCCGGTCGGACCCAATGATTTCTTCAGCGAGCCCTCCAAGAATAGCTTCACGGAAGGGCCTTTGTTTTTTTTGGGGGTAGGCCCATGATACGTATGTTACGGCAAGGCCGCCTCTCTCTGTCCTCGACCCTTCATTCCAGGGTTTTCGTTCGCAGCTCTGTCCTGTCCTTCTTGGCCGGGCCCAATGTGTCTTTTATGTAAGCAATCCTCTGTTCTGCTTACCCCATTCTTGCTGACATATGCAAGTCCTGCCTTAAGTGCCCCACTTCCTCACCTATGGCATCAATCCTCTGCTCCAATGCTGTCTTGGATTCACAAATTGCCTAAAGGATGTCCTGAGCTGAAGGGAGTGCCTAGCCCCCCTCCCACCCTCCTCCTGGGTTTCTGTTTTACAGGAAGTCCTACATCCGGAATACATGCATATAGTAGGTAGAACAGGTAGAAACATTTCATAGTTTCAGAGACTGCAGCTTTGTTTAAATAGCAGTAGTCAATCGGATCAGTAGTAAGCGGGCATTAATATTTCTGTTTGGTCTCGGGCTTTGTTTGAGTAGCCAGGTTTTTAGCTTTTTGCGGAAGGAAGTGTGTGAGGGTTCTGACCTGATGTCAAATGGTAGGGTGTTTGTGTCCTGTTTGTTGAGACACGGTTGGCTTCCTACCAGCACAAGCTCTTATTGTTGAGACAGAGTTCATGTTGTGCCATCCAATTTTATATGAATTGGTGTATTTTGTTGAGCGTTGCAGCGTCTGTATTGTAGTCGCCTGTATTAGGCCGAAGGATCTGCATATCGTACATGTAGTTGGTGTAAATGATGCCCAGTTTGTCCAAATAATTGAAGAGTAGCTTCGTGAATATATTGTAGAGTGTTTGTGATAAACATGAGCCTGTGGCACCCCACAGAGGACTGGGGCGGGGAAGGCAGATGCTGTTAGAGAAGACTTTCATTGTGCGGTTGGACAGGAATGATTCGATCCAGGCAATGGCTTTGGTGGAGAATTGGGCAGCTGAGGAGATTTGTTTGCATAATATTCTGATTCACTAGGTCAAAGGCTGCAGAGAGATAGAGTAGTAGGATGGCTAAGTTGCCTTTGTCTATGATCGCATCCATTTGGATTTTAAGGTCTAGTAATGCGGTTTCTGTACTGTTTAGGGTGGAATCCAGATTGGCGGAGGCCCTATAGTTTGAGTCTCTAAGTGCTCTTGTATTTGTAGATGGGCTGCTCTGTCTCGTATTTTTAGGAGGAATGGAACGGTTGTGATGGTAGTTAGTTGAAATGTTTGGGTCAAGTGTGACTTTTTTTTTGGGGCAGCACCCATGCATCTTAAGTTGTTGGGGATGATTCCTTCTGCAAAGGAGTTTTTGATGAGTGAGGTGATGAAAGGGGCGAGTTCTGTTGCACAATTTTTAATGATTGGGGTCGGGCGAATATCTTCTTGGCACTTATGGTTTCAGCTCTGCAATGATTTTGGTGACTTCAGGGATGCTGACTTGTCAGAATGTGAATAGGTTGTCTGTGAGGGCTGTCGAGTTGGTAGCGGTCGGGGAGTCTGGTATGAGCAGCTTAGCTTTTTGTTGGCGATCTTAGTTTGTAGCAGAGTGACTTTGTCAAGGAGGGCTTTTTGAATGCTTCAACACCAGGCGCTGTCCTTGGTGCAGCTTTCCAGGGGTTTGGAGGGAGATAAGAGTTCTCGCCAGATGGAGAATAGCTCTTTTGTGTCGGTCTTGGCATTTGCTATGCGCTCATTGTAGGTTAGACTCTTGCCGCAAGAACTTGACATTTGGGGTGTACCAGGTATTGAGGTGGACTGCCGGTTTGTGTATGCCTAGGATCAGTGGCGCAATTTTATCCAGGGCGAATAGCAGCGTTATTGTCTATTTCTACCATGGTACTCTGGTCGCAAGTAGTATGAAGGTAATTGGTGATGGGCCCTAACAGAGGGGTCATGTTCTCTGGTGTGACCTTGCAAATGTTTCTGGTGCTAGTGGCTGGGACTACAGGTGCTGGGGTGTTCTGGCGAGTTTGGGGACAGTGGAGGTGATGTTATGGTCAGACCAGGGGCATGGGTTGTTGGACGTGATGTATGCATTACCGTTCAGGTCTGCGAGCCATTCTCGTGTGTTGGGAAACAGATGCGTTGGATGAAACCTAGTGCAGTGATTGTATTATCTGTCGCATTGTGGTCTGCTGGATCATAGAGACTGAGATTGAAGTCGCCAAGAATGACTATTCTAGAGGAGGGTTTGGTGGTGTAGGCCAGGATGGTGGTTGTCTTTGTCGAAGGACTCTGGTGTGCCTCGAGGCCTGTAGATGTGGAGGATGATATCCGCTATGTTTGGAAGTGCTAGTTATTTGAGAGTAATTCCCCTGCTGAGGTGGTTTGTTTGGGTAGCTCTTTGAAGGTTAGGTAATCGTTAGCTATGAGTGCGACTCCACCTCCTTTGTAAAGTAGTCAGTCTTTCCTGTAAATGGTATAACCCCCTGGAATGGACAAGGAGAGGGCAGGGCCTGCGGCTGCATGACAACAAGTTTCGTTTTTAGAGTATGTGGAGGTTTTTGGAGGTGATAATGTCCAGAGCATGGGCTGGGAGGGATCTTGCGTTAATTAAGGCTCCTGAGATGTGATCTGGAGGGAGTGTATGGTTTGCTAGTTGCGCAGTGGTGAAAAGAGTGGGACACTTAATGGTAGGCTCCATCTGTATGGATGGGTTGGTATTGGCTATCGTTAGGCTGGGGGCATGAGCGTGGTTGTTGGTATCAGTGGGCGAGTGTGTTCTGTTATTTGGGCTAGGTACCGTTGTATCAATAAGCCCAGGTTCAGCATATGAGTTATTGCCATTGAGTACTGTTAGACTATGATCAATATCATTGTTGGCAGCTTCAGTGGACAATGGTGTCACATTGCGAGGTTTTAGGTAGGGGACAGGTGCAACAAATTCTGCAAGTTCAGTGAGCAAGCAATTGGCATTGGGTTCAGTTATGGTAAAAACATTAGCACGTTCTGGTCCAGTTAAGCTAAAAACATTAAGTTCTGTAGGTTCAACAAATGCACAGTTAACATTGGGTACAGATAAGGTGGAAGCTTTGACATTGTTTGTAATAGCAGCTGATGGCGGGCTTCCATATGGGGTGTTTCGAGGGGATGCCCTCCGACGTATTCCACATCTATGACAGTAATCACCACAGCTGTGCTGCCTCGGAAAATGTTCCGGCGTGAGCGTCCTGCGTTGATTACTTCAATACGCTGTCCTCGAAGGCCTCCGAGGGTCGACGTCACAGGATGTAATATCTAAGACGCACGGCACCCGTAGCCTCAGTTCCGTTTTTTCCGCGAATGTGTTCACCTCGGAATCTCGGCGCGCTCTATTCTTCTACTTCGTTTGTGAACGTTTGAGAATATGTCTTAGTCTTAGTCTACCCTGAAGTCGGGCTTCAAACAGTGTCGTGACTGTGTTGCCAAAATGTCCATTACGGATCCGCATAACGTCTGCCTCTGGTGCCTTGGCGAGAGCCATGCCACCAATGACTGCCTGTCCCCGACATCAAAGGCCTTGTGGGAGCGGAAGAAGAAATTGTCGGTAGTTAGGGTTTCTAAACCCCATAAATTTAAATCCGCTGGGCTTTCGACCGACTACTCGAGGGGCGAGACTCGGCGTCGGCGTAAGTCCAGGGGGGGGTCTCGGTCGCAGAGTAGGTCCCGCCATTCCTCTACCTCTTCTAGGCATTTGCGGAAGCACCGTAATCAGCCAGCAGATGGTGATTTTTGAATCGCAGGGCACCGTTCCGTCCGCACCTTCGAGAGAAGCCAGCAAGGAACACGCTCGAGCCACCGCTACCACGCCTTCGGGCTCGGGCGGTCGGCGCAATCATAGGGAGCCGTTGAGGTCCCGATCGGACAAGGTTGATCGCCATCGCCGTGCCATGTCCAGGTACCGGTCCTCTACGCCGTCGAGACCGTCGGAGCCTGTGAGGCCTTCTAAGAAGGCATCGACGCCGTTGGCGCCATGTCCGTCGAGGGACTCTCTCGAGGCTCCGAGGAAGTCGCCGAGGCCGTAGAAGGACACGCTCGGGGCTCCGGCCTCAAAGCCGTTGTCTAAGTAGTCGACGCCAATTCCATTGACTCCTTTTTGAGGAGAATTTACCGGAGGTGCCCTGGAGGGCGGTGGAAACTCGGAGGAAGGCCCTCTGTAAGTCAGTGAGGGCCTGTCTTTGAGCCCTTCTCTGGTCATCCTCCCAGGCTTGATTTATTCCAGCCTTTGTACTACATTTCAGAGGTGGAAGAAGGGTCGAATGAGGAGGGGGTTGTGCCTCCTGAAGTTCCTGATGACCTTTTGTCTGGTCACAGCCAAATGGAAGACCCACGTTAGTCTTTACATGACGCCAGTGGTCTGGACACCTCTCCGGAGGTTGAGTTTGGCAGCTCTGAGCCTGGCACACATGCCGAGTCCTCGTACAGGCGTCTCATGTCGAGGGTGACTGAGTACTTGGGGTGGTCTGCGCCACCTGTTGATTTTCTGCAGGATGACCTGACAGATATTTTGGACCAAGATCCACCCACTGACCCGGTGCTGCCATTTCATATGGCCTTACAAAGAAGGGTGGCGGCGGCTTGGACTGTTCCGGAGAGTCGCTTCCCTAAAAATACTGTCCAGCCAGTGGTGACCCCTGCTACCTGTCTACGCACCCCACTCCGGAGAGTTTGGTGGGGCAGGCGGCTATGGCCCCAGCGAAGCAGGCTGCATACCCTACCATCCCTCCAGATGGGGACGACAAGCGCTTTGATGGTTGGGCGAAGAAAGTATTTTCATCTGGGGGTATGGCTTTAAAGGCAGCCAACTCTGTTTGTGCCTTAGCAAGATTCATTCACACACTGTGGAATTGTGTATCTTTGGCGGCTGAACATATTCCTGAAGGGGAGGAATGGGATGGCTTTCTAGCCCTCGTGCAAGATGGCAAGGATGCCTTGTGTGAATCTGTTCAGTCGGGTCTGGACGTGGCAGACTGTCAGCTGGTCCATGGCGGCGAGCACCATGATGTGCAGGTTTGCGTGGTTGTGGAAGTTGGGGTTTGCTCCTGATGTGCAGTCCCGGCTTCTCAACATGCCCTTTGATGGTGTCCATCTTTTTGGCAGCAAGGCCGACGAGAGCCTTGAGAGGTTCCAGACCTCCAAAGCTGCAGCAAAGTCCTTGAGCGTTGCAGTACGTCAACCTCCGCCTTTTCGTCCTAGGGGACAGCAATGGAGGGGAGGTTCCTTTCGATATCACTCTTCCTTTGGTAGATTAAGGGGAGCTGCCAGTCAAATGGGCCAATTTAGGAGTACCAGAGGTGGAAAACAAGGTACTTGAGGTGCCAAAGCCACTCGGGCAGTTGCCTCCTTGCCCTCGGGCACTGCCGCAGCCGCTTCCGCTCAGTCATGAGGCCATGGCCCATGGTTCGCCGGTTGGGGGGGGAAGGCTGGCGCAGCATCTTGCAGAATGGCGTGCCATTACTTCAGATGTGTGGGTTCTGGAGATCATAGCCCACGGCTACGGTCTTCCTTTCCGGCAGAGTCCTCACAATCCACTGGGAAGCTCTCTTTGAAGAGTCTGGATCCGCTTCTTGCGCAGGAAATCCTATCCCTGCTGGAGAAAGGCGCCATAGAACTGGTGCCTGTAGCGGAGAGGAACAAGGGATGGTATTCCCCATATTTTTTGATCCCGAAAAAAAGACTGGGGGGGGGAATCGAGACCCATCATCGACTTGCTTGGTTTGAACAAGTGAACAAGCTCCTCAGGAAGGACAAGTTCAAGATGGTTACTCTTTCTCAAGTCCTCCAGGCCCTTCAACTTCAGGATTGGTTGGTGTCTCTCGAGCTCGACGATGCTTACTTTCATCTGCCGATTCATCTCAAGCACACGAAGTACCTGAGGTTTGTGGTTGGCGACTCGCATTTTCAGTTTCGGGTCCTACCGTTCGGATTGACCTCCGCCAGAGGGTCTTCACCAAGCTAATGGTGGTGGTGGTGGCAGCGTATCGCAGGAAAGGGGGATTCGAGTCTACCCCTACCTGGACGATTGGTTGATCAGGGCACGCTCTCCCGAGCAAGTCCTGGATCATTATCTATCTGCTTGGATTATCTGTACTCGCGCTACCTCATGTCAGGTAAAAATACAATCTGATGGTCCTAGACGCGTGAGGGGGGTCATGGGTACAGTGGACGTCACACTAGGGATAGTATTACTGGCACGCCCTGTGTCGACACCCATTTTCGAGTTTCGAAAAACAAACTGTAATACTACGCAGCTTCCACTAGATGTCGGCCTATGCACAGCATGTGAATCTAAGCAGATACAAGCATCAGAAATACGATTACGGTGAGTAATGTATCCCATATATTTATTTCTGAGGCTTGTGAAATCTGCTTAGATCACATGCTGTGCATAGGCCGACATCTAGTGGAAGCTGCAGAGTATTAGTTTGTTTTTCGAAACTCAAATGGGCGTCGACACAGGGCGTGCCAGTCATACTATCCCTAGTGTGACGTCCACTGTACCCATGATCCCTCGCGCGTGTAGGACCCTCAGTTTTTTTCCGCCATACTTGACAGAAGCATTCCGCGAGTTCCATGGCTTTCAGCCTTAAGTTTGCTAAAAAATCAATAATTATTTCCCTTTCTTCCACTCCCGCGTCGAATCATTGAGAATCGAAGTTCGAGGCCGGCCCGAAGAAGAAACAGTCGTGAGCTGCATGACGGAATTTGGGCCTCGGAAGGCCGCTGGCCACAGCCCGGGCCTTGGAAGGCCTCTGCCCTGCAAGTAGGCGAGAGTGGGGGGTGGTAACATACTTTACACTCGTATATATTTCCCTACACTCACTAGCCCGCTGCCACAGGGTGCGTATGGAGGGTACCCCTTTCAAATTCTGCCCCAAGTGCAACCGCAAGTATCCTTGGTTTGACAAACACGCCAACTGTAACCTCTGCTTGCCGAGGGACCACTCCAAGGCGAACTGCAGAGCGTGTAGCCGGTTCAAGGCTAAGACACAAGGACCACTCAACCAAACGTTGGGCCCACCACGCCAGGCCATGGAAGCGGAGGGCACCTTCAGTGATGGCAGCGACGCCTTACTTTCGGACGGCGAGGGCTACGTGGTGTCAAAAGACGCCCAAGCGCAAGTCCCCGACCTTGGAAGGCTGTCCGGCAGGGCAGTTATGGGGAACACACCCGGCGACACAAGCGCTACCCACACCACTTCCACACCTAAGCAAGTCCAACCGAGACTCGACGCGCGTCGCTTTCCTGGAAAAGAGGCACACAAAGTGCGGTCCACCGGATCAGTGTCCTCTGGGCGTTCTTGGTCAAGATCGCCTCACGACATCAGGCAACCATCCACAGTTGCCAAAAGTGCCTCACTCACCAAAGTCATGGAGGTACACTCGTCAGAAGATGAAGCCGACCGCCAGCCCCAGGCCGCTCACCAAGAGTTGGCGTCAGCAGACCGTTCGGCGGCTGCTTCCGAATCCCGACGCCCTCAGTCTAAGGAAAGGGACACTACCCCCCGAATCTCGACGCCACGCGTCGAAAAGCTCAGAGGGTGAAAACACCAAGGAAACACTCTTTCACTCATGGAAGGGGCAGGGGAACAGCAGAAGAAACCATCTCACCCTTCTTCTGCACCACAATAACATAAAGACAGTTCTACGTCTTCTGATAAACAGCTAGCCAAGACCCCTGCACAAGCCCATAGGTCCAGTCAAGGCATAGAAGGGGAACCCTCTCGAAAAAAGGGTCCTTCCCAGCTCCAGACAATAGACCAGTGAGGATATAGGTAGGGTTATGTCTAGAATGTCCTCCCTAGCAGACTTCTACTCCAAGAACCCAGAACACTTCCTCTCCTATACCCCTAACGGTGCTACTCCCTCAGGGTCTAGGGACCCGCAGCCCCCTGTTAAACCTCGGTTTGAGACCCCAACGCAAGGTCGGTCTTCAGACCCTTTTTGCCTCTATCCTTACGCCCAGAATAGTGAGGATCCACTACAGGATGAGGATCCAGACTTGGTAACGGTGGACGATTATGGGGATGACGATTATGGGGATGACTAGGACCAAGAGGATGAGGAAGATGACCCAGAAGTCTACAGAATAGACTCCCTGGTAGGCAAAGAACCTCAAATTACCGACTCCAGTCGACAACCAGCCCCTCCTAAATGAGGTCTTGACTAGAGCGCAGAACACTTCCTCATGAACACTCAAGGGGCACAGGAAGAGAGAGACTTTGCTGAGGAACTAGTAGGAGAAAAGAAACCAATTGCTCAGGCCATTCCAATTCTCAAGTCCATTCAACGGAGAATTGATGCTTCCCTTCTCAATCCTAACCTTGCCAGGGCAGTAAACCCCAGAGTCGAGAAATTGTTCAGGGCAGCCCAATCAGACCCACTTTACATAAGGGGGCAACTGAAGCCAGACTCCCTGGTAGTTACTAATACCCGGAATTGGGCGGGAACGCCTCTATCATCTGAGGCTCCCCCTGGCAAGGAGAGCAAGAAAATCTACGGGCTGGGAAGGAA
Organism: Ambystoma mexicanum; assembly: GCF_040938575.1. Classification (NCBI taxonomy): domain Eukaryota; kingdom Metazoa; phylum Chordata; class Amphibia; order Caudata; family Ambystomatidae; genus Ambystoma; species Ambystoma mexicanum. The sequence continues at coordinate 624,642,542 of NC_090936.1, forward strand.
GGTAGCCTCCACTTCTGCTTACCAGGCAAGGATTGCCAACTCCACCACTCTGCTGGCTAGTTACAACTGCCACCAATGGGAGCAAGTAGCTGCCCTCATCGACTCCGCACCGGAACCCTTAAAGTTGGCCCAGGTTGTGTTGGAGGGGAGAGCTGTGTCCGGTTGCATCCTTAGGGCAACCTTTGATGCCGCAGATAACGCCGGCAGGCTAATAGCAGAGACCACGGTCATTAAGAGGCATGCTTGGTTAAGACAGTTGGGGTTTAAACCCGAGACACAAGCATCCCTAACCGACATGCCGGTGGAACCTAATCTACTGTTTGGCAAAGCGGTAGAGGACGCATTAAAGAATGCCAAAGATGAGTATGAGACTCTGAAATCCCTGGGACAGTTGACCAACAAGCCCCCTAATCGAAGGCAATAGTAATTTCCATCGCACACACGGCCAAAATTCAGAGGCTACAACTATTCACAGGGGCAGGGTACTTCATGGGGTAACAACCAGCAGTCTACCCAGAGTTACAGCAGAGGAAACGAGAGGGGCCGTGGTAAGGGTAGAGGCAGTCACTGCAGAGGCGGCACGCCTCCCGCGAAACAGTGATGCAGCGTTCAGGGTCCCTTCTCACGCATCCCCAGTAGGGGGGCGCATTACCAACTTCACCCAAGCTTGCGAAGGAATCACATCAGATGGGTGCTGTCCAGTGTCCGCAGGATACTGCATAGAACTACTCGAGCGTCCCCGAAACCACCCTCCACGTCAAAAAATACATTCCTCAGACCACCAGAAGATCCTCTTCGAGGAGATCGTCAATCTTCTAGCAAAGGACGCAATAGAACTCGTCCCGGGCAACCAGGTAAACAAGGGTATTTATTCAACTTAGTTCCTTGTGCCAAAAAAAAATCTGACAATGCGCCCAGTATTAGACTTCCGCCCTGCAAACAAGTATGTCAAGCCCCAAAGGTTTTGCATGACTACTTTCCAAGAGGTAATCCCCCTCCTAAAAAAAGGGGATTGCATGGCAACATTGGACATGAAAGATGCCTATTTTCATATTTCCATGTTCCCAGCACACAGAAGATTCTTACGCTTCAAGGTGGACAGTCGGCACTACCAGTTCAAGGTGCTGCCCTTCAGTATAGCCTCGGCTCCAAGGGTATTCACCAAGGTACTGGCAGTGGCGGCGGCACACCTACGCAGGAAGGCAATCCCAGTGTACCCTTACCTGGACGACTGGCTCATCACGGGGGAGACCCCGGTAATTTGCAGATCAAACATTCAAAGAACGATCGACCTCCTTCAAATTGGGTTTCTCCATAAACGAGAAACAAATCAAGCCTGGTGCCAAGCACCTCCACACAGTTCCTAGGAGCTGTCCTAAACACTCGAGAGGGGTTGGCCTTTCCATCAGAGGAAAGAATTTGGAATGTACTACTGCAAATTCCTCTTTCAGCCCGGTCGCCAGATAAGGGTCCGCAAAGCGATGCGTTTGCTAGGCATGATGGCGTCATTTATTTACCTGGTCCCCCACGTGCGCCTGCACATGCGACCCATGCAAGAATGGTTGGCTAAACAGTGGTCTCAGGCAATTGGCCAGTGGGACGATCTAGTGGTCGTTTCGCCAACACTTGTACAAAGTCTTCATTGGTGAACAAGAGAGAACCTGTCAAAGGGGAAACCTTTTTACGATCCAGAGGTACAGGCTGTAGTCACTACGGATGCATCCCTGTCAGGGTGGGGAGCACACCACCTTCACCACACAGCTCAGGGTCTCTGGTCTCACACAATGGCCAAGAATCCTATCAATCTGCTAGAGCTTCTGGCAGTCTTCAGAGCGCTTCAAGCGTCCGAGCCCCAGCTGTTGAACCTGTCAGTGCAGATCCTGACAGCACAACAGCAATGTTTTACCTAAACAAACAGGGAGGGACTCGTTCGCCAAATCTGTCCAAGCTTGCCCAGAAAATCTGGAGATGGGCACTCAAACGGAACATCTCAACATGTTCCAGGGGATCTCAATTCGCTAGCGGACGCTTTAAGCAGAGATCCCCTCCCAAGAGAACACAAATGGTGTCTACTCAGAGAAGTCGTAGAAGACCTCTTCTCACAGTGGGGTTTCCCCACTACAGACCTATTCGCCACAAGTGAAAACAGGCAATGCCCAGGATTCGCATCCAGGTTCCCCCAGCCAGACTCCCAAGGGAAACGCCCTGTGGATGAACTGGTCAGGGATGTTTGCCTATGCTTTTACATCAACCCCTCTCATGAGGAAGGTTGTCAACAAGATGCACAGGGAATCTAGGACGCTCATCCTAGTTGCTCCCATGTGGGCGAGGCAACCGTGGTTCCCACACCTTCGCAGTGTGCAAACCCATCAGACTCCCATGCTGGTACGACCTACTGTCCCAGCACCAAGGTCAAACAGTGCATCCTCAACCCAGCTCAATGAACCTGGCAGCATGGCTCCTGAAGTCAGAGTTTGGACATCTCAACTTTCCACAGAGCTGTATGGACATCCTAAAGGAATCTAGGAAACCTAACACGAGGCACTGTTACTTTGTTAAATGGAAAAGATTTGTTATCTGGTGCCAGAATAAGCAAATCAACCCAGTTGATTGCACTCCTTCCAATATTGTCACTTACATGCTCCACCTGCTGGATGCAGGCCTGGTATTTAACTCACTAAAGGTACATCTGGCAGCGCTTTCAGCCTACACCACTTCCCGCAACAAGGTTTCGTGGTGGAAAGTACCAGTGGTTAAAGCCTTCATGGAAGGGGTAAAGACTCCACCCTCCAATTTCAAACCCACCACCTGGTTGGGACATTAATGTGGTGTTTGCTAAGCTCATAGGCCCACCAATTGAACCCATGCATAAAGCCAGTCTCAAACACCTGATCTATAAAACTGCCTTCTTAGTAGTCATTACATCCATAAGAAGGGTCAGTGAAATTCAGGCTCTGTCAGTGCAGGCTCCTTTCTTTACTGTTCATAAGGATAAACTGGTTCTATGAACACACCCTAGGTTCTCACCTAAGTTTACTTCTAAATTCCACGTTAACCAGTCCATCGAGCTTCCGGCCTTCCAAGAACCCAAAAGCTCTGCTGAGGTGAAACTACTCACTCTAGATGTGCAAAGAGCGGTCCTCTACTATGTAGCCAAGACCAGACTGCTAAGGAAAACAGACCAACTGTTTGTTTCCTTACCTACAGGCAGAGAAGGAGATTGCGTCTCTAAAGGTGCCATCTCCAAATTGATAGTCAATTGTATCCATCTATGTTACTCCCTTTCTGAAAAGACTTCTGCCTTTTACGCCAAGAGCCCACGTTACAGGAGGCATTGGGGCCACTCTGGCTTTCATTGTAAATGTACCCTTTGACACCATTTGCAAAGCAGCTTCTTGGAGCTCTATTCACACTTTTACTCAGCATTACTGCATTGACACTCATTCCAAGACAGATATTCAAGTGGGACAAGCGGTTTTAAGACATCTGTTTGCTCAGGACCCTTCTTACATCCCACCTCCTAACACTGCTCGCTAATCTATGCGCAGCATGTGATCTAAGCAGATTCCACAAGCCTCTGAAGGGATACATTACTCACCGTAATCGTATTTCTGATGCTTGTGACCAAGCTGCGAGCAGTAGCGAAACGTGTCATTGTCGTGAGACTTTCCTTTTGACTGGGCGAGGGCTGGAAGTGTCCACACGGAAAACCTTTTTTTTTTTTTAAAACTATTTTGTAATAAAGAAGACATTTTAAATTTGGCTGTGGCAAGATTTGTGAAGCACGACTGTGCGTGATTGTACTCCAGGAGTGCAGCTCAGGACCGTGCCGGAAAGTCTGTGCGGAATATTGTGGAGATATATATTTTATTTTTTTTTCACTCCAAAAACTATTCTCAAATGATGCTCATGTGGGTATGAGAAAACTCAACATGTAAAACGTAAGATGCTGTATAAATGTGCGAAGTGACTAGATGTAGGACACAAAACCACAATACAGTCTGGAACACAATCGCTCAATCCCAGAATGTGCTAAAATGTTACTTTTATTTTATAAAAACATTTTAAAATGTGTACAAGTCAGCATGGCCTTACAAACATGATGCTGGGCTCCAAAGCCTCTCTTATTACTGCCACGCGTTCCGTCCCTACTATGAGACTTCTTTATGCTAGTCTTACAGCCTAAAGCTATCGGGTCGTTTATATATGCATACAGGAAGTGGAGAGGAATATTCTGAAGCCCCCAGCCTCTGAGGCCTTATTAGGAAAATCTCCCCCTTCTGGGCAATCTTTTCCACCTCCAGTCCCTTCTGCATTTTCCCTATGGACTAGGGAGAGATTTGAAAATTATATGGACATCATGGCCCAATTTATTGACTTTTCAGACAAATATATTGCTCCCAAAAGACATAGGGAAGAGGACTCCTGCCCCATTCCACATAAATTGCAGCAATTTCCCATCCCTGCACAAGGCCACCAAGAGGATATCTTGGATGTCTCCGAGCAGGAGGATACCTATGAGGACATTAATCCATTTGCTCAGGACCTATTTGGCAAAGACCCAGACTGGGATCAGGGCCTTTTGCTATCACCAACACACACCCCTGACCTGGACATAATTTGTCTAGATCCCCCTTGTTCGCCTCCACAAAGGGAGTAGTCAGTCACCTGTGGATGACCAAATGTTGTCCATTGCCATTTTAAAGAGAGCAGCCGATCATTTTGCGATCGCAACACGAAGGCAGCCCCTGACTCTCCTCAAGGAGAAGCCTCCAACTAGTTAAGCCATCTCCTTACTCCAGTCTAAAAAGACCCACCTAGCAGCTCCTGTGTTGTCAACATCCCTCACATGGGAAATTATTCCACCAATCTCCTGCCGAATCACTATACATACGAGGTCATGCCACACCGAAATCCCTGGTGGTTACAACCACTAGGAGGAGGGCGGGGGTTTCACTGTCCATGGCGGAAGCTCCTCCGGATAAGGATTGTAAAACATTTTGCTCTCCGAAAATAAATTGCTGCCTCTGTGGCCTAATCAACTAGCATCGCGAACAATAAAACTCTCCTGGCAAGCTACAGCGATGTCCAATGGGGCCTAGTCCAGGATGGCCATCAAGAGGTCCCAGAGTACAGCCGATCATGCCTGCTGGTGGTCGTGGCTGAGGGCAGACCGGTTACTCACAACATATTAAAGTCTCTGGACTCTGCTGACACTGCTTGACGCGCTCTAGCATAAGGGACTTTACTTAAGAGATATGCATGGTTGAAGAACTCTGGCTTTAAACCAGAAACTCATCAATAAACCAGTTGGTACTACAACCTTTTTTGGAAAGATGTCGATGACGCCCGGGAGACTGCCAAGAAGGAGCACAAAATGCTCAAATCACTTGACCAGATGACGGCCAAGCCCTTCCATCAACGTGGAGGCTCGAACTCCTGCGTCCCTTTCGTGGACCATCTTTTTCCCAGTCTCCCCATGGACAATGTCTCTGGAAGTAACCCCTGGTACTCTGGCCAAGGCTCTTCCGGTAACAGCCAGTATCAACAGAGGTTCTCATAGAGGCAGGAACTCTACTCCAAGAGGCTCCCCAGCCTTCCCCTCAAAGTGACTCGCCCATTCGGGTCTCCTCCCAGGTCGCTTGTCATTCATTCACGCCTAGGAAGGGATCACATTAGACCAATGGGTGTTAAAGACAGTTAACCACAGCTGCTTCGAGTTCACTGACAACCTCGAGACCACCCACCGAAAAAAGCGGGCTCCTGTCACCAGAACCCCTCCGCATCCGGCTGGAAGAGGTTCAAGTCCTTCTGGAAAAGGGTGCCATAGAAGTAGTCTCCATTCACCAGGTAAACCAGGGTATTATTTTTTTTTACATTTCATATAGTTTATTACAAACTTTTTAAAAAAAGAAAATGGAAAGAGATATCAATCTCCTCTCTATCCCCCCATATCACATTGCAAATATCAGTCCATTATTTAATTTAGCTTATGCTTTTAATTTATGTGCACTGATCAAGTTCGCTCCTTTCTCGCTTTCAGCTTCATTTAAGTCTGTTAACATAGTTCATTTTGCACAAAATGTTTGCTAAGGCATAAGCATCTTTATCTTTTGCATTGGTTAGCTTAGACCCTAGTTCTTCTCCACTTAGTGAGGAATTTTGTGTTATTATATATGGCCTAAATGCAGCGTTCTCAAGGATCTTAAGCCAGGGCAGTACAAGGTTAGATAATTCAAAGTCTACAGATGTTTCCCACAAAGCCGACATGTCCGGTTCCTGACACCTTTTCTAAATCTGAGCTTTAGGCTTATTTTTGTGTCGAATAAGTTGAGCCAGAACTTCAACATGGTCTTCTGGTGGTTTGACTTTGGGGCTTTGACTAGATATTGAGGTACGTTTTTCCAACTTTTCCCCTCTTTGGCTGCATCTTCCAATAGTTTCTGGTGACTCCTATTGTCTACCGTTGTACACCAATCTTGATCTCATAGTTTTTTTTTTATACCAAATTTGGATTGGTTTTCAGCATTTTACGGTCTGCATGTAGCTCTTGTAGGTACTTTTCGCAGGCAACAGCCCATCTGCTGTGTATTGATTTGTGGCTCCCGCTTGCAAGGTCATCTAGAATATCAAACTAAGGAGTACAATTGTCAATGATGGTCTTTCTGTCTGTCGACAGCATGTTCCAAAGAACTCTTGCATCGATTGAAATCAAACCTAATTCGTATCGTAAGCAAGTTGTTGGTAAACTTCTGCATATTCAGTATACGTCTCCAATACTGGTTTTCTAGTTGTGACCACAGCATTGAATGGACTCCTAAGGCGCATTCTGCTCCATAAATTAGTGTCGGTGCTGTTTTCTGGTTGTAATGAGCAATTGCCGGCTTCAACGAGAATGTACTGCATTTTTTATTTAAGACTGCCCCTTGAAATGCCAGTTTGTATTTTTGCTTAGCATTGCCGACCCACGGAGCATCATTTATGTTACCATTTATCCACATACCTAGGTACTTAGCCTTGTTTACACATTTCAAGGGTTTGTTGTTCAGCTTCTAAGTTGGATTAAAGATTTTATTGGAACTTTTTGCTCTATTTAGATCTTGGAGTATCAAAACTTCAGACTTTGCTGGATTCATTCTTAAGTTGTTTTTTGATACATAGTTCTCTAAAGCTGCTAGTTTTCGTTTCAGTCCAATAGGTGTCAAGTCTAGTAGCACAACATCGTCCGCGTATAGTAGCCAGTTTATTAAGGTGCCATTAATTCTTGGTGGTCTCACCAATGTCGGATAGAAATAAGGCAAAACAAGGTAGCCGCTAAAGGGCATCCCTGCTTGACCCCACGATTAGTGGTTATTGGCTTGCTTAGTGTTCCGGTGTTATCTGATCTTGATTTCCGTCTCTGTATGTAGAGCTTTAATGGGTTGTAATAGCTTTTCCGGGCACTTCCATTTGGCCAGCTTTGCCCATAGTAATTCTCGATCTACGGAATCAAAATGTGTTGGACAAGTTGACAAACGCTGTATAGAGATTCCTGTTTTGTCGTATTGCTTCCATCTTCAAGAGGTTTATGATGGTCAAATTTAAGCTACATCCTACTCCTTTTACGAAGCCTGCCTGACGGGGATCAAATCTTTTGGTTTTGTGGATCCACTTTAGCAGGTTTACTTGCAGTTGTGTGGCAAATACCTTGCCCACCTCGTCGAGGAGCGCAATCAAGCCTTTCCGAATGCCTTTCTTAAAGATGGGTACCACAATTGCGCTCTTCCAAGACGTTGGGATCTCTCGATTTCGTAAGATTGATTCAAATAACGTATAGCAAAAGTTTGCCCACATTTCTGGTGGTTGTTTCAGCAGATAGTAAGCCCGTCAGGCCCAGGGGCTCTGGAGGCGCTGAGTTATGAGTGCACCTTGAGGAGTTATCTCATTCATATATCTCCAAAAGGCACTAGTGTTTCTCTTGGTAAGTGTTTCCATCATTAATTCAGCATCGCATTGCATCATTATGGATCGATGGGTAATTAGCCAGTTTTTGTAACTTTGCTTTTTTATCACTTTCATCCAAGCAGAGTTTTTTGCATTTTCTGATCGCTTTTAGTTCTTTTTTGCCATTTCATTATCCCAAGCATGTAGTTTTTTTGAAACTTGGCTTGTTCATCTTCACATATCTCATATCTCATGATATGTTTCTAGTAATACAGTTTATCCATTCGTCTTGTTTGCTCTCAAGGGATTGAGGAAGAGATCATGTTGGGGCCTTCAAGCCGTAATCGATTGCGTCCTGGTTCAACTTCTAGATGCTTGGTCTTTTTTTTTTTGTACATCTCTGTCCATGTTAAGCATATGGTGGTCACTATGCATCATCTGTTGTAGCATTGCAATCTGGCATCTGACTTTTTCAGATGCAAACATAGTCAATGATTGACTTTGTTTTTTTTCTTTGCCAAGTCGGTTGTGCCTGGACATCTCCAGAAGTATTTCCATTTAGCATCGTTGGGTTCCATACTTTCATTTCATTGAGCCATGCATCAGCAGCTCGATAGTTGATTTTCGATCGCTTTCCTTGTTATAGATGTTTTTAATATAGATTGTCAATATAAAAAGATCTCCACAGATAAATTCACATCTTCGTGGATATCGGAAATTATTTGTGAAACCTGATGGATGAATTTTTCAAGTCCTACTGCGTCATGTTGCCAATAGATGTTCATCAGCATGAGGATTTTGCCTATTTTTTTTAGTTCGCCTGGAAGTTGAATAGTGACTACTTGCATATATGGGGATACATTATCTTCATGAATAATACATGCACCATTTGATGCTTTTACAAGTGTTAAGAGTCCTGCCATTGGTAGACCTTTCGCACCCTTTGTGGCCAGGTCAAAGGCTGTCTCAAATCCTGCTGCAATTGGAGTTTTCAGAAGCCACATCTCTTGGAGACATAGGATATCTATGCTATACAGATCTACCAGAGGATCTTCGAAAAGATGATGCAATACAGAATTTTTCATCTTGTTGACTGAGTTGGCTCTTAATCTCACTATTTAGTGTCTTAGCTACCCAGTTCTAATTTTGTTCATTAATGTCAGAGGTACAGTTCAGATGTGATTGATCGTATTTTATGACTGTAATTCTGATCTTGTCAGTCTTTCTTCCAAGTCGTATCATTAGTTATTCTGTCTCTTCTTCGTGGCTGTAATCTTCTCCATTGTTGGCATCGCAGCACCTTGTCTTTCAGGTGTTCTATGGACAAGAGATGTATCACATCGCAGAGGCGTTGCAGTTGCCTTTCTCTCGTAGGATTCGGTGATGTCAAATCCTAGCGAGTTTATCAGAGATATGGTATTCAGTATGGAATCTCGGATGATTTTGGATACAATATGTAGAATTGCAGTCATGTATAAGTTCAGCCTCGAATTCGACTGTATGTCCTCAAATCACTGTTCTCAACTGCGGTATGTGATGCAGAAGTAGGAGGCCGTGTTTCCTGTTTAGAATCAAGCTGTCTTTCTCTTTCACTATTCGTTCCAGCCGTAACCAGTATTTAGCTGCTGGCTTTAGATGTTTCACTTGTCGGAAATCACATTTTTTGGCTGGAGGACTTGTTTTTTTGTTTTGTTCCCAGTTCTGTTTATGTAGGTCAAAAGTTACCTTACAAGGCTGTATGGGGACTTTTATTATTAGCTATTGGATTGGCTCTGTTCGTTTTTTTTTTTTAAGCATCCTTTGTTTCAACATTTATATCTAGCATTTGAGATTTTAGTACATGTGCTGCTTCAATTTGTGCTCTTCTTGCGTCCAAGGTAAGACTTTTTTAGGTATGTCATCCATGGATGAATTTTGTTTTTGTGCTACTGTTTATTTCTTGAACGTCCACAAGAGCAGAACTGCTAACTTTTATTTCAGGATGATTAACAACTATAGGATTTAGATCTTGATTTGAGTGCTGATTTTGTTGCGCGTTATCATCCAGAATTGCAGGTACAGTTTTCGCTTGCTTTATTTTGTTCATCCTCGCTTACCACAAGGACACACATTCTGCCTTTTTGTTTCGGGATGATTTGATTATCAAGATTTAAATCTTGAATTTTGTGCTGTTTTGCTAGCACCATCTCGTCTACCTATAGATGTACAGTTTTCGCTTCCTTCAGATTGTTCATCCCCGCTTGTTTCATACGTAGACATGTTCATTAGGTCGATGGAGGAGCTTTCTTTGTAAGGTATACTTTCTCTCCATCTTCATTATGTCCAGGTGTGGCACTTGATGTCACTTTCAGGTTTGTGAGCAAACTTGTTTTTTTTCCACATGTTGTCCAACGAAGCTATAGCATTGAAGGCTTTAATGTTTCTCAGGAATGATCGAACATTAGATGTTTGTAGTTTTTTTTTTTTTTTTTTTTTTGCCACAACTGCTTTATCCAGTAGTTTTGTTTGTGATATTATTTTTAAGCTTAAAGATTGAATAGGTTGATCCTCATTAGCGCTAATTTGCGCTACAAGCTGAATAGAGCTCGCAGATAAACTCGGGACTGATCTCATGGCATCAGGATTTCCCACAACTCCTTCAGCATTAGCTGAGTTTGATGGTACACTTCCTGTATTGTCTGTTTCCGAGATCGCTTGGCTGATCTTTTTTGTCAACAGGCTTCAACATTTGATTAATCATCCTTGCGCTAGCATCAGTCGTTTTTCTCTCTTGATCCACTTGAGCTGGCAGTAAGTTGATGTCAATTTCTCCAGATTTCGGTTCCTCTACATGTTTGGTCTTAGCGACTGCTTTAGATTGGCTTTCCATGATCTCTTTTCCTTGGAACTGTTGAGTTCCTCCTAGTAGGAACTCGACAGTAAACGTCTACTGGCTTATTTGGATTCACACTCAAATCTATTATATTTGTGTCAGTAAGAGGTGACTGGCTGTCTTGTTGATGATTTGTATTAGGTACTACTGCAGACTGGATCAAAACAGTGTTAACAGCCCAGTCACCTTCACATCAACTTCATTATTTTTAATTTTCAGTAGTGCTATTGCTTCTCGGGCCACTTCAGCCAGCAAATGCTGGTCTGCAGCACTGTTTTTTGTTAGTTCTAGCATCACTCTCGTTAGTTTCCATCCTGATGCTTTCAGTTGTCAGGGCATGTTTATTAATAGCCATTTCATGTTCCACCGACGACATGTTTGTGTTTAGCAATGCTATTAGGGTGGTCTGGTCTTTTAAGTTCTCATTTAATTGTTCATACAATTTTGTAAACGGTGTCATAGATATTGTGAGAGCGGCCATTATCAAAGGATTTAAATCCTTTACCAGCAAGTCAAACAGATTTCTTGCCAGGTGTTCAGTAGGGTTTTCGCTCTTTCGTTTTACACCATGTCGGAGATTGTCTCTTTGAATTCATGTTTCCATGCCTCTCAGACGGCGAGTCCATGAATGAGCTGTCAGATGAGGAAGATGGCAGAGATTCGCTCACAGGATGGTTTGTATGTAGCCTTAGTGGAACTTTAGCCGCATGTCTTTTTTGTGAGTAGGTCACATGTTTTTCCATACTTGAATCTACTCTTTTCCGTAAGGTGGTATTCGGATCAACTCACTTTGTCGGAGTAATCATTTTAGCATCAGATAACTGGTTTTCACCTCTTAGGGCAGGAAGCTGAACGTACTGTTCAGGTTCCTTTTCATCTCTCATTTACAATTTTTGGGACACAAGTAATTATTGTAGAGCATGGATCCTAGACTACACAGTCTACTCAAGGCTGCTGTTACTACCCATTTGCAATTCACATTTGTTTGTTTCTCCAGCATGGGGTCTGGCATGGATTCACATGCTCATGAATATTCCCCGTTGTCAGGGTGGGAATCCTCGGTAAAGAAAAAATCAGTATCAGTTTCGTTTCTGATCTGTCTTTCGTAGTAGTAACCAATCTCTGCGTCATACTGACCACAGCCAATGACTGCCATCTCCCTAAGCCCCGCCTCTGGCAGCCATCTTCAGATTTTTACCGCACGTTCAAGTGTTGGGAGTCCTCGTGCTTAGCTCTCGAGCTTTTACTGCGTGTTTCGCGCTTTTTCAGGTGAATTTTCACATTTTTTCGGTTAATCGAGCCTCAAGCTCCACCGTTTCTACTCCTGTTAACGGGTACCCGTTGCAGGATTTTCCTACGCCCCTCAAGGGTGAAGATTTCGTCGAATCAACCTCTTGGAGGATTCCAGAAGATTCGCGGCCTACTTCGAGATGGCCCAGGACGCGAGTTCGTCACCCGGACCCAAGCTGTTTCGTAGCTGCCCTGGATGCGGGCTGCAGAATGTGTTTAAGGAGGACGAACATTCGCGATGCCTCTACTGTCTTCATGGGGACAAGACTCATGTAGAGAAGGACTGCCAGTTCTGCAAGAACTTGTTGGAGCGGACCATGAGGGACCGTCAATCTCGCCAGCTGGTTGGAGAAGGGCTCAACGGGTGAGAAGAAGAAAGGGTCCGAGCGGGCTTCTAAGTCCTGTGCGTGCCCCCCAGCGACGGGGGCCCAACACCAGCCCAAGCGCTGCGAGTCCGCTGGCTCCGGGAGCGCCGAAAGGTCGGGCTCTTCGGTCGCCAGGCAGGGCGCACATTCCCCGGCACTGTCCACCACGAGCCAGCGCTCCGGTTCGGGGAAGAGGAAGTCCGAGACCCCGGGTAAGCTTCGGGAGAAACCCCGTCCGATCTCGGGAGAGGGGGGGGGAGGCGTCGCCCCTCCCCCTAAGGAGAAGGCCCAGGACGCACCTTAGGTGGTGAGGGCCCCTACCCAGCAGGCAAAGGCCTCTATCGAGGCGATCGCGGCGACTCTGGCCAAGCCGGCAGAGACCCCGCCAGCGGACACTGCCTCCGGGGCTAGAGTTTCCCTGCCACCAAGGAGGGAATCCTCTTTTCAGCCCATCGTCATGGCCACCATGATGGAACAAGGGGGGGGGGGGGCACAGTAGCCTCTTCGAGCTCCGAGTCAGCCTCGGAGGAGGAACTGACCGAGGTCACGAGGAATCTCGAAGTACAATTCGAGAAGGTTCGGTCCCGCAAGGAAGATCCTCGGGGAGATAACCGAGGAAGACGATGGCAAGGAAGAGCAGCCTTCCCTTCCGGAACCTAGGCCTCAGGATAGCTCGGCGGCCATTTTGTCTGCGATCCAGTCCTTATGCTCTGAGATAAGGACAAGATTACCACGGCCCAGGCCGGAGGACCCGCAACCTGGCCCGTCGGGAAGTCCTCAGAACAAACGACGGGGGACCCAACCCTCTCCTCCGCTCGCCCCCGTAAGGCCTGCAGTTCCCTCCTCATCCTCCCACGAGTCAGGAGATGACGGTGCGGTGGGCTCAACAACGAGTTCTGAGGGCGGCAGTGACTACGACGGAACGGGTCTCCCGTCGCACGGGCATCTCCGCCCGACGAGATTGGCTCATTCCACGCCATGATCGCCAGGGCGTCCGAATTATTCCAGCTCTGCCGGAGAAGCAGAAAAAGGAAGGTTTCCTCTATCAGCGCCGGGAGGCCAAGAGGAAGACTGTCATCGCGGTGCCTCTAATCGATGACCTCTGGGAGGATGGCCTGTCGGTACTCAAGAACCCCTCCACGGCACCAGCCAAACGGGACCGGTACGAGAAGAAGTACCGGGTCCCCGAGACCGCTCCCCTGTGCCTCAGGTCCCAGCCAACGCCAGACTCGGACGTTGCGGCGGCGAAGAAGAAAGCGGCGGGGTCAGGAGCCTCAACATCGAATTCCCCTCTGGACGGCGAGGGAAAGAAGTTGGACGCCATGGGGCGATGGGTCATTTTCGTCGACGACGATCAAAGCGGCCAATGCCCTGGCGATCGTGGCCCGTTACGACAGGGAGCTCTGGTTTAAGCTGGCCCCCATATTGGACTTCCTACCGGATGACAAGAGGTCCGAGGCCCTGGAAATACTTCAAGAAGGCGAGTTGGCGTCAGACCACGCCATAACGGTGGCAACCGATATTGCCGATACCGGGTTCCGCCAGCTGGGCAACAGGGTTTGCCTACGACGACTGGGTTGGCTCTGGGCGACCGACTTCCGTCAGGACGTCCAGACCAGGGTGTTGGACATGCCGTTCGACGGCAGCAACTTGTTCGGGAAGGCGGTGGACGAATCCCTCCAAGCCATAAAGACGGACACGGAGACGGCCCGCGCCCTAGGAGCCCTTCAGCAACGACGGCCCTTTCAGAGCTCCGGAGGCAGACAGGGGGCCTCCAAGGGATCCAGCGGTGGCTTGTCGTCCTACCGCCAGGCGGCACGCTCCTCGTCTCAGGAGGCCTACAGGGGTCGAGGCAAGCAGGGAGCACCTCGCCGTCGGCAAGGTGGCCAGGGCGGCAAGGCCACCACCTCCAAGCAGGACTGAACCGGCCGTGGCCTCGGGGCCCCCACCGAAGCACCCCGGTGGGAGGCCGCTTGAAGAAGTTCGTCGGCGTGTGGAAGTCCATCTCCGCCGATCGTTGGGTGCTGGATACCCTGGCAAGAGGACACTCTATCGAATTCCTGAAGAAGTGCCCTCACATTCCACCTGTGGCCAGGAAGGAAAATCGCGTCCCGCAACTGCTGTTGGAAGTACGGGCGATGCTCAGGAAAGGTGCCATCGAGCCCGTCCCGAGGAGGCTCCGGGTCTCCGGTGTACTCAAGGTAATTCCTCGTCAGGAAGAAGACGGGCGGCTGGCGCCCCATCCTGGACCTTCGTCGTCTGAACAAATACATCAGGTCACACAAGTTTAGGATGGTCACCCTCCAGCACGTGCTGGGACAGCTGGAGGAAGGCGACTTCCTATCGTCGCTGGACCTGGAGGATGCATACTTCCACGTTCCCATCCTCAGTCACCGAAAGTTCCTCAGGTTCGTCGTCCAGGGACGCCACTACCAATTCAGAGCACTGCCGTTCGGATTGAAGTCGGCCCCCAGGGTCTTTACCAAGTGCCTGGCACCGGTGGCGGCGCGGCTGCGCCTGCAGGGGATTCACGTCTACCCCTACCTGGACGACTGGCTCATCCGCTCAAGGACCTGCGAGGACCATCCAGCTACTCACAGACCTGGGATTCGCCATAAATTACCCAAAGTCCCACCTGGTGCCGTCGCAGGTGGCCCTGTTTCTGGGAGCGAATCTCGATACAGTGAGGCGCCTGGCGGCACCGTCGGAAGAACGGACGAAGACCATTCTGGGCAAAGTGCAGCGCCTGCTAGCCACGGACGTGGCCAGGGTGAGGTCCATCAAGTGCCTCCTGGGGATGATGTCCTCTTGCATCTACCTGGTGCGCCTTTGCAGACTACAGATGCGCCCTCTTCAAGAATTTCTCGACGCCCGTTGGATGCAAGCGACGGGCACCTTCGAAGACAGGGTCCCCCTCAACGAGGTGTTCCGGCGGGCGATTCAGTGGTGGGGCGTTCGAGCGCACCTCACGGCAGGCAAGGACTTTCAGACGCCGGCGTACCAGGAGACGATGACGACGGACGCTTCCCTGGAAGGTTGGGGCGCCCACACCGGAGATCTCCACGCAAGAGGCCTCTGGCTCCCGGAGAAGCTCCTGCACATCAACATCCTGGAACTCCGAGCCGTGTTCTGGGCTCTCAAATCGTTCCTCCCGTCGCTCAAGGGCAAGGTGGTGCGGATCTTCACGGACAACACCACGACAATGTTTTACATACGGAAGCAGGGAGGTACCAGATCCCCAGCCCTATCCAAGGAGGCACAGGATCTGTGGCACTGGGCGGTCGCCCAGGGGATGTTCCTGGTTCCCTTCCACCTGGCAGGAGAAAGAAACACCATCGCCGACTCGCTCAGCAGGGAGCTGCGCGCGTGCCACGAGTGGGAGCTGCGCCAGGATCAGGTGGATCAACTCTTCCGACGATGGGGCAAACCCCAAATCGACCTGTTCGCAACAGCGACGAACTCTTAAGTGGCAGAGGTTTGCCAGCATGTTCCCCCAGCCGAGGAGCATGGGCGATGCGTTCTCGTTCCCCTGGGACGGCCTATACCTGTATGCGTTCCCTCCGTTGCCGTTGCTGCTTCGACTCATCAACCAGCTCAAGAGGTCCCGGTGCAGGATGATCCTCGTCACACCGGCGTGACCGAGGCAGATCTGGTTCCCGGACCTTCTGGACTTGTCAACGTCCCCATCTATCAAGCTGTCGGCGGACGCGGATCTCCTCTCCAGAGAAGGAGGCGCCATCTTCACCACGACCCGGCGTCGCTGAACCTGCAGGCTTGGCTCCTGCAGCGCTAGAGTTTGGAGGGTACGATATACCGGCCGACTGCAGAGAGGTTCTTGCAAAGGCCAGGGCGCCCTCGACTCTCAAATGCTATGGTCACAAGTGGAAGAGGTTCTCTATCTGGTGCCGAGCACAGAAGATCAACCCCTACGGATTACGGCCCCTCAGGTGCTGCCGTACCTGCTATCGCTGGCAAAGGTTGGGCTAGCCCATGCCTCCATTAAGATTCATCTGGCGGCGATCTCCAGATATACCAGAACCACAGGACGGACGTCCCTGTGGTCCCATCGACTGGTGAAAGAGTTTATGAAAGGACTGTTCCGGTCGTTCCCGCCGGTGAAGGCCCCGGCGTGGGAACTTAACGTGGTGCGGACTAGGCTCATGGGGCCCCCATTCGAGCCGATGCACTCCCCTCCGATGAAGTTTGTGTCGTGGAAGACTGCATTCCTGGTGGCCATTACCTCCGCACGACGAGTGGGAGAGATCCAGGCCCTATCCTGCAAAGCACCGTACTTGACTTTACATGCCTCGAGGGTGGTGCTTACGACGCACCCCTCCTTTTTGCCCAAGGTGCCGTCGGACTTCCATCTTAACGAGCACCTGTTTTCTTCCCGTCTCCTTCGTCGCCGGGCGAGAGGACTTTGCACTCGCTGGATGTGGCTAGAGCGCTGAAGTACTACGTGGACCGCACGAAGAGTTTTCGGAGGACATCGCAGCTGTTTGTGAACTTTGGACCTGTGAATCAAGGGAAGGCTCTCTCGAAGTCTTCTATTTCCAGATGGCTCTCCGGCTGCATCATGCACTGCCACCGGTTGGCTAACCGGCCGCTGCCAGGCCGTCCGAGAGCCCATTCGACCAGAGCGATCGCTGCTACTACGGCGTTCCTATATGGTGTGCCCCTGCTGGAAATCTGCAGGGCTGCTACGTGGAGGTCGACGCACACCTTCACGAGATTCTACTGCGTCGATCGGGATTCTAGGGAGGAGTCCAGGGTCGGCCAAGCAGTGCTGTGCAACCTGTTCGCTTAAGGTGAGCCTGGTAGGAGGTAAGAGACGCTTAATGTTGAGTTGTTGTATTGCTTAATGTTGAGCCTGTTGCCACCTCCCGTGGTTGTGCATGTGTACTGCTATGTATTCTTATATTCATGAGCATGTGAATCCATGCCAGACCCCATGCTGGAGAAGGAACAAGTTACTTACCTGTAACTGTTGTTCTCCAGCATGGGTCTGGCATGGATTCACATGCGAACCCTCCCGCCTACCCCTCTGCGGCTCTTCACTTGGTCATACTGCCACTTCACGTGCTACCAAATCTGAAGATGGCTGCCAGAGGCGGGGCTTAGGGAGATGGCAGTCATTGGCTGTGGTCAGTATGACGCAGCGATCAGTGATTGGTTACTACTACGAAAGACAGATCAGAAACGAAACTGATACTGATTTTTTCTTGACCGAGGATTCCCAGCCTGACGACGGGAATATTCATGAGCATGTGAATCCATGCCAGACCCATGCTGGAGAACAGTTACAGGTAAGTAACTTGTTCCTTCTCCATCTTTTGTTACGATTTTGCTTTTGTGTATAGCTGCATCGTCACTGTTGTATTCATACGGGATGTATGGCACTGTCTTTCTCATTCTCTTTTTCTTTAAATGGGCAGTTTATCATCTGATCTGCGCGTCTTGCTAATGTTTGTAGGGACGGTGTTGACATGTGTTCAGTGTTCAATTGTGTCAGCATTTACATTAGCTTTCGCACTGCAATCATCAATCAGTATTATGTTGTCAGTTAGAAAAACATCACACACTTCGTGGGTGTTACCGGGTTCATGTAGTTCTTGTGAGAATTTTTTTTTTTTTTTTTTCTCGGTTAGAAGCAAGGGACTGCTGGCAGTGCAATCTAGAAATATATCATTTGCCACTGACATAACAGAGCTACAAAACCTTTTACGTGACGAGGTTGCATGACTTACTGTGGATGTCGCAGCATTGCCCATTACATCTTCACATCTTGCAGTTGGGAAGCGACGCTGGCGTCTCGTTAAGGGGTTGGAGGCCGTCATTTCACTGTCGAGACAGGAAGAATCCTGAAGAGCACCGCGAGAGGCACCGGGCAGGAGTGAAGCGTTTGAGGGTCTTTCAAGCTCCTCAAGAGCTGCTTCTCGGGGTAATTTCACAAGTGCGGCTGCCTTTCTTCATTGTTACGCAGTTGGACATTATTCCAGTTAAGGGCAAACACAACTTTCACCCGCACACCACAAGCAACAAACACTCCACGTCGCTCTGCGACGGAGGCAGGGATTAAGAGCTGTTGGTTACTCCACCTCCTCACAACGATGTGGATAGCACGAAAATCCTCATGAAAACATGCCGTACAGGGGACAAGTACTGCTCTCGCCAACACAAACACTCCTGCACACTCCGCTGAAGGGTATTTATTCAGTGTACTGCCTTGTACTCAAAAAGGATCTCACCATGTGCCCTGTCTTAAACCTGCGCCCATCGAACAAGTCTGAATGACCACACTGAAGGAAGTAATCCTCCTGGGGGCTTACTGGATATGAAAGATGCATACTTCCATATTTAAATGTTGCCAGTGCACAGAAAGTACCTCGGGTTCATGACGGAAGACACCCACTTATCAGGTCAAGGTTCTCCCCTTCGGCATTGCCTCAGCTCCACGGGTGTTCTCAAAGGTACTGGCGGTAGTAGCTGCGCACCTGCGCAGGCAGTATTTCCATACCTCGAAGACTGGCTCATAACGGGGGATTCGTATGGGACATTCCAAACAAATACCCAGAAGGTGATAGATCTCCTCTTCAACCTAGGTTTATCGATCAACGAGAAAGTCCAGTTAAATCCCCAGCCAAGTCAGTTTCTGGGGGGGGGGGGGTGGCCTAATATTAGGACTGAAGACTGCCTAGTCTTTGCCACCAACAAGCGGGTTCAAAACATGCTGTTCCAGATTCCTCACTATGTAGCCAGTTACAAAGTGACTGTACGCAAAGCCATGCAACTGTTAGGGATGATTGCCTTCTGAGTCTACCTAGTTCCACACGCTAGTCTGCGCTTGCGCCCCATGTCAGAGTGGCTCTCGAGCCAATGATGTCAGGCCAGTGGGACGATCTAGTGGTTGTCTCGTCAGCCCTCGTTCAGTCTCTGTAGTGGTAGTCAAGGTAAAAACCTCTGCAGAGGAAAAACTTCACCACCCTGCAGTAGAAGCCACTCGCCAAAGAGCATCTCTGATGGGGCTAGGGGGCCTCACCTTCATGAGATGGCGCACAGCGTGTGGGCCCCAGCGGTAGCATCCAATCACATACATTAGTTGGACCTGCTAGCAGTGTTCAAGGCCTTGATGGCCTTCCAAACACACCTCCAGGGGAAGATCGTTCTAGTCCTCACGGACAGAACTATGGCTATGTATTACTTTAACATACAAGGGGGCACTCGCTCTCTAGGGCTGTCCAAACTGTCCCAGAACATATGGAAGTGGGCTCTCAAACATGTTCCTCCTGTCACATGTTCCAGGGGAACTCTATCTTCTGGCAGATGTACTCAGCAGAGACTTCCCTCTACCTGTAGCGCACGAGTGGCGACTATAGGAGGACATTGTACTCGACGTCTTCAGACTGGCGGTTCCCAGGGGTCCACTTTGTTGCCACTCCGAAGAACGCACAATGCCCAGATTACGCCTCCAGGTACCCTCAGAACCGCTCCAAGGGGAACATTCTCTGGATAACATGGTCAGGGAAATTTGTCTACGCTGCCCTCCCACCCCCGATTTACCATGCTCAACAGATATGCACCATATGCCAGTCCAGATGATTCTGGTGGCCCCGCCAGCCTTGGTTTTCCCATCTCATGGCAATGTCAGTCTCTCCTCCCAGGAAGCCATACCCATACCCATACAACATGCTGTCTCAAGACCAGGGGGAACATCCATGCCCTCAAACTCTCAATTTAGCAGCTTGGCTCCTGAAGTCGGAGTTCGGGCACCTCCAACTCCCTCAAAGATGTATGGACATACTCGGAGAAGCACAAAAACCTAACCAGGCATTGCTACTCCAGCAAATGGAAGTACTTTGTCATCTGGTGTAATGGAAAGGGCATCAATCCCATTGAATGCAGACCTAAACATGTCCTGTATCTAACCCACCTGTATTCAGGTCTGGTTTTCAATTCTTTAAAGGTCCACTTAGCTGCGCTTTCGGCATACACCACGTCCCCAAGGTGTTATGGTGGAAAACCGGTAATTAATGAATTTCTGGAAGGCATAAAGAGGCTTCATCCCCCTATTTCCAACCCAGCTCCAAGGTGGGACCTGAATGTTGTTCTTACCAGACTAATGGAGCCTCACTTTGAACCAATGCACAAGACTAGCCTTAAAGCACTGGCCTACAAGACTGCCTTCCTCGTGGCGATCACCTCTATATGGAGAGTTGGTGAACTGCAGGCCCTTTCAGTTCAGGACCCATTTGTCAGGATTCACAAAGATGAGGTGGTTTTGTGAACACACACGCTTTGCGCCACATTTATCTCAAAGTTTCATGTAAACCAATCCATAGAACTACCCACCTTTTTCCAGAACCCCACTAACGTGGCGGAAAGAAGCCTCCACACACTGGATGTGAGGAGAGCGGTTCTCTACTATCTGGAAAAAACAGAGCTACTAAACCAGTTCTTCGTTTCAGTGGCAGCTGGCAGAGAATGGGACCCAATCTCTTAATCGGTTATCTCAAAGTGGATTGTAAACTGCATCTCACTGTCTCTCTTGCAAGAGAGATCTACCCTTCACACCTAGAACACACTACTCTGGCACGGGAGCTACCATAGCATTAATTGCAAATGTTCCTCTTGAATCCATTTGGAAAGCGGCAACCTGGCGTTCTGTACACTCCTTTACACAACACTACTGCCCAGGTACACACTCTAGGTCTGATTCTCAGGTGGGACAAGTGGTGCGAAGACATCACTTTGCTACTGTTCCTTCACACATCCCACCACCATCTCTGGTTACTGCTCGCTAGTCTATACACAGCATGCGATTCAAAACAGATTCACAAGCATCAGAAGACATGCATTACTCACCATAACAGATTTTCTGATGATTGTATCTTAGATTCACATGTGCCCACCCTTCCTCCCCTGATGGAGTAGAAGGCACATAGACCTCTTACACCTTCTCTATTCTGTACTCGCTCACACGGACTATAAGGCTCCCTCACGGCAGCAAAAACACAGCCAGAGGTACCTCGACGCGTGAGGGATTTTGGGTACACTGCATGTCACATTAGGGATAGTGTTAGTCACGCCCATGTGGACGTCCCCTTTCGATCTTAGAAAGAGAAATGCAATACTCCATGATTCTAGAAGTCAGACTATATGCACAGTATGTGAATCTAAGCAGATACTCATCAGAAATGCTATTAGGGTGAGTAATGCATTCTCTCTTCTCCCCCCCCCTCTCCAGTAAAGCAATTAAAAGCAGCAGGGTTACCCCTGAGGCTCTCCAACTAGGGGCTAGAAGTAAAACTGGCAAGATTGCATCCCTCCTCCCCACATCCCGTTAGGGCTCTGGCTACGGGGGGTGATCCTAAGCCTTCCCACACACAATCCAGTGGTCGAACCGATCCTGTTGAGAGCGCAAAGAAGGAAGGCAAACACCTTAAGTCTTCAAGTACCAGTGCTGCCGTGGTTCTCATCGAGGGTTAATTCTTCAGCAGAATCTAAGGAGTTGCAAAAGCGCTCTAGATCTTCTAGCACAGGCTCTACCAAGGCTCCCAGTCACAGGGCTAAAATGGAAAAGTCGTCCCCTGATACTCCTGTGGTGGCAATGGCTCATTGACACCTGTGGCGCAGTGCACCTCGGGCAGTAACAAAATGGCAGCCCAACCCACGGTCTGAGGTGGCCATTTTGACTTCTCACACCAACGTTCTCTACGGCTGGTACCGAGGGGCCTGTTATTGGGGCTGAGTAGTTTTTTTCCACGAAATGTGATTAATTGGAATCTGTTCTGCCCTCCAATGGATTGGTGTGCTTGTTTTCCGCTGCCAGTCTCGCTCCCTCCTACGTCCGCACTCTTAGTTTGTGTATCCAGCTGGCGGAGGGCCATCCTGGCAACCAGCCTCTTTGTAATATTGGGTGTATGCCCCTTCTGAGCGGCCTCTACCCACTCGTGTGCCTAGACCTTCCTCTTGAGGACGTGTTTTTTGGCAAGTTCCAGGCCCTTATGCACTCTGACTCGAAGGCATACTTTAAAGATCTATTCAAGGAAATGTATCATAAGCCTCTCGAGCTGCAACCTGGTTTGGCTACTCCTCTGCAGGTCCCGTTAGTGCCTCCCCCTCTTTTGGTGGTGCCATCTCCCCGCTACCACTACTGCCTTCACTTTTACCTGTGCTTGATAGTCCTGTTGCGCAGTCCGGGTTGCCCACGGGGTCTGAGGTTCCAGATCAGGTTTCTGTTCCCGCTGTATTGGATGAAGATCAAGTGGGCCAGGGTAGCGAAGACCCGCCCTACTCTGTCAGAGCTTTTCATGACCAGGTTATGGTTATGATGGCGTTGCTAGATACAGATATAGGTGTACTTTCAGGAGCCTTTACTCTTTCGACACAGGAGTGCACTGGTCTATACCTTCAAAAGGATGTGCTAGATGAAGCCTGCCAGGTCTGGGGAAAAACGTAACAACGGGCAGCACCTGAACAGGAAAAATTGATGATCGCTACGAGCTGCACTTGTCAAAGGACAGATCCTTGACTGCATGTAGACTCCCCTCTTCACCGGTGGTGGCGGAAGCTATGCTCTAGTCTAAGCCGTCCTCTCCATTCTCTACGGCAGTATCGCCAGTCCTTTCCAAGGAGGACAAGCTCCTTGATCCCATTTGGGGGAAAGTATTTTCCAATTCAGCTCTTCAGCTGCGGCAGGCAAATGGGTTGTTCTGATGGCTGCAAATCTCAAGCTGTGGAAGGAGCTTGCTGAGTTTCAGGAATGTATTCCTCCTGACAGGCTCAAAGATTTTAAAGACAGCTTATCTGATGCTAGTGTGCTGGCTCAGGACCTGCTGCAGGCCGCGGCCCATCATGTCAACACTTCCGCTCTGGGCCTTATGGTTGGAGTAGACAATCTCCCACCAAGCGTGGCTGCATGCTATGAAGTTCTTGAAGGAGGTTCTGGACAAAGTACTTGATCTTCCCTTGGAAGGTAAGGAACAGTTTCACTCCTCCACCGATGTCTCACTAAACCAAAGGCAAGCGCACAAACTGCTAAGTCCTTGTCGTACCTTGCCAAAACCCCAGCTAAAGCAGCTTATACTCCAAGGTCGGTGTGTCAAAGAAGGTCCTTTTCAGGTTTCATTCCAGGACCGCTGTGCATGCCGGGCAGAAGCTCCTGCTGGTGAGCCTCGCCGCAAGCAGCAAAGGCAGGGTGGCTGGTTTTTCTCAGTCTTTGGGAACGGGTAGTCTCATTGCCGATAAAACATCTAAATGTTTTCCATCTGTCTCACGAGACTCTGTTGGGAGGATGAATTTGACTCATCTGGTGGCGTGGCAGACCATCACAGAAGACTGATGGGTTTTGTCGGTTGTCCGGGTGGGCTTCCGCTTGCCCCTCACGCCTCTTCACCAGACTAGGTTGACCAAAGAGCTGAGGTACAGAAACTTAGACCTCTGAACAGTGTAACCTGCTCCCTTGCGGGAGCAAGGGGAGGGCGATTACTCCCATCTGTTTAGTGCTCAAACCCAACCAAGCTGGCCTGCACAATGTCCTTGACATCCAACTTCAATCTCTTTCTACCCCAAGAGAAATTTGGCTCAGTGTGGTAGATGCATATATGCATATCCTAATCTGGGGCCCACATCGGAAATACCTGTGGTTCTCTGTGGAAACGGAACACTTCCACTATAGAGTGCTACCGTTTGGTCTCAGCTCAGCGTGTCTTTACGAAGGTATTGGTGGTCATCGCAGCATTCCTCAGACTGCAGGTAATTCATGTATATCCATATTTGAACGATTGGCTTTTGCGCAGTCCTTGCCCACAAGCTGCAACGGCCAATCTACAGTCCCTGCTCCAGCTACTTTCCATCTGGAGCTGTCTGAACTTGCGGAAATCTTCCATGACGGTTGATCAAGACCTGAATTTACTAGATTTCTGTCGGGATAATGACGGGGCCAGAGTGTTCCTGACAGAGGACAGAATGGCGGACCTATCGACCACGTGCCAGCTTTTCCTCCATATGTCGGCCTGGTGGTTCCAGAGACTCCTGGGCCTTATGGCTTTTTGCGTGTTAGCCCTACCTCTTGCAAGAATGAAAATGAGGCGCACAGCTTATTTCGGAGCTGCTGGTCTCGGGCTGTGGACCCAGACTAAAAAATTATTCCAGTTCACCCTCCAAGATGGTGGATCTTCAATGGTGGTCATCCGCCAGCAACCTTTCGGGAACCTCCTTCCATGAGCCCTGCCCACAAGTTACGGTTACGACAGACTCGTCCCTTCTAGGGTGGGGAGCGACACTACGTCACCTCGAGGTGTTGGAACTGTGGACACCCCAGGACAGACAGTCCCATATCAATTACCTAGAGCTTATGGCAGTTTTTCTAGCGCTTTTCAGCCCTCATCAACAGTGTGGTTTGAATTTGCACAGACTATCCATAGCGATGTTCTACATCCACTAGCAGGGTGGTGGGGGATGCGGGGGAGAACACCAGGTCCTCCCCTCTGGTGGATCTAGCTATCCAGATTTGGATTTGGGCGATCCAGCCCAATGTCTGGCTTCAGGCAGTGCACATTCCAGGTCACATGAACTTTGCGGCAGACTTGAGCTGCCAATCTGCGGCGAGTTAGAGTGCGAGATGAACAGCGATGTTCTCACCAAGATCTTCCAGCAATGGCGTTTTCCAGCAGTGGACCTTTTTGCAACCTCAACGAATAGGAAACTTCCTCTTTATGCTTACATGTTTTCGGAGTGTCTTCCTTGGGGACGCACTCAAGATCCCTTGGTACAACATGAAAGCTTACACCTCAACACACCCCACCCCGCGCCCACCTTTGCTGTTGATTCAGTGGTCGCTCTGGAAACTCAAGGGCGCTTCCAAATAAACTCTCCTTCATAGCTCCTTGGTGGCCAGCCAGGTTCTGATTTTCTTAGCTGCAGCAACTGTCAGTGTTCAACCCGATCGGGAATCTGCGGCAACATGATCTTCTCCCCCACAGCAATCAGTTGTGTCATCCCTCCCCACAATCCTTCAGCTTGGCGGCCTGGTACCAGAGTTCCAGTCCTTAGCGCAGTTGAACCTTTCAGAGCATAACATGTGCATAATTCAGACATGTAAACCTACAAGGGCTCAGTACAAGAGCAGCTCTTTGTTTTTCTCATTGGAGTCTAGCTAAACGGCTTGATCCTCGACAAGCTTCTATTGACTGTCTTGTCTTTTATATCAGACCTTGCAGCCTCTGGCATCCACGCCTTATGCATAACATACCTATCTACCATTGAGGCTTACCTGTCTACAGACAGTTGCTCCTTTTCACTGGCAAACCCAGTGATCCAAACAAAGTATCTAAATTTAAAGACACTCCTGTCCCCTGCACACCATTAAAGCTGAAAAAATCAGTCAATACAATGCTTACATTTTCAAAAGATATGTAATTGAATATTAGATACATGAACAAAAGTTGAAAACATCAATGGTTGTTAATTAAACCTTAAAATGTACATAAATATAAATTCACATATGGCCATCGTAAAAAACAAAATGAAACAAAGAGCAACCACAGTGTTATGATGTTGCGATGTGATTTCCAACTCTACGCGTTTCGGGGAAACTCCCCTTGCTCAGGAGTAAAAGAAATCTGTAATTACACATACATACAATTAATCACCTTTACATATGTTGAACACAAAATTACTGTGAACAAATCATTATCAATCACTCTAAACCAGCTACAAAGCAACCTAGCTCATACTATATAGGGTCATTATCATTTTCTTCATAGTCAGTAAACCAAAATCCAAAGCATGAAATTAGAAGCAAAATAATGGAAAGAATTACCTCTGTCTTTTTGTGTGGTCTTGCACCATACATAAATATTAATCGGGTCAATACGCTTCAACTGCTGAATCGGATCAAAAGGAAACCATAGAGTTCCGGATTTAAAGGGAAGGTCATAATAGTAAAAATAGTGAAAAAAGCTCAATTCTTACCCAGAAGCGCATTGACCCGATTAATATTCATGTATGGTGCAAGACCATACTGATTATGAAGAAAATGATAATGACCCTATATAGTATGAGCTAGGTTGCTTTGTAGCTGGTTTAGAGTGATGATTGATAATGATTTGTTCACAGTAATTTTGTGTTTAACATATGTAAAGGTGATTATTAATTGTATGTATATGTGTAATTGCAGATTTCTTTTACTCCTGAAGAAGGGGAGTTTCCCCGAAACGCGTAGAGTTGGAAATCACATCGCAACATAAGAACACTGTGGTTGCTCTTAGTTTCATTTTGTTTTTTACGATGGCCATATGTGAAAATCATTTATATTTATGTAAATTTTAAGGTTTAATTAACAAACATTGATGGTTTCAACTTTTGTTCATGTATCTAATATTCAATTACATCTTCTGAAAATGTAAGCATTGTATTGACTTTTTTCAGCTGTAATGGTGTGCATGGGACGGGAGTGTCTTTAAATTTAGACACTTTGTTTAGTTCACGTTTTATTCAGGCTCCAGTGTCAGGGCTTGTATTCCTCCCCGGCACCCTGAATCATTTGAAATTGTCTATGTAACTTTTTCACCTATTGACAGAAAATTAGGTGTGCACCTACCATTTTCGCTTATGTACTAAACCCAGTGATCCCGCAGGTCTTCATCTTTCCTCCAATTAGGGCTCCCCATCCAAAAGGGTATCTGAATGTGGTCCTCACTTCTTTGTCATACGCCATTTGAACCTATGGCCACTACCAAACTGAAGTACCTTTCTTGGAAAGTGGCCTTCTTGATTGCGGTAAAATCTGCAAGATCCCTCTGTCCAACATCCGTTCCTAACATTCCACAAGGATGAGG
The DNA here is from genome assembly GCF_040938575.1 of Ambystoma mexicanum. NCBI lineage: Eukaryota > Metazoa > Chordata > Amphibia > Caudata > Ambystomatidae > Ambystoma > Ambystoma mexicanum. Next base: position 624,669,832 of record NC_090936.1, read on the forward strand.
TTGTGCTTCGCACTCATCCTTTGCTTCCCAAAATTGTCTCGGAGCTCTACTTAAACCAGTCAGTATCCTTAGTGGTTTTCTTTCCCAACCCGGTCTCCAATGGCGAGAGGGATTTACACAATCTAGACGTCAGACCAGCTCTGAAGTTTTACCACGACCGAATAGGCGAACTTAGTTCTTCACAACTCTTGGTTACGTTTGGTGACCCAAAAGGGAAACCTTCGAAGGCGGTCATCTTATGTTGGATAGCTTCATGCATCTCCTAGGCCTACAAATTTCAAAGCCTTCAGCACCTAAAGGGCATTCATGTACATTTGGTCTCTGGAAAAGAAGCTGCTGTTGCCTTCCAGAAGTATGTCCCTTGGGAGTCCATAGCCAAGGCTTCTACGTGGGCTTCCCCTTCGGCTTTTTGCAGACATTGTCTTGACCTGAGCTCCCGGGCTGATGCCCAGTTCAGGCCAGGCCGTCATTTCCATCCTCCCATTTTCCTTTGGTCAGTGCTTGGCAATCTCCCAAAAGTATGGCGGAAAGGGGACAGGATGTAGGAGTACTCACCCTAGTGACTACCTTACTCCTAGTCCGTCGTCCCCTCTAATTTATTTATTGCATTTGGTTATACGCCCAAACACCTTGGTATCGCGGCGATATTTACATGCTTACAAAATATAAGATACAAGAATACATACATAAAAAAGGTTACAGTATAGATTAATAGTTGCTTGGCTACACGATGGCTTGAAGATTTCTTGGTTGCATAAGTAGGTAATGATGGGCAGAGTGAGTAACACGCTGGTTAGTGTTTGCGCGTTAGATGACAGATATTAGCATACAGGCATTTATATAATTACATTTGGTGATATGAAGTGGTTAAAACAACCGGTCAGAGGATCTGGGCTGAGGGTCAGGAGGGTAAGGCAGTGAATGGTGTGGAGTATCTGTTGTGTGGTTAGTATTTATTAAAGAACCAGGTCTTTAGCAGTTTCTTAAACTGTGGGAAGGAGGGCTCGTTGCTGATGATGGGAGGGAGCGAGTTACATATTCTAGGGGCTGCTGCAGGGAAACTGGTGTTGCCTGTTCTAGTGTTGTTGTTGAATCTGGGGAGGAGCAGGTGTGTTGGCATTGATCTGAGTGTTCTGGTGGTTGTTTTGCGTGTGAGGCAGTGGTTGAGGTAAGTGGGTGCTTTTGAGGTGATACATTTGTGTTTTATGTAGTATTCTTGCTTGTATGGGTAGCCAGTGGCCCACTCTACTATACCGTGATGTGATTCCTCTTCTTGATACCTAGTGCTGCTCTCAGGGCTTTGTTCTGTATGAGTTGCATTTTGTGAAGGTTTTTCTTTGAGGTCTCTAGTAAGAGTATGTTCTAATAATCAATCTTGGCCAGGATGAGGGCCCTTGCGGGTGTGATGCAATTTTGGATTGTGAGGAAAGGTCGACTTAATGCGATGAGTTTGGCTGTATATGAGTTGGATGATGCTAGTGCATTAGTGCATTAACGTGTTTGCCCATGGTGAGGCTGGAGTCGAGATAAACCCCTAGGGTTTTGACTTGGTGTGAGATGGTGATAGGGGTACTATCTGTAACTATGGCTGTATAGTCTGGGGGTAAGGCGGGCAGGGGCGCCTACTATGAGATTGTTTTTTCGACATTTAGGCATAGGCTGTTAGTCACCATCCAGTTCTGCATCAGAATTTCTGATGTTTGTTAATCTGCTTAGAATCACATGCTGTGCATAGGTCCGACATCCAGTGGTCACTGCGGAGTATTGCATTTTGTTTTTCGTAGTCGAAAAGGGGACATCGACAAGGCGTGTCTGTAACACTATCCCTATAGTGACGTGCGTTGTACCCACAATCCCTCACGCGTCGAGGTCCCTCAGATTGTTTTTTTCCGCCCAGTTACTGGTCGCCTTTATGCGGAGCTCCTCGAGAGACATTGCCAAATCATTCCTTCGACCTTTGGTCGTTTATTATGAATATTAAGAACATAGATCCCTCCCTCGACGCAGAGCTGTTTCTCCGCCGAGCAAGATCTTCGACGGAAGGACGAGCGGAGGAGATCCTTCGGCGCTGCCGAACACGTGGCCTGGCCTCGCCGGCCTTACACAGTAGGGAGAGTGGGGTTGTGTGGTCTTTCTTTTCTCTTTGAGAATTCCTTTCTCTTCCCCTCCCTCTCTTCCGAGGTCGTAATCGAACTTCTGGCCCTCAGCTATGGAGAGGACGCCCTTTAGGTTTTGCCCGCTTTGCGCTCGTCTTTCCAGGTATATTTACCCTTGCAAACGGTGCAACCGTTGCTTGCCCCTCGATCACAAGGACGACGGCTGTGCGGCCTGTAAGTTACTGAAGCCCAATACGTTAAAGGACCGCAGGGGTCAAAAGGTGGGCGGCCTACGCCATGTCTAGGTCTGACTCCTCGCCCGCTGCCGCCGAATGTGATGCGGACAGTGATTACACGGCCCCCGTAACTGAGGTTGTAGACCTCTCAAAGGAGTGTTCACGCTCCCCGTCGTCTGTCCCCGACAAGCCCGGCTCACGCCCAGCTTATGGGGATGAACACCCGGCGACAAGGACGCACACAAAAAAGCACAAAAACACATACCTCCCGGCACGCATTCGTCAAAGACGAAGGCAGCCATAGCGCCAACGGGGGTGTCAGGTCCACTGACGTCTTCCGCCGACCGTAAGGGTTGTCAACCCTCCCCGCCACCGCGACAGGCGTCTGGGCATTCTAAAGATAAGGGCGCTAACACCAAATCCTCCGGCAACGCGCCTCGTAAGACTGCTCACGTTGCCAGTAAAGACTCGACGTTACCTAGCGTGACGGCGACCGATCCCTCGGCAGAGAGAATGATCGTCGAAAGCCTCGCTCGTATATCCACTAAAGACAGCAAGAGACGGCGAGTGATATGCCGAAAACCGCGCACAAGGCCAAAGAAACGCGGAAGGTGCAGGAAAACGGGTCAGGACAGCTCCCGCCGTCGACGGAAAGCCCAAGCCTGCGAGAAGGCTTCTCAGAAGGCGAAGGTTCGCTTTCTTCGTTATGGGACAGAACCAGGCACCTACAGGGAGAAGAAAATCCTTTTTCATTCCCAGACCGCTCTGCCCTACCTCAGTGGACCTTGGAGAAGTTCCAGTCCTGTATGGATAAAACAGACAGGTTCATGGCCATCCCAGAAAATAGGGCACCCAAGAGACCAAGGGAGGCACCCCAGGAGAGTCCAATGGTTAAATACCCAAGGTTCTATAACCCCATACACTCTTACGACCTCACTGAGGAGGACACTCCCTTCCAGCAGGAAGATGAGTTCATTAATGGTTTAATGAGGACACTAACCTAGGTGAGGAGGGGTACGAAGAGGACACAGGCGAGGGTAACCCAAATCCCTGGCAGTCACCAGCTAGGTCTACAGACACAGACAGTATAGTCATCAGGTCTACTGAAACTACACCAGTCAGGAACCCTTCGCCTGTTGATGATCAGCCCACCTTCAATGCGCTACTGAAGAAGGCAGCAGCACATTTCGAACTCGAAACTGGGGAGGTCACCCCAGATACTGACTTTGTGGAAAGGATTATCAAGGAAAAACCTCCCACTAGCCAAACAATTCCCATCATCGCCTCAGTTAGGACTTATTACCCCCTCACTGTCCACTCCGGCACTGGTGAGAGGGGTCAATCCGAGAATTGAGAAATTGTTCTCATCCTCTGTCAGACCCACTATATATTAGGAGTCATTCAATCCCGGACTCCTTAGTGGTGACCAACACTAAGAAGAGGGCTGGGGTCCCACTGTCTACCAGCGAGGCACCCCCAGATAAAGAGGGGAAGAAGCTTTATGCCCTGGACAAGAGAATCACCACCTCTGCAGCATTCTCAACTAGAATTGCCAATAATAATACATTATTGGCAAGCTACGCTGATGCTCAATGGGGAAAGCTTAAGCAGGACGTCGAAGAGGCCCCTGAACCCCTAAAAACTCGATTATTGGCTACAATTAATGAAGGCTCTCTGGTCAACCAAAGCATCGTTAAGAATACCCTCGATGCAGCAGAGACGGCTGGCCGTACTTTGGTACAGGGAATTTTGCTGAAGCGTAACATCTGGCTTCGCAATTCCGGGTTTAAAGCAGAAACGCAAGCGTCCCTCATTAATAAGCCAATTGAAGAGTCTAACCTCTTTGGAAAGGCAGTTGACGACTCTCTGGAGAATGTGAAAAAAGAATTTGACACCATAAAGACCTTGGACCAAATCTCAAAGCCCCCTAACAGGCGGGGACTTGGTAACAAGCGCTTTTTTCGTGGCCAACGCCAGCAACAAAATCGGCAACAGTATTCTGCCAACAACTACCAAGGTAATAGTGTCCATTACAATCGGAGAGGTCAACGCCGTGGTAAGGGGAGAGGCCGGGGTTCCACCCCTAGAGGCTCCCAAGCCATCAACAACACCAAGTGACGCGAAGATTCGGGTCCCCTCCCATGCATCGCCGGTCGGGGGCCGGTTAACATCCTTTCTTCCAGCATGGGAGGGAATAACATCAGACCGCTGGGTACTATCCACCGTAGCCCGCGGCTACTGTATAGAGTTCAACAGTTCCCCAACATACAGACCCCCGAGAGGACGACGCAGGACACCAGAACACCTCGCCACCCTTCTCCAAGAAGTGGATCAGCTACTGGAAAAAGGAGCTATAGAGATCATGCCTTTATCTCCGGTAACGGAAGGTATTTATTCAGTGTACTTCCTTGTACCCAAAAAGGATCTAACCATGTGCCCTGTATTAGATCTGCGCCCAGCGAACAAGTTTGTCAAACCCCAAAAGTTTCGTATGGTGACCTTACAGGAAGTGATCCCACTGCTATCACAGGGAGATTACATGACAACACTGGACATGAAAGATGCATACGTTCATATTTTAATGTTGCCAGCGCACAGAAAATACCTCAGGTTCATGATAGAGGGCAAACACTACCAGTTCAGAGTGCTACCCTTCGGCAAAGCATCTGCACCAAGGGTATTCACGAAAGTACTGGCAGTGGCAGCGGCCCACCTGCGCAGGTTATCCATCCCAGTATAACCTTACCTCGACGACTGGCTCATAACAGGGGATTCTTACGAGACATGCTTCTCAAACACCCAAAAGACTGTAGACCTTTTGTTCCAACTGGGCTTCTCCATCAACGAGAAGAAGTCCAGCTTAGACCCCAGCCAAGTCAAACAATTCCTAGGGGCTCTAATTCGAACAATGGACGGCCTCGTCTTCCCCTCCGAGAGGGTCCAAAACATGCTGTTTCAGATCCCCCAATATGTGGCAGGTCGAGAGGTGACGGTGCGCAAAGCGATGCGCTTGCTAGGAATGATGGTGTTGTGTATTTATTTGGTACCTCACGCGCACCTGCGCATGCGCCCAATGCAAGAGTGCCTCAACAGTCAGTGGTGTCAGGCCAGTGGACAACGGGACGATCTAGTGGTGGTCTCGCAGGCCTTGGTTCTCTTGCTACGGTGGTGGACAAAGGAAAACCTGGTAATAGGGAAACCTTTTGCCACACCCGCAGTGGAAGCCACTCTAACCACAGACTCATCCCTCACAGGATGGGGGGGGGCTCACCTATCCCATCAGACTGCTCACGGAGTGTGGACTCCGAGCGTAGCATCCAAGCACATAAACCTACTGGCGGTGTTCAAAACACTGAAAGCCTTCCAAGAACACCTACAAGGGAAGGCAGTGATGGTCCTTACGGACAGCACCACAGCCATGTACTACATCAACAAGCAGAGGGGCACCCACTCTCCAGGACTGTCCAAGCTGCCCCAGAATATATGGAAGTGGGCTCTCAGACACATGTTCCTTCTGTTACGACATGTACCAGGGGAACTCAATCTGCTAGCAGACGAACTCGGCAGAGACTTCCCTCTGCCCTCAGAGTATGAATGGCGGTTGCAAGAAGACATCGTTTTCGACGTCTTCACACAATGGGGATTCCCAGAAATTGACCTGTTCGCAACTCTGGAGAACTCACAATGCCAAAGTTACGCCTCCAGATACCCCCAGAACCAGTCCAAGGGGAACGGTCTGTCGATTCCATGGTCAGGGAGATTTGTTTACGCTTCCCCCGCCGCCCCCCCAACTCCCCTTCTCAACAAGATTGTGCACAAGATGCACAACAAGTCACCATGATACTAGTGGCCCCTATGTGGGCCCGGCAGCCATGGTTCGCTCACTTGATGGAGATGTCCCTATCTCCCCCAGTGAAACTTCCCTGCCCGTACAACATGCTGTCACAGAACAAGGGCAGGACATTGCATCCATGCCCTCGGAACATGAACTTAGCAGCCTGGCTCCTGAGATCATAGAGTTTGGACATCTAGAACTCCCGCAGAGATGCATGGACATCCTCAGGGAAGCTAGAAAGCCTAACACTCGTCCCTGCTATTCTAGTAAGTGGAAAAGATTTGTCATCTGGTGTAGAGGGAAAAGCATCAACCCGGTTGACTGCTCACCCACACAAATTGTTCTGTACCTGACCCACCTATTGGACTCTGGTCTGGTGTTCAATTCTATTAAAGTCCACCTAGCGGCACTTTCTGCATACACCACTTCCCAACTTAGTGTTGTGGTGGAAAATCCCAGTCATCAAAGCCTTCATTGAGGGGGTAAAGAGAATACACCCTCCGATAGCTAACCCAGCTCCTGGATGGGACCTAAATGTGGTACTTACCAGACTCATGGGCTTGCCCTTTGAACCCATGCACAAGGCAACTCTTAAGCACCTCGCTCTTAAGACTGCTTTCCTAATAGCTATCCCCTCCATTAGGAGAGTAAGTGAACTACAGGCTCTTTTAGTTCTAGACCCCTTCGTAACAGTTCACAAAGACAAAGTGGTTCTATGCACACCCAAGGTTTGCACCGAAATTCATCTCGAAATTCCATGTGAACCAGGCAATAGAACTACCAACGTTATTTCAAAACCCTTCCAATCTGGGAGAAAAAAGTCTGCATACACTCGATGTGCGCAGAGCTGTCATGTTTTACATGGAAAGAACCAAACCACTGAGAAAGACTAATCAGTTCTTTGTCTCGGTGGCAGCAGGAAGAGAAGGAGATGCAGTTTCAAAGTCCACTATATCTAGATGGATTGTTCAATGCATCACTCACTGTTTCTCTCTTGCTAAGAGAGAACTACCCTTCAAGCCAAGAGCACATTCTACTCGAGGCACAGGGGCATCCATAGCTTTCATTGCAAATGTTCCCCTTGAGTCCATCTGCAAGGCGGCAACCTGGAGTTCGGTGCACACCTTTACAAAACACTGTTTAGACACACACTCTAGATCTGACTCCCAGGTGGGACAGGCAGTATTAAGACATCTTTTCTCTACTGTTCCTTCTCATAACCCACCGCCAACTCCGGGTACTGCTCGCTAGTCTATGCACAGCATGTGATTCTAAGCAGATTAACAAACATCAGAAGACGATGCATTACTTACCGTAAAAGCATTTCTGATGGTTGTATCTGCTTAGATTCACATGCGCCCACCCTTCCTCCCCGCTCGGATGGAAGGAACATAAACATCTTTCTACATCTCTTTTCTGTACTCACTCACTCACGTATAGAAGGCTCCCTCAGGGCAGAAAAAATACAAACGGAGGGACCTCGACGCGTGTGGGATTGTGGGTACAACGGACGTCACTATAGGGATGGTGTACAGACACGCCTTGTCGACGTCCCCTTTTCGACTACGAAAAACAAAATGCAATACTCCGCAGTGACCACTGGATGTCGGACCTATGCACAGCATGTGAATCTAAGCAGATACAACCATCAGAAATGCTTTTACGGTAAGTAATGCATTGTCATATTTTGTTGCCGCAGCTGGTATCTTGTTAGATATTACATGAGATGTGGATGAGTATCTTCGGCAAAATTTGTGTAAATTACTCCCATGACATCAAGGGCAGCAAACTGTAGTTTAGTGTAGTTGTTATAGAGCGTAGGGGAGAGGCATGATCCCTGCAGGACACCCAGTGGTACTGTTATGGGATTGGCTGCTTCATTACCGATGGCTACTCTGGGTGTGCGGTCTGACCAGAAGGATTTAATCGAGGAGATTGCTTCCTTGGAAAAGTGGAAATTGCCGGCTAGTGTTGGGCATAGTTTGCTGTGGTCCACTAAATCAAATTCCACAGAGAGGTCAAGTAATAGAAGGATGCATAGATTACCTTTTGTCTCTGGCGTCCATCTGTTTTTTTAAATCCAAAAGGGCTGTCTCTGTGCTATTCCTAGGGTGGAAACCTGATTGTCCATCTCCTAGCAGGTGGTTATTTTCAAGGTCGGATTGATTTTTGGGAATAAGCTATTTTGTCAACTTTGAGAAAGAGAACTGTGGTGATTGGTCGGTAATTGATGGGGATGGTGGGATCTAAGGTGGGTTTCTTGAGAAGGGGTGTTACCCAGGCGGGTATGTGATTGGCGCTGAACGAAGCATTGATGAAGTTAGTAATGCTGGGTGCTAGTGCAGGTCGCAGTCCTTGACTAATTTAGCAGGGTAGCTGTCACCTTTACAATTGGAAGGTTTGAGGGAGGCTATGGTTTCAAGCACCTGGGTAGTGGTCACTGTTGTGAAATGGAATTGATGTATACGTGCTAAGATATCTTCCGATTTCGTAGTGTTAAGCTCCACTGTATTTGTTAGAAGTTTTCTTTGTGAGGTATTTTTATTTTGAAGCATATTTATTTTAGATGCTAGTGCATCCCGAGTGCCCCATGCTTTGCTTGCAATGGCAAAGGTGGGATGGGTGTTTCTAGTTCTCTGATGATAGAGAATAGTTCTTTGTTATCAGAGGCCGCATTTGTGCAGGTTTAGGGAGTTAGCTTTATGGGTGATCACTGCACGTTTGTACGTTTTGGAGATGGCAAGGAGTTTTTGGCTTCGCTGGTGGGGGGCCGGGGGTTCTGTAAAGGTGTTCTAAGGCTTTTTTTTCCCTTTGAGTTCGATGAGGTCGTCAGACCAGTACATTTGGGCTAAGGAACTTTAGTTCTAAGCGGGGCTACTTCATCTATAGCTGTTTTCAGATGTGTGATAGTGCAGCAAAATACTATCTGGGTTGGCAATATCTGCAGGTTGTGCTTTAAGTAGTTTGTTCAGTATGGGCACCAAGTTTTCAGGGGTGAGTTTACGTGTGGTTCTCATTTGTACAGGGATAGGAGGAGTGGTGATGGGGGAGTGGATATGTTGAATCTTAAGAGCTGGTCAGTCTAAGATATATTTAGAAAATGCATTCTGAAGGGCAGTGGCTTTGTGATCCGAAGCATCATTAAAACCCAAGTTAATATCTCCTAGGAGAATGAACTTGGTTTTGGGTTTAAGAATGGGGCTGATAAGCAGAGGTAGGTCAATGTTTGGGCTATTTCTTGCGCTGGGGCTCTGTACACTATCAAGAGGTTAATGGTGGTTTTAGGGTCAGTTGCTAGTTTAAGAGATAACCGTTTGTATCCTGTTAGCTAATCCGTTTTGCATTCTCTAAAATGTAGGGATGATTTAGCGGTTATGGCGGCGCCTGCTCCGGAGGCTTCATGTTGGTCAGTTATGAGGATGATGTAACCGGGTGGGATAGCTAGCGTGATTACAGGACCTGAAGCGGAGTAGAGCAAAGTCTCTCATTACTAAAAAGTCTGATATTCAAGGATAAGGTCGTGCACATCTATATCCTGTGCACCTAGGGATCTGACGTTCAAGTACAAGATTACAAAATTGCGCTTTCAGGACCAAGCTGCCGTTCCTGCCGCAAATCCATCCAGCGGTTTGGGTGAAGGCGTGAGCAAACTTATATATACACCCCCACACCCCCATTGTGTCTATGGCGAAACACAACACATTTTGGGACATCCCTATACCTGCCCGCCCCACCTCTCCCCCCCACCCAACGAAAGCTCACCAAACTTGCCAGGATCAATCTGACGGGGCCATATACTTTATTTGCAAACGTTCATGAGGATTCGGGGGTATAGCTTCAAATCTTGATGGAATTAAATGGACAACCCTCCAAGAATTAATTCCACTCTTAAAACAGAGGATGGCAACCATGGACATGAAAAATGCATACTATTACAATGCTGTCGGCACACCAGAGTACCTCCACTTTCAGCTTGGGAATACCTGATACCAGTTCAAGTTGCCCCCCTTTTCCTCGGCGCCAATGGTGTTCACCAAGGTACTAACAGTGGTAGCAGCACACCTGCAAAGGCAATCGTCCCAGTGTACCCTTTTCTAGACGACTGGCTCATAGGAGACACACCACAAATATGTCAAAGGAATACTCCTGCAACAATCAATCTATTGTTCCAATTAGGGTACCAATCAATGAGAAAGTAAAGTCTCATCCCCACTCAAGTAAAGCAATTTCTGGGAGCAGTAATAAAAACACAAGGAGACTTTCCCCTCAAACGTGAGAGTCCAAAACCCGCTGTTCCAGGTGCCTCCATTATGTGGCCACTCATCGGATAAACGTGCAGGCAATGCGCCTGCTCAGGGATGATGACCTCTTGCATATATCTTGTCCCACAAACGCGACTGCGCCCCGTGCAAGAATGGCTTGTCAAACAATGGTCTTGGGGTCAGTTGGGCGGCAGGGGGTGGAGGGGGAAATCTAGTGGTGGTTTCGTAAACCTTGGTACAGGCTCTATGCTGGTGGACCAAAGAGAATGTTAAAAGGGAAACTCTTTAGCAACCCACCAGTGCAGGATACTCTCACCAGACACCTCACTCTTGAAATGGGGAGCATATTACCATCATCACTCCACACGCAGTGTGTGGACACAGTCAACAATAAGAAACCACATCAACCTACTAGAATTGCTAGCAGTCCTCCAAAGTCCCTTCAAGCATTTCAACAACACTTAGCAGGCCAAGCAGTTCTAGTCCTCACAGACGGTACCACTGCCATATTTTATCTAAACAAACAGAGTGGGACACACTCCATCCAGGTTCGCCCAAAAGATTTGGAAGCGGTCTCTCAAATGCAACATTTTCCTGTTCTCACATTACGTTCCAGGTGAACACAATTCAGTGGCAGACACTTTAAGCAGAAATCTACAGCTTCTCGCAGAAATCTACAGCTTCTCGCAGAACACGAGTAGCAAATTCATGCAGATATTTTACATTATATTCTCATCCAATGGGGGCATCCGCATCTAGGCCCCTTTTGCAACAAAGAAAAACGCACAATGCCCAGACTTTGCATCCAGGTTTCCCCAACCATGGCCCAAAGGGAAGCCCTGTAGTTGAGTTGGTCAGGGAAATGTGTTTATGCTTTTCCACCGACACTTCTCGTCAACAAGACGGTGCACAAGATGCACCAACAAGAAGTCGATCTGATCCAAATAGCTCCATTGTAGGCTCGACAACCATGGTTTCCACACCTACTGAGACTAACATGCTGTACCAGCACAAGGGGTACAATATTTCATCCAAGCCCTCAAACTCTGAACTTGAAAGCCTGGCTCCTGAAGTCCTGGAGTTTGGACATTTAAACCTTCCACAAAGATGTATGGACATCCTAAAAGAAACACCAACACCAAATACAATACACTGCTATTTTAACATATGAAAAAGATTAATTGGGTGCATGTCAAGCAACATCAATCCAATTCACTGTTCCTCTTTGCATATAGTACACTACATGCTTTACCTTCTAGACTCGGTCTAGTCTTCAATTCACTCAAAGTGCGTTTAGCAGCACTCTCTGCTTACACTACATCACAGAACAGTGTCATACAAGTTCCAGTAATCAAAACTTTCATGGAAAGAGTTAGACTATACCCTCCAATTTCAAATCCACCAAATGGTTGGGACCTAAATGTAACTCATGGGTCCACCCTTGCAACCAATGCACAAAGATGGCCTTGGACATCTAACTAAAAAACTCTTCTTTTCGCATGGCAATCACTTCTATAAGAAGGGTTGGTAAATTACAAGCATGCTCGGTCCAGAACGCCTTAATTATTGGTTTTTAGAACCCCATCCATGCCTTTTGCATACATTTGTCTCGTAGTTCCATGTTAACCAATCTATTGAACTTTGTCTCTCATACGCTTTGTAGCTGGGGGTGCTACTCCTCATCCACCTGCTGGCTATTTGTTTCACCAAAACTCTTAGCAGTCTGCAAAAATGTGCAAGCAACAGAGTAATTCCAGGCACTTCGCCAATTAAATTGGGGCTTAGTACTGTGCAGCGTATCCCAGTATCTCCCTAATATGCTTTAGTGTGGCTCTGTGGACTAATGCCTCCACTACAGGGACCTGTGTTTTACCTCATGGTCACAGATTCGAATCCTGGCAGGTCTACTCAGCCCTTCAACCTTCCGAGGTTGATGAGCACCATTAAGTTGGGTAACAATAAACCTGTTTTATGTCGATGGTGCCAAGAGGACTCTACAAATGTCTTCCTCCAGATTCCTCAATTGCTCCTCTTAAGCATGCCCATATTGGGGGGTGGGGGGCGGTGGCATCTGCTGCATCCATTGGAAACCTGATGCAGAATTTCACCCGTAATGTAACACGTGTAGTGTATGATCTAGTGACCAGCCCTACAGATAAAGGGTGGATCAGGCACTTTTACTTTAAAAATGGGCAAATGCGCCCCAAAAAATAGGGAGTTAAAAATGCTCCTAACAAAGAAAATAGTAAACCGATATGTAGAATATTGTCCCCTGCTTTCACCCACACAGCTCCCTGGATAATTGTGAACCAATAGTGCACGTAGTACCACAGGAAGAATTTACTGCCTGATTGGAAGTAAACATGTATCTTTAAATGTGCATGAAAAACGTTTGCAAAGAAATAATTACAAAAACAATTCAGTTTTCTAGTTTAAACCTATTTTTTACCCGCTTATAAAATACTCACTTTGGAAATTGGTCTTACATTTTTACTCCCAACTTTAAAAACCTTAAAAATGAGGGTGTAAAAAACTCTCACCCCCAAACATTAGCTGGAGCACTGGATGTAGCTTCCTGTATCTAGCATTGACACCCATGCCATTTATTTATTACATTTGGTTACACGCCCAAGCCCTCGGGTATCACATCGTAGGATACTGAAGCCCCCACTAAGCCCATGGCTCTCCCAAAAGATCAGCTTGTTCCCACCCCCTCGTGCCCCCTTTGCTCTTTTCCACTTAACACCTTAAAGCACCTCCTTGCTTCTGTACTGCTATGCGTGAAAGAGTTTATTCTTGGCCAGAATCCTGGTACCTCCAGGCTGTAAAACTGTCTGAAGGTTCACAGGCTAATTAGGGAAACTCTTGCTACCTCAGTCTAATAAGCTCCATCAACCCTACTTAATTAAAACCTTCCCTGGCTTTGCTTGTCCAGATGATTATTACAAATATCTTCTCCATACAGGTTTTCTAGCTACTCTGGTTCCATTGGAATCCAATCCACTAATTGCATGCTCATTATCAAATGGCCAATAGGACTGTTCCTGGTTTACTCTAGAGCACAGCTGTAAAGACTGGAGGGGGGTGTCTGTACTTCTGCTCTCTATGTGGTAGAGGAGAGGCACAGAGGACCCCAGCCAAGATTCTCTATTGGTAACGTAGTCGGGCAATCAAGGCCTAGCCTCTCGGGAGGTAATGCAGGTTGGTTCTTAAGTAGTGTAGTCCCCAAGCCCCACAAAGGAATGTCCACACACTGTATTAGTTAAAAGTCTTTATATAATTAATATTCACGGTTATGTACATTATCACAATAAATCAGTTCTACAGTGGTACCACAAATATTATCAGATCTCATTAAAGCACATCAACTATACTGTCAAAATGTCACACAGATCAATAAAAAGGAAACCAGCAGTAGAGGGGAAGGAAAGCAAGATGGTTGAACAATTGGTAGAATACTGGTTGCTACCGTTGAACACAGCTGTGTGGAGATTCCCCCGTCCCCCAACCTGGGCAACCTGTAGCATAAAGATACAAGCCCAGTCCATATATTGTTCACAGTAGACTTCCCAATAGTTCTGCAACCCCAAAGTACCTGGCGTTGTAGCGTTCCTCGGCGGGGAATCGACGGCCTTTCTGGAGTGCCCTCCCTTAAAGGCAGGAGTCATGGGTCGTCGAACGTCCGACGGAGAACAGGGTGAGCTACGACAGTGAAGTGGCAGCTTTGTTCCTAGCGGTGCTCGTTGACGGGGAAGCATAAACGTCCTGCAAGGAAGAGGTGTGCGGGGCACCTCAGTGTCGATAGTTCTGGCCCGCAAAGATTTTGAAGAACTGTGGCCCAGCAAGGGCATTGAGTCGTCGGTCTTTGGGTGGCGGGAAACCCACCGGTGGATGCTCCTCGGCGCGTTGACGGTCAGGCCTTCTCCAGCAGGATACAGCAGCGATGATGCGGACGAGAGTCTCCTTGGATCAAATGAAGTTCTTAGGCAAACGGGAGCACAGCGGCTCCGGTTGGCGACGGCGGTCTCCGACAGTGACGGACAACAGTCCGGGCGCTTCTCCTTGGGATTCCACAGCAGTCCCCGTCTCGGGTCGGCAGCCTGTCGAAGGTCTGTCTACCCGGGAGCTTTGGCAAAGATCAGCTGGTGCACGATGGTCCCTCGTAGCTCGGGAAGAGGGCGCCTTACCAGGTCCTCTCTGGGTCATTCCTTGGAGGCACTGCAGCTTTCCGATTGTGAAGGAGAGCAACAGCAATTCTTCTCGTCCAGCCATGCTTCAAGGTCAAGCTTTAGTTACTTGTCGTAGTGGACTTCAGCTTCTGAACACGAATTCTAGCAGTGAGAGGCCCCCAGATATACTAGTTGATCTCATTCATTCTGCTGGGTCACACTCGGGCAACCATCGGTCAGAAGGGCATTCATTCATGCAGGCAGGCAGCCAATCTTGTGCATAGTGATTTCAGGCCATTCACTTCCCTCCAGACACTCGCAACAAGTTGTGTATTGGGACAAGTACCCAGCCATTCAACACTCCACACTGCATTCATACCAGTTTCGGGCAGGGCTGTCTCAGTCATTGTCAAACACCAGATACTAGACACCCACAACACAATGTGTATTCGTCACACACTCCGTTCACCCAGGTCCCACCCACAACAGTCATTGGGAAGGCTCCAGCCAGTCTGGCCTGGACTTCAAAACACCATATATGGAACTTCCACCAACAGCCGGTGAGGGGGAAGGGACAGAGTCAGGGCTTCCCAGGACTTTGGGAAAACAAGGTAATGGGCAATAGAAAGCAAGAGGCCACGGGGGCCATCTTGTTTCCTATCAGGAATCAACTGATTCCAATGGCAGGGCCTGGGTATCCCAAAATAGAGGATACTCGGATCACCTGTCACATTCAGCATGGAGCTGCCACCAGCCCATACCCTGCTCTGTGGGCCACACACAGGTGCCCAAAAACATACACTAGGGGCACAGGGTTGTAACCCCACCCATGGGTGCCTTAAGGGTATCCCATGGGTCTGTGCACCAAACCAAAAGAGCTGCACCACCAGGAGTTCCACATGAACTCCTGTGCGTAAAACACGACAGAACACACAATAGAAAGCAGTAAAGGACAAGGATACGGAGGCCCTCTCCCTCCAATGCATTTCTAGCATCACAACAGCCATGCAGGGAGGATGGTACTGCTATGTCACCAAAAGGAAACGTTTACATTAATGTTCAGGTTGGGCTAGTGTCCCTTGTAAACCTGTTTGCCTATGCTGCCAATTGATTCAAGGGCTTCCAGGTATTAATATTAAAACATTGTGTACGCCCAAGTCTTTAAGTATATTGGGGTTTGGTACTCTTTTATGCAACCTTTCGCTGTCACGTTAGCGACTGGTGTACAACATGGTGAAATGTTACTTTGGTGAAGAATTATTGAGCATTTTAGCAGTGGTCATTGTTTCTCAACCAAGAATTATGAAACGTACAATCTGACGGCCTTCTGAAACGTTCCCATGGCACCATATTTTATTTGATTCTAATTTGTTTATATTAGACTGGGCACAGATAACGCACTCAGATTAGACATCCAAAGAGAATTCTGTAGACACTTCTGTGATACCTTCCCAAAGTCATACTGTTAATGCTAGATAACTATTCAGTTGGGCTCAGTCAGACCATGGGATAGGAGGGCATTCTGAAGATTATTGTAGCAAAGCACCACTTTGTTTTTGCAGCTGCCCTAGTATGTGGTATGAGGTCTGGGGAAAGTGTTGCTGACCACCGGGGGAGGCAGGAAAGGGACTGATACATTGCCATAAGTAATTCAGTTTGCTACCAAACGCCAGTACTGAAAATACAACTGAACTCGTTCCAGAAATACTCGACCTGCTATAACTAACAGCTGGTTCTGTATTCCTTCTGGGTCCGTAGTTTACTCCCTGTTCATTTGAAAATCTGCAATTTTCTTCCTGGTGAAAGCTCTTCATTTTTCCATCACCAGCAAGGTCTCTGGGGAAAGACGAGGCACACTTCAGAATTGTGCATCTAGAGGCAGGGGGTAGGAGTACAAATGCCAAGGGAATGGGAAGAATAAATAAAAAGGCTGGTCAGTTCTTGGGGAATTTAGATTTGGTTGGAGAAGGAAACTGAAGAGGGCAGGGCAATAGAAGTGCATCAAAGCTGTACAGTCTGTCATAAGGAGCTGAAAGCGACCTAGTGGACTTAACATAGCCCCTCTGCCCCCCACAGACCAAGAAAGGGGTGTTGGTCGAAGATTCAGAGTATTGGTGCCTTGCAGTAAGAAAGTTGGTGAACTAGAACGGGCATTGGTTGAATGCCGATCAACAAGATGAATAGGTACTTTTCTGTAAACAGAATTTCAGAATGAGTAAGAGAGGCACAAGAAAGAAACAGGATTGAGAAAGCAAGTAACTATCAGAATGTGCCCCATGTGTCTACATTTCTATATAAAGTTGATTTGACTGCAACCTTGTTGTTTATATGCTTGTAAACGCACTTGAAAGCTGTATTCATCAATAATTTTGACTACAAATGTCACTGCAACTTAAAATGTAAAACTACAAATGCAATGTTTTTTTTTCTTTTCTAACAGCCAGAGCATGGACTAGGCTATACGCCACGAATAACCTATAATTTCAACATGAACATCAAGTGTGCATCACTTCTCCTGTTCTGCCAAGACCGCTTCCTTATTCGTTTGCATTTAACGGACACAGTCTTAGACAGCATTACAAAATAAGAGACGCCCAGACAACATGAGTCCTTTTGTGATTAAATGCACATAAACAAATATGTATTGTCCTGATTCACTGCTGCAACGCATGGGCAGAGGCTAAAATGATTATACATCTTATTAAATTTGTCAAGTGTCCAGTCTCTGCTTCCATTAGTCTCCCATCATGGTCTGAGTATAAGCACTGTGAGTGAAGATAACCTGGGTTAGCTGCAGTAAATATTTGTTCTGTTTAATTTGTGGTTTCCCACCCTTTCCAATCCCTTATGGTGATGCGGATTGCATTACTTCTTGCAGCTAACCACTACTTAGGGTGTGCCCTTTAGCAAAGTATAACATAGATGCTATAGATGGACAAGCTCAACGTTTGAACATAAATGGGAACTTTTAAATGAAAAGCCATCTCCTTCACTAATAATACTGACTCTTTATCAAGTTCAGATTTCTCCCTAAGAAAAAGCTTGTGATCATTTTTTATGGCTTGTCTGGAAAATCCTTTGTTTTAGTAAAATATTTTTTGTTATTCTACGTTGCCTTTGTACAGTTTATTTTGCTGTGTTTTTCATTATTCTCTGTGACAGTTGTATTTAAACATTAAAACAAGATTGAAACATTAGTATTTAAGCATTAAAAAGAGATTTGACCATGTTGATGCTTTTCCTCATCACGAGAGGTTGTTTATCATTGTCTCCTATTCATGCTCTAGTGTGAGCGTTGCCTGCACCAAGCATTTGTTCTTAAACTGGCAATAACAAGTCTGGCAAAGTATGTATGTTTTGTCCTAGTCTTATATATACATTGTCCTAGCTATAGAGGTTATTTTGTTTTTCACTGAAAGCCATAACCCAACGGCTGATGAATCACATTCTTAATTTCCCACATGATGATTTGGGTTGTAAAACAGATGGATCCCTTTTTGTATTGGTGTACTGTTCCAGCTACCTTTAAAAGAGCTTAACCTACTTTTACTTCACACGTAAAGAATTTAGGTTTCCAGAATGTGCTAGATCAGGGATCTCCAACTTTTGGCTCTCCAGTTATGGACCAACTGCCATGATTGCTCACAATTGACTGAGCTAGCTAGGGCTGTTGGTAACAGGAGACCCAAAGGTGTGCCAGAGTCCCCCCTGTGCTTGATAGTTGACCCAAGTCATGGCCATCTGTTATCCAGTTGTGGCTTTGCAGTGCTCCATTTTGCACTTATTGACAAGCAGGGGGCTACCTAGACGAAGCATGTTTGGTATTTTTAGTGGCCTTCCGCCTGCAGTGCTACACAGATTGGATGCATTTTCTGTGTACTGTAATTGGCACACTAGCGAATGTCTTGCCTTTATTGTGCTTGACCTGATGACACTACCTAGTTATAAACCAGCTGATGTTCCTCTGTCCTGCTCAATGCCTTCTATATCATTTTGCCATGAGGTGCCACCTTCCTGGTTAGTGTAGGGAGAAACTGCAATGCTGATACCATACTTTGTGCTTGTACACTTAAACATCTTTTAATGTGCCCTTGTGTGCAAATCAATGACATCCTGTTATACATTGAATCAACATTTCTGGAGCTTGTGGATCTGCTTAGATAACATGCTCTGCATAGTCTTGACGTCTAGTGGAAGTGACCGAGTATTACCAGATTTGTTTTCGAAACTCAAACTGACCTCGACAGGGTGCGATTAGTAATACTATCCCTAGTGTGGCGTGTACTGTTCCCATGGTCCTTCACGCGTTGAGATCCCTCAGATTCATCAAAGTCGGTCGCAAATGCAGAGTTCTCTTCCAGGCTGATGCCTTTTGATTTACTCGTTTTAATTGTAGCCTGTTTTCCTTTCCTTGGTTGGTCGCTATGCCGCGCAACTGGTGATCCATGCCAGCTCCTGATGAGCACTCGTCATCTGATCGACCAGACGCGGCCTTACTGGCCTATTCAGGCTTTGGCCCATTACAGTAGGGAGTGAGGGGGAAGGTTCTCTATAGTGACTTCTTTTAGTGAATGTTTATCCCATCATCCCCTTTCTTTTTTCGCCCAACTGCCCTTTGAAAACATAATGGACAGAAAAACACTTCGAGGGGATTGTGTCCTCCGGCGTATTCCACATCTATGACAGTAATCACCACAGATGTGCTGCCTCGGAAAGAAATGTCAGCGTCCTACCTCGATATGCTGTCCTCGAGGGCCTCCATCGAGGGTCAACGTCACCGGATGTTATATCTAGGACGCACGGCGCCTGTAGCCTCAGTTCTGTTTTTTCCGCGAACATGTTCGCCTCGGAATCGATTGCGAAAGTTTGAGAATGTCTTCGTCTTCTACCTTGAAGTCTGGCTTCAAAAGGTGTTGGGACTGCAGTGCCAAAATGTCCATTACGGACCCGCACAACGTCTGCCTCTGGTGCTTTGGCGAGAGCCACGCCTGCGATGACTGCCAGTCTCTGACATCGAAGGCCTTGCGGGAGTGGAAGAAATTGTCGGTAGGTAGGGTTTCTAAACCCCATAAATCGTAATCCGCTGGGCTTTCGACCGATGACTCGAGGAGTGACTTTCCACGTCTGCGTAAGTCCAGGAGCGTCTCGGTCGCGGAGTAGGTCCCACCATTCCTATGCCTATTCTCGGAAGTGCTGTCATCGGTCGCTTTCCTCGTCTGAGGACTCCGCCAGACGACGGGTTGCTTGTCCCACCAAGCATTAATCACCGGCGGAATGGGGTGCATTCTGCCAGCAGATGATGGCAATTTTCGAATTGCAGGGCATCCTTCCATCCGCGCCTTCGAGAGAAGCCGGCAAGGAACGCGCTAGAGCCACTGCTCGCACGCCTTCGGGCGGTCAGCGTGATCTGGAGCCGTAGAGATACCGATCAGACTAGGTTGATCACCATAGCCGTGCCAGGTCTCGGTCCTCAACACTGTCGAACGTCTGAGCCTGTAATGCCTTCTAAGAAGGCATTGATGCCGTTGGCCCAATGTCCGTCAAAAGGACTCTCTCGAGGCTCCGGCTCCGAGGAAGTCGTCGACGCCATCGAAGGACATGCTCGGGGCTCTGGCCTCAAAGCCGTTGTCGAAGTCGTCAACGCCTCAGTCGACGCCAATTCAATCGATGCCTTTTGAGGAAAATTTACCGAGGTGCCCCGGAGGGTGGTGGAAACTCAGAACAAGGCACTCTAAGTCAGTGAGGCCTGTCTTTGAGCCCTTCTCTGGGCATCCCCCTAGGCTTGATTTATTCCAGCCTTTGGACTACATTTCAGAGGTGGAAGAAGGTTCGAATGAGGAGGGTTTGTGCCTCCTGAGGTTTCTGATGACCTGTTGTTTGGTCACAGCCAAATGGAAGACCTATGTCAGCCTTTACATGACGCCAGTGGTCTGGACACCTCTCCGGAGGTTGTTTGGCAGGCCTGAGCCTGGCACACATGCCGTGTCCTCGTACAGGCGTCTCATGTCGAGGGTGACTGAGTACTTGGGGTGGTCTGCGCCACCTGTTGATTTTCTGCAGGATGACCTGACAGATATATTGGACCAAGGTCCGCCCACTGACCCAGTGCTGCCATTTCATAAGGCCTTACAAAGAAGGGCGGCGGCGGTGGCTTGGACTGCTCCGGAGAGTCGCCCGGCAGTGGGCAGTGGGCAAGTCGCTTCTGAAAAAATACCATCCAGCCAGTGGTGACCCCTGCTACTTGTCTATGCACCCCACTCTGGAGAGTTTGGTGGTGCAGGCTGCGTACCCTACCATCCCTCCTGATGGGGACTACAAGCACTTTGATGGTTGGTCGAATAAAGTATTTTCATCTGGGGGTATGGCTTTAAAGGCAGCCAACTCATTTTGTGCCTTAGCAAGATTCATTCACACTCTGTGGAATTGTGTATCTTTGGTGGCTGAACATATTCCCAAAGGGGAGGAACGGGATGGCTTTTTAGCCCTCATGCAAGATGGCAAGGATGCCATGTGGGGTCTGGATGTGGCAGACTGTGTCAGCCGGTCCATGGCGGCGAGCACCGTGATGCGCAGGTTTGCGTGGTTGAGGAAGTCAGGGTTTGCTCCTGATGTGCAGTCCCGGCTTCTCAAGATGCACTTTGATGGTGTCCATCTTTTTGACAGCAAGGCTGACGAGAGCCTTGAGAGGTTGCAGACCTCCAAAGCTGCAGCAAAGTTGTTGAGCGCTGCAGTACGTCCACCTCCGCCTTTTCGTCCCAGGGGACAGCAATGGAGGGGAGGTTCCTTTCGATTCTTTTCTTCCTGCTCCGGAGAGTCGCCCGGCAGTGGGCAGTGGGTAAGTCGCTTCTTTGGTCGATTGAGGGGAGATGCCAGTCAAAGGGGCCAACGTAGGAGTACCAGAGGTGGAAAACAATGTACTCGAGGTGCCAAAGCCGCTCGGGCAGTTGCATCCTTGCCCCCAGGCACTGCCGCTCAGTCATGAGGCCATGGCCCATGGTTCGCCGGTTGGGGGAAGGCTGGCGCAGCTTCTTGTAGAATGGTGTGCCGTTACTTCAGATGTGTGGTTTCTGGAGATCATAGCCCACGGCTACTGTCTTTCTTTCCGGCAGAGGCCTCACGACAATCCACCGGGGAAGCTGTCTTTGAAGAGTCCGGATCCGCTCCTTGCGCAGGAAATCGTATCCCTGCTGGAGAAAGGCGCCATAGAACTGGTGCTTGTAGCGGAGAGGAACAAGGGATGGTATTCCCCATATTTTTTTGATCCTGAAAAAAGATGGGGGATTGAGACCCATCATGGACTTGCGCGGTTTGAACAAGCTCCTCAGGAAGGACAAGTTCAAGATGGTTGCTCTTTCTCAAGTCCTTCAGGCCCTTCAACTTCAGGATTGGTTGGTGTGTCTCGACCTCAAGGATGCTTACTTTCATGTGCCGATTCATCCCAGGCACAGGAAGTAGCCGAGGTTCGCGGTTGGCGACTCGCATTTTCAGATTCGGGTCCTACCGTTCGGATTGACCTCCGCCCCGAAGGTCTTCACCAAGCTGATGGTGGTGGTAGCTTATCTCAGGAAAGGGATTCACGTCTACCCCTACATGGACGATTGGTTGATCAGGGCGTGCTCTCCCGAGCAAGTCCTGGATCATCTGTCACCTGCCACTCGCTTCACAAGCTGGGCTTCTTTAAGTTGAGGGAGAAGTTTCATTTGACACCTACCCAGCAGCTCCAGTACATCGAAGCAGTGCTCGACACATCCCTGGGGCAGTGTTCGCCTCCCCAGGTGAGGGCTCATCACATTCTGCAGATGCACAAGTTTCAACATGCCCAGAGTCTCCTGGCGTTCGAGTTCTTGAGGTTGCTCGGCCTTATGGCATCCTGCATTCTATTGGTGCCGGAGGCCAGACTGCAGATGAGATCTCTGCAGTGGGCTCTCAAGATGTAGTGGGCTCTCAAGATGCAGTGGTCGCAGTCCTCCGGCAGGATGTCAGATCCCGTTCAGGTGCCGCCATCGGTTGCCCAGGATCTTCTGTGGTGGGCTGCCGAAGGCAGTCTGATGAAGGAGCACCATTTTGGCTACTCACAGGGCCCTGTTATATCAGGCTTCCCACCCTCATGTCATTTTACACCAGAACAATTAACATTTTAGGGAGAATGTCCTGTTTCATGGACAAACACCCTGACAAATTGTTCTTGGATGCTTCTCCAGCTAACATTCTACACTATATGCTTTACTTACTAGACTCTGGCCTATTATTAATTCCTTAAAGGTGCATCTGGCGGCCATGACGGCTTACACCAATTCACAGAGCAAGGTGTCCTGGTGGCAAGGCCCTGTCATTAAGGCATTCATCCCTCCCCCGGTTGGGATCTCAATGTTGTGCTCTTCAAGCTCATGGGGCCACCCTTTGAGCCTATGCAGAAGGCTAGCCTGAAGCATCTTGCCTATAAAACAGCATTCCTGGTAGCTGTCACTGCCAAGACAAGTCAGTGAGTTACAGGTTTTGTCTGTACAATACCCCTTTTCATTATATACAAGGACGTGGTTGTCCTCCGCACACCCTAGGTTCTCGCCTAAATTCATTTCAAAGTTCCATGTAAACCAATCCATAGAACTTCCCACCTTCTTTCAGAATCCCTCAAACTCAGCAGAAAGAAGCCTCCATACACTTGATGTACGGAGGGCGGTCTTGTACTATGTTAATAAAACCACTAAGGAAAACAGACCAACTTTGTTGCCTAGTAGAGAAGGCAATCACATTTCAAAGAGCGCCATATCCAGATGGATAGTCGAATGCATACAACTCTGCTAGTCCCTAGCCAAGAATGTTGTACCTTTCACCGCAAGGGCACTCTTCCAGAGGTACAGAAGCTACCTTAACTTTCATTGCAAACGTCCCTCTGGATGCAATCTGCAAAACTGCTACATGGATTTCTCTGCATTTGGTCACATAGCATTACTGCGTTGACCCACGCACTAAAGCAGATCCACAGGTGGGACAAGTGGTCCTAAAACGTATTTACCGCTGTACCTTCTAACTTCCCACTGCCTTCTCCAGATACTGCTTGCTTATATATGCAGAGCATGTGATAAGCAGATCCACAAGTTCCGGAAGGGATACATTACTCAACCTAATTGTATTTCTGGTGCTAGTATCTGCTCAAATTCACATGCACCAACCCTTCCTCCCCTACTGGAGCATTGATGTTTCTGGGTTATCACTGATTCTGCTTTATCACCTCTGTACTTGCGCTACACTTCATGCAATGCAAGTCAAACAATCTGCAGGACTTCAACGCATGAAGGACCATGGGTACAGTACACTAGGGATAGTATTAGTAATCACGCCCTGTCGATGTCTGGTTTCGACAACAAATCTTGTAATACTCTGCGACTTCCACTAGATGTTGGACTGTGCAGACCATGTGAATCTAAGCAGATACAAGCTCCAGAAATACAATTAAAGTGAGTGATGTATTCCTTATGGCCACGGTCTAAAGATTGAGTAATTATGCAACCACAGACCTCTGTTGTAGAAGTTTAGGTCTTCATTTAAGATGCTGATCCCAGTTAGATCAGGTCCATTAAGTGGAATAAGCAGGCTCTTGTGGAAAGTTGTGCTGGCCCAAGATGAGCTCCCATGTGCATCAGCAAGCCAAATGAGTTGTCAATCTGGCAGAAGGGTTAGAGTGTGGGCTTGGCGTTGAGCTGGAAGGATGGTCTGACTACAGGCGAAGAGGGGCCCAGGTCTGAAGTATATTTAAAGGTATAGGTTTGCAACAAATACTCAGTCTTGTTGCAGCAAGCAACATTGCAAAACCTGCTGCATATCGATGGTGTTTCTTGGCAAGTAACAATTAGACTGGGATAAGCCTATAGGTTTCCTTGGTGATGCACCAGTAGCCACCAAGTAGACCTAAAAGTGAATCGTCTTCAGGGAGCTGCCTCTTTACTTCCAAGTGCTGGAACTGCTGTGTTAGAGGACACCCAGATAGGCTATCCCCAATGTCATGCAATCTGTAGCTAGCACCTGTGTTTAAGGAATTTAGTGTGACAGTTTTGAGTACCAAAAGGCTTGTTAAGAATTATTAGTTGGATCAGCGTATTTCTATGGGACACCTCACGTGTATGGGCACGTATCAATTCCATTATTCTCAAACCTGTTGCTTTAGATTTCCTCCCACCACAATGTGGTGCCCTTGGAGTCCAAGATCCGCTGACATATTGCAGAAGCAATGGTCTGACACTCTGTAGCATTCACAATGTAGCTCTTAAAAGGTCTTCAGTATTTCAGAATGCTCAAAATGAAAGACTCCTTAAGTCACCCACAAACATTTTGCAGAAAATGGCATACTTTACAAAGGGACCTCCAGGGAATGTATCACTCCAGACCTCCCAGCTAGTTGGGTTTAACTTAGTATAGCACCACAGGCTGATTTCATCTGATTGGGTGGATGGAATTCGAAACTTTAATCGAACTTCCCATTGAAAACAATGAGTGTGGCAGGACTGACATGTTGAGATGGAAGGGTTTGTCTAAGGTGGCTCAGGTTATTTTGTGGGGAGATTAGTAAACCACCACAAACGGTTCAGCAGGGATTGCAACATAAAAACACAGATTTTGGAAGTAATAGTGGAGTAGCTTAAAGAGCACCAATATTGGCAAATTACATTTTGATATTGAAAGAGGAAGTCGAAAGCCACTATGATGCAGTCAAGATGGTGTCCTGCTAACGCCGCTCTGTCCCCTTCTCTTGTAGTCTTAAGGCATGGTGGAGGAAACTACCTTGTAAGGGGGTGGATGGGTGTTATTCGGGGCCCTTTGAAAAGTACTGAGTGAGGCACCCCCTGACCCTCTTTCCAAGACTTGGGCGCTGTGTTAGGAGCTGTGATGGTGCAGCTCCGGAAGACCCGGAGTTTGGCAGCGAGCTGATTAGGGGTATTTGCCAGTCCTTGTGGTTGTGGGACAAGGTGAGGAGCACCAGTGGTGCCTACTGCTCCCCTGTAATATCGTGGGTGGCTGGCTGGCCTGAGTTTGGAGGGGAGAGCCTTCCTGGCCTCCCATCGGAGCTGACAAAAGTACACCAGCTCCACGACTGGTTTGGTGGGTGTTTGGGACGACGGCAGAGAAGGCGGCGGGCGTGGGGGGCTAGTCAGAATTCTGGGCGCAAAGAAGCTGACTGCTCAATATGCCCACACTGAGTAAGAGGAACACTTGAATTGGTGGGTGGGGGGGGGGGGCTGGGTTATTCGTTATGTCTAGATGTGATCGGGGGTAACAGTTGGGGGACACAAGTCTGAAAAGGACCTACGTAGGTTGAGTCCGGGGGTGCAGGAGGGAGAGGATGGGGAAGTTTCTTGGAGTTTTGATGAAAGGGTTTCACGGGTGCCACTAGTTAGGTGATACATCAGGGGCGTGGGGGTGTTGTTTAGGTGGGTTAGCCTACACTTTGCATCATCAGGGCTCATCCTCTAACTAACAACCAGTCTTTTTTGAATGGGTTGTAGGTGAAGTGGCCGAATGCCTTCTGGGAAGGGTAGAGTGGGTTGGGTGTGTCCACAATCAAGGGAGATGGTGGTATGTGGAGGAGCAATGAAGACAGAATGTATGTTTGGTTGTCGTCTTTCCCTTTCCTTGTGTATTGTTTTGCCCAGGATGTAGTACAGACTGGCTGTAAGGAATTCAGGCAAATCACATGGGGTTTAGCATTGGCAGAGAATTTACTGTGAAGCGACACACTAGCAGTGTGGTAGTAGAGGGATATCTTTCAAAGTGGGGACGTTGAACCTGAGAGGGCTGAATTCACCTTTGAAAGGTTCTTGTTTATGAGAGTTTTAAAACTCCAATCTAGATATCCTACTCGTTCAAGAAACTTACTTTAATTGGGAGGAGTTGCATTGTAAGGGGGAATCGCTGAGATTTACTTTGGTTGAAGAGAAA
This sequence comes from Ambystoma mexicanum, assembly GCF_040938575.1. Classification (NCBI taxonomy): domain Eukaryota; kingdom Metazoa; phylum Chordata; class Amphibia; order Caudata; family Ambystomatidae; genus Ambystoma; species Ambystoma mexicanum. Next base: position 624,696,364 of record NC_090936.1, read on the forward strand.
CTGAGTGGCGTGGCTCGTTTAGTGGGAATAGCATGTAGGGTTGAGTTGGAGGAAATTGTGTGAAAGGTGTTCTCTTGTGAAGGGTCTACCTCAGGGAACCAAGCTCCCATCGGCTTAGGTTAGGGAGCTAAGGACGTTGTAAGGAAGGTATGGTATCGAAGCAAAACGGACACAAGTGATCACAGTTCAAGGTTGTTTATGAAACTGTAAACATGGGTGAGATAAATGCCTAATCTAAGATGGGGACCACGCTATGACCAACAAATACAATCCTAGTGGAGTCTAGTCATATAAAAGGGCCTATTGCCAATCCTTACCTCTATGCTACAAAAGTGTGGGATAATGTTCACAAGAAAAAGACCTGTTCACAAAACGATAGTTGGGATGTTATGGCCGGGGTCTCCCTGCCCCATGTTTTTAGAACTGGATAAGTTGGGACTCTTGAGCACAGCACACTCCTGGGCTGCTCTGGCACGAGCTTACAGTTCCTTTTCTCTTTATCAAGGCCTTCTGTGCCCAAGTCTCTTCTCATACAAAGTCTCTTGCTTTGGAGGGCCTGATATGCCAAAACAACAAAACAAAGGTTCCTTCTAGTAACTTTCACATCGGGTGATTACTCTTCACCGTAGGATCCCCGTCAGGTGAGCTCCGATCGTTCTTTCAGTGTCAGCCTCCCCTAAGCACTTGTCAATTTAAGCAGACTTCTGAAAGGCGATCTCGTCTCGCTGGGTCACCAATAGCCTATGGCAAGTGCAGGCTTCCCAAAATCCCAGTTAACATGGCGTTCCCCTCAGCCGGGCACAAATGCCTGTTTCACAATTCCTGCACTCTGGTTCACAATTCCTTAATCTTCTCAGAAAGCTGGTGTTTCCTGACCCTAGCTTTGTCTTGGCATCCTTCCACCGGATTCACATTTGCCACAGTTCACGTTTCAACAGTCATTCTAAACCTCTTTGGTTCTTCCTTTTATAGAAGTCTGGGTCTCCGCCCCCTGTCAGGCTTTCTCTAAAGCCCCCCGTCAGGTTTATGTGCAGGCGTCCCCCAGTCGGGTTCACTTCTGCCTCCACAACATATCAAAACCTCTTCAATGTGTCAAGGACTTACAATTGTACAAGGGGTTTGCCTTGACCCTTGTATGACCACTTCATGCCGGCCTTCCCTATTATGGCCTCTTAGCACTCGTTTCTTGAGGCGTGAGACCACTCCATCTCTGGTGCCAGTTTCTCTCACAAAGTTCACAGGATCCCCCTCTGCTGGGCTTGGACCCTTCTCACAAAGTTACAAGGGTGGCTCTCTGCTGGGCTAAGACCCCTCGCACAAGGTTCTCAAGAGTCTCACTGTGCTGGGCTCAGACCCCTCTCGTAAGTGTCTCCCTCCCCCGGGCTCGAACCCCCTCTCACGAAGTTCACTATCTTCAAAAAGTGTTTTGGGACTTAGTCCCAGAATGCTCTGTCAGGATTTTGCTCCCACTTCTCAGTTCCCCAAAACAGCATTTGGCATTGGGAGCTGCAGGAGCTAAAAGGGGACATTGTGGTAGGGTCAGGGTCTCTTTCCCTGACGCGTGAAGACCTGGATTGGCTTGACTTGCCCTGCCCAGGGGAGGAGTCTTGCTGTGGGTACTGCCTGGCAACCCCCCAGCTGCCCCTGGTCTTGCCTCTGGAGGTACAGCTTCCTCTCTACAGTGCAGTCTCTCCTGAACTCACAGGGCCAGTGTCAGGGCAGTTGTCTCCTCCATGTCTCCTAGGGTCTCTGCAGCTCTTTCGGTCTGCCTCTGGCTTCGTGCACCGGCCAGCATCCCCTATTCACTCAGTGTGCTTTCCTGCCCCGCCTTTTATTCTTCCTGCGAGTGGTGATTTGGTTCAGGTGTGCCTGTTTGTAAGGGAATGCCTGACTTCGCCTCTGCTTGTTAGTGGGACAAAATGGTAGTCGTGCATAGGAGTCAATGGTCCAGGGATTCCTACGGGTAATCCTCATTCCGCCTTGTTGCTTCCTCTTCTTCGTAGTATTAGAAGGACAGGGTGAATGAAGGGTATTCTGGGAAATGTAGCGAGTTGCAGATTTTGGAAGAAAGTTAGCTGAATAATTATTGGAAACATTTGTCAACAAAACGGATTTTTTTTGGTTTATTTGTTTTGGTTGCAGTGCAACTTTTCAAATATTTAATACAAACGTAAATCAAACTTCCATATGTTGCATACAAAATAAACACTCAAGTTATGATACAGATAAATTGAATCAATTTAACTATATAAGGCTAGACCGGTACTAATCAATACTTATTTTACCACAATAACATAAACATAAAAGCCACAAGACATACAGAACAGGAAATCCCATAGTAATCAAACTTATGCATAAATAGTCACCACTAATCTCAACCATTAGTTACTGCACTAAATGCCTTTTTACATTTCCTTCACTCGTGCTAATATTTGTAAAAATTGTACTAACGCTATCTGTACCCTCGCCCATGTATTTGAAAACAGCATTTGCCATATTTGATCGCTCTCCATCTCAGTGTGAATTGAAAACACATCATCAAAGCATCTTGCTCAAACTCAATTTAAAGCACTACATTCCACCAACAAATGTTGTAATGTTTCACTTTGTTGGAGTAATAAGCAATATCTACAATAGTTTCCTTTTACAAAGAACCTTGTGAGTGCTCCATAGGTTGAGTCTAAACCTTAGATAGTCCGAACGGACCCTTGGGTGACGGGCATTTCACTAAATAGGACGCCATCATTCCATAACGCTTCGTTCCAAAAAGTCCAGATGTTAAAGTCTTTATATTGGATGCACCTTGTTATATTCATGGCCCAATCTGCTTGAAAGCTTTTAACTTTAGCTCGAGCAGGATTTGATAACAATTCTAAGGACACGTCTGCCGACGCCAAGTTATCCATCACTTAATTCCGCCATGTCCTAGGGAATACATTTCCAGATTTGAGCAGGTTATAACCTATTATCTCTAGGATGCTTCCAACCCTAGTCCCAACAAACATTTATGCAAAAATGCGCACTTTCTCCACAATGCCTGGGAATAGAGGGATAACAATCCAAATTCATAGCGTATGACCGCTATAGGGACACTATTTGGGAGGGATAGAATCTGCTTCCAATACGTTGATCTAGTGCTTCCCAGTACTGTCGTTTCTCTAGCAGCCTTCCTTCCACACCATATAGAATAATCAGCCACACCTTTATTTTGTGAAATAACACAATATGCTTCAAAGAGAATTTCCCAAATTTAGCAGTTAAGATTTGTGACTGGAGGATTAAGTGCTGAAGTTTGTTCCGGCAATTGCCTCATCTCTCCTAGTCTGCCTATTATTAATAGCCACCTGTAGATATTTATATTGGGTAACGCTTAATAATTTGGTATCCTGGAGCTTCCATGAGAATAAAGGAAGGTGTCTCATAGCTCCCTAACTGGCGCTATAGCTTATTTGGGATTTTGTTATATTAATCACCAGATTGTTTGCATGCGCATAATTTCCCAACCGTAACAACATACGTTGAAGACCTTGCAGTGTTTGTGAAAATAAAACCGGGTCATCCGCATATAACAAATATGGGATTTTCTGAGCTCCTATCCTAGGGGCATCATCATTGCAGTTCATAAATTCACGACCCAGATCTATAATAAAGAAGTTGAATAGAAACGCTGCCAGTGCACACCTGTTTTAGGCCTCGTGTCACCATTTCAGGTGATAATCTACCGTCTAGGGTGAGATGCACTCTCATTGATGTTTTTGAGTGAAAAAGAATTTAGTGACATGAGAGAGTGGGGACACTCCTACAATTTTTACTTTTGGTACAGAAGAGATCAACTGAGTCAAAAGCGGCGCTGGGCTTGGATCATGTTCAGAGTGATTATATTAGGAGTAGTTCCAAGGCCCTTTACAAAACCTGTTTGCAATGGGTCAGTTAGTTAGCATGGTTAGAGAGCCCATCGGGACCCCTAGCCTTTGAGTTGCTAGCCGTATTAATAAGAAATAAAATATCGGACAACTCGAACTCCAGATGAAAAGCCAATGGAGACCTCGCTTGCTCCAGTGTCTCACTGGACTTGACTGGAGGATACAGTTGAGTGAAGTGAGCCACCCATGTATTCGTTTGGACTGCACTCGCTGTCAAGGCGAAGTCCGTCCCAACGCGGAAGTATCAAGAACTCCTACCTCCCCTTGACGGTCTTGGCGCCTGGATTAATTAAAACACAGGTCACCGCAACCCCCACGGGGAAAGAGGGTTAGGGTCCACGGATTGGATAGGTTTCGGGATGGTAGGATAACCTGATTGAGGTTTAGGGAGATCTTATGGATAGGGAGAGGGTTTTAGGGTCAAGTTGTTCCCAGGCTCTGACCTTCTGAGTCTGGACTACCTTCTCCTTGGTAGTTGCCTTTGTAACTCCTTGGGCATTCATTCAGTCATGTATTCTTACCACATGCATGCTTTACCCTCAAACTGGAACCCAGCACTTGTTCTCCACATTCACAAGTTTGCCCAGTCTTGGCTTTTTCTGTAAAAACACAATATTCTATCAGGCTATCTACAAATCGCGTCTGCCCCCTTGTTAAATACGCCACAAGTAAGCATATGTTCAGATACAATGCTTTGGTCACATAATGCACTTAGCTCTAGTATTCTGAGTCTTCCAGCGCGCTTCTTCCGCCCGCCGGCTCCGCAGACTGTGCGTTGCGAAACGATCTGGTCGTTGTCGATAGCGGCTCACTCCTGACGAAAAGGGGAGAAAATTAGCTTTGCCCTTTCACGCCTTGTGGCCTTTCACCAATGCTCGCTACTGCGAATACTGCATAGAACGGCCCTCAACAGGCGAGCATACTGCTACGTTTGCACCCGCAACTGGCGAGTGCATGTCACATGCAAAGTTAGTGGGTTAGTTTGCGAGCTTTCGCGTATCTCCCCCGCAGTGTGTGAGTTTCTCAAGTCACTGGTAAGCGGAGTCTCTTTCCAGTGCACACTTCCCTCTGGTTAACTTAAAAAAGCAGGCAATGTACTTATCTTTGACATTGCGGGGCCTGAAGGTGTGTCCAGTGGCGAGGGCTGCCCCGCGAGAAGTTTCACCGGAGCTCCGTGAGATGCGTCCTCTCGGCAGCAGAGTCGAGCACGGACGAGCTTTCTGGGATCGCGCATGCGCAGTAGTTCCTTCGCGCATGCGCGTTGTCGGGCGTTTTCCTGGGCTGCTGGAGCTGTAGTTTCAGGCCCGGGGCTGCTGGGAAGCGTAGTCTTCCTGGTTTTCTGTGTCCTGTACCCCTACACCAAGTACATCTGCAATGGGGACAAAGGTGGCAGCGACTCAGAAACGTTCCACCCACAATCCCAGTAACCACCCTACCTTTATTCTTACCATGTGGGTGTGATGCAGGCCGTGGGTTTCTGACACTCGCCTGCAAGACGACTTGTGGCGCTACAACAGAATAATATATCGCAGACCACATTTTCGCAATGTTTTTGCTATCCAAAATTTTTAGCATGTTCTCACCATCTTCTTGATACAGTACTGCGTGGTGACCTCTAGTCCAATTTCTATAGCAAGTTCTTAGCTTAGTGTTTTCTCAAATGCACAGGTTCTTTTTGCACAAGTCTCAGGTCAATGCATAGCAGCGCTTTCCTTTCTTTTACCACCCTATCATATGAACGAAGGTGCTGAGTAGTTGGATTTGTTTTACGATTTTGTTGCTGGAATAAGATTGAACATTTCTCACATTCCCAGCAAGTATGCCATAGTGTGGCAAACCTAGTCTTAACAGTCGCTCAAGTTGGGCTACTTCTTTCTCCGACCATCAGTCTGTTCCCTCCAGCACTCACCCCACAAGTTCCTTTCAGGGTGGACACTTGGTCGGATCTGCCGGGAACTACAACAGCAACCCATTTTGCCATAAGTATATTATGGTCGCTTACATCGGATTTGGTCACACAGAAATTCATCATTGCAGGCCACAGAACCTCATTCACATATATATCTATAATTGAATTACTTTTGCCTTTTTGCCATGTCGGAGCCGGGGGGGGATGTCTGATTCAAAAGCCCCATTAAGAGCCAGGAGGCCATTGGCCTTAACTAAGGAGGACCATCTTCTGAATCTTGCTTTATTTCGATTGCCTAGTTCACTCAAGCAATTTAGGTTCAGATCACCCACCACCACCAATGCTCTTACATTTTGGGCTACCGATACCAGGTCTAAGGTTGAGTTTAGATCGTGGAAGAAACAATCATCAGACATGGCCATTGGGTTCCAGTAAACATTCAAAATTGCGTATCCTTGATTACCAGCCATTACTTTGACCAACAACATATATTTGTTTGGCATGGCCCACAGTTCAGATGTCAAACCTCTACCCATTTTTACTGCTGTCAGGATCCCTGAAATTGGGCGGCCTGCCACAGGTTTAAGGGCAGGATTTAAGTGCAATTCATGATTTTCCGAGATGGGGACTGGTGAGCCATGTCTCTTGGAGGAGTACTATGTCACATTTACTCAACTCGCTTTGATCATTATTTATGAGATGTCTAAATCCCCTAGTATTCCAGTTTACAAGCGATACTTGATTCACACCCTCCCCCACCTCCCATTAATTATGGGAACTAGGGCAGCTATACATACCAGGAGTCTTAGTGGATTGTGATTTCATAACTCTCTTACTTTCCACCAAACGGCCCTTCTGCATACTCAATTAATGGCCTGATGGGGTAGAAAGTTAGTTAAGGCCTGGCTCTGTAGACAGAACGAGTCCCAGACTATATAGGTCTTCTTTGGCCTGCCAAATTACATTTTGGACTACTCTAGATTTGAGCCAAAGTCTTACAGACTTTAGATGGCCTTTCACTGGGAATTCGACTGCCATGTCGGAAGACACAATATCTTCTAATTGCGGAATCTCAGAAAAAAATAGCCATCACTGCTCGTCTATTTAGGTCATATTGCGTAGATGGCAATCTCCTACAAGCCAGGTCTAGTGAATACGCTGCAGGCGGGCTCCTGGATGGAAGATTATGAGTTCTAGAGCCACCGTGTAGTGTGTTGTCAGACAGGGCTGGTAGAGATCTTTGCTGATTGGCCTTGCATCTTATTCAATGGACTCTCAATTAAAGACATAATAGCACCAGACATCTGCGACAGATCCCCAGTATTTTCTTTTTGCATAGGGTACTCGAGTTTGATTGGGGACACCAAGGACCAAAGGCTGTGGCGGCGTGGGATTCGTCTTGGGGTTTGTAGTGTTCCACTGAAGAGGAGGGAAAGTTGTCAGAAGGGGGGGGGGGGTGGGGACAGATGTGTAGTAGTGGGTAAAGATGTTTTCTCCTGCCTTTTCTTAAAGGTAAGTACTGGGGTAGGATGGGACTGTGGTGGCAATAAAGACAGAGGGGTGTTCGGGTAAGGGTGTATTGCAGGGTAGGGAATAATGTGTCACGCCGAAGGGTGTTCCTTCCGTGGTCCCCAAGGGCCCCTTGCCCAGATGATCCTCCCTCGCTTGTCTGCCCCCAGGGTCGGGATTCATGCACGATGCCCTCCCCTGGCCACCTGAACAATGGATCCCTGGGGTCTACCTTGGGTTTCTCACAATGTGCGCAATGAAACTCCAGGCTCTTTTAGCATATAAAACAGATTGGGGGGACTGAAGCACCTCAAACATTGGTGTTAGGAAGCTGGCAAGCTCCTTGCTTGGAGACGGAGGGTACAAACAAGGTCCAGGGTGGTTAACATATTGGAGACTGACGACATGGCAGTCTTAAAGCGCAATAGGGAAATGAGTTATATCTCTTACGCAAAGCTTTATGCATTGCAATGTTCAGAGGATAGCTGGGTGAGTGTAGAGCCTTTTTACGGGAGTTGAACCTGCCGAGTCGTAAGGTGGATATTGGAAGCCCCAATTGAGGTGGTGGAAGTGATCTCTACAATTAAGGGAATGAAAGTCACCAGGGAGGATGGCATCACAGTGAGGCTCTACAAAATGTTACTGCTCCACCCTAACCCCCAAGTTCTTCAATGTTGTATTAAGTGGGACACCACTGCCCAAGACGATTCTCGAGGCCCTCATAACAGCCACCCCAAAGGAGGTTAAGGCCCTAGGAAGTGCACCTCCCACAGGTTGTTCTCCTTGCTTAATACTGATGTGCAGTTAACAGCAAAAATGTTGGTGACTAAGTTAGAGAAATTGCTTCCCGCTCTCTCATTCATAGAGTTCAAGTAGTTTTTGTAAGGGGGAAGACAGCGCAATGATAATATTAGAAAAAATGTTACTTGCACACTGGATGGGTAAAGTCTTGCTGTGTCCCTAGACTCTGAGAAAGCTTTTGATTGGGTGGAACCTCAATGAGGTTGTGATACGGTTTGGCTTTGGAGACCATTTCAGATTATAGGTGAAAGCAATGTACAGTATCCAACAGCGTGTGTGGTGGTGAATGGTGTCCTGTCAAGCGATTTCCCTCTGCATCTGGGAAAGAGACATGGTTGCCCTCTGTCCCTGCTGCTATTTGCCCTTGTGATCGAAACATTGGTGGCTGTAATTGGAGCAGATCGGTGCGGAGGGGGATATGCTGTAATGAGGATGGCGTTCAAAGTCTCCCTCTTTGCGAATGACGTACTGTGCTACATAACCAATCTGGGGACTTCCCTTAGAGCATTGATGAGGGTGCTGCAGGTTTATGGGAAATTGGTGGGCCTGAAAGTCAGTTACTCCAAATAGTTCTATATTGCAGATGGTTGAGGGGATAGGGGGTGTGGAGCAGTCGCAGCTCCTTAATTCGCACGACTGCTGTGGAATTGCCCTGGAGGCAGATATAGCATACTTGGGAGTTGGGCTACAAAATAACCTCCAGGACTGGTTTAGGGTGAATTGTATACCCTTTGTTGAAGAACGATCTGAAGAGATGGTTGGCCCTAACTCTATCGCTGGTAGGTAGGATCACAGTTATAAAAATAAATGTGCTCCCACACTAGCTATTTTCTGATGGGTTTCTAAAAGAGATTGACCATATGTGCTTTAGTTTTGTGTGGCAGAGTAAGAGGGTATGCAAATCGTGTGAGACACTGATGTTGCCAAAGGGGGAGGGAGGGTTCCCAAATTTCACATTATACTATAATGCGGCCCAACTTAGTTATGCTCGCACAGATGTCGTAGGGTTTGAGAACATATTGTCATACTTTGAAGACTGTCGCCTACCCGAAAAAAGGTTATAGATGACTTTTGGACAGACATAAAAGATATTCCACTGTGGTGCAGGAGTACTCTACGTTGGGAGTCCTGTGGAAGCTGTGGAGAAATAGGGCAAAGGGTATATCCTCCTGGTCCTCACCACTCATCTCACTATGGGGTCCCCCAATCATGTTGGGTAGTTTCGGCTTAGAGGGGTAAAAAAAATGGTTATGGGTCTTGAAAGAGTGGTATACCTCTTCCTGAATGGCAAGATTTAAGAGTTTGAGGAGGTGCGAGATGTTGGGAGGTGATAAATATTGGTATTTTTGATTTATCTCGCGTTCCTAAGTGGAGGAAAGAGTTGGCACAGGATCTCAACCTGTTTGAGAAGTTCCTTGAACCAGCACACTCTAAATCTCTAAAATGTATAGTCTCTTGCTGATGTCTACTACTAAAGCGAGCAAGAAATGTAAATCTTACTGGCACCGGTTGTTTGAGGACACGGTACCAGAAGATCTCTGGGGGAAAATCTTTAGGGTAACATTTCATGGTAACCTCTCAACGCATGCCACAACATAATTTCAAGGTTCTATGTGGGTGGCACAGAGACCCGATGAGAGTGTCAAAGATGTTTCAGGGAGTATCACTGCTGTGCACCAGGGAATGTGGTGAATTGGGAACCTTGATACACGTGGTGGAATAGTCCCTAAATCTGTTTTTCTGGGCAGAGTTGTCAAGCTGGATGAAAGATATTCTTGGTTCTGCGCTGCAGCCTGAAATCCTTGTGTTGCTCCTTGGATCCCACCAAAAGGATATGACCTGTGTAGTTTCCCAAGGGTGTGGGAGGCCCTTGTGAGGGCAGGGAGGATAGCTCAGAAATGGAGGGAACCTGCAATACCTGGTAGAAAGGTCTGTGCGAAAGGTATGGGAAGTTTACCTGATGGAAAAACTCACATATGTGTTTACATTTATGGAGAAGTTGGGGCTATTTACGTGGAAATATGGTACGGGAGAGAAAAATACAACTGCTGAGGCTTGATAGGATGGACCTGTAGAACCAGCTGAGGAGGAAGGGAGAACGTCAGAGGTAGAGGCCATTGTTGGAGGTGAATGGGGGATGCTCGTGGAGCACAGTACAACTTTTCGATCCTCAGACACCTGTAAGGTCCTCTGGCAAAAGAAGCAACTTCAGAAGAATGTCGATTCCTAGGGTTATACTCCTATTGTGTCCTGTCATCGTATTGTTAAATGTCTTGGGAAGGGTGAATGGGGATTTCGGTAGGGCCACGCCATTGTGATGAGTGATCGGTGTAGGAGAGGGTGGTTAATGTTTGATCAGTGGTGCACTTCCATTCCTGCAGTAAATGGAGAGGGGTCTAACCAAGGCATTTTTTCTGTTTAACTTGTATGTCGTGGCCCCCTTTCTTTTTGTAAATGTCTAGGCTTCATGTGTTTTTTGTGAAAATGCAATGGGCATTTGAAATCCCCCCCCCCGCAAAGAAAGGGGGAAGTCCTGACCAAGTGTTAGTTTCATTTTCCACGCCCAAAAGGCAGATAATGTGCTTTATTGCAAGCAATCTGGCTTTGCTTCTACAGACCTGGATCCCTGGTTGGACTATCCTCTCCTTTGCCAATTGTATTTACCTTTCTCAGCTGTGCGATTGATGTCATTAATCAGAGGGAAGAGATCTAATTGGGCCAGTTTGTGCAAAGTCCAGAGAACTCTCCAAATGATTTGACTTCACGCATGGCCATGGAGAAGTTCAGACTGGTCATTTTAATTTTTTTAATTTTATTTTAAAAAACACATCTGTGTATTATCTCGGCCTTTGGCCACCCAAGGGGAGTAAAGCATGTCTCATCAGTACTGCCTCTTGATCTGTGGCAATAGCATTCAAGACATTGGGAAACCCTGCCTGATGCTCAAACTAAGTGACGTTTGCAGATTGCTGCCTGTAGTGTGAACCCTAGCATCAGGGTCTGCATATAATATGGACAGTGTTCAGGACATACCTGGGATACCCATCTTTTTCGCCACCAGCACAAATGTCCATGAAATCAAATGGATTGGTTTTTCTCAATCTTAAAATGTGGCTGCCATTCTGTGCTTCAGTTAATCAAAAAGGGTACAGAAGAAAAGCCCTTACCTGGAAACAAATGTGCGAAGAGGAATACATTGGATCCTTGCCACCCACATCACGCCCCAAAAACGTGTGGTCAGAATTCTGCAGCTACCTGAACAATAGAGACAGAGTGGAATGGAGGTCTACCCCTCCCCTATCATGGCCCACTACACCATGAAACTGTAATTCTCCTGCCTCTCGCCCTGTCTGTACCACTCCAAGACACTTATCGTTCTTTTCCAATGAAGGTGGGCCCAGCCGTGTTGTGCTGCTGTTTGTGTTGATATTTTGTTTGATTACTGCCATGTAACCTGTACTGTGCCTGTCTTAACTTTCTGCCAATAAACCAAGTTTAAATAAAAAAAAAGGGTACAGAAGAGACATTTGGAGACTACTGTGGAAGAATCCCGATTTGGTAAGGGTGCTCAAGAAGAGGAAAACTTAATAAGCCCCTGGGTGAGTATCTCAGGTTAGTGTGCATGTTAAAGAAAGGGGTCTATGAGAACCAAAGACCACTGTGGGGTTTGGGTGACTTCAGAAATGTGATCAGTCTCCAACAGTGTAGACTAGAAATTCCCATTTGCCATTGCCCTGCTCCAAAAGATGAGTCCGCATAGGGCTGAATTACTTTTAGAATTTCAAACTAGGTCATTGCTGGCCAGGGCCTTCGTAATACCCCTTACCCGTATGTTCCTACCTAGATGGGACTGGAACCTTTTTTTCCCTACTAAAAAAGCAGTATTTCCCCTTTAAATAATTTAAAGGTGCGGCTACAGGTGTGACCATGCTGCTGTAGCCCGCCCTCCGATGCCTAGCATCAGTCTCCTTTTCTACACTTCTTCCTGCAAGGTTTGCCCTTTTGGTTTTTCAGCTTCCCTGCTGTTTTTTTTTTTTTTCCTTTCCATCTCTTCTACCGGACTCTGGTGCCTCGCCTGCCTCGTTGCATGACAGCTCAAGCAGGGTTTAGCAGGTTTTCTGCCTACGCATAGCTCTCAACCATTTGTGTTGCAAGGGCGGGTGAAATCACCCGATTTTGTTTTTGGCGGGTGAGACGCCCGTTGGGATGAATGGGCGTGCAGGAGGCTTGGCGGGTGAGTCAGCCCTTTACAAGGTGGGTGACACCCGCCAAAAGCGTGTGAGTTGAGAGCTATGCCTACGATGCCGGTTTCCCTGTGTTTGATCCACACCCCCTTTGTCTCCAGTGTTTAGGTTCGGACCACAGTTGGGAAGATTGTGCGGCCTGCCACACCCTCACTCCGTGGTCGTTAATGAACCGGTTGGTGCGCTGGAGGGAAGTCTTTGCAGCGTCGCCCACACAGATCACCTCAAGGTGTAAGGTGGGTAAGGTAAGTGCTTCAACTTTATTTTCCAAGACACCTCGAAAGGGCTATTCATTTCTGAAGGAAATCTCTGCGTGGGAGGGGTTCCAAAGACCCTTGCACTGACCTCAAGGCTGTTGAAGCTAGCGCTCACACGACCAAGGGGCTGTTTGTCTCTCCTTAGGTCTGAGGGGGCGACATTGCTCGGGTACTGGGACTCGTCCCAAGGGGCAGTCTTGCTTTGACACTAGGGCTAAACCGAAGGCAACACCTTTATGTACTGCTAAATTGACTACTGGGTGCAAGCCTGAGGGCAGTATGCAGAGCAGAACCGCTCCAGACACGGAGCCTCTGTTCGAGGGCCTTTCAGGGTCTAGGGATGCAGGCGCTATGCCAGACTCCTCGTTCCTGTGCATTCCTCAAAAACCTGTACCCAAGATGGCGACCAATGACAAGATGCTGCTGGGGCGTGACGCAGCACCCAGAGATAGTCCTAGCCCAGGTGCTCTAGCCTTCGGCCCCATGGAGGCCTTTTATTTACACTGAAGGTGGACTGGTCGGCAGCACAGGTACAATGTTGCATCACATATACACTTCTGACCACAACCCTTGGGTATACCCAGACGGGTTCTACCCCGCACAGCCTGTGCCTCCTTGGCAGGCCTTATTGTGTGGGGATGGGGGAGAGCCTCTGTGCTGAGCAATCCACCAACTGCCTTTTTTGAGCGTATCATGGGAGTGTTAGGCAGAATCCTGTGCAGTTCCCTTGGGGAACACTGCAAGAAGATTAAGACTACAGGAGTAAGCAGTAAACTCAATTGGTAGCAGTCTGCACCACCCAGATTTACCTGATAGCTGTGGCTGAGCAGTCAGACCTCTCTCAAGAAGAGTAGGGCAGTATATAGAGTATACACAATAGGGCTAAAAACACAGTAGAACAAACAAACACTGACCAGAGCTTTGTATCAAAAGTATATAATGTATTTAAAACACACTTTAGGCAATACACTAGCACTCTAAATCAAAGCAAGTTAAAACACAGTCAGGTAAAGTATAAACACCTCCCTTGATAACTATTAGACAAGTCAGAGTTAAAACACCACTATTTGTTAAAACAGATGTGAGTGTGTAACCTAGATGGCACGCCAATAGTTAAGTTAAAGGGAGAGAAAAAGGCAGGGCATAAAAATAAAACCGTTCCCAACACATTTTAGAAGTTCAAAGCAAGGGAGTAAAGGCAGTATACACTGTAGAGCCAAAGTTCATAGGCTAGGCCCACTTTAAATGGAGCAAAGCGAAATGTGCCCAAGATCACACAGTTTAAAATGCACTAAAAGTCTTTGCAGAATGGTCAAAAGAGGTTGGGGTGATTCAGGAAGTAAAGTTAGAAGGTCTGGGGCCAACCCAGTTGGAAAGCCAAGGATTTAAGGGTCACCTTTAGCAATCCGTGGAAAGGGAGGCCAGGCAGAACACAGTACCTTAAAGAGAGAGAGGAAGCTCCAGCGGTGGCAGTTGTTCCTGGCAGTGGTTGCAGTTCATTGTGTCGACCAGGGGAAGAGAGGAGCTCGTCGAGGAGGAAACTTGGAGTCGATGCACTGCCCAGGGATGAAACCAGCCGCGGAGTTCGTCGGTTAAAGGGTGCGTTCCTTTTATTCGCGGTCAAAGTGGTGAAGCTTGGTTATCCGGCCGCCGGGGTGCTTGGCACGGGCGATTCGACCAAGGGACGTCTTTGGAAGGCGAACTGGTTGATCCCAATAGCACAAAGGATGAAGACTCGTCCAGCAGAAGATCTTCTCTTGTCGTTGGGAAAGTGGTGAGTTTGTTGCAGCAGGGCTCCACAGGTGGTGTATTCGTTGCAGATGGCTCAGCTTCTTCCCTCTTCGGATTCTTAGGTCCTGTGGCGACTGTTCCAGTCCCAGAGCCCTGCTTTTATGCAGAAAAACCCCATTGAACAGCCTAGCTGTCACTCACACATGCTAAGTGGTGAGCCGGGCGGCTCACCACTGGGCCAATCAGAATAGTGTGCGACTTGGGTTGCTAAGGCAATTCAGTCCAGGGTGCCAATTCCCCTCCCCACACATCCTGTGGAACCCAGACAGAGTGGCACCATTTGGAGGGCTTCTGTGGAGAAGCCCGCCAAAATAGTGGAACAAAGGGCACAACCTTGGTTAGAGTTACAGAGACGGACGCAAACGCCATTTTAGAAAAGAGTTCTGGCAAAAAGACCCAACCAGTGATTTAATATTAAATAAATAAATCAGCAGTATCTTTAACATTGCACCAAAAAGTGGTGCGTTTAAAACCAATGGGAAAATCCCATAGGAAATATTCTGGTGGAATATTTCGCGTGGTAACCACTGCCACCAGCCAGAAACTCGACAAGGGGGGACTGGACAGTGCCCCCTTGGAAACAGACCCAGGTGCAATCGAATTAACTCCTTCCAGTACTTCCACAATATGATGGTTTGTACTGGTTCTGTTCACAATTTTGGACTATTAAAGTCAATGGTGACTTTACATGCCCTGGGAGACAGTAGTCAGTCCCAGGGTATGGAGTCTATGTTTGGGGGTCACTATGACACACCTGTGTTACTGCACTGAGGGTGCTGTGTAACACACATGAAAAACAGATGATACCCTATGGAGTAAAAGACCCCATAGCCCATAAGCACATACAAAGTCAAAGACATACCTCAAATCATGCCTAAGAGTGGGAGGAAAAGAGTCTCACTCTTAGCAGGAGAAAAAAACAACCCCCAAAAATCCAGCAAAGCTGCTGGGGGACTCGCTAGGTTTGGGAAATTAGCCTTATAAGAGAATTCCCCTTAACACATGGGGCTTCTGAAGTCCACTCAGATGACAGGCCTCTTAAAATAAAAGGTGATTCCTCTGCCCCTGCAGGCACCTGAGCTGGTGCCTCTCATTGCAAAAAAATGTTCTGCTGGATCTACCAGGGTACAGGCAGGCAGCCTGGATTTGCAGAATCCAAGATTGTCGCCCAAGATCTGCTCGAGTCTACAGTGGAGCACATTAATACGGCAGCCAGAGGGATCTGTGTAAGGACAGACACGCAGGCCATCTGGTTGCATGCCATGAAGTTCAACTCTGATATGCAAGTGAGGATCGTAGACCTTCCTTTTGAAGGCGCAGAACTGTTCCACTCCTTGAGAGATGAGGCATTAGATAAGAGGCTAGTTCGCAGACTGGCAAGTCTCTGGCTATCCTCAAGAAACAACCTCACAGCCGTTTAACCTTAAAGTGTGGTCAGACCAGAGGAGCAGGTCTTTTGGTGGTTTCTGGGGATTCCAAGATTTCCAGGCTAGGCAACCTGACAGATTGTCGAATCTGCATCAGTGTAAGCGGCAGCGGATAGCACACAAGGAGTTTTTACCACTCCCCCTCCCCTTCCTCGGCCTCCGATCCCAAGAAACAATGATGGTGGCGTTCAGGCCCATCCCTCTCCGGTAGGGGGCAGGCTGGCTCTCCACGAGCTGCAGTGGCGATCATTAATAAGAGACCCCTGTGGTTTCGGAAGGTTGTTTTCCAGTGCCTTCACCATAGCCTGTTTCTCCTCCCCTGCTACAAATAGAGTATTCCTCCCTCTCTTCGGGAACTTCCCTCACTCTTGCAAATTCAAGTGGTCAAGCAAGCTCCCCAGGATCAAAGGGGCTCTGGGTACTATTCCAGAATTTTTGCCATCCCCAAGAAGAACCAGACTGGCCTGAGGGTGGTTCTCGACCTATCTTTTCTGAAACTATCTCCCACTCAATTCTAGATGATCATACCTGCACATATCGCAGAGAGTCTCTGTCAGTGAGACTGGATGTGCTCCCTGGATCTAAAGGACGCTTACCTACACATCCCAATTTGGCAGCCTCACAGGCAATTTTTGTGGTTCACGGTTGTGGGACATCACTTACAGTACTGTGTGCTACCCTTCTGCCTCAACTTGGTGCCTCAGGTTTTCATGAGGATTATGAACACTTAAGCGGCGCTCCTGAGAGCCAGGGGTCAGCACGTCTTCCCCTATTTTGACGACTGGCTCGTCAGGTACAGCTCGAGAGAGAGAGGTGGCCCAGGACAACATGGGGAGCCTCATGGATCTCCTGTATCATTTGGGGTTTTCGATGCATCAGACCAAGTCGGAGTTCACCCCTACGCAGTAACTGATCTTCCTAGGACTGGCATGCGACACCAAAAGGCAGAGGATTTTCCCTACTGAAGAACTGGTTAATGCTATCCTCTGGACAACTGGCTATTTTCTGGACAAGGAGACTACCTTGACTTGGCCTCATGACTGCTGGCATCCTGGCAGTTCCTTACGCCAGGTTGAAGATGAGACAGCTGCAGTTGCATCCGGAAGCAAGCTGGGACCTGGAGAGGAGTTCCCAGTCGGACAAAGTCCCTATACCTCACCATCTGAGGCCAGACCTGGTTTGGTGGAGACAAAAGGAGAACATTATGAAGGGGGCTCCTTTTCACCAGCCTCAACCAGTGGCAGTCATCATGAGACTCCTCATTGGAGGGCTCGGGTGGGGTGAGAGATGCTAGATACCTTTTCAGTCCACAGCCTGTGGTCCAAGCAGCAACCGCAAGAACACATTAATGTATTGGAACTGGCAGCTATCCAATTGGCCATATGGACATTCCTACCGCTCATAAAGGACAGACAGTACCATAGGCAGCGTGTTACGAGGTCCCCTGTGCAACCTGACTGTTCAGATCTGGGAATGGACTCTGCAGCAGGGTAATGAAACGGACAACTACGAATGGGAGTTGGGGGCCCGAGTCCTTCAGACTCTGTTTCAGTGCTGGGGTCACAGAGACATTGACCTTTTTGCCTCGGAGAGCAATGCCAAATGCAGACATTTTGCTTCTTGGGTGGGGACGTGAAGGGCATCACTAGGGGATGCATTTCAAATCTCTTGGAGCAACCTGTGGTGGTATATTTTCCCTCCAACACTTGATTCAAGTGGTGCTAAGAACATTTCAGGAAGCGACCCAGTGTTGCTTGATTTTGGTGGTTTCGGATGACTGGCAAGGCTGTGGTATGTGGGACTGGTGAGGTTGGCAGCGCAGGGTCTGGTTCCTTTACACTCGATGGGGCTGGTGCTTCTGTACCAACAGAGAGGTGCAGTCCACCCTCGCCTGAGCCCCTAGCCCTCGGAGCCTGGTACCTGAGCAGCTGAAAATGCAGAATCTGGCACTTTCACAGTCCAACATGGATATTCAAATGGCAAGGAAGGAGTCTCAGACTGCAGTACAAGGGCAAATGGACCAGATTCTGCATCTGGGCCAATGAGAAGGGGGTAGACTGGTGAGCTTCTCCCTTGACCATGTGCTGTTGTTTTCTGCATATCTGACCAGCACTGGTGTACAGGTAAACGCATGCCACACTTATCTGGCAGCCATCAGGGCTTACAGGGACACAGATGAGCAGTCCTTTTCCTTGGCAAAACCTGGTGGTAAAGAGACCTCTTCAAGGTTTGAGCAGACTTTATCCGCCAGTCAGGAGACCTCATCCTGTGTGGTATCTCGATGTGGTTCTTACTGTGCTAGAACACAAACTGTTGAGCCCATGGCTTCTACTGACGCCAAGTGGGTCACTCTTAAAACTACTCTCACTGGGATTAACATCTGCTAGTCTCATTAGAGAGATACCAGGACCTGGTTTGCTGAGAGCCCTACACGATCTTCCACAGGGACAAGGTGGTCATGAGAACTCACCTGAAATTTCTGCACAAAGTAGTCTCTGCATTACGCATTAAAAAGGAGATAATTCTCCCAACCTTCTTTCCAAGCCCCAAGTCGGAGGCTGAGAAAGCGTTGCACTGCCTAGATGTCAGGAGAACTCTTAAGTTCTACATAGACAGGACAGAGCAGTTCAGGAAATTGGAGGCCCTGCTACTCACGTTCGGTGGGTCGGCTCACAGAGAACAAGCCTCTCAGGCATCAATTGTGCAGTGGATGGAGGAGGCCATCACGGAGTCCTATAAATTGCAGAAAAAAATCATGGCCACAAACTATGCATGCTCATGCAGTCAGGGGGGGAATAAAGTGGCAGTGGTGCTTTCGTGGACAGATGCAATGGTAGATCATTAGATAGGCGGCCACATGGGCATAGTCATCAAGAGTTTTGTAAGCACTGTCTGGATGCTGGTGCCATGGCAGATGCTCAGTTTGGACAGGCTGTCCTCAACTTGTTTGCTAAGTGAACAACATTCCCTCCTCCTTTAGGCATTATTGGTTGTATTCACCCATACAGTATGGTGGAAAGGGGACGGGACATAAGAGTAATTAAGTTACTCACTGTAGTGACTAACATACTCCTAGTCCATAGTCCCCTTTCCTCCCATACGACTCTCTGTCCTCCCCCAGAATTAATAGGTCAGGCTAGTGTAGCCATCCGGCAGGTACAAGGGGACTGAGGCCAGGGGAAATAATTTTTTGGGGGTAGGGAGGGACAGGAAAAAGGGTTCCGGCCCTGTCCCGAGTCACAACCATACAGTATGGGGGAAAGTGTACTATGTATGTTGGTCTCTACGGTGAGTAACGTTTTATTTTAGATTAATTGAACGGCAATGGGATGCTCAAATCCTTGATGACGGTGCTGCATCACATTTTTCTAGTTGGACAAGAAAGAAACTACATGCTCAGTGTTGCAGATTTACCCATTCCTATAAAGAGCTGCTTACAATTTCTCAACCTATAATCGCTTGCACTGCTGATTTTCAAACACCTTCTGATGTGACCCAAAACCTAAGGCAGAGGAGTTTCTACTTGACCTCCTGAAACTATATGGAGAGGTGGAGTGATCCTTGCGTTACTGGGTATCTCTGTGGCTTGTGCATCTGGTCTCTCAGTTCTATGTGTTTATATTCCTCCATGACGGAGTACAGTTGCAGGAAGGACCCTGGTGGAGTTGAACCAACAGCATCATCCCTGTATTGTAACCCAGACTGCTATTGAGAGTGTAGCATCTTCATTGTCAAAACCCCTCTCTGGGCACGGAACGCTATGTACTTCTAGGGAGTACAGTTGCAGCAGTTGCCTGCTGTTCGCTGACACTTGTGATTGGCGCTGATCGGAGGATTTGAAAGTAACAGCAACTTTAAGTCATTGTGTCTTATCCTCTACTGTTGCTACAATGATTTATTGCCTCCACTGTAAGACACTTGCAATGACTCGATCAATGGGCCAACGGATACTATGGAGCGGCGCAGTGTTAACAACTGTGCAGAGAAAGGGAAGGTTACTTCATTCTTCATGGTAAATTTGGTAGCATTGCCAGTGTTGGATATAGTGCCTTCATCTAACCTGATTGTTGTGCAATGTCCAGGCATGATGGCACTAGATAATTAATTACTTTTCTTGTGCTATAGCCTGTAGAGTGAGAGCCAAGTGCATACTGTGAGGGGTCAGTAATGTGAGCCTCACAACGAGATTTAGTTTTCTCAAAATGTTATATTTTATTTTAAAACAAAAATGGAATATAAACCCTAAATAAACCTACTCTACCAGGGGGTTCCCTACCTGTTCTAGGATCTAAGGAAACACCTCCTAGCATGTACAAAACTAACCCTCACACTAAACAGAAACATTAAAAATAACATATAAACATAAATAAAAAGGGTTATCAAATAACCAGTGTCTTGGATGACTTCTATTTATCCTGTGTAAATGCTAACAATTACAATGGCAGAGGTCTCCTTCAATAAACGCACTAGTGAGTGAGTTCAACAATTATTTATTTAGTCAAGACAATAGCTTTCGCGAAAGGGCTGGCTTCACCACACCGCCAGGAGTGCGGTGTCCAAGTGAGCTGCACACATTCATGTATTGGAACTGGCAGCTATCCAATTGGCCATATGGACATTCCTACCGCTCATAAAGGACAGACAGTACCATAGGCAACGTGGTACGAGGTCCCCTGTGCAACCTGACTGTTCAGATCTGGGAATGGGCTCTGCAGCAGGGTAATGAAACGGACAACTACGAATGGGAGTTGGGGGCCCGAGTACTTCAGACTCTGTTTCAGTGCTGGGGTCACAGAGACATTGACCTTTTTGCCTCGGAGAGCAATGCCAAATGCAGACATTTTGCTTCTTGGGTGGGGACGTGAAGGGCATCACTAGGGGATGCGTTTCAAATCTCTTGGAGCAACCTGTGGTGGTATATTTTCCCTCCAACACTTGATTCAAGTGGTGCTAAGAACATTTCAGGAAGTGACCCAGTGTTGCTTGACAGCAACACGGTGTCAGTGTTGACAGAATAACAGCAGGCTGTTATTGCTCCCCCAATAACCAAAATAGAAACAAGGAGTTTCCAACCCCAGGACCTGATCAAGTCCCAAAACCATGATTAATTCCCGTCCCCAATGGCGTAATGTATTTGAGCTGCCATTTTATGCATCTCATCAATGCCCTTAAAAATATTGGGACTGTAGTCAGGTGTTAGAGTGCAACATGGTGTTCCAATTATTTTACAAGCGCCTCCTACTTCTGCCAATATTGTATCTAATACCAGGCGGTTTTGTAATGTGACGATCTGAATAGATTGCATCTCAGCAGTGATATTTGAGAGGATGTCACTAGTGACATTAAGTTCCTTTTCTACTAATCTGGCCAGATGCCTAATGTCTCAGGAGTTATAAAGTCGAAGAATTCCTGCCAGGTAGTATCTTCATCATTAAAAACGCCACGCTTCCTTCCCTTATACTTTCCAATATTTGCTAAGACTTTCTCTTTTTTATGTTTTGTGTTTACTCCCTCCAAAGGTTTATAATGTAAACCCAATAATAGATAACTGATGGTACACCTGCCCATCCAATTGCGAGGCAACGAATGGAAAGCTTAATTTCCACAAACATACACTGCTCCTGGCGGGGACAGGAGAGGCATTGTAAAATTATTTATGTCTACTGTCATCCGACAGTTGTGCTTGCCCAGTAAAATGGCTTTATTGTGTGTCTGGTTCCATTCTACATTGGTCACACTGATTGGAGGGGGGGATTGCTTCCTTTCCCCCTCTATAAAAAAAAATATAGAGTCGGGCTTGGGTGTCCTTTGCAGGGGGCAGATTTATTCACATATAGGGCAGCGTTAGGTGTCATGGGAATGTCACACAATAAGCTATTTCGCAAGGGTATACATGTATCATTGTCTGCGGGCACCGCATACCACTCTGGTCCACTATCATGGCTGTCGGGAACATGCGTGCATATGTAACAATTGGTCCTATTTAATGCCTGATTTGTATCATTCATTTGTATCATTCATCCATCTCGGGATACTATTCTGTATGTGCCTTTTCTGGTACTCTTGATCCACATGGGGAATAGTCACTGGTTCCGGGGTCGGGGTTGTATCGTGCTAGGCAGTAGATTATGAGCAACATAAATGTCATGCACTGAGGGAAGCACCAGGAAGCACCTCTTTTCACTCTACTCTACTCCATGGTTGCTGGACTTGCTGCTATAATCTACGGACCTCTTACCAGTTTGTTTCATTTGTTTTACGCTTTTAAACCGCGTTAATCTACTGTAAACACTTAAGCCACGCCCATTGGAGGGCAAGGCTTCAAAAACAGCCGTCCGCCCGCGCGTACCGAGGGAAGCACCAGGAAGCACCTCTTTGTCTCTTTGCCGAGGAGTTGAGAGGCAGTGAGATCTTCCTGGTTTTCCCAGAGCGGCTAAGCGGCCAACAGGTCGCTATATAATGATCATTAAAACTCTGAAAACGGGCATGCCGTCTAGGATTGCGCCGTAGGCACTGAGTATGAATTCTCCTCCCACGATACAGACACCTAGTTATGGTTCCTCAACACCTGTAAGAGTGAAAAGCAACAGGACTACACTTGTGAACGCGGACATTCGCATGTTTTGTAGGGGCTCTCTGCGTACAGAGCAAGGAGGGTATGATGTGGAGCGGATGCAAAACGGGTGAGTGACTCGGAGTGGGGAACAGTTGTCTTTTAATCCTTCTCTCAATTCCCCCTATCCTCGCTGCCCGTTCCATCCTTGCCGGTTCTCATGGCTCCTACATGGGTGGTCGAAATTCAGCAAAATGAATTGTCAATATCAGAAACAGCCTTACTTGATTCGCTAGCTCCCGCCATGAACATGCCATTGTCTGTTCCATGCCCAGTGAAGTCCGTTGGCGATGCCGCCATCATTGATTTAGAAATTGATGGTTCAGCGTTTTCCGATAAGTGTTTGATAACTTGTCTTGTTCCCCGTTGATGTTTTCTGAAGCCTCATGCAGTTTTACCGATTCTGTTGCTGTGTCTGTTCAATCCCGAGTTTGTAGCCTGCACACGCATACACATGGTACTAATACTTCTCCATACACCCGATCTCCAGATATGCAGGTTGACATTTCCTTACAAGACATGAATTTTGCTATCCATTAATTGAGAAAATGATATCAACTATTAGACCAGAGAATGCTCTCACAGGGGGACACATTCAATAAAATCCTTACTTTGCAGCCCTCGCATACGAAAGCCTCTGTGACTTCTGTAACCTGTCAAACAGATCCAGTAGTCGACTTGCATTCTCCTTTTCGCCTCTTGCCGAAAGTAATTCAAAGTCATGAGATGGGTGTACCCTTCCCTGTATTAACTCTATCATTTATGATGGTTCAGTCGTGCCCCCCCCCGCCCCAAGGTATGGGGCGGCATCTGAGTCGGCAGGAATTACTGCTGGTTATCATGCCAACTCCAGCCAAAAGAATTTACACAATCTTCACTTCAGCTGACAGGAACTCACATAAAGTGCTGGATGGCCCTTTGTCATCGGAAAAGCAACAATCTGGTAAAATTACGGGGAGTAATGTGAAACTAAAACTTCCCAAAAATCAGCCGGCTCTCAAGCATACGGGAAAGGCGGTCTCTAAGCAGT
Organism: Ambystoma mexicanum; assembly: GCF_040938575.1. Taxonomy (NCBI): domain Eukaryota; kingdom Metazoa; phylum Chordata; class Amphibia; order Caudata; family Ambystomatidae; genus Ambystoma; species Ambystoma mexicanum. The sequence continues at coordinate 624,719,868 of NC_090936.1, forward strand.
TCCTCAAAGCCATTTCAATCCCCCTCAAGAAGAATGTTGTGGCATCTCAAGCCATCAAGAAAACATATTTGTTGCTAAACCAGGCTGAGAGAAAAAACTGGCTTATTGAATCTAGTCCGGACCAGGCTCTGTCCTATGCCCCACTTGATGCTCTTGTGAAAGAAATCTCTCGGACGTTGCCTGGCAAAATTACCTCTACCAATAATTGTTAGGCTCTTAGTTCTGAGGGAATGGGCGTGTACAAGGCTTCGGTAGAGGATCCTAAGAATGATGAGAGGCTGTATAGAGCTGAAATTCGGAAAGCGGTAGATGCGTACATGGAGGGTCATGCATCACCTCACTTAGAAACATGCCCTCTACCTGCTGTTTCCTCTGTAGCTCAAAACTCTGGTGGTAACTCATCAGCTAGCAATCCTCTAGCTCTTCTAAACCTCTATCTGCAAACATAGCAGCTACCTGCATTGGCATACACCATGCAGGTAGTTGTGTGGGGCTTGCAGTGGAGGATATTCCCTCTGGTGATGAGAAATCGGACCCACCTCATCAGTTGGGGTCCGTACCTGACCTTTCTGATGCAATTTTGTCCTTAATTAAGAATGCCCTGGGGAACCTTATGACCGGCCCAAGAAAGGGTCTGGTTGACCTGTCTGATGTCCCTAAAAACACCCAGGCGAAAAAGGTGAGTGTGAAGGCCGAACATCGCCCAGCTCTATGCTCTTTGATTCTAAAATGTAGGCCAGTGCCTTGCACTCAATTCGATTTGAACCGAAGAGCGGTGATGGCAATCTTCTCTGACATTCACATGCTTGAGGATATTGCATCATCTGACTTCACCCTGGTTGAATTCATAAACAAGAAAAATGTAAATGTTGTGAGAACATGGATGCAATCCAGAGTGGTTCAAAACCTGATCTGGCATGCAAAGGGCACTTTATTTGACTTGGGCTTTTTGCTGAGCTCTGATGAGGGCGGATTGGTTGTACCAACACTGGTGAATGGTCTCACTTTTTCTCATAATATCCAGCCCCTGGTTAGTTGTGATGTAAACATAAAACAATTGCGTCAATTGATGGAATTGTGCACTTGTAAGCACACACCAATCTGAATTAAGTAGCTCCTTCCGCTACTTAGTGCTTGATTTCCCTTGTGAGTTGGAATTCTCGTGGATTTAAACACCTTTTAAATAATGACCAAAGCAACCTGAGTAAGTTTGATGTCGTTCTTCTACAGGAGACCTAGTAAACACTCCCATTGATATGGGCGAACCATGAAGTCCATTTGAATCCTGCCCGGAAATCCGCCTTGTGTAGACCGTCTTCAGGCCTAATAACTGCTATAAAAGAGGGGCCAGGGACTTCCCCTAGGCTTTGGGTGGCTCCAAGTGGGTTCATGTTGTTGGTCAGAGCTGTATTTCAGGGTGTTATTTATGCAATCCTTAACATCTATTGGAATCCGGTGGGCATCACAAATTAGTGTTTTTTTAGGGACCTGAATAATTTGCTAGACATGTTGTCAGAAGATCAGAGTATCTCATATTTCATATTAGCTGGCGACCTCAATTTAAATTGTTTTGTGAAAGGTGGTAAGCGATTCAATGAGAGGCTGGTGCATTGGAACTCTTTGGTGACACATTGAAATTTACATGTCTTGAATGGTGCTTTTAATTCTGACATTCAGCCTGCTCCGACCTGGCACAAAGGAAACACCACATCAATAATTGATTATGTGTATGTAAATACTGCATTATGGTCAGCGATGCAAACCTTTTATATTTCACCTACTGTCGCAAGTGATCACAATATGTTATGTGCCGAATGGCAAATACAAATTGTAAACAGCTGTTTACAGAGTGTAACTAAGAGTGGTTGCCTAGTCGTAAATGCAGGCGGGAACCATCTCTGATGGACAGAGGACGCCTTGATTCACTTTAATCAATTCATCTCTCACTCAAATAAGACAGATGACTGTCAAGGTGTAAATGTGGGTTTGATTTATAGTGATTTGATCCAAGCCTTCAGTCAATACAGAAAAGAGAGGGGGCGTGGCCGACGGGCGTGCGATGCAGACATGATTCCTCGCCGCTCCCGGGCCGCCAGCCTGTTCCTGCATCCATCCTGCTTTAATAACTATGTGCGAGATACCCAAAGACACCTCAGCGATGCGTAAAATACTGGTCTAGCAAACCGCAGCACTGCGATCCAGAATCGGTGTGTATTCCAGGAGTTGCACCGTCCGGAAAGTACAGGCGAACGCTCGATAAAATAAAATTCTAAGATGGCCGTTGAGACCCTGGAATAGGAGCCAAGCGCAGCGGTCCGGCAAGGAAGGCAGCCGATACCCAAAAGGGCCGCCCCCAGCAGCGCTGACAGCGGGAGTCCCGGAGGCGGACCGAGAAGCGTGAGTAAAAGGAGCAGGACTGACCCGTGCCTGCTGCCTCCAGCGACTCACCAGCACACCCGCGATACGCGGCAACGGCGGACAACGCCTGAGTCGGGGAACCCCCTTCCCCCACCACATACCAGCACCGAACGGCTGCGATCCCGAGGCTCCAGAACACGCAAGTAACGCCGACAGCACCAGCAGCCGACAGCACCGGCAGTGCCGAGCCCTGGGAGTACTACAGTGCGGCCTTCTCTCTCTTTCCCCCCTCCGCCCCCTACAACACGGGCACGGGTGCTCCGCTCCACGTTGAGCACCCGCCAATTTCCCCAGTGCAGCAGCAACACCTATCGGAGCTGCAGGGGCCCGTCCACCAGAAACAACGGTAAGGAGGAGGTGGGGAGGCTAGCAGGGGGCCCATCGGTGGGGAGTGGCGACATTGGATGTGGGACCGCACCAACCCAGCAGATTCCAGCTGTCCCTGCCCCGACTTGCTCTGACCTAGACATTGTGGCCTCATCCTGGTGGACCCACGCATATTGTGCCACGTAGCACCATAAAGTGAGGACAAAACTTTACCAACGCTAATTGGTACCCCTTGAGACTCTGAACACTCCGTTACCAAAGCAACGCTACAAGTGACCAGGAATAGGTCCCCACCCCAATAAACGCACACGGTGCCGTTGACCACATGACCACCTAGAAGACACCCTATGATGTGCTGGATAGCGGAGCACCACGCAAAGTTGTCAGCCCCTGAGCGAACCAGCACTGGGCACAACTAACAGTGTGTGGCACTGAATACAACCCCCCTCCCCCAAGGCGCGTACCAAGATACTACGCCCAAGTGCACACAAAGTACACAAGCCACCTGATTACTGATCCTGAGCCGTAATAAACCTGCCATCACAAAGAGCCAACAACTGCTGGCGACAAGCGACAATCGGGAGGAGAGGGTACAAGAGGAACTGCGGAGTACTCGAGGGGCAAACAAGCCAAGAGCACGAATCCACACGATGTTATAAGGTGGGTGGACACTCTCAACACAGGGTGGAGGCGAAATACGGAGGCTAATCCTAAAACGACCCCATGTGACCTCCGTCCCAGTCATCCCAGGACCAGTGCATCTTACCCCCAAGGCTCCGGGAAACACTCGCCTGCCTGCTCCGTCATCATCCTTCATCTCATATATGCAGAGCGGTTCTCCAAATAACAACACTGCAGAGCAAAGCACAAGGTCCCACGCGAGAAGGTGGAGCCCACACTACGCCGGGCACAGAGGTAGTTAAGATCCCACAACTTGCGGCAGCTCCTGGCGTAGCTGTTCTAGCAGGTTACCCTAGGAGGTTAACCACCTGGTGGACCATTCCTAGCCCGACTATCCCATCTGCCCTCTCACTTTATCGCTGTCCTTCCCCTCTTGACGGGAGCAAACCTCCACTGATATCGTCCCGGATACCCGGAAATGGGGAAGGATAAGCCTAGGAAAACTTCTACGCAAAGCCGAATTGAACAGTATGCTACAACGCCATCGGCCCGCTCCCCGGAGCGGCCACTGCCATCTGAATCAGACTGCATGGAGGAAGATATCTCCCTCAGAGATATAATGAGCGCCATTGCCAGCTCCAGAACTTCAATGGAGAAGAAGATGGATAGCATTGGTGCGGACGTATCCCTGCTAAGGCACGACCTGCAAACGTTGACCTCACGCACGGGGGAGGCTGAGGCGCAGATCTCCTGAGACCGAAGACAATTTACGAGGGATAAACCGCAACATGTCCAGCATGATGGCGCGCATCAAGCTTCTGGAGGCAAGAGTGGATGATGGCGAAGGCAGATCTAGGCAAAAAAACATTCGCATACTAGGCCTTCCCGAAAAGGCAGAAGGGGACTGTATGGAACTATTCCTCGAGGAATGGCTGGTGAACACATACGATCACAGTCATTCTCTAAATTATTTTCCATTGAACGGGCCCACCGCATTCCAACCGGCAAAGTTATTCCTGGGGCGCTGCCACGCAGTCATTGTAAGATTCCTAAATTATAGGGACAGGGATGCGGTGCTGCAGCTGGCGAGATCAAAAGGGACAATCACATAACGGATCTAAAATCGCCTTCTTCCCAGACTTTACCAGAGAAGTACAAAAGGCACGTCAGTCATTTGATCCGCTCAAGAAACGCCTGCACTCAAAGGGTGTCAAATATGGACTAATCTTCCCCGCCCAGTTAAAGATTTATCACAAGGGCATATCGGTGCATTTCACAGATCCCAAGGAGGCATGGAACGGGGCCGAGAGGCATGTAGATGGCGACTGGAGCACAGGAGGGAGAGGACGAGGGGATCGCAATAGACCACACCCTGAATGCCCACCGGACGTGGAGCCGCAACAGCAACAACAAATGGAGAATCCGAACCCAGGAAACGCATAAAGATTGAATCAGCTATGAAAAACGACCAAAGGACCATATAATGAAGCAACGGATCCCGTGCTTCGCAAAGTATACTAAGACATACGTTATATTAAGGCTGGGGGCCGACCAACAACAAAGAACAGATCACATACTACTTAATCAGTTTAGTTTGAACTAGTTTACTAAGTTATGAAGGGGCGACAGATGCTTCAGTTGGGGAAGAAGTGTGGGGAGGGGGGAGTTGGGTACCAGTTCAAAAGATGGGAAAGCTCAATAGAATGTCGAAACGTGCAAAAATTGGAAACCAAGCGGTCACTAGCTGAGGATCCCCGGTATGGGATGTGCAGGGGAATCACTACTGCCCCAGAAGAACGCAATGTCATCCAGAATCACGACCATTGAAATGCTGCTACAAGATAACAAGGCTCGAACCCTGAAGCTCCTCACTTGGAATGTGAACAGATTAGGAAACAGCCTGAAAAGACGATTGGTGCGACAACTGCTAAATAGACATGGCCCAGATATCATTTTCCTAACTGAAACGCACCTTGTGGGCACAGCCAATGCGCTATTTAACCGCTCCAACTATCACTCGGCCGCACAGTCGAGCTTTACGATGGGAGCCAGAGGGGTACTGATACTAGTGCATAAAAGGCTGCCGCTCAATCTCTCAAAAACAATACAAGATACTGGAGGCCGATTTGCATACGCCACTGGTACTCTCTGGAACAAATCCATATCCCTATTGGCGATCTATGCCCCGCATGCACTGCAATCTGCCCTACTTGAAGATATAACCCCTTTAATGTCTGATGACACCTCTGATATCCTGATCCTTGGAGGTAACTTTAACGATGTCATGAGTAATGTGCATGACCGCACACATATACGTAGCAGAGACCCCACCCGTCGGACCAACCTGGCCTCATTTGCGGAGGCACTTAACATTAAAGACATTTGGCGCGATCTGCACCCTGGCGAGCAACAATACTCCTATCACTCAGGGTGCATGCATCGTTATCACGTTTGGACTATTTCTTTGTCCCTGCAGTGACAATTCACATGGCGGTGCAGGCGGAATACCTCCCAAGGGGCATTTCGGACCACTCCCCTCTGCTCGTGTCAATAACAACAAGTAAGCCGACCCCGCCACCGATGTGGAGACTAAACAGTTACCACCTAGGCTCTCCTGAATTAGTAGAACGCCTGCAAGCTGCTAGCAGAGAATATTTTGAACTAAACGAAGGAACAGTGGACTGCCCTATCACACTGTGGGAGGCCTATAAACCGGCGCTACGGGGAGAGATTATCTCCTGGACTGCAGCGCAAAAGGGGAAATACCTGGAATCAATAAAGGAAGCGGAAGCGAATGTGAAACAAGCAGAAGCAGCCCACCTAAACCAAGACAGTGCTGACACAAAGAGAGCACTAACCCTGGCACAGAAAAAATTACAGAACGTTGCACCGGACAATGCAAAACAAGCACACAATGCTATGAAAGCCAGAATCTATGAGACAGGCGACAAGGCAGGAAAGATGCTTGCTTGGCTTGAGCGAAGGGACGAGGGCCACAACCAAGTAAGAAGGATCACGCCCCAACATTCAGAACCTTGCCCGACAGATGCGGAAATAGTCGAAGCGTTTGCTAAGTACTACGAGAAATTGTACGAGACACCATCATCCCCCCCTGAGACCACGGTGCTGGAAGGGATCTCCCTCACACCCTTAAATGCCAAACAAATTGCTGTCCTAGAAAAGGAAATCACTGAGGATGAAATCACAACTGCCATGATGCAGCTCCAATCTGGGAAAACACCTGGGCCAAACGGCTTCCCCATTGAAGCATGGAAGAAAATAGGAGGTAATGAACTGTCTCCCCACCTGCTTAAAATGTTCCAACAAGCCCGGACCACAGGCACCCTTCCGACGTACCTGCGGAAAGCCACAATAATTGTAATTCCCAAAGCCAACAAACCCCCGGAACTATGTAGCTCATATAGGCCAATTTCCCTTATTAACACTCAGGTGAAAATTCTGGCCAAACTACGACGCGCTTACAACAGGTCATACCGACTCTTATCCACCCAGACCAGTGTGGCTTTATGCCGGGCAGGTCTACAAGAATGAATATTCGACGCTTGCACTTGGCCATCGAACGTGCCCAGAACCTGAATGCTCCCCTGGGAATTCTGGCAATAGACTTTGAAAAAGCGTTTGATTCTGTCCTATGGGAGGCACTCTGGGAGATCATGCGCAAAATTCGGTTTCGTGAACAGTTTCTATCCTGGGTTCAATTGTTGTACAATGCACCGATGGCCGAGGTTAGAGTGAATGGTTGGACGTCTCGAACCTTTCCCTTGGGAAAAGGGACACAACATGGCTGCCCCCTGTCGGCTCTCCTTTTTTCATTGGCTATGGAACCACTTGCCCAGCTTTTGAGAGATGCACCCACATGGAGGGGGATCCCAGGGGGAATAGACTGGGAAGACAAAGTGTCATTGTACGCAGACAACCTGCTGATATACATGCGCGACCCCAGGATAGCTTGCGGAAGTAACACGACTACTTTAGAAATATGAGGCCTTCAGTGGCCTGAGAGTAAACTGGTCCAAATCGACGATATTTGCATTAAATCAGCTGGGCATGGAACCCCCAGAGCCCTGCCCCTATAGAATAGCCCCCGACCACTTTCAATATCTGGGTATCCAGATCACAAGAAACCTTCACGACTACACAGCTAATAACCTCCAGCCCATCACAGATCGATTCAGAAGAGATGTGCAACACTGGAAATCCCTGCCACTGACCCTACTAGGCCACGCAGCACTGTTTAAGATGTTGACACTTCCTCGATACCTGTACATACTTCAGAATGCCCCACTGTATATACCGGTGAAGGTGTTCCAAATAATAGATGGCATACTCCGGAAACTTCTGTGGGGAGGGGGACGATCGAGGATAGTCCTCCGAACGCTCCAAAGATCGATATGGGAAGGCGGTATCGGCCTCCCGAGACTACAATCCTACTACTGGGTTGGTCAAATGTCGGTAATAAACGATGCGCTCCATGCAGAACCTACATTGCCACATGTATGGGCGTCACCACCCCTGAAGATATATGCTGTAACATCCAGAGCAGGTCCCAGCACAATGGTAACACAGACAACTCGCATATGGAGGGAATCGCATGCTTTCATGGGTTGGGAGGACAAGGTCACACCAGTACAACCCCTATGGAACAATGGGACTCTTCCCGAGGTATCCAAACTCCTGGAATGGCCCACTTGGGTGAGATGTGGTATAAGAAAAGTGAGTGATGTCATAGAAAATGACAATATCAAGTCCTATGAGGAGCTGACTCTGTCCTTTGACCTCCCGGAGTCGGAACGATACCACTATACACAGCTTCGACATGCACTACAACATCTCCCCGCCCTTTCGAGCATGCCAGACAGCACCCCACTGGAGCGTGTCATCACAGATCATATCCAGGCGAAGGTTACCACAGTGATGTACAATGTTATAACTTCCTTTGCCACACCAGAGTTGACACAGTTGAAAACGAAATGGGAGAGAGAGGTCGGGGAGATCCTGCCGGAGGACTGGGTCCAGATCCTGATGTACCCCCGTGAAACTGCCATATCGACTAGACTAAGGCTCGTCCAGCTTAAAATACTGCATAGGATCTACTACCCGAGAGTGGCTCTATACCGCTGGGGCACAATAACAGAACCCAACTGTTTGCGCTGTCGTGCAGAGGAAGGAACCTTCTTCCATATATTGTGGGAGTGTCCACCTATACGACATTACTGGCAACAATGCTGTGATATACTTACGGAAGTCCTGCGGCAGACAATTCCCAGGGACCCTAAACTACTGTTGCTGGGAGCTGACGTCGAAATAGACTTGTCCAGATATGAAAAGCTATGCTTCATGACCACAACCGCGATAATCAAAAGAAACATTGGCCAACTCTGGGGAGCCGCACAACTGCCAACAGTAGACCAGTGGATCACGGATGTACAAATCTGCATAGCCATTGAGAGGAGTGTACAGAGCCAGAGGATGCCCCGAAAAGGCAGATAAGATATGGCAACGCTGGGAAGACACCTTGTGACCCCCTGTACTCTAAAGTCCCGATAGCATGTGAAGCATGACATGGACATTATGACGGACATTTCACTATGCAATATATTATGTACTGTAGGCAAACTGTATGAGCACGTACACCATCGAATGTTACTGTTGTTGTAGTAATTGGTGCTGACCTGTTACGGTCCAGCAGATGTATGTTTAAAAAACCAATAAAATGTAATATTTTTTAAAAAAATACAGAAAAGAGACAGTAATTGTTCCTCCGTGTAGATGCGCTGCTAGCTAACACAAATTGCACATATCCTTAGGAAATAATGTTCAATGTCGCCAATGATGCAAGTCTTCAAAAGTGCTACTCAAATAAGTCTCACATATGTTTTTCAATATTTAAATTTGTCCATGTTCAAAAGTCGGAGTTGTATGCCAACACGTGTTTCGACCTCCACAGGTCTTTTTCAAGGCAAAGCTCCAATATGAATTCTCTCTGAAAATTGTCAGCTTCTAAGAAGATTCAGATATGACAGCAGTCTTAATTCTGACATCCTAAAGCATCACAATTACTGTCTCTTTTCAATGTGGAGTAGGTTTGAGGTGCCTACTTGTTCCACTAGAGTGCAGCAGCTAGTTTTGGTTGATTTAAAAGTGGTTTTCTTGTGATTAATTAGCTCAAGCGCTTCCATTTTCTGGCACACCTCAGCTATATTTTTTTCAGTCAATACAGATCTCCTGTTTGCAAGCTTAGGAGTCATCTGCATATTTTTGACAGAGTGGTATATTTTAAAAAATCGCTATATCGTGCTGAGCTAAGAAGGCTCTCAAGGCTTCCTCCTCCCCTCAGAATGGTTCTGACTCACAAAGGTCGAACGGCTCATAAAAATTGGTTGAAAGGCCATAGGGCAATGCTTTATCATAGCCAATATGTTAAAGATATTGGGCGAGAAAAACATCTCCAAAATGTGGTCTGTGCTGAACCAAGCAAATAATGTCCATCAAATGAATCTGCAAACATCCGCAGTTGATACACATCAGTGGGTTTCATATTTTGAACAATTGTATTCACCACCTTTAGGTCACATGTCCTTAGATCTGCAGTATTCAAGTTCGGGATTCTTCTTGAATTCAGATCAAAGTGAAATCATGTGATTAATTAAAATATCTAGCAACTCGCGAGCGGTAGGTCCGGATGGCATTTCAAATTATGTGATGAAAGAACATCCGGAGATCTGGGCTTCTCTTTTATTTAACATATTTTCTGCCATAAACCGCTTACATAAATTGCCAAAAACATGGACTCAAGCGATCAGAGTCCCGATATACAAGAAGGGTGATCGGCAATTGCCTGTGAGCTATCGCCCAATATCTCTATTGGATGCACCGGGCAAAATATTTTGTTGGATCATCCTTAAAGAACTTAATGCTTGGGCGGAAAGAAACCAACTGAAATATCCCCTTCAATCGGGGGTTTGTGAAAGGAATGGGCACAATTCCAAACATTCTTGCCCTTTCCTTGATACAATCACAACAAAGTGCTGGTGGTCTACCTTTTATACATGGGCTTCATCGATTTTAAAGCCGCTTTTGATTCAATAGACTGGTCGTTGTTGCTGGCAAAGCTTAAACGACATCATTTCCCTTCTTCATTGATAACCCTGGTAATGCTAATACACACAAACACATCTGTGCATGTCAGAATCAATCTGGAGGGCAAATTGTCTCCGACAATCACTACCCAAAGAGGGTTGAAGCAAGGCTGTGCCCTAGCCTCCTTCCTGTTTAATTTTTTTATATTAGATATAGGACCCGCAATATTGAAGTGCATTGGTGACCCCCCCCCCCGTGGATAGGCTTTAAAAGAATTCTGTATTTGCTATATGCGGATGATTTGGTTTTGATGTCTCAAACCCCTATGGGTCTCCAGAATATGTTAAATCAATTAGGGTCTTATGCGTTGGTCAATAATCTAGTCATTAATACATCAAAAACGCAAATTGTGGTGTGTAACAACAACACTTCTAGAATGTTTCATCCCAAATGGCAATTACAACAGTGCGAACTCTCTGTAGTTGATCAATAAAAGTACTCGGGAGTGACAATTCGGCATAAAAAACAGTAAGTGAGTTGACTTGTGAAATTAAATCCAAATTGCAATCTTTAATTTCACAATCCAAGATACTTGTAGGGAAATATGGAAAGTTCTCTTTGAAACATATTGTGTCATTCTACAATATGAAAGTAACACCAATTTTCTTGTATGGAGTGGACGCCATACTCCCCACCAGGATCGTAGGTTCTGGGATAGTATGGAATCCAAGTATTGGAAAACAGTGTTACAGTTGCCGTTAGGAACCCCCATGGCAATATTGCGATATGAATTAGGTTTTTTGTCCTTATATTCGCAAGTCACATGGAAGCAATGTGTTTTCCTCCGTAAGATTTTGGAGGGGCTAGGAAAGCTGACGTTCTTGAATATTTTAGCGCATAACTTGCTGGCTTCCAAGAATAGCTTACTGAGTAAGTGGCGAAATCATACCCTGAACGCAGCAGCCGATGCTTCTGTGACAATTGATCTGCTTTTATCTTATCCAGATCGAGTAAAAATAAATATCTTTCAACATGATTGGGCAGAAAATATGGTGAAGTGCTCTAGATTCAAGGACTTTAATATATTTCTGTTTGGCACCAACAAATATGGGGTAATGTCCAATTATTTGTTGAAATGCCCATTGCATGATTTACTCTGTAAATATCAGAGATTTAGATTAAGTCAGTGGAAAACCAGGGATATATTGTACAGAAGGAAAAAAATTTGCCTGAATCAAAACTATTGCCGATATTGCCTGAATGTCAATCAGAGAGAAACATTACAACATCTTATAATCAAGTGTATGGCTTTGAACGATGTAAGAGAAAAATGTTTTGGGAGGAAATTAACTGTACAGAACCATTTGACACAAGAACAAATATGGCATCTATTGTTTTCAAACCCGAGAATAACGATACAAATAGCGATTGTGCAATACTTAGATATGGTGTTACCTTATGCAAAGTCCAAAGTGAACGCCTAGTGAATGGTCATTGTTATGTGATATGAGATATTCATGAACTATGTGCAGTAAGTTTGAGATCAAAATATACGATGCTATTGAATCATTTTTGTATATTGGAATATAGAAACAATATTATGTCATATGTTGATGGATAATGCATGTTATCGTTATATGTTGGTAGCTTGTGAAATCATTTGTAAATAATGTGTAAATTTATGAGGAATTTATGTCTCAGTTTTGTATAAAATAATTTGAAAAGTTGTTTTATCAACTAAACAAATTAAGAAAAAAAAAATGTCATTCTCCAGCATGGGGTCTGGCATGGATTCACATGCTCATGAATATTCCCCGTCGTCAGGCTGGGAATCCTCGGTAAAGAAAAAACCAGTATCAGTTTCGTTTCTGATCTGTCTTTCGTAGTAATAACCAATCACTGGTCTCTGCGTCATACTGACCACAGCCAATGACTGCCCTCTACCTAAGCACCGCCTCTGGCAGCCATCTTCAGATTTTTACCGCACGTTCATGTGTTGGGATCCTCGTGCTATTGCTCTCGAGCGTTAGTGCTATTTTTTCGCGCTTTTTCACAAAAACTTCGATTCTTTCGGTCAAAAGAGCCTCAAGCTCCACCGATACTACATCCGATCAACGGGGACCCGTGTCGGATTCATCTGTGCCCCTCAAGGGTGAAGATTTCGTCGAGCTACGCTTCGGAGGACTCCAGAAGCTTCTCAGGCCCGGTCTCGGAGATGGCCCAGGAGAAGGGAAGCTCGACGCCCGGAAAGCTGTTCAGGGCCTGCCCTGGATGCCAGCTGCAGAACGTCTTCAAGGAGGACGAACACTCTTTCTGCCTTTACTGCCTTCATGGGGACAAGACGCACGTGGAGAAGGACTGTGCGTTTTGCGGCAACATGTCGGAACGGACCATGAAGGACCGCCATCAACGTCTCGCCAGCTGGCTGGAGGGTAAGAGCCCGTCTGGCGAGAAGAAGAAGAAATCTGAGCGGTCTTCTAAGACCTTTGAGGGCGCCCCGGCGACGGGGGCCCAACATAAGGCCAAGCACCGCGAGTCCGCTGGCACCGGGAGCGCCGAACGGTCGGGCTCTACGGGCGCCAGGCAGGGCGCACCCTCCCCGGCACCATCAACCACGAGCCAACGCTCTGGGTCGGGTAAGAGGAAGGCCGAGCACCCGGCGAAGCTCCTGGAGAGATCCCGGTCGAGCTCTAAGGCAGAGGAGGAGCGTGGCAGTGCCCCCTCCCTCAAGGATAAGGCGGTGAGCGCACCTAAGGTGGTGAAGGCCTTGATCCATTCGACCAAGCCCTCTATCGAAACGGTCGCGGCGGCCCTGGCCCAGCCTGTGGAGGCTGCACCAGTGGTGGCGGCCTCGGGGCCCAGAATCTCCCTGCCTCCTCGGAGGGAGTCTTCTTTCGTGCCCATCGATAGGACCCCCGTGAAACCCTCCGTGGGGAAGAAGGGGGGGCAGGGCGTCGTCGTAGATTCGGCCTCAACCTCAGAAGAGGAACTGATCGAGGTCTTAAGCCACGGCCTAAGCGTGGAACAAGACCAGCCCGTCGGAATGGGCCCCGACGCAGGTGACGACGACGACATCGTCGAGGATACCGACGGGGCCCCTGCTCGCCCGTCGGATTCCCCTCTGCCAGCGCCGCAAGACAACTCAGCGGCCATTTTGTTGGCTATACAGTCCTTATGCTCCGAGATAAGGACGAGACTACCGTTACCGACGGAGGAACCTCTCCCGTCTGGGGATCCAGAACCGGGACCTTCTGGTGTTCCCCCTACCAAGAAAAGAAGGATTCATCCACCGCCTCCTTTTCAACCGTCGCGCCCCGTCCAGCCCTCCTCCCCGCCCACCCGAGGGGATGATACGGGGACTGACACGGCGGCGACGGGTACGGACGACGAGGCATACGACGAGGATTTTCCGTCGTCGCCTCCCACCAGGGCTTCTCCGCCCGACGAGATTGGATCGTTCCACTCAATGATCGCCAGGGCATCCGAGCTTTTCCAACTCTGCCCTGAGGAGAAGAAAAAGGAAGGCTTCCTTTACCAACGGCGCGAGACCAAGAGGAAGACGGTCCTCGCAGTGCCTCTGTTGGACGACATTTGGGATGAGGGCCTTTCCCTCCTCAAGAACCCTTCCACGACGCCAGCGAGAAGAGACCGGTACGAGAAAAAGTACCGGGTCCCGGACTCGGCCCCCCTATGCCTCCGGGCGCAGCCTACCCCGGACTTCGTCGTCTCCGCGGCAGCCAGGAAGAAAGCGGGGGGGGGTGCGGCCTCCACGTCGACTTCCCCGCCGGACGGCGAGGGAAAGAAATTGGATACCATGGGACGCAAAGTCATCTCGTCGGCGGCGACGACGATTAAAGCGGCCAACGCCTTGGCTATCGTGGCCCGCTACGACAGGGAACTCTGGTTCAAGATAGCTCCCCTGCTGGATTTTCTGCCGGACGACAAGAGGGCGGAGGCCCTTGAGATCCTGCAGGAAGGTGAGGTGGCCTCGGACCACGCCATCACCGTGGCGACGGACATCGCCGACACTGGGTTCCGCCAGATGGGCAACGGCGTTTGCCTTCGACGTCGCGGATGGCTCAAGGCTACGGACTTTCGGCAGGACGTCCAGACCAGGGTCCTGGACATGCCCTTCGACGGGAACAACCTGTTTGGGAAGACAGTGGACGACTCCCTTCAGGCCATCAAGGCGGATACTGAGACGGCCCGGGCCCTTGGAGTACTGCAGCAACGGCGGACGCCCTTTCGGAGCGGCGGAGGCAAGGGCGCCTCCAAAGGTTCCGGCGGCGGTTTCGCTTCCTACCGTCAAGCGGCCCGCTCGTCGTCGCAAGAGGCCTACAGAGGACGAGGCAAGTCTGGCGGACCCCGCCGTCGTCGCCAAGGAGGCCAAGGCGGCAAGGCCGCGTCCAAGCAGGATTGAACCGGCCGTGGGGTCGGGCCCCCACCGAAGCACCCCGGTGGGAGGCCGGCTGGCGGGCTTCGTCAGCGTGTGGGAGTCCATCTCCACCGACCGTTGGGTGCTGGACGCCCTGGCCCGGGGCCACGCGCTCGAGTTTCAAAGAAGGTGCCCGCGCGTCCCCCCCGTGGCCAGGAAAGAACTTCACGTCCCTCAACTTCTCCTGGAGGTAAAGGCGATGCTCAGAAAGGGCGCCATCGAACTCGTCCCAAAGAGGCTTCGGGGCTCCGGAGTCTACTCGCGTTACTTCCTCGTGAAGAAGAAGACGGGAGGATGGCGCCCCATCCTGGACCTGCGACGCCTGAACAAGTTCATCAAGGCGCAGAAGTTCCGGATGGTCACCCTCCAGCACGTCCTGGGTCAGCTGGAGGAAGGAGACTTCCTATCGTCGTTGGATTTGGAGGATGCCTACTTCCACATTCCCATCCTAAAGGGGCACCGAAAATTCCTCAGATTCGTGGTCCAAGGGCGTCATTACCAGTTCAAAGCCCTTCCCTTCGGACTGCGGTCGGCACCCAGGGTTTTCACCAAGTGCCTCGCACCGGTGGCGGCGCAGCTGCGCCGCGAGGGGATTCACGTCTACCCCTACCTGGACGACTGGCTCATCCGCGCCAAGACGAGGGAGCTCGCCGTGGTCCACACGGCAAGGACCGTCCAACTCCTCACGGACCTGGGATTCTCCGTGAACTACGCCAAATCCCACCTGGTGCCCGCGCAAGTCGCACTGTTTCTGGGAGCGAGGCTCGACACAGTGTCCCTTCTGGCCTCCCCGTCGGAGGAGAGGACCAGGACCATCGTGGGCAAGGTGCAACGGATGTTGGTGGCCGACGCGGCCAAGGTGAGGTCCATCAAGTCCCTCCTCGGGATGATGTCTTCCTGCATCTACCTCATTCCCATGTGCAGGCTCCGGATGCGCCCGTTGCAAGAGTTCCTGGATGCGCGCTGGATCCAGACGACGGGCAGCTTCGAGGAAAGGATCAAGCTCGACGAGAGTTTCCGACGAGCGATACGGTGGTGGGGCACCCGCGCGCATCTGACGGCGGGCATGGACTTCCAGACCCCAGCCCACCAGGTGACTGTGACCACGGATGCCTCCCTAGAAGGGTGGGGAGCGCACACCGAAAATCTGCACGCAAGGGGACTCTGGCTCCCGACGGAGAAGTCCCTGCATATCAACGTCCTGGAGCTCCGTGCAGTGTTTTGGGCCCTCAGGTCCTTCCTTCCGTCCCTCAAGGGCAAGGTGGTGAGGATCTTCACCGACAACACCACCACCATGTTTTACATCAGGAAACAGGGCGGAACCAGGTCCCCAGCGCTGTCCAAGGAGGCGCAGGACCTGTGGCATTGGGCCGTCGCCCAAGGGATTCTTCTGGTGCCGTTTCATCTGGCAGGGATAAAAAACACCATCGCCGACTCACTCAGCAGGGAGCTGCGCTCGTGCCACGAGTGGGAACTACGGCAGGATCTGGTGGATCGCCTCTTCCGACGGTGGGGCACACCCCAGATCGACCTGTTCGCGACGGCGACGAACACCAAGTGCCGGAGGTTCGCCAGCAGGTTTCCCCAGACGAGGAGCATGGGCGATGCTTTCTCGTTCCCCTGGGAGGGCCTGTTCCTCTACGCGTTCCCTCCCTTGCCTCTGCTAATCCGGCTCGTCAACCAGCTCAAGAGGTCACGGTGCAGGATGATCCTCGTCGCACCTGCGTGGCCGAGGCAGATATGGTTCCCGGACCTTCTGGACTTGTCGGCGTCCCCGCCAATCAAGCTGCCGGCGGACGCGGATCTACTCTCCAGGGAAGGAGGCGCCATCCTCCACCACGACCCGAAGTCGCTGAACTTGCAGGCCTGGCTCCTGCAGCGCTAGAGTTTGGAGGATACGACATACCGGCCGATTGCAGAGAGGTTCTTGCAAAGGCCAGGGCGTCCTCGACTCTTAAATGCTACGGACACAAATGGAAGAGGTTCTCTGTCTGGTGCCACGCACAGAAGATTAACCCTCTACGGATTACGGCTCCCCAAGTGTTGCCGTACCTGCTGACGCTGGCCAAAGCTGGTCTGGCACACGCGTCCATCAAGATTCATCTTGCTGCGATCTCCCGATACACCAGAACCACGGGCCGGACGTCCTTGTGGTCTCATCGTCTGGTGAAAGAGTTCATGAAGGGACTGTTCAGATCGTTCCCGCCGGTGAAGGCTCCGGCCCCGGCGTGGGAGCTCAACGTGGTGCTGACCAAACTCATGGGACCTCCGTTCGAGCCTCTGCACTCGGCCCCGTTGAAGTTTCTATCGTGGAAAACAGCTTTTCTCGTGGCCATCACCTCCGCACGACGAGTGGGAGAGATCCAGGCCCTTTCCTGCAAGGCCCCGTACTTGACTTTCCACGACACGAGGGTAGTGCTCAGGACGCACCCCTCCTTCATGCCCAAGGTACCGTCGGACTTTCATCTCAACGAACCCTTGGTGTTGCCTGTGTTCTTCCCGTCGCCTTCGTCGCCGGCTGAGAGGACTTTGCACTCGCTGGATGTAGCTAGAGCGCTGAAGTTCTACGTGGACCGCACGAAAGGTTTTCGGAAGACGTCACAACTCTTTGTGAACTTTGGACCTGTCAATCAGGGGAAGGCTCTCTCGAAGGCTTCCATCTCCAGATGGCTCTCCGGCTGTATCATGTACTGTCACCGGTTGGCAAACCGACCGCTGCCTGGCCGTCCGAGAGCCCATTCCACCAGAGCGATCGCAGCTACCACGGCGTTCCTATCTGGTGTGCCCCTGCTGGACATATGCAGGGCTGCTACGTGGAGGTCGACGCACACCTTCACGAAATTCTACTGCGTCGACCGGGATTCCAGGGAGGAGTCCAGGGTCGGCCAAGCAGTGCTGCGCAACCTGTTCGCCTGAGGTGAGCCTGGTGAGGAGGTAAGATGCTTAATGTTGAGTTGATGTGATGCTTAATGTTGAGCCTTTGCCACCTCCCGTGGTTGTGCATGTGTGTACTGCTATGTATTCTTTATTCATGAGCATGTGAATCCATGCCAGACCCCATGCTGGAGAAGGAACAAGTTACTTACCTGTAACTGTTGTTCTCCAGCATGGGTCTGGCATGGATTCACATGCGAACCCTCCCGCCTACCCCTCTGCGGCTCTTCACTTGGTCATACTGCCACTTCACGTGCTTCCAAATCTGAAGATGGCTGCCAGAGGCGGTGCTTAGGTAGAGGGCAGTCATTGGCTGTGGTCAGTATGACGCAGAGACCAGTGATTGGTTATTACTACGAAAGACAGATCAGAAACGAAACTGATACTGGTTTTTTCTTTACCGAGGATTCCCAGCCTGACGACGGGGAATATTCATGAGCATGTGAATCCATGCCAGACCCATGCTGGAGAACAACAGTTACAGGTAAGTAACTTGTTCCTTATGTTCGAGGTACCGGAAAGTTACTGTGGACCCTACTGCTATCAGCATTCATATAGTGAATATGGTTATTTTCTCCTTTGGAGAACATGTATACCTATCAACTCTCTGGCGTTTCTGCCCCCTATTATCATTCATACGCATTTGTTCAATATTATCCATATTTAACACCCTACTTTGTTCCCTCGCACAAAGCTAATCTTGAGTGGCTGAGTTCCGGAATTTGGTTGTGAAAAAAATACAATATACAATTATTCACACAATGTCCAATAACCCTAATGATTACCCTAATGGTGCCGTCTGTTTATGCGCTATATCGCAAGGGTTGCACAGTATAACCCCTCCTGCTGTTACCTCTTCCGGTATCTTTCTTGACCTGTCTCGGTGAGGCTACTTCCTTACCCTTGAGGGGCTGTTGAGGCCCTTTCGTCTGTGTGTCTTGGTGGGGCTGAGGCCACTTCATCTGTATTTTATCAACACATAATGTCCTGGTTTGATGGAGTAGGCCGCACCCTCTAGGACTGCTGGAGCTGCTACCTTCACTTGTTGATGGATAATAGACCGTTTATGTGCGAGTTCAGCACAGTATTCCCTCAACAATGGCTGTTCAATATTTCCAATAGCTTTGGGCTTTGGTATGGACCATGCACTTGGAGGTCTGCCCATCACGATTTCAAAAGGTGACAGTTTGTGTGTCCCTTTTGGGGTAGTCCGCATGCTGAGCAATGCCAAAGGTAGCGCATGTGGCCATTTCAGATTTGTGGACATACACATTTTGGCCAACTTATTCTTCACCACAGAGTTTGCTTGTTCAACAATACAGGCTGATTTTGGGTGATAGACAGAGTGGAATCACTGGTCAATCCCTAAGGTAGTGCAGACATATTTTACCACTTAACCGGTAAAATGTACTCCATTGTCAGAATACAGCAGGCTGGGTACCGTATACTGGGCCACCCAATATTTCAAAATGCATTTTGCTGTGGAAATAGCAGTGTTATCTCTCACGGGCTAAGCATCTGTCCAGCCAGAAAACCCACACCTAATGAGGTATTGTAATGACAAGGCAATATTTCAATTTGGCAACTGGCTCCATTTGTATAAAATCCATGTATACCACTTCAAATGGTTGTGTGGGGAGCCTGCTATGACCTGCTGGTACCTTTACAGATTTGCCTACGTTATGCTGGAGGCAGATGGCGCACTGTACTGCCCATCTCTGGCAGTATGACCCAATTTTCCAATTCTTCCATACTTTCCTCAGAATGTCCTCCATTGCACTTGCAATTGACATGAGCATTCCCATGTGCCATATCTATTACCATGGGCAAATAACTGTCAGGGAGCAACCACCCCATTTGTATTCTATCTAACCACACACCCTTTGCTGTTTGTTCGTCGTTTCTGTCCTTAGTCCATGCTTTAATTTCACAATCTGCTGCTTCTTTTTGAATGTTTCTTACTACTTCTTCAATGTCTCTTCCTACTCCACCGTCCCCCTTTCCTTCCACATCATGCTATATTCTGGAAGGGGCAATTTACAGTGTTCTGCAGCGTATTTAGCCACCTGGTCTTCCAAATCATTTCCTTGACCCACAAAAATCTACTATCTTTCTGTGGGCGGAGTACTTCACTACATCCACCTGAGCGGGTTCAGCCAATGCAGTTAATAATTTGCTTATCAAATCGCCATGCTTTATTTTGGTGCCATGTGAGGTAAGAAACACTTTCTTTCCATAGTAGGCCAAAATTAAAGGATACACCATGTGCGTATGCTGAATCAGTATAGAGGGTTACAGCTAAGTCCTTGCTCAATTCTAAAGCCTTTGTCAATGCCCTTAATTCTGCAGCTTGTGCTGATAATTCAAGTATGCGCTCCATATGGACAATATCATTTTCAGTTGTTGTCGCATACCCGGCCACTGTTTCCCCGCTTTCCAATTTGTAACATGAACCATCACAAAATCAAATTCATCACATTCTTCCAAGGCAAGGTCACTCAAGTAGACCCTACCTTGGGTCTGTTCATCAGTGTGTATTAAACAGTCATGCATATCTTGATTTCCCTTGGCAAGGGCAAAAGGGCAAAGTATTGCATCTCATAATAGTCACATTTGGTGCAAATAATGACAATTCGTACTGTGTTAGGCGGGCTGCAGTCAAATGCTGAGCCTGTGTTCTATTGAGCAACACATCCACAGCATGGGGTACCCTACAGTTATCGCAGTCCCCAACACTAAACCAGTGCTCTGCTCAAGTGCTACTGCGTCTGCAGCAACTGATCTCATGCATGGGGGCAGTGCAGCTGCCACATTATCCAAAGTGCCAGAAAAATAAGCACAAGGCCTCTGCCTTCCATTTTGTTCTTGAGTTAATACATAGAGGGCACAACCTTCTTGTTCATGTACGAAAAGGTTAAATGGCTTTCCGTAATTGGGTGTCCCGGGACATACGTGGCCTCGTCACTGCAGGAGCAGCGGGCCTGCCAAGGTATGAATCACGGTCCAGCTGATGCTCGCAGGTAAGCGCTGCCCCATCGCGCTACTCCCCGCATTTCGTCTTTGGTTTTTCGATCTTTCACCATCATTTGTACTCGTTTGATCACACGATCCCCACCCAGGAATCCGTGCCCCATGTAGCCCTGCACCTGCCTGACACACGAAAGAGCATGCTTTGTGCGCAATACTAGCAAAAAGGTACACGCGGTACCTCTTTCCAAGATGGCCACCCTATTTATGCCTTCAACCATCTGTGCCTTTCCAGGCACCCAGTAGCAGTCCCAGCCCAGCTGATTGGCTATTGAAGCTACTACACCATCCATTGGGCGCCGGCAGGCAAAGCCGGCCCTCTCTTACCAAGGCCCTCGAGGACAAGGCTGGTGCCTGTTCTCAGCCTGTTTTCTGCCAACTCTGCCGTCTGCCAGACCCCCTGGACCTCCAGCTCTGTACACTGAGGTAACACTCTACGCCCGTACGAGATTGATCCGCTGAGACTATAATGGATTAGCTTCCTGCCTTGATCTTTGCCTGAACCTGGAACTTCCGCGCTCTGTTGTTGCCCGCTAGCGCATTATGGCTGCACGTGTAGTATTTCATGTTTACTGGTGATATCCCGTTTCTCCAAGCTTGTTACCAGTGCACGCTGCCTAATTGTGTTAATAAACCTGCTCAAGGTTCATACTGGTGATATACACTCAAAGTATCCTCTTCTTGTCTGATTATCCTCACAATGGTCCTCAGAGTACCCTAATAACTGCACTTAGATTGTGACTATTTGTTCGCCCTTTGCCCACACCACAAACTATAATAGCAACCTGCTTGCCAAATTTAAGTGTATGCTGTTGAATGCCTCTCAGATGATTATACACCCCGGTGTATATACTCTAGTCATTGCTAGTCCTGTCAAATCTAGATGCCTCTTGCTGTGTGCATTTTAGTCACTGCTAGGTCTGTCAAATCTAGATGCCTCTTGCTGTGTGCATTTTAGTCACTGCTAGGTCTGTCAAATCTAGATGTCTCTTGCTGTGTGCATTTTAGTCATTGCTAGGTCTGTCAAATCTAGATGCCTCTTGCTGTGCGCATTTTAGTCACTGTTAGGATTGCCAAAACTCTGATGCCTTTTGCTGCGCGCACCCCAGTCACTACTGTATTGTGAAACCTAGATGCCCCTTCGTTCTCTGCCTCCATCCAATATGTGCACCACTAAGACCTGCCTCACATACACACTTTGCTCCCTCCTCTGGACCACACTAACTATTACCATAACAATGGCCCAGACCAACATCACACTGTGCAACTTGCAAGAGAGAAACATGAGGCTCAGAGCTAGACTCCCACGTCTTTATGACATTAAAAACAAAAGAACCATTCCTCCAGGATCCAGATTAATTCTGACTGCTCCCAACTGCAACCCATCTGCCCTAGCTGCAGCTAGACGACCCAAAATATAAAATGACCACCCGCAGGTCCAGAAGAAGCCTAACCCTCCGTCTCCCAGACTCATACAAGAAAAAACTACATCCTCTACCTTGTCAGGAGCCCTTATCAATGCGAGATCCCTCGTAGCACACAACACGGAAGTTGCCAACATACTTGCCACGGACAATTTAGATCTTCTTGCGATCACTGAGACATGGCTCCATGATGCCGCAGGTCCCGCACTCATGATTGCCATACCTGACAATTACAATATAATAAAAGCTGATCGGCCCAACTCTAGGGGAGGTGGCCTGGCCATTATCGCCAAACCTAAATTAGCTGCTAGACTTACCCCCACCCAGCAATCACATATTGTGAACTTCTCTCGGCTAAAATTCCTATCTCGAATAACAGTACACTAACTGTCCTCTTGGTATATAGGCCACCAGGCCCACTAGGTAGCTTCGAAGAAGACCTATCTAGCCTCCTCAGTAATATCATTAAAGACTCCACCCAGCTCCTTCTACTAGGTGACTTTAATTTGGGCTTCAATGATGCCGAGGATAAACAGGCCTACTCCATCCAATCTATCTTAACCGATCACGGCCTTACCCAAAAAGTCTTAGCCCCTACACACATGAAAGGTCGTACACTAGACTGGATAGCTAACTGAAACTGCACTACCACCATTTCTAATATACTACCACAAACCTGGACTGACCACCACCTTACCTGTTTCTCATCTACTATAGAGCCCCCTAAACTAGATAATCTGGAAACAGCACCACCCATGCCTACTAGAAACAAAAAAGATATTACAGCTGAAAAATTACTTCCGCTCCTCCTACCATATCTTATGGCTAGTACTACTAACACTGACCCAAATACGTTAGTTGAGATATTTAACAATACTATGTCCAAAGCCTTGGATGCAATTGCCCCTATCAAAGAACGCAAAAGTAAACTAAAAGCCCATCTTAACTCATGGTTTACCCTCCACCTCAAAGAACTACGAACCCAAAAACGCAAACTACAAGCAATTTGGAGGCGTACACCTTCAGTTGAGAATAAAACACTACTCGACAACCTTGCTAAACAATACAAGAAGGAAATAATTCAAACCAAAAAAAAAGACACATTCAATGAGAGAATCAGCAAAGTGAATTCTAACTCTAAAGAACTCTTCTCTATCCTTCGGGAAATGGAAAATCCGATCGCTCCCATAGACAATGTTCCCAAGGACAAACAATGGTGCACTAGTATCCAAAATGCCTTAGCCAACAAAATCACAACTCTTCAATCCAAAATTGCTAAGAAAAAAGCTTCATTGAGCTCCACTGTAACCCAGACTACCCACTTGTCTGATACTCCTAGAACAGTCACCCATATCAATCGCAAACCATTCAGATTTTCCAACATATCCATATTGGAAACTGAAAAGGTGATATCCTCCCTGAAACCCTCCAATTGCCAAGGCGACAGCTTCCCTGCACAAGTCATTAAGGACGCAGCCAGAGACCTAGCACCCTTCATAGCTAAGTTAATTAATGCATCCTTTAGAACTAGCACTGTACCCACAAACCTTAAAGAATCTTGGGTACTGCCCCTCCTTAAAAAACAGACCGTTGACCCAGCCATTCCTACTAATTACAGGCCCATCACCACGGTACCATTTCTCCTTAAAATTATCGACAGAGTAGCCTACCTCCAGATACAAAACTATCTAGAGACGAACCAACTACTAGGATCGTGCCAATCTGGATTCAGACCACTACATGGTACTGAAACGCCCCTAATTGACCTTAAGACACAAATCGACGAGTTGAGGGATGAAGGTAAAATGCTCCTCCTCCTTGGCTTATCGGCGGCCTTTGACCTGGTGGACCATGCAGTGTTATGCAACCACCTAGCGTCAGCAGACTATTTTTCAAGTGAAGCTATAGCTTGGGTACAATCCTTCCTAGCCAACCGGACGATGAGTGTGTTTTCCCCTTCAGCTTCTGCGGACCCAATACATATCACCTGTGGCGTCCCACAAGGTTCATGTGTCTCCCCCACAATGTACAATATCTTCACTAAGCCACTCTTCGACAAACTTGACAGACTGGGGATAACCTACACTAACTATGCAGACGATACGCAGATACTCATACCACTATCTGGCAACTTTGTCGAAGACACAGCACTAGGAAATAAGATTTACCTCCTCATTCAGGCATGGATGGCCTCGAACACCTTTGCCTGAATGACGACAAAACAGAGATGCTGATCCTGGGTTCCGACTCAACCTTAAAAAACTTAGCCCCAATTATCGTGCCTTCAACATAGATGGCAATATAATTAAAGTGGCAACTGAGGTAAAAACTATAGGTTTCTACCTTGATGCCACACTATCTCTCAAAAAACAAACTAAATCCCTTGCCTCCTCCACGGCCTACACCTGCAAATTAATCAGGGCCTGCAGACCTTACCTCTCCAAAACTAACTGCATCACACTAGCCAACGCCCTAGTAATGTCTAAATTAGACTATTGTAACGCCCTCTATACGGGCGCCAGCAAAACTATCATAAACAAAATGGGAACACTACAAAATAATGCTCTTAGAGCAGCTTTGGACATACCCCGCAGAGCACACATATCCAACATTAGGTAAGATCATCACTGGTTAAAAATTAGCGACATAGTTCTCCTCAAAATACTATACCTCACCCACAAAGGACTGAACAATACCCCACCTCCTTACATTTCGGATAGACGAACCAGAAAATCTTTCACATACCACACTAGAGCCTCCAAACACCTCTTACTCGAAATTCCCAAATTCAGACTAACAAAAACGGGCAGAGCCAGTTTCCCTGTAAAAGCTGCCTGTGCCTGGAACGCCCTTCCCTCTGCACTGAGAGCTAATCTACCATACTCGAGTTTTAGACGTCACGTAAAAAATTGGCTCTGGTCTAATGACAACTAACAAACTAATTCTCTTGGGCCGGATTAACCACTGTAAATAATTACCATTATACTTCTGATCCCAGATCTGACTTCCTCTTTGTATAGGAGCCCCTCTCATCCTGTACCCTTTATACCTGCTTGTTAAATTGTTAATAACACTTGTAATGTATCTTCTGTATGCATCCTTTGTATGTAACGTAAGCTCAAGTATTCTTGTTACTGCTGCACCCGGCTACCCCTGGGTTTGGAGCGCAATATCAAATAATAAACTAAACTAAACTACACAAAGCGCTTTTTAAAGCGTTGGAAGCCTCTCTCATTTCCTACGTGCAAATGAAGGGGGTCTTATCTTTTTCTGTTTTTAAACATTGTAACATGGGTTTGGCCAGCAGTGAGAACTCAGGGACCCAGTGACGGCAATATGAAGTAATACCTAGCAGGCGTCTCCATTCTCTAAAGGTACCAGGATAGGCAATTTCTTGGATTACTCGTATCCCTTCAGGTGACAGTGATCGAGCCGCTGCAGTGAGAACTTTCAGCTGTACATATTGCATTTTCTTAAGTGACACCTTGTGGCCATGGTATGCCAAATGTTGTTATACAATCAAGGTACCTTCCTTACAACCCAATTCGGTATCTCCACATATAAGGATGTCATCCACATACTGTATGAGCATTACCCCTGCGGGCAATAGAACCTCATCCAACTGTTGTTTTAATACTTGAATAAAAATAGCCGGACTCTGTGTACCCTTGGGGTGTTCAGCAAAACCTGTATTGCTGCTGTGCTAATACAAAAGAGAAAAGGTGTCTAGATTCTTCAGCTATGGGTATGGAGAAAAGGGCATTCTTCAAATCAACAACACTACAATAAGTGGCTGTGGAAGGGGGCATTGTGAGAATACTGGTCACACTTGTGACAACTGGATATCTTGGATCCACAACTTTGTTGATTTGTCTTAGGTCAATAATAAACCTATAGGGGGTCACTCATCTCCTTTCATATTGACAGGTAACACAGGAGAATTACATGGACTGTCATCACACTCTTCAGCAACTCGAAGCTGCATTAAATCCTATACAATTTTGACTAATGCTGCTTCCCCTTTTGGTGATATTCTATATTGTGGAGTCTGTGGCAGAGGAACCCCATGTTTTACTTTTATCATGACGGGGGATATTCAGAACACCTACATCATTACTGCCAGCAGCCCAAAGCGCTACGGGCAGCGCCTGTAGTTCTGGTGGCAAGGGTTCAGCCAGATAACAACCTCCTGTTTTGGATTTACATATATTCATGCGAACACCTGCCGGTGAACAATAAATAGTTGCATTTAAGGCTTTCAAAAGATCCAATCCAAGGAGATTTTCAGGACGCCTGTTGGTTAGTAACCATTTGTTTGCCAATTTCACTCCACATATAGATATCTCAATTTTCTTAGACACCGGAGTACATATGGGTTCCCCACCAAACCCTACAGATACCTTTTTTTCACACGATAGTGGAACTGAGGGGACAGTCTTGACATCAACCGAGCTGTTACCTGCTCCGGTGTCAACCAAGCATTTAACGGTGGGGTGCTGTCCTATTTGTAATTTAACATAAGGTACTCTCTGATCTATAGGAACAGACACTGTCTCCCCAGGTTCACTAAGGGTGTTTCAACTGAATGTTGCAGTATCATCAAAAAACATCCTTCCACTCAATTCATCCTCCACAAACCCACTGCCATTCACTCCAACCATTTGTCGTTGCGGGGTGCCTGCTGAAAACACATTACCCACTGGGTTATTGAATCTCCCGCTCCCTTGTGGTGGCCCTGCAACAGTTCACCCACGTCAACTACTTCTTCCTCCTGATTGCTGATTGTTCTGCGCCATTAGCACTGGACAGTTAGTTTTCCAATGTCCTGTCTGTCTACAAAATGAGCAATGGTCCAGCCTGTGCGGTGTCCATTGCTAGGTGCCCCCTGCAGCATGTCTCACCTGGGGCCTGTGGTCCTTGGGTTTATTATAAGGTGCCTGCCCGGACTGTTGCATTAATATTTTGTTTTTTAAGTTTCTGTCTGCCTGTCTTTTACCTTCCATTTCTTCCTTCTCTTGTTGTTCGTAATATTTAGCCTTTTCTAGGATCTGAGACTGGGTGCTTGCTTGCCAAGTACTTTCGCCTAATTTAAGTGGCTTTTTAATTCCTTTACGTAAGCCCTTCACAAAACACATGGCGAAATATCTCTGGCCTGCAGGGTCACAACAGACTGTCCACTTTGCGCCTTGAATGCACCTTCAAATCTCAAGAAATTGTCCCCAACCGTCTCTGCGAGGCCCTGTATAACAGCATCCATTTTCTCAACATTCACGTCCACCTCTGGCAGTACCTCACTCAGTGCCTTCAACATTGTTGTCCCTAATGATTTAATCTCGTCAGGAATGGGGTCAGTTGGTTGCCGGTCCTTATCTTGCTGTTCTAATGCGGCCTAGGCAATAGTGTGTCTGGGGTGATTTTGCAATCTAAAAGGGTCCCATACATCAGCCGGGGTTACTGCGGACATTACATGATTAATGTCCTGCAAAGTCAAGGTACACATTTTAAACAACACTCTCAGTACCCTGTAGAATCCTGCAGCATTAGTCCTAGGGTCTGGGGTGCTCTTTGCTTTGCTAAACCATTCTGCCCTGGTAAGAGGTACATAGACGTATGTCTTCGTTATCACGGGGGCCTTGCTTTGGTCTGCATTTGCTGTGACAATAGGCGTACATTCTCTTAAGGGTGCCATAGTTTGGATCTTTTGGAGAAACACTTCTAACAATCCCTTGAACAACCTACATGTCCTAAGGGGGTCCTCTTTTTCCCAGTTAGCCATATGTCCCTAATTCGGCCTTGCATTCTCTCACCTTCTGGCAAACATTCTCTCACCCACCCTCCTTTCATTCCGGTCCTATCCTTTCCAGGAGTCCATACAGGCACACCAATTGGATAGCCTTGATATGTGTAGAAAATACTCCTGTCCAGTGGTCCAGCTTCCCTCCCTCCTTTTCACCAAGTATTCTTTCAATTAAATCATCAGCAGTTATTTTGGCATCTTTGAGGGATTGCCTTTTCGTTCCCGTTTCCCGTTCCTTCACTATTTCCTGGTCATTGTAGTCTTTTATAACTTTTGTTACCTCCTGAACTATCTGGGTGTATTTATCCCACAGGGCTGCCTGATCCGTCTCAGTGCTAAGGCTCTGATAAACTTCATAACACCCGGGGGCCTCTGGCACTTAGCCTCATTTCTCAACCACTGATGAACAAGCTCACTATGCATTTTCATTACCTGCTGGAATTCCTTCTTTTGGCAGGTATATAACATTTGCACGACCCCTGCCTCTGGGTCGTTAAACAAGTCATGTGCGATGTTTACTAAATTTGCAAATTCAGCCTGTGAAAAGGCAGGATATCTAGTCAAATTTCCTCCTTCCACTTCTTCTGTACTGTTTGGTTCCATAGTGCCAGACTGTGGGGTATATGGGGGTGGGAATGCAGAGGGGATAGTAGGCACAATTTTAGATTGGGGCATGACAGGTATTGTCATTCGCAAAAGATTCTCTGTTAATCTGATTGCATCTTGATCAGTCTTACTGTCAGGACTGGCGGTTTCCTTTCCTGTTTTCGGTAGGAGGGGGTACATACCTTTACTGTATTTTATGAGAGCCACTCTGTCTTCCATGTCTATTTTCTTTTCAAATTCCTGATTGTCTAACTCACATGCTTTCCGTTTGGTGGAGCGTTTTTGTTTCTTCCTATCCTTCTTTTCTTCTGTCATTTTATGTGTGATGGCCTCTATTCGCCATTGGCGAACGGCACCATGCTGTGGGGGGCGGACCTTTTTCCTTAACAATACCAATTCTAAATGCTCAATGGTTTTTAAACAAAAAGTTCCTGCCTGGGCCATTGGTACTGGACAGATTTCTTTGTATATTCCTCCCAATTCTTACAAAATTGTATTGCTCCAAGCCCATGACTGGTGATAACACGGGGGGACCTCAGCAAGCGCACACATAGGTTTCTCCTTACTATTTCTATCACACAAATTACCAATTCTCAACAATATATCTTTACCAAGATCAAACAATAATTACCATAAAACTGATACCAATGTGGCTTACCCGCCACCAATACAATAGATGCAGATACAGTCAACTCACTGCACCATTGGAGACCTCTGTCCTCTGTCAGGTTCCTTGGCCTCCGGCAGGGCAGCCTCCTATCCCCAGTCCTGAGCCCGTCTATCAACGAGGACAGCGCTGTTTGTGCATTAAAGGTGCAATAGATGTGGGGCCCCGGTGTCTGCGTCGTAAGACAGGGTTCAATGGGGGCACGCTTCAAAGTGATGGGCTACCGCTGCGGAGCCCGCACAGGGACGCTAACTTGTCAATGCTAACTATTACAATGGCAGAGGTCTCATTCAATAAATACACTAGTAAGTGACTTCAACAATGATTTATTTAGTCAAGACAAGAGCTTTCGCGGAAGGGCTGACTTCACCACACCGCCAGGAGTGCGGTGTCTGAGTGAGCTGCTGAGGTTACAAATTCAGGGCCTTGTATAGCAAAAGTTAACAGAGTCCTATGGCTGTCAAAAACAGGATACACATACTTAATTGCAATTTCATGCCAGGAATACTTTAGCTGTTTTCTCAGGAAGGGGTACAAAGACTGGGGCAAGGTTCATCTTTACATATATTCCAGAAAATGCATGGATGTCAAACAGAGGCTGTTTGTGCATACATTCCAAAGGAAGCGCACAGATGGTGAACAATGGCGGCACATATATTTTGCAGGATGACGCACAGATGGCGGACAAAGATTCCCCTTTCACATGCATTCCAGGAAAGAGCAAATGTCAGAGACAGTTTATGCATACATTGCAGGAAAGAACACAGATGTCGGATAATTACTATTCATACATACATTAGGAGAAAGGACAAGAAGGTCAAAGGAGGTCAAAAAGACTTGTTTTCGCACATGCTACAGGAAGGGACCTGAAGCCCGCACATTGTGGGAAGGAATGCAAAGAGGCCTGCCAGAGGCTTGTTATGTATGTATGCATTGCAGGAAAGGCGAGCAGAGGCCGGACATTCCTGAATCCATGGCTAGCATGCGAACACAGACTGGCTGAGCCGTCAGTTTCAGGGCAAACTGGATCTTTAATGTGAACAGTGTTTTAGTCTTGCTGAGGCAAACGTAGAGAAATGAATTTTATATTAACACCTGGGCAGATCTTGATCCCCCCAGAAATGTCCCAAAATCTATTTTCTCCAAGAAAAAAGAAAGTCTTAAAGTATTATAAAGTTTCAAAGAAACAAGGTTCACACAAACATAAATCCACTGGTAATAAGTCCTTCACTTGATGAAAAGATCCCTTTTCAAGTTTCACAAAGAAGACAACTGCACCAATGCTGTTCCTGGAAAGCCCCCTTCCAGGAAAGAATGGATACAGTTCAGGACAAAAGTATTATTTCTGTTTAACAACCACTCTTCTTGCAGAGTCTTTATATACAATGTTATCAGTATGCTTATTCTCAGGGTTTGATCTCCCTATAGAAATGCTCTTCTCCTAGAGATACTGTGAGAGTGTACTCTCTTGTCCCACAATGTATTTCTGCTTCTACTACAGAATTATAATTTTCTGACAAAATTTGACAAAATTATGGACAACCACAGTTTTACTGCTGCTACTGTGACTTGGTTTTAGGCAACTTCAACAAGACATCTTTGACCTCTACATGTGGGCAAGGCACCCTCCCTTCTTATATGGCAAGAAAGGGCAGCCTCTTTGCCATTCCTTTTGATCTTGCAGGTAACAAGAAATCTGTTTTGGCTTCCAGACTGCTTCTTGTTAGTTTGAACAGTGTCAGCTCTACAGATTTAGAATGAGCTTCTCGGTACAATTACCGAGATCCCTTCCCCAGCTTCGTATACATCTTCTTGTCTCCAGTAGTTACCCCAAAGCTGTATTGCCACTTCTCGAGTCTTGGGTAACCTTGTCACCCTTGTATCAGAGGACTTTTTTTTTTTTGTTTAAAAAGCTTCAACAACTTAATAACAATTGAGTTGCAGTTTTTAATTGAGCTGATTTCACTTTAAATGGGCTAGGTCTACTGGCTTGGGTAATACTTGTTTTCTTAGCTTCATCAACTACTACAATTGCTACATTAGTGTTCAGTGTGTTAAAAGCACTAAGTTTCCCAAAATGAATGAAATTAGGCACATGCAACTTAGTTTAGATGATAAACTGCCATTTTAAAGATGTGTGTTCCTCCTTTTCGGTCAGCGTTATGCAGCAAAAGAACTTGGGAAACATCATATGCGCGACCTCTTCTTGATGTTTTACAAGCTTGTAACAATGCAGGCAAGTCAGCTTCTACTTCTTATGGCTTACTGGCAACATTCTCTTTATTAGGAGACATGCAACCGCTCAGCAACAGTTTATTCTTAACAATGGGGAAAAGAGGAGCTTTTTTGACACATGGGTGTTTTTAACTTTGTGGGTATAAGCGTGTAATACAATTCCCTTGTTTAAATGACTTCCCACTTCTGCAAACAACTTTTACGTGCTTTGGTATGCACGTGAGAATGAATTAAGCTGGTTACAGTTACAGTTTTCCTGATGATTGAGTCTGGAGCTCCCTTTGCCAACTCCACAATCAGAGCGGCTGCGGGCTGCTTCTACTTCCAGACTTAATTTCTTCTGCTGCTACTGCTATGGGTGCACTTGGGACCCACACCCCTTTGCGCCCCGGATGTCTCAGATCCAGCCTCCATTAAGGGAGTGTCTTCCGCTCTGCAGATTCCCTTGGCTTGCTTCTGCACGTGGGCCTTTGGTGGATGCACAGCTTCAGCTATGCATTCACAGCAATTAGACACAACTGGAAAGACTGCCTGTTTCTCCCAGTCTCTTCCAATACTGCCACAGCCAAACCGATTTTGTGAACACAGGACCAACTCAGAACCTGCAGGTGAAATCTGCTCTTCCTCTGTTCCGGCGTCCCTTCTGTGGTCACACTTCCTTGTGAACTGCCAGCCTCGTGCTCTGCTCCTTCTACTACTGCAGACCTTCCTGCTCCAGCTTCATTCTACTGCTCCTTCCTGCTGCAGCCTTTTATGCCCCTCAGGTGGGTTAATTGGCTTCAGGTACAGGACCTTAGGACTAATTGCCTGACATTGCCACAAGCTATTAGGCCTGCTTGCCTGGTCTTGACCGATGCCTGCCTGCTGCATCCGCCCTCTTCTTCAGTCCCTGAGGGATAGTGGATACGTTTTTTAGAAATTCGATTTTTCTACTTCTTTAAAAGGCTTAAAGATGGTTTTCCTCTGTTTATGTTATTAATAGAGGAGCTATAGGGTTTAACTTTTTTAGATATAGATGGTACAGTAAAAGGCACATATTCAACATTCTTGTTGTCATACCTTTGGCATTGTGGAGGATATGGGTATTGAGGTGTACCTTTGGCATTGTGGATGATATGGGGATTGAGGTTTATATAAGTTTGGATAATTGTGTTCAATACTAGATTCAATCACTACTTTAGAATTTACCTTTCCATCCTTAATCGGAGGTTGAAGTATTTCAAAATGGCAATAAGCCAATTTCTTCTCCAAGTCTTTGGTAAGATTATTCCTCTTCAAGGAGTAATACCGTATCTCACCCTGTGAAATCTCCTCACCGCCCTGGCCCTTGTCTCCACCCAGGTGATCCTCCTGCAGTACACCACCCCCGGGATTGGGATCGGGAAGTGTCTGCCCTCTCCTGGCCACCTGGGAGGAGACTTTAGGTAGGGTTTTAGTGGGGGATCCACATGATTCTCCACAATACCTGTAACAACATATTAAGTTAGCTACAAGTCAATTGATTACACATGAACCTATACATCAATTTGTACCTGCGTCTAATAAATATGGCCATAGTTACTTGAATATATTAACAAACATTTCAGAACATCTGTATATTGTCCGGGGGATCAATGCAAAGCTGTTAGAGATGATTGTGCAGAATACATCTCTGAAGGCTATGGTAAATGGTTTCCTTAATCAAAACTAGTCTTCTCTCGTTGGTAACACAAGTGCAGGTAACAGCCTGGATATAGAGGCCATTGCTTCCAACCTGCCTGATGTAAAAAAAAATGTGAAATCTTACCAACAGAGTAGGGCCTTAATGGAACATTAATGGAGAAAGTATTTGAGGTTTTGGATTCCTCTTTACAATTTGATAGCATACCAACACAGACTAAGAAAAGAAATAAAACTTTTAAAAAAGCGAGAAATAATAGTAACAATGGCAAAAATATACTCCCTTGTCTAGTCAAAAACAGATAATTTTACAAAAGTAAACTGTTGCACCCACATAACTCTACTTTAAATGAGAATAATCACAACTTGGAAGTTGTTAATGTGGGGCATAGGGGCAACATTTCTAAACAGCCTAAACAAAGCAAACATAAAAGGAAAAGACAGCAAACGGCTAATCTTGATAATTGATGGATAAGTTGTGAAACAGATATGGGTATAACAAATCAAAAAGCTGAGCCCATAGCATCTGAACACCCCAAGGCATCTGTTCTTCTGGATATATTGGACACAGATATCGACATAGAGGCACCTAGAACTAGTTTAATGCATGACTTGCAGGTTTGTCGTATCGTGTGTATGAACCCCCCTCCAGCCTCCAGAAAAGAGCATAGGAGCAAAATTCTAAAGAACCCAGTCTAAAGATGAATTAGGGAGCATTGCAACAAAGAACAAGTTAGAAAATAATGTGGTGAAATACTTCAATGGTCGAGTGATTTTTTTTGTTGATTTTTTAAAATTAAATATATATATTATTGTGTGTGGAAACTACAGAAATTGAGTTTAATTTAGCTCCTATTCTGTCACTCCCTGGGCAACCTTCATCATCTCCACAAAGGATATAGACTTTGTTGAATTCCTAGAGGATAACTCAAATCGGATCACCAGAGTACATTGTTATTCCTCCCATCTGGGTAATTATATTCTTACTTTTGCGCTTTATTTTCTAAGTATGGGATATGAAATGTATCTGCAATCCACGCACTCGCAGAAACAAATATCCCCCAAGCATTTAATTCTATGGGTGGTAACCAGTTAGTGAAAATGTGAATTACATGCAAGAAAAGTGGTCGAAGAGTGGAAACATGGAATCTACCTGTAAATCTGATGTCCTATTAGGGAAATATGATTGGCATTGGCTACATCCTATCTTGCAGGCTAAATCTGTCACTTCCCCCCCAACAAAAGGAAAAACTGTTTGACAATTGCCACATAGAATTCCCAACGATATCACAATTGTTTAAATATGCACGATGGGCTCTGGATTTTTCCAGCCCATGATATAGTCTTAATCCAGGAAAGTTGGTTTATGAGAACTATGTATGTGGGCGGCTTCCCACTCTTTTTTTCAATGATGCTATAAGGGGACCTAGAGGTAGACTCGTGGGAGGTCTTATTTTGGGTGTTCACAACTATTATTCTGCCCAGGAGATTCCTTCACCCAAGTGCCAAAACATATTAGTTGTTTGCTTGAATATCGATCGGTCGGATTTCCATTAGTAATTATAAATGTATACGATCCCCAAGGTACTAAATGTACTTCTGATATTATGAGGGGGTATTGAGGAAGTGATATTAAGGGCAAACGTATGATGGCTCTCTTGTAATAGTTATTTGTGGAGCTGATGACGAAAGCTCAGTTAATATCTTTATTGGTAACCATGGGATTCCTGATACGATCCTGATTGCTGTCTTCCTGTATACCTCTCACCTTACTTATTTCTGCCATGCCTTACTTTTAATTCTCACACTGCAATCCCACAACAGGCCTTGCATTTTAGCTTGCAACTACTTTTGACTTTATTTTTGACTACTGCTGCATCCTACCCACTGTAACCTTCGATTGACATCTTTACCCAGCCGTTTGGTGCAGTCATTTCTTACCTGCCTGGTACTACAGACTTTGACTTGCTTTCAGTTTGTGCTGCATCATATTCACCTGACTTTAGCCATCAACATGTTCTCGGCATCAGCCCTGAGCTGCCTCTGTTTTTTACCAAATTGCAAATCATACCTATTTATCATTTTGCCTGTCTATATCTACTTGTACCTGCATACTTGATGTCCCCCCCCCCCCCGCTTCATCTGTTCAGGCATTGCAATGATTCATTCTACGTACACATACATATTGATGTAGCCCCTGCACTATTAGGTGAGGCTTTCCCAATTTGTGCACCCACTACGGTGTTGCATTACCTATTCATGCCTGCATATTTGATGTGGCCCCTGCACTACGAGGCAAGGCTTTCCCAAATTATGTTCCCACTACAATGTTGCGTGTTACCTACTTTGGCTCTGCAACTGTGCTGTGTTTTGCATTTGACCTACCTGCAACCACCGATTGACTTTCGAAACCTTGTTGTGTCCTGCATTTGATGACCTACTTGTAACCACTGTATGTCCTTTCACAGCCTGTGCTGTTTTTTACCTTGTTTACCTTGAGATGGACTACCTCCGTAGTACTAGCAGCACTTCCTGGATGGATCCCAGCCAGGGATGTCATTTACCAAAATGGGTAGTGGAAGTGACATCACATGACCCTTGACCCCGATGACATCACAGGAAGTGATGCCATCTGACCCCATCCTGAAGTGATATAGCGGGAAGCGATGGAGCACGACCTTTCACCCGTTGACAAAACAGGAAGTGGCATCACATAGCATTGTACACTATGAAAAATATGGTTACGATATCACTTTAATGTGATGTACATTTCATACAAGAATGGATCACCATATGTATCGTTAAGTTCCGTGTGTATAGGCACATATTACCAAATTAATGTGAATGCAAGCAGACGTCCATGTACAAATGATAATGATGTGTTATTATATAGCACTTACGCTTAAGCGCTTTATATAGAAAAAATATACACCCAATATCACCCAACCTGTGTTGGTACTCATTTATCGACCTTGGAAGGGTGAAAGGCTGAGTTGAGGCGTTTAGGAACAGACTAAATCAGTGACTCACCCCCTGAAGTGTGCCTGAAATAAACCTTTAATGAGTCTAGCAATTATTGTATAGAATTCCAGAAAGACACATTATTTGGTATTCCTATTCTTTCTTATTTAGGGTCAGTGCTGAAAGTGTTACACTTGTGGCACTCCTGTTCTTATTTTTCTTCTTTTTGTAAGGGGCTTGAACAAGAAAGCCAGCTACTACAGAAGTAAAGAGCCACATGGTGCTGGCCACAGCCCAGGAGCTTGCATTACAAAAAATAAATAAACAAAATAAAACTTTTTTATTTTTTTTAGAGGTCGCAAGGGAGACCACAGAGGTCGCACAGGAGACCTCAGAGGTTGCAGTTGTGACCTCTGGCGACCCCTAAATGACATCCCTGATCCCAGCAGCACTTGATGCCTCATTACTCTGGTTTGTAACTCTCAGCCCTTACTGCTTCTTAGCTAACCTACCTGTTTCACCACTGGATTGTCTCTATAAGCCCTTCATGTACTTCATATGCAACCCTCACCTTTCTGTTTGCACTGTCATCTATTTACTTGGTGTCTTGCCTCATGCCATGAGGCAAGGCTTTTCCAGTCTGCATTCACTCATACCTCTTGTCCTTGTCATAATGACATTTCTATTTTTTTTCTCAATACAGCTGTTCTATTTGTTCCTGCACTTTTATTTGAACTTGTTTTGCATTTAATGAACATCTTTCCTTCCTCCCCTCCTGCACTTCCTTCCCTCCCCCTCTTTCATGTTCAGCACTTGCACAGTCCGAATGGTCTCATGGCCTAGTAGGAATTTTGTTTGTTGTTCTTCATCCCTTCCTCCCCTTACCCTCCTCCACCCATGATCTAGCACTTGCACGTTCCAAATGTTTCAAGACCTTTTAAGAACGTTTTGTTTTTGTTTTATGACGTTTTCTCATCCCTATTCCCCCCCGCCCACTTCTTTGTCTTGGTGCACCTTGAAAGAATGTATTTGCTGTATAGGGCGCATTACAAATAACCAATAAATAAAATAAGCCACAGGATGATAAGAAAGGTCTATGATTGTGGTGAGTGGGCACAGCTTCTACTTGAATTGTTTAATAATCGATGGAGGTCAGGAGGAAGGTCCACTGGCTCCCCGTCAAGGAAAGGATTCTCTTCAAAACACTAGCCATGACTTGCATATGTCTTCACGGACTGGCTCCTCCCTACCTAGCTCAAAGAATTGCCCTCCACACTCCATCCAGAGCTGCATATTCCAACAGA
This sequence comes from Ambystoma mexicanum, assembly GCF_040938575.1. NCBI lineage: Eukaryota > Metazoa > Chordata > Amphibia > Caudata > Ambystomatidae > Ambystoma > Ambystoma mexicanum. The sequence goes on from NC_090936.1 coordinate 624,757,384, forward strand.
ATCACTGTACCCATTACCCACAGAGTGCATACGGGTGGTACTAGCTTCCCAAATATGGCTGCCACTTTCTGGAACTCCCTCCCCCCCAGATAAGGTTGATTGACTCTCATGCAGCCTTCAGGAAAGCCATCAAAACTAGGCTTTCTGTTTGACAGTCCACATGTTCTTTCTGTGTGCTACATTATTTTTGCTACTAACCGGCTTGTACCTAGTTATCCCTGTTGGGTGGCATTTTCGTCGAACCCTGAATGTTTCTACGTAGATGTAACTAAGCATATTGTACTAAGTAATTTCTGCTGGGCCGCATTCCTGTAACCCTGAATCAAGCCTGCTTACTTTCCTTCATGGCGCCTCGATGCCCTTGGGCTGTAATGCGCTCTATAAATCCAAACATAAATAAAATAAATAGTTGTTCCTTTGAGACAATCTTTACAATCCTAAGTATAAGTGAGTGGGGTGCAAACCCAGTAACGAGTGCCTTTGTCGGGGGCACAATATAACTGGAAAAAAGGATCAAGGCTATCTAGCCTTCGGTGTAGGCTGCACTTTATGATGTTCCGACTATGAATTTATTGCATTTCCACCATCGATCATTGGGATTACCACGATTTTGATATTGTCAAATTACACCAATTTGCAATGCATGATCGTCGAATTGTTCACTTATTTGACTTGCATATGGCCTTGATGGCTATCTGATTTACTTGGTTTCCTGGTGGATTTCATTTTGATAACTTGATAACCCTCTTGTTATCTTATTAATTTTGATCTGATACACTGACTGGTGTTATGTACGATCAGATGACAATTTCATGTCCTGAAGAAAGACTTTGGATAGTCCGAAATGCATCAGTGATTGGTGCATCTACATTAACTGCAAAATCAATAAAGCCAGTGAAGAAATAAGAGAATGAAGAATATTACTTTCGATTCATTTTATGGAGCTCCTATAAGAGATATAGCAATTGAACTGTACTACCTAACCACATAGTGGATGTTCGGGGTGTGCAGCCCACACTGAAAGCTAGATAGCCATGGTCCTTTTTCCAGTTACGTTTCATGGGCAGTCTTTGTCTGATAATGTTAAATGGCAGTGCTGAGGATGAAGTACCAGGAAATCCCACATGGGGTGTCGGATCGAAATCCTCCCGGATTGATTACTTCTTTTTAACTTTGAGGCTGAATATGTGCACTCAATGGAAATTGAGAAAACCATATGAAGCGACTTTGCTAAAATAGGCCTACATTTTAAAATCAAGGCCATTGTACCTAGTGCGAACAAATTGGGCGATACAGAAATTAGTAGTGGCAAAAATAGGATCTTCTGGACTGTAAAGAATATTCGCTGCCTTAATTGTAACAATATTTTGTTTATAGATTGCACTCATGAGGGCCTATATGACTGGATGTATTCAATGACCAGCCACTTTGGATCAATAGGGACTAGAAGTGCTTGCCTAAAATTATGTCAAGAGAAATAGAGCATGTACAATGCCCTAATTGCTTCTAAGAAACTCCTTATGAGACACAACATTAAATGGTTAATTAAAAACAATAACCAGGCTTTGCATAATGGAGGGCATGACATTCAGCATTTGAAAACCAATTACCGAAACTGGCTAAAGAGACATCAAATAAAGAGACATCAAATGTCAATTCTAAATGGCAGCTTGGTGTTGGTATTCCAAGATGGCGACCAGCAGGGACGGACCTGAGTGAGAGTGCTCAGTCCCCACCGGGCCGCATTATAAGCGGACAATAAAGCAATGTGCTGAGGTGAATTTCTTTGCCCCTGGGTCCTGCTTAGTGAAGGAGAGATCTTCCAGTTTGCCTCAGGGCTGCCGGCGTATGGCTAGTGTCGGAGGCATTCTATTGAGGGACATAGGAGCTCTGCAGTGGCGGCCTGTCGCCGGGGAATATCTGTCTGTGCCTCCGGAGAGACGAATGGTGGTCTGAGGACGCCGCCCTTTCCGCCAGTTGAGGAGAGGCAAGCCGTGGAGGGGGGAGAGGAAAGGTGCTGACGCACTGTGCGCGGGTGGCGGGTCAGGAACAGCTGGAGCACAGAGTAGTGCCTTGGGGAGAGTCCCTCCACCATCGGTAACATGGGGCCTTGAAGTGCAGCCACTAACAGCATAATCTGGCAGTCAAAGCTGCAATGCGAGCTGGAGGGCGGATCCTGTATAGCTCTGGTGAGAGAGTCTACAGATTAGGCTAGAGCCAGCAGGCCTTCCACATTGTTCCTGTGGAGCTCTGGAGAGGGAGCCAACTACTGCACAACAGCAGAGGTGAAAAAGGGGGATAATGCTCCATAGGTCCCATGGGTGGGGACCACTGGCATACCACTCTGCCACAGCCTCCTCTGGAGGATAACCTAGTGAAAGCGAAGAGGCCCGGTCAGGGGCAGGCAACTGCAGAGGACAAGAATAGGGAGCGCAGGGGGCCATACAGCAAGTGAGGCACGCAGAAAGGCTAAATCTGGAGGAGAGATGGAGCGGGAGACCCAGAGCCAAGACAAAGAGGCACTGTAAACCCTGCTGCGCAGCCACATGCTAATGTCAGGACGAGGGGACAGGACTCGATCTTGCACGGTCCAGTGAATATCGTAATATCAGTATTCGATAGTCCCCATGCCCAAAAGCAAGGGGAAGACAGGGGCGATAGGGTAGAAACCCCTCCAAAAACGCCAAGAGAACAGTATCACAAGACTTTGGGGCCCAGAGGTGCTATTGCAGACTGTCATCAGAGCAGGGGGCCTAGACAAGCAGTGACAGTGGAAAATGGAAGACTCCACAATGGAAGGAGGATTTTCAGCAATGGTTCAAAGAATTTCAAGATCAGTTCATGTCGACATTCCAAACCTAGTTTACACAACTGAAAGAAGAAATTAGGCAGTCTATACAAGAAATAAAAGTGGATGTGCTGAAACTAGAAGAATGGGTGGATACTACTGAACAGGCCCTGCAAGAGATGGAAGACACGAAAAAGAATGATGAAACACTGAAACATATTGCCCGCATGTCTCACAATCTAGAACTCCAATGTGAGGATTTGGAGACCATGTCCAGGAGATCTAATATACGGATCAAAAACATGGCAGAATCCATAGAGGATAAGGACCTGAAAGATACGACGCAACAGCTCTTCGCCGACCTGTTGAGTGAGGATAAGGAGGAGGTTGTTCATCTTGACTGCATTAACAGAGTGGGCCCACATAGGTCTGATCCAGAGGCAAGACCAAGAGACGTTTTGGAAACAGTTACTTCCTATGCCCAAAAGGAGCAGGTATTGAAAGCGGCACACACATCAGGCCCTTTAAAGATTAATAGGAAGGGGATACAATTGTTCCAGGACCTGGCACAAAGTACATTACAAAAACAAAGGGCAATGGGGCCGGTGGTGAGATTTCTAGCGCAGAAAGAAATTAGATCTAAATGGACCTTTCCCTTCGGCCTTCTTTTCACTAGAGACAATCGCCAATATAGTATCACAACCTGCGACGAGGGACTGCACATTTTACAATTACAAGAGGAAGACAGAGACACCTGCAAACAGACAAGAAAAGTGGCGAGAACATCTAGGAAACCGTGGGAATGGGAAACGGTGCCTAGACAGAGCAAAAATACAGAGATGAAATAAGCTCTAACCTAGCAGGAAGATCAGCAAACAAAATGTCTGTTTTACTAGTGACTATCTGTTAACAGGGACATGAAGGTATAACATCCCCTTGTGGGGTATGGGGGAGAAGAGAGAAGGCATAATAAGCGCTTGACCCAGCACGTTCAAATGTACATGCTGTACGCAGGGTCCACAATTCGAACAGTGGTCCACAAAGAATCCAAGGCGGGGGATAGCATATCCTACAAAGTCTTTGGGAATATTGGAGCGCCAGTGGCGGTGGACTTTACTTCCGGTGCACATAGGATCTCTGGCTCTCCCTAGGGTGGGGTACAGCAAGGGTATGGGGGAGGCAAGTGGGGAAATGTTATCGGTTTGGGGTGTTCACATTACATAGAGGGGGAAGGGATTGGGGTAGGGAGGGAGCCGCCAAGGAGAAGAACTGAAGTGGCAATGGGGAAGTGTGGAAAAGGCAAGGAGGGGACAAATGCACCAGAGCGATGACCATTTCTTTTGTGACACTTAATATGCGAGGCATGAATACCCCAGTTAAAAAACAAGAAATTGGAAGTGTTTTTAAGGGCAGAAAAACCTGATATTGTAATGTATCAGGAAACTCATGTGAGGAAGAGGGACTGGGCGAAACTCAAAATCAGAGGATAGTCCTAGATATACCAGGCTAATTCTAGGAATAAAACAGCGGGGCTACTCGTAGCAATTAGCAATAGGCTGAAAGTGCAAATCTAGAGGGGAGATTTATCTTCCTGAATGTAACTATAGAGTCCCATGTATACACATTGGTCACGGCATACGCCCCTAAAGCAGGACAAGATGATTTCCTACGGGGAATGCTCTCGTAACTCGAGGGATTTACGAAAGGGGACACAATATTGAAGAGGGATTTCAATATGGCATGGGTGCCGCAGTAGGACAGGAGCACCTGAGCCACTGAGCACATACAAGCACCATCGGAGGCACATAAGCAAAGGATTGCCATGTTGGCACTGCACGATTCATGGCGGGAAGTCCAGGGGCAAAACAAAGGGGTATACTTATCACTCTCATGTCCATTCCTCCTTCTCCAGGATTATATTTGGGTCACAATGTGAATTCTGGGAAAAGTAAAAGAAATCGACCTGGGTGCAATTTCATTGTCAGATCTCGTCCGCTAAAAATAGGAATTGACCTGATGGGAAATGAAAGGGTTGTGGCAGTGGGGGTTCCCATCAGACATGTTGCAGGACCCGGTTCTAACAGAATCGATAACAGGGAATATAGAGACGTATTTTGCGGAGAATGGGACACCAGATGTGGTTATCAACACAATATGGGATGTGTTTAAGGTGGTATTAAGGGGTCATTTAATAGTCATGAAAGCGGATAGAGAGAAGCAAAGAAAGCTGATAAAGATCTTGAGGATCATCTAAAGACAATAATGGGGAAACTGGCAAAAGGTTAAGATGGAGCCTTGCAGAAAGCGCTGAAACATACTCTGGGTCATTTAAAACTACTCCGCACGAAAAGAGAGGAAAAGGCTCTGCTATATACGAAACAGCAGTATTATATGGGACCAAATAAGGCCAACCGATTGTTAGCAAGACAATTGAAAAATAAAACGCTAGCCCATGCGATTCTGACATTGAAAGGGAGTGAGGGAGAATTAGTTAAGAGCAATGTAGAGATGTCAGCAATTTTTGAAGGGTTTTACACTCAGCTGTACAGATAATCCAGATGGGGGTAAACAAGAAGCATATATAAACACAATCCCCGTACCAAAGATAACTAGCTTAGATATTCAGGAAAGGGAAATAACTGAGACAATTAAATTGCTACCTCTAAATGAAGCTCCAGGACCGGAAGGATACCCAGTACATTTTTATAACAATTCCAAACCGATCTGGTCCCGTGGCTTGCTAAATTGTACAATTCATTTAGGTCAACAGGAAATATTAGAGAGTCAATGAACGAGGCAAAGGTGGTGGTGTTCCCGAAAAACTAACAAAGATCTGACACTTCAAGGTTTATATAGGCCTATTGTACTAATAAATATAGACGCCAAGATTTATATAAAAATCTTAGCGTATAGGTTAACAGCATTACTCTGCGTCTCATAGGGCCAGACCAGTCTGGGTTCATACTTATGAGACAAACGCAAGACAATATTCGCAGAGTCTGCCATTTAATAGAAAACACTACAATTACACAACAGCCGGCTCTGATGGTGTTGTTAGACGCAGAACAATAGTTTGCCCGCGTAGAATGGTCCTTTTTGTTTCCGCACAATGGAATATATGGGATTTGGATTGAGATTTCTCCAAATGATATGGGCCAACTACCAAACCCCCTTCAAACGTTTGGCTATCAATGGTGCTCTCTCTAGAAGTATTGACATCAAACGGGGCACGTAACAAGGATGCCTGTTGTCTCTGTTGCTTTATGCCATTTATTTGGAGCCCCTACTAATTAGGCTGAGAGTTACAGCCCGGGTTAAAGGGATTTATATGGCTGGGGAAGATCATAAAGCTATTGCATTTGCAGATGAAATGCTGATAGCGATAGAAGAGCCAGAGAAGTCATTATCGGTGCTAAGTGAGAAAATGGACGAATTTGACACAGTGGCAGGTCTGAAGATTAATCATCAAAAATCAGAAATTCTGAACTTGACGGTCCACCTGTACCGTCTAGAGCAGATAAGAGTCCCCACTCAAATCAAACTGGCACCAGCTGGGATTACATACCTGGGGTTGTCATCACCAAGACATTAGGGCAATTATACAGTACCAACTAGCCACAACTGCTACAGAAGCTAAAAGCAGAATAGCATAGATGGAGCCCTCTATCGGTTTCATGGCTAGGAAGGGTAACAGCGGTTAAGATGGTTATTCTTCCAGAACTTTTATGTTACTTCTAGTCTCTCCCGACCCTAGTGCCAAAATCCTTCTTCCACCCCCTTAATAAAATAGTCTCCACATATATATGGCAGAACAAACCCCCCCGGATTGCTATGAATACCCTTACGTTTCCAAGAGATCAGGGGGGATTGGGACTCACACACTTTCTCAAATATTACAAAGCAGCACAACTCCGGGTGGTGAGGGAATGGCTAACAGGAGACATAAAGAAAATATGGGCTCGACAAGATGGGGCAGGTGCGGCAACACCCTTGTCTGGTCTCCTATGGTTCAGAAAGACAAATAGACCACTGAATGTGCACATTAGTAAAATAATTGGGCTAACATCTGACAACTTGGATGCAGCATTAGCTAAAGGGGCTCTTTCAACGGTCCCATCCCCGTTCTAACCATTGTTTCACAATCATCTGCAATTTCTGCCACTAATGGAAAGGGGGTTGTTTAGAGCATGGCGCCTGGCAGGCTGTCTGAAAGCTCGAGACATGTATCAAGCCAGAAGCTCAGGTCATTTGAGGATTGTAAACAATATATTGGGGTCCCAGAAGAGGATAGACTCTGCTATTGTCAACTGAGCCATTGGTTATCTGATCCTATTATTAAGGCAGTGACTACCCGCAAATTAACCCTGTTCGAGATATTTATTACAACCCAATCAGGGTCGAGGAAAGTAGTATCATCTTTATATAAATTGCTTAATGAAAGCCCAGCACCGACACAATGGCGGTACATGCAGAGGTGCGGAAAGCACATTTGGGGAAGCTACATCTATAGAAAGGTGGGAACATCTCTGGAGCAATATACCAAAACTAACTCGATCTATACAACTATGAGATATGTGGTATAGGGTAATGTACCAGTGGCACTACACCCCAATGAGGCTTCACGCAATGTATTCCCATACTTCTTTGTAGTGTTGAAGGGGTTGTCCAGCTATTGGAAGCTGGAACCATATTTGGTGGAATTGCCGAAACTTCAATAATTTTAGCAAGGGGTAAAATTGCAGATGAGGACAATATTTCAAGGGGCGGACAACACTGATACAAAGGTATGGTTATGCAGCTTGTGGGATCCAGAGTGCAAAAAGTACACTAAGATGCAATTGAGAGGGTACATGGTTCTCCTTATTGCAGCATTGTTAGTGATTGCACAAAAAAGGAAACTGAGGCAGACGCCAACAGAATTCGACTGGTTACAAAAGGTAGGGAATTTTGGTTGGGGAAGGGGGGAGTGGACATGTTTGTATGTTCTCAATACAAATATATATATTTTTAAATGGCAGCTTGGTATACATGTGTTAGCCTGAAGTTTTGGTGCATCATTAATAAGCATAGTTGCCAGGTAGCGGATAGTCAAACCCAATAGATGAAGAAACATGGCTGACTTTCTTGCGTCAGTCTTTCTACCGCAAATCTTTAGGTCCCACAGGGCTAAATCGAGGTCAATGCGCTTTATTCAGTATTGATATAACAGAAGACAATATTGCGGCAGTCATAAAGAAAAAAAATAATCAGAGCACACCTGGGCCTGATGGCATTTCGAATACTGTGATGAAACACACATTTATGTACTTGGGTACCAATATTACAATGGTTATTTGATCTAGTACTAAGTGAGGGCACATTCCCTATGTCGTGGTCTAAATCTATATTGATGCTAGCTCATAAGAAGGGAGATACATTGATAACTGGCAACTGTCGCTTATTGGCGATGTTTGATGTACATATGCATTTAGACACAAATGTATGTTGATTTAATGCATTAACTTGTCTTGCACCCATGATATTGGTTACCCAAGAAACATAGTTTTGTCACATATGTTTATTGGCTGATGTATTAGAAACAAGTAGGTATCTTTTAACTTCTTGTGATAAGCTTGTATAGCTATTTGTGAGATACCGCAGCACATTTGTGCATAGTATTGAGTTTAAATGATCCCCTTATTTCTGGGTACAATGTCTAAAATGCAACAATTTGGCTTTAATGGTTGCAATTTCCAAATTATGGAACAAGATTGATGAATCCTATTACGGATAATGAATTTATAACTAAATGAAAGGATATTTTAACTTAATTAGAAGGGAAATGTATTTATAAATATGTGATATTATTTGTCAATGTGTTGTACATTTATTTTTGTATAGTGTGTAAAGTTTGTATTAACTGATTTGATTATTAATAGACTATTCCTCCACCTGCATTGCCATGCAGCTGGAGGTGTGGATCAAGCAAGGGTACCAAGAAGAGGCCAATGCCAAGCAGCCTGCCTGCCTCCCAGTCTGCAGTGTTCTCCAGTTGAGACCGGCCAACCAGGGTGCTACTTTGAAGCCTAGGATCCATAGGGAACTCTGCACAATGGTGCAGTACAGAATTGCAAACCCGGAGCACAAAACTAGTCCTAAACCCACAGGGTTGTTACTGCAGTTCTCAAATCATCCACAGGCACCAAGATCCAAAAATGGTGGTAAGTAGCTGTATTTATCAACAAAATGCTTAGATCCATGGGGTGGGCGTGCACCACAAGGATATCCATGATATGATATGATAGTTTATTTATATAGCACAATGTGTTTCAAATCGCTTCAAGGCAAGGGAGGGAACAAGAGAAAATACAATGACATTCTTACAGGCCATGAACAGTAAGGATGTGAAATTAACTATCGTACTCGGCCTGAGGACATCTCAGATAGTGCAAGAGCTAAGACATATATAAAGAAGGGCTGGGAGAGTGGGAAGGAAATGGAAACAGACAAGCGACTACCGTACTAGGCCTGACGACATTTCTGGTAGAGCCGGAGAAACACAAAAGGTGAGGGAGAGGGGTGCAGAAAGGGAGGGGAGGAACAAAATAAGCGACTGTCATACTAGGCCTGACGACATTTCAGATGGTGCTGTGGGGGGAACAAGTAAGGGGAGCGGGAGGACACAGACCAGTCCGTAAGAGTCAGTCTTTAGAGTGGCAGCTGCAAAGTCTGTGATATCGAAAGTTGCAGCTCCCAAGACAAAATCCAGTTGTTTGGGTGTGTTCCAATGGGGGCCAGTGCAAAATATCAGGAGATTCACTGTTGGTGAATATATTATTTAAATCAATTTCTTGGAGATGCTATACTTGATACATAGTGTCTGCCTTATATATTGTGACTGTGCAGTAAAGTGTCAACCTTAAAAACCAATTACGTATAGATTACTCATATGCTTGATTCACCAGCCCTGTTTCTGTTTAGGTGCGGGTTGCAGAAATGGATATGACCAACTCCTCAATGAACTAATGTATTATTCACAGCACATAATATATCTTAATCAAAACATGAACATTTCAGGAACTTGGTTACAAAAAGAAAGAAAACGTAGGTTATGCAAACCCTGTGTATGATTAGTAATGCATCAAAACATCCACGATTAATCAGTCTAAATGCCACCAGAAACCTCATATTTGTCCAATGCAACACAACATCCATGTTTAGTCCATCGAAGTTCACAGATGCCACCAAAAGCAAACACGTTTTTCAATGTTCATTGGTTGGATTAATAGTTTTCCCGAGTTTAAAGTTGAAACGAGGTCTGTAAAATTAATACGAATATAAATATATTGTAAATGTGCCAGCTTGTTACATCCTCTACTTTCGCAGATCATGCCGGTCAAGTGGCACAGCGAGTAGGAGTGCTCACTTTGACACCTGTGCACAGCCTGCTAACGCAGGTTCGAATCCCGGCAGGGCCAAGCTCAGCCTTTCATCCTTCCGAGGTCGATAAATGAGCACCACACACCGTGAGTAATAATAAGCAGTCCTCAGATACCTGAGGGTTCGTAGCGCTGTATAAATACCAAATTATTATTATTTATTACTGTACATATCAAATGTCACACACACTGCTACTGTTTTGTGAACAATACTCGCTAATCATTCAACTTTCTTATTTTGTGTACCCTCACAGTACCCTGATTCTCAATTGCCCATCGTCTGAATGAAACCTACAAATCCCGGTTACAACCAATTTGATCAAAATAAACTGACTGTATGGCTGTTTGGATCGAATTGGGTGTTACCGTTTTGTTTGAGTACAAAAATACCGAACATGAGGAGCGCGGGCTCCGGGTGTGACCCCCGCTCGCCATTTTCAATATATGGGAGTTTTAAGGTGCGGGGGTGTCCCCGGGTTCATTACCATTGACGGCAGGGGACACAAAAAAAACATTGAACTGTCACAACAGGGGGCGGGGTGCAAGAAATAACACTGCAGGTAGTTTAACCCGTGAACAAAACAAGCGTGAACTAACAACCCAGATCCCAAATCCCTGCCTCGCATGATTTGAGAACCACTTGCCCATCATAAGAATAGTCCCTACTATATGGCCTCACACAAATTGAGAACATCTGTTAATGAGATAATCTGATTAAGAACATAGTTTCTGTGCAAGATAAACTGATTAAGAACATACTTTCTGTGTGTGCAGTTTCTCAAAGCCCCAAGATTGCCTGTGCTTAAAATAAATTCCTGAACATATTCGTTTTTGAAAAAACATTTTAGTAAATGTATGTAGTTCAATAGTTGTATTGAATAATGAAAATCCTCACTTGTCCGTTACATTTGTGTGGGGACTCATCACTCCTCTGCTGAAACGTTTGGATGCCCTGCCTCTCACTGCTTATTGCCTGTGCCGTACTGGCTTCACTGCTGAGGCCCGGGCTGAGAAAACTCCTGCATTCCTTCGGCGTCCCTGTCCGCTCCAGAATCCGTCATACACGCCGCTGTGACCGCCCATGCTGAATATCGCCAATAATTGGCACTTGAGCAAATAGTCCCTCAATCTCAATCAGCTGTGATCGCGCGCGAAGCCTAGGTCTCCAAACAGTCGTAAAGGCTGCTGGGAAATGTAGTTCTGTTAGCGTTTCACACATACTGCATGCCTTTTCCTGCCCCAGCCCCAATTCGTGCCAGTACCTCCTCTCCCAGGGCTCTTCCCTGGGCCTAACTTCTCAGGATGACGCAAGTGGAACTGTCTCACCAATCTTGGCGCATGTACTGCACTTGCTGGCTCCCATGAACAGTCTTCAGGACCATAACCAACCCATTGAATTAAATACCACAGCATACGTTGTCTTCTCCTTGAAACCAGAATTCTTTTGACCTCTTATTCCACCTGGCCATCCTTCATAATCGCTGGAGGTCTCTGCGTACGCATTCCAGGAGCTGCAGTTTTAAGCAAAGACACATGGAACACTGGATGTATCTTCACATTTGTAGGTCATTGCAATTCACAACCACAGAGGACACACACTGTATAATCTCATAGGGCCCAATAAATCGGGGTGCAAATTTGCAAGGTCCCACCAGTGGCAGGTTACAAGTGGACAACCATACTCTGTCCCCTACTTTGTACTTAGGCACCTCCTATCATCTTTTATCAGCCTGTATTTTGTAGGCTGCTTTGGACTCTTCCAAATTAGATTGTGCCTTCCACCTGATGTTCAGCAGAAACTGTTTCCTTTCTTGTAGAACCGGAATTTGTTCTACCTCTGGCAAGGTATCTGGTAACATATTCTGTTCATGTTCATACAGGCATTCATTAGGTGCCATGCCTAACAATGCGTGTCCAGTATTCCTGTACATGAATTCTGCCAGCCACAAAGCTCGCTCCCAATACTGCTCAAGTGTTTGATTGACTCTCTGTTTGCCCATCTGTTTGGGGATGATAACTCGTGGACAGGGCACAGTCCATTCCCAACATCAAGCAGAAGGCACACCAAAACCTGCAAGTAAATTGGGGTCGTCTGTCAGACAAAATACTCTGAGGAAGTCTGTGTAACGTAACGATGTATTGTAGAAATAACTCTGCCAGTTGCCCTGCTCCAGGAATACCAATACACAATACAAAGTGAGCTTGTTTGGATAGGTAATCTACCATCACCCAAATTGTGTCAAACTGATTACCTGGAGAAAGATTGTTAATGAAATCCTTTGAAATATCTGTCCGAGCCCTTTTGGGAGTTGGTAAAGGCTGGAGCAACCCTACCTTCCTAGAATGATCCGCTTTGTTGCGAACACACGCCTCACACCACTGAATGTACCTAATAGTATCTTCAATTCCAGCCACCAAAAATACTTCTCTAGCATGCACTGTGTCATTTTACTTCCTAAGTGGCCCGCTAACAGGGAATTATCACACCAATACAAGGCTTTCTCTTGCAAATCTTGTTTGGTGAGATGCAACTTCCCTGCATAATACGGAAGTCCATCTCGAATGGTCTTTAACAGGTCCCCAACTCCCCATTTCAACACCTCCTGATGTCTCATACTTTCCCTCACCTGTCCCAGCAAATTCTCAGTAATGGCCCCAACCACTTTCTCCGAGGGAATGATTGGCTTAACGTCCGTTACCACATTCTCTACATTTTGCTGCTTCGTTAAAGCGTCCGCTTTCCCATTTCTCTATCCGGCTGAAAAGCCACCACAAAGTCAAACTCATTAAAGTATTGTGACCATCGCAATTGCCTTGGACTAAGGGTTTGGGCTGTCTTAAAATACTGAATGTTTTTATGGTCTGTCACCACCACCATCTGATGCGTGGCCCAGCAAATAATGCCTCAATTCCAAAATGGCTAACAACTCTTTGTCTGTAATAGAATAATTCTGCTTGCAACTCAGGAGTTTGCGAGAATAGAAAGCTATTGAATGCCATGTACCCTCCTTGTCTTTCTGAGACAACAATCCCCCCAATTACAGAAAATGTAACCTACATTGGGTCAAGAACATCATATATTTCCGGGGATCTCCCGTGAACCTTTCCAGTGCTGCCAATGGCACACTACTTGGTGGCTGCACAACAACTGTAGACGCCCTGTCTGTTCTGACCCCTCCTGAGGGTCCGGCAGTGGCTGTTTCTAATGGGGTACCTTGTGTGACTATCCCCTGCACTTGAGCCTTTAAGGTGTTGGATGCTTGTCTAGCATGAGCTAACTCGAGTTGAATATCTTGCAGAGCCTTTAGCACTTCTGCCTAAGGGGGAGGATTCAACTCCATTTGGCCTGGGTGGTTAATATACCCTGAAATCGGGGGCAGATTATTCTGTCAAGATTCACAGGTGGAGGGAATATCGTCACTCTCCCCCGAACCACAGAAGCTGAATAGATCGACCCTTCCATCGTGGTTGGCACAGGTGCCTGGATTTTGAGTAACAGGTAGCCACATGGTAGCCAATGGGGGGGGGGGTAGAGGGATTAGGGGAAGTTTGTGGATAGGAAGGGGCAGAAACAGAATACGGCTTAAAACTGCCGATAACAACATAAGGGAGAATCAAAACGGCAACACGGTGGAGTATAGATGGCTCCTGAAAGATTTTGAGATGAAGAGAGACAAACAAATCTACAAGCCTAACAAGGAAACATGCATATAATAGTGAGGTGGCAAAAAAGAAAAGGAAACATCGAGCTGAAATACGTAGAATTAACCGAAGTAATCTAACGGACAAAACAGAATTGTTGAGGCTGACAAAGCAGAGAAATAAGAACTGGTTAAAATCGACCAAAATTTGGAGAGCGCAGTGTGATGCAGAAAAGATGCTGGCTGCGATTACAACTGCCAATGCCCGCTCCCTTTGGGAAATAATAAACAAAGGAGATGATCTTAAACCTGCATTAACCAACAACCAAGTATCTAAAGAAAACTGGGTGAATCACTACACTGCACTCTTTAAGGAGGAGAGGACTATAACACCACCTAACAAGAAGCTTAATTTGAAACCGTGGGCCATTGATATAGACCTAGTGGATATATCACTAAGACTTACTCAACTGAGCTCCTCAAGAGCAACCGGCCCAGACGGCATATAGAATAAGATGTTAAAAGAAAATAAGGAAGAGTGGGCGGATTTCATTCTGATCCTCTTTCAACAGATCCTGCGAGAGAGAGTAATACCTGCATCTAGGAAAGAAGCGCTGATGGTTCCAATTGTCAAAAAGGGGGACCGTACGAACCCCAGGAACTACAGACCAATATCTCTGTTGGACTCTATTGGTAAAATCTTTTCATCTATCCTGTTAAGAGATCTAAAGAAGTGGGCACTGAGTACTGGCATTTTGGACAAACGCCAGACGGCCTTCATGAAGGGGGTGGGCACCTCCCTCAATCTGTTCCTACTAAATCTACTGAAAGCCCGAGCTTTGTAGGCAAAGGGGGATTGTATACCTGGGCTTCATAGACTTCGAGCAAGCGTTCGACGCAGTGAACAGAGAGCGACCGCGGAAAAAACTAAAAAAATGGAATTGCCCGGAAGACCTATTAGAAGCAATCCAAGAACTGTATACGAACACAACAATTCAGATAATTGTCTCGAAAGGGGGAGACACCACAGAAAAGATCTCGACAACAAAGGGCATTAAACAGGGTTGTGCCTTTGCCCCCTTTTTATTTGTCCTATATATGGCGGACATGCAAACCTCACAGGAAAATATAAGAGCTTTTCCACCGAAATTGGAAGGAGCAGAACTTCTGTATGTGGACGATGTCGTCTTCATCGATCAGACGGCAATAGGGCTACAGAGGAGAATCAAGGAATTTAAAAAATACCTGGACGAAAACAAAATGAAAATCAACATCGAAAAATCCATGATTCTTATAATGCAAAGAACAATGGGTAGAAGGAAGAAAATCCCTTTTACCTGGACAATTGAATATCAGGCCCTAAAAACTGTGGATACCACTATTTATCTGGGAGTCAAAGTAAACAAAAACAGTAATGAACACGCTCAATTGAATTTCCTTAAGGAAAGACTTGTCAAATTAACAAATCAAGGGAGATCATTGCATCAGAGATATGGCGTATACTCTATGATACCGATCATAACATTCTGGAAACAAAAGGTAACACCTATCCTTACACATGGAGCTGAGATTCTCTTAAATTTACTATGGGAAGCATGGGAAAAATTCCTGGGGTATTTCTGGAGGAAAATTTTAAGACTAACTAATTGTCTGAAAATGGCAACAATCAGGCACGAATTGAGGTTGCAATCCATGGCCCTAATAGTACTCTGGAAAACAATCTCCCTATTCCGAAATTTGTCCTGAAAAAACCATCAATCCCATTTGAAATCCTGGTAACTCACCCGAACATCAACGAGGACAAATTTCTCGGAGCATGGAAGCAAAAATGTCTTGACCAACTCCAGCAAAATAACATCAACCTAGAAATGCTTAAAACAAATCCTGAAAAGGCGAAGAGATGCCTAAAAGAAAGAGACTGGCTAGAAACAGATACATTAAAGGTTGAGAATGGATACTGTCTCAACATTGCTTGGGAAAAGAAAGCTCTGAATCATCTCCCATCATATATTACAAAATGTCCATCTCCCCACTACAGAGATCTGTTGATGCAATGTCGACTGAACTTATTACCATCAAAGGAAGTGAAATTTCTAAGGAAACAGATAAGTGAACAAGAGTCTCTCTGCCACTTTTGTAAAAATGGGGAAAGGATGGAATCAACAAGGCATTTGGCGTTATCATGTCTGAAACTTCAGAATTTAAGAAGAAAATCTCTGAAGGTGATACCCACACGAATGGAGCACAGTACAGAAGAGGAGTAGTGGGAACGATTAATGGCGGTCGATAAAATCAGCCAGACTCTAGGTGTACTGATGCTAGTGGAACGGATATACATAGAAATAAGGAAAGATGACAAAGATGATGACCTGACCTCTACGATGGACGAGGAAGGAGGAATTTAAAGGACTCTGAGAAGGACTCTCTCCTGTGCTGTTCTCCTCCTTGTAGATGGAAAGGATCATTACATGTAACAGTTGTTAAAGGTTGACAATTTGTTAAACCAATAAAACAATTTTTAAAAAAATAGGGAGGGGAAAGGAGGAAAACCGGAAAGAGGATAAGGGAAACATAATTGGATATGTTTGGGGGAAGTTAGGAAAGGCAACACGTCTATACCAACACTCCTGACCTACTCTTCACAATACATATGCATGTCATCAGTACCTAGGACATGAACCTGAAGACCCCTACCGTAACCTAAGAGCCTACCGCTGGCAAATGTGAAACACATACAACATAGAACGTAAGCAGCAGGCAGGAACATAACATGGAACGTCACTGTAGCCTGACAGCACATGACAAGGAACTTCTGACAGCATGGAAGCACATGACATAGAGCTTACTGCCACATGGCAACACAGGACATTGAGCTTATTGCCGCATGTAAACATCATATTGACACAATAGCAAGCAGAATGGCAGGTACAAGGGTTTTCATTTCTGATGAAGAAACAAACACATGACCCTTTGGGCAAGCGAAAGCAAACATGGCAGCTCATTACATTCAAGGGTTTTCCCTTTATATGCTACGTAGGTTCATGCACCCTTTCTCCTCATGTAATGACAGTGAACTCAAAACCGCATGCTATTTCTCAGTCCAAAACACGTCTAGCCCCAATTCCTGACAGGTTACCAGCAGAGGTACCGAGATGCCAAGCGAGAGAGAGCTGCCAGAAGAGGATGCCTGTGTAAGTGAGCCAACAGAGAAAAGGAACGAAATGGAAGGTCCCAATCAAGCACAGGCCCCAGAGACGTTCCCCTGTAATATTAGAGGTAACGGGGGGGACCGGCAGGCTATCGGGGTCTTGTTATGCAAGTAGAAAAACCTGTCCAAGTACAAATGATGAAACCTTGATAACAAAGTTGATGAACTGTAATACTGTGAGAAAGGTAATCACAAATAACCCTGAGAGTGAGACCATTAAAACTTGGGTAACACTACCCTGGGAAGAGGGGAACATTCCCTGTGGTTCAAGAAGCACAGAGTGGAATATATCAGCGAGAATATTATAAAATGGAGGCAAGAGAAGCCCATAGGATAAAAGATACACAAGACATGCTATTCCAGAAAAGGCTGCACTGTAATTACACATAAAGCAAACAGCACATAGGAAACGGTGCTTTACAAGATTACCCAACGCCTATTAATCTGGATCAAAGTATACAACAAAGGCCAAGAAGGGAAATATAGAAAGCAAACCCTAAAGAGGAGGGAAAAGCCAAATGCCTTGTGAGAAAGCTACAAGAACTGATACAGAAAGTGACCAGAAACCATTTAAACATTGCATATAAGTAAAAGAAGTCCAGTGCAAGAAGCAACTATCGAGAGAAGGGAGGCATTCCCCTGACCATAGTTTCTTAGAATAGTGGTAGGGTCAGTTAGAATTAGTTTTGGACAGCAGACTTATTCATTTGGACAATTACTGACGACTTGCGAGCACCTTAGTTATTTACATATGTAGTGAACACGCACATTGCGATAGGGAAAGATAAGCCTTCTCATTGAATCAATATTTTTTGGAAATGTCATCTCCATGTCTGCGTTCTCCTTCTGATCCGCCACAGGATGTTGTTGATATTTTTGCATGATCAAAATTCATCCAGAGATAGGACTCAGAGACACGATGATCATTAATGATGGAAAGTAGAATGTGTTTTGCATGTTAAATGAAACATACAAACTCTGTTCTCTCATTCAGACTCTCTGCAATAAAATTAGTTAACCTCCAGTAGGTTTCTTGTGTTACCATCCTCTCCTGCGCGATTGTGAAATCTTATCAGTAATGGTCCATTGAAGATCCCACTCCTTATGAGGTTTTTCTCCAAAATGTTGAACAATTTTATTGGAGGTTGTTCAAACTGGACTAATGTTCATTGAGGCAAATTGACCTCATTTTAATGATGTAGTCAATATATTAGTAAGGAATTCTCAATCATCTCTTGTCAAAATATGATTGTTTTACTGATTATTTTATAGCTTTGTATACTTCTGTTAGGCAACAGTTAATGGCGTGTGCATGTATACGCACACTACATCATCTTGTCACAGTAAAAAATACTTTATAGAATTTATTTTTACACAAATGTGTAAACAATACATTATGTGAAAGTAAACACGCAAGGAAAGATACAAAATTTGGAACCCTTCACTGCATTTCCCAAGTGTGAATATAACGGCAATCAATGGCACAATCCTAATATATCAAAAATGGTTTAAAAGAACTTCCTCTCGTTCTTAGTACAATAGTGGACATGTACAAAACCTACAAGTGTCTACAATTTATATATCCAACATATTTCTGTCATTGTGCCAAGTATGCTGACATTCTTCAGGGAATCACAGTTTACAAAAATTGTGGAGGTGGCAAAGACCAATTTAATAGTTGTACAAGTTAGACTTGTTTCGAAGTGCTACCATTGTACACTCAATTTCGTGTTTATACGAATCTACGGGAGCTAAAATGTAGGTGTGATTAGCTAATACCTACATCTTTAAGGTTCACTGAAATGTTTATTATCATCTGTCTAGTAGAAAAGGATATTAATTCTACGGGGGCAGCATGTTTTGGAGTATTGATTCTCCCAATGCCTGTATTACAAAAGAGGAGAACAACGAGAAAATATGTTACGTTCTATTGTCCATATGTATTTCTTTGTTTTCTATCTAGCTCCCGCAAGGTCTTAAGCATATGAGGCCGTCAAAACGTCATACTTGGCAACATTCTGTGACCAGAAAGATGTAGACATTTTCAAGTTTCAAAAATAATGCTGACATCACAGGAAAATACAAAACATACATTGTTGGCACCACTGGAGCATTCTAAAATGCACAACCCTTCAGACAACACAACATGGAAAGATGTACAAATGTTTAAAATGTATACTTCTGAATGGCAAGTTAACAGCAAACTCAATTACCTGACTTCACAGAAGATAATCACACAGAGCTGGTAGGCAACGTTTGCTACTGGAGCAGGAGCCTGGGAGTACATACATATTCCTGCAGTGTAAGTTGAATACTGAAAGACAGACTGATACCCTCCTCTGTCTGATAGGCAGATGCTGTGTTATGGTGGTACGCTCTGCCACTTGTCTTCACTGGTGGTTCACCAAAGGTCTGTCCCGACAAGAGTGCAGGGCTCTGCCACTTGCCTTCACTGGTGGTTCACCTAAGGTCTGTCCCGGTTAGAGTGCAGGGCAGAGTCACATAGCTGTCTGGACAATGGATTGATCTGAGCCCATCACTCAATGGAATCACTTACCCTCCCAGTAAACCTACAGACACATTAATTTGTTGCATGCTTTGTCCTAGGCCCAGTCTCAAGCATCCTGCCTTAAGAGTCACTTAAATTACATGCCACTCGAAAAAGCGGTAGGATCTCTCAGTCAGATCTGTAGGCGGTAGGACCGCTTAAAAAGCAGTAGTCAAATGCCTAAATAAGTAGGGTTGGCAAGTATGAAACTTAATCCATAGATGCAAAGGTACCACATTAATCAGTCTGGAAGAAGTTTGGTATGTGTTTGTTCTCCCATCCTCTCTTGCTGAGGCAGGAACAGTCCATGTCGCACACTTTAACTTTGTCTTTTGCTGCCGTGTGGGGACGTGGCATCACATGATCCCACATACGTACGCACTGTTTCCCATAGTACTGCATACATGCAGTAGCTAATGAGGACACCATCTTAGAGTGGTGCAACATTTAATCATTTAGCTTCCTTTCTCAATACTGGATTTGTTCTGCATTTAATGTTTCCATATTAGAGTATGTATTGCACTGGGCTAAACCAATATTCGTTAATATATTTGACAACTGTTGACTGTCATCAGTGTGTGCTAGACCATTTCAATGGTCTTCTCCGGAAAACGACATAGATTAATTATTAAAATGTCATTATTAAAATGATGTGGACAATACACAAATGTATATATTCATTTTCAACATCGCTTTCCAAGGTATATATCAACATTTGCAATAGAGATGAATACTGGATAAGACCACAAGGAGGGCATCTGTAGCTATTCCATTGTCCCCATAAAACACGTGTGTTAGAAGCTATCACAATACTGTTTTTTTTTACAGTATGAAATAGGTGTTAAATGTCCACAGTCTATGGAATACATGTACTCCCTGTATGGATGAATGAAGAAAAGGTTTATCTTAATAACTGGATGCTTAAACTTACTTGATGCCATATAAAGGAATATATCTTGCTTCATGGATAACTTGGCGTGCCTGGTGCCATTCATTGTTTTCATTCAAACCATGTATGTGGCTCTCCATATGGAAGATGAATTACTATTCCAAAGTGTTCAATTTCTTTTATATATAATATTGGTTCCTTCCAGCAACCTTCATTTGAATTCATTGAATGTATGCCTTTTTTCAATTAAATGTTTGACAAGGGGAGCTGTTGTGATGTCATTCTTTAGACAGTTTCTGTGTTCTGTTGTGCATGTTTTTTGCCATTCCTGCAGTTTTGCCCACATAATGCAAATTACAAAGACATGTGACAAGGTAAATTACATTTCTACTTTCACAATTTGTAAAATGGCATTGTTTCCAGGCCAATCTAAAACTTAAATTGATTTCCTTTGTTGGTGTGGTTAAGTCACACACTGAACATTTTCCACAATGACAATGTCCCTGTAAGGGGGCTAGGGCACAGTGGTTGGTAATACCTAATTGTATGTCTTATGTTTTACAGGGGATATTCTTTTTCTTGACCAAACCTTCTATGTTGATACTATTTTTTTTAAAGCAACAAGAGGGTAGTGCACTTCTAGGCGGCTTTTTTCAAAAATAACTTCCAGTTTTTCTTGATTCTTTTTTTAATCTTAAAGGATAAATCTATAAATGTAGTCACGCTTACTAATTTCTGATCTTTATTCTGTTTGTTTATGGGTTGTAATAGTGCTTCTGGATCATAGTGCAGTGCACGTTTTGCAGAATCTTTTACTAGTTTTCCTGGGTAACCTCTGTCAATAAGTTTACATTTTAAGGCCTTAGCTACTTCCCTATATTTGGACATTTCTGTACCATTTCCTTTTCGACTTTGCAGTCCACAGAATACAATCTATTTATTCAAATGCTCACATCAAAGCAGCGGACCTCGTTCACCAAAGTCAGAGGATGGTCATTTGAACTCAAGAGTTTTTGGATCCTGGAGTCCGGAGCCTAGATTGTCCCAGCAAGGATCAGTGATCACATGGGCTTATTGTCAGTGCGCCCTGCACCTGTCAGGGGCGCAACGCAGCAGAGAAGGGCATGGACATGGATCTGGAGGTAGTTAGAGGTTGCACACGACACAAAGGCTCAGCTGCTAAGATGGTTGGCAAGACTGTGGAGAAGTCTGATTTAAGTGAGCTCGAATTGAGGTCAATGCTCAAAACCACTCAGCAGCTGGCCCAGCAAGAGATCCAGCACCAACAATTCTGCTGTTGCATGCAGCAGAATGGAGGCTCGGGTTGGCACCTGACCTATGGAGCTCCGCTACAATGCAGCCTCTGGGATACTGGCTCTCGGGTGCCGTATCTCCCCCACTGCAAGACCTGTGCACAGACGGGGGTGACAGTTATCGTTCCTTGTTTTTTGTTTTCCCCATTGTATTGCTCTTCACCAATTGCATATGGTTTAAAATGACTTGTTTTCAGTATTGTTTCTGTTGGTGTTCCATGTTTCAAAACATTTTAAGAATCTGTTTCAGTGCATAGCCATTTTTCTGTTACAATGTTGCAGACAAGGAAAGCTTTCCCACTGGTTACACAAATCTGTTGCTTTTGCTGCTGTGCATCGTCTCAATCACTTCTGCATCATATCTGCTTGTAGTGAAATGTTGACCTTTTGAATAGCTTTCATAGAATATTTCTGAAAATGGAAACTCAGGATGTTTTCAGAGTAGCCCCCCACCCAACTCGCCTCCCCCTACACCCCTCTCCCCCCCATGGATGTGCTCAATCATTTTGTAGCATGTTGGTGAAGCTAATGTGGTTCAAAATAAGGAAGGGGTCTTCATATCAACTTTATTTGAAAGTTCAAGAAAATAAACTTGCTTGCTACCAGGTTCCTTGTAACAATCGGCAATGTTAATATTTATGTTCTAAAAGTATGAGAGCGCTCTGTTATTTCAAGCAAAATAAATACCGGGTAGCTTTACTTCTGAAAGTTACGCCTTCTTGGCAGCAGTCTTCCAGTAAGTATCAGGTGGAGCCGCTAGAACAAGTGCACATGTGTTCATGTGTCCCATGACTGATGACGCAGTGTATCAGCCCTGCCTGGTGCTTTGTTTCTCATACCTGTAGTTTGCAAGGTAATTACTAGTAGGCAAAACCAAACCAAACCACAGGACCAGACCACTTGTTACAAACATGAAAATTATATACTGGTACAGCAGTTACAAACCATTAATTTAACTCCTAACACCCCACACACCTTTACCAACTTAGAAAACATTTTGAGAAAATCACTGTCTTGTTTGAGTTGCAGTCTAGCATCACAAGCAATATTTATCTAGCCAGAAGTACTTCTTTGCTGGGAAGCTCTGCTTTTTCTTTCATATTTTATGGGACACCTGGCTACAGCATAAAATGTGCTGTTCAAAAGCCAGTGCAGGGCAAATGGCATTGGGCCAAACAATCAG
Organism: Ambystoma mexicanum; assembly: GCF_040938575.1. Classification (NCBI taxonomy): domain Eukaryota; kingdom Metazoa; phylum Chordata; class Amphibia; order Caudata; family Ambystomatidae; genus Ambystoma; species Ambystoma mexicanum. The sequence goes on from NC_090936.1 coordinate 624,780,372, forward strand.
CCTCATTGCGAGTAGGGCGGTAAGGGATACCGGGCACTGGTAAGGAGACCGGTGCCGGTAATCCCTTACCGCCCTACTGTGAGTTCCCTTAGCGGGTCCCTCCTTTAACGCCTGGTCTGACCAGGCGTTATGGACGCGACCCGCTTTGGGAAATCAGAGCCAATAACGGTACCGCAAATTGCCCCAGAATGGGTCTGGTACCCCAGAATGGGGAATGGGTTTTTCAATGGGGATTTACCGGTCCTGCAAAGGTCGGACTACACCGGTAAATCCCCATTGAACGAGACCGGTGCCGGGACCATTATTGGAGGCAGTCATGGCGCAACTAGCTCCATGACTGCCTCCAATCTCGGAATGAGGCCCAATGTCTGCCATTAGTCATGCGGAACAAATCCACTTCAGGCTGAATAGGCCTCTGATTAAAATAAATGCTGTGTTGCATGCAGACATTTACACAAGGAAGTAAAATAAACCGTGCAAGAGTAGCATGCATCCCTGTGGTGGCATATTAGTGTTTGTAGGTGTTAATTGAATCCCTACATATAGTTATGATGTTCATAAGCAAGCTACAGCTGCATACGAGACGAAGCGGTACGGTTTACTTACTCCTCTGTCCCGTTACCTTTGCTCCGTACTTATGCAAGTACGGTGCTACCCACTCTGGATATTCCTTTGCGTGCCCCAGCAGTCTGTCCTTTACTCTGCACTAGAAGGACTAGGAACATTCGGTGCAGATGCACTTTTTTTTTTGCTGCATAACAAGTTTATTGTTAATGCGCCATGTAGTTTTCTTGGCTTATGCCAACTGGCTAAGGTTTCAAAGGTGTCTAGTCGGCGGCTTGTACATGGTGCAAACCCACACCACCTTTGCCACAGTGTTTAGGACCAGACCTTCTCTGTCCTAACTGAACCTTGTGCGATGCACGTTTGCAGCTGGAGCTTTTGTGAAGGCTGCAGCGGTGGGAGGAGTTTTCTCTGGCCTCCACCTCAGGAATGTACGGTCTTTGTCTCAAATAAGAAGGTAGATGTTTATCTGTCATTTATTTTGGAGGGTATCCCAGTGACGTCACTCACTGACATGGGATGGGAGGAGCCTACTAGGCATTATCCTCTTCCACATGCTGCAAACCCAGGCTTGTCTGGAGTGTCTGGACATATATCATACATGCATGTTTGGCCTAGCCCAATTGGGAGGATGCCCATCATGATATGTTTTTTGCCCTCCCTAGTGAGTGTCACCCCCTTGTGCCTTCTCTTCCCCTCCCCGACTAACCCTCTGTGGTGCTCTGGGGGATGGGGCAGCGGGAGCTCTGTATTGGCCACTGAGTATGCTTAGTTCCCCATTGTTTTGTGTGCGCTTTGCATGCTTGCTTGGAGAGTAGTTGATGGAGGAGCTAATATTCTCTCTCTTCATGTAAGACCTCAAGATGGGTTGTTTGCGTAAACCCTGCCAGCATGGAGGAGGGGTCGGCAGGCAAGGCCTCAAATAAAGAAATGAGGCACCCAGTTGCCTCACAGGGCCTTTGAGGTCCTATAACCACCACGACTACAACAGTTTCTTGAGTTAATGGAGGGTCTTCTATGTCTAGGCCAGATCCTTTGCTTCTCCCAAATATTCCCGTCCACTAATTCCCACGACTGGTATTCTCGCCGACCAGTTGGGATTGAACTGCTCTCAGCTGAACACTCCATGTAGGATAGGTTTTCTGCCCCCTCAGTTACTTAGCTACTGTGGATCAGTGTGTAAAACTAAGCTTTCTTCAGAACCCATTTCCTCAGTGAGGGCACATTTTCTCCAGCAAGAAGACATCCTCCAGAACGTCAGATATGTTGACTGCTCCAGTTATGAGCACCTTTCGTCTGGATATAATGAAAGTAGTTATGCTATGCCAGCCAACTCCATTTCTCCAATTTCACGGCCAGTGCCTCAGTCACTTGTTATGCCCTTGACAGTTCTGCCTCCTCAGACAGTGCTGCTAGCTCTGTCTCCACCTCTGTTACCACAATTGCCTGTTGTGCCTCAACCACTTTCATCAGGACAAGTAGTTCCACCTGTACCTCAGAGCACATTAACAGATTGCTACACTGACATTTCAGACACGCAGCCTTCCCATCTGGAAACTCACAAGACCACAGAAGAAGAAGACATGTTTCAGAGTACCTAGAGCTGTAGGCTGTAGAGCCCTCCTTAGTGGAGTCTGGCTATTCTTCGCATGGTTGCCAAATCAACCGAGGACATGCACACCAGCTCCATCGTCTGTTCTCAAGGAGTCTCACACAAGGCGAGGGAGGCCAGTCTACAGTCCCTCTCACCAGTAGGACGTTGGATGCGAAGTGTTGCCTTTTACCAGGTGAGAAGTTGCTTGTCATCTCACCCTCCAGCCTGCTTTGCGGTATTTGCTGGCTTGCGTCATCATTGCGACTTTCCAGGCATTCTAGCTGCTTTCACCTTGTGGTTTGTGGATAGAGACGGCAGACCAGTTTTTTTTTTTAGGTGTGGGAGAGGCTACACAATTGGCCATGGACTTTTTTAAGAATGCTGCTGGCCAGGTGGCTAGGCATTTGCCTATGTGTTGCTCAGTGTGGCTCAAGGGCACAGATGTCTTCCCAGAGATGTAGACGTTTATTTTCCCTTTGGTAGGTTGCAGCCCTCCCGTACATCCACAGATTAAGATTCTCAAGGAAAAGAAATGCCTTGACAGGAGTTACTCTCGGCCATCTCCTCAAGCCAAAGGCAGGTGAGGGGGTAAATCCACATGATGTACCCCTTCCTGGACAACTGGCTGATTCGTGGGACTTCTCCTTCGAGAACTCCCTCTTCCTTCCAAATACCCTCAGGGGCCGATTCATGGAACAAACGTGCGCCGAAAATCCCAGCGCAAGCAGGCGCAAGGAGGCACAAGCGTGAGAAAGCAAGCACACGCGCACGCGTGCGATTCAAGGAAGGCGCTGCGCTACTTTCCCACTGGTTGTGCGCCAAATCCGTGCATGGCGCACGCAGGCACACACGTCATCAAACGGCGTGCGCTTCGCGCACAGCAAATGCGCCCATAGCGCAGTGCACACAACAAAAGTGGGCAGAACAGTGGGCGTAACGCGCGGAATGGGCAACAACGCATGAAAAAGAAGGCGTAACTGGGGAAGTACTGCAGGGAACTACACGGAACGCCCACACGCACGCGAACAACCCATATTCATGGATTCAAATACGGGAAACCCGCGCACGGCAAAAGACGCACACAGGCATCAACGTGTCCGCCACACGAAGGCAGGTGGAAGCGTCCCCGCGCACAGCATAAAAGTGGGCGCAAACAACAAACACGTATATACAGCTACGATGAATGCCCCATTTGTCGCAGCACTGATCGTGGGACACCGCGGGAGGAGGAGAATAGCCAGGGCACGCATTTTTTCACTACGGGCAAGCCTTTTTGGGATGCCTGATGACCAGGTCTATGGCAGGTATAGGTTTCCACCCCATATCATCCTAGACCTGGTCAGGGAGTGGGAAGATGACCTAACATCCCCCACCCTCTGCTCCCAAGCATTTAGCCCCTTGGAGAAGGTGCTCAATGTCCTGCATTTTTTGGCCACTGGGTCTTTTCAGCGGACTACTGCCATAGTGGGTGGGGTCTCACAGGCCACGCAGTCACGCTGCCTACACCAGGTATTGGCAATCATGACAGCGCGCCCCTCAGTCCGCAGGCACATATACATGCCCAGAACACCTGCAGAAAGGCAGGCCGTTGTCCAGGACTTTTACAGGGTGGCACACTTCCCCAAAGTGCTCGGTGCCATAGATTGCACCCATGTGGCCCTACGTCCACCTAGGGCCACTGAGCACATCTACCGAAACCGCAAGCACTGGCATTCCATCAACGTACAGGTGGTATGCGATGCAAAGGGAATCATCACCTCTGTCTATGCAAACTACCCTGGCTCGACCCATGACAGTTTCATATACAGAATGTCCACCCTGCGCCAGGCCCTGGAAGCTGGGCAGCATGGCGACACATGATATGATATGGCATTTGTAACGCGCCTATACACAAGTGTTTCATGGCTCCTAGGTGAGTACAAATGCCCGTGCACATGCATGCATGTCACACACACACACACACACACACATACACAAACCCCAATAATCACAACCATTATCACCTCTCCAGGGGACAGTGCCTACCCTCTGAGCAACCACATGATGATGCCAATCCGGAACCCCACCACACCACCCCAGGTAAGATACAACGCGGCCCTTATTGCAACCAGGGCCATAGTGGAGCACACATTTGGAGTGCTCAAGTCACGCTTCCGCTACCTTGATCGCTCTGGCGGGCAGCTACTCTATGCACCCCCAGTAGTGTGCAGGATCATTGTGGCAGCATGTGTCCTGCACAATGTTGCAACACGGCAGAGCGTACCGGTGGACATGGTGGTGCCCCCACATCCCCAGCAACAGGCACAGGTACTGCCCATGGGAGGGAATAGGGCAGGTGGCGAGGAAGCACGGTTCCAGCTTGTGGCCACATTTTTCACCTAAACTCCCAACCCTGCGGAGTGCACACAGGCCTGGCACATACCAGGTGACAATCGACGATGACAAAGAGACAGTCAACTGTCACAACCTTACCACCCTGAGATTGTTGTCATGGAATTGCCACATTGTGTGCATCCCTAGCTACTTAAACACAAGCAATCCTGTGTGACCAAAAGGCACACATGCAAGGTGTGAATCACACAGACCTGCAAAACAGGCCATGACTATCACTGGTATGTCACTCAAACCCTCCCAAACCACAACATGACATGGCAAGCAATAGCCATACACCAACATAGTACCAATAAGATACACATTGCCATGTGAAAAATGTAAATGGGCATCAGACAACGATGCCTGACATGGAATCAGATGAAATGACTGACCAACAACCTCCCACCCAAAATAAGTCATACCGAAATGCATTCCAAAAGTCGTATTTGAAACATAACAATGAATGCCTGTCCACATGCACAATGTGCATCGCATAATCAACACTGCAGCTACTGTGTGCCATGTCCACCTCCTGCAACACACTGCTCAGCACACAGCACAGTGCACAGCCATTGTGTGTGATGCACACCCTGAGCAGCACATCTAAGCGACAAACTACATAAAATATCAAAATTAGGCATGTACAGGATCCACAAATGGTCATAGAACATTCGCTGCAGGGACACAGTGGGCACCAGAAGGCAAACAGAGTGCACACGTGGACATGTAAGGGTGCTTGTACATGTAGTGAATCATAGTGCGAGTGTGTGGGTCAGTAGGGACATGCACTCAACATATGCATGTGAAATCAAGTGACCATCACTGTCCTCTACACATCACGTGAACATTCACCATGTGTATACCCCAGCATGTCAAACCACAACTATCCCCTCACACTTGAAAGGTAAACACAAAACACGAACAGGCATTGATGAGCAGAATACATCATGTACATAGTAAAGCACAATTACAATTTCAGGGTGCCTATCACACTGCAGGGCAAGGCAACTATCAAAAACAAAACACCCCCTCCCATGAGAAACGCAAACAAGCTCTTGAGGGAGGAGGGATTGGGGGAGCAGTAGTGCGCATTAAGTGATGTTCATGTGTCTGTCGCAAATAATGCTGCTAGTTTGGTTTGTATTGTTTATTGGTTTTTAAAATAAAAACGTAAAAAATAAAACACCCCCTCCCCTCGCAAATCACCACGACCCACTGAACAACTGCATCTGGGTTATTCATCCGACATCCTTGAATTCCACCTGGCCACAGGAACACCCTTCCCCTTTGTCACCATCTCCCACCTTGTGTGTAAAAAGTTGCCAGCACCCTGAGAGTCCACCAAGATTTGCAAAAGCACAAAATCCAAGAGAACTCAAAGCAGGACAACACAGAAGCCAAGCAAATACCCTGCAGGCAGTAAAACAAACCAGAACAGCCTCCAATAGATGATTTCAAGTAGCAGTACACCACAAAGGCCAAGTACTACCACAATGATGTTAACAACCAAGGTAGCAAAGTAAAACAATGTCACAACAGGATCTGAACCATGTGTGGTACATAACATAGAATGATGCAACATGAACGGATGTCTACTGTCACAGCTCCCGTGTACAGGCGCAGGAGTGGCACAAAACAACCACCCCCACAGTGGTCTGGGTGCCTGCAAGGTCTAACTCACACAGGCCTCCGAGACCCTGGTGGGGAAGGAGGGTCAGGGATATGCAGTCGGCACAGGCATTGGCATACTGGATAACCGGAATGAGGGGCAGGAGAGGGGAGTAGGATTGACATGGGAAAGTAGGGAAAGCACCAAAATGTAGTACACACATTAACACATACACAAATAGACCAAACTTTCTCACATGCACATAGCAGCAAATTACTCAAATAGAAGTCAAAGAGAAACTTATCTCTGGGGTGAGTGCTGGCCTCCTGCCTGCGCACTCTCCGGTCCGGTAACAGGAGCAGTTCAATGCTGCAAAGAGAGGCACAGTTAATAATCTGTTCATGCCCAAAACACACAAACACACCACCAAATATGCCCCCAAGTAACAAAATACTCTACAAACAGACAATCTTGTGTGGATGCTTCATACCCATACGTAACATTACCCCTGTGATGGTTCATACACAGTCAATGCATTAAGTCAGGCACCGGTAGGTGCGTGGCAAATGGAACACCAATGTGTCAATATTCACACAACAAGCAATGTTCCCTGGGTAAGCAGACAGACGCATATAGCAAGGTCTGACTTCAGAACAAGTCCTGTACCACCATGACCAAAATAAAGTAGCCAGTGCATGTATCAAATTCTACTTGGAAATGAAATGCACTGCACCCGAGTCTCCCTTGCTGTCTGTCCCTGTGAGCTGCTTCATTCCATGTCTTGCAACGCTACATGGCTAATACAAGTGCCTTAATGGACTATGGTGGAACGGAGGGTATGTGCCACTGCCCATGCAGGTGGCCCAGACAACTTTCCCATCAACTAGCCATCAGTCCACCAACACATCTGAGCTGTATTGTGCGCTTCAACACCAATATTTGTCCAAGCTCACCGTCAGTGCTGCTACTAAGCATGCATGTTCAACTGGCCAGGTGGAAGGTTTGCTGTGTTGTGACCCCCCCTGTGCTGCTCACCTTGCCTGGAGTCCCTTGAAAAACGTCATCGTTTATTGGATGTATGATCGCAATCCCTGTGCCTCTGCTTGCGCACACATGCGCATGTCAGCACTACCAAACGTGTCCAGATTCCAGACGTCCAATGGCCCATGTCTGCTGGCAAAGGTGGTCTTGAGGCTCATCCCCCTGCAGAAAGTCCATGAAACACATGATTAATGCTTAATATTCATCTGTGTGTGTCTCTTCAGCCATTACATGAGTGGACCATGTCAGAGACGTACATCAGAAATCACACCATCAGTCCGTCTTTCAAAGCAACAGTGTGGAACACACTATCTACGGCATGATTATCAACAAGCACATGTTCATTAAAGATAAGAAACATACTACACAATGCATAGCAATGAATGTACACAAGAATCATTAAACATCCCATCTAGCAAAAGAAGAGCAGTGGTCAATTACACCCCAATCATCCCCACTAGGGGTGTCAACACAAGTTCCACAGCAGCAGACATGCCACAGATATGACAGTCCATTGCCCTTGTGTAATAGGCTATTACACCGAACCATCCTTGCAAGCCCATGGATAAGGGAAGCAGGAGTGGCATATGTGAGTCAAGGACCCCAATCAGCAAACACATACACAAGACAAGCTTGAAGGGCCCAGCTGGAACTGACAGTGGATGCTTTCAAAAGCCACAAAGCACCACACCGTCACATGAAAGCACAATAGACTAGCAATTTTAAACTATATTAAATAATTACACTAACTATGAAAAACCTACTTTACCTATTTAAACTATCAAACAGAAACTTAACTAACTAAACTAAAAGAAAAATCAAAAATGGCCATATACGCCCCGGGAGTTTGGGGGGCACCCAGGAGGGGGGAGGTACAGGGTGCTGCTCAACACCCACATGCGATGATGCTGAGGAAATAAAAAAAACCTCCATGGGCTCAACGCCTGCACAGCCCGACCTATGTGGGAGATAGATTGTCGTCCGAGTCTGGCTCTTCCTGGAAAGGAGGACGTGGCACAGGAGCATGACCACACCTAGCCGCAGCTTGCCCCTCGTCGGCAGCAGGTCTGCCGGACGGGTGAGCCTGGTTCTGTGTGGCGATGACACGTAGGTCTGCATGCAGAACCTCCCGTGATACACGTGCTTCCTCTTGCAAGGTAGCACGTGTAACACGGAGTTCCTCCTGCAAGGCCTGGCTGGACAACTGCTGCACCTCCCGGCAAGCATGTAGCTCAGCCGAGATGGTACGCTCAAGCTGTGCAAACCTCTCCTCTGCCCGCTCCCTCTGGGACATCAGAAGGACACCCAGAGTTGATCTGTGGGAAGCATGCTCCTCCCTCAGGGCCTTCATGTGTGCCTCTGCGTGAGCAGAAATTGCTTGACGCAGAGACGATATTTCAGCCTGGCGTGCCCTGTCTCAGGCCCCCATGCCCAGCCTGAGCGAGCGGGCCGTGGACCGTGCCGCCTGCTGCTGGAGAAGCACCTGCCTAGCAGGGGGGAGCACAGATTGGGCCACACGCTCCATGCTCTCAGCGATGTTCTCCATTGCTGCCCCCTGCCGTTCAGAATTGTCAGTCATGTCTTGCTCCCACTCAGTATAATGTTGTTGTGCGCAGCGACCACGTTGCTGGGCCTGACCCCTGTGGGACCCAAGGACGGTGTGTCCTCATTGTGTTGGCACTGCCCGCGGCTGCACGACTACATGCCCCCGTCGACGTGATGTCCCAGGCACATCAGTGAGTGGTGTGGAGGGTGACCCTGCGTCCCGATCCACTACGGGTGGAGGGTCCAAGACTGTCTGACCCCTCAGTGCAGGTGTCGCAGACAGAGGAGTGTCCACATCAGAATCACTCACCCCTGACATATGGAGCTGATGCTCATCCAAATCGACATGGTCGTCAGAGTGTTCTTCAGGGCTGGACTCATAGGCAGCCAGAGACAAGATGGACTGTAGCACTTGGGGGTTTTCGTGGCCTACCACCCCACTACCCCCACTTGTGCTGGGTTGATGTAGTGATAACAACCGTGTGCCTGGCATGACAACACCATCCTCCGGCTCCATTGCGTCATCATCTGAAAAATATAGAGAAAAAAGGTCACTACACATGTTCAAAGCGCACAACACACACACACACCGACAACAAACACATCAGGCAGACATGTGACACACAAAATAGAACCTGGCATGCATGCTGGGTCAACTTGGAATTGCTTCTGTGATCAGACCTGTTGAAAGGTGGCAGTCTGCATTGAAGTGGGTCTATGCAGTGCAGCAAATATGTATGTTACTCACTACCTACATGTTCAAGGACTCCATGGTGTGTGTCAGAAAATGTGAAGGCAGTGCAAGGTCAACTTCAGGCATCACGTGCAATGTGCATTCAATGGGTAGCATATCTACAAGCAAAGCACCCCTCAACCCAAGTGCAAAAGCAGGGATGCCTAGCATGGTATCAAAAGGCTGACCATAGACCTGTGTATTGACAGACAGTGTTGACTAGCATCAACAGCTTCATGTGAGTCAAGTGACAACACTGCAAATGATGATGGGACAGTAAGCAGGACACATGATGAATCCTCTGGAGTCCACCCACGTGTGAAGAAGACACTACACCAGTTAGACAGAGTCATTGGCCATTAAACAGGCTGAGGCCTGTGACCCTCACAGATTGTCAGACCCTAAACATGTGTGCAATGCAGTACTGAGCCACAGTTGACACGGGAAGGCAGATGAAATGCCATGCAATTTGGGTCATCATGGACTTGTGTAACAGTGATCATCCAGTCATGGACACATATGGGCATGCGTGGAATGCACATGGAGCATGAATGGGCACTCATGTCCCTGCGGGGCATCTGACCTCTGCACAGTCCAAGTGAGACACCCTCCATCAAGTACTAAGGAAGTACCACAATGGATATGTCTGTCAGATTGGCCGCTGGATGTTAGAATGTACACAGGAGGCATGACCAGGGAAGTAACCAATGGCAATATTGTAGCAGACCAGTGCTAAGATGGAATTGGGGTGCAGAGCAGGGGGTTGAGGGGCAAGGGAGCATGCCTACATTGGCTACCCCCTTGCAGGCAGAGGACACATGCACGTCAGTCATGCTATGCATAGTTCCTGGGCTGAGAGGAAGCTCACCCCACGCTACATGCAGAAGTGCCAGTGAGCTGGAACATGGACCGGAGGGGCATACTGGTAACCAGCATGTGACTACGGTGCAAAAGTGGTGCTGTGGACAGTTGCTGTCTGCTCCACATGTCCACCATCCAGCAGAGTAGACATGCATCAGGGAAGCATTGCATTACTCACACATCATAACCATGTCCACGTGACATGTAGTGGCAGTCATGTACAACACATCACACAAGTAAAACACACACGTCCTTGACAAACACGCATCAACACTCACCGGACTGGGCATCAAAGTCCGGCATCCCTCCCACTCCTTCGACCAATTCAGATGGTATGAACTCCGCAACGAGTGACTCATGCGGAGTGAGGTCTTCCTCCTCCGGTGCAGGCCCACCGTCAGTCACCAGAGTCAAGTTGTAATTTGAGGCACGCTTAGCCTTAGCACTGCGTTTGAGGTAATTCCAACGCTTTTTGCACTCTTGCGCCGTGCGCACCTCATGGCCGAATGCACTCACATGTTCCGCAACTTGCTTCCACTGGGTATCACGGTGGGCAGCTGTAGTCTGACAATTAGCACCCACTAGCATGTCACGGCTGTGTTTCCGCACGTAGCCCACGAGGAAGTCCAGTTCCTGGGTGCAGAAAGGCTTCTTCCTCGACGTGCAGGAGGTCGTGGCTGTGTGTGGGGTCCCAGCCTGTGCTGCAGGTGCAACCTTCCTCCTCTTGGATTGTGGCGCAGACCCTGGCTGGCTGATGCCGCCAGGATCAGTATGGCCAATGGGACTGGTGGATTGAGCCAAGGGAGTAGCAGGTTGAGGGACAACCAAAGGGCTGACTTGTGTCAGTGGCAGCTGGGTGCCCTCTAATGGACCCTGCGCATCAACATCCGCTGTGACAGGGTCATTGACCGCAACTGTCCTGGTTGGCAGACTCACAACCGGGGTGTTGTTGGCTGCATCTGCCCCTGCACTTGCCAACACCCGGCTGTTCGGGGCAGCAGATGGCATCACTGCCCCAGGGACACGTGTCTTGGTCAGGGCAGCCCTGCGTGCCCCTACGGTTTCCCTCCGTTCCTGTTGAAAATCTTCCCAGGGTTCGTCAATCACCAATGCAGCCTGCGCTGGCAGACCCTGAGCCTGGGTGGTGGTGTCCACAGCTGCACCTGCAGCTACCACTACCCTTGGGCCCGTGGCAGTCGATGAAACGGACTGCCGGGTCACACGGGTTCCAGAGCCAGATGCAGAAGCTGCATCTCCCGGAACCACAGGGGGTGGTGGCATGACTGCACCGACACATGGCACAACATCGTGCTCAAGTGCCGCACCCTTGCCACTTCCCCTCTGCGGCCACCCTGGAGTCCCCCGACTCCCTGGTCACCCCGGCCACGTCCCTGACCATGCCCGCCACGAGGAGTACGCCCAGCTGAGGCGCCCCTCACCTTTGGTGGCCTCCCAACCATGGCACAGATGGAGTAGTGCCGGAACAGATGGAGTAGTGCCAATAGGAGGTGTACACCACAGTTGACCTGGGCAATTGGGGTGAAGGGGGTGGGATGCAAGATGTTAACAGCCCCCCTGCACCTGCAAGGCTGTATGTGACCCCGGTGATGTAGTGACGGGTCACGCTACGCTCAGGCACCCCAAAACTGCAGTAAAACCGTGCATGCAACCCTGCAGCCTATGTGCGTGGAGTCAACCTCCCGCAGTACGCGGTGCCACCCAGTAACACAAAAAACGCGTACGCGTGGTACACGCAGACTACTATGACCTCGAAAATGGGTGTGATACACAGGGGCAACCGCAGTGGGAAAAATAGCGTGTGCGACTCACCGTCTGACTAGCGTGATAATGAAAAACACGCGTAGCCAATACCCCCGCCAAAAGAAGAGATACGTCCTCGATCGCTGTAAAGATGTGATGGCGCGCAAAACAACACGAAGCAGCTACACACGTCGGTCTCCACAAAAGGCACGTACAGCGAACTGCTGGCCCTGCTCACCTTTAACCTGTGCTGAGGGAAACGCCCACGCGCGTCACATCACTTACGCGTGTAGGCCCTTTCCTCGGATTACACGCATTCACACAGGAATTCAGAGAAGGGCTTACGTGCTAAGGGCCTTTGGTCCAATGAAAACGCGTACGTGTGCTGACGCGTTTACGCACTAAGGGCAATTCCTCCAATTACACGCTGACGTGCAATTTTTTCACATGCCAAATCACTCCGTATCAAGCTGGCCATGCGAAAACACATGGAAGACCACGCTCCTGCCAAGAAGGCCGAATTACTGCCCCCCAGAGCCCCGAGCCTGCTCCCACCTGCAATCTGCTGCTGCCTGACTGCCTGCTGCCCACGTGCCCTGCTATTTGGTGCCTGCACGTCAGCCAGGGTTCCAGTTGCTGTGTCCACCCCTGCTGGAACAGAAGACTCCCGAATGGGATACCATCGCTCCACAGCCCAGCCCCAGGTCCCAGTTGCCCACCCACGCCTGCCTCGGGGGTCGCCAGGTCGGGGCAAACGCCATCTGAGACCACTGGCGACCCCCAGCCAGAGAGGCAGAGGGCCACCAGCTTCAGTGTGAAGGAAGTTGGTGTCCTGGTGGAGCATGTCCTGGGGCATTATGATGCCCTCTTCGGAACATCACGCGCAAACAAGGAAGGACGGGAGAGGATCTGGGACGACGTAGTGGTTGCCATAAACGCAGAGGGGGTGGCAACCCAAGACATCAAGCACGTCAAGAAGCGCTGGGAGGACTTTAGGTCCAGGACCCTCCACAAGGCCCGGCGCCTTGCGGAGGGGGGCCGGGTCAGCATGAGAGACATGCAGATGAGGGTCCTGGAACACGTATGCCCAGCGCTCCACGCCCAGATCCTTTGGAGGAAGATCCGTCTGGAGTTGAGCGGTAAGTGGCCAAGCATTGGTGTGTGAGACAGGGCATGTTGCAGTGTGTTGGTAGTCTGATACTTGCCTGTATTTGTGACATGGGCCATGTATGGATGTGTGTGTGCAGGGACATCATGGTCATGCATGTGAGACCAGTAATGTGCGAACCACATGGTTGGTGCATGAGTTCCAATGCTACATGGGGAGCTGTATGGCAAATGCACACATGAAAGCATGCCAGTGTCTGTTCTTGCACATGGTGGGGGTGTGAGGGATGGGTGCTGCTGTCATGTACATTTATGGTGCACATGTGTGTGTGTGTCTGAGAAGTGTGTATGTGACTTCGATACGCCATGGATTCATGACACATGTCCGTGATGATGTGTAGATTCACTCATGCAGTGCGGTCACCGTTGTATGCACTGTGTCTAACCACTGTGTCTGTGGTGTACAAGGCAAGATGCATGACCCTCCGGTGATGTGTGTGCCTGGGATCAGTGTGAGCCATGATGCATGTGAGTTTGAAGGCCACATTTTGAATAATAGAGGCCCTTGTACATGGTTGCTGATGTTGATTGCAGGCACCATGCCTGTTTATGCATGTGTGTTGCGTGCATTGATTTATTGATTGATATTTTATATCTATCGCTCTCGTACACAAGTGTTTCAGAGCGTGACAAGGCAAGGGAGAGGAACAGGGGAGAACAAAACAGCGATCTTACTAGGCCCAGTGACATTGAGAACGCGCAAGTGCATGGGAGAGGGGGGAGGGGAAAAGTGCATGGAAGGGGGGAGAGGTGGAAAGTGCGAAGCAGAGGAGAAACAGATAAATAACAATAAATAATAATGGCAACAAACAGTGGTAATGCAGCCAGCAATTTGCAAGTGCTAGGTTTAAGGCAGCAGACAGGGTAGGTCCGATAAGTGCAGGAAGAAAAAGGGGGGGCTGTATGGGTACAGATACAGACCCCAGTGCAAGGGGTGGCCCGGAGGCAGTGTGGGAGGGTGACAGGATGAGCAGGTACCTGGCCCCAAAAGACAGAGGGTGGCCAGGTGCACGGTGCCAAGAGAGAACAGATCAGCAGGGGAGAGGGGGAGCGAAGGTAGAAGAAAAGAGGAAGGTCTTGAGGTGCTTCCGGAACCGGAGATGGTTCTCCTCAAGTTTTAGAGTGGCAGGGAGGCTGTTCCAGAGGGAGGCCCTAGCCGAAGACAGAGATCTACCCCCAGCTTGTTTCTTAGAAAAACGACTGACCCTGAGTGAGTTGGAGGTAGAGGACCGAAGAGCTCGAGAGGGGAGGTATTTGCGGAGGGATAGCTGAAGGTATTTTGGACCCAGGCCCCAGAAAGCCTTGTGGACAATGCAGAGGGTTTTGAATTTAATCCTTGCATCCACTGGGAGCCAGTGAAGAGATTTCAGAGCTGGAGAGATACGATCCCAGGGCTTGAGGCCAAGGACAAGTCTTGCAGTCCTGTTCTGGATTAGTTGCAGAGGACGGAGAGTAGAGGAGGTAGATTTAGAAAGAGGCAGTTACAATAGTCCAAGCTATAGAGAACCAGAGTTTGAGATACCATGAGCTTCTGGGGGAAGGAGAGGAAAGGCAGAGTACAGTCGGAAATTTGACTTTTTAGAGACCTCAGAGATGTGGGCGGAGAAGGAAAGGGTGGAGTCAAAGATGACCCCGAGGTTCCTAGCCTCGCAGGTGGGGGTAGGAGGAGGGCCAAAGGAGGCTGGCCAGAGTGTGAGGGGAAAGGATGGTGAAGGTGTGCCAATGTGTTGTGGAGGGACAGGATGGAAGTGACGTTAGACACTGCCACTCATGTGTTATTGCTTCCTGTCTAGGGGAATATTGTACTGTACCCTGATGCTTGTGTTCTATGTCTCCCTCTACGCAGCGTCAAGTGAAGAAGAGGGCGGAGACGGCGCTGTGGAGCCAAACGGCGGGATGCCTCCACTGGGTGGCGACGCAAGGCCCAGCCACCCTCCCAGGACTTGCCATCATCTGGGAGCGAGGGGGCTGGTGCCGTGTCTGCCACTACGGCTGTGGTGGAAGGGCCGGGTGAGCCCCGACAGGGGTTTGCAATGGCGGAAGACGGTACGGAGACATCCAGGTTGGTGGTCTCCACAGAGGAGGAGGAGCCCGCTACTGAGTCGCACATGGGGCCTGCTGGGGGGTAGTACCACTGGTGCAAGTGGTGCAGTCCAGGGCCAGGGTCAGGAGGCAGCACAGGTCATCGCGGAGGGGCTTGTGCATGTCCCTGTCCTTGACCCTGTGACTGCACCACCATGCACCACCATGCACCAGCAGGGATGCCCCGTCCCAGGCCCGTTGCAGGTAGGGGAGAGTGCCTTGTCATCTGCCTCTCCACTACCTGCTGACGAGGGGTCCCATGAACGTATGGGCTCCGTCCTGATTGGTGTTGCGTTGTGCACGCATGACATTCATGATGACGTGCATTCTTCCTGGGCAGAGAACGCACGCCATCACGAAGAGCAGCATTGTGACGTGGCATGTTGGGAGGGGCCATGGTTGGTGGGTTCCTACATGTGACGCACACTCTGATGGACCTCTCCTCCTCTGTGGAGACTATGCGCCAGTCGTTCTCCCTGCCGTCTTCCAGGCCAGATTCCACCAGGGCCCCCTGTGGACCTGGCCTAACCAACACAGCCAGCTTGGTGGAGATCCCATCCCTGCCACAGTCGGGAGTCGGCGGTCATGCAGGGGTGGACACCACAACTGGAGACCAGCTGATGGAGGATGTGCAGGGCACATGGACAGCAGTAGCAGCAGCAGCAGGAGCAGGCTCTAGGTGGCAGCAATGATGGCTCGGGGCCATCGACATCAGGGGGGCAGGCATCGGCCAGAGGGCAGGAGGACCCTGGATGGATGTGTCTTCCGTGTGGCGGCGGTTGGGCCAGCGTATAGGTGCGGAGCGGCGGCGGGCGGAAGAGGCGTGGCTCACCATGGTCAGGGCTGAGTTCTCCATGCGTCGGGCATTGAGGCGGGCAGAGTGCCTCGAGGCGACTCGCAGGGAGTTGGAACAGGCCATGAGTGCCTCCCTGCGAGACCTCGGGGCCAGGACAGAGGCCCGCCTCCAGCAAATAGACATGGAGTTCGATGATGCCCAGGCCGAAAACATCAATGAGTGAGCCGCAGGACTTGCCCGTCGCCATTGTAAATAGTTTATAGTGTTAGGTTTCCTTTTTTTATATATTTTGGGGCTTTTGGACTATGCCCCACACTTTTGTAAATAGTTTTTTTGTTAGGTAGGTTATTAGATAGGTTTCATTTGTTTCATTGGGCTCATGGACCCTTGAAAATTGTATTGTATATAGTTGGACGTTGGATTTATTTGGCCATTTTAATTTCATTTCACCATGGATCAATGGATTTACCTTTTTGCGTTTCATTTGGATTTGGTTTGGTGGACAGAGAGATTTGGCCATTTTTCTTTTGGATTACTTGGGTTTTTTTGAGGATCTTTTAATTCAATGTGTGGGATTCACTCATTGGGTTCATGCATGTTGACATGTGGGTTTAGTCAATCAATGGGGGGGGGGGAGGGGGTGTGTGTGTGTGTGTGTGTGTGTGTGTGTGTGTGTGTGTGTGTGTGTGTGTGTGTGTGTGTGTGTGTGTGTGTGTGAGAGAGAGAGAGAGAGAGAGAGAGAGAGACGTGTTGACTTTTGGTTTGTGTCATGAGATAGGCATGTCACTGCTGGGTGGGCGAGTGGGTGGGTGGGGGGACATGAGTGGGGCCTGCTGGCAGGTGCCCCTCACTGCTGGTGGGTGGGGGTGCAGGGGGACATGAGTGGGGGCCTGCTGGCAGGTGCCCTTCACTGCTGGGGGGTGGGGGTGCAGGGGGACATGAGTGGGGGCCTGCTGGCAGGTGCCCCTCACTGCTGGGGGGTGGGGGTGTCCCGGGGGACATGAGTGGGGGCCTGCTGGCAGATGCCCCTCACTGCTGGGGGGCGGGGGTGCAGGGGGACATGGTTGGGGGCCTGCTGGCAGGTGCCCCTCACTGCTCATGAGTTGGTGATCATATTGCAAGGTGACATGTGGCTTGGCTGGGGGGCATGCCCATGGTGGATGGGTTGCCTGTGGGACATGACCAGGGGTGCAGGGTAGTCTCCTGTGGTGTGGGCTGCCTGCAGGGGCTGTGGAGGGGGTATAGGGGACACCTGGGAGGACCCACACTGCCAATTCACGTGTAGGACTCCCCGCGCACCACACTGGATACACGTACCGCGCTCTGACAGCAAAATCGCGTGTGAAACTTCCTGCGAACCCCAGTAATACACGTACCCCGCTCGCACAGGGCCAATCGCGTGTGAAACTTCCCGCAAACCCCAGTAATACACGTACCCCACTCGCACAGGGCCTATCGTGTGTGAAACTTCCCACGAACCCCAGTAATACACATACCCCACTCGCACAGGCCCTTTTGTGTGTGAAACTTCCCTCGAACCCCAGTAATACACGTACCCCACTCGCACAGGGCCAATCGCGTGTGAAACTTCCTGCGAACCCCAGTAATACACGTACCCCACTTGCACAGGGCCAATCGCGTGTGAAACTTCCCGCGAACCCCAGTAATGCATGTACCCCACTCGCACAGGGCCTATCGCGTGTGAAACTTCCTGCGAACCCCAGTAATACACGTACCCAACTCGCACAGGGCCTATCGCGTGTGAAACTTCCCGCGAACCCCAGTAATACACATACCCCACTCGCACAGGGCCAATCGTGTGTGAAACTTCCCGCGAACCCCAGTAATACACGTACCCCACTCGCACAGGGCCTATCGCGTGTGAAACTTCCTGCGAACCCCAGTAATACACGTACCCCACTCGCACAGGGCCTATCGTGTGTGAAACTTCCCACGAACCCCAGTAATACACATACCCCACTCGCGCAGGCCCTTTTGTGTGTGAAACTTCCCTCGAACCCCAGTAATACACGTACCCCACTCGCACAGTGCCAATCGCGTGTGAAACTTCCTGCGAACCCCAGTAATACACATACCCCACTCGCACAGGGCCAATCGCGTGTGAAACTTCCCGCGAACCCCAGTAATGCATGTACCCCACTCGCACAGGGCCTATCATGTGTGAAACTTCCCACGAACCCCAGTAATACACATACCCCACTCGCACAGGCCCTTTTGTGTGTGAAACTTCCCTCGAACCCCAGTAATACACGTACACGCTAAATCCTTAAAGTTAAAGTTTCACTTTTCTTTCTCCCTCTTAAGTTAAACATGTTTGATTTGTCTATTTGTGGTTCTAGTGTTGCATTCAAATTACTTCATAGATGACATTTTAGCCACCCACACTAAGGTAATGTTTCATTTGATTGCATCTTATCTGTCCAGGGCCCTAATCGGGAAGCTTGCAAAACGGAGTAGGTTGGCATCATTTTTCAAGAATTTTGTTTAACTTTATTGAACCATTTTGTTATCTGTATATAAACTATGCTCAATGTTTTAAGTAGATTGTACTGTTTTAATAAAGCAATACAATCCTTTCAGATCTTGATAATAGGAGGAGTAAACTACATCAGTGATTATCCTTCCAGAATGTTTTTTCTTATTCCAGTAGTTACCCATCTACAACCAAAGCAAAATAGAAATATGGAAACCTGTATTTGGGAAGAATATTAGGGTCCTATTAGGAGCGCTTTCTGGGCTAGTTAATTATTCTCTAGGTCATGACAAGATGATGGCTATGTCTAGCGAGGGCAGATTTCCTTATACTATTGAGCGTCATTGCTGGTTTATTAGAACCAACTAGCTGCCACATTGGTTAATACAGATATTGAAGGCATTAGCAAATCCAGAGGAACAACTGCATTACTTACATGATTCAGTTCAGCCACATTCCCGAAAAAAAATTAAAAAAAACTCCTGCATGTTTTAGGCGAAGTGTGGCTTCGCAATGAAGACTGGGCCATTTAAGCAGTGCTGAAGCCCATTTCCATTTTTGCATTTTTATTTTTTATTTGCTCTGTATGGGTACATAACTGGTGTCCAGAATTAGTTAAACATCTCAATGTGATTGGGCAACTATATTCAAAGAGGCTTACACTTTGTAGTCAGAATTATCAAAAACAATACTTCTAAAATATATATCAAACCGGAGGAGGACAACAGTTGTATGTGATTTTAACGAAAAATAATGTATCGAGGTAACTTTTATCGAAACCAAAATACCGAAAAAATATTTCTTTATTTGGGGGGCTCGTCCCCTCCTCAAAACCCCCCTGTTTACCCATTTTCTTAACCCATCCCAACTCCCTCCCCACCTGTTTTAAGCCCTTAACCCCACTATACATATATATTTTAACTTATTTTCAGTATTTCTTTCGGTATTTTAGTTTCAGTAAAACTCTCATTGAAATCACAGGATACCAGGGCAACATGGTTCAGATCTGGGGTCTAAAAGGGTATGTCAGCTAAAAGTTAAGATAATTGGAGCTTCAGGAAATGTGTTTTGTTATCAACCACTTGAAAATACTGTAAGCAATATTTGTACTCAATTTAGAACTTCTAATACACCCCTAGAAGGTTTAATAAGTTCAAAGAGTGTAACTTTTTCACAATGGAGGGAAAGATATGAACTGGATACACGTGTAATTTTGTCGTAGGGCCTTGTGAACATACTGGAAGGGTTGGTTTTGGGGAAGGGTGTGTTTTGTGATTGCAGTAAGGTTATGAACGAGGAGGTGCTAATTACAACCAAATTAATCTGCTTTGGCAATGCTCCAGGAACATAGGAATTCCTGTTGGTGCAGGAGAAAATATTTGGTATATCAAATGTAGGAAGGCTGACTATTGCTAGAGTTGTGCTTCAGGAATCCTCCTGGTCAGTTCCTCCCCACAATCCCCAAGCTCAAATATCTGTTAGGACTTTAAAGCATGTGGTGCTGGTTAACAGTTCACTGGCAGCAAGAAGAGCAATTTTAGATATTTTGTTTGCAATGTTCATAATAGATGTGGTTTTTAGGAGGATTAAAACAACAAATACAGAAGAAAAAAATAAGCAATCTAGCAGTAGGACTGGAATAGAGCAATGTAATCACAGATAGAAATGTAGGATCCAATTGCATACCAACTAAGAACTTTCCTCATAAAAGACCATAACATTATTAAAGAGTTTCTCTGGATCTAAAGCTAGAAAAAGAAGACACAGAAGCAAAATTAACATCTGGGAGTAATGTGGTTTAAGAAGACACCAGTCTTCCCATGACAAATCCATTTTATTCTATGTCTAGTAACCTGGGGATAAACCTTGCCAGTCTATTTGCAAGAATCGTTTTATAAACTTTGCATTCGATATTAAATGGGGATATTAGGCTATCGTTTTCAACATCTGTTCGATCTCTCATAAGCAGAAGAATAAGAGCTTCACCAAAAGTACATTTACAAAAACCCTCTTCATGGAAGTACAGACGATGCAATAGAGATACTAAAAGATATTTGAAGGTGCAAACAAATACTACAGATTAATTATCTGAACCAAGAGCAGTGTCCATTTAAAAATATAGATTGGGGGGCTTCATCTGAATCGGATGGAGTAACTGGTAATGTCATATACACAATTTCAGTATTCAGCTCATGAAGAAATCAAAGTAGCTCTTCATGTTCCCAAAATTTAGTTGGTCCCTTGTGTGGAATTACAAGAGTTATTTCTGGATCCAACAAATCAAATCGAATGACCACCTTTCTTGGAGAAGGTCTCTTTTACATGACATTTTTGTTTATTATTTGCATCTTTGACAAATCTGAAGATATGTAAATCGTATGGCCTTCATATAGATTGGGTGGTCTCTTCTTTGCCTCAGCTAGGATAAGCCTGATCTTTGATGTTGTAAGAAAACGTGATTTAGATGTGGGGATCATCCTTGTGTGTAGATATTCTAATTCTGTGTGCTCTTTGTATTTACAACAGAAGGCTAAACGTCAGATTTTAGAGTTTAGAACCTTCCAATGTCTCTGAAATTCCTTCTAATAGGATCCTCTAATTCAATGCGACCCAGCTCCAGCTCTCCGAGTTGCTTATGTTCTATTTCATTCATTCTATCCTCCATACATATGTCCCTTGCTCAGCATCTTCAATTCTCCACGAGAATGATTTCATATAGTCTTAGATCTTTGACTTCGTATGTTTTGAAATCAACCTTGGAGATGGACTTGAGCTGATCCGAGCACACTGCCTGCTTCACTAACCAGATATTGGCAAGATGCAGCAGCAGCGCTTGCTTATGGTCCTAATCAGTTGGGCTTCTCACTTCTTGCACAGTCTGGCAGTGTCCGTTCCAGGGTTCTGCTGACTCACAAGTTTGAAGACAATTGGGAGGCCAGTGAATAATCTGCTGCCAATCACAAGTGTGCATCCTTTTAAACTGTTGTGGTTACCAATCCCTAGGGGTTGTTACATTGAGAATTAGCTGGGCTAATGTCAAGGCTTTCACTCGACATTGTTAGCTGGCTTGGGATTTGCTGGCATCACCTACGACGCATGCAGGAGTCCTACAGCTCATATGTGGCAGTATATTATTGTAATGTCTTACTCACTCACAGCAACAACATTTAGTTGTTTGATTTGGTGCAAGATTTTAACGGGTTGCTCTCTACAGCATCCCTTGGTATCAAGCAAGCCGAATCCCCATAAGATTCTGAATATAGGAATTTCTTCCAATATACAGTGGGGCACTCACAATTGTGAAAGGTTACTCATACAAGGTGGCTTTGAGACACCCTTAGTGATCTAGGGGGCGCACCAGTTACATCCTGAATAAGGACCATTGGTGTACATGGTACATAAAGCACTCTGGACACAGCATGCTCCATATACCAAGCATCTCCCATCATAATATGTGTTTATCTTTATATATAAAGCTGAATGTATGTTTGTGTGTGTGTGTGTGTATGCATGTTTGTCCGGCCGTACAAATCCACATCGTCCACATCGTTGAACCCACGTCTACCAAATTTTGAATGGATTCCTCTTTTGTCTGTGGCAAGATCGTAGTGTATGTTTGGATGCAAAAAACGTATATGCAAATAAAATGTTGTGTGTGTATGTTTGTCTAGCTATACAAATCCACTCCGTTGAACCCACATCTACCAGATTTTGCATGGATGCCACATTTGTCTTGGGCAAGATTGTAGTCTATGTATGGATGCAAAGAATCTACTCCGTAGACAGCCTCGTTTAGTTTAGTTTAGTTTATTTATTTATAAAGCGCACCTAATCCTCAGGTAACTGGGCGCATGAAACTTGGTACAAGGTTGCAAAAAACAAAACAGTGGTAAGAAACAACAGTGAAAGTACAGCAGTGACATGCTGATGCAGGCTTACAGAGTAGTCGGTGTACAAGTGATTACAGGTAAGTGCTAGCATTTAGCGGAAGTTACAATTGTGAGGCAGCACGGGCATATGGCATAGGCTAATTAAGCGGCCTTAACTGTGAGACTGTCCTTTACTTTGGTTTTGAAAGACCAGAAAGATTGTCCGGTTCTGATTATAAGTGGGAGAGAGTTCCAGCATTTGGCAGCTTGAACTGGGAAGCTGGCTCCTCCAACGGTTTTTAGGTTAAACCTGGGGATACTCAGGCAATATGAGTAGATAGATCTGGTGGGTCTGGCTGATTGATTTCTCCTGAATTTGACTGCAAAGTATTTGGGGGCAGTATTGTGCAAGCATTTATGCGTAGTAACCAGCGTACGGAGCAGGATCCTGTTGCGAATTGGGAGCCAATGGGAGTCATGTCTGACGCTTGATATGTGGTGGGACTTGAGTATGTTTAGCGCAGCCCTCAATTCAGTAATTCTGAAGGACCTGAAATCTATGCAGGTTACGTTCTGAGGAGCCCAAGAATAGAGAGTTACAGTAATCCAATTTGGATAACACTAGCGCCCTACCTAACGTAATGCAGCTGTTTGAGGACAGGTAGGATTTGCATGCGTTAATAAGCTTATTTTTTTATTATTACTTGTTTCAATTGTGATAAAAACTTTTTTTTTTACAAGATTCCTCATCAAGAATCGATCTCCCAGTCTAATGTCTTTGCAGTAAGTTCTAATCCCACCAGCCTCCACCATCTAGGGGAAAGTTTGTTCCCTTCAGGTTGTCGATATTTAGGGTTCTGGGCGTTTCAGTAAGCCTAGGCTTTCAAAGAAGCCCGCCACGGCTATGGTCCATCTTGTACTTTCTCCACCCATCAGGTTGTTCCAGTGTTCCTCTTCATCAAAGCAGTAGGCGTTGCCTAATAGACGGCCCAAGTGGAGGGTGCGTGCAGCATTCACTCCTCTGCACCTTAGCTTATTAGTGCAGGCAGTTGTGGCGGCAATCGCGCTCACTTGTCCTTTGAGTGATAGGGTAGAGTCTAGATAGACTCCAAGGGTCTTGACTTCCTTAGCAACCTTGATAATGTTACCTTCAATGTTGAAGGACGAGTAACGAGAGTCATGTTTGTTCAGGCAAGTCTGGCTCCCAATGATCAAGAGCTCCGTCTTGTCGTCATTGGGACAAAGACTATATGAAGCCACCCAGCCCTGTATTTCCTGCTAAATATCATTTATCAATTTAGCATCATTTATTGATGCTCACCCCGATTCACTACAGTATGTACTAGAAAGATGCCAAATTTGGACAAGTGTCTGAAGCAAAATGTTCCATATGTTGGTTATTCCTTTAATAAACAGTTTCAAACTGTACATAGTAGTAATACATTTTAAAGCATTTTTAAAGGGAATTTTCATGCCACTCCAAATATGGGAAATGACAAGGTTACAGTTTACTTAAGTTCATTCACGAGAAGATAGCACAATCAATCAATTTGTCTTGGACATTTTCTCAAATGTGCTGAAGCCATTACGTGACTGAAACATGCCGGACAAAAAACAAATATCACTTGGAAAAGCTCCATCTGATGCAAAACGAAAATCAATATCAAGAGCTTATGAAACAACAACAAACAGCAGCACGACTTGCCGACCATAGGACAAGAGCAACTTTCTCCAGGGTAAATGAAATGCCAAAGCAAAGTGAAGCAAGACTTGGTGACATAAGGACAAGAGCAACATTATCCATGGGAACTGGTTATTGTATATTAGGAGAACAATCCAAAATAAACAATAAATTGAATGGTACCACTAAACAGTGTGTTCTGAGTATTTGCGAATACTGAGCACACAGAGAGGGGTAACACATTTAGCTTAGTTATTTGATCCTGTTTGGGTGTTTCAGTCCCACCCCCCTCAAGTAGCAGACGTTATACACAAATAGACAGACTTATATAATCTCAGCAATGTTGATGATATAAGTTTAGGGCTGGCGCTGTGACACAAAAACACTACTGTTTTAATTTCAAGCATTACTTGTTCAACCTAATGTGCCCAAATTGCAAAATTATTGGTCGAGCAAGTAGATGATGAATGGGTATATCTTCCTACTAAATTGGGTATTGGAGGTCCTAGTCTATACCTTTTATGGTTCACGCTGAATGAAATTCACACAGAGGCTAACACTGAGTATAACAGCCATTTTTGTCAATGTTGACTACAGAATTTAATTTAAAATAGAAATTGATATTGAATAATTTATTTTAACTATCCTTAGGGTTCAAGTTATTTCATAAATGTTCTGACGAAGGTATCTAAATGATAAAGAATCGGTCTAAGCAAATCTAGTTCTTGCATTGACAAGATAACCTATAAGAGACTGGGCAATAGATATAGAAAGGACAACTCTCATTGTACAATTCTACACCATCTGGTTCAAGAAAACAAGTTAATTTGATACTTTGGATCATTGCCTTGTACATTATGTGGCAAACTCCTCAATAATAAATGTACATTGGAGTCTCTCAGTGTTTTTTGTTTCCTGTTCTGGCCCATCATTCTCTATTTTCTTCTTTTTTTAAAATTTGTTTTGGGACCAGTACAATGGACATCAAACATTGTTGTATAAACGGAACTAATTTTCTTCACACTGATTCAAATATCCGTACTTTAGATGTCGCATGGTTTCACCGACTTTTTGTTTGCTAGTTTTTAATGTTTGTCACAATTGGCATCAGCATACAATGTATATAGTAACCACTGAAGTCTGCAACATGTTTGCATTGAGTCATCTATTAATTGAATTAAATGAAT
Source organism: Ambystoma mexicanum (assembly GCF_040938575.1). Classification (NCBI taxonomy): domain Eukaryota; kingdom Metazoa; phylum Chordata; class Amphibia; order Caudata; family Ambystomatidae; genus Ambystoma; species Ambystoma mexicanum. The sequence goes on from NC_090936.1 coordinate 624,805,729, forward strand.
TGATACAATAATAAATGTAATGCCAATAGTAGCAATCTTCATGCTGTAATATTTACCCCTGAGATCTTATTGTGGTACAGGTACCTGTGTGTGTGTGTGTGTATATATATATATATATATATAATTTTTTTTTTATTTGAAAGAAACTACAGTTTAAACACAAGGCAAAAACTGTTGTTTCAAAAAGACAGAAAAGAAATCCTTACACCACCTAATAGTAATAATAAAATCCAAAATATACAAGAAACAGATGAAAAAAAGAGGCAGAAAGGGGACAAGAAGCAAAAACAAAATTCTTAACATTTGCTTTCAAGTATTGTAGCATGATGTTGCGCATCCCGCTCTGTTCATACATGTCGCAGTCTTTCAATCAAGCGAAAAGAAGAATTTGATTAGACATCTACTTTTAAAATCATGTCGATGTAGTTTACAGTTGCATAGACAAGTTTTATATTATTCCCTAAGATGCACCTGGCCCACCACCCGTTCATGTCATCATCTAATGGGGCAAACTTTCCAAGATGTAGTGATCGTTGGTTTACAGTCTGTTCACACTCGATTAACAAGTGTTTTGATGTTTCAATAGCCATTCCACAAAAACGACAAAGATAATCTTTTATTGACTTGTCCTTTCTTTTCCAGAACATTTGCTTTGTTTTCAAGGTGTTTGTCCTGAGCCTCAGAAATTGTTCTCAATGGTGACGAGAAGGACATTGGAGTAAATATCGTGGGTGTATATTTAGTTTTTTATAATCGTGTCTCAAGGATTGGGTTGAATCCAACTTATGTCAAGATTCTTCATCTATAATCCATGCCCAATTTTCAAATCTCTTCTTAGCGTATTGCGGGCGGTTTAATAGCTCTTGGTTATTGATGTCAGCTGCCTTCAAGAATGACCTTAGTCGGCGGAACCAGAGACTAAGTAGGTTTTTGCTGTCATCTTTGATGTCCTGGGTGTTAGTGTTAGCAGTGCACACTGATGCGGGCAGTTATGTTTGCTTAGCCTACCATAACTGTCGAATTTCAGGGGTTTTTCGATTGTACTTTGAACCATAATGTCACATATATAAAGTTTTTTCTAGTGAATTTTACGGGTTTTTAGTAGGCCAACTTAACCATTACGTCCCTTTAACAAAGTTTTTTTTACTCAATTTTACAGGTTTTCAGTAGAGCAACTTAACCATACGTCCCTCTTGCAAAGTTCTTTTGCTAAAGATGATCGGTTTACAGTAGTGCCACGTAACCATAATGTAAAGCAATTACTGACTTATTTAAACACCTTGCGGAGAATACCACTTGACAATATGCTGGTGTACAGCACAGTAACGTGTTCCAGAATCCGTAACCAATTAACAGTAAGATGTTTGTGTTGTGGACAACGTGGAAACAGATTTCATATTGATGTAGGAACGTCCACCTGCAACATTTGCCTTGCACAGCGCCAACACGTATTAGTAGTTAGCCATTAACAATGTAGTACACATTGCATACTTTCAACAAAAGTTTTAGTTATCTGAATATGACATCAGCTAAAGCCATCCCTCCTCCCCAAAAAACAATGAAGGAGAATGACAAACACTGCCCCAACCTTAGAAATAAACACACAATATTTTTGCACCGGCCACCCACTCCCCCATCTCACTGTTTGATGCGTCTTTCCTCATTTCCGTTCGCAAATGGCCTTATTAGCTGTCGTACCAAAAAAGAAAGCCATCCGTTAACAAAGTAAATGTTGCGTTAAGAACCACCTTTCACAGTAAAGGACATAGACGCAATAAGATTTGACAATAATAGTATAGATGTGCAAAGTATTATAGTGTGCTACGGAAAAATAGGATTTCTGGTTATAATCCGGCCCGCGGCGGGCCGGATTACAAAACAAAATCCTTTTTCAAGATGGCCACCATCGAAAGGAAAGGCGGTTGTTCCATACATAGCCCCTCTTCGCTTTCCATGACAGCAAGGAAAAAGCAACAGTATGTACCGTGACGCATAACTTGTAAATAAACATACAGCGACGTATAACGTGGTACATTACATTTCGAAATGATACACGTGATTTTAAAAGAAAAAGGTAACATTTTAGAATTTGGAAAGTGCTTTTATTTAACAAACAACTGTCAGAGATCAACGGACTAATTCCATTTCCAAATAATTTGTAGCAATGACTCTAAGGCCGACATTGAAAATGTTCATGGAGAGACACATGCAGTTAATTTCGCATACACAAAGTATGCGTTTCTGTTAAAGCACCCACTTTGTTTGCACAGGTATTTCCAACACGGCGGCATCACCGTTGCCTTACACCACTGTGATGCTGGAGGGGGCTTGGGGACTACACTGTACTTAAGAACCAGCCTGCATCACCTCCTGAGAAGCTAGGCCTTGATTGCTTGTCCATTGCTACCTTATAGAGAATCTTGGCTGGGGTCCTCTGTGCCTCTCCTCTACCATGTAGAGAGCAGAAGTACAGACCCCCCCCTCCTGTATTTTACACTGGTGGCAGCAATGGGATGCTTATGGTTTTAAGAATCAGTGTATAACCATGCCACTTACAAAATATCTGCACTTTATTGAATTAATGTTTGGTTGTGTACAAAATAACTAAGCAATGGAGTCTATTGCAAATGGTAAATTGACTAGGATGAGCTTAGAGGCGTCCAGAGTGCTTGTGAAGCCAGGGAGTTTAACTTTGTGGATAAGTCCAGGGCTGAGCTGATAGCTGCCCTGGTGGGCTACCAGACTGATGGTGAAACTCTTGATGAGGGGGGGAAATGCAACCAATGGGGACTCTGCCCCTGGGGTTTCTCCTGAATCTGTTTCTGGGAATGCCACCATTGCTGCTGCCTGTGTTCCAAACCCCAGCCCTGAAGATTGAACTTTTAAAATTGGAGCTACAACGGGAACAGTTAGCCTTTCAATACAAAAAGTTGGCAACAGAAGCCGAGATGAAGAAAGAAGAGTTGGCACAGCAAGTGATACTCAAAGATAGGGACACTGAGCACCAAAGAATCCAGCTAGAGAAAGCTAGAGTGGAGACTTCAGCTAAACCAGTTGAGAGTGGCAGGTCCCCAGCCACCAAGTTTATGAAAGATTTGGTTGGTGTTGGTGTGTTTGCGGAGGGTTCTGATATCCTCCAATGGATTGAAGCATTTGAAATGGCTTGTGCAATTCATGATGTTGACAAAAGAGATTGGACTAAGTGTTTGTTAAGCAGAGTGCCTCAGACTGGGTATGACTGTATTCTGAAGCGGAGTGTGGAAGACAGGGGTCAGTATGAGTGTATGAAGTCTGCTTTGATTGCCAAGTTTGGCACGACACCTACCCAATACCTTAAAAGGTTCAGGGAATGTAAGAAAAGAGAGAATGTGTCTTGGGTTGACTGGGTGAGTGCTGCGCACATGAACATGATGGGGTGGATTGATGGTTACAAGGTGAAAACTTTTGTTGAATTGTCCCACCTGTTGTTTTTTGAGCATTTTTCTGAAGCCTGTTCACCAGAGCTGCATCAGTATGTTGCCGACCAGAACATTTTGGATCCCTTTAAGCTGGCTAGGTTGGCTGACAAGTGGGTCTCCCACCGGGTGTCCCCTAAGGACTCCAGTGGGAAAGACAAGGACAAATAAAAGGGGGCCTCTCAGAAACCTGAGGAGTCCAAAAAGCAGTCACAGTCGGGTAAACCTAAACCCTCCTCTCCTAAGACCCAAAAATGTAGTGGGGATAAGTCATCTGTGGGTGGGAATAAGAGTAGTGGTCCACCTGCTGCAAAGCAGGCTTCCAGTGGTTCCAGTACTGTACCCCGCACTCCCGGCACTTGTTGGGATTGTGGGGCTCTGGATCACAAGAGGGGTGACTCCAAGTGTAAAGGTAAGGCACTTGGGGTACAGGCTGTCAGCCTGACCTACCCTTACCCCATGTCTGAGGTGGAGGCCACTGTCCTCCCCCCTCCTCTACAGGGATCACATTTGGTGCTTCTGTAGAGATTTCTTTAGTGTCCCTTAGGGCCTGGGACCAGTACACGGAAGTACTGGTGACTATCCCACAGAACACCCGTAGGTTTTTGAGAAGTGTCCTCTTGAATGGCCAGCCTTCTACTGGTTTGAGAGACACTGGGGCAAGCATGACAGTGGTGGACAGGACCCAGCTCAAGCCAGAGGACTATGTAGGTGCTCCTCTGCGAACCACCAGGTTAGCTGGTGGGCCTCCCAAATTATCACCTGTAGCCTTAGTCACACTCATAATTGGAGACAAGACAGCAAAGCTTCCTGTCCTGGTTCAGGACAATGTCCCTGCTAACATTTTGTTAGGTAATGATCTAGTAGAGTTGGGGTTGATCTCGGATGGTCTTCCCCTGACTGCTGCTGCAGTCACTAGGTCACAGCTGACACAGGGCTGGCTGTGAGTCAGGTACCCGAGCCAAAGGCAAGACGAAGGAAGAACAAGAAGGCAACCTCTGTGCCGGGGGCCCCTTCTCTTCCTGCTGTTCCTACAGCACCCATTGGGATCCATGCTCCGGACAGGCTAGATCCAATGGTAAATCCCGTCTCAACTCCTGTGGGAGAAGAGCCGGAAGACTCTCCTGTGGGAGAGGTTCTCAACCCGGAGGATCATCTCGATCTTTAGTGCTTGTTAGCTGAAGTGGGACCCTCCCGGGCCGACTTCTGTAATGGACAGAGAGAGTGCCACTCTCTCGAGGGTCTGAGGAAACAGGCCCTGTCCCAGGCACAAGGAGAAGTGCCTAGGACATTCCGGATTTATTGGGAGGGTGAGCTCCTTGTTAGTGAGCTAAGTCTGAACCTGGTGCCCTCAAGAGGTTGGTGGTACCCCAGGTTTACAGGCCCTTCCTACTGCAGTTGGTGCATGAGGTGCCCTTAGCTGGTCATCTTGGTACCAAGAAGACTAAGCAGAGGCTCTCTGCCCATTTCTACTGGCCTCGGGTAGGAGTAGAAGTGGAGTCCCACTGCAGGACCTGCCCAACTTGTCAGTTGTCTGGCAAGACTGGAGGCAGTGTCATTACCCCACTGCAGCCATTGCCAGTGGTTGGCACACCATTTGAGAGGGTGGGCATCGACATTGTCGGTCCCCTGGACCCTCCAACTTCAGGTGGACATCGGTTCATCCTGGTCTTGGTAGATCATGCCACCAAGTACCCTGAGGCTATACCCCATTCGGACTGTAACTGCCAAGGTGGTTGCCAGGGCTCTCCTGGGCATTTTCACCCATGTTGGATTCCCTAAGGAGGTTGTCTCTGACAGAGGATCCAACTTCATGTCTAGTTACATGAAGACCATGTGGAAAGAGTGCGGAGTAACCTATAAGTTCTCCACCTCTTACCACCCCCACACCAATGGTCTGGTTGAGAGATTTAATAAAACTCTCAAGGGCATGATAGGTGCTTTGGAAGAGCCCCTAAGGAGGAAATGGGATCTCCTCCTGCCATGCCTGCTGTTTGCTTACCGAGAGGTACCTCAAGAGGGTGTTGGTTTCAGCCCCTTTGAGTTACTCTTTGGACATCCCATGAGGAGGCCCCTTGCCTTGATCAGAGAAGGTTTGGAAGCCACCCTTCCAGGTCCCGCCAAGCAAGAGGGGGGACTATGTGCTAGGCCTCAGACGGAGGATGACAGAGGGACTCTACCAGTTTAGGGTCATGCCTTTTGGGTTGAAGAATGCCCCTGCCACCTTCCAGAGATTGGTCAACCATGCGCTCAGTGGCTGGAAGCATTTTCTGTGGCTTATTTAGACGACATTGTCGTCTACAGTTCCACTTGGGAAGAGCATTTGACACATCTGGGTAAGGTGTTGCAGGCCTTGAAAGGGGCTAACCTCACTATCAAGGCCACCAAGTGCCAGATAGCGCAGGGGAAAGTCACATATCTTGGTCATGAGGTAGGAGGGGGTCAAATCCAACCTCTCCCCAGTAAGGTACAGGATGTACAGGACTGGGAGACTCCCACTACTTAAACCCAGGTGAGAGCCTTTTTGGGCCTCACTGGGTATTATCGCAATTTGATAGCTGACTATGGAACCATAGCTGCACCACTGACAGCTCTGACTGCCCCCAAACAACCTCGGAAGGTTAATTGGACGGAAGACTGTCAGAGGGCCTTTGATGGCTTGAAAAAAAGTCTGTGTAGGGCACCTGTGTTGTGTGCGCCTGACTACAGCCGACCCTTTATCGTCCAGGCGGATGCCTGCGACACCGGAATTGGAGCTGTCTTGTCCCAGTTAGATGACAAAAGGGAGGGAACATCCTATCATCTTCATCGGTAGACAACTCAAGGGTACAGAACTTAGGTGGGCTACTGTGAGAAGGAGTGTTTCAGTATAGTTTGGAGCCTTAGGCATTTTAGGACCTACCTTACGGGGTATACCTTCAAGGTCCAAACAGATCATGAGCCCCTGAAGTGGCTTTTGCAGATGAAGGGTGAAAACCCGAAACTGCTCAGGTGGTCCATTAGCCTGCAAGGGCTAGACTTCACCATAGAGCACAGACCAGGGAAGAGTCACGATAATGCAGATGGCCTTTCCAGAAGTTATGTTGACCGTCTGGATGAGGGTGTCTATCCCGTGAGAGAATAGGCACCCTCCACCTCAGTCTGGGGGTGGCGACTGTGATGCTGGAAATGCATCGGAGGGTCAGGGCCTCTGTATCCTTGTCCTTTACTGCCTTTTTATCGTGTGTTCTGTTAGATTTTCCGCGCAGGAGTTCATGTGGGACTCCTGGCGGTGCAGCTCTCTCTCTTTTGGTTTGGTGAACAGACCCGTGGGATACCCTTATGGCACCCATGGGTGGGGGTACAACCCTGTGCCCCTAGTGTATGTTTTTGGGCACCTGTGGGTGGCCCGCAGAGCAGGGTATGGGCTGGTGGCAGCTCCATGCTGAATTTGACAGGTGCGCTGAGTATCCTCCATTTTGGGATACCCCGGTCCTGCCATTGGAATCAGTTGATTCCTGATGGAAAACAAGATGGCCCCTGTGGCCTCATGCTTTCTATTACCTATTACCTTGTTTTCCCAAAGTCCTGAGAAGCCCTGACTCTGTCCCTTCCCCCTGACTGGCTGTTGGGTGGAAGTTCCATATATGGTGTTGTTGTGAAGTCCAGTCCAGACTGACTGGAGCCTTCCCAGTGACTGTATGTTGTGGGTACACCCTGTGGATGGGACTTGGGTGAATGGAGTGTGTGACCAATATGCACTTCTTGTTGTGGCAGTCTGGCTTCTGGGATGAGAGACAAAGACTGAGACAGCCCTGCCCGAAACTGGCCGGAATGCAGTGTGTAGTGTTGAATGGCTGGGTACATATCCCAATCCACATTCCTTGTTGTGAGTGTCTGAGAGGGAGGAGGATGGCCTGAATGCACTGTGTGCCTGATTGGCTGACTGACTGCATGAATGCCCTTCTGTATGATTGGCTGCTGAGAGTGACCCAGCAGTGTGGATGAGAGACAAGATAGTATATCTGGGGACCTCTCACCACTGGAAATTGTTCAGAAGCTGTGTCTACACTTGAAGAGTAACTGGAACTGCTGATCCTCGACGCCCAGCTGGAAGACGAAGACTTGCTGTTGCATTTGCTTCGACCTGATCTGAAAGCTGCCGAACTCGTCAAGGACTGATCCGAGAGAGGACCTGGTAAGGCGCCCTCTTCCCATGCTCCGAGGGACCATCGAGCACCGCTAACCTTCGCCGAACCTCCCTGGAAGTCAGACCCTCGAAAGGCTGCCGACCCGAGACGGGACCGCTGAGGAGAACGAAGCAAAGCACCCGGACTTTGCCGCTGTCGAAGTCTATTGTCGTCGACCAGGGTTCACAGGTGTGTGTAACCGCTGGAGGCCCGTTGAAGTTGTGTTTCCCAGCCGTGGGGACCACTTGATGCCGTGCCGCTGACGACGAGAGCCGCCCACTCCTTTGCCTAAGAACATTTGAATCCAAGGACTCCCTTGCCCGCAACGTCGACCACTTTGTCCTGCCGGAGAAAGTCGAGGACGACCAACGCGCCGAGGAGAATCCGCCGGTGGGTTTCTCGCCACCTGAAGACCACAAAGACTTCGACGACTCGACGCCCTTGTTGGGCCACAGTTCTTCTGAAACTCTTTGCGGTCCTGAACAATCCATCGCCGAGGTGCCCCGCACACCTTTTCCTCGCAGGACGTCGCTGACGAGCACCGCCTGGATCGACATCGGGGTCTCGGCACCCTTGAACTTCTCATCGCTACCGCCGACGCCAAGTTCACCATCTTCGACGCCTCTCGACGATCCGTGGCTCCTGCTTTAAAGGGAGTCACTCAAGAAGGATCCCTTGACGCGTCTTCAAAGAACTCTACTCCACCAGGTACATTGGGGGCTAAAACCTTAAAGGAGGAAATAAGGCTATTGAACAATATATGGACTGGGCTTGTGCTGTATATCTTTATTTTACAGGTTGCCCAGGTGGGGGGATCTCCACACAGAACTGTGTCGATTGGTAGGGGCCAATATTCTGCCTATTGTTTCAACCATCTTACGTTCCATCCTATCTCTATTGCTGGTCTCCGCGTTATTGATCTGTGTGACATTTTAACCGTACAGTTGATGCACTTTAATGAGATTCGATAACATTGGTGGTACCACTTTAGAATTGTATATACTTATCATTGTTGATTTCCGAGTACAAAGTGCGTTATTGTGATCGTGTACATACCTTTGAATATTAATTATATAAAGACTGGTGTTTCCAGTAATACAGTGTGTGGACATTCCTTTGTGGGGGTTCGGGGACTACACTGTACCTAAGAACCAGCCTGCATCACCTCCTGAGAAGCTAGGCCTTGATTGCTCGACTACGTTACCAATAATAGAGAATCTTGGCCGGGGTCCTCTGTGCCTCTCCTCTACCATATAGAGAGCGGAAGTACAGACACCCCCCTCCAGTCTTTACAGTTAGTAGCCTCTGGAGTACTCATGCAAGACCATGGGATTAAGCCAAACCCCATTGCTTATTTTACTATTGTAACGCTCACCTGGTTCCCACGGGGGCGCTGGTCTAGTCTGGATTGCTGTGGCCTCTTCTAGCGTGATGCGCAGGACCCGGGACACCGATTGGACAGGACATCCAAATCGTGCTTGCCTGGCCGGTAGGAATATCCTTCTGCAGATGAGAAAGGGGATTAACAGTCTGCAGAATAGTGTGCTAGCTCCCCCCTTCCACCCTTCCCCCTTCGTTCCTCTCTAACTTCCTCCAAACCCCGGTTTAAGCTCACCTTATGGTTTGTAAGGATGAACTCTCCATCCTGCTTCTGGTGCAGGGGCGCGTGTTCGTCCAGTTACTTCACTGGTTTTCAGAATGGCGCTGGCAAAATCCACTTGACTTTCCTGAGCGATGTGCCTTAAGTATGAAAGTTCAAGTGAGGCCCCCTTTATGTTGTCTTTCTAACCTGTGATCTGTCCTTTATTGCAGGTGCAGAATGATGGCGATGCGTCGAGGGGTTAAACTGCCGAGGTGAGTAGTGATGAGGGCGATCCCTCTAAATGTCCTTATCATTCCCCAGAAATGTCTCTTGTCCTTTCCCCATAGGGGCCGGGGTACGGTACCTGCCAACGGGGCGGCGCCGACCCGAAATGTGGAAGAAAAGCCGGTAAGTATTATGGCTGTTAATCAGGCTTTCCTTCTGTGTTCCTTATGCTCACCTTTTGTTTCTTCCTCTCTCCCCTAGGTGCAGAGATGTGGCGTCCGATGCTGACAGCCGCGATGGAGCCGGGAGATGTCTCGAGGACAGGTGAGTGAAGCGTGGCGCTGCAGCGAGCAACGCAATGCTTTTAAATGGAAGTCTTTCTTCAGGGATGCTGGCGAGAAGATTCCGGATGCAGGTAAGAAGTTTGAAATAGTCCTTGGTTTTCACCTTTCTCTTCTCTTCCTTCCTTTCAGGCCTTCCACGTTCGAGGCGGGCGTGGCTGGAGTCCAGGAGCAGGAGCAGACACGGTGAGCGTTAAGCTGCAGGAAGCAGAACAACGCGAAGCATGAGCTGCTGTCTGGGCGTGGCTTAAATAGCCTCCAAAGAGGTCCCAGGTATGTATCCTTCCCCAACTAGGTATGTATCCTTCCCTGGCCACGCCCGAGTGAAAAAATAGTCCCTTTCAGGTCTCAGGGAGGCCTGAAGCGTGCAGTATGGTCTGCATCAGGTAAGTGCACAAAACACCTCCCTTTATGAGCCTGGCGCCTATGGCGCCAGGACTGATGTCCAACATGAGCCTGGCGCCAAAGGCGCCAGGACTGAGTCCAAAGAGCCCCTATAAGGGGCCGCTGGGCTTTTACCCGAGGGCATGATGCCTGCTTCCGGGGGTGCTGGGCCTGGCCTGGTGCTCCGGGGGTAGGCATCATGATAGCACTCTCCCCCCCGCCCCCCCAAGGCCCCTCCCAAGGTCGTTCCTTCTGGAGGTTTCGGTTTGTTTGGGAAATTCCAATGGAACCTTTTTACCAGCCGAGGTGCATGTACGTGATCACTGGGTTCCCAAGACCTTTCCTGAGGCCCGTACCCTTTCCAATCAATTAGATAGAAAAGTTTTGATTTTGAGATCTTAGAATCCAAAATGTTCTTCACCTCGAATTCAGGCTCCCCATCTATCTGAATCGGTTCTGGTGGCTTTGTTAATCTGGTTCCTGGGTGCACTGGTTTCAAATCAAAAGTGACACATGAAAAACGGGGTGAATCCGCATGTTAGCTGGTAGATCGAGCTTGACTGCCACTGGGTTGATTATAGCTTTGATCGAGTAAGGGCCTAAATACCTTGGATTAAAAGTTCGAGGCCCCTTGAGTGATAGGTGTTTGGTAGCCAACCATACTTGATCCCCTATTTGGTATGGAGGCGCCTCTCTTTGATGCAGATCCGCATTCTTTTTGTATTTCCCTTTCGCATGTTGCAAATGTGCAGTTGCATCCTTGAAGGCTTGAGTAATCGTAGAATGCAAATGGTCCACTGCGGGCATTTCAAGGCTCAGAGGTGAGTCCAAGTCTGAAGTACGAGGGTGATGTCCATGTAGGGTGTAAAAGGGGCTCTGACCAGTCCCAGAGTGTATCGAGTTATTGTATGCATATTCTGCCACCCATAAAATGTCCTTCCAATTACCCTCCGATTGGTGCAACATACATCGTAGATCTTTTTCAAGGGTCTGGTTCGTTCTCTCCGTCTGACCATCGGTCTGTGGGTGGTGGCTGGTCGAGAGTCTTATGTCGATTTGTGCCAGTTGACAATACTTTTTCCAAAAATGAGAAATAAACTAGCTTCCCCGATCGGAGACTAGTATGGACGGGAATCCATGCAAACGGATGATATTTTCGAGGAATTCTTTGGCAAGAACAAAGGCTGAAGGTAATCCTTTCAACGGAATAAAGTGGGCCATTTTGGAAAATAAATCCACCACGACCAGAATAGTATTGTAACCATTACAAGAGGGCAGGTCCGTGATAAAATCTAGTGACAGGGTGTGCCAAGGTGCTGGTGGAATGTCTAAGGGCTGAAGAAGACCGGCGGGTCTTGTCTTTTGACCTTTGTTTTGGGCACAAACTCCACAGGACATCACAAAAGATTTAATATCCTTTCGCCAGGAAGGCCACCAGAATTGTCGTTTAACCTTTTCCTCTGTTTTGGCAATGCCAGGATGTCCTTCCATCAGGGTATCATGATGACGGGAAATAACCAGTTCTTGCAATTCCTTTTCTGGCAAAAATAAGCGTCCTTGGAAGTAAGGTAAGCCATCCTTGACTGAAAAGTTGGACCCCCTTTTGATCCAATCCTGCAAGGCTGAAGAGTCCAGGAATTGTTTCACTCGTGCTTGAATGTCTTCAAGGGTTTGTAAAGTGGTTATGCCCAAAATTCTTTGTTCGGGAATTATCAGCACAGGTTCTGAGTTTGTGTCTATTTCTTCCATTCCAATTCGGGATAGAGCGTCCGCCTTACCATTCTTATAGCCGGGGCGGTAGGTGATTACAAAATCGAACTCAGCAAAGAACAAAGCCCATCGGAGCTGTCGAGACGATTGAGCCTTGCCAGTTTTTAAATATTGTAAATTTCGGTGATCAGTGATCACGGTGATGGTATGCCGGGCGCCGAGGAGATAATGCCGCCAAGCCTTGAAGGCGGACTTAACGGCTAATAGTTCCTTATCGGTGATCGCATAATTTATCTCCGGCGGCGAGAACTTTCTGGACCAAAATGCTACGGGGTGCAGTTGGTTGGTTTCAGGGTCTCTCTGAGACAGGACAGCTCCCATGGCTAAGCTGGACGCGTCGGTTTCGACTATATATGGGAGATCGGGACGCGGGTGCTTCAAAATAGGTGCGGACGTGAACTTAGCTTTCAACTCCTGAAAGGCCTATTCGGCTTCCCCCGGTCCATTCAAAACATTTATTTTTTCGCAAGAGTGCAGTGATGGGTTGCACCACACCTGAAAACTCCGGGATAAACCTGCGATAAAAGTTGGCAAAACCAAGCATGCTTTGGACACCTTTCACCGAACTAGGTGATGGCCATTTGAGGATGGCATCCACTTTCTGTGAATACATTCGGACCCCTTTAGGTGTCAGGATGAATCCGAGAAACTCAACCTCGGTGGTATGGAAAACACATTTTTCCAGCTTGGCAAACAGTTTGTGCTGGCGCAGTTTCTCTAGGACGGCCCTGACATGCTTTCTGTGATCAGATTCCGAAGAGGAGTACACAAGAATGTCATCGATATACACGACAACACAGACACCGATGAGTTCCCGAAGGACATCGTTCATGAAGAATTGGAAGGCTGCAGGCGCGTTGCACAACCCGAAAGGCATCACCTGGTATTCGAATAGTCCATATTTTGTACGGAAGGCCGTTTTCCATTCGTCGCCTTCTTTTACTCGTACCAGATGATAAGCCCCCCGGAGATCTAACTTGGTGTATACGCAAGCGTCCTTCACCTGGTCAAGGAGTTCAGGGATCAGAGGCAGAGGGTAACAATTTTTAACAGTTACCTGGTTCAATGCGCGGTAATCGATACAAGTTCTAAGGTCGCCTTCTTTTTTAGGCACGAAGAACAAAGCTGAGGATGCCGGGGACTTTGACGGGCGAATGAAACCATTGGCGAGGTATTGATCTAAATATTGTCTCAAATGCAGATTCTCTGGTTCAGTAAGGGCGTAAATCCTGCTACAAGAGGGTTGTGCACCGGGCACCAGATCGATTTGGCAATCGTACTATCTGTGGGGAGGTAACGTGTTGGCCTGTTCCTTTTGGAAGACTTCCTGAAAGTCTTGGTACTCTGGAGGTAGTTGCACGGGGACAGGAGGTTACTGATGCTAGATTAATCTTTGGATTTTCTGGGCAGCAGGTTTGTGCACAATCCGGGAAGGTCTTCGCTCGCCAATCAATTCGAGGATTATGTGTCTCTAACCAAGGGATTCCGAGAATAACCTGAAACTGTGGAGCCTTGATTACATCAAACACAACTGCCTCCCGATGGCCATCCGGACCTACAAGTGTCACCTCAGCTGTGGAATGTGTTACCGGTCCAGAGGCAATTTCGGTTCCATCTACTGTGGTGATGACATCTTTGTTGGTTTTAGGACGCAGAGGGAGGTTTATCCTAGAGACCAATTCTCGATCCACATAGTTTCCTATAGCCCCGCTATCGATGTATGCCCTTATAGCATGAAACCGTTTAGGCTGATCCGGATCTACGAGGACCATTGGCACAATGAAATGCAAGGTCCGAGAGTTAGTTTTCAAGCTCGGCAAGCGGACCCCTACGCTTGCCGGGCGTGGTCGTTTCCCGATACAGAGTTTCCATGGATTTTATCAGCGGCTCCTACCACCTTCTTGGGCGGCTTAACCGGGCAATCTCGTAGAAAGTGTCCAGAGGACCCACAATAAAGGCATAATTGCATCTGTTGTCTTCTTTCCCGTTCTTTTTGAGTTAGGGGTCCTTTAACACCTCCGATTTGCATAGGCTCCGAGGCATCAGCCCCCTTGGGGTTAGCGTGGGTCTTGGCCAACACCCGGGTTTCAAACTTGGACCGATCTGCTTTTCTGTTTTGCAGCCTGTGATCCAATTGGACCACTAAGTCTATATATTCAGTGCATTCTTGGGGCGGATTTACAACTTGTGCCAGGACATCTTTAAGTTCTCCGCGTAGACCTCGATAGAATAAGGTGATTCTTTTATCCTCTGGCCAACCAGTTTCCACAATTAGTCTATTGAAGGTTGCAATGTAGGATAGAAGGTCTTGATTGCCCTGTAGCAGAGATAGAAGTTTGTCATACAGAGCCTGTCCCTGGGAGTGTTGAGCAAATAACCTTTCCATGCTTGTTTGAAATCCTTGAAAATCACGAAGAATCGGGTCATCTTGAGTTACCAGTGGGACTGACCAATCGGCCGCACAGCCGCTGAGATATGACAACACAAAGGCTACCTTGGTCTGATCATTAGGGAAGGCCCCAGGTCTGCATAGGAAGTGCAAGCGACACTGATTCATGAATACGGCGAATCGTTTGGGGTCCCCAGCAAAGCGTTCAGGTGGGGCCAGCAGCATGTTTCCAGGTAGATTAATCTGCACCGGGTTACTGGAAACCACAGGAGCGGGGTTCCCCCCGGAACCGGGTAAAGGAGTCTGTCCAGCTTGACCTTGCAAAAGCTGTCTAGCCAGGTCATCAGCTCTATCCTTTATTACAATCACTTCCCTCCTGAGGGCACTAGTCTCTTGATGAGCGGCGTGTACTTCGGCCCGTAATTCCCCCAGTAATTGGGCCAACTGGTCAGTTTCGGAAGTTTCCATAGCGCCTGGGTGGGAATTTGTAGGAAGGCTTTGCATTCTGTAACGCTCACCTGGTTCCCACGGGGGCGTTGGTCTAGTCTGGATTGCTGTGGCCTCTTCTAGCGTGATGCGCAGGACCCGGAACACCGATTGGACAGGACCTCCAAATCGTGCTTGCCTGGCCCCTAGGAATATCCTTCTGCAGATGAGAAAGGGGATTAACAGTCTGCAGAATAGTGTGCTAGCTCCCCCCTTTCCCCGTTCCCCCTTCGTTCCTCTCTAACTTCCTCCAAACCCCGGTTTAAGCTCACCTTATGGTTTGGAAGGATGAACTCTCCATCCTGCTTCTGGTGCAGGGGCGCGTGTTCGTCCAGTTACTTCACTGGTTTTCAGAATGGCGCTGGCAAAATCCACTTGACTTTCCTGAGGGATGTGCCGTAAGTATGAAAGTTCAAAGTTCAAGTGAGGCCCCCTTTATGTTGTCTTTCTAACCTGTGATCTGTCCTTTATTTCAGGTGCAGAATGAAGGCGATGCGTCGAGGGGTTAAACTGCCGAGGTGAGTAGTGATGAGGGCGATCCCTCTAAATGTCCTTATCATTCCCCAGAAATGTCTCTTGTCCTTTCCCCATAGGGGCCGGGGTACGGTACCTGCCAACGGGGCGGCGCCGACCCGAAATGTGGAAGAAAAGCTGGTATTATGGCTGTTAATCAGGCTTTCCTTCTGTGTTCCTTCTGCTCACCTTTTGTTTCTTCCTCTCTCCCCTAGGTGCAGAGATGTGGCGTCCGATGCTGACAGCCGCGATGGAGCCGGGAGATGTCTCGAGGACAGGTGAGTGAAGCGTGGCGCTGCAGCGAGCAACGCGATGCTTTTAAATGGAAGTCTTTCTTCAGGGATGCTCGCGAGAAGATTCCGGATGCAGGTAAGAAGTTTGAAATAGTCCTTGGTTTTCACCTTTCTCTTCTCTTCCTTCCTTGCAGGCCTTCCAGGTTCGAGGCGGGCGTGGCTGGAGTCCAGGAGCAGGAGCAGACACAGACACGGTGAGCGTTAAGCTGCAGGAAGCAGAACAACGCGAAGCATGAGCTGCTGTCTGGGCATGGTTTAAATAGCCTCCAAAGAAGTCCCAGGTATGTATCCTTCCCTGGCCACGCCCGAGTGAAAAAATAGTCCCTATGAAAAAATAGTCCCTTTCAGGTCTCAGGGAGGCCTGAAGCGTGCAGCATGGTCTGCATCAGGTAAGTGCACAAAACACCTCCCTTTATGAGCCTGGCGCCTATGGCGCCAGGACTGATGTCCAACATGAGCCTGGCACCAAAGGCGCCAGGACTGAGTCCAAAGAGCCCCTATAAGGGGCCGCTGGGCTTTTACCCGAGGGCATGATGCCTGCTTCCGGGGGTGCTGGGCCTGGCCTGGGGCTCCGGGGGTAGGCATCATGACAACTACCTCCTGATACTGTGGCTCAGGGTTTCCAGCTTGTTTGTGATGAGTTTCTGCATCTGTACTGCTCACCGAAAAGGTGGCTCCAATTGTCTTGGGATCACCTCTGACTGGTAGGGTCCTACATGATGTGCATTCTTTATTGCTGCATAGCAAAACACAACACCTTACACAGCAGTTTATTGCACTATGGAAGAAGGGCACACTTCATATGAGGATGGATCATCCTTGCGTCTTCCTTCCTCTGGTGTTCTAGAATTGTTGAATGATGAATTTGTTGTTTTATTAGCTCAGTTGACACATGTTCCCACCTCAGCCCAAGTAACAGAACTCATTGCGCTAACATCTGCATGTCATCTCGCATGTGCTGGCCCTGTCACCATATACACAGACAGCAGATATGCATGGGGGTATAACTAATTATATTGGACACATTTGGGAACAGCGAAGGTTTCTAACCTCAGAAGGGACTCCTATTCATAATGGTCCCTACATAGCAGCCCTCCTTGATTGTTATCTGGTTGCCCACAAATATCGCAATTGTCAAATGCTCTGCACACACAAAGGGGGAAGACAGAGTGTCCAAAGGTAATCAATCAGCTGATGACGCAGCATGGGAAGTCACCCTGGGGATACTCCTAGAGACATGTAGCAACCCAAACACCCCTGAAACCATGGCCATATATATATTACACGGTCACGTAGTGGCCGTGTAGTTATGGTTAAGTTGCTGGTTCCATAGGAAGAGCACTTTTTGGGCGGCCTATAAGTCCGCTCCCCCTATGGGTCACTCTGAATTTGTTTGCAAAGTTTGGAAATGTTTGGGTCAGTTTTTTTTTTTTTAGACTTAATGGGGGGGAAAACTTTGCGCACGGCTACAGGTGAAACCCCTGGACGGATTTTGACGAAATCTGCGGCAGGTACAGGGACTTGGTTCAGAAAGCGTGCTTTTGTAAATTTGGTCACCATCCATGCAGTATTTTTCTTTATAATTATCAAAAAGTAGGTCTGAAAAAAATAGTGATATCTATGTTCGCTCCGCGGTCACACTTCGCTGTTCGGTCGATGAACAAGATACGGATTGGCTAAGGGGCTGGCGTCATGACCGCAGACACGCAATGTCTCTGCCCATTGGCTGCTGCGAGACGTGTTCTGCGTCAGATGGTTTGGATGTGCCGACATCTTGGATCCACGGAAAGCGGAGCAACAACCAGCGTACACATGCTTTTTTCATGAAACTATTTTGCTGTGCCACAGAGCATTGGGAAAGATTCAGACAGTAAGACATGGGTGATCAATGCATTTGTTCTGGGGGTCGGTCTTTATGATGTACTTTCCATGGACAGCTTGTACGCACAGAAAATGAGGGGTGTAATAACGATAGCATTTCAGTCCATGCAGTGGACAGGAAACTTCTAACTGTTGCAAGCACACGCGTAGTGGTAGCCAACATTGAAATTGACAACATGCCGTGATTGCATTACTTTTCCCGATGCCTATTATTATATTCATTAGTGTGCCGCCATGGGTGTCACATGCAACAGTGGTTGTGGCCAGGGCCTAGAGTCTTGGATGCATGGCCGTCGGCCGAAGGCCTTACTTCCAAGACTGTAGGCCCTGGCCACAACCACCGCAGCATGTCACACCCATGGATACACCTGTAGTATTGCGTTTCGATTGGCAAGTTGTGGGGAGTGCATGCAGTCTTGGGTGCATGGCCAGAGGCCATGCACCCAAGAACAAAGTTATAAGTACTAGACGTGGAAGCCACTGCACACCCATCCCATGTAAGATCTATGGACATAGAGCTAGGAGTGAAGCCTCTGGCCACAAGCACTGAAGGATACCACACCTATAGAAAAACCCCCACTCCCACACATCACTGAGGTGGTTGTGGAGAGACCCTGCACTCTTGGGTACATGGCCGAAGGCCATGCACCCAATAATACAGCTATAATCTCTTCATGATGTATTTCCTATGCCCACCTTGTACGCACAGAAAATGAGGGGTCCAATAAGGACAGTATTTCAGTCCATGCAGTGTTGAAAGCACACGTGTAGTGGTAGGCAACATTGAAACTGACAACATGCCGTGATTGCATTACTTTTCCCCGATGGCTATTATTATTATAATCATTAGTACGCCGCCATGGGTGTCACATGCTACAGTGGTTGTGGCCAGGGCCTAGAGTCTTGGATGCATGATCGTCGGCCAAAGGCCTTACTTCCAAGAATGTAGGCTCTGGCTAAACCACCGCAGCATGTCACACCCATGGATACACTCGTAGTATTGCGTTTCGATTGGCAAGTTGTGGGGAGCGCGTGCAGTCTTGGGTGCATGTCTGAAGGCCATACACCCAAGAACAAAGTTATAAGTACATCCACCCAAGAACAAAGTTATAAGTAGTAGATGTGGAAACCACTGCACACCCATCGCAGGTAAGATCTATGGACATACAGCTAGGAGTGAAGCCTCTGGCTAGATGCACTGAAGGATACCACACCTATAAAAAAAAAACACGACCACACATCACTGAGGTGGTTGTGGGGAGCCTCTGTAGTGTTGGGTGCATGGCCAAATGCCATGAGCCCAATAACACACTTATACCTTCTTCATGATGTATTTTCTATGGCTTCCTTGTAAGCACAGAAAATGAGGGGTCCAATAAGGGCAGCATTTCAGTCCGTGCAGTGTACGGGGAACTTGTAACAGTTCTAAGGACATGTGTGGTGTTAGGGAACATTGAAATTGACACCATGCCGTAATCGCAATACTTTTTCCTATGGTTATTGTATTCATCAGTACGCCGCCATGGGTGGCACATGCTACGGTGGTTGAGGCCAGGGTCTAGAGTCTTGGATGCATGGCCGTCGGCCGAAGGCCTTACTACCAAAACTCTAGGCCCTAGCCACCAATACTTCAGCATGTCACACCCATGAATACCCCCTTACTAATGCGTATCGATTGCCTAGTTGTGGGGAGTGTGTGTACTCTTGGGTGCAAGGCTGAAGGCCATGCCCCCAACAACAAAGCTATTAACTCTTCACTTACAAGTCCACATGGGTTTCATGTAGTGCAGTGGTTGTGAACAAGATGTTTACTTTTGGGTGCATGGTTGCAGGCTGTATGCCATACACCCAAGCATGCACCCAACAGGAAACTTGTAAGCACTGCAGTTATAAGACACTTCACAACCATATATTGAAATGTATGGCCATACACCTACAATTTTAGGCCCTGTGCACAAACAGTGGAGCATTTCAGAGCTACAGAGACACCACTAGTATTGAACATCAGTCAGGTGGCTGTGGGGAGAGTCTGCAGTCATGAGTGCCTGGGCGCAGGCCATGCAGCCAACAGCACAGTTATATGTAGTGTACTTACAAGGCACAATGGGTACGCTATGGTGTGGTAGTGCATCACTCTGGCGGCTGTGGGGAGGGGCTGCAATCATGGGTGCATGGCCAGAGGCCATGCACCCAAAAAGTACATTTGTTCGTAGTGTACTTATATGCCACAATGGATGTCATATGGTGTGGTGTAGTGGCCTGGATGCAGAGTATTTGAACAAAGTAATAAGCACTGCAGTTGTAAGTAACTATGCATTTTAAATACTGTATACCCATACATTCATAATGCTATGGCCTCAAACTCACCCCTGTAGCCTGTGTCTACAAACTACTGCATCATATACCAGCTATTGGTACACTTGTACTATGCAACATCATTAAGATGGTTGTGGGGAGGGCGTAGCGTTTTGGGAGCATGCTCAAAGGCCATGCTCCCAAAACCAAGTTTGTACATAGTACAATGACAAGGCACAATGGTTCCGATATGCTGTGGTGTTTCTAGCCAGGACCCAGACTCTTGATTGCTTGCCAAAGGCCATGCACCCAAGACTGAAGTCATAAGCAGTGGAGTTACAAGTGAATATGGGGGTGGTGTAATGCGCTTGTTGTGTGGACACCTTAGTGTCTTGCCTGCATGGCTACAGACAATGGTCCAAAAGTAAATTTACAAGTAGCTAATTTACAAGGACCATGGTTTTGATATGCAGCGATGGTTGTGGCTAGGACCTATACTCCTTGTACTTTGGTTGTAAGGCGTACATGGTAGGTTACACACCGAAGACGCAAGGGCCAGCCTACAGGCACTGCAGCATATTAGTACCATAGATTAGACGTGTGGATTTGCATGTGTAGAAAATGACTGCCAATATACTTACTCCTTACTTTGTTCAGAATCCACATACAGGTTTTAAATGGTTATCGTACTTGGCGGAAGTATCCCTTTTTCCATTTCTGTGATAAAAGAAACAGGTATGTTAGTCTTTGCATTTTTTGAAAATTTACTACATAGTAATAGACAGTTTACCGTTTTTTTTTTACCCTCATATTTAGTTTACAAACCAGTGTACTGTGCATTGCGCGCAGTTTCTGTGTTTGCTTTTCTAATCCTTGGGTCTGGGGAAAAAAAAATCCTTGTCGGATTAAAAAAACCCTTCATTTACTATGGTACTAACTACTTCCTTGTTTCCTTTGAGTGTTTCCTTCATCTTTCCAATTAATGTTATGTTTGTTGCCTTTCTGCCGATTTTTACCAACAGTTAGATAGCTGTAGGCGTATTCTACCTGTGCATTTGTTCCCAACGTTCATGATATTCATTGCTTTGTGTCATTCTTACATCCTCTTGGGTAGTTAGATACCTGTTGGCGTATTCTGTTTGTAGACTTTCACATATATTTTTTTTTTAATCTTGAAGTACACATTATTTCGTGAATTTTGGCTTTAAGAACATTAAATACGCATTTGTAAGATTAGCTGGCAATCTCTGCTTTAGAGTAATGGTGCTATCATTACATTCGAACCATCCACAATTCTTTTTAATGTATGCAGTGTAATGACCTGCATTGGTTGTAGCTCTTGCATGATAGGTTATACCTACTGTTGTAAAGGTTTTCTTTCCAGGTGACACTTGACCGTGTGTGAATCCAGTCAGTTTGCAGTTGTTTATGGTGCCATGTGCATTATAACTTAGAAGCATAAGTATTATGTAGGCACTATGTGATTGTATCAGTAAGGTGGAGCGATTGTCTGAATTGCAAATAGTACATAACCTGCCATGGTTTGCATTTTGTACAAGTTGCTGAAATGGAATGCTCTCACAATTTGGTATGGAAACATACACAAATCGCTCATTTGGGATTTCTTCCTGTATCCCTTTGCTACAGAGAGGGCATGTATGTTTCCACATGTACGAAATCTGGAATCAGGTATGCTTTTGTTTTCCAATACTAATCGTATGTACATTAGAAATTCTTGTGGATCTTCTTGTGAGTTCATAGTGAATCTCACCATTCCAGCACATTCGTCCAATTGTTGCCTTACTCCATGAACACTGTATGTGTTGTCAGGATTGCTTGTTGCATTTCTATGCAGCACTAACATTTCCAAACACAATTGGTCTGTACTGTGGAGGTAAATATTGTTAACAATTGGTGGCAATTGAAATAGAATATTAATTGCTACATTTGCATAGCAATTTACCCCACTTTCATTTGCAAATTTGAATGGTCCAGCAAGTTCTGTATCTGAGTGCAGTTTTCGGAATTTCTGTTGCTTGTTTGCCAACGTCCCTGGTTTACATTCCCTAGTAGGTTCTTCTATGTTTGCGGTAATTGATGAAACTTTAGCTTCTTTTCTTTTCTTTCCGGAATTTGCTGTTGGATTCTGTTGCATTTCTGTTTCATTTAGTTTTCTTTTACCACGTTTTACTTTATCTGGAACAGGGTATTGTTTCAGATGAGGGGTGTACAGTGAACGCAATCTATTGTATTCTAAAATGCAAGGAATATCAGCTTTGACTTTACTTGCATCAAAGTTCATTAGCAATAGACTGTCAAGTGTACGTAAGCGTGATAATGCTACGTAGCTCATGCCTTCCTTAAAGACTGTGTTTCCTATATCTATCAATGCTTTGTCTAGGGTAAGACCTTGGGATTTATGAATGGTAACTGCATATGCAAGAGTTAGAGAAAATTGCTCTCTACGTACATACATGTCTTTGAAGAGAAGGAATCGAGCACCCTATCCTTTTCACTTCTGAAAGTTTATCAAAGCGAATATTGACAAACTGAATGTTGCTATCATGTGGGTATGATGGAAAGCCAACAACTGTGCCCAGTGCTCCATTAACTAGATCTTGCTCTATGTCAAGGTTACGTTTAAGCATTACTCTACAATTTAAGGATAATTTCAATATTTTTTCCAACCCAGCTGTGTTGGAGATTGGCTTGCTCACACATGGGTACTGTCATACCATGTACGTCTAGTTTGTCTGTGGCGCTAATTTCCAGTGTTGGTTGCATTTCTTTACTTAACATTGTTTCATTGAATTTGAAACAGCTTGCAAGAGTTGGCATTAAGGCCATACAATTGACATTTTGTTCCATAACATCAGTTGCACATGCATTGTCATCATAAAGTGCATGTATGTGCCGGTTTTTCAATACAACTTGTGCTTCTTGCCATAATACACCAACTCTTCTACTTTTTAAGATGTTGGCATAAGTGAGATCTGCAGATTGCTGCATGTTCTCAGTTAATTCTCTATATTGGAAATGTTGCCAAAGGTTAACATTACCTATGCTACCAACAGTTTTCCGGCAGAGTTTGTGGCCTAGGGTTTTAAAAATCGGTTCACCTTTCACTGGTGTCAATTGTAGAAGATCTCCGAAAACGATAATGTGTTTCCCTGCAAAGAGTTCTTCGTTGTTACTTTTAAGTACTTCTTGCAATCTGATATGAATCAAAGCCAACATTAGGTTGGAGACCATGCTCACTTCATCTATTAGTAGCATTTTCATTTGTTTCAATACTCTGCGTAATTCCTTTGCAGCTTCTGCAGAAAGTTTGCAGTAGTTTAATTTATTTTGATGCTCTACTTTAAGCAGTAGTAATCGGTGTAAAGTGACACTGCCTATGTTGTAGGCAGCTAGACTTGTGGGGGCCGTAACAACAGCTGACAGTTTGTTGTTTGTCAATTGTTGAAGGAACTTGCTGATGATTTTGATTAAGAATGTTTTCCCTGATCCAGCTTCACCACTGACATACAGCAGTATAGGTTTGTAATTTTGGCAGGTACATTCTTTATTTTTGTGTTGTACACGTACACCATGTACAATTTGTTTTGTTACGTCTTCAAAAATGGTGTGATCGTTGTTAAGTTTTGCTTGTTGTACAGTTAAGTCTTCTGTATCTTCTTGATACTGATACATGGTGTTTTCTACTTCTGTCATAGCTACTTCAGCCTAATTTGCTATTAGTGGTTGTCCTAGTGGTTCTTGACTTCTGTTGGAAGAGTCCTTATCTAGTTGGGCCTGAAGTAGTTCTTCCTGTTGCTGCTCATTGTGTAACTTTGTTTTGTACTGCGTAAAGTTCACATCAGTGATAGCGCTTTCATTTGCTTTGAAAGCATCTTCATAGCAGTCATAGTTACCTAGTATGTCTTCCTCTTTTCTCCATGGTTCGAAACATTGTAACAGAGACATGTAATATAGTTCTTTCTGTTGAGGACTTTTTAATGATAATTTTACATGATTAAGCTTAGTTTGGTTACTTAGCTCCCTTCACAATCGGTCACTCTATATCTACGTTTACTTTCATCGGGTTTTACATTATTTTTGTATGCAGAGTTTTGAGCTATGTGGTATAGACACATGCTTTCCAGAGTGCTACTCCTATTTGGACAGTATGTGTCCAGCAAATTGTTTTTCAGAATTTCTTGGCTGTTGGGATCATTTCTGGCAATTGTTTCTATGTCCTCACATGATTTTAGCACTCTTTTTCTAGATTTTGCAGGACCAAGACTGAGCCATACTATGTTGTCTGATTTTCCATACAAAGCAGTACCAGTTAAACAATCTGCTGCTTCATAGGCGCCACATTCTCTATGAGAGAGCATGTTTATGCCTAGGCTGTACAATTTCTGTGATAATGTTTTGTCTGATGCTAGGTCATCCCAGAAGTCTTGAAGCTCTGTTTTATTTCTGCTTTTGTTAAGTAGGCTGTAACATATCGTGCAACAGCAGTGGAATTGTCTGCAATGTACTGCACATCTATGTTTGCATTCCATAAGAGGGCAATGATTGCATTGTAATCATTGATATATTTTGATTCTTCCCTTCATTTTATGTAATACGTGTTCTTAGGTGATTTACCTTTAACACTATGTCGAACTGAAGACATGAAGTTGTTTACTTCACCTGTTTCTGTAACTGGTCTAGGGAAACCAAAGCGGCATTTGGTTTAGTATTTATCTTTGTTTTTGTATTTGCGGTGACAATATTTGCCACATTTGTGTCTTTGAAATTGTAAAATCTGCCCATGCAGCTCACCATGTGTCTGTTCAGAAGGGATTTTACAAGTGACATTTTTGGATAAACTGCAAAACAGTGCTGTCACTGTAGTGACCAAATTTCGTTGCACCTTTGATCCATAACAGCATGTGAATATGTGGGGCTCCTCTCGCTTGATATTCTTTTCTCCAAAAGAAATGCTGCACTTCTCCAAGGGGAGGAACAGTTTTATTGCAAATAACGTGTAGCATGGCAATGAAACGATGATGGAAATATCTTGACACATTTACTGGATCTAGAGAGCAAAGTTCTCCAGGTGTTAATATATCTATGTTGTTTTTGTTGCTGTTTGCTATGCGTAGGAACTCATGTAAATCTCCCATGCATATTCGGCACAACTTAGCGTAACAAACCAAGTCGGTGGTCCTAGGTTTCTGATCATACAAGGCACATCTCTGTGCCGTCGGAACCAGTATTCCTTTGTTCCACGCATGTTTGCAAACAAATTTGTTATACTTGATTGTAAAACCTCATCTTTTTCCTGTACTTTTTGTATTAACTGTGTAGCTGACGTATTTTGAAAGTGGGTACCAGATTTAAGAATGTGTGCAACTCCGTAACATAGTGTTGCTAATTCACTTTCATAGAGTAGGTGGAATATGTATTCCACATTTTATCTAAATCTGGGATCTTGGGAATACATTCGTAATGAACGGTATTCTGATGCCCCAATCTGAGTGGGTCTATCATCGTATCTTCCACCTTTGCCAGTAGGAAATAGCAGTGGAAAAGCATGTGCTTCTATACTTTTTTCCCATATACTCATTGGTGACCCTTTGGTTTGTCGCATTTGGTAAGTTTCTAGTGCATCATCTATGCTTTGATTGGAACGCAATGGATGAATTGTGTAATGGTCCAAAAGAGTGGATACTGTAGAAAGATCCAGAAGTTCGAATTGTCCAGTTTGATGGCTCTTGAATTATTTCAGTTGTTTCCCTTAAGCTTTCATCAATATTTATTTCCTTGTAGTACTCATTATTGTCTTTTAGATATTGCAATGCTTGTCTAACTTTGTGTAAGTCCACTAATTGTTGCCAAATTCTTTTGTCCTTTGTTGGTACCCCATTTACCAATACTATTAAAGAATGCTCTATTGAACGTTCCACTCCTAGAGTGTGTACATTTTCCATTAGATCTAATGGCAAATAAACTACTTTGCCACGAATGCTTTCACCAATTCAGAGGAGGGTAATTTTGCTGTTTTTGGATGAAGGCATATAATTGCTTGAAATGGGTGAACTGTTTGAATTATTATGCTCTCATACACATTGAGCTGCTGCAGGATTTTTGGTAATGGAAACAATTCCAAATTATTTGTAATAGCACGTGAAGGAGTGTTGTTGTCTAATTTTGTAGTACAGTAACTGCAACATATTAGACGTTCAGTTAGTTCATATTTGTTTTCTGCTAAAAGGTAGAGAGCTAATTCAAACCATTTAGAATCTTCATTGTCTTCTATTTTGTATGCTATGTCCACATTTTTTGTGTTCCTTTTCTAAAACGTTCTGCGGCAAAACACACACACACACATGGTTTGGTACTTCAGCCGATGACCTTTTAAATGTTACTATTTCTTTTCTGTATGTGTGTCGTAGAAGGTTGCTATGTTCTAAAACTGTTGCATTTTGTAAGTGGCTCTCACTTCCAAAATACTTTCTCTGAATACGGTCAATTTCTTCTTGTAAGTATTTCAGTGTACCATGCAGAAGAGTGGTATTTAAGTTGCCTAATTCTGAAGCTGGACTTTTTGCATAGTATATTTTATACACTAGATTTCTTACTTTGGAATGATGTATTGATATCCTTTTGATATCATGGAAGGTGCTTTTGCAAATAGGCCCAGAAATGCAGGCTAATGAATGTCCTTTTAGTCCTGTGTATTTCCGCACTGGACAAATATCCATATTTTGCATTTTACTTTTCTCTTTACCTTTTACATATTGATTAAGGAACGGACGTAAAGATTTGAACGCTTTGTTTGGAATGGTACACATTGATGTGCATGGCCATTTGTATACTGCACGGTGTGGTTCTGCGGAATCGAGAGGTAATTCAGAGTTTTCAGGGAATATATTTGTAAGCAGTGTTTCTTGTTCCATGATGGTAGTATTGATTTTCTCATACGCTTGTCCACTGCTATGGATGGCAATTGTGTTTGTTTGATTTTGTTTGTATGCTTCATCATTAAAATCTGGTTCTGTGGTTGTTGGGTGACTCCATTCACCACCACAAACATGTAAGAAATTATTTTTGTTCACATTCCGTTTATTGCTCAGTTTCTTTTGTACGTTAGTACTTAGTTTTGTTAGTGCTTTCATCATATTTAACACTAATATAAACAACTTCCTTTTGAGAAGGATTGCACTGTCCACAAGACCTTGTAGGATTAACTTTCTACGGTAGGTTTTAAGGGGTGAGGATGATTTCGGTCCTCTTCTTAGTAGATTCTGAAGGACTCTGACAAAACATTTTTGATAAAAAAATGTTTTACTATGCGTGCTTGTTACACTATCAGGATTATTAGCAGCATTGTTAGCTGTACTGGTAGTCGTTTGTTTGACAACATTTTTGTGTTTTGTGACACATTTTGATGGAGGAGGTAAAGTATCGGTAGTTGAGACTTCCTTTGTTTTGGTAACCAACTGCATTAGCTGGTTTGTTCTCACATTCTCTACAAACTCTACAACGGGTGGATGCTTACATTGGGCACTTTTATTTTTATTTGCTCTACTTTTGCGTTCCTTTCTATGGAGTTGCTTTTTGGTAGGCATTCTTTGGTATCTGTTGAAAAATAACGGTATACTTTGGTCTGTTGTCCAATGTCTGTGTGCTGTGTGCATGTGTGCATGAGTCTGATGGGGAAGGTCTGTGTCAAGGTGTGTCGATGTGCATTGGACTCGTGCAATGATTTGGTAAGGCTACTTTATTGCTTCTATACTTCTAGAATGTGCTTCAGATGAGAGTACACAGTGGCCTACTTGTGACGAAAACCATTATTAATGAACGAAATGCCATAAACTTGCAACAGCAACTTCTTTTCTAAATCTAACCTTGTAAGGATTACGTATGTTATTTGAGTTCCAAACACAGGGATTTGTGAGCCATTCTGCCTGTTACTCTTTGTTCAATAAATGGATATTTGTAGGTAGAATGGTTTATAAATCAATGTTTACTTTGGCACCCAAAATAAACAAATAACCCACACAGCCTCTTTGAGGAGTAGTTACAATATAAAGGTAGTACTGTACTTACTTTTTTTTCGCAAAATAACCAGGTTTCTTCGGGTACGTCGTCTGCAGAATAGTCTTCACTGCGGTGCAAAAAAACAAAATCAATTACTTAGTGTGTTTACAGCATTGATGATACTGCACACATTAATTGTGCTTCTTTCGTCACAGCATTCTACTTTCATATTTCAACCCAGTGCATGTGTGCATTTCACTTCACTCTGTGCAGCCTTTCCATGGCATTTGCAATATGGTACTTGAAAGTCCTTCAAAATTGCTAAAAATTTTAGGTTTATGGAAAAGCCTTGTTTTTTACACGGTGTACTATATATAGGTGAGAGGTTTGTAAGCGATAGGGCACAGTAGTAGATGGGGAAACATTTTCTACTTGCAAATTAAAAACACAATGCCGAAAAATCGGGAGACCCTCAGAGGGAGATGTCACCACAGCAATCGGGAGCGTTTACTTTTCTCATACGATTACATTGCAAGTAGCAATACCGTAGCCCGTACACAGCTCTGACATTTTCACATACAAAATTGAGTTCCGCCCTAAATTGGCATGCTTGCAATGTATTTATAGGTTATGCGGAAGACAGTAAGCAGTTGTGCGGTTTGTCAATCATAAATTGGACATCTTTCACTTAAAAGGGGGAACGTTGGTATGTATTGCCTTTGCACATTTAGCGCCATTAATTTGTCTAAATTAAATCATATGGGTTGCACATGTTCTCTGATTACAATATACATACCTGTATTATATACTCATGCATGTGAGCATGCATGGAGCTGTACGTAGACATTCGCAATACTTGCACAGTAGCTTATGAAGTAGGTGCTTTGCAATGATATGCGACTTCCATTCACAATCATCGACAATAATTTTGAAGTGCGTAATGTTGATGACGGAGTTAGAATTAGCGATGTTCAATGTGATTGGTGGATGGTTGTGTGAATGCTTAGTTGCGTCCAATGAGGGACTCGACTTGCTACCGCTGTGGAAAGGGTGGAAGGACTGGGTAAGAGTAAGAGTTACGTGCCGCACGTAAGCAACGCTTGTCCGCAGGTAGGGCGTGTCACATACGGGTTTCTACAGCAAATCCTGCATGGAAAGGGGACTGTAGGTAGGCATCAGCTAATCTGATGTTCACATTACTCTTTTGTGTGGAAAGACGGTGCATACAGTGAGGATGGCAGAGGTGCAGAGGGTCAGTGTTTTGGTGATTGGAGACATTTTTGTGCATGGATGACAACACTATGCCGAGAGTAGGCATGTGGCACACCATTTCGATGTGAGAGGAGTGGAGGTGGTGTGGAGCGCTCACACTGATGCCAATGCTGCGGCAATTCTGCAAGTTTGCAGAGACATGCGTACAATGACCACTCCTCATGTGGTAATTTTGGACTATGGTGCTTCCCATTTGGGATACATAAGTTCACGTACTTTGTTGGCCGATTTGGCACAGTTGGTTGAAGCACTCATGAATATCTTCCCAACAACGGAAGTATTTTTTTCTGCTTTGCTGCCTAGAATAAAATGGGACAACAATTCTGTTTTCTGTCCAGACCAAAGTATTGGGAGGTGTATCATCAATCATGGCATGCGTGCATTCATGATACAAGCTTGTATGTTTTTCTGCAGCCACAATAACATTGCGTCAAGCAATGCGGATAATTTCGAAGCAGATGGTGTTGCGGTATCTTCTTTGGGAAATGCGATGTTCTTTTGGAACGTAAAGCTTCTTTTAGAGAAGGTTCTGTAATGGCTGTAGGAGTAAAGCAAGGACAAAAAATAAATAAAATAACAGATGTCTGTATGGTATCTGGCCAAAAATTATAAAAAACAGCTGTTTTCAGAGCCCATCTTAAAGGGGAAAAAGGGGAATGACACTTTAATGTACCGTCGTCACGCTCTGATCCTATACATGTCCGCGAACATGGCAGTACTTCGCAGCCAGCGCGTATCACCAACGGGGATTCAGGGGTGGAGACGCATGCAAATGAGAATGAGCGGAGCTAGGGATTGGTCCATAAAGTTTAGTAGGTGTGTTCTGAACTGCGCACTTTAGTAAGACCGTCTTCTCCCTGACAGGACACCACACAGCCATGGTTTTCCATGCTCGAAAACAGATTATCTGGATTTTGGGAGACTCATGGATACATTGGTTGAAGGTGCATGCAGAAAGCTGCAGATTATCTGCAGATCTCGGATTTCCTCATGTGGAGGTGCACTGACATGGCGTGCGTGGCATGAGTTGGCTGGACTTGGTACCTCTCTATGTTACTTTACTGACAGAGCGTCCTCCAGATATACTTATCATTCACTGCGGAGGAAACAGTTTGGGCCATGTCTCTGGAATTTCTTTGCAATGAAGAAAGGACTTGCGAAGCTCATGGACATGTTTCCAAATTGTCACATACTTTTTTCCCGTATTGCACAAAGACAAATATGGCTGCTTTCTTCTGCTTTTGGTCCACAAATGGAGAAAGCGAGACGCAATGTGAATAAGGCTGTTTGAGCCTTTTTAAGAGATGTTGGCATGTCCTCCTTCCACAATGAAAACATTTTGTTTCGCAGCTCTTTCATTTTCTGCAGAGATGGAGTCCACCTCACATATGCTGGCAATCAGGTTTTTCTTCGCAATGTACAAAATGCATTGCGACCTCTTCTGAATTCACACTAACCTATCTGACAATCCGTTTTCTCCAATCCACAGTTTTTGACCCACACAACACACCACAGAAAGGCTCTTTTCAGAGCCACCACTTACTCCCAGCATCCACTTCATTGTATTTGCTCCGTTTGCACCCTCCCTTTTTCTCCTATGACTTTCCGCAAACTTTTCCACCACTCCACAGGGGTTTACGACCGTCACTTCATAGTTCTACCTTTAAACTGAGAAAGGCGGCTCTGAAAAGAGCATTTGCAGTAATTTTTGATGTTTTCACGTTTATTGCTTCACAGCACACGACACACTAGGAGAAGAGGCCAAAGGAGGGTAAGGAAGGGACACCAGCCACGGGGATAAGAAAGGGCAAGTGAACAGAGAAAGATATAGGGTGAGCTTTATTTAGGTAAGGAGCAAATCTTCTGGTGCTCTGCGACCGTAGCCTCAAAAGCACTTTGAAAACTCGCCCCCCTGCAGAGTACTGCGTCACAATAAGTACACACTATTGTCACCTTTGAAAGCTAAGGGTCAACAGCATTGCGAATGGCTTGTGAGGCAGCTGGAGGGAGGCACTCCCCCACAGGAGTGTCTCTTGTGATGGGAGGATCGGACACGGATGATGCTGTGGAGGAACTCAAGCGACTACGCTCTTCACATGGCACCACCTTGCGAATGTCTGCAGTGTGGAATGAAGTGAGGTGTCACTTCATGTTTGTCGTACCAAAGCTGTACAAACCAACTCTCCCGCAACTCAGCACCACCTCGCACTGGTTACACTTCACCAGGTTTGCACGTGCTTTTGGTACGTTGCCATAAACGGAAAACAACCGCCACACCCACGACTCCCGGCTAGTGCTCCTACTGCTGAGTTCCTCCACTTCATTCTGTTCCTCTTCTTCTTCCTCACTCTCTACATCCTCACCCATATATCTCTCTGCAGGCTCTTGGGGAGGTGGTGGTGATGGCGGGTTTGGGGGTGGTGCAGAGGCTAATGAACCAACAGCAGCCATAGAAGCCATACCGATTAGTTTCCGTTTGGTCACTACAGCAGTAAAGGCACTACACCTCAATCTGGTATAGCTAGAAGGAGAATGAAGATGCGCTCGGGGGTGTGGCCATTTGTAGGGGTGGTGGGGTGTGCATCGTGACTGTCTTCATCACTGCAAAACGGTACAAAAATGTTACACATCAAGTCCTCAGGTCAACTATTGTCTGGGATTTGTGAAATAATATTTTTACACTCTACAATACTTTGCCTTGTGTCTACAATTTCTTTTGGACTGTTGCGGAAGCACACAAACTGCGCAAATTATTCCACACGCTCAGCGTGGGTGCAGTCACCTGATGATGTCCTGAACACATCCACGCCAGAAATGATAGTCCGCTGGATAGCAAATGCAGAGTACCAAATGTGCTCATGCGCGCAAGTGTCCTACGGACAGTGTTCGGGTTCTCAAACAATTTCAAAGTGAGACACAAGTGAGACGGTCAGTTAGAGAGAGGCGCGATGTTCGCTATACTTACGGTTGTACTGCGCATGTGCATACATGATATGTTCACTGTACGGACAGTTCCAGTGTCCTTAGGACAACTCCATTTTGTTTGCCTACGAACTTGCCGGCCACTGCGCTTGTTCTACGGGCGGCACCATTTTGGCTGTGCCCGATAAGTACAGGTATACTGTCCTTCACACTCCCATTTTGCTTATTTACAGCCATCCCGGACATCTGGTGTGTTCTACGAACATGTTTCATCTCGTTTACAAGCGGTACGGCGAGGTATAATGTTCTTAGGATGCCCCTTTCTGTTTATGTACGCACAACTTCAACAGATGGTGCGGTCAAACTTCAAGTCCATCTTACTTGATATTAGTAAGGGTAGGTGTACTGCCTTTACAGCACCCACATTCCATTCCTTACGGATAGGTCGAACAGGCGCACTGTTCGCGAACATTTTACCTCTTTTTAAAAAATAAAATTCCTCACTCTCTTTCACAACAACTACTGTACAAAAACATTCCAAACACACACACTTTAGTCCAAAGAAATAGCAGGGGAAGCGGACACTGACACAAATATGGGGGAATTAGGATTCAACACGGGCTGGTTATGAGGAGAAGATTTGTGAGGCGAAGAAGGGATGGATATTTCGTCAAAACGTCTATTTTCATCTTCAAGGTTTGGGGATGGTTCACTAGGGACTGAAGAAGCGGGGCAGGTACAGGTGGGGCAATGGTAACAAATTTTTCCTCTCACACAGTCCTCCACAAACTCCCGTAAACTTTTAAAATTCTCGTTCAATATGTCCATTTTCTGCTCAATCCATTTATCCTATCTTCTTCTATTTCGTTTGTTGCCCTTTCTTCTTTTCTTTCCTGGCCTGTTCAAAAGAAATATACATATGTTAAATGCCTATAAAATACTGGTCATTATTTTGCATATGCAGAGTAATGTGTACCATTATGGTCGCTGTCTTCAGACATTTCCCCATGCGGAAAATACTCCTCCAGCCACTCCAAAGTACTAGCCATTTCTGAGTTAAAAGAACAGAAAGAAATTATTATTTCTGCACCACATATCAAAAAGAAAAACACACACACATACAAAAAATTGCCTCCACTCACTCTTTTGATGTAACGTCCCTTCTTCCTACTGCGTCCGCCCACTGTCGTTCCAGGCCTCCGACTTAGTGATTACGATGGAGGCTTTTCTTTTCATATCTTCAGGTTTCCATATTTACTTATTACTACTTACAATATCTTTATGTCCTTTTTCTACGTTGTGCACTTTTTGTTTAAAACAATAGTACATTTTCAGATACCCCCCGCCTGGGTAATGTTGATCCTGTCCGCCCCCATCCACAAACAGGCGCTCAGTCCGTCCCTTTCTATTATGAATAGGGAGGGGGTTCTGTATGTTCTATGTTAAATGTATATCCGGTACGTACACTATGCTACATATCTCCCAAAATCACATCATCACAGTGTACATTCCACACAACACCTTCTTTGACACACTGTCATGATTAAGTTCCCATTCCAAAATCCTGTACAATTCACTACAAAAAAAACTTTGTTGAGGGGACGTTATGGTTAAGTTGCCCTCCCAAAAACCTGTAAAATTCACTACAAAAAACGTTGTTGAGGGGACGTTCTGGTTAAGTTGCCCTACCAAAAACCTGTGCAGTTCACAAAAAAAAATAATTTCGACCTCCCCTTTCTGGTTCAAATTAAAACCGAAAAACATCTGAAATTCGACAGTTATGGTAACCTAAGCCCCCAAGCCTGCCACCGCCCCTGTGCACTGCTACCACTAACACCCAGACCATAAAAGATGTCATCTCAAATGTCACTGATGACATCACTGACAACGTCACGTTTAGTCCCTTTGTTTTCTTTCCCTGCCATATTATATATATATATATGTACATTCAGTAAAAAAAATGTTGTTAAAGGAATGTTATACTTCACAGCGAAACCAAAAAACACTGCTCATTCCCCCATTATGGTAAACTAAGCAACCATAACTTGCACCATCTACGCGCATTGCTAAGACTAACTCCCAGGACATCAAAGATGACATCACAAACATCATTGATGTACACTCGTGCACCAACCTTCTTGTAGTGGTGGATGTATTGAGCGGATGGGTTGAAACATACCCCTGCAGGAGGGATGTCAACCAAACAGCAGCTAAGCGCTTGTTGCAAGATTTTATACCAAGAAAATCCCTGTCTCTATAGATAGCAGCAGGGGCTCCCACTTCAACAATGCTTTAATATCTCTTATTTGTGAAGCTTTATCTATCGAACATAAGTTACACACGCCTTACCGACCACAAGCATCATCATGTGTGGACAGGAAGAATGCACATCTTAAGTGTAAATTAGCAAAGATCTTCCCAGATACACAACTTAATTGGCACCAGGCTCTGCCCATTGCATTAATGTCCATGCAAGGTTCCATAAGTAGAACTACTGGTCTTTCCCTGATAAAATTAGTGCCGCACGTCCTATGTGCTTGCCTGAGGTAGCAGAAGCAGTCTCATCTCTCCCAATGACTGATCATTTTATGCTGCAGGATTTTATTTCCTTACCTCTGCCGTCTAGTCTCTTCATTCACAGGTCTCTGCCTCCTTCCGAAAACAGTCGACCAAGCCGCTGCATGACATTCAGACTGGGGATCTGTTTTTTTGTTCAGGCCAACCCCCGAACATCTGCGTTGGAGCACAGGTGGAAGGGAGCTTTCATGGTCCGCCTGACGTCTTTCAAAGCAGTCCACTGTGAGGGACTGTCAACGTGGGTGCATGCCTCTCACATCAAGAATCAGAAGGAGCTCTCCACCCTTGCATCACCACCAGCAGCGCCTCTACAAACCGTATCTGAACATTTGCGTGAGAAAAACTCACCAGCTACAACTTTGCATTATAATTTGACAAGCAGGAAATAGTTGGATACATGAACATTGGAAGACGGCTGTTATAACCATCCGTGAGTGTCAAATGTTAGCAGCAAACTTGTGGGAAAGGACATTGTGTAATTGTCCTCCCCAGCACGTAGCAGGAGATATTAGCAGCGATAGTAATGGGGATATTGTAGATTTTCTACATAGACATTATATTCATTGTGTTCCCACAGATGATTGTACTTGCAAAGCACGAGGTGCTACATATGCTGCATCTATTCCACGTCACAGATTACTCACTGGTTATCAACAAAGGCATGTATTAGCAAAATTGTCAAAGCATGAGTGTTATTGGGATTGTGAAAGGTGCCTCAGTCAACGTTCTATGCGTGTACCAGATTTAGCAGGCTCCAAGAATGGCCCCCTTTGGGAATTTCTGCCACCTTTGAGAAGGGAGCCTGAAAAGAGAACTGTAGGCACACAAACTGTTTCAGATAACACAGTACAATCTGTATTACACACAGGAATCACCATTTGTACGTACCAGAATAATCAAATATATAAGGTGGGAATGTGCACTTTCAGATAGTTTTAAACCCTATCACAGTGAGATTACCTGCCATTCCCATATTTGTGAGGTTCTCACACAACACAATTGTACTTTACCAGGTTGTGTAACCTGCCACTCTGAGCAGGCAGGCGCTGCATAGGGACAACACTGGGGTTGGCACCAAATACCTTATCCACAGTTTGTGGCATATGATCCCATTACATATTGACCACCTTGCCCACATACTTATAGGATGCGATATATCCGGAAATAAATGTACTCAGAGGACAATAGCCCCTTAACATCGCAGGCATTGGAACAACTACAACTGAGGGACCTGTAGCCTCTACCGGTAAACCTGAGTCAAGAACAGGTAAGGATCCATACCACCATTGGGCCAGTGAACGTGTAGGGGGAGGAAGAGCGATAGTCATAAAATAGAAAATGGGGGCCAGTCAGGTTACATTAGTGATAGCATTGACAGGGATCATCATAAGCTTCCTTGTTCATCTTGAGCATGCTAAACTATCAGCTTCATTAGAAGGTAATTCATACATGAAATTGGCATACAACTTCTTTTGAATTAAATATAAGTGATTGCTGGATATGCAGCCACCTGCCACACCATTCCAAAGATACTTATATTCTTGTTGCTGTCTCTGACCTAGCACTATGGCACTATTCAAATTTAGTGCTCGGACCACCAATGTGAATGCCTCTCAGGGCCACAATAGATTGTCCAGAACTCGTATAGTACACCCTTTGTACAACTTACCTCTTTCTGTAGAGTCAAGGAAGGAGGATGCTGGGTAATACAAGAGTGCGTACCTTTACAGTAGAACTGTTTGCATATGCCACTGCCTTACTGACAGGAGACAATTGGGGAATACCATTCTCGGAGCTGGTTAGGCTTAACCAGGGGGAAGGACACCAGCTTGTGTGCTTGAAGAACAGCAACTGGAATCGAAGATTTGCCAATTTGCTAGCTTTTGTGACCTGTCCCCGTGCAGTGCAGGAGTCCCCTGATGTCCTCCCTCTTGTCCCCACGACTGAGGCTCAGGAACAGAAAGATCTGCAGGAACTACCAGGAACAGAATTCTTCAGCTGCATCTTTTTCTTCAATATAAGGTACTGTGAAAACACGACAGAGAGAATTTACCACTCACCGCGAAGGTTTGCGGGACTTTGGCAACTTGCAGGCCTAGTCAGCTTGTTACCCGACATACAAACCTTTCTTCCGTGAACTACTTCTAAGAACCGTGGCAAAGACTTTTCGGTTTTAAATACCAGAACCGTTTTTACTTATACAAGACACTAGCCCATTGACTTTGGCCTACCTATTGCATTGAATCAACTCCTCTGGTGAACTTCAACTATTTGCACTGTTTCAGAGTAACTGAAATATTTATTTTTATTAATTTATGCCTTTTTGCTCCTACTTCAAGGGAGCTCAACTGCTTAGTAATCAGTATTGTAGTATACTTTTTGTGTGATATTGGTTGCCTCATTTAGTGAATGCTTTATAAAAGATTGTGTAATAAATGAATAAGTGTTTTACCAAGAATTCTTGAGTACCAGCGTCTATCTGAATACTTGTCATTGTAGACCTGACCTTTGTGTAACACACTTACAAGCTCACATTCCCTCTTGAGATAAGCCCGGCTGCTCAGCTCGCTACCAAGAACTGTGTGGTACAGACTTATACCAAAGGTTGGTTTTGCTTACACCTATAGTCTTAGTTGTGTGTAGTGGTCCCAAAGGGTACTGCATACAGACTCTGCCTAACAGGGAACAGACAGATGGACCAATACCACAGATCCTATCTTACGTTTACTGAAAAGGCAATGCTGGTTTAAGAATGTGCACACCTCTAATGCCATTAACCATTATTGTTATAATGAGACTAACAGTACCGTGGACATAGTCAAGGGCGATGTTCCCCTCACTAGGTTAGTGTGGCAATATCACTGCAACGTGAACAACACAGTCATATTCGAACCTGTACACCCTAAATACCACTAGCCTTCCACTACCACAAGGGGTGATTTGGCTCTGCAGGACAAGAGTGTATGAAGCGCTATGTTCCCCAAGTGTGGCCTAATGCACCTTCACATATGTTTCCCCGGTTGCAGGTGTTTAAGGATCTCCCCACTGGAAAAATTAGAAACACTTGCTCACTGCATAAGAGGAGCAAAGAGGATACACTTACAATCATGGATACTTACCACCCATAACTGGTGAGATTGTAGGAGGGGGGTAGGGTGCGTAGTTGCAGGGTTTGGAGGTTGCACAATTGCCACCGCACATATTGGTACTGCTCTCTTAAGACTCCAGTCAGTGCTTGAGCTAGTGGCCAATGGGACAAGCTACATGCTGGATGCACTGGCGCAGGAACAGGGGGAAATAAGGACCATAGTCCTACAAAATATATTAGCCTTTATTTGGAGAAACCTGCGGATCCCCCACTAAAACCCATCCTAGAGTCTCCTCTCAGGATTGCCAGGAGAGGGCAGATGCTTCCTTATCCCAATCCTAGGGGTGGTTCACTGCAGGAGGATCACCTGGGTGGAGACCAGGTTCTGGGAGGTGGGGACATTTTGCAGAGGGAGACATAGTATTTTTTCTTGAATACTTTTACCACAAACTTAGAGGAGGAATTGTCTTATTGACAATTTGATATATCTCATTCCTTCTAAGGATGAAAGGGTAGATTCTGAAGGAGTGACTCAATTTAGTGTTAAACCCAAAAAGCTCATCTTGTATACCCCCAAGTTCCCATTTACTCCACAATATCAAAGGTAAACAAACAGGAACAGTGAGAATGTGACTTTTCCTGCCGCGTCTGGCTCTCAAAAGGTTAAACCTTATAATTCTTGTAGGACTGTAAGGAAGAAGAGGGCTGAAGAGGCATGCAGGAGTCCAGGTCAGGCACGCAAGCCCAGTAGCTTGTAGTAGAATCAGACAATTAGTCCTAAGGGCCTGTATCTGAAACCAGTTAACCCACCTGAGGGGCATTAAAGGCTGCAGCAGTGAGGAGCAGTAGAAAGAAGCTGGAGTAGGAGCTGGAAGGTCAGCAGAAGCAGAGCACAAGGCTGGCAGTTCACAAAGAAGTGTGATCACAGAAGGGACGCTTGAGCAGAGGAAGGGCAGATTTCACCTGCAGGCTCTGAGTTGGTCCTGTGCTCACAAACCCTGATTGATTGTGGCAGCATTGGAAGAGACTAGAAGAAACAGGCAGTCTTTTCAGGTACGCCTAGTTACAGTGAATGCAGAGCTGAAGTTGTGCGTTCTCCCAAGGTCCGTGTGCAGAAGCAAGCCGAAGGAAACTGGAGAGTGGAACACTCTTCCTTAATGAAGCTGGATCGGAGACACCCGTGCAACAGGGGTGTGGGTCCCAAGAGAGCCCGAAGCAGTAGGAGGAGAGAAAAAACAAGCCAGGAAGCAGAATCAGAAGCAGCCCGCAGTCGTTTAATTGTGGAGTCAGGGAAAAAGAAGCTCTGGACTCCAAATGAACAGAAATACCTTGCTGGTAACTGTAAATAGCTTTATTCGCACTTGCGCTTGGGTAAACATCTAAGCGAGTAGAAGTTGTTCTAGAAGTGGGAAGTCTTTCCAATAAGGGA
This sequence comes from Ambystoma mexicanum, assembly GCF_040938575.1. Lineage (NCBI taxonomy): Eukaryota > Metazoa > Chordata > Amphibia > Caudata > Ambystomatidae > Ambystoma > Ambystoma mexicanum. The sequence goes on from NC_090936.1 coordinate 624,844,816, forward strand.
AATGTCACATGCGTTTTGTTAACAAGCTGAAGCACCCATGTGTAGGGAAAGCATCCCTTTTCCCCATTATTGGAAATCATGTGTTGCCGAGTGGTCGCGTGGCTCCCATTACTGAGGCAAATGCTGCTGGAGGCTAGAGCCAGATTTTCTGGTAGCTGCAAGACAGAAGGAAAGGAAAAGAGGCTGCCCTTTCTTGCCATACAAGTGAAAAGAGTGCCTTGCCAACATGAAGAGGTCAAAGACATCTTGATGAAGTTGCCTAAAGTTGAAGTTGCAGTAGCAGCAGTACATTTTCCTAACATTGGAAGTTGTAGTAGTAGTAGTAGAACTGTGGTCGTCAACATTTCTTGTCAGAACTGTATTAATTGGAAGTAGTAAAAGCAGAAGCTAACTTTGGGGCAAGGAAGCCTGCTCACACAGCACGAATAGTCGAAAGAAGTTGTTGAGGAGAGAGAAAACCTTAAACTGAAGCATCCTGACAAACTGTACACAAAAGACGCTGCAGAAGTTGAAAGCAGAGGAGTTGATGTAAACAGTAGTGTTACTTTTGTCTTCAACCTTACCCATTCTTTGCTGGAAGGAAGTTATCCAGGAAGCCCTATTGGTGCCGTTATTTTCATTGTGTAAATGGGAAGGAGAATCTTTTTCATCAAGCAGAGAAGGAACTGTTACCAGTGGATTTATATATGTGTGAACCTTTGGTTCTTTGGAACTTTTCAAAATGTTGTTTAAGACTTATCTTTTCTTTGGAGGAAACTGACTTTGGGACATTCTTGGGGGAGCAAGATCCGCCCAGGACCGATAGAAGTTATCTAAGACACTGGTTATTTGGTAATCTTTTTATTTTGTTGTTTTCATGTTGCGTTAAATGTTTATGTTGTTCAGAGCGAGGGTTCGTTTTGTGAATATTAGGAGGTTTCCCTTAGATCCTAAAATAGGTAGGGAATCCCCTGATAGAGTACATTTAGTTAGGGTTCATTTTATAATTTTGTGTAAAATAATATGTCAAATCTTGAGAAAACTAAACAGTTGTGAGTCTCACATTACTAACCCCTCACACTTGACATGACTTTTTTTGAAAAGTGACTTAACCATTGAAGAACCTGATAGCTGGAATGGAACTGTCAGCTTGTGCGGGGAAAGATTCAATGTGTGCTGTGCTCAGGAGGCCCACTTTGTTCCGTGCTGAAAACTTGGGGAAGGGAGACCCTTGGCAATCACATCCTGACTTATTATTTGTGTAAACTTCTTTCTTTATTGAAACCCCTATCCCACACCCTTTCTATAATTAGTTGTAAGGATTTGGCAATAGTTTTTCTTTAGTATAGGCCTTATTCTTTGACCAGATGCCACAAGGAATGTGGTGTCTTTTTTTCATTTGATGGTCGAAGTTTGCTCCCATCTTAGATTTAGGTTTAGGCGTTTTTCGAACCTGCATATTGTTTAAATAAACATCCTTGGTTGAATTCCAAGATGGCAGCCAGCGGAGGAGGATGTGCACCAGCATCTCTCCTCACCGGACCGCATCAAAAAGCCTTTCAATAAAGCAACGTGGAAGCGATAAATACATCTCCACACACCAGGAGGGTGACCGCAGCCACCCACCAGTGCTTAAGACGACCGACTGTGCCCCGGCGAGGAACGGAACCCAAGGAAGGAGCCCGTGGAGAAACAAGGAGGAAGCGCAGCCTAGGCCGCATCGGGCCGTGTAGCTAAGGAGGAGCAGGTTGAGAAAGTAAGAGAGACCGGAACAGGCCGTCGGAACCCTCAGAGCCACTGAGGAAGCAGAGTAGCAAGGTCCCGTGCCTCCCTCCGAAAGGATCAAGAAGCAGACCAGGGGGGAAACCACAGCGGGAAGAGAGGGACGGGCATGCGCAGCAGAGTGTCCCCTCAGCCCCCCACCCCCGGGGGAAACCAAGAACAGAAGTGCAGGTGAGGATACTCCCTGGACGGACTGGAGACAACCCAGGGAGGCCTGCAATGCGACAAGGAACTGGTTAGAAGATGCACCCCCCCAACAGCAACAGACACGCTGACCGCGGAAGACAGGATACGAGGAAGGGGGTACCATTGAACACTGTGGGAGTTGCGGTAAAGACAACTAATCAAACATAACCAGAGGATACCAAGTAGCAGGGGGGAACAAAGGAGCACGAGAGGGGTGATCCCGCACCGGCAACAATAGCAGAAAGGACCCAGGGACAAGAAGACCCCCACCAACCAAGGAAAAGGCATAGAGTGATGCAAATAGGAGCCCAAGGCACACCAAACACAGCGAGAGAGAACGGCTCAGGTGCAAGAGAAGGGATCGCCCTCATCTGGGAAAACGGGGTGCATTGCAAGACGCCCCATCAACATCCACTTGTCAAAGACAAGAGCAAAGGCGGCATCGACACAACAGAGCCCCCAGGGCAGACAAGAACCAAACTTAAGGCAGCTGTGGACGACAGACAGCTCGATAGCCCCCAATAAAGGGGATACACCCCAAAACCAGTCCACACCAGCAAGAAGAGAAGAAGGAACGATAGCAAGCAAAGAAGACATGCAGGGCTGGTCCAAAGAATTACAGAATCAATTCATGTGGTCCTTCCAATCGCAATTTGGCACGCTGAAAGCTGAAACGAAGCAGGCGCAGTAGGAAATTCACATAGACGTGCCAAGCTAGAGGAGAGAACGGAAACGTTAGAAAGAATTATTCAGAATATGGAAGAGGGCACACAAACAAATGACGAGACAGTGGAACATCTGGCACGCCTCGAACAAAACCTTGAAATCCAATGCAAGGACCTGGAAAATTGCTCAAGGCGGCAAAGCACTCAAACGCAAGATGACAACATTGAAGATTAACGATGTTTGGAGGGCCAATAGGGGACAGGCGCAAGGGTTCACACACTACTCCCATGTACACGCAACTATGTCATGGATAGATTACATCTGGGCATCCACAGGACTAGTGGGAAACATGAGAGAAATAGAAATAGGATCTGTGTCCCTATCGGACCACGCTCCACTATGGATCACATTGGGAGTGGGAAATACAAAGGAGGGAATGTGTAAGTGGAAATTTCCCACTGAGATCCTACATGACCCAATACAAGTAGAGGTGATAAGGGAACAGCTATTACAATATTTTAGTGAAAATGATTCAGAAGAGATCTCGCAAGAGATAATATGGGACACCTTCAAGCCAGTGATGCGGGGGAACCTAATAGTCCTGAATGCGGGGAAAGAGAACCAGAGACAACAGTGGGAAAAAGAACTGGAGGCAAAATTAAGTGACACACAAAAAGAAATGGCGATAACTCCTAGCACTAAGTTAAAGAAGGCACTGAGACACATTCAGGGGCAACTTGAGACAGTAAGGACAAGAACAACCGAGACAGCATTACTATACTTAAAACAGAGGCACTATCTGAAGGCCAACAAAGCGGACCTAGCTAGACAGTTGAGGGGGGAAAAAAAAGGGTCTCAAACAATGAGACTTCAAAACGGGCAGGGGCAGGAAAAGACGATAAATGAAGACACGAGAGAACTCTTTAGGGACTTCTACCAGAAACTATACTCATCTGATAATGCAACAGAGGAGAGGCAAACAGAATACCTAAGGGGCCTCCCGCTTACACGCATAACGGAGGAAGAAAGAGACAAACTCGAGGGGGCAGTAAGTGATGAGGAAGTTCAAAAAGCAATAAGGGAGTTGCCAAAGAATAAAGTGCCGGGTCCGGATGGATACACAGCAATCTTCTATAAAAAATATAGCAGCATTATGTCCCCAAGCCTCACAAAACTGTATAACACATTCCAAATGAACAAAAACATCACACCCTCAATGAATGAAGCCAAACTAATAGTATTCCATAAACAAGGCAAAGACCCGGTGCTACCAGGATCATACAGGCCAATAGTATTAATAAATCTAGATGCCAAAATATACAAAAACATACTAGCTAAAAGACTAATATATCTATTACCGAAACTAATAGGCCAAGACCAATCGGGCTTCATACCAGCTAGACAAAGTTCAGACAACACACATAGAATCTGCCACCTTATAGAGAAAATGGGTACAACGTGCAAACCTGCGATCCTCATCTCACTCGATGCAGAAAAAGCATTCGACAGAGTAGAGTGGATGATGCAATTCAGGGCAATGACGCAAATGGGGTTTGGGGTGAACTACATTAACATGATAAGAGCCAACTATGCAACCCACTCAGTACGAATCACATTCAATAGCATAGTAACAGGTAGAAGTATCCTGGGACGGGGAACTAAACAAGGCTGCCCACTATCTCTGCTCCTTTATGCTATATATTGGGAACCGCTATTAGTCAAAATAAGATAGTCAACCAGAATAAAGGGTATAGAAGTGACGGAGGAATCCCATAAAGTCATAGCATTCACAGACGACATGCTAGTAGCCCTTTCGAACCCAGAACAATCACTACCGCCCCTAATACACGAATTAGAAGACTTTGGGAAGATCTCGGGACTGAAATTTAACTAACAAAAATAGGAAATGTTGAATCTGTCTGCAGACCCAGAAATAATAAAGGATCTGGAGGAGACGACACAAATAAAACAGGTCAAAGAGGGAATAAAATACCTAGGCATTACCCTCACAAAAAAGTAGACAAATTGTACGAGGCAAACTATCCCCAACAACTGAACAACATTAGGACAGACTTGACTAAATGAAACCCGCTCATGGTCACGTGGTGGGTCTGCATGACAATAAAAATGGTGACCCTGCCAAGGGTACTGTGCTACTTCCAGGCGCTTCCAATAAGTGTCCCGAAAGCCTTCTTTAGCTCCTTGAAGAAGGCCATAAACGCTTACATTTGGATGGAAAGAAAAACAAGGGTAGCAATGATAACACTCACGGCCCCTAGGAACAAAGAGTGGTTGGCATTCCCACACTTCCACAGATACTATAAGGCAGCTCAACTAAGGGTCATTAGAGAATGGCTAAGGGGGGACCAATGTAACATATGGACACGACAAGATAGGGCAGTAGCAGGAACACCCCTACAGGGACTAAGGTGGTTGGACAAAAAGAAGCGACACCCTAATACAAGGATAAGTGAGATACTGGGTGCAGAGCTGGACATATGGGATCGGGCAACCGGCCGGGTAAACCTATCAATGCAACCAGTGCCATTGTCCCCTTTGTTTGGCAACCCGGAATTCCAACCTGGGAATGGCCAAGGAAGCGTTTAAGAAATGGGAAGCAGCGGGCAGCCAGAAATTGAGGGACATGTACTGAGGGCAAATCCTGAGAACGTTCGATGACTGTGCCCAAGACTTTGGGTAGAAGACAAAGATAGATTCCAATACAACCAACTAAAACATTGGTTTAGCACCCCAGAAATAAAGGCAGCAGCCACAAGGCAACTGACCCCCTTTGAGCAATTCATTACAACGAACATGGGATCGGAAAATCTGGTCTCTAATCTATACAAACATTTCAATGACCACGAAGAGCAAGTACAGTGGTACTACATGAGGAGATGGGAGACAACAACAGGGGGGCCTATTCCTAGAAACCACTGGGAACACCTATGGGGAATGATTCCCAAACTAACGAGAGAGATACAGCTAAGAGAGGTGTGGATCAAAGTGGTCCTCCAATGGCACTATACGCCGGAAAGATTACACAAAATGTTCCCCCAAACGTCTCACCAGTGCTGGACGGGATGCAAAGCACTAGGGGACTGGCAACACATCTGCAGAAACTGCTCAAGGCTACAGGAATTCTGGGGGGAAATCCGGACCAAATGAAGGAAATATACCCGAGCCTAGACCTGTTGGGGGACAATTTCTGGTGGTGTGGCACGTGGGACCCAGAAGCAAAGACACCACATAAGACGCAGAAGCGGGGCCTGATAACCCTGCTAAAAGCAGCATGGCTAACGATAGCACAAAATTGGAAAAAGCAAGCCCCCCCAACAATACAGGAGTGGTTGTACAACATAGGGAAGTTTGTAGCACTGGAATGGGTGACATACAAGATACAAGGAGACCAAGGGAGATTCAGAAATGTGGGGCATGGTGCTTACCTATCTACAGTGTGACTACATGATACAGTGGTGCCCACACAAGATAAGACTATTTGACATCCTATGAACTCTATCGAACAAGCGAAAGGAGAGAAAGACCGACAGAACCTCTGGTGGGGGGGGGGGGGTGATCAGGGTTATATGATTATTGTTCTTTGTTATGTAAAAAACAATACAAATATCTTCACAAAATAAACACCCTTAAATCGTGATCACTTGTGTCTGTCTTTAAGGTTGCCACCATGAGTTCCTTACAAGCGCCAACTTACAGGATTACATCTCAGAGAGAAACTTAGGAAACCACCTTCCTAATATAAGGTAGCCTTTTCTGCTAACCAAAATACCTAGGTAAACCACCATATGCTCTTTTTGTTTCATTTTTTTTTCAAAGTTTTCTTCTTCCGCAAGCTAAGCTCACTGTCTAAGCATACCACCCAAACTGACTGCACAACAAACAGGTATACTTACACCATCCCAGAAAACTTCACGAGAAACCCCGAACAAGTCTGTTCTCGCCACATTTGCCATATAGCTGAGTCTATACTTACATTCCGTGATCTGCCGGGCACTGGCTCTCCCACAATCTGCCACTCTGCCGTCTGGTCTGATGGGTGTCCCACAGAAAGTGGGTAGGAATTTTCCAAAGGCAGCTCCTATTGACCTCTTTTGCGTTCACGCATGACTCTGGGTGTCGATTTCCATGGATCAGCACACAGCCCCTTGGGCATGTGGTGGGATGAGGCGGTTTCTTGCTGAATGAACCTAGCAACCTCGTCTGCTACCACATTGTATAGCGTGGCCTGGTTTCTCTAGCAGTCACCTGATTATTTGCAGAGAACACGTATGCCCCTCAGAAACTCCCAGCCACAAGAACAGATGACTCAGCCATGGGGCAAAGTTTACTGTTGTTTATTAGCATATAAACATAACAGGCATCACACCAGAAAAACAAGGTTCATTCAGAGCTCACAGCTTCTACGCATGTGTCCCCCGGTTTTATTCTGTTGTGACATCACAAATTCAGGTCCCATCCCAGAAACCGATCACACACTTACATTGGTCAGTTTGGGTAAGGTTGCATGTAGAACTTTCATAGGTTAGTCTTCTAATTGGCTGGCCATATCTAGTGGCTCCTCCTAGGACCACCACTACTGCACCTGTCTACAATGTTGCAGGGTCACGGTAAAACCATTGGCCCGTACAACAAATTATATTCCCCCAAGAAAGGTGAATTTGGATTGGGCAGAAGGTGTCCTCCTAGGCCTGGGATCCTAGACAGTTCTCAGACTGAATGTACCTCAAGGTAATGAGAAAGAACATGGATGTTCAAAGCTTTCCCTAATGTTGCTACTCTCTGATCACCCAAGCCTGTGATAGTGCAGTCAGTTAATGAAACGTGGGACACACTTGCATCTGCTCTCTGGTTCTTTGGGAACAGTCGTCTCTGCCTGAGTCACGTGTGTCCAGACCACGAAATGAAGCCCTCTCACCTGTAATAATGCAGATTTTAGCCTGAAGTTCTGCAGGTGGCTCACTATCTCGGTAGCTGGAATTTTCCTGCATCCCCTTTGTCCTTGGCTGGATGTCCTGTTTCTGCTTACCCTGAGCTGCGGCGGTCGTTTCAGCATGTCTGTGCAGTCAGAATTGTTATCTCCTTTCTGGTTTGTTACAGAGGCCTATAACTTCTATATTATTTCTTACCGCTTCTCCATGTTGGTAGCAGTTAAGCATATGAAAGCTAGATATACGAATTCTGTGCATCTTGCTGTTTCAGTGTTGGCAAAAGGATATGAATATAGAGATATGTATGTGTATTCATCCCCTGCCTAAGTGGGTCATAAGCATGTACTTCGTTCCTCTACGCAAAAAAATAGTGCAGATTTGTGTAGCTTCATGAATGGATGAATATGCACTTAATTTATAAAACGTGGCTATGTCAGGATGTAAGTGATGACATCATTGACTTCTGATTTCCTGGTCAGCCAACCTTATCGACTGATGTCAATTCCATGTGTTCCAGATCATCAATTGGGTATGGTCTGAATGGTTGTCTAAGAGAATACCATTTTTCACACCTGAGATAGATCAGTGAATGTGGTATTGGGCCCATGAGCGACGCACATCTATCGTTTCTCTATCTTTGTGTCGAGAGTCGCGCAAGGAGGATGAGGGTCAAGTTTGGCCCCTCGTCTACAGCTCAGTTGGATTGTCTGGTACACCTTCCTGCCAGGAATACTTTTATGGGGTCTTGCTGATCCCCTGGTATACTCCTCTGCCAGGCACACCCCGCCCCCACAAATATTCACTGCCTGATGTGTTACTTTTCACCAGGATTTCTTTTAATGTATCTTTCTTTTAACACAGCATATCACTTCACTGTGTTCTTAGTTGTTGGCTTGGGGTAATACTTGTTCCAACTTCCCCACATTGACATCTTACTCTAATATTCCCCGCATTGACATTTCATATATAGGGGTCTACGTTTTGCTTTTGTACTTTATCTGGTTGGTATTCAAACACTCTTTCATTCACTTGTTTAAATGTCCGTCGGTACGCCCTGGGGTCCCCAATGGCTCTGCATAGACTGCTCGCAGCAAATCCGAGCTGTGGCACATCTCTGCAAAGAAGCTTCTTCTCTGTGAAGGCCTCCTTCACAGAGCAGACTTTCCTCCAGTGTCTCCTGCAATCCTACGCTTGCTCGCCGGCTTCTCTCGGTACTCTGAACAGAGAAATGCTGCTTCTCGGCACAACCATTATCCCGACAACCCTGCTGCTGCTGCCGGTACTCCGATGGTCCTCCACAGATGCCTGCTGCATTTTTCTTCCTTTTGCACCAAGCAGATATGTAATTTTCATGGATGCAAGCTGCAATCTGGATGTGCCTGCAAACTCCTGTGGTACGGTGCGCTGTCATTCTGCCTTCTTCTCCGACCCTGCTACCACGTTCTCTGGCTCTCTCTCTTTCTTGAATGTGACATCATCTTTAAATGTCCCACATGCTCGAGCTTTACAACAACTAGTCTGCATATTCAACTTTGAGTCACTTTCACTTTGCATTAACTCCTTCCTGCTCTTCCTCGTCATAGTGCTTGAGGCTTTATGGTAGTTGAAGTCCCTAGAAATCATGGGATTTCGAGTTTCTTTTAGAAAAACATCAGATGTTATGTGTGTGTTTGAGAGATGAACAGAATTTTGTCTAGAATGAGTTAAAGGAAAGATTTTCTGAGCTTTATAATGGGGGGAATTTGTATGTTGACAACAAGCCATTTGGAACTTAAGTATGATAATGCCTCCTTCATTAGAAAGGGTGGAATACTGCTTGTCATCCAGTGGAATCATCGTCTTCCCCGACAGTCCTCTCCTCCCACATGTTCTTTCCTCATAATACGACCCCCAGGGTCAGAATCAGGTAGCGGCTGTCGTCCCCTGGCCACGTGGGAGGAGATCAGTGCCGGGTAATCAGTGATGATTCCATATGATTCATCACACTGCCCTGAAGAAGTTTGTTAACGGGGGAGCATAGCCTCTTTGTTGTGCTTTTCATCCATTTGTACTTTATCATGCAGTATTAATTACATGTACAGTTGCATATATAAACAACCTGATGGTTTGCTTTGTACCTACATACATACAGCATTTCTGGTTTGATAACAATGGAAGTCCACATGTTAGACACATCCTAGTTTTCGGTTTTTCAGTATTACTTTCAATGTGTAAACAGTGGAACAGACAATGTGTTTCTCAGAACACTCCTCCAAATCCCTTAGGTGATGTGTGGTTGACCCTGTAGTATAGGAGAAGAGTTCTTTCTACTAATGGTCCCTTCTGAATGTACAAATGAACATTCAGAGGAGACTATTAATTGAAAGATGGGATAGAACGGATCTACGTGATCCGACCGTGGCTGATTTTGCCGCGGTCGGAACGTTTGCATGAGAAAGGTGCAAACTACCAAAAGTTTGCACCTTTCTCATGCGAACACACGTACATACTACGGGGGCTGCAGTGGTTTCCCCCGCAACCCCCTGCTGACTATACTGTGAAGTATAGCGAGCAGGGGGTTGCGGGGGACACCCCCGAAGCCCCTGCAGTCTTTTTCTTTTTAAACTTACCTGCAATGCTACCACCCATGGTTCGAACTTTTGGTGTTCGAACCTTTGGTGGTAGCATTTTTACAACTTTTGGTCCTTGCAGACCTTTATTGTCGGTAAAAAGGTACAATCCCGATACAACACGAGCTGCTATTGGCTGCAAGGAAACAAAAGTACAAATGCGTTACTCAAACAATTGGTAGGCACAAAAGTTCAAAGGCTAACCTGTTGTTTATACACATCAGAGGATGATTGAAAAGGTTAGTGTGGCAGTGGTATAACAGCATGGGACAGATTTCCTGAAATGACACCACCAGAAAGTTCTTATGGCAATGAATGACTGATATAGTTGTTATTCAAGCACTACAAAATAAACTGACTTACCGTGTTGTAGCCTTCTAGGGACCAGAACAAGGTAATACTAAGTGAGCAGAAGAAGTGATGTCAAGGTAAAGTCTGCAAGATCCGTGACAACAAGTTAATCCAAGGGTAAACCTAAACTGACGACAGGCGGACGCCTAATTAGTGTCCAAGCACACCAAAGGAAGTCTCTAGTTCAAGTGTGTTATGCACGTCGAAAAGAAATGAAGATCCGGATTCACAGAGACGTTCCGGGTTGGCGATGAAACAATCCAATAAGCAGTCTGGGTCGAAATGGAATCGAGTGAAGAGAGACAAACTCAGAATCCAGTTTTCAGTGACTTGTCGACATAATCTTTCAGGACTGCATCCTCTTTCTGGGTCAAGGAGTACATGCTACCAACTGGAATCTTTGCCCCGGGTACTAGATTAATGGGGCAGTCGTATGGTCTGTGAAAAGGTAACACCTCTGCCCCACCAACGTCAAACACATCCCAATACTTTTCGTATTCCTTCGGGAGAGGCATGTGAACCACTGCACCTATAGTCGGTGCAGTGTCCATAAGAGGATGACAAGGGTTTCTTGGTGCAGTACCTGGTCCTAAACACTGCTTCTCACAATAATCCGATAAGAAGGTGATGTCTCCCTTGCGCTAGTCGATAATCGGATTGTGTTGCTTTAACCAGGGTAACCCAAGAATGAGCTTGAATTGCAGAGCAACTATTAAGTCGAAACGAATAGTCTCTGTGTGACCACAGTCTGTGGTCATGGGATGGTCTACAGTGCATTTGGTCACCAACCCTGACAAGAGCGTGGTGCCGTCGACTACTTTAACGATTCTAGGACATGCTTTCGACACTATGGGTACCCCCATATCCTTGGCAAACTGGCAGTCAACAGTTCCCTGTAGCCCCAGAGTCAATTACCGCCGTCGCAGTCCAAGGTTCTCTGAGGGGTTGAGGAAACTCGACTGTCATGGTGAAAGGGACAGAGACAACAGAGTCCAAAGACAGAGGACCTGGCAATTTGACTCCCTCCATTTCAGGGCTCGTGAATTTCCCTGTTTCTTAACTGTTTTTTTGGGCCATAACCACAATAGATGATCTGCAGAGCCGCAATAAAAGCATAGGTTATTCCTCTTACGATACGCCCTTACCTCTGGAGTTAGTGAACCCCTTACTGCCCCAATCTGCATGGGTTCACCAGAGCCGGAGGAAGAAGCAGTGGATGCTGGGACAACAGGAAGAATACCCCTCTTTTCTCCCTTTCTCTCTGCCCTCCTGGCATCAATTTGCAAAACTAAATCGAACAGATCGAGGAATGTCGTAGGTACCACTGGTACCGTAGCCAAGGTGTTCTTTAGAGATTCGTAAAGCCCTTTGTAAAAGAATGAGGCCTTCTTATCCTCTGGCCATCCAGTTTCTGCTACGCATTGGTTAAATTTGGCCATATACGCCAAAAGCGTAGAAATCCCCTTGTTGGGGGCCCAATAACTCGATGTCAGTAGCCTGTGACTTATAACGTGTGTCAAACACACGGCTCATGGCATCAATAAGGGCATCACAATTGTAACGCAGAGGACTGCCCTCCTCCAGAAGAGGGTTAGTGCAGGTGGCCGCAGTACCTCCCAAATGGGACAAAACAAAAGCAGATTTGGTCGAGGAGTGCGGAAAGGAATTCTGTCTACAGAGGAAATGCAATCTGCATTGATTGAAAAATGTACGGAAAGACCTAGGATCTCTAGTAAACGGTTCAGGCGGAGCCAAGGGAAACTGTGTGTTCATATAAACGGGACCTGCCTCAGCCCAGGGCGGGGCAGAACCAGAACCAGATGCCACCGCATGCAGAGGAGCCTCAGCCCCAGAAGGTCACAGACATGCTTGCAGGTCATCAATACAACGCTGTGTAGCGGCATGTGCTGCAGACATGTCAACATGTAAATTTGCTACCAATTGCACAATGCTCGCTAGAGTCTCATTTGCATCCATTAGAGGCTTCTGAATATGTCAGAACACACCTCCAAATCCCTTAGGTGATGCATGGTTGACCCTGTAGTGTAGGAGAAGAGTTCTTCCTGTTATGTTCCCTTCTGAATGTACAAATGAACATCCAGAGGAGACTATTTATTGAAATATGGGATACAACACAAGCTGCTGGTGGCTGCAAGGAAACAAGCACAAATGCGTTACTCAAACAATTGGTAGGCACAATAGTGTACTTTTTCACAAAAGTGCAAAGGCTAACCTGGCGTTTATACACATCAGAGGATGATTCAAAAGGTTAGCGTGGCAGTGGTATAACATCATAGGACAGGATTCCTGAAATGACACGCCAGAAAGGTCTTATGGCAATAAATGACTGATATAATTGTTATTCAAGCAATACAAAATAAACTGGCTTACCGTGTTGTAGCGTTCTAGGGACTAGAACAAGGTAATACTCTGTGAGCAGAAGAAGTGATGTCAAGGTAAAGTCTGCAAGATCCGGGACAGCAAGGTAATCCAAGGGTAAACCTAAAACAACGACACACGGACGCCTAATAAGTGTCCAAACACACCAAAGGAAGTCTCTAGTCCAAGTGTGTTATGCGTGTCGAAAAAAAACAAAGTTCTCTGTGAGCAGAAGAAGTGATGTCAAGGTAAAGTCTGCAAGATCCGGGACAGCAAGGTAATCGAAGGGTAAACCTAAAACAACGACACGCGGACGCCTAATAAGTGTCCAAACACACCAAAGGAAGTCTCTAGTCCAAGTGTTTTATGCGTGTCGAAAAAAAACAAAGTTCTGGGTTCACAGAGAAGTTCCTGGTTGGCTGTGAAACAATCCAATAAGCAGTCTGGGTCGAGATGGAATCGAGTAAAGAGAGACAAAATCAGAACCAAAGCAGATCCAATAGCAGTCCGGGTCAGTAAGGGGCCGCGAGACACAGTACAAAATCAGGAAGAAGAGAATTCCGTCGACAGCCCGGGTCGGTAAGCAAGATGGGCAACAAAAGTACAGAGTCGGCGTGCGCATCAAATCCAGTAGACAAACCTTGGTCGATGAGGGAATATCAAGGCTGGTTAGGAAACAAGAGCAACAGGATTTAGGGGTCAAAGAAGAGGAACACAATAACGCAGGTTAGGCTCACGGAACAAATTCAGAAGAGCCGCAAAGAGCGTAGGAGGGGCTTAAGTGTCCAATGTCATGTGAGCGCTCTTCCAACGCTTCTCCGCATGGAAGAGAAAAAGCGTCTATGCAAGGGATGCCAACATTGCAATGGTAATTGCCAGCCACCCATTACCAGGGTTCTATTGCTACTCAGTGCTTTAGGACTACGTCTCCTTTTGGAAGCACAATGAAAAGCGGATACTTTGCTACGTTTTCTTATGGACAACGCGTGTAATGTCCTGGCATGTGAATCACCCTTAGGCGAGATCCTGACAGTGTTAAACCCATATATAAAAAGGGAGTATGCAAAAATGAAAAACAATTGGCAGTTACTTTGAAGTACAATAACATCTCCATGAATACTGCGCAATACAGCAATTTATATAGGGTGAAAACAGTTGAAATGTTTCTAAGTAGCCTATGCAATTAAACACAATGCTTTGTGGGCCATTTCCTTCATTTATAACTGTAACAGCTGTGATCAATCTGGCAAAGTCGTCACTAGACCCCTGGGGAGGGTCTTCCCCCAGGTGGCCAGGGAAGGGCGGAAACTACCTGACTCTGACCCTGGGGTGGCTATTTGCAAGAGGACTACATGGGGGGAGACCAACCGCAGTGGGGTGAAGATGGCTCACTAGAGGACGACCTGTCATACCCCCCAGCCCTTCTGAGGGAAAATAGTCACCAGCCATTGCCTTCTCAGCTATGTATGGCATATTGTAATATAGAACTTCCCGTTACAAACCATAGGCAAACAAATACTTGTTCCTATGGGCCTACTGGAACGAGGAAGAGGGCCAGAGTAATGAAGATCAAGCCTGCCGAGAACCACACAGTGCAAGCTAGTTGTTCCGAACATCTGACCAATGCTGGGAACTTTAAAACACCCACCAAGCCGGGGAGATGGAGACGCACCATACCCAATGCTGGTTTGGAAACCAGAGGGATGCCGAGCAGACCGGAGAGCAGGCGAGATTTATGGCAGTGTCAGAAGAGGAGGCTCTGAGACCAGAGGTCTGCTGCGCAGGAGTAAGAAGAGATGCTCTTCTGGTAGAGCTGATGCAGTGAGAGGGCCAGGGAGCTGGCCAGAAGACAAAGCTTACCGCTGGGCAACACACAGACTATAGAGAATGCCACAACCGCCAAGAGAGACCAGTTTAACTTGTGAACTAAGAACGTGAGGGTCAGCGTAGGGTTTTGGACATAGGGTGGAAGACTTTTACTTTGGAACTCTTGACAGAGACCTGTGAAGAATCCTACGGATACCCCACTGAAACCCTGCCTAAAATCTCCCACGTGGCCAGGGAAAGACAGACGCTTCCTGATCCTGACCTTGGTGGTGGTGTACCGAAGGAGGATCACCTGGGAGGAGAAAAGGCCCATGGTGGTGAGGAGACCCTGTGGGAAGAGACACAGTATTTGTCCTTTGAAAGGGAAAACCTCTCAAGATTGCCATAACAGGTAATGGCTTATTGCCATTATGATGTACCTGAACCACATATAAAATCTGTGGATCTGACCACAAATACCATAAAACCTGAACAGACCTTAATAACAGAAAGATCCTTCAAGGTATTTCAGGATTAAAATCCACCTTACTCCCAAAGGTATAATGTAAAGGAATCTAGAAATATTGCCTTAAGTAAATTGTCTTCCTCTGTAATAAAACATTCTAATGGCTCATGTTTAAATACTTCTAAGGCAAATAAATCTACCCTTAAAATCAAGTTATTTGAAAGAACTAACTTTGTTGTTGGGGACTCCAAGTCCCATAATCCCATAAGTACTGGGACGAGGAAGAGGATTGAAGAGTTATGCTGTAGCAGTAGTCAGGCAATTAAGCCCAACAGCCCACACCTCAAGCACCCTGGCAGGCATAAAAGGCCCCCTCAGGTGCAGGCAATTTGAAGGAGCTGGAACTGTGACTGAAGTGAGTGCAGTAGTAGCAGAGGCAGAAAGAAGAAGGCATGGTGTTGGCAATCCAAGCAGAGGAGGGAGAACCAGAGGGATACCGGAAAGTGGATACAGCAGATTCCACCTGCTTGTTATAAGAGGGTCCTGTTCCCTCAAACTCTGAGGTGCAGCGGAGGGTGTGCAGGAAGGCTGCCTTTCCCCATGTGAGACTAATTGCAGAGGTTGCCATGCAGGAAATGTGTCAGAGACCGAGGCAAGGAGCTGTTGTGAAGCGATGGGTCTCAGGGGAAAGAGGGGCTCCTTAAGTGAGTGGCCGGACCAGAGAGACCTTCAACGAGGACGGGTGCAGGCCCCAAGTGAAGCCAGAAGCAGTAGACGTTGTGCATTACATGGAAAGAGGATCACAGAGGCCAGTGAGTCAAACTAGGTGTTCTGATTCCTTGCACGAGCACCGACGGCAAAAGAATCCAGCTTAATAATCACCCACGTATAAGCAGAAGCAAGCTGAAGTCATTTGTTGAATTTTTAACAAGGAGTGTGAGAAATCTAAGGGTATTCTCACTCCTAGGACCCCTGGATCATCTTCTCAGGTGGCCAGAGAAAGGCCATCGGTCTTAGATCCCGACCCTGGGGGTGGACAAGCGAGGGAGGATCATCTGGGTGGTGAGTCCTTGGTGATTGGGAGTGGGGTGCAAATGGGTGAGACATGGTATCCCCCTTTACGCATTGATGATCAACCTAACCTTTCCCCAACATTTATGGGTTATTTTAAGTCCACTCCCCTTATTTTCCCTCATGTGACACTTGACAGTAGTGAGACGAGGAAGATGCAGCTGTGAGCAGTGAACACTATACCATTTTGGTACTGGGACGAAGAAGATGCATGTTAAGTGTTGGTATTGTCAGGCATGTCCCCTTAATCCTGGTCAGGCAAGTCAAATTGGAAAAGCACACCTGCAACCTGTTAGATGGTCGCAGATGTATAAAATGAGAAGGAGAAAGCAACACAGAGAGGAGCAGCAGGGAGGCTGGTGCAAGCAGCAGGCGATCTTGTCTGAGGAGAGACAAACAGCTGGGGAAGACTGTTACGGGTTGGTCCGCCGTGTGCAGCAAGCCAAGCTATCCGAGGACTGCAGAGAGAGGGGGTCTGTGGAAGCGTGGCGCGGGAGCTGGAGCTCAGTGAAGGGAGCCGTGCGGGAATGCTGTCCTTTTCCCTAATGTGCAAGATGCTTTTTACACCGTGTTGAGAGGTCCACACAGGAGTGTCTGAGGGGCAGGAGCTGGGACCCTGACATCAAAAGCAGAAGGCTCTATAATCTGCACTGACGGAAGAACTGTTTAAAGCGACCAGTGAGTTTCTAGGCAAATGAGAAACCTGGTGCGCAAGTGTTTAAACAGTTTTATTTTTAAAGAATACTTTTCATCGGAGTGGTCGCGTGTCTCAGAAGAGCCCGTTTTCGAAAGTCTCCGATGTAAACCATTGTCGATTGTTAAACTGCCAGGAACACTTTGTATCGGAGTGGTTGCGTGTTTAAGAAACAAGTTTTTTCGTAAAGTGCTGGGCAAGTAATTTAATCGAACAAATATTGAACAGCGGATTGAATTAAAAGTGAGTCACAGGCAAACCCCAATACCAAACCGAATTAAAAATTTTGCAAATAAACAGAACTATTACATGTTGAATCCAGAAGGGAATGAAACTTTAAATTCAAGTAAAGCCACTGCATGCTGAGTTCTGAAGTGAATTTTACTATAAATAACAATCAAAAACAAAAGTATATTGAAGCTTGATGTAAAATGGAACTTTAAAATTAAACCAATGAGAGGAGTATTGCATACCGAATTGTGTGAAAGCTGCAAACCACAGAAATATACATTTGAAAACAGAATTAAATGAACTAAATTAAGTCTTGAGGAAGGGAATCCTTGAGACATTTGTTGACTTGAGGACAGAGCCTCAAAGTTCTTTTGTGTTTGAACTGTTACTTGGGGAAGGGAACCACTGAGTATTGGTTACAACTATATCACCTTCAATCCAGGGAAGGTAATTTTGAGACTTTTTGTGGAATTGTTGGATACTTGGGGAAGGGAGCTGAAAGAAAGCTCAGAACTTAATGTTGAACACAGTTTCTTTTGGTTGCTGACATGCCTACACATTGTACAGATTTAGTTGTAAGGGTAAGTATAGGTTTTTGACACAGACAGATTCTTAAATTGAACTCTTTGGCTCAGACTTTCCTTAGTTTCATTTAGGTAGGGAACCCCCACCTTAGCATAGGGCAAGTTAGGCCTTTTTCCATCCTGACATTAAAGTTAATAACGTGTTTTATTTTGAGTCTGTGTCTTGCTTCATGATGCCTTCATAAATGGTGTCACAGTGGAATGCGGCACAACCGATACAAGTTGGGGAACATTTTTTGGTGGAAGGGGGATGTCACAAGTCCGATGTAGGAGCGGTGGCCACCACTTTGCAGGTGGAGTATAAAGAATTTGCATGAGTGTTTGATAAAGGAGGTGCTTCACAGTTACCGCTGCATAGACCATTTGACTGTGTGATTGATCTGGAGTCTAATGCTAGGTTGCCATATAGTCAGATTTACGCAGAAACAGAGATCAGCATCTGCAGAAGTATTTGGACAAAAGTTTGGCTTGTGGGTTCATTCGCCATTCCATGTCACCTATTTCTTCTCCATTGTTTTTGTGCCTAAAAAGGAGGGAACATTGAGAACCTGTATAGACTATAGGGCACTAAATAAAGTCACCATCAGCAACAGGTTCCCACTACCATACATTTTTGTTGTGTTAGATCTGGTGGAGACGGCTAAGATGTGTACAAAACTGGACTTGAAGGGTGCATATCATCTTATCAGAGTAAAGTAGGGGGATGATGTAACGCTCACCTGATTCCCGCAGAGGCGCCGGTCTTGACTGGGTGAATGCCGTATCTTCCAAGGTGATGTGTAACACACGGTTGGCTCTTTGGGCTGGACCTCTGTGCACTGTATGTCTGACTCGAAGAGTAAGATGTCTGCAGATAGAAAATATGGGATTAATGAACTGGGGTTATTGGGTGCCTCTCTCCTCGTCCCTTTCTCTTCTCCTGTAGAACCCCAAAGGTTAACACCCTCACCTTAGGTAAGTGAACGCCGAGCTCTCCATCTGCCTCGGGGCAGGGTGCCGTAACCAGTTTCTTCACTGGATAAGGGTGCAGGCCTCTTGACCTCAGAGGACTGCTGTCTGTCGTTAAATGCACGAACGGTAAGTTCTGGGCACTTCAAATGTCTTAAAAGTATTTTGTAATGATATCTCTTGTTTTGCAGGGTTCCGGCGATGGCGGATGGTGGGCTGATGAGAGTTGAGGATGGAACCCGCGTGAGGAATAGAAGCGCCTGGAAGCACGTAAGTAAGCGCTTGTAGCCTGCTTCACGATGCGCACTAACTGTCCCTTTTATCTTGCAGGTACACGTTCGGAGCTTTAGAGAAGCTGAAGGGTGCTGGAATACCCACTGGATTCGGCGTGGGAAGGAGTAATGGCATGAGTAATAAAGTTGCCCAATGTCTTTAAACGCACCTTCATTTGTCTTTCAGATGCGGGATGCAGCGCCGAAGGCCTCCGGAGCATGCGAAGAGCTGGTAAGCTTTTGTCTTTCATATGCCGGAATGCAGTGCGAAGACCTCCGGAGCATGCGAAGAGTAGGTAAGCCTTTGTCTTTCAGATGCCGGAATGCAGCGCGAGGCGTTGGTGACAGCCGATGGACCAGGTAAGAGATGTGCTGCCACTGAAGACCGTAGTGCTAACCTGTTCTTTCTTTGTCTTTACAGGTGCTGCTGAAGACTGGATTCCAGGATGGTAAGCCTTTGTTCCCTTAGGCCCAGGATCAGAAGCAGAAGACACGATGAGCGTTCTGCTGCAGAGAATGCAGAATAACGCAAAGCAAGATTCATCCATCGGGTGTGGTTTAAATAGCCTCCTGTAGTGCTTAGGTGTCTCCTTCCACAGCCACGCCTAGGTAAGAAAAGAGTTCCTGCTTTCCAGAAGAGTTCCAGTGTTCTGAACCTAGGGAGTGGCTCCTGCCCCACCCAACAGGAAAAGTAGTCCCAAACAGAAGAGGATCAGGGGTTCAACTGGCAGGTAAGTAAGCAGCATGGTCTGCTGCAGGTAAGTCCACCCAAGCATTATGACCCCGGCGCTTCCAGCGCTGGGACTGGGCATCTTTATGAGCCTGGTGCCACTGGCGCCAGGACAGGGTCCAAAAGGTCCCAATTGGGACTGGCTGGCACTCGGAACCGGGGTTATGGGTCTGCTTCCAAGGGAGTCGGGCAAGTCCTGATCTTTTGGAAGCAGAGATCATGACAGATGAATGGAAAAACGCCTTTCGTACTAAATTTGGTCTGTTCAAGTATTTGGTTATGCCCTTTGGCATATGTAATGCTCCTGCAGTTTTTCTTGCAGAAGGTGTTGCGGGAGTATTTGGATCTATTTGTGATTGTCTATATTGACGACATTTTGATTTTTTCAGAGTCTGTTGAACAGCATGTGCAACATGTAAAGGCGGTGTTGAAAAGGTTACATAAATATCATTTGTTTGCTAAATTGGAGAAATGTGAGTTCCATACTACCAGTGTAGAATTCCTAAGATTTATTTGAACTTCCTCTGGGGTGGTCATGGATGACGGGAAGGTTCAAGCAGTAACCAAATGACTGTCTCCCCAGTGTGTGAAGGTAATTGAGTCATTTCTGGGGTTTGCTAACTTTACTGCTGATTTGTTAATAACATTTCGGCCACAACTACACCTATTACACAACTCTTAAGGAAAGCTAGCAAAATCAACTGGGATATGGAGGCATATGAAGCATTTGTAAGGGCAAAGGTAACCTTACATAAAGCACCCATATTGTGTCACCGGATTCAGAGAAACCATTTGAAGTGGAGACGGATGCCTCCAACATGGCCATTGGGGCGATCTTGTCACAGACTGATGAGGAGTCCATTATACATCATGAGGCTTATTTTTCACGCAAATTGACAAGTTGTGCTATTATGGATAAGGAGCTCCTAGCCATCAGAGTAGTTTTTCAGGAATGGCAACATTATTTGATGAGGGATCTGCATCCTGTGGTAGTTATTATGGATCACAAGAATTTGCAATATTTAAGATCAGCAAGAACCTTGAGTTCCGAGGAGTTACGGTGGTCAACATTTATTGAAGAATTCGACTTTGGGATCACGTATCGTCCGGGTAGGAGTAATGGGAAGGCAGACACACTGTCCAGACAGGAGAATATGGGTGGGCAGTGTCAGGAGGAGCAGAGTATTATACCTATGGAGAAGATTGTGGGGGCAATGACTAAGGACATGCTCTGTGAAGTGCGCATGGGGTTCCCAAGAAAGGAGTGGCAGGAATGGGTGAAGGGAAACAGAGCCAGATGCATTTGGGAAGGATTACCCTATCAGGAGGGGAAGTTGTTTCTCCCCACTGAGATGTTGAGAAGGAAGGCTTTGTTTTGGTGCCACAAGTCCCCAAGGGTGGGTCATGCAGGGGTTGGGAAAACTCGGGACATGGTGCAGCGGTATTTCTGGTGGGAGGGCTTACCTTCTGATGCACAGGATTATGTAGTAAGCTGTGAAACCTGTATATGGTCCAAGACGGACCATTTGAGGAAGGCAGGGTTGTTGCAACCTCTACCCATGCCTAAGGAACCGTGGGCATGTCAATCTATGGATTTTGTTACTGAACTGCCCAAGGATGGTAATTTTTATACCATTCTGGTGGTGGTAGATTACTTGACTAAGCAAGCCCATTTCATTCCCTGTGAAGGTATTCCGAGTGCTGGGACATTGACGGAATTGTTTGTGCAACATGTGGTTAGATTGCATGAGCTACCGAGAACCAAACTCTCAGTTTACATCCCGGTTTTGGCGTGCCTTCTGTAAGTTGCTCGGAATCTCCTGTGCCATGTCCACCAATTACCATTCTCAGATGAATGGGCAGACCGAGAGAGTTAATCAGACAATGGAGCAATATTTCAGGTGCTTTTTGGCAGATGGCAAGTCATCTTGGTCCGGTCCTTGTGGCTGGCAGATTTTTGTTACAACACTGGCACGTATGATTTGTTAGGGATCTCTCCACATTTCTGCTTGTATGGACAAGATTGTAAGATGGTTTTGGAGGAGGTTCCAGTCTATGATAAGATTCCTGTGGATACAGAACGTACTCAGGAGCTTCTGGGCATAAGAGAGAGGACACATCAAAATCTAGACAGAGCGAAGATAGTCTTTAAGAGGCAAGCCGACCGGAAGAGATGGGAAAATCCCAGATATGCGGTGGGGGATTGTGTGTAGTTGTCCACTCAACAAATCAAGCTGTTTGGTTCTCGTACATTTTTGCCTCGATTTATTAGTCCTTATACGATTCTGAAATGTATTTCTGAGACTGCGGTTTGCTTGCATCTTCCCTCTCATATAAGGATACATCCTGTTTTTCATGTATCTTTGGTTAAACCAGCAGCTCCTGATGTGGTTACACAGAAGTCTCCTGGGGTGATGCGGGATAGTCAGGAGGAGTTTGAGGTGTGGCGTATTTTAGATTCCAAGTGGTACTACAAAAAACTCTGTTGGGCTGTGGTCCAGAAGACGACTCTTGGGAGCCTTCGGAAGCAGTGCATGCACCACACTTGGTAAAACATTTTCATCATGCTTCTGTTTCATGTTGTTTGTGCTTTTCCCTTTCAACCCCTGTACCCATCCAATTTCACAAACCCTAACCCTCTCCCTGGTTACCTCAAACACCCCCTTCCCTAGCCACAACTTCTCCTTAACCCTCTTCCCCCTATTGGCTGTCTCAAGGTTACCTTTAGTACAAAGCAGGTGCCCATGCCAACCAAGGTAGTAGGGGTCAGCTACATTTGGCTTGTGTGGTCAGGAAGGAGTTGCAAGATACTCCAGGGGTGTGACATATATGGAAAACAGTGGAGGGGAACAATTACCATCTATTCTGTCCCCAAGAAGGGGTGGTCCCAGCTAGAGAGAAGATCATAATTTCCTTAGACCTCCGGGTAGACCTCCCCTCTAACATGATTATGTATATCATGCCAGGCAGAAGGAAAAATGTGAAGATAGGGCCTCTCCTCTCATGTGAAAATAGATTATTATTATTATTTTTTTTTTTATTTTTATCGGTTTATTACAAACCTTTAAAAAAACAGAAAAAGAGAATGTTTTACAAACAAACATACAATACAACACTTCATCAGGAAAATTATTGTTAGTTAACACTCCCTTAGCCATCCCTTAGGATCACTTAGCAATGCCCCTACCAAGGTCACATCCAACTATGCAAGACATTGGCCTCCTTGCGCTTCAATTGACAATGAGTTCAGTCGATTTTCAATTATCATCAGAAGTCGAGTTAATGGTAATATCAGCTTCCTGTCGCATCCTTGAAACATGTGGGCCCACCAATCGTCTGCACAACGGGAGGGGTAGTTTGCTCCCCAAGGGCCCAGATGGATTGTCCTTTCAGAGCGGAAATTAGTGCAAAATAGGACCAAATGCTTTAGGGTTTCCTTGTCTTTGGTACATAATCTACACATCAAGGATTCAACTTTATTTGTACGCCAAGACACCAGCCATTCACTGGTTTTAAATGCATTCAGCCGCATCAGCATGAACACTCTTCGAGCCTGTGGGTCTGGAAATAATTCAATGTAACGTTGTAAGACGTTAAAAGGCCTTGTCTCGAGCGGGATGTCCTTCATCATGGAAGCTGTGCTGCGTTGCGTACAAGTTTGTTCCCAGTCTGCGCGCCAGATTTTTAATTTGGCAGCGTTCGGGTCATTATGCAGCTGGTCCATACTAATCCCATGATTTCTTAAGATGTCTTCACATCTTTTCGACCATAGTGATAACATGCTGTTGTTTGCCGGAGATGGGTCGTGAAAGATATCAAATTGTGGAATGTGTTCACGCTGGCGTGATTTCCGAAATAAGCTTATTAGGGCTCAGCAAACCCTTGCGTGTAACGAGATAAGTGAAAGTTCGTACCTCACACAAGCTGTTGCAATCCCCCTAGGCAACGCCAGTACCTTCGACCAAAAACAGTGCTCCAGCGAAGACCATGTGTCAGAACTACAGCCCAAGGCGTTTTCTGCGCCATATAATAATACTGGGATTACCTTCTGGTGATAGAAGGCAAGAACCGGTTTTAGTGAAAATTTCCCATATTTGTTCCGTATGATGACGGCTTGACTGGCCAATTGTTTGCATTTACGTTTATTTTCAGACAACCATGGGCCGTCGTTGACTGATGAATTTAGTAACATTCCAAGGTATTTTACGTTCAGGGTTGTCTGAATAGCCTCCCTACCCAAGTACCATCTTGGATGGCTTTTCATGTTTTGTCTTCCACTGTTAAGATTTTTTAACACCATGATTTCGCATTTCCTTGTATTTATTACCAAGTGGTTTGATGCAACATATTGTGCTACTGCATTCAGTTTCCTCTGTAGACCTATGGGAGTTTGATCCATAATAACAAGATCGTCAGCATATAGCAGCCAGTTTACGCAGGTCTTTCCAATCTTCGGCGGAAAGGATCTTACTTCGTCGAATGCCAGTCCAATATCGGATATAAATAAACTGAATAGTGCAGCTGCTAAGGGACAACCTTGCTTCACCCCTTTATAGGTCTTGATAGGTGTTGTTACGTTTCCAGATTGATCCAGCCGGATTTTTATGGAGGTTTCAGAGTGCAATTCGCGTATTGCTGCCATTAAGTCGACTGGACATCCCCAACTTTGCAGTTTTGCCCACAAGCCGGCTCTGTCGATGGTGTCGAAGGCGCAAGAGAAGTCGATAAAGGCCAAGTAGATCTTAGATTTAGATTTTAATGCTTCCATTTTCAACAAATTTAGAGCTAACAAGTTTAGAGAACAGCCCACTTGCTTTACGAAGCCTGATTGCCTTTTGTCTATGTGGTTAGACTCGATTGCCCATTTCACCAGTTTGTGTTGTAACATTGTGGCATAGATTTTCCCCAAGCTATCGAGTAAAGCCACAGGACGATAGTTCTTTGGGCAAGTTCTGTCTCCTTTCTTGAATATTGGGACAATCACAGCAGATTTCCAGGATTTCTGAGTTTTTTGAGATTTGCAAATCCTATCAAATAAGGATACGCATATGGATGCCCATAGCTCAGGCTGTTGTTTGATCGTGAAATTGGAAAGCCCGTCCGGTCCAGGAGCTCTTGATTTTTTTGCTTTATTAATGATAGACACAATCTCTTCTCTTGGAAATGTCAGATTCCATGGTGTCACGGTCGGACCCAAAGTGGTAGTCTCAGGGATTTTAGCTTTATATAAGGCTTCGAAATGATTAATCCAGGTTTCTTCAGAAACCATGCTGGACTGTAGAGCCAGTTGTGGAGCCTGAAAGTTGTTAATGATTCTCCAAAAATCACTCGTGTTTTTATTTTTCAGGGTGTTTAACATCTGTTCTGCATCATTTTGCACTTGTATATATTTGTGCGTTTTCAGCCAATTTTTGTATTTTTGCTTTGCCGCGTTTGTTTCTTGTTTACAAGTAGTCCTGTCAAGAGCCTTAGCTCTCCTTATGGTAGTGCGCATCATTCGTTTTTGCGTCAATATCTCGAAATCAAAGCGGTGGACACGGGCCATGTTGGGGTTTTTGGAACCCACTTTTACCGTTTTAAATTGTGACAGGAGATGTTCATATTCCAGATCTGCGCTCAGATGACAATACTGGAGCATCACCCCCTTAACTTCGCTCTCCTCTAGTCTTAGGCGAACCCTATTAGATTCGACCACGAGGTTGTGAGACCATTTTGGCCTTTGAATGGTGCTGGTTGAAACAAATTCCATGAGCAACATGTTGTGGTCGCTCTGGTCTTTTTCACAAATCCTCAATGATTGGATCCTCGGATGCAAGGCTTCGGATGCGAACATATAATCGATTGTTGAGGACGAGTCCTTGCTATGCCATGTTTGCCTCGATGGTAAGTCGCCGCGCGTGTTGCCATTCAGCATCTGAAAGTTACGTAACTTCATTTCAGATGCCCAAGCATGTGCCAGTGAGTTATGAACTAACTGTGGATCCTTACATAGATCGATGTTTAGATCACCGCACACAAGAATCTTTGGAGAGACAAGGAGTTCCATCAGATGATCAATTACACCAGTTATCTGGTCGATGAACTCCATTTTACCGGCGCGTAGGTGGTTCCAATATACGTTCAGGATTATAATCATGTCCTTCTGCAAGTTCCGCCTCCCTGACTTCTCAATGATGGTTTCCTGAATATATGGAGAATGATTAACGGACTTTGTGACACTCCAGCCAGAAGTTCTGACCATCGTTAGGAGCCCTGACATAGGGCGGCCCAACCTAGCTTTTATGGCCGGATTTAATACCGACTCAAAGTCCGCTGTGAGTGGGAGCTCGCTTAGCCAAGTTTCCTGTAGACACACAAGTTGGAGGTTTTCCAACCAAGGTGTGTTAAACAGGTGCAAGAACCCTCGAGTATTCCAGGAGGCAACAGAGCAGATGGTAGGGGCTTTAAAGTCCTGGCATTATTGGCTCTTCTTCACATTTAGAGCCCCAGCAAGCCAATTCCATTCTAGGTTTTCAGCTGCAGGTGTTGTCGAGTGCAGACGCTCATTAGAAGTTCCATTGAGAGAATCCTTTCTTTTAATTGTTATTCTTATCTGAGCATCGGAGCCGTCCCTTTTAGAGGTAACCTCACTAGATGGCAAAAGAGGGGTCCTTAGCCGGCATGGTGCTTGCTTGAGACTTTGGGTGCCGGTATTTGTCGAGTGAAACGACCCTTCCAGAGTCCTTGTTGGCACTTCTTTCGACAGTATTGGTGCTGCGGCGGCAGACGAAGGAACGTCCTTTCCATTGTTGGAAATTCCACTAGAGTTTTGTCGTGGTTCGTCAGAGTCGTTCAGATTATAAACGTCAAAACCTAATGAAAACAATGCCACATTTTCTTCTAAAATTGACGTAATCAGAAGGTTCGATGTAAAGTGAAGCAACACCTTGTCATTCGTGCCCTCAGCTGGGAACTCCACGACTTTTATATCATTCGAGGAAATTGCACGTAGGCTTGGCACAAGATGAAATAATTGAAGGACCGTTCTTCGATTCAAGATCAGGTTCGCGATTGGTTCCAAGCTCTCAATTGCCAGTTTGTAAATACGGACTTTATTCGGTGCTGAATTTCGGCCCTTATCGTGTGAAATTTGAGGACGTCTCTCAACCACCAATTCTTTTAATCTCCTTCGCTTGCTTTCTATAAGATCATTCTCAACACATTCCAGTTGAAATTTTTCGGGCTCCTTATTTTTGTCTATTTTGATCAAGGGGCATGACAATGTCAAGGATCCCCCTGGTCTGCTGATTTGCGCCTGAGCTATGCAAAAATTTCTTTTATCGGCCATGGTCATAAACACAGGACTAACTGCTGGTGGACACATGGTGATCGAATTATCACAAGCTTCAATCACTTCACAATGTCTTTCATAACACTGTTTAAGTGTAGAATTTTTACCAATAACCTCCTTGGGGCACGGCTGATTCGTTATTACAGGATTTGAAGCAACTTTATCCAATAATGATGCAGGCATCTCCAAGCCTTGAGACGAAACAACTTTAGATAATGGCACGGTGATTTGGGGCACATCAAAGCTTGTAGATGAGACAGAATCTAGCTCTACGAGTTCTGGATCGTCATAGGTTGAGAAGTCCAAGATTTCAGTCATGCCATCCTCAGACGGCGTGATATTCTTTATTTGAGATTGTTTAGCTGAAATCAAGTGGGCACTTTTTTGTGATATTAGGGCGTTACTCGATTCAGGGGCTTGAGCCGTTGAAGTTTTAGCCGAGTCACTCGAAAGAGCCTGTGCCATTTTTATATTTCGTAAAAATTTCTGCGATCCGTTTGAGACGATTTTCTTTGTCTTTTGGTTCTTCGGTTTCTTGCTGGTTACAGCGTGGTTTGGTTTTAAAGGCGAAGTCGCCAAGTTCCTTGTGGCATTGGAGGATCGTGTAAAAATGGAAAAAACCTTAGGTAAACCTTCATTTGCGGAGATACTCGCAGTTTCAGCAGTTGTTTCAGTTATAGTACCAATACCCGAAGGAGAGGCCGTTTGGGGGTCAACAGAGGCCTTATTGGCAGCGCCTCTACACTGCTCAAATACTGTGTTAAAGGACAAATTGACACTGTTTGGTACAGGCAAACTTGTCACTAAGCAAGAACCAGTGGTTGAGGTAGATAAAACAGTCGGGCGCCCTGAGTCATGAGGGACTACAAGGGCCTTCACAGGGGTCGAAACAGGATCCACTTCCGCTAGGGTATTATGCGTTGCTTGTGACAACTGAGGGCAAAGAGGATCTTGGTTAGAGACAGCGACCAATAGGGAGTGCTGTTGTTTTGATGCTTCAGTAAGGGCTTGTTCAGCCTGAGGTTTAACTTTCGTGCTAGAGAACTTGCTACATAGGCACTCTTCAGACAACCGCCTCCCTACAATTTTAGTGTCGTGTTTAAATAGGGCAAGGGTCTCTCGAGCCACTTCGGCGAACAGTCTTTTGTCAGAAGAGTCGGTTTTCTTGCTCTCATTTAACAAGACAAACGCTCCTTCCAGTCTTTTAAGGCACTCGTGTTGCTCGACATACGAGCGGTCGCAAGTTTTTTCTATCTGAGTTAGTTTTGAGCTCATCATTGCGACCACCGTAGTTAAGTCCTTAGTGGCTTCATGTATGTTTTCGTACAGTTTCATGAACGGGGCCAATGAAATCGACGAAGAGGCCATAAAAAGAGCTTGTAAATCCGTTGTTGAAGGCATCGTCGGCAGAGTTATACCAGATGAATTAGGTTGTGGCTCAGCAGGTCTGGCCACATAAGGCTCCTTCTCACGACGAATTTTCGGAAATGGGCGTTCCATTAGTGAATAATCCATAGAGTCGTTATGTGAGGAGTGGTCATTGCCATCGGATTCATCAATGGTTCCATGGGACTTCCATTTAGAGGTGGCAAGTCTTTTTTGGGAAGTCAAATGTAATTCAGAAGTCTCGTGCCTCAAATCGGCATTTAAGGACTGATCAGTTGATTTTAACCGTTTGTAACACGAGTCAGGCCATATGTCAGAAGTTGCTCCCGACAGTTGGCTGTTATTGCGTTTTGCTGCAGATTTTGGTTTCGATTCGGCTGAAAGGTTCGGCTCTTTGGGTGTCTTACTGGCGCACATTTTGTTCAAGCGCGTTAAGTTCTGAAGAACGTTGTTCACTACCCCAAGGGAATCTCTTCTTGCGAGCATTGAATTGCGTGCCTCTGGCTCATCCGTTATGCCGCTCTCCAGATTAAGTACGCGGTTTTGGTCGCAGCCGTGCAGACTTGTGTTAAAAATGTTAAGTTGCTTGCTAAAGTTGGTCGCATTCGTATATGCGAAGTCATCGTGCGAACCCACTGTGGTCAGATTCGTGGTTACGCTTACTGGAGAACTCGCAGTAATCCTTGTGCAAGAATCATTTGGAGTGGGTCCCACGTCATCGCAAGATAAGCTAGAGAAAGAATGGGTGGACGGCCGAGGCCCAGCGGACTGATTTACAACAGTAATCAGCTCCTTCTCTTGGTCAAGTTCCTGGACGGCCGTGAATTCGCTGCTAGAGGGCGCTGCTCCATCGTCGCTGAGTACTCGAGCTGTGATTGAGTCTGAAATAACTCTGCCACGCGAGCTCGAAAACACACACGCTCCGAAACCCTGCCTCACGGCGGCATCGCTCGCAGGAGCGGCGCCCAAACAGACACGCCCTACATTGAGAGCCGGGATGAGAGCTCCGCCACGGCAAAGTCCAGTCGGTTCATCGCTGTCGCTGTCGAGGGGCTTCGGCGGGGCCTCAAGAACCCCGCAACATCCCGTTCCCTCAGGCGCCTGCAGGGGCTCGCCGTCGTCCAGCGCACGGCAATCGTCGTCCCCCCCACACCACCCGTGAGTAATGGCGCAACCTGTGAAAGCATCTGCGCTAGCATCATACATGCTACATATATTGACAAACACGTTGTCGCTGAGAGGGGGTTGGTTAGCAATGTTCCTCGTAGCGTTGTCACAATCCTGAGCCTCGTGTGCTTGAATAAGACCTTCATTATACTCAACAGACTCAGGTTCAGAAGTGCATGAATGGTAGCAGCTTACTTTCTGTGAACGAGAAGGTCGGCAAGTAGCCTTTGTCTCATCAGGAGCCGCAGCGCCGTCACGCCGCCTCTGTGCCCGGGTCCTTAGCACAGGGGACTGAGTAGACGCCATTACTCGCCGCTCGCCAAACAGCAAACAGCTTTGCTTCCACAGCCCTTTCCACCTCAGGGCTTCACGCCGCAAGGGTCACGGAGGCGGCCTCAAGTATTCAGCTGGGTGGTCAGCTGACTCGTCAGCTGACAGCTTGACTGTTGACTGTTAAAGGCACACGCACCTCTCCCCTTCTTCCACGGGCTTCCCTGATTTTGACAGGCTGATAGATGTAAAAACGCTCTTCCACTCGCCACAGCAAACAGCTTTGCTTCCACAGCCCTTTCCACCTCAGGGCTTCACGCCGCAAGGGTCACGGAGGCGGCCTCAAGTATTCAGCTGGGTGGTCAGCTGACTCGTCAGCTGACAGCTTGACTGTTGACTGTTAAAGGCACACGCACCTCTCCCCTTCTTCCACGGGCTTCCCTGATTTTGACAGGCTGATAGATGTAAAAACGCTCTTCCACTCGCCACAGCAAACAGCTTTGCTTCCACAGCCCTTTCCACCTCAGGGCTCAGACTTTACACTATTACATTTTTCTTCCCACCAAATTAAAATCCAAAGGGGTGACTTGATGGGATACCTGGGATACCTGGTTTATGAAGCTATTGGGGAAAACTGTCACCAGGCAAACCCAGAACATTTTTGTAAGATCCCAAAAGTAGAGAAGATGAGGGGTCCAGATAAAAATTACACTCTCAGGAAGACCTACAGCTGTCCCAATTTAATAACACTGAGGGGGAAGTAGGTGATGAATACATCAGCGCCTTCCCCCACAGTCCTTAAATGGGTGAGTTAAAAGGAGAAGTTCAACCCACTTCTCATCCCCTGACTATGAAACCGTCTAGAGCTGTGTTCACAGAGGGAGAAGACATGGGAGATTTCCCTTTTGGAAAAGGAGAACAAATACCATTAACCCTAAGAATATCCTCAAATGACATGTTAGAACTAGAGTCATTTGATGGTTCTGATGACAATGAGCCCGAGGTAAACATTATGAAGTGAGAGTCTCCATTATTCTCCAACATAATTAGATGGTGAGAACTCTTGTTAATCATACAGAGAAATTAACCACCTGAATTAGCCATGTACTTTGGAACTCCAAATGCCTTCTAGTTATTAAGAGTTGGAGACCTTAGGAAGATCAGGTTCAAACAATCTGATGATAGAAGCAGGGGATGGAAACCTTCCATCCTCTCTACCCCTATCTCATACCCAAAACCAAAGATGCTTCTTTTGGAAAAGGTCTGGACACATCGCAGATATTATCTGTTAAACATAATTGATCTCTCCAACACACCATCACTAAGAGTATCCAACAACACGGGAGACCTCTTTTCTCTTGAGGAAAGTGGAATATGAAATGCTTCAAACCCAAAATGTTTCCATTCCACTTTGGATTCCATTATGCCTGAGAGAGATAGCTTCATTTGTGAGGCTATACTATCCCACATACCATCTAGGCCCCCAGGAAACAGGCTAAGTCCCTCATGGGAAGAAAGGGCACTGGTTGCTATTCTTCTCACCAATACACTGCCAACACTAGAGCAGGACTGCTCAGCATAGAAGTTACTACTGGAACAAGAAAAGGGGGCAGATCATCCTCCTTTTATAACCCCACCTTTTAATCACCACCAAGAGTGCTACTGCTGTAGAGGTTATGGACACTCCATAAAATGTTGCCCCTGAATCCAGATATATTTCCCCACCATTCCATCAATTGAATTTGTGAATGAGGATAAACAGTAGTTAAGGATAGATAATTCTCCCAGGCCTTCCTCACGGATATTAAAGAATATTTCACCTTCAATGATAATGGGGACGTGGGGGTCCAGTCGCTATGGGAGAGCTTCAAGGCAACAATTCGGTGGGTCTTAATCAGAATGGGCTCCCGGAAGAAAAAAGAAAGGAGGGAACAAAAGGAGGGGCTGAGGGAGAAAATACCTGATTTACAGTCAGGGGGATATGGAGGTAGGTACTTATCACCAGAGAAATCCACCAAGCTGCAACTCTATAGGCCAAAATTGAACACCATTCTCATTCAAGACACTGAGAAAAAAACTGTTATTTCTAAGGCAAAAATACCATGAGCGGGGAAAGAAGGCAGAAGATCCTATCCTGGCGCCGCCTTAGAGAGGTACAGAAAAGAAAATCTATTGCCGCAATTAGGGGGGGGGGGGCATAATGGTTTACGATCCAGTGGGCATTGGTAGGGAGTTTGCCAATTCCTATGAATCATTGTATGCCTCAGAATATGAGGGAAATGACTCCCAGATTGCAGCTTTTTTGGGTGGCCTCCCCTCCCAGGGATTTTGCAGGAGGAGGCCGAACGATTAGGCGAGCCTATTACCCTGGAGGAGGTTACTAGAGCCGTCAGTGGAATGAAGGCTGGGACGGCCCCAGGGTGAAACGGTTTCTTGATAACATTTTACAAAATGTTCAGGTCCACCTTGCCACCATACATGGTGAGAGTCTTCAATGCAGCGCTGTTGGGGGAACCCCTGCCGACGACGATGGCGGACGCAATCATAGTGACTATTCATAAGGAGGGAAGGGACCTGACCCAGTGTTCGTCTTACCGCCCGATTTCTCTGCTTAACAATGATGTGAAGGACTTGGCCAAAATCTTGGGTAATAGCCTGGAGACTCTGCTGCTTTCCCTAGTGCATGGGCACCAAGTGGGATTTATAAGGGGTAGACAGGGCTCCGACAATATACAGAAAAAGATTAACCTAATATACCAGGCACAAGCCAAAAAAGTTGACGCGTGTCGCGTCTCTATAGACTTGCAAAAGGCCTTTGACGGGGTGGAATGGCAATTCATGAAGGTGGTGTCGGGGAAGATGGGACTAGGGCCACAATTCTTAAGTGGGTGGAGGCTCTGTATGCAGCACCCACAGCGAGGGTGAGGGTATACAATATCTGTTAAGACGGATTTCTGAACTCTGTCCTGGAGGCGCAGAGGTTCAGAAGGCCAACCTAATTACCTGGAACAGGGTAACCTCTGGACAAGCCAGACCAATCAGGGTAGCGATCGCGGCGGTCAAGACTAGGTCTCAAGAGGGGTGAGGGTGACTGAAAGCCTGCAATGAGCACACAAAGCAAGGACACTTACAAATTACTCCAAACAGGTGTTATATTAAAAATATATACACATTTATTCCAAGGCCTTTGCAACAATGACCGTAGCGAGAAATCACGATAAACCTCTAGTAAACCAACACATACCAAACCAATACAATACATATACAAATACAAACGAGTCTAAAGCGTTAGATGCACGAAATGTGTAGTCCACCTAGAAGGGGAGGAAAACAGGCAGTGCGAAATAATGATTAGACCCAGTCCGCCTTCAGAGGCACCTAACTAAAAGGAAGTCCAAGCCCTACGAAGAGTGGAGCCTTGTGCTCAAAAGTACCTGCACACGCTGGTGCCAACGGGCAAAAAGGGGAGTCTCTCCGAGGGAATCAGGCAGTTCAGTTTGGTGCACAAATGAAGAACAACAGAGTTCCGCGACTCAAGCGCAGCCTCCACTGTGTGCAGAAGAAGAGCGCGAGTACGGAAAGGCGTGCTGTTTGACACAGCGGGGAAAAGCTATGGGCTCCTGCAGGAGGGCGACCAGTTCCTAGCTATGCTACTCACCGGTCCCCGATGAAAGCAGACCCAGGCTTCTCCGCGTCAGTTTCAGGGGGAGCAGGGGACGTCTCGTCGTCGTGTATATTCTGCAGCAGCAGAGTTGAGTTAAAGGTGTCCCAAACGAAGTGAACCCGCACAGTTTGTTACCACAGCAGGGCAACGGAGCGGCCGTGTGTATCTCAGCCAAATGTACACTACTCACTTCAGACCTGGGAATGCCAAGTGTACGAATCATGTGAGAGTGACAAGGACTCGAAATACAACACAACCTGGCGGCGGTTACAGAGCAAGACTCCTGGGTAGGCTGGTTAGTGTGCTGGATGGCCCAGAGGCACTTCCGAAGGCTTACGTGCAGGAGATGGTGAAGATGCCGAGAATAGCTGTCCCCGCTATTCCAAGGGTCGAAGTACCAGTACAGGCCTTCTAGTTCGATCAGAGGTAGAAAGGGTTTCACAAAGCGACAGCAGTGCAGAGGAGCAGTCCTTCAGCGGGTCACCAGCGATTCCTCTGTTCAGCCTCGTGGTTGCAGGATACTTGGCTCCTGTATTCCTTTGTTCGTGAGAACTCAGGAGATCGACCTGGTAGTGGCGTTTCCAGCCCCCTCTTATCCACGGTTCCCTTCGCGCCAAAACGGAGGGGACCCAATGGGAGATCCGCTCATCAAACACTCACACCATACGTGGACCTATCACGGACCACGGTGGTCCCAGGCATTCACACCACCCTAGACTCTCTGGCACCCAGGATGTGTATTGGGACCAGACATCCCAGCCCACATCCTGGAGGCACACACAAGGCCTGTAGAAGCCCGCGAAAGCATCTGTGTTTCGTGGGAAAGTACATGCCCAAATAAGGAAGGCCCCGGGTCGGCTCGACCTGGGGAAGGTGAAGGGGGCAAGACGGTCAGCGGACAGGACAAAGAGCCTCGTGGTCTGGCCATTTTGGGAGCCAGACCACCATTTTGGGCTAAGCGCAAGAAATGCGCTTAAAACGCCAAAAGGAGCTCAAAAACAGAAGAAACGATTGCTGCCACCATTCCCGTACGTGATTCACTTTTCACTTGCACCGATCATTTACAATCCAAACAGAGTATCTATGGCCCGTAGAAGACTAGAGACCCAAGAGAGCAGTAAGTTAGCTTACAGAGCCCTCTTGTGTCATGTTGCACGAAAGCTGCAACATGATAAAGAAACTATGGAAAACAGCGTTGTCCGGTACTGACTGTCTTAAGGGCATGTCAGTTTCCCCCTAAGGATGGAGTGAAAGCCCAGAGGAGTGCGGCAGAAGGCTGCACTTCTCTGGCAAAGTCTAGATCATGGTGAAAACAACAGCAAAAAGTTTAGGGGTTGCCACATGGAAGGTAAATTACCCACAATTAAGAAATCTTTCCTAACAATATCCTCTCTGATTCAATCTGTCTAAAGAGAGGGAAGAGACAAGGATGCCCCCTATCGCCACTACTATACATCCTCACGATGAAGCCATTGGCGACTGTGATAAGAGCTAATCGGGAGATTGAGGGTATTAATTGCGGTGGAGTGGAGTTTGAATTGTCGTTGTTTGCAGATGACATATTAGGTTACCTCACCAACTTCTCCTCGTGGCTTCCTGCACTTTTGGTGCAAATTGAGGGCAACTCAGATCCTTCTCTGGCCTAAAAATAAATGTTGACAAGTTATGCCAGTAGGGGTGAGTGGAACCAGCCTGGACAAAGGCTCCAGGTACATGAGGGTTCATGAGAAACGACTGAACTACATAGGCGTCTATTTTACCAGGGACTTGGCAGAATTAACCAGGACGAACCTTTATCCCCGAGTGGACAGGATTAAGGAGGACCTCAGATGGTCGGAGCCTGACTTGGTATTGCCGCATGACATCCATTAAGATTAATGTCTCCTGCGACTCCTTTATATGTTCTCTGCTTTCCGGTCCAGACTCTCAGATAGATTTTATACTGATCTAAAGAGCGCCCTAACTAGATTTGTGTGGCAAAACAAGAGGCCCAGATTACAAATGGCTACCCTGACACTTCCATGTGACCAAGGGGGGATTTGGTTTCCCGGACCTGTATTTATATTACAAGGCAGCCCAGCTGAGAGTCCTGTTTGAGCATATGAGAGAGGACAAGCAAGCATACTGGTCTCTCCTTGAGGATCTGGAATTACACCCACTAAAGGTAAGAGATCTACTTTGGGTGACCCTGAGAGACATTCTGACCAAAGTGCGTGATCATCCCACACTGGCTGTTCTCTGAGATGTATGGAAAAACAAATGAGTAAACAAGGTCATCCATGTGGGGCCCTCCATTCAACTTGGCAGACAAGGGGATGAGGTATGCCCAGCAGTTGTCAGACAGGGGGCTCGGAAGAGCCGGTCAGTTATTTGAAAACGGTCTATTCAGGGAACTTGGGGAGATTTGAGAGGCCCTGGGCAGCGACACATTGTCAATCTTCGATTACTTGCGCTTGAAGTAAATATTTATAGATCAGAAGTGGGGGGGGGCATATTATCTAGAAATCTGACCCTGTTTGAAAAGGTTTTGGATTCAGCGACCACCCGTAAAGGCATTCTTTCAAGGATATACAAAATTCTGGTGTCAACCCCCACAATGGTTAGACAGACATTCAAAAGATACTGGGTGGAAATGGTGGGTGGGGAAATTACGGATGAGGTCTGGACTAGACTAGAATCATTCGGATTACATTCCATGGAAATCTTTTCACTTCTACCATGAAACAGAATTACAAGATGCTACAAGGGTGGCATAGAGATCCGCTGAAGGCCTCTAAAATGTTTGTGGACGTCTTTCTGCTTTATCCGAGAGGATGTGGCCGGGTGGGATCCCTCTTCCATATGTGAAGGCATTGCCTCAAAATCCAGATCTTCTGGCGGGAACTCCTTAGATGAACACCTACAGTGTCTTTAATCCAACTAAGTATGGACCCCCTCCAGATGCTCTTGGGAGTCCCAGCAAGGGATAGGGAGGAGCAGTGCTCCAGATTATATTTTGAGGTGGGAGTATTTTACACATGATTTTTCAAATTAGAGAGTAAATGCAATTTCAAGAGAGTAAAAATGAGTTTTCTCCTCTGCAAGAGAGTAAATCTTATCCAACACATACACCCAAGGCATACGTAAAATCAGACCCATAGACCAAAAGCGTTGTAGATCAAAGTTGTCTGGCTTGTGCAGAGCCCTTCACTCAACATGCAAACGGCACATCCCGTCTGGGCACATAGTAACAGCACATCGCTCCACTTGGTAATGACATATATCCTCCCTGAACATGATAACTACGCATCTCCTCTTGACTTATACTAACGAGTACGCCACGCACTCAGAGCACATCTACTTTGAGCATTTTCAGAGATTTGCTGTTAGCATTTGAAGAGCAAATGTGTCATTTGCATGTGTAAATTGCACCTTTACACTGTGCGCATGCTAACAGCACATCTCTATGCATATGCTAATGCCAGACATTGTTTTCACGTATTGATAGAACATGTTCTGTTTAGCAAGCCTGATATTTGTACACGTTGACAGGACATATCTATACCTGCACGTCCAAAGTTCCAATTACGTGACGCAGCCTTTAATGGGTATAGCGCAGAGAAAAGACTGCAGAGGAGTCGCATCTTACAAGAAATGCAATAATGAAGAATGACCGTTCACACAAGTTACTATCAGTGCTGGAAATTGACAAAAAGTACTGGGGCCAAATGTACCAGATTTTAACTCTCCCCTTTCCTTATTCAGCCTGACTCGAACATGTCCTCGCCATCCCCCACCACAATGCCCAACAGTGCTCCCCTGGCATTCAGCTCTGTTTTGCTGTAATAAATGAAGTACCATTCAAAATGGGATAATAAGCGTTACCACAGTGCTTAAAAGCAGAAGGAATTTGCCTAAAAGCGCTATGTAAGAACACATACTCCCTTTCAACCCGTTATTGGCATAGCCTCAGTACACTTTCCCTAGGGCATGTATTTGCATTTACTCCTGTCCAGTTCTATTATCTCAATACATCAATGTGTAAGCTATCATGTAGAACAAGGCTGATGCATAAATAACACATGCATCGGCCTTGTTCTACATGATAGCTTACACATTGATGTATTGAGATAATGGAACTGGACAGGAGTAAATGCTCACTCTCCAAACATCGTGAATACATGCCCTAGGGAAAGTATGACACGTATATTTAATGAAGAGACTTAAATCTTGAGTAATAGTTTGTGATTTTTACGACAGTTGGAAGGTTGAAAACAGATAACTCTGTATGAAACAAAATGTTGGGTCCTAAATTTCACCAATTGAAGCACTGTAAGTGTATGCCAACTGATTACACTCTGTGAAACATTTTATGTATATAAATAACATTGTTTAAATGTAGAGCGTTTGAAATGTCATATACATGTAAGGTACGCATTAATTGCATGGAAGAACTAATACATGAGCGAGTAAGCACACACCTAAGATGGCGGTCAGAATAGGAAAGCAATAGAGGAAGGAAAGTGTTTTAGACTTTATAACAGCCGATCAGATGCGGCGAATTGCTATGCAACGGTCTGACACAGAGCGAGCTGGTGAGGAGCGATACGGGGCTGGGAAGGTAACGGAAGATAACGCCAACGCCACGCAGGTGTCCGACACAGCGCAAGCTGGTTAGGAGAGACAAGGGGCTGGTGAGGTTACGGAAGAGAACATAGACGCCACGCAAAAAGAGGTAAAATACATTTAAACGCACTTGGAATGGGTCATGTGTAATTATATGTCATATTGCAGAACAAACAAAGGGGGTAAAACTTATATATGTACTCCCACAGATACAGAGTCGCATGAGAAATATATGAAACAGCTACACGCCGTACTCGTGAATGGATTGATGTATATATTCATGTGCCGGTTACAAACTTGGCACAAACTGTGATCTAGGAAATCATCCTAAATGAGGAGCCAAATCAGGTATGATTTTTTGTAACAAGTCCCCTGATAAGATGCATTTAATCTCTGAAACGCAAGAAGGGGGATGTCACGTATTAACGAGTAAAGATTTACCCATGACTCTATTACAGAATCGAGAGCTTCGTATATCAGTGTTGTAAACTCTGAAGAATAGACAAGAAGACTGGAGACGGTCTGGTAAGATATTGTAAACTACGATTGAAGTATCCTTGAATTAGGTGATCGTGGAGTGGGACCCAGCGCTTTTTTAGCAACGGGTCCCGCTCGCGATCACAAAACTGTTTTATTCTGTAGTATCGGGAAGAAATTTCTGAAATTAGTCTTTTATCTTTACAGATAGGACTATAATTAAGAGTGAAAGTAGAATTACAGCAAGAGGCAAACATCCTTATCAAGTTCCAATATATTGGAGCGTCCTTTAAGCATAATATCAATTCTGTAAAGGTTAGTATAGCGAAAGTGCTGTGACTGAAACATAAACAATTGTGCAGGTAAAAGCAAGAATGAGTCTAATAGCATTCTAATTCTCATTCTTTAGGAATAATAAGGAAAAGTATCGATATCTCCATCTGAAGAAGGGCTGACATTGGCCCGAAACACGTAGTGGGAAAACTAGACACTCATGATTTGAGTATCAAGTGTAAAATAAGATATCGACACCTACTAAAATTGATGAACACGAAATGGAATGTTGTTTAATATGACTTTGGTTTATGGTTTGCAACTAAAAATGTGAATTTATGTAATATGAATTTGTGATATTATTGAAAAACAAAAGTTCAATGTGGATACATTTTGACTAATTGTTTTGTGGAATGAGAAGAATTACAGCAAACATTATTTGTATTTTGAAATATATTTTCTTAAATCAATTATTGATTCAATGTATACTTTTGACTAATGTTTAGAACATTACAACTTTGGGTCCATCTCTCATTGCTGACACCTCACACATCACAGTGAGCAAAAACTGGCCCAGCGTGGGCAAACAATATATAGTTGAATCCCCCATAGTCAGTTGGAAATGCTAAACCTGGTGCTTGAACGCCCTGTACATTAGTGTTTCAATGCACTACCCAGAGTGATATTAATTCCTCATTAAAAAACTCCCTCACAAAGGGAGAACTTATGCATAGACTCAGTGTAAGAACAACATGGTAAATGACAGTTAGATCACAGTGCAGTGAAGCCAATGTGAGCAAAAACTGGGAGGTTGTTGCCCTACATAGTATAACATACCCAGCCACTACACCATAAACCTGAGAAGGAACCCGATTCCTAATTTACATGAAGTAATCATGAATATTGCAGTAATGAAGCAATGGGCAACAATACAATATTCATCTTGGGAAGCCCATAGACAGATTCACCTGACATAATCAGAGTACATGGCACCAGGGTCCACAAAGATGGAACTCAACAGGCACATCTCCTTCAACTGTTTCTGGAGATTCTGACAAGATATGTAGGAAGAGGGAAACATATACAAACCAAATATATGAAAGAAGAGAAAGCAGTCTGTCAGAAGACAAACATATTGGAAAGAGGAGCAAGAACCTGGAAGCATCAGCAGTGAATGACTGCCCAACACCTGTCAACCATAGAACATATCCCTTCTATATGCAGGGATTAAAATTAAGATTGGATAAGCAGGGGTCAAAGCAGCTCTTGGGTATTCAGCATTAACCTACAGTCCCCTTACCTGCCTTTATCAGTAACCCCTCGTCTGCGCTTTAAACATTGCACTTGCCACCCTCTTGGCTGCACTACCAGTAGTTGTTTTATCCTCTGCTCAGCGCTTTCCACTTCTACCCTCTCCCTTGCACTTTCCCCCTTCCCTCTCCTCTCCCCTGCACTTGCACATTCTCAATGGGCCTAGTCAGATCATTGTTTTGTCCTCCCTTATTCCCGTCCCTTGCCTCGTCGCGCTCTGAAACACTTGTGTATAAGCGCGATACAAACCATTTTTTTTCATAACCAATGACTTGGAGCTACCAGTGGCGAAGCTAGTACTTAGCGTTCCGCAAAGCTATCATTGTATCCATTATTTATGATAACTATACAACATTTAAAGCATAAGGTATGTCATAATGTTTATTCATAGTATGTCCCAAACGCACAGAGTTAAATTCAAGAGGTGTGCTTGTTCGGTATCAGACGGCCTGGGGAGCCAACAGGAGCTCCTAGTAGCTGTTGGTGTCAAGCTAAGCAGGCTCTACTAGGTTACAAGCAGACCCTAAATAGCGCCCAGCTCCCCTCAACTTTGAACCCTGATATATGTTGCTGGGTGTAGTCTCCCCTTCATAGAGAAAACAAAATATGACTAAAACTAGAAAACAGACATGACTTTTAACTATTCTGTTTCTTCACATGGAAGTAGCAAACAAAACCTCTAACTTAAGCCAGGCTTAAAACGTTCCATTCGCCACCAGCATGGGCCAATGGACACCAGGCGGGAAAAGACATAGTATGCCAAATGCGCGAGAGGGCAGAAACTACAGTGCAATAGGGCAACATAATATTTCCACCAAACCCTACAATCGGGTTGTTGGTTTCCAAGTCCAAAGAGCTAATCACTACACCATGGAATCCTTGCACCTGCCAGTAACTAGCAATCCTAAAACCTGTCTGGGCATTCTTTTCATCCTGTGTGAGAAAAAATGGTTGTCCGAATGCCCATAAGCCATTATATTTTGAATCCTGCAACGATAGAACATCCAATAACATTCCGACAGAGATAACCGGGGCAACACTAGAACACATTCTGCTGTACATAAAATACGTAGAGACCGAAACCCACCTTTGTTAAGCCTACAGCACCTGGTATTCGCAAGGCTATCTCCCATCCAAGTACTAATCGTGCCCCACACTGCTTAGCTTCTGGGACTAAATGAAATCAAGCACACTCAGTGCAGAGTGGCTGCAGGCTCCACACTGGTATGTGGTAATTTTCAGCATTGCTGATGCGCCTGCTCCGCTGGGAGACTAGCACAACTTTCTGGGGGTTTGTCTGTGCCCTGTGAGAGCGCATGTTCGCCCTCTAGTGTTTCAGCACGGATCTGTGAATAAAACGGATGCTGCGCAGTGATGTATCTGCATAGAGGCACTCACACAGAGCCCTGACCGCATGGTCTCAGGAGCATCATAGAGTGTATCTGGTGTGTGCTGTGTCTGTGTGTGAATGAGTCTTTGCCAGGGCACTGCAGTAAGGAGAGAGCTGCATGTAAACCCTAACACAGGAAGTCAGGTCCCTTGAGGAACTCACAACTGGCGATGAGGATGGCTGATTTCAACCAAGATCCCATCCTCCATGTGGCTGCCCAGCGGCCACGTACAGCCATCAAACATGGTGGTGCATCGATTGCCATTGAGGAGTTTGAGGCACATGGAACACATTCCCAAGTGGGCCACCTGGACTGAAATGCTGGAGCCCTACTTCGACACGAATGACAACTTCGACAACGACAGGCGGAAAAAGTCTGCCCTACTCTTCTATGCTGGCCCCGCGTTCACAAATTATTCAAGAAGCTTCCCACGAATGACAATTCATATGATAGAGCCAGGTGAGTCTGAATACTTCAACCCGCAAGCCAATGCATACTTTGAGCGGTTCCAGCTCCGGCAGGTGAGGAAGCAGCACTGGAGCCGATTAACGCCTTCCCAACACGCTTGAGACAACTGGCTTCCACGTGCATCCTGGCAGATGAAACTGACGAGGTGAAAGCTCAAATAATACACGGCTGCCACTTTAGCAAACTTAAGACGACAAACCTTGAGAGAACCCGGGATTACGATGCAACGCATCCTAGTGCTAGGCCGATCCCATGAAGTAACAGAGATAAGAGCTGGGAAGATGGGGACCTTCCAGACAGTCGACTTCCAAAAAGTGCAAGTCATGACGAGAGAGAAAGAGATGGAGAGATAAAGAGAAAGAGAAAAAGAGAGAGAATTCCCAACCGTGAAATCATGTGACTATTGTGGGAGCACTTTGCCACATTGCAGTTATTACACTGCCCGGCCTGGGCTATAGAGCGCAGCAAGTGTGGACGCATTGGACACTTCGCCATGCTATGCAAGGCAGCTGCATCCGCAGTGCTGTCCAGGCACCAGCTACAACACCCGGTGTACGTGCAGTATGTTGACAACGAAGAGGTGGCTAAGCAGAAGACTTGGATGATGATCGCAATGTATTCATAATTTCAGCTCTGGGGTGCAAAGACTCAAAGCGACAACAGCCACAATGCAGGATCCCGATTGAAGGAGAGCCCATGCTGGCCATCATTGAGACAGAAGCGTCAGTCAATGTCAAGAGCTCAGGTCAGTTTAGAGGTATGGGAAAATGCCCATTGCTGGTGCCTACTAAAATGCGAATCTTTACGCATGGTAGCGACACACCAATCCCTCCCTTTACGAAGGTTTGCACGGATGAGGTTTTAACACACAGACGCTATAACGCAAGGGAAGGTCTATGTCACTGATATGAATACCGCCACGCTGTTGAGTTTTGACACTGCCGTGGAACTTCACCTGGTTAAATGCGTTCGCTGTGCAAATCGAGGACACTGAAGATCTATTGGATGAGTTTGCTGACATTTTTTAAAGGATCGGTTGCCTTCGCTCACATGAAATATGCCTCCACATAGATTCCCACGGTTCAGTCGGTGGCGCTCAAACATCAGCGAGTTCCTTTTCACCCGAGACCGATGATAGAACAGTAAACGTCCAAAAAGACTGTTTAAAATCCTGAATGGGAGATTTGGCAGAATTTCAGCTGTTCTCAAACTTTGACTAAATCCCTCATTCGGTGGCAATGGCTGTGGGGGTGTCCCCCGCACCCTTGTTCACTTTACTGTGAGTGGGGGTAGCAGAGGTGTGCCAGACCCGTAAAAAAATAAAAAATTACTAAAAAAAGTAAAGAACCCTGCCGCGCAGGTTCCCGATCACAGAAGTGAAAAGGGAACAGGCGTTGCAGGGACACAGCGAGTCACAGCAAAGTGTGCGGCCGCAAGGGGGGGCAAGGGCAAAGGCTGAAATGTTTAGGTGAGAGAAGACCGAAAGTTATTTTCTGAAAAATAACTTTGTCTTTTCTCCCTCGAACATTTTAGCCACGGGCTTCCAACCCTAATCTGA
This sequence comes from Ambystoma mexicanum, assembly GCF_040938575.1. Lineage (NCBI taxonomy): Eukaryota > Metazoa > Chordata > Amphibia > Caudata > Ambystomatidae > Ambystoma > Ambystoma mexicanum. The sequence continues at coordinate 624,888,419 of NC_090936.1, forward strand.
TGGAACAAGAATTGTGCAACCTAGAAGCAGCAAGTATCATTGAGAAGGCAGTTGGACCCACGCCATGAGTGTCTCCCATTGTCATGGCTTGCAAACCCAAGAGCCTGCATGAAGTCTGGACTGGCATTGACATGCGCCTCCCAAAAAAGGCTGTGAAGAGGGAAAGGCACCCCACCGCTACCATTGATGACCTGCTGGCTGACATTCAAGGTTCGCTATAATTTTCCAAACTAGATCTGCAAGCAGGCTACCACCAGCTCCCACTCCATGAGGAGTCACAGTATGTCAACACATTCTCATCTCATGTGGGCCTGCACAGATACAAAAGGCTCCATTTTGGAGCATCCTCAGTTGCAGAGGTCTTCCATAGCACAATCGAGGGGTTGTGCCCAGCATTCTAAGAGTCGTCAATGTCAGCAACGAGATACTTATCTTCGAGCCTACGTACAGCAAGCATGTATTGCGAGTATGCGCTGTCCTGCTGAAGATCCGTGAGAACGGCCTTGTGCTTAAAAGAAAGAAGTGCAATTTCCTGAAGGATCACCTCGATTTTTTGGGCTTCGTGTTCCACAGGGATGGTATGTCGGTGGATCCACAGAAAGTAAAGGACATAAAAACAGCTGCTGTCCCCAAAGACCAATCGGCTAGCAAAGCTTCTTATCCTGGGCCCAGTCAACTACTGTGGCAGATTCATACCTCACCTGGCCTTAATCTCTGAACCACTGAGGTTGAAGAAAGCTTCAACACCATGAATATTGAGTGGGGAACACCAGGTGGCGCTTGAAGTGACGAAAGATGCGTTAGCGGACAATGCCACCATGTCCTACTTTGATCCTGCGTTGCCAACTGGGCTGGTGGTAGACCCAAGCCCACACAGGCTAGGAGCTGTACTGACTCAATGGACAACAAAATGAGCAATCTTGCCCATTGCTTATGCCAGTAGGACTTTGACGCAACTGGAATCCAGGTACCTTCAGATTGAGAGAGAGGCGATTGCTGTTCTGTTGCCACTTCCACCTTCAGTTGTATGGGTGGTGTGACGAACCACAGGAATCTGTTACTTCTCCCGAAGGGGGAGCTTTTCCCTGTGAGGCTAGGGAAAGGCTGCACAATACCCTCCTTAGGGGTAGAGGCAAGTAGGACTTCACAGGAGAGACTCTCCCTTTGGGGACAAGGACTCCCATTCTGATGAGCCACTCCCTAAGAAAAACAGCACCATTATACCTCTAAAAACATCCAGGGAAGAAAGGTATGAAGAACATACCAAAATCTGTTTTTGCCATCAAGATACTGTGCTTATTCCTCCAAGGGAAAAACGACATGATACTGAGAGGGAAAAGACTGTGGAGGAATACAGATCATGAAGCAAGTAGAGACAAAAGACTAACATTGCGCCGGGGAAGGCCCAGGAAAGCGTAATAAAGGAAGTAGGCAGAGACTGGGAGACGAGCGAGAGAACCCGCAAGTTACGAACTTGCTTTGAGAAGAAGCCTGAAGGAAAGCTGAAGGCGCAACGTCCTGTGCAGAGGCAGAATCCAGCTGACGTTTGTGACACGTGGCATTGGAGAAGAGACGGCATGAGAGAAGCAGAAGAGAAGGTGACACGTCCTAGTCTAGAACAAGAGCTAAGTGGTGGCGTGACCAAAGTCGAGCAGAGGTTGACCAGCAGATCAGTGAACAATGCTAATACCACTTTGTTGAATGAAGAAACAAACTGGTAAATCAGAAACCGCAGAGACTGTGTATGAAACCGCATGAAATACAAGAGGCTAACTTGACAAGTGCAGATGAAAGCCTCAACCTGTTGAAAGTCCTGGTGACGCTGTCGTCGAGCACAAAAGGTAACAAGGAAAACAGGAGACCCAGGATCTAGAGAGAATCAATACTGGTGCGCTCATACCCATCCCAGTCAAGACAAGATATTTGCATTGAGTGAAGAGAAAGAGAATGATTACTGGCACGCTCATACTTGTCCCAGTCAGGATAAGATATTCGCATTCAGTGAGGAGAAAGAGACTCGTTATTGACATGCTCATACTCGACTCAGTCCAGATCAGACACCGAAATTGAATGAAGAGAAGGAGAATCATTACTGCCACGTTCATTCTCCCAGTCAAGATCAGATATTGATATCAAAAGGTAGAGAAAGGGAATCAGTACTGGAACGTTCATACTCACCCTAGTCAGGATAAACCATCAAGAGGATAAACCATCAAGAGTAAAACACAGAAAAGTTAATTATTACTGGAACACTCATATTCGTCCCAGTTGAGTTAAGCCACTAATCTGGAATGATAATCATTACTGGAATGCTTATAATCCAGTTCAGTAAGGAGACAACCCTGAGATATTACCAAATAGGAGAAACCACGAGAGAGACAAACAAAGAGAACAAATTGAAATAGAAAACAAGGGCCACGGCCAAGGTAAAACCAAAGTCTGTGGAGTAAAGATTAAGAACTCAGGAAGTCAAGGGATACATTCTAACGGTTGGACAAAGTTAACCCCTGAAAGGAAAAGGTTCAATACAAGTAGAGTAAGAGAAAAGAAATACAAGAAGGAACGAAAGCGTAATCAAAGGAAACAGAAGCTGGAAACCTTGAAGACCCAGTAGTGGAACTGTGTGAAATAACAGTCGTTATTAAGAACTACTTAAAACTACTTTATTGAATGGAACTTGGTGAAGAACCACCTAACAGCAGAAGAGAGTACTTCTTCTGAGTTTTGTTGTTATAATAGTGGTAGAGTTAGAATAGGTTAGTTTGGACAGTGAACTTATCCCGATTTGGACTCACTGACGAGCACCTCATTTAGTTTTGTTAGATAGGAAAAACTTTAACATAGGGAAAGATAGGCGTTTGTTTCATTCAGTTAATAAAAAGTAACAGTAAGATGGAAAGTCAGAGTCTGTGTCCTTCTGATCAGACACAGCGGTCAATCCAGATACTGTCGTACCACAAGCCGTTGATCCCAATTTTCTCAGGCACCTCCACCTTGGATTGAGAAATGTACTCTGCGAGGCCTCGCGGCTGGATGAATGCTTTGGTGTCATCAAAGAAGCACTCAAGTCGGGCCGCTGGAAGGACTTCTTGCATGAGCAGCGTTATAGGACGAAATCAGCCTGCAGGATACTGCTGAGCCTGTTCAAAAGGTGGGAATAGCGGTTGCTTTCCCCAGATGGATTGCTACTCAGAAGTTCTAGGTTGGTGATCCCTGCGGCTCCGACGGAAAGAGTAGTGAGACTGGCACACGTTGGACACCAAGGAGTATGGAAGACAAAGTCAAACTTAAGAGAGAAAGTGTGGTTCCCAGGGCAAGAACCTGCTGCAGAGGTGATTATATCCAGATGTATTCCATGGCAGTCACTGGGCCCCCGTCCCCCATTTTTTCAATTCCCAGAGGTGAACACCCGTGGGAACGAGTGAGTGCAGAATTTTGGTCCCTCTAGGATGGAAGGTACAGCCTGGTCAGAGCAGATGAGTACTCTTATTACCCTGAGGTGGAAATTGTCGATTCAACTGCAGTTTGAGCGGTCATTCCGAAACTGGAGAAAATCTTTGTTACGCATGGCCTGCCAGTAGTCCTGAGGTTGACAATGGGCCCCAGTTCCAGGGCTCAAACATGAAGGAGTTTCTATAGAGGGTGAGCATTCACAACAGAGGATCACCCCCTGCTCGCCTCAGGCTAACAGGAATGCAGAGAGGTTTATGAGAAGGTTAAACAAGACTGCACATTGACTGAGAGAAGCAAAACGACATGGAGCGGCCAAGCTACCCACGCATCAACAGGAGTCGCTCCAGCAATGGTTTTGATGGGGAGAACGCACCGGTTGAAACCCAACACATCAACAGGAGTCGCTCCAGCAATGGTTTTGATGGGGAGAACCACCCTCCCCCTGTGTACACTCATTCCCACACTCCTGCAATGGTTGCCTGCATCATTGGACAATGACATTTCTAGAAAAGAGGTGTCAAATCAACGAAGATGAGAGTAGATGGCGAGGAGCGGTGCAGCCGGCGATTGAAGTGGGGGATGTAGTGCTGTTGAAAAGCAGCAGAACACAGAGCAAGTTAGCGCTACCATTCCACCCCTCTACTCCGAGAGTAGTGGCCCTGGGATGGATGCATGGTCACTGCGAGAAGAGGTGCGGCGTCTATTACCAGAAATGTTTCTCACTTCAAACAGATGCAGAGCCAGCCAGAAGAACAAACAAGGGTGAAACCATAGCCAGCGGCAGCAAGGGAGGAGGATCAGGTTGACAGAAGCCAAGAAGGGGTAAATTATAACGACCAAGATCCACAGTCCTCACTGCTGAGGGAAGAAATCCAGAGGACGCCAGAGAGAGAGAGAGATGTCACCCCAACTGGCAGGCCTCAGAGAGTGTTGAGGGAGACCGCAAAATTTAAGGTCTGAGATACTGGTTGGCCGGAGCCAGAAGCTAAAGTTTTGTAAGAGAATAGATGCGAGAGCCTGGGTTAGCACTCCAGTGCTTTGGCGCGGCTCTGTGAATGAAATGGATGCCGTGCAGCTATGTATCTGCACACAGGCACTCACGGGGTGACAGGGAACCGTTGCCACACATTAATAAACACAGAGCCTTGAGCGCAGAGGCTCAGCGGCACCAGAGACTGTATCTGCTGTTTTGTGCATGAGCCTTGGACAGGGCCCTAATCCCAGGACAGCTGGAGAGGTGCATCCAGCCCCTATCCCAGGGGGTCAAGTCCCCTGATGACCTCACACTACATCACACCTTCTCTGAAATGGCTACACTCAACCGTAGTTAGGGGGCCAGGTTTAAAATATTCATCAACAAGGTCTGTGGGCAGAAAAACAAAAGAACAGGATGAGGCGAGAGATCAGGTATAGAGGCACCCCCAGGTTGGGAGGTGCTACATAGGAGAAACACATTTTTTGTTGCTTTTTGATTGTTAAACGAGGGTCTACCAGAGCCTACATCCAGTGGCGTCACCAGGAATCAAATTTAGGAGGGGCACAAAGACAAAAGTAGGGGCGACACAGACAAAAGTGGGGGTGGACATTTATGAAAGGTAATGCCCTTGGATGTGGCTGTTCTCCAGAGACCAGGTTCATGAACATTGGACGGCCAAATCAATGGCACAAAATGGCCATAAAAAGTCTTTGGCGCACGGCACTGCTTTCCTGTGAGCTTGTGGCAACTTTGTATTACATGCAACCACATGTGGAGCTCCTTGAGTGAACTGGACTGATATCAGTGAGAACTGTAGCATTTTTATGTTTTCATTGTTGATCTGTGAACTGAGTGCATAGTTTCAGAACCTTGTGGTCCTTCATGTGTCATTTCCTGGCTTACTATGCCAGAGCCTACAAAGTATTGTGGCGCTTTTGGCGAACATCTAGGAGCCTGTTCCGATCTGGATATCGCCACACACATGAAAGCGAGAGAAGGAGTTCAGGTGCCCCACTGCCTATGCACCCTGCTAGTGACCTATGCTTTTTGTACCTGATTGCTAAAATCGAATTTAGGTGCCCCACTGCCTATGCACCCTGCCAGTGACCTATGCTTTTTGTACCTGATTGCTAAAATCGAATTTAGGTGCCCCATTGCCTATGCACCCTGCTAGTGACCTATGCTTTTTGTGCCTGATTGCTAAAATCGAATTTAGGTGCCCCATTGCCTATGCACCCTGCTAGCGACACAGGCGTTATCTGCCTGCGCTGGACTATTGTACCCAGCCCATGTGCATACATAGCTCATCGAACCATATCTTTGACTACTCAGCCCCCACCAATATAATGCTGGCGCTCCTTACCATTATCATGTTCCCTTATTGTATAGTCCCTAATGCTACACCTTGCACAAGAGGTCATTTCATCAAGGTTGGCGAAGGACTAGCTAGACCAAGCTGTCCACGCCACTTCCCCATCCCCTGCCCCACCCCTTTCCCCCCCACAAACCCCCTTTTCCCCATACCATCTGCTCAGTCCCACATTACACCCACCACCATCAAAAATGGAGCAACCACAGACCTCCCGTGTCTCAGTCCCAACCCGTCCTTATACAATCACACCATACCTATCAGCATTAATGGTACGACCACACCCATCCTGGGTATTGAAAGACTCAATAGACTCATGTCTAGAACTAAAATGTCCCCACTAGCTACCCCACTTACCACCACACCCAATACCCCGACCAAACTAAACACCACGCCCATTAATCTCCAACACAAAAGTCTCCACAACGCACCACTCAAACACCTAACCAATAACAAAACCACGGACTCTTCCACCACTTTAGACAACACACCACCCCCTGCCCCTACCTCCACCCTCAAAAGCGCACTCATCAATGCCTGTTCACTAGATGCCCATGCCATAGACATCCATGACCTTATTGAGGACCAACACCTTGACATGCTGGTGGTCACTGAAACCTGGCTTCACCCAGCAGCAGGACCATCTCTAGCCCTTGCCATTCCCCCAGGATTCAGTATCTTTAGAACAGACAGGACAAATACCCAAGGAGGTGGAGTTGCCATAATAGCCAAAACCACTCTGGAAATTAGAGCTAGCCCAATAGAACAGATACAAGGTTACGAACTCCTTCTAGTGAAGTACACCTCCAACCCCAAAACCACTACTAATTTACCAGTGGTATACAGATCACCCAACAAAAATACCCACCCTGACTTGGACATACCGCTACTCCTAACGCCCCTCATCAAACCTAAAACTAAATGCATAGTCCTCGGTGACTTTAACCTAGGATACAATGACCCCCTGGACTCTGAAGCATGTACATTCTATACAGCCATGTCAGAAATGCAATTCGTACAACAGATAGATAAACCCACCCACTCAAAGGGAAGAACCCTAGACTGGCTTCTCACTCTCAACTCTCTAATAACCATTGACTCCATCCTCCCAGTCAATTGGTCAGACCACTATGTAATTAATTTCACCATAGACAATGCCAGTACAGAGCATATCACCCCTAAAAAACCAGAAACATTTGAAACTAGAAATATCAAAAAACTCTCCCCCGACAAACTCACGCCACCCCTGAGTGCTGCCCTTGCCCTTACGGTTACAGGCACCAACAACCCCTCCTATCTAGCAGAACAATACCAACAATGCCTTACCCAAACTATTGACCTACTTGCTCCCATCAACACTAAAACCCGTAGACCTGACAAACGCTCCTGTTTTTGGTTTAATGAGGAACATGCAGCCTTAAGACGCACAAAAAGATCACTCGAACACCTCCACAAGAAAAACAATACCCCAGAATCGGCACTAACTTTCGCTGAAGCCAACAAAACATATAAATCAGCAATAATCACCCAAAAAGCCAATGCCTTCAACATCCGCATCACTAATGCGTCCTCCGACAGCAAAGAATTGTTTACCATCCTTAGAGAGCTTGAAAACCCCTGTCAAACTTCAGCTCCTTCTAACGCTAGCAAAGACTGGTGCACCACCATACAAAACGCACTCTCATCTAAAATTCTCCTACTGCAAAATAAAATCGATAATAAAAAAAACCCTCCTAGCCGACAAAACGCCACCCACCATATCAACGACCATACCAAATGCCACTATTGGCCCCCCATTTCAATTTACACCAGTGTCTAACAAAGAAGTATTTGACACCATAATGAAACTCAAAGCTTCCAACTGTAAAGAAGACCAATTCCCCTTCCATCTGCCCCCACTCTCACACTTATAATCACTGAATTCATCAATGCCTCTTTCCTCACAAACACAGTCCCCACCAGTATCAAAAAAGCCTGGGTGACACCACTCCTAAAAAAACCATCCCTGGACCCATCAATACCCACTAATTACCGACCTATTACAACGGTCCCATTTCTCCTAAAAATAATTGACAAAATAGCCTACTGCCAAATTCAGAACCATTTGGAACAACATCAACTACTAGGAGACCGTCAGTCAGGATTCCGTCCCAACCATAGTACAGAGACAGCCCTCCTTGATCTGAAGATCCAAATGGATGCCACTAAAGAAGCAGGTAAACTCTGTCTGCTGATGCTCCTGGACCTCTCAGCGGCCTGCGATCTGGTTGACCATGACAAACTCTGCAACTCTCTAGCAAACAATTTCAACCTAGCTCAGAGTGCTACCAACTGGATCAAATCATTCTTGGCTGATAGGACTTCCAGACTGTCCATCGGCAAAGAATCAGCAGACACAATGCCTGTCCCAGAAGGTGTGCCGCAAGGCTCTTGCCTATCCCCCACCCTGTATAATGCCTATACTAAGCTATTATTTGCAGCATTGGATGCCATGGGTGTCATCTATACTAACTTCGCCGATGACATCCAAATCCTCATTCCTCTCTCAGGCAATCATGATCAAGACTCCCTCCTGATTAACCAAATCTACTCACTCATCCAAAACTGGATGGCTAATAACTGCCTCTGTCTCAACGACGACAAAACGGAGCTCCTCATACTAGGCCTCCTCCAGCAAAATCAACACCCTTGAGCCTGCTTTCAAATCATTCAGCATTGATGGAACCATAATCCCTGTTCTTAAACAAGTCAAGACCCTTGGCGTCTACTTAGACGCAACACTATCCATGTCTAAACAAGTAAACACATTAGCCTCGTCCACTTCCTACACCTCCAAACTCATCTCCCTCAGCCGTAAATTCCTCTCAGCCAAAAACTGTGTTACTCTAGCCAGAGCACTCATACTGTCTAAGCTACACTATTGCAATATCCTCTTCCTGGGCACTTCCAAAGCCAACATAGCCAAACTCCAACTCATGCAGAACAAAGCCCTCTGAGCAGCTTTAGGCATCAAAAAATCTGAACATATCTCTAACACCAGAAGAGACCACCACTGGCTCCCCATCCAAGCCAGAATTCTATTTAAAACCCTGAGCATCACCCACAAATGCAGGGCTAACAAAGCTCCCAAATACCTCAACAACACAGTCACGATGAAGTCCCAGACTAGACTTCTCAGGTCCAACAAAAACGCATTCCTTGAAACCCCCAGATACAAAAGAGAGAAAGTAGGGGGGCAGTAGCTTCAAAACACTGGCACCTAGACACTGGAACGCGCTACCTACCCACATTATGAACGAAACCTCCTTCCCTAAATTCAAAAGCATCCTGAAGACTTGGCTCTTCAATAAGTTCTAACTGAACTAGAGCACTAATCCGCTCCAATTAACTGTACATATCTGACTGCTTCGCATATTATTGACTGTTTTGCATATGATTGACTGCTTTTCCTGTGTGCCATTGTGTACTTTCTAAGATTGCATTCTCCCATTGTCTGTAACTACGCAGTGTGACCCCCGGGTCTGGGCGTTTAACAAATGTAATAAAATAAAAATAAATAAATAAAATAAAGGTAATGCATGATGTCCCCATTCAGTGACTAATGGCCCATCAGCAGTTTTGCACACTACATTTGGATGGGAGGGGGTGCAAGCTGCCCTGCACACTATGGAGGTTGCTGTGCAGAAGCCGGGCAGGAACACCTGATAAGTGGCTCGTGCTCATGTTCATACCGATGCCAGAATGCATACCAAGATCACTGCTAGCTTTGAGACAAAAGGAGTGTGTCATATGCAGACATTTGCCTTAGTGAGAGTCACAAATAACACCACAGAGAACACGGCCACAGCTCGCCGTAGGTAGGGGGGCCCAAGAGTTCAGAGGGGGGCTGCCCCCCCCTCCCTAGCGTCGCCACTGCCTACATCCCATGGGGTATAGATTGGAATGAGGAAGATCGGAATGGGATGTTAATTCCTTCTAAATTGCCCCGTTCCGTTCATTGACTTCCTCTGCTCCATTTAATCCCACTCATTTTTTTCTTAAAGCTTAGGGGGTTTCCCGACATTACAAACCGCCCAGTGACAGCGTCTCGATCAGAACCTAGGAAGCGAGACTCCTTTCTTAGACGCGGTATGTTCACACTGAAAAATCAGACAGCAGCACAGAGCCTGCAAAAGGGACGTCTGCGCATGATTAGTATTACGCATGCGCACCTTTGGGTGACAAGACCGGCAGACGTCAATACGGATTCCTACCACAACTACGTTTCCCAGAATGCCGGTCAAAAGCAGAGCGCCTCCATTTTCTTCAAAGTCGACCAACTAGGAGCTGCAAAGCTTGCTCTAGGAGGGGCTGAGCTCCACCAGTGTCATATATGTATATATATTTATTTTTTTGCTACTGGAGCAGCTGTTGGCGAAGGCGCCATATTGGAAGCAACGAAATCGCTGTTGCAAACGCAAAAACTCTTTCGGTGCAAAGATGCTGTACCTGGAGGATTACCTGGAAAGTGAGTGTGGGGTACTGAGAGGTGGGAAGGGCAGCGAAGTGGTGCGGAAGGCGCGCGCCGTGGCCGCTGTCTCTGACCGCCATATTCATTTTTTTTTGCAGTGATCGAGCAGCTTCCCATGGATCTTCGCGACAGATTCACGGAAATGAGGGAGATGGACTTGCAGGTTCAGAGTATGTGCTTCCTTCGTAACAATCACAGCTTGGCATGCAGCCCATGGGAGGAGCTTAGGGAGCATGGTCTTCTACCTTTCGATAGGGAGACGATTGCACAAACCACTGAGCCCCATTCTATATTATGCATTCGTGATCCACGTAGCCTCCCCTTTGCCCCCCCCCCCTCGCATTACATGGTATCTTCACTGCAAGACCACTTTACTTTTACTAAATCATCAGAACGGTCCATTTCTGCGCCCTGCTCCATATTAATGAAGAGATACCAAAGTCGAGAGCATTTATTTTTGTATGAAATGTGTGCCCACCCCTGATAACTCCAACTAACAGAGACGCAATCACCGCCCTCTGTATTTTTTTAATTGTGATGTTTTAGTATTCGGAAGGGGAATACATTAGCTAACGCTAATTGCATTTTTTTTAAAAAAAAGTTCACACAATAATCATTTCAGAAGTAAAACATACTTATAATGCATGGGTACGGGCAGTGCTTTAATTGGGATTAGAAATCAAGGGGGGCTCTCCTTATGGTGCGTGATCCAAGTACACCCGTACTTAGGCAATGCCCCTTAAGGAGAGCCCTCGCTTGGGGGGCGGAGGGTGGCTGGTAAAAGGAGCAGATTTGGGACGCACTGGCATTATTAACTTTGATGTGCCAGCCCCTCCTTTTAAATATAAGAATGGGCTGGGCGCACCAATGGTGTGACACCTCTGTGACCTAGCGCGCATGCAGCAGGCAGCCCTTTCATTCAAGTAGCCGCATGGTGCAACACTTTAACCACTGGCTCCTTGAATGAAAGGGCTGCCTGCTACTGATAGCTCTGTACTCAGAAACAGGAGGAGGGTTTGACTGCCCAGCGCGCCTCTTGATTTTGAGTGAAGCCATCGCGCACCATGAAGCCATGCTGCGTGATGACTATTTACTCAGAAACAAAAGGAGAGCTGGGCATTCCAGCCCTTCTGTTTCTGAGTACATAGACATCAAGCAGCCTGTGTAGCCGAATCGCTGCACGGTTACACAGGCTGCAGATGTAACCCCTTAGTTTAGAAAAAAGAAAAGAAGCTATTTCTTTTTTCTAATCCGAAGTGCTGACACCTGCAGGCAGCCGGCATAACCACAGCGCTTCTGCTACACAGGTTGCTTCAGGTGTCGGCGTGGCTGGCGCTAGTCGGATGTTTGCCCTCGCTTGGGATTCCTTTCTGGAGAATGCTGGTGCCCATCCCACTTAAAGCCATTGGTATGGGAGTGGTGAATATTAGTGCATGTTTCCTTTTTAATTATTTATAAGAGATTGGGTACTCTTTATCTTGTTACTGCTAGTATTGTCAATAGGAGTTAGTTATACTATATAGGCCTTGGCAGGAGGACCTTGCAATGACTGATATTCACTATCCAGTCAGTAAATCATTTAGGAAGAGTGTGCTTGGAAGGTTACTTGCGCCTAGTCTATTACATTTATTTCTCAAAATAAAACCAAAGCAGTCATATGGTCAGTGTTTTTTTTTATTAGTTAAATACCACAGGTATTCTTTTTAGATAAAAAGGTGCCAACATACTCCATTAGGAGGCATGTGCATTTGTTTCGCCCTTACCCAGGCTTTCTCAAGGCACAGTTGTGAGTAAATGTGTAGTACTGTGTTTTCTATTCTATCAGTATAGTTTCGTACAAACTTTACCTACAGTATACATTTCCCACATAGATAAGTATAATCGCATAGGTTTCAGACATGGGCAATTCCTAAATACAATTTGCTGAAAATCGGAGCAATTGATTGCTAAGTAGACCAGTTTGGCGGCTCTGAGTTTCAGATTCATTTATTTTCAATCTTGAGTATCAGTTGCCTAATACTGATACATTTAGTTAGGCTAATCCGCTGTGAGATTTAAGAGTATCCAGATGAGTTCATGAATCACAGTCCAAATTCTTATTACATTTTCAGGTCCGTTTTTTTTTAATGGGTTGGGGCCTGACTTTTGTTTGTTTTTATTGCTTGTATTGCGCACCAGACCCTTGGGTATCAGGGCGCATTGCATAAGACAATTTACAGCTTAGTTACAGATTAGCATAATCACATACAAATTACATCATAGTTGCACAACAAAGCAAATCATATACGTAAATGATATTCAGGATAGAAGCAGTAAATATCCTGAGGATGCAAATAAAACAGTCCGGAGCAAAAAAGTATATGCAAATAGTTAGTTGGCCAAAAGAAGGTGGGAGGGATTAGTCTGTCATGGGCAGGTCAAGGGCAAGGCATTACTTGTCAAAGTCTTTGAACCACCTAATGAGGTTCTGACGGAATTTAAGGTAAGATTGATCCACTCGCAGAGGAAGGGGTAGGGAGTTCCAGAGTTGAGCTGCCTTGACCTGGAAGCTGCATCCCCCGACTCTGGAGAGTTTAAATCTAGGGACTGAGAGGCAATTGGTACTAGATGATCTGGTGAGTCTAGTAGGAGTTATTCTGGTGAGTCTCTCAGAAAGATAGCAGGGAGTGATGTTGTTTAGACATTTATATGTGAGTGAAGCAACTTTTAACTGGATTTTGTCGTATGTTGAGAGCCAGTTATTAGATCTTCTAGTTTCGGAAATATGATCTTTCCTAGAAATTCCAAGTGCTGCTCTAAGAGCATTGTTCTGAAGGAGTTGGATTCTCTTGATAGTTTCCTTGTTGGCCCCAATGGATAGCGAGTTAAAGTAATCCAGCTTTGACAGAATGAGTGCCTTGGCCAGGGTGATACAGCTATTGTTGGATAGGAAAGGTTTACCTGCTCTGATCATCTGACTTCAATTGTTCCTTAGTATGGTTCATCTTAAGAAGGTACGTTGCTTCCTGTTGGGTTCTGTTTCTTTCAAATCATTAAATTGAAAAGTAGTGAAGTCTGTTAGAGCATGAGATTGCACTACTGATGCTGGGATCTTTCAGGATGGTGGTGGAAGACTTTGGACTAAGATACATGAACTCATTGGGATACTCTAAATATCACTACAAATTAGCCTTAAATATCACAGCAGATTAGCCTATCTGTATCAGTAGTAGAAAACTGAAACCCAAGAAGATAGAATAGAAATTAATCCAAAACTGATAGCGCCACTAAGCTTGTCTACTTAGCAATCAATTGCTCTGATTTTCATGCAAATTTTCTATAAATTGCCCATGTTTGAAAACTAAATCTATGTGTGAAATGTATACTGTATGGAAAGTTTGTATGAAACTTCTGATATTCACAGCAAACTCTCTACTTGTCTCTTTGCTATTCAGTCTTGAATGTCTGCTCACTTTCTGGTTCTCGACACTAATAAAACTGAAATACTCTTCTTCCCTGCAAGCACTATACCTCCTCCTGCCTCTACTTTATTTCTTATCCCCCTTCTCAACTACCTATTTCCTCTACGCTCCCAATCTTGGCGTTTACTCTGATTCTGATCTGTACTTTAAATATCACATTTCTCTAACTACACAAGCGTGCCGTTTTCACCTATTCACCACTAAATTCTTGTTGTTCTTTAATTTTTCTCTCGCCTTTTCTACTGCTCCTCTGCGCTTTTTGGTCTCCCTCTTGTCTAGCTCCTCTTAAATCTGTTTTCAACGATTCTATTCGCCTACTCTGTCTTTTAGTCTCCTGTGAATATTTCTTCCCTTCTTTCTCTCGGCTATCTTTCATTCCAGTCTCGCCTCAATTTTAATTTCCTGTGTCTTGTCTTTAAATCTCTCTATGGCTTTGTGCCTGGTGACCTTTCTTCGCTAGTTTCATTCTACATCCCTTCTTGCTCGCTTCGTTCTTTATTTATTTTTTTTGTATTTGTAAAGCGCCTAGCAGCCCGGGGGCATCGAGGCGCTGTTTCAAGAAGGTGTCTTAGTTACAGGATGTGGGAGGCAAAGCAGGGGTTACAAGTGTCATGTGCCTTACAAGGTGGCAGGACGAACATGGACATAAAAAAGAATACATGTAGTAATGTACAGTGTAGTGATCTTACACAAACAGCATAGCTTTGATTGCTTTTTTAAAGATGCCTGGGACTCAATGCATCTGATAGTGGGAGGTAGCAGGTTCCATTTGGTAGCTGCTATAACTGGGAAGCTTGAGCCGCCTGGTCGGATCCTAAGGCTTTTGGGAATGGCTAGACGGTTGGTGTGGCTAGATCTGGTGGGTCTGTTTGAGGGGGCGCAGAGAATATTTGCGAGAGGTAGCAAGGTGCTGTGTCATGGTGACATTTGTGGGTAAGTGCCAGGGACTTAAAGAGGATAGGTTCTTTGATGGGTAGCCAATGGACAGATTTCCTGGTGGCCGAGATGTGGTCTCTCTTTGACACCCCAGTGGCTGCTCTAAGGGCATTGTTTTGCACCGTTTGAAGTTTCCTGATGTTCTTTGCTGGAGTGCCTAGTATGAGCACATTGCAATAGTCTAGGCGAGATCCTATGATTGCTCTGGTGATGGTGAGGGAGTTTTGTTGCCTTAGGAATGGCCAGGCGGCCGTGATAAGTTTTGAGTGGTAGGCTGCTGCTGATGATATTGCATTCCCCTGTCTGGCCATGGTAATATTTGAGTCTAGATATACTCCCACGGTTTTGATTGACTGGGATACAGGGATGCAAGTGTTGTCGATGAGAAAGGAGTCCTATTGTGATCCCATTTTTCTGATTGTGTCCGGAGATCCGATGATTAGTTCCGTCTTTTCACTGTTAAGACAGAGCCAATTTTCAGTCATCCTGGCGTAGATGGATTTGAGGGTTTTTTGGTCAGCCGCGTAATCGCCCGTAAGGGGGATGAGGACCTGCGTATCATCAGCATAATTAGTGTATGTGATGCCCAAAGAGTCTAGATATTTGAATAGGGACCTCATGAAAATTTTGTACAAGGTGGGCAAAATGCAAGATCCTTGCGGGACACCACATTTAATTTGGTGAGGTAGGGCACAGGCCTGGTCTGAAAATACCTTAATTGCCCTCCCACTGAGGAAGGAGGAGATCAATGCTGTGGCATTAGGTGAGAAGTTGCCAGCAGTTGAGAGGTGGTGGCATAGGGTGTCATGGTCGACCAGGTCGAAGGCTGCGGATAGGTCAAGGAGTAGTAAGAGGGTTTGCCTACGTCCCTGGGGTCATCTATTTGGTTCTTGAGATCCAGTAATGCAGTCTCTGTACCATGGTTGGGGCAAAAGCCTGATTGTCGGAGACCAAGCAGGTGATGAGTTTCTAAGTATTTCTAGACTTGGAGGTATGCCGCTTTGTCGAAGATCTTCAGTAGGAAGGGTACCGTAGTGATGGGCCTATAGATCCCTGGTGTTTTGGGATCCAGTGTGGTTTTTTTTCAGCAGTGGGCGCACTCAGGCTTCTTTGAGGCAGGAGGGCACTTGGTTAGATTTGAAGGAAGAGTTGATGAAGGCGGTGAAGAACAGTGCCAATGCAGGGGTGCTGTCCTTGATGAGCTGGGCCGGGCATGAGTCACCCTTACAATTGGAGGGCTTGATCAAGTTCAGTATAGTTAGGACGTCCTGTTCCTTCATCTCTTGGAATGAGAAAGCTGGAATTTCAGCTGGGGCTTTCTAGTGTAGGTCCGATAGTTGTAGTGTTAAGGCTTTTTGGTGGCTGTTGATTTTTTTCTTGTAGGGTGTTCAGTTTATTGATCATGGCTTCTTGAATTTCGTTACACCATTCTTTCTTTGTTCAAGGAGTTTGTTGGGGGGGGGGGGGCATTTCCAGTTCTCAGAAGATTGCAAAGATTTCCCTGGATCCAAATTTAGCGTTGGCTATCCTAGAATTGAAGGAGTTGGCTTTGGCTGAGATGATTGCGGATTTGTATTTTACGATATTTTTAAAGGCAAGTTTGGTGGTGTCACTGGGATTCGTTTGCCATGCCGAGAGGGCTGATCTTTTTTTTTTTTTCTCGCAATTTAAGGAGTTCCGGGGTGAACTATGAGTTGGTTTGTTTGATGGGTTTAGCTTTTCTTTGAGTAAGTGGGGCAATAGTGTTCACGCTTGAGAGATGATAGTTATAGGTGGCCGCAAGAGTATCCAGGTTATTGGTGAATGGAGGCTTGAGTTCGGCAAACTGGAGATGTGGAAGTAGTCTTTCCTTAGTGAGTTGCTTGGCGCTCCTGGTGAGAGCGGGCGGCAATGTTCTTTGGGTGGTGGCAGAGTTGCTGGCGCTATTAATGTCGAAGTGGATGGCGGAGTGGTCTGACCATGGAATGGGGGTGATGGATGGGATAGAGAGCGGACAACAATTGTGCTGGGAGATCCAGTCGAAGGTGCGACCTTTATTATGGGTAGGTTCTGTCATTGCTTGTTTGAAGCCCAGTATGGCAAGGGCATTGTTAAAGGAGGTAGCATTCCCATCTGCGGGGTCGTTGAGGCCGAGATTCATGTCTCCAAGGAGGAGGGACATGGTGGATTTCTTTAGGTTGTCACCGAGGGTGTGGAAGAGTGCTTCTTGAAATTCTGCAACTGGTCCTGGTGGGCGGTAGGTGATGTGGGCTGTGATGATGCAGCTGGGAGAAGGGTTGATTTTGATGAACATGTAGTCGAAGTAGTATGTAAGTAGTAAGTAGAATGTAGTCTCCTTGGATTCTTCAGATGGGGATGGATTGCTTAGCGATCAGAGCAACCCCTCCTCCTTTATGTGATTTACGGTCTTGTCTAAAAATGGTGTATCCAATAGGCAAGGCAAGGGCCAGTGCTGGGCCAGAAGCTTTGTGAAGCCAGGTCTCGCTGATGAATAGTAGGTCGAGGTTGGAGTTACAGAGAAGGTCCCAGATGTCGAGAGCGTGAGCTGGGCGCGATCGTGCATTGATGAGAGCACACTTGACCGTGGTTGACGTGCTCAGAGTGGCAGAATTGGAAGTGAGTGCAGTGGTATTGTCATCTGACAACATCAGATAAGGGGGTATCATCAGATGTGGGGGTACCTATAGTAGGAACATCAATTGTTGGGGTGGCAGTATAGTCGTATGCAATCGTAGGAGCAACTTTGTTAGCAGTGGTAGTGGCAGAAATCAAGGGGGTACTCATTAATATCACCTACATCAATATCACTCATGGGGGCAGCCTTGTTAACAATACTAGTAGCCGCAATCAAGGGGGTACTCATATTAACATCACCTACATCATTATCAATCATGGGGGCATCCTTGTTAACAATAGTGGGAGCCGCAATCAAGGGGGTACTCATATTAACATCACCTACATCATTATCAATCATGGGGGCATCCTTGTTAACAATAGTGGGAGCCGCAATCAAGGGGGTACTCATATTAACATCACCTACATCATTATCAATCATGGGGGCAGCCTTGTTAACTATAGTGGTAGCCACAATCAAATGGGTGCTCATATTAACATCATCTACAACATTATAAATCAGAGCCTTGTTAATGGTAGCAGTGGCAGCAATCAGGGGTGCCGCAGTACAGGTAACAACAATCATAGGGTCAGCTGTGCTCATAGTGGCGGTGGCAGCAATGAAGGGGGTACTCGTATTAGCAGTACCTGCAATAATGTCAATCATGGGGGCGGCGGTAGAAATGCATCTGGTGTGCTTAGAGATAGCGGCAGTGTGGCGTGCATGTTCTGATAGTCTTACCGCTTTTTGTGCTTTCCGAATTGTTTTTGTGGAGGCTTCTGCTTCGTGGTGCAGGAGCCGTGCCGAGTGCTACAGTTTGTAGATAGAGGGCATCGGACAGAAGGAGGCCTCCGTGCTGGGGTTCCTCCACTGGTGGTTTTGGGAGCAGAGGCTGTGTTCCTTGTGGTGGAGGCGTGACCGAAAGGGAGAGGATGTGCAGTGGAAGTGGCTGGGTGGGGGGAGGGTCGCTATCCAGGAGGAGCTGTTCGGGGCATGGAGGACACTGGAAGGGAGGATTAACCTAGTGCACAGGCGTTCATTCCTAACGCGCAGCGACAAAGCTACAGTAAGAGCAGGCAGGGCTGCAGTGCGGGCGCGTAGGCGGGACAGCCTTCCAGCTAACATGATGGTGCGCTGCTGAAGAGAGGAGCTCTTGCCTTGTTTGGGTTGACGCACCCTCGAGCAGCAGAGAGCAGATGAGAGCTGCAGTGGTGGCCTTCTCCCTGGGCCTTCGCCCTGCGGCTTTGCCCGTCGGTCGCCTCCCTCCACCTTTTAGGAAGTAGGGAGGGGCTGGCAGGAGCCACTGATCTATTGTGGCCGCGGGCCGCGGCGGTGAGATTCTGACTGTTTTCTTCATGTTTCCCTGTTACTAGGGAAACGGGGACGGCCATTTTAGTACGGCCAGACTCCTCGTGGGCTGTAGAAGGCGAAATTAATTAAGATAACGCCAGCAACGGGTGTGGACACTCCAGTGTTCCGATCACTGCTGGTGGGGGTCCTCTGCTCCTCGTTCTCTCTTGTTCCCAATTTGGCCTTGCTGTCCCTCGTCCTCCTTGTGCCCAGTTTCGTTCATTTTCCCTGCTGGCTGCTTTGCACTGGAATGCTCTTCCCCTTTCCCTTTGTTCTATTTCTGTTTACTCTGTATTTCGTGACTCTTTGAGATCCCATTTACTTCAGTCTGGCTAAATTTGACAGTATGTTTTGCTAATGACCATTTATGTTACCGTTTGATCATCTGTACAGTGCTTTGGTTTAAAGCCCTATATTAAATCCAAATGAAATACAAACCAATGCAAATACAAACTATACTGATATAGAACACACCTACTCACAACTGTGCCTTGAGAAAGCCTGGGTAGGGGCGATACAAATTCATGTGCCTCCAAATGTAGTATGTTGGCACCTTTCTTATCTAAAACGAGTACCTTTGGTATTTAATAAAAACTACTGACCGTATGATCGCTTTGGTTTTATTTTGAGAAATCAATGTAGTAGTATACCTTTTAATACACTGCATTGTTCTAAATTCAATTATCTGGTTGGATATACAAATTTAAAATTCGTCCTCCTCACAATGCATCTTTTACATTAATTAATTATGAATTGAGTCAGTGCTAAAGTCAGTGGAGTAGAAGGACCAGAATTCCAGAACGCCCAAAATTGGTCTGTAGTATACCACTCCGAATGGACGGCAACATTTACCAGATAGTTGCGTCGCATCTCTAAAAGTTTGCTACATTCTGTTATTTAATACCCCATACTTTCAAAAATGTTGTGATTACCAAATATTCTGCACGTTCTGGTCTTCTTATTCATCCTCTGTCTCGCCACAGTAATCATCAATGTCAAGATTTAACCTTGTTCCCACATTAAGAATCTGCATACTTTTGGCAAAGGGGCACATCTGTAAATATTTTCACGGTGGGGAGAAATGGAAACGACTGGGAAGAGAATTCAGAGAACATTGTTGTATTGGAAATATATTCTACGTTCATTTCCAATCTCCTCTTTAGGGTAAGTTCTCTTAGGCACACCCGTGGGCCATTCTGGTATCCATTCAATTTTCCTAAAGGAATTGTTACAATGATCAGCAAACACTTTCAATGTAGCGCTATTTCTACAAAGTTCTGTGGCCATCGCTCCCAGAAGTGAATCGTCAGTTGGATGTGAGTAAATTAACATTTACGAAGGTCCAAAGGAACAGCCGTTGATATGAGGCCTCATTCTAATTGGACACATTGGATAGACACACATTGAGGCAAATCGAACAAGAGTTTCTAGAAATTCCCTTCCAGTCTATCCACCCACATCTGAGTATTAGACATAAAGCCTGTTTCCGGACTGCGCAGTACTAATTGCATAATGTGTTGATAATCATGCCCTCTGGTCAAAAACTGTCTTGTTTCCTACTAGCTGTGCCATAACTGTATTATTATTAATCTCATTTTTGTGTTTTTCCATGTTCACAGAGCCCAATGCCACTCCTAGATTTACAAATTGGGTGACTTCAGATACCATGTTTCTGTTAGTATACAGCACTGTGCTTTTCTTTTCCCATATCTCACTGTCTTAGTCTTTTTAAAATTAATATGCAGGGAGTTAGACTGCATACGCATTCAATGCACCCAATGTACATCGAAGGCCCACCTGTGTTTGATCAAAGGATAACCACGCAGCTTGAATGCCACCCACTCTAGGCGGAAAGTGACTAGTGTTTTTTAAAAATTCAGAAAGATGGCCAAGTAGAAGTTAAATAAGGAAGGGACGAGCAGACACACCTGATTAAGGCCTGTATTTATATTAATCGGGTAGGATAAAGTGCAATGTTGATCCAACTGTATTCTAACGGAGTTATGGGAATGTATCTATGAGCATATTTAGTAATCCTTCAGCTATGCCCCATTGGTCAAGCTTGGCCCATAATTATTTCTGTCCACTGTATCAAATGCTGCACAGAAATCCACAAATGCATAGTGGTTCCTATATTTTAGTTCTCTGAATCAGCACTTGGAGAAAATACATTAATGGTCGTGGACAGACCCTTCCTAAAGCCAGTTTGGTATGGAGACAGTGGGCCTCATTACGAGTGTGCCGGTCTGGTAACAAGTGTGCCGGTAAGCCTACCAGCATCGCTGTTGGCAGATCGGCACACTCTGAGTCTGCGGTACAGCACCCGCCCGCAGCCTTTCCGGGAAGCACCAGTGCCGTTATTTCCCCAATCCACATTCCCATGGAGTCCTATTGACGTCTGACTTTGAGGAACACTGGGGTCATAATCCCGCAGTGTTTCCATGGAGCCAGGTGCCGGAAAAATTCACGAGTCCGGCGGCAGCATGCCGGTTTTACTGCAACAGCTACCACAGGACTCGTAATGAGGCCCATTATCCCACCTTCATTGATCCACTTATTCAATTCCTCTGTTAAGTTATTTGAGAAGATCTTGCTGCTAACCTCAAGCATCGCCAACAGGTGGTATTAGAGGGGCCAGTCCTGTCTCCTTTTTTATGTAGTGGGACGAGTATAGATTCCTTTCCATGATTGCAGGATCTGTTCACTATGCGTAATGCTGGAAACGGTATGTGGAAAATATCCCTGCATAGTTCTGGGGCGTATAATCCTTGAACATAGCCCGACCCAGGGGCACGTGAAAGGGATTCATTTTCATAATTGGGCTGATAACATCGTCCACACTCCAGTTACACTTGTGCAACTTTTCTTATCTTTTATTTGCATTACCCAACGTCAGTGGAGGGGAGATTGTTGTTGATCCTCTAGTACATATTTATTCCATGTCTATCCTGGTACAGGGTCCAATAGTGTATTAATAGTGCCATTTTTGCATTTATTGACATATGCCAGAATTTCTTACTGCCCCCTGTTCTTATAATTCCCAGAAGGAGGCACCACTGCGCTGTCATGGTGGTGCATTTATACTGTTTCAACCAATTGCTATGGCTTAGCTTTCCCTTTCAGCAATCTACCATCTTCAACATTTTATCCATATATTATTGTCCAGTATTTTATTGTTCTGCATTTTATTTTGTTCGGCTATCTTGGCATCATATATCATTGTGTTATTATCACTGGTGGTTCTACCCATCTTGGCGTTCCCAGTTCCTCCAAATGTAGATAAATTCAATGACTGCATGCCTAACTACCAGAATAGTAGAAGCTGGGAGCTGGCAAGTTAATACGGCTACTGTTGTGGACTCTGACGCACTTATTAGTATATCTGTCCTTGCCCCTTAGATAAACCATGTGACAACCAACAATGCTTGGCAGATTTGTTTATACATGGTCACTTTTGAAGCACACCGTGCAAAGTGTTGACTACATTTTAGAGAATTAACATTGACATTTAATTTGTGACAGAGACTTGGTTGCATGCTGCTGCAGTCACTCTTTTAGCTTTCACAACTCCGCCTGGCTATTGGATTTGTCACGAAGGATAGGCTTGGGGGACGAGCGGGGGACGGTAAGAGCTATTTTCTCAGAGTCCCTTCACACCCACTAAAATCCAATAGAAAGTCCAGATGGGTCCGAATTACTGCACCTAAAAATGTCATCTGACTCCCGAGCCACCTACAATTTTCTAATCGATCGCCCACGCAAAGCGATGCCATTCTTTGAGTCACAGATTATGACCACTCTTCTTACCTTATTGAAACCCACCTCCACTGGTTTACTGGTTGGTGACTTCAATTATTGGCTTGGTGATCCTTCTGACAATACTGCTACAGCATTGGTTCAATCCCTCGACACCTGTGGGTTTACGCTTGCTCCCCCTTGATCCTACTTCTAATAAGGGTAATACACTTGGCTGGATAGGCATACACAATGTTCACATCTCTACACCAACTAGTGTGCCCTGTCCTTGGTCTGATCATTCATTTGTCTCGTTTTCACTGTTTGTGAATATGAAGACCAGAACCTTACCAGTGAAAATATGTGTATGTGCAATTTACGTAACCTTGGTAAATCTGCTGCCACTCATTTCTACTTCACCTCTTGAGCTAGCTACGTGGGTAACACTTCGACAGCTTGTTGATCATTATCATCTCCTACTGCAGTTAATACTCGCGTATTGTTGCCATTTCCACACCTAAGAATCAGTGGTTTACTGAACACCTTAACACACTCAAAGTGAATAGAAAAGCGTGTGGGCCCTGGCAAAGATCACCTACTGTGGGTAATAAGGCATCCTACTTGTCATCGGCTAAGGCACATAAAGAAACAATCTTTTAACCAAATAATAACTACTTTGAGTCTAGGATTTGGGATTCAGGAAGCTCGTAATAATTAAGCTGAATTATTTAAAATTCTGAAAACCACTCGAGAACCCAGATATTAGGCATATGGTATCAATACAAAATGATTCTGACTAGTGTAATAGCATTAAAGACTCTCTTATGTTTGTTCAGTTGCAATTTAACAATTGACGATCTACTGCTCAAAAATGAGTCAAACAACATAATTATATGTGGAGACTTGAACATAAACTGCATGGATATAAGACGGAAAAACAACAAAGTCCTTCATGTACCGAATAATTTGGCCTCTAAATGGATGGCGGAAATGGAAGCCAGAGATCTGGTAATGCTAAATGGAAACACTGCCAGTGATATACCGGCCAAACCGACGTGGAGACGACTCGCACAAAATTCTATCTTGGATTACTTTTTCGTCTCAGAAAAGATTCAACAGTCGACTCTGTCTTTTGTGGTAAAGCAGATGACCCAAAGTGATCATGAGATGACAATTTTAACCTTGCGAGTTGCAAAACAACCATCTGTTAAATGCTGGAATCATCGGATCCTGGTTGAGCCAAATAGAGTGAGGCTGTCACTCCATCCTGATGATGTCTCTAAAATTTCAGAAACATTCATTAAGACTGATCTTGGAGTGGAATATGTTCATCTTTTACAATCGGTAATGGAAAAAAAATGGATCGAGAAACCCTGGGTTTGTAAACAAACATAAATTTGATGTTGAGGTCATGAGGAGAAAGAGGGAACTTCGTGCCACTATTAGACACATAAAATCCAGAGATCCCACACATTTCTTGCAAGAAAAACATGCTGCAAAACAGAAATATAAAAACTGGATAAAATCCCACAAGGTTCTAATGTTCCAAAACAACGCAGAATTGATGCTGCTAAAGATGAGAAATAAAAACTCGTCTGAGTTTTGGAGTTTACTAATCAACGAAGGTGCTCCTCAATCTGCACTGATGACAAATATGGTTTCAGAGGCAGGGTGGTCTTCACATTTCAAAAATCTGTACAGTAAAAAAGGGAAGTGGTCGTCCCCGATGACACCGAACTTAACAAAATGGGACCTCACTTTCCCTAAAGCTGATTTGCTCCAGATAATTAAGAATGTCAGTGCCTCAAGGGCCCCGGGACCGGTCGGCCTTTCCAACTTCACTATAAAGCAAAATCCAGAACTATGGGCAGAGTTTTGCGAAGAGCTCTTTACCCGAATCTGTAGAAGATGTGAAACTCCAAACTCTTGGAAGACTGCAATAATAGTCCCCATCTTCAAAAAAGGAAATCGCCTTGAGCCCAAAAATTATCGACCGATAGCGCTCTTGGACGTGCTGGGCAAAGTGTAGGCAACCATGCTCCAACAGAAACTGTCACAATGGATTGTCGATAGCAACCACACTGATGTACGACAGACGGGCTTCGTAAAAGGAGTCGGCTGCGGACTAAACCTTTTGCTAATAAATTTGCTAAAGATGGAAGCAATTAGATCTGGAAGAAAGGTCTATTTAGCCCTGATAGACTTCTCCCATGCTTTCGATTCCATCGACCGAGAACTACTGTGGACAAAGATGACCAACTGGGGCTGTCCTGAGAGTCTATTAGCCGCCATTAAAGAAATCCACACTGCTTCTACCATCAGAGTGCGCCTCAACCAACGCGGATCTCTTACAGAGGAAATCGACACCTTCTGCGGAGTTAAACAGGGCTGCCCTCTGGCGGCGATCATGTTTAACTTGTTTCTCTAGGACATTGGCATCTCAATTAACGAGCCTTGATCCTTTTCCCCAAAAATACATGGCTCTGCTCTAAGCTGGATGCTGTATGCTGACGACTTAATCTTGTTAGATACCACCCCAATCGGCCTCCAGCGTAAAATGAATGCAGTGGAACGTTATGTGGAAACCAACGGTCTGCACATCAATAACACAAAAAGTGAAATTTTGACGCTGCAAAACCTGCAAACGGGCCGCCATCAGAAAAACAACAAATTTAGATGGCATCTGGGAAAAGAAAAACTTACCACAGTGGAAAGCACTAGATATCTTGGCATGCAAATTAACACGAACATAAATGATAGCCCTTGGATGGAGATTGCGAAAACAAAATGCAGACACTTTGCCTCTCAAGCACTGATCCTAAACAAAAAATACGGGAAGTTCTCATTTAAGCCAGTAATAACCTTTTACCAGCAGAAGGTTGTCCCGTCCCTCATCTATGGAGCTGAAAATGCTTTTGGATGCCCAGCTGAATTCTGGCCAACCCTAGAACACATCTTCTGGGTAAAAACATTAGACCTACCAAATAGCATCTCAACAGCCTGCCTACGTTATGAGTTGGGCTTGATTTCTATTGAGGCACGGATCACGTCGAATTCCCTGGCCCTATTTAGGAAAACTACACTGCCAGACGGTGCTCCACAATTTAAAATACTGAGCAAACCTGGAAATGTGAACCCAGACTGTCTGTTAGCTTTATGGTTTAAGAAATGTGAAGAGCTTCTGACCATGTATGAGACCAACTTCAAAACGCTGCAGGACAATCCGCTTTTGGTAAAGAAAAAGATCTGGGAATTAGATTGGATCCAAACCAGCGAAGATTGAAGGATTTCCAAAACAATGAGGGATGCTCCTAGTGAAGCAAGAGCGTTCAATAAACTGCAAAAGGATGTGGTCTTATTCCCAGACAACAGGAGGAGAGCCACATATGAGATTCCGCCTAAACCTGATTAGAACTAAAGATCGAACAAAGAACTGGGCTGGAAAGGACAAGTCTAATATCGTATGTAGGTTTTGTAAAGCCTGCGACGAAACGCTTAAACATCTGGTCTTATTCTGCCCTTTCTTTAGATCTCTAAGAACTAAACATCTTGGCCAAATGTTAAATGAATATCCACTGAGGAATGCCGAAGAATGGTGGCAGCAGATGTTCATGGGTTCAAACACAAAACTGACAAGGATGTTAACCCTGTTTTTGCATGAGATTGAAAGGAGCCTTGAGATATCTGACACCGAAGTATAAGGACAGTGCTTAACATGGCTTGGTCATCACACGAAGCAAACTAATCACTCCCTGACAAGGCTCCTTTGACACTAAAGACACAAACCGTGTCAAAAGGATGGAACTTTATCTCATGCTTACGTTTTGTTTTGTTTTGTATTGGGTCTGGACTAATTTGATGTGTTTTAAAGGTTTGTACAAACTAAAAAAATAATAAAATAAATTTTTTTTAACATTGATGCAAAACTTGCTCGGTCTTGTCCTCCAGCTATTCCATCGTCTTGCAATGTCTCTAGTGAGTACTTGATCTTTTCACCAGTGACTAGGTAGTGGCTGAGATGCTAGTAGCTCTTAAACCCACTGCATGTAAAGCTGATTGCTGTTCAGCGGCAATTGTCAAAGATTGTGCCCTGTTCTTAACCCACTGCTCACTATATTTCTTAATTCTTCCTTCAGCTCAGGGAATGTTCAGTGCTCCTTTTAAAGAGGCTGCTACAATGCCCTTGCTGAAGAAGTCATCTCTTGAAACAGCAATTCCCACGAATTACAGGCCTAATACTAATGTGCCGTTTTTGCTTAAGATCCGTGATAGAGTAGTTTATTTGCAGTTTCAGAAACATCTTGAGGAATTTGGCTTGCCAGGTGCAAGGCAGTTTGGCTTCAGATCAACACATGGTACTGAAACCGCATAGCTAGACTTGAAGTCCAGTTTACTTAAAATCATGGAGGAAGGAGGAGTTGTTCTTCTCCTCCTTCTGGATCTCTCTACCACTTTTGATCCGCTGCATCATGGTTTACTGGTTGAGAGGCTCCAGAAAGGTGCTAATTCTTCTCCTGCAGTGACAGCCTAGGCATGCACTTTCTTGTCTGGTTGGTTGGCTAGGGTTTTCAGAAAGGAGGGTGAAGTATGCGACTATACAGTAAAAGTTAAGTTTTGTTCTTTAATTCGCATACAATATCTTCATGAAATATAGCCGGCGCCCCGCACAGCAACCTCCAGCCTCACTCGACATCCCTTCTCCAAACATCCCTGCTCACGTCACCACTCTTCGCATTCTCTCACACACACACTGGCTGGAAGACGCGAGCTAAGGGAGCCGCGGGCCTTCACACGATAAAGCCAACATTAAAATACTACATCATCCCCCCCTAATCATTTTAAAGGAATAAAAAAACTTACGATAAACTAAACCTAAAATAACCTAGGAAGTTACTACAATTGTGGAAAACCTAATGAATAATATTACTATATGAATGAATGCGTAATTAATGCTGTATGGGAACCAACAGGATGACATGGCTAACTGCAATTATAGAATATGTTACATGTCATAATCCCTAGACCAAAACGGCAATCTCCTCTCTCTTGAATTACGTACACTCCTACTTCCAATCACTTCCTCCTCTTGTTGTCGCTGAACCACATCTTCACCAGCATGTCTTCCCAAACCACCATCCACAGTATAATTTCTATTTAGAATATGTTCATCACCAAATAAATCACTTCCTGGTCTCTCTACTTTGACTTGCATGTGTCCCTTCTTGTCGCCTTTCCACATCCATTTACTAACTCTATCCATATTCCATACAGATCCTCCTGCAACTCTAACCGCTCTCCTGAACACTTGTATCACCTTGACAGGCCTGCTGTATTTAGAGTCTCCCTTCTTGACATTCCTTCCAAACTTGATTCGTACAAAGTCTCCCGGGAGTATCCTCAACTTAAACTTTTCAACAGGTATACTATGTAAATTATGTGTTTCTTGCTGTTTTCCATGACTTTTGGACCCTGTACTCACACCCTTCCTCCGATTAACCCAGTCTGGATTAAGTAACGTTTTGGGAGCTCTCCCCCTCATTAATTCAAAAGGTGAAACCTCCATTCCTCTTTTAACTGACATCCTAGTACTCCATATCCTCTCCTTAAGAATCTCATCAACCGGTATATTGTTACTCAACGCCAATTCCACTGCTTCTACGATTACACGGTTGTATCTCTCCACCAACCCATTGGTTTGTGGGTGGTATAATGACGAAAACCTCCATTCAATTCCCGTCTTCTTGGCAAATTCTTTCATTTCACTACTTCTGAACTGAACTCCATTATCACTTATTATTATTTTCGGAAATCCCTCCCTTATGCTCAGGAACTTTTTCTCTCCAAACAATTTCAAATATGGTCCGATGATATCAATTCCAAGCATCTCCCATGGTGCATCACCTTTGTCAATGTTAATTGGCCTGGACTTGACAATCCTACAACTCTTATCACTGTTCTGACATGGCCAACAATTTCTGATAAACCTCTTAAACATAATATCCATGCCTGGCCACTAGTATTTCAACCGTGCATTATTCTTAGTGCCTGTGATGCCAGGATGGCCTTGGTGCGCCTTCTCAATAAGCTCATTCCAGAACTTGTGTGGAGGAATTAACTTATCTCTTCTCACTAAAAATCCATCTTCCATGGACAATTCATCCTTAATCTCCCAATATCTCCTACACCCTTCGCTGATAACTTTTTTTTCAGGCCAACCAAACTCTGTGTACTTTCCTATCTCTTGCAATTCATCATCTTTAGCCAATTCTTCCATCCACATCTCCTTGGACGTGACCTCAAAAATAACTGCTACTATTTCCTCATCTGGATCTGCACTTGCTTCATCACTCTTTAATGGCAATCTTGATAAATAATCGGCAATGATATTCCTCTTCCCCGGCACATATTTAACAGAAAAATTGTAATCCTGCAATTTTAAACTGAGTCTAGCTAATCTCGGTGAGGCTTTACACATTCCTCTCACGGTGAGAACTTCTATCAAAGGTTTATGGTCAGTTTGAATTATAAATTTGTTTCCCCACAAATATTTTCTAAAATAGTTCACTGCCCATGAACATGCCAACAATTCCTTTTCGATTACAGAATATCTGCCTTCTGTTTCTGAGTTGGCCCTTGAAGCATGACTGATGGTTTTCTCATTGGCATCCTCATCTATCTGTGTTAACACTGCTCCTAAACCGTTCCCACTAGCATCCACTGTAATCTTGGTCAGTCTCCCATAAACAAATCCTCCCAATTCTACAGAATTGCAAATTCCTCCTTTTATACTTCTAACTGCCTCACTATATTCATCATTCCAAGCAAACTTTGCATCCTTTTTTAACTTATTTTCTCAGCGGTTCCGTTGTACTTGCAAAATTATTTACAAATCTGTTGTAATATTCACACAACCCCAAAAACGATCTTAATTCGTCCTTGTTTTTAGGTTCTGGTGACTCCTTGATAGCTTCTAATGCATCTCTTTTGGGTTTATAACCCTTACCATTTACTGCATGCCCTAAATATTCTACCTCCTCTACTCCAAATTTACATTTGTTAATCTCAATTTTCAAACCAACTTCTTCCAACCTCTTCAACGCTTCCTTCAATCTCCCATCATGCTCCACAGATCCCTTGCCAAATACTATTATATCATCTTGATATACAAGCACTCCACTCAGACCCTTCATCACACGCGTCATAATTCTTTGAAATACTGCTGCTGCAGACGCTAGTCCGAATGGCATACGTTTGTATCGATACAATCCATGAGGTGTAACAAATGCTGTAATGTCTCTACAATCTTCTGTTAATGGTATCTGATGATATGCGCTCGATAGGTCCAAAGTAGAAAATACATCAGCATTATCAATGCGATTCAACATCTCAAAAATGATAGGAAGTGGAAAAACATCTGTTATAATGTTCCTGTTGACATCTCTCAAATCCACACAAATCCTAGGTTTGCCATTTTTCTTCAATGCAATTACAATAGGGCTCACCCACTCGGATGACTCAATTTTTTCTATAACTCCTTCAGTTTCTAATAATATCAATTCCTGCTCCACCTTTTCAGCAATGGCAAACGGAATGGGCCTGGATTTCGTGTGCCTAACGGGTATCGCTCCCTTCTTGAGGCGGATTCTGTGTGAAAAATCTTTTAGCAATCCTAATTTTACAGCTTTGCCTTTCTCCTTTTCCTTAACTTCCTTACTTTCCCGTGCTTGACTCTTGTTGACAACCAATACCTGCTCTTCGTTACATGGATCCAACCTGATTCTCAGTCCAGCTTGATCTCTCCACCCCAAAACGTCTACTCCTTTTTCAGCTACGTATACTTTTACTTGAGACCGTCTGTCTTTGAATTGAATAATACTCGAGAACCAACCAATCATCTTGATTTTGGATCCCTCAAACCCCCCAGGATTTAATATGTCTGATACTTCCATCTTAGTTTTGAGGCCACGTTTTGCTAAATTTTTCCATGTTTTCTTTGTGATAATTGTCCATGGCGAACAACTATCCACTTTCACCTTGAGTTTCCAATTGTCCAGGAATACATCACAACTCGGGCATTTAAATTCTCCATCCGGTGGTTCTCGTATCAAGAACACTCTTTCTTCATCCGATTCTTCTTCTTCTTCCATAATGGCAGAGACTTTCTTCCTCCTTCTACACGTAACAGCGAAGTGGCCTCTTATTCCACAATTTCCACATTTTTGTCCCAATGCAGGACATTGCTTAGCATAAGCATAATGGCCAGTTCTACCACAATTATAACATCTGTCTCCTTCCCTCTGTTGGTTATACTGAACCCTTTGATCATTTTGGGCCCTGGGTTCATTCTTCACCCAGTTCTTTCCTCTATATGAGTTTCCTTTCTGCTCGAAATTCTTCATTCTGTTATTTCGTCCTGCATTCATTTCACCTTTCTCTTTGTTCTTAAGATTCATCCCACCTCTGTCTTTAGGTCGAATTACATTCACCTGAGCTTGCTCTTCTGTTTCCTTCTCTTGCATCTCCTTGCTGCTCTGGCTATGTTTTTGTATACTTTGTACAGCTTCTTCTTTCTTGCTTTTCATCTCCTTCGAACACAATTGAGTGTGTTCCACTCCCTTTGCTATGGCTATGGTTTCTGGTAGGGATGGGTTGCCCACCATTCATAATCTATCCTGAATTATATTATCTTTCGAGTGGATAATAATTTGATCTCTGATCAACTCATCCAGGGTGATGCCATTGCCAAATTGGCACGTCCGTGACAGTACTCTCAATGCAGAGACATATTCTTCAATGCTCTCATGTTCTTTCTGCACTCTGGTATGGAACTTGTACCTGTTTATAGCTACATTGGTTTCTGGAGCATAATACTTGTCCAATTGCCTAATAGCTCTATCATGTTCATCCGCGTCACCAGCTTCATCCACAGTTAATTCTGGCAATTCTCTGAACTTCCTTTGTCCTTCCAACCCCAATGCGTGTAGCAGTAGTAACTTCTTTTTCCGGGATGTGAGTTCCTCCTGTTCTACAGCCTGAATGTAATTTAACCAGAACTCTTTCCATTCTGACCACAGGACCACTGGTTGACCAGGAGTTGGAAGAAAACTTGCCGGCGGTTGTATGCTGATGCCTTGCAGCATCCTTAAGTATTAAACTATTGTATTTTCTTGTTATGCAACTGTTTCTTGTGTAACTCTTGAACTTGCTAAAATCGAAAAAAATATTCCTCCAAGTACTGTGAGGAGGAAGAGTGGATCACTGTCTACTCCTCATTCTGCCTAAATGTCAGGCAGATCATGTGACTTGTATTATTACAGGTCCTTTCCTCTACTTCCAAACTCTCTGTAATGACACACAACCTGTCACGCGGGGGCGGGGCACAGCTTTAAAATTAGGACCTGATTCTCTGCACAAACCAACGCACTGCCAACGCGTTGGTTTGGAGCGTCTGCTCTCCTTCACAGCACAAGCCTGCACCGTGTGGCGCAGCAGCTTGGAGCATCCGCTCTACGTTGTTACCCAAGGTGATCCTGCTCTCCTTCCCAGCACAAGCCTGCACAGCGTGGTGCAGCAGCTCGGAGCATCCGCTCTCCGTTATTTCTCAAAGTGTGCCAGCAACGTCACAACTCGATAAGAATCAGCTGCTGTTGCTGCTAAGAATCAGCTGCTGTTGCTGCTTTCACCCAAATCGGCCCGTGGGTTCTCAAGGCGCTGGCATCCTCGTCGCCATTTGAAGTATGCAACTACACAGTGAAAGTTAAGTTTTGTTCTTTAATTCGCATACAATATCTTCATGAAATATAGCCGGCGCCCCGCACAGCAACCTCCAGCCTCACTCGACATCCCTTCTCCACTGTCCCTGCTCACGTCACCACTCTCCGCATTCTCTCACACACACACTGGCTGGAAGCCGCGAGCTAAGGGAGCCGCGAGCCTTCACACGATAAAGCCAACATTAAAATACTGCTGATCCAGTGGAAATAGTGTGGGGTGCCACAGGGCTTTTGACTCTTGCCCACCTTATACAATCTTTACACCACACCCTTTTTCGACCTCCCGGCTGAGGAAGGCATCATGTATGCAAAATATGTGGATGATGCGCAAGCAGTTTTCCAAATTTCAGGCGACTATGCCACAGATGTAGCTTTGATTAACCAAACATACACACTCATCCAAGGCTGGATGGTCGCATAGCTCTCTGGTGTTGAATGATGAGAAAACAGAGTTGCTTCTAGAGGGGACCTCCTTCCATTTTAAAAAGCGTGGCCCTGATTATAAGAAATTGCTGTACCCTCCATTGGGGTATCTGATAAAGTTACATCTCTGGGTTTATACTTGGATGCACATCTGACTATGAAGCCTTAGGTCAGCAGCATTGTTGCCACTTGCTCTTATTACCTCAACTGCTCACACAGATTTGTTCTTTTGTATCCAAGCAGAGTCGTTCCATGATTGCCTTGGCAATCATTGGCTCAAAACTTGACTACGGTTGTAGTTTGCTGCAGGGAAATCAGTCAAGAAAATGTTTAATTAGTCTGCAGACTAGAGAATGGAACTGTTCAAGTTGTGCACGGTCTGGCTCATAAGCATCAAGTCTCAGAGGCATGGCAACAGCTGCATTGGCTCCTGGTTAGATCTCATATTCTTTTCAGGACTTTGGTTATGACCCATAAATACCTCTATGGTGCCAGCCCGAAGTATCAGAAGGGGATAGAGTTTGCTGGCTTCCAGAACGCAGGAATTTGTTGTCAAACAACTTTTGTTTGTTGGTTTCTCCTTGTTTCAGCTTGCAGCAGGTTGGCTATAAGGCCTTTGATTACTCAGCTCCGGCCCTTTGGAATAAACTACTTCCCGATTTAAGTTGTATTAAATTGCTGGATCAGTTCAAACGCTTGCTGGAAACGCATCTTTTGTCAAAGTTCTGCCTTCTTGGTCCTGGTTGCATATGTATTGTTCATTTGATCCCGGTTGTATGTTTGTCCTGCTTCTATTGAATAATGTTTTTGTTTTTATGTCCGCCCCTATGCCGATGGGCTGTTTGGCTGCATTAAAAAATAAATACAAACTAAATAATTGTATCCAAGACACCAATCTTCAGGTTCACTAATATATCTACAATGGATCATGTTCTCAATTCCTCAGGAAATCTTACTCTTTATGGCCTTGATGTTGTCCTCATACTGTTTAATCTTATTTCTTACTTTGGAGCTTTCAGTTACCTTTCATATTTTTTCATTTTAATATAGGCCACACAATTTAATTTCAGGGTTACTATTGCATGCCCACTTAAAGAAGTGTCCCTAACAAATGTATCTCCCATCCAATACATGGCAGCGGTGACAACAACATAGTCTATTGTGATGCCGTTACCAACTATAGTCCATGTTACATTTCCTAGAATGTTGCCGTTAGTCCGGACATTCAACATTACTAAATTCAGTGAGGTCAAGCAATTGAAGCCATTTCTACCCCTGCCTGTTTTATTTTTACATTTTTTATTTGTTATTTGCTAAATTAGTGACCACATCAATTCCAGCAATTGCGTGCAATATCACAATGTATCAAACATTACTTGGGTACTAAACTTTCCAAACCATACACTGTAAACCTAGAACATTCAACATGCACCTTAAACGTTCCAGTCCAAGGTGCGGCACTATAAGACTTTGCGCTTGTTTACTCCACAGGCGCAAGCAGTCTAATTGATAGCAGTAATACAGATCAGCACCTCTGTATCTAGTCCAATTTCTAGTGAGGACTAGTATCTGGTTCTTGGTAGGTCCATTCCCCTGTGTCTCTCATCATGGTGGGTGTAAATCAGCAGTATTCATTGGTTCATTCGGCATTTGTCCCAAATCCATTCCCCTCTCCTCCTCCTGCGTCTGTTCGGGGTCTGATTTCTGAGTAATTCCATCCCTCCCATCCCCCAAGGATGTGCATCTTTCAACCATAACTGAATCAATGGGCCCCCCAGGTTTTTCCACAAGATCGCAATCCTGCGTTTAGCGAATATGAGCAGGAAATCCACTATTTTCCTTTTGGACTTAGTTTTCTTTCCACCGGGTAGTAACCCCCACAAACACATTTCAGGTGTGCAAGTGCATTCGCTGTGGGCCCAGGAGTTGGTCTTGTTCATTACTTCCTCCAAGAATATTCTGACCTTGAGGCAATCCCAAATCCTATGCCAAAAGCCCGATGAGGCTTCCTTACACCTAGGACCGGTATGTATGTGTTGTGGGTTAATCATGTGAAGTCTGGATGGTGTCATATATACTCTATGGATGAAATTGTACTGTATGAGCCCGAACCTGGCACTTCTTGACACTTTGTGAGTTTGTTCTTATATCTTGCCCACTGCTCTTCGGGTATCTCTCTCCCAACATCCCACACCCATTTGCCCTTAATGGCCAATTCTGGAAGTTTCTTTTGTTACCTCATCTGCAGGTACAGGCGTGAGATCAGTCCTCTGCTGTGTTTAGCATTTAGCATCTGGTGCGTTAGGGAGCTATGTTCTGGTTCCTCCGGAGTCTCCTCCCACAGGCTAGCTATTCTTTTCACGATTCAGAGGTAACTCAAGCCCCTTCGGGCATATCGTACCGTTGGTGCCATTCTTGGAATGGCAGCAGTTTCTCTTTTTCATAAAGATCCCCAGTTTGTGCACCCTTTATGTCTTATTCTGGACCAATCTAAGTTAGTCAATATTCCCCCTAGCACAGGGTCAAAGCTCAATGGTAAGTCCGGATTAATCGGGTGGAGGTTCTGTAATTTCCCTGATATCGGTTTCCAAATTTCCCGTGGTACTATGTATATCTCACTCTTTCCCATACCTGTGATCGTGTCCGACAGTAGTTCGATCCCTTTGCTATGTGGGACACACCTCAAACGGTACCAGAAATACCTGAATCAGGATACAGACCCCACTAACCCAACCCTCAATTTTCTGCATACTCAACCCATACAACCACTTCTCTCACAGCAAGCCGCACGCACTTTACCACACCGCATCAACAACACATAAACAGCACCTACAGCACACAAGGTCTCGCCTGATCCGATACTTGCTCCAAAGCCCAGCACTCAGCGTATACTGAGCTGAAGCTGCCAACAGCACACCACCGCTGCCACATTCCTACTCCCCTACTCCCGACTAACCATACCCACCCTCCTTCCTGCTTACAGATCCGCCAGTGCGTCTGGGGACCAATTCCGTTGGTGACGGTGCGATATATAAGTACCTTTAACATAACATGTGTTGGGAAATTCCCTAATAGATGTTTCAAGTCCCCTTCCGGTGTGTCTACGTAGTTGGAAACTGTATGCAGCTGGGCTGCTGCATAATAGACCTCAGAATCTGGCAAGGTAAATCTGTCAAATCTTCTATGTATGACCTCCGCAGAGTGGTTAAGGCCACCCTTCTCCTGAACCCCAGAGTAGTTCCCCTATGTTGGTATCCAGCATTTTGAAGAAAATTGTCTTGATCTTATAAGGAATATTAATAAAATAATAAAGTAACCTGGACAGCATCACCATTTTGCACAGGGCTATCCTCCCCACCAGAGAGAGTGGCAGAGATTTCCAAAACTTTATAGAGTCCCCTATGTTGGACAATGCCATCCCAGTGTTAAACCTAAAGGTCTCCACCAATTTGTGGAAAATTGTGATTCCCAAGTAGCGGAAGGACTCCATTTCACATCGAATTCCCTGTTGCAAAAGTGAATCCCTAGGCTTTGTGCGCATTGATCGTAGCAGGAACACCAGGGATTTTTCCTTGTTCACATTGTAGCCCGATAACCTCCTGAAGTTGGCTGGTACCTCTAATAGCGGGACATTCACCCTGGGATTGCTCACATATATTAACGCATCATCTACGTATAGTGATATATTGTGTGTCATATCTCGGACTCTGATCCCGGTCTCTTGTATATAATGTCTAAAGTATCCTGCCAGATGTTCTAGTGCTAGGGCGAACAGTATTGGTGATGCTGGGCATCCTTGATGGATGCCTCTTTCTAGTGTTCATTTCCCAGATATCCAATCACCTGTTTTTACCCTTGCCTTGCCTGAGGGCTTGCGTACAGTAACTGAAATCCACTGTAGTATTTGGGGGTCCCATCCCTATCACTCTTAAGACTTTAAATAGCCACTTCCACTCACGGAATCAAAGGCCTTTGTGGCATCTAAAGCCATCAAGGCCCTTTCCTCCTCCGAATGTCAGACGTGTTTCATTATAAAATGTAGCCTCCTGATGTTCATGGAGGTATTCCGCTCCCTATAAAGCCACATTGGTCCTGGTGTAAAATATTGAGGATGCTTTTCTCCAGTCTGTGCTATTATCTTCCCTAATATTTTTGTATCAACGTTCAGAAGCGGCATGTGTCTGTCTGTCTGATCCACAATGGGTAGGGTCCTTTCGGTGTTTCATGATAACTGTGATCAGTGCCTCTCTCATCGACTCAGGAAGAATACCCTGAGTGAAGTGGTCCTCGTAGAACTTCTTTAATATTGGGAGTAATATATCGGCATATTCCAAATAGTATTCAACCGGGAGGCCGTCTGTCCCCGGAGATTTACCTTTCTGCATTGTCTTTAATGCCCACGTGATTTCCTCAAGATCTGTGGGCGTTTCTAGCATCTCCCTCTGGGGTTCTGTCAGTCTAGGCATGAGCGCTATTTCTAATATGTCCGGGGCCTCCTCTTCTGAGGATGTTCCCTCGCTCGAGTACAGTGACATATAATATTCTTGGAAAACCCTGTTGATCTGTTGTTGTGTAGCTACTCTGGATCCCTTACTATGAAAGATTTGCGTGATTGCTCCTCTCGGGTGTTCTTTTCGGATCAGCCATGCTAGTAGCCGTCCCGCTTTGTCCACTTCGCCATGTATTCCTTTGGTGTAGTGGTTTGTGTCGAATTTAGACAGGGCTTCTTGGTGTGAGTTTTGAGTTGTAATAGCATTTGCCAAATCATGACCCATCTTCTTCCCCATCCCCTAGTCGATCTCTAGATCCCTAATCCTCTCAGAATCTTTTAGTTTTTGGGATAGTTTTCCTAATTCCCACCATCTTAGATATGCACACCCCTCTTAGTGTTACCTTAAGGGCTTCCCATATGACACTCGCCTCGTCTACTGAGCTCCCATTATTCCCCAGGAAAGAGACCATCTCTTCACTCAGAGGTGCGTTGAATTTATTTATTTTAACATTTGTAAAGCGCACTGCATCCCACGGGCTCAATGCCCGATCCTTCAGCAGTTCTACCCCCAGCTTCCAAGTTGGTATCTCTGGGTGACGTCACCCTATTTGTAATGATGTAACCAGGGGGCATGGTTGGAGAGTACCTTCCCTAGATATTCCGCCTGGGAAAATCTTTGTGCGCTCTCTCTGCCCGTAAATAAGTAATCCAGGCGAGTGTGTTGTGTCCCGTGCACTGGTGAGTCGTATGAATATTCCCTATCATCCCCTTGTGATTTCCCCCCACAGTTCCTGTAGGTCTAATTCCAGCACCATTCTATTGAGGGAGCGTGTTGATCGGGGGCGTTGGTAGGCCCCTGTACCTGTCCGGTCTATTTTTGGGTCCAAGTAACAGATAATCCCCCCCCCCCCTCCATATGAGAACATCCGACCTGTCGCCGCCCACAAATTCTCCCGCCTTTTGGAAGTAGTCCTCGTTGTCTGTATTGGGTGCATATGAATTTACTATGCAGAAACGATGTCCTAAATTGCCTCGTATCATAAACGTGCGTCCTTCGTTGTCCCCCTTGGTAGCTTGCAACTGCAATGTTTTTTTTGCGTCCACCCTGATCAACACCCCCATGGAATATGAGTATGACTTTCCCACTAAAATGCCTCCCCAACTCCTTTGCAAATCTGTAAGATGAGCTCCGATCAAGTGCGTCTCCTGTATTGGTGCCACTTGGATGCTGTGTCTGCGTAAGAATTGCAGGACCCGGGAACGCTTGGATCTCTTGCCCAGGCCACGTGTGTTCCAGGTTCCTACCTTCATTGACGTCTAAACTGCTGTAGTATATTCATCTGAGGCCTCCCTCCTCCCCCACCCCCTGTTGGGGAAACCACAATTGCCCTTAGTGTCCTTGTCCGTGCCCCCCTACCATCCGACTTGGTCTCCCTTATGTTCAACCCACTGATCACACCATGGTTATACCAACCGCTTGTCTGCTCCCATCTGTTATTCGACTGGGTCGTCTTCATGTGTAAACCTCCTTATCCCTCCTTGTTCCTGCCACTCGCTTTTCATATGATTAACCTGTTGCTGGACTGCTGTTACCATAAGTAAGCTTGTGCTGTTTTCTGCGCCTGTTTTCCCTCCTTCCCACTTCTGCCCACCCTCCCCTTTTCTGGCTGCCCATTGTCCCATATTTTTCCTGCAGGAGGTGACTCCTGCTGTTAACTGTGACAGGTCCCTGTCACTCGACCACTTGAAAATGATACTGGTTGGTCTGTTCAACTCTTTGGCCTCGCTTGTGACTGTAAGGCGTACGGGGCTTCAGTCAAGGGTTTGGCCTTAATGTCATACTCATTAGCTCTCCTCCGCTCCTTCATCGGTTTGTTGTCTTGTTCCAAGCACTCAGA
The DNA here is from genome assembly GCF_040938575.1 of Ambystoma mexicanum. Taxonomy (NCBI): domain Eukaryota; kingdom Metazoa; phylum Chordata; class Amphibia; order Caudata; family Ambystomatidae; genus Ambystoma; species Ambystoma mexicanum. The sequence goes on from NC_090936.1 coordinate 624,927,409, forward strand.
AAGTTCCTCTGTGCCCACGGCTGTCCTTTTTCTATAACTCTCGCTCTTTTCCCCCTTGTTCACCGTGATATTTCACTGCTTGTGTTGTCATTTTTGAGTCTCCCTGGTACTCTGCGGTCCTTAGTTATCAGTCTGTCCATGCTTGGATTCTATCCAGGACCAGGCTTTGTTGGCTTTAGTGAAGAAGTGCGACTGGTCATCTGCTAGCACCTTCAGCTTGGCCGGAAAAAACATCATGTATCTCGGGCCCTGTTCCCGGGGTTTCCATTTAACTGAGTCGAACACCGCCTTTGTCTCTTCACTTCTTGCGTGAAGTCCAGGATTATCAGGATTTGCACATTTTCCATCTGTATGCTCCCTAGCATCCACGCCTCCTGTAGGATTGCATCCCGGTCCCGGAAGTTAAGTAGCTTGGCTATTATAGCCCAAGGAGGTACACCAGGGGGTGGTGGCCAACACGGTACTCTATGCGCCCTTTCTCCCATAAACAACTTGGATAGGCCATAGGGTAGTAGGGTGTCCAGTATGAATGTTTTCATGAAGAGTTCCGTACTGTCCCCTTCTTTTCTTTCAGGCACTCCGAACATCCAGATGTTGCTGAAGTGTCCCACCCCCCCCCCCCCCCCCAGGATCTTGGAATTTGTTCTGCATTGATTCCCCTACATCCTCTAGGTCACTTATACGCTGCTCCGCTGATGCCACTCTGTTGTTCATTTTCCCCAGGTCTGCCCGTACCAGTGATCCATCTGTACCTACTACTTGGATCCTAGTTTCAAGTGCCTTTCTTGTCTCTTGTATGGCCGTCATGAGGTTCTCTAGAGTTACTCCACTTGATTCTGTTGGTGTATTTGGATCCCTGTCATGATCTCTGCTTCCAAAAGGTCAGGGTTTTCCCAACTCCCTTGGAAGCAGATCCATAACCCAGGTTCCGAGTGCCAACCAGTCCCAATTGGGACCTTTTGGACCCAGTCCTGGCGCCAGTGGCACCAGGCTCATAAATATGCCCAGTCCCAGCGCTGGAAGCGCCGGGCTCATAATGCTTGGGTGGATTTACCTGCAGCAGACCATGCTGCTTACTTGCCTGCCAGTTGAGCCTCTGATCCTCTTCTGTTTGGAACTACTTTTCCTGTTGGGTGGGGCAGGAGCCACTCCCTAGATTCAGAACACTGGAACTCTTCTGGAAAGCAGGAACTCTTTTCTTACCTAGGCGTGGCTGTGGAAGGAGACACCTAAGCACTACAGGAGGCTATTTAAACCACACCCGATGGATGAATCTTGCTTTGCGTTATTCTGCATCCTCTGCAGCAGAACGCTCATCGTGTCTTCTGCATCTGACCCTGGGCCTAAGGAAAAAGGCTTACCATCCTGAATCCAGTCTTCAGCAACACCTATAAAGACAAGAAAGAACAGGTTAGCATTACGGTCTTCAGTGACAGCTCTTCACTTACCTGGTCCATCGGCTGTCACCAACGCCTCGCGCTGCATTCCGGCATCTGAAAGACAAAGGCTTACCTACTCTTCGTGCGCTCCGGAGGTCTTCACACTGCATTCCGGCATCTGAAAGACAAAAGCTTACCAACTCTTTGCACGCTCCGGAGGCCTTCGGCGCTGCATCCCGCATCTGAAAGACAAAACAAGGTGCGTTTAAAGACATTGGGGAACTTTAATACTCACGTGCCATTACTCCTTTCCACATCTAACCCAGTGGGTATTCCGGCACCCTGCAGCCGCTCCGAACTTGTACCTGCAAAATAAAAAGACAGAGCGCATTGTGAAGCAGGCAACAAGCGCTTACTTACGTGCTTCCAGGCGCTTCTATTCATCACACGGGCTCCATCTTCAACTCACTTCAGCCCGTCATCCGCCATCGCGGGAACCCTGCAAAACAAGAAACATCATTACTAAAGACTTTAAAGACATTAGAATTACTCGAAACTTACCGTTCGTGCAGTAAACGACGGACAGCAGTCCTCTGAAGTCAAGAGGCCTGCTCCCCTTATCCAGTGAAGAAACTGGTTACAGCACCCTGCCCCGAGGCAGATGGAGAGCACGGCGTTCACTTACCTAAGACATCTTACCCTTCGAGTCAGACATACAGTGCACAGAGGTCCAGCCCAAAGAGCCAGCCGTGTGTTACACATCACCTTTGAAGATACGGTATACGCCCAGTCAAGACCGGCGCCTCTACGGGAATCAGGTGAGCGTTACAATCCCTTTCCTGCTGGTCCTGGGTCTGCCTGACCATGTTAGGTTTTGCTCTCGCATATGATTCCATTCTTTGTTGGCCTTTCACCATTGTGTAGGAGGTCGTTTGGGACTCAGCGGGGGATGCGCCCCTGTCTTTTCATTTCTTGACAGATTCCTTATGGTGAACAAAAAACGTATATGGACCAATAGGTTAAAGATAACAGGAATCTGTTGTACTTTATCAAAACCATTAGTATGATATATTTATTTCACATTTTCCACCTGGCTGAGCGGGAGACCGCTGCTGCTGCCGCCCCTCATGCACTGGTGAGCCCCTCGTGGGGATTTTGATATATTGTGGGCTGATTGCCCTGTTCTCCGGTGCCTCAGGCCCGTTCCCTTTCTCCTCCCTCCCCAATCATCTGTTGTGCTTCCCCCTCCCTCCCTCCCTCTGTCTGCCCTCCTCCTCTGATTGGCCTGTGCGTGGCCTTGCTGCCGTTAGAAGCTAGCGGTGCTCCAGGCTCACCATTTCCACCTGGCTGAGTGGGAGACCGCTGCTGCTGCCCCTCCTGCACTGGTGAGCCCCTTGTGGGGATATTGATATATTGTGGGCCGATTGTCCTGTTCTATGGTGCCCCAGGCACGCTCCCTTCTCCTCCCTCCCCGATCCTCTGTTGTGCTTCCCTGCCCTCCTTCGTGATTGGCTAGTGCCATATTCTTCCGGTACCCCCTACAGTAGCAGCTCCTGTTGTGTCTGCAGGAGACCCCAGTTGTCAGTCTATCTACCAGGACAGCTCACAAGCTTCCCTTCCTACCAACCCCCTTCCAACTCTTAATCCCAGTGTCCCCCACCCCCTACTTGTGTTTGTATAATATTCACCTATTAGTATTATATTGCATTGTGAAACCTAGACCTTTCCTCCCTCTATTCAGATTTCTTAATCTTATGTGTGTTTTTCCCGCTGTTTTATAATATGCACTGGGTCACTATTTAGAATTGCATTGTGGAACCTAGGCCTTTTCTCCCTCCATTCAGAACTCTCAAACTGTGGTGTGTTTTTGCCGCTGTTTTTATAATATGCACTGTATCACTAATTAAAATTGCATTGTGAAACCTAGGCCTTTTTTCTCCCTCCTTAATATTCTCTAATTTAGGTATGTCTTCTTTCCTGTCTTAGAATGCCCTGTGCCTTTCTTGCGGTTGTCTCCTAGTTTCCGTCGTCTTGTCCCACTCTCCTGCGCACTTGCCTCTGCTGTCTTGTCTGTCTACCCCTGGGACCCCCTCCTCTCCCACCTACTCTATGGTGCTCTCTGTCTCCCCTATCTTTTCAAACTGTTTCTCTATTGACTATCCTGCTCTCCTCACTAAGTTTGGTAGGAAAAAGTTTAAAAAGGACATTCTGGTCTCCAACGCTGACACCTACATCAGTGCCTCCTCCAAGGAAACTCTCACCGACATCTTCTTTGTCGTTCCTTCACCAGATCAAGGGAGTGCTTCAGGGAGGAAGGGAAGACTCCAGTGGCGAAGGTCCATAGATCCTTCACCAGATCTATGGACCCGCTCATATGGTCTCTGTTCTCTCTCCTGTCTCCTCTTCTGCCATTAATGGTGGTACCCGTTGGGGCGCCCTCCTGGCCTCCTTCCTATCCATTAATGTCTACTCTAATGGGACCGTCTTGGTCCAAGGCCCTCAGGCCAACCTTCATCTGTTTGATAGACACTTTCCGCGCCTCATCAACTTCCTTTCTTCTCCTGCTGTCCCCTCTCCCCTTTCCTTGGCTACCTTGCCTGCCCCCTCTCTCTGTGCCCCCTCTCAGGTGCTTTCTACACTTCTGCAGGGCATACCTCTGATCTGTACCCCTCCCAGGAAGTCATTCAAGGAGGGCAACCTTCTCCACATTGCCACTCTTAACCCCCGCTGCCGCCTTCTTGAAGAACTTGACCTCGATGTCCCGGTCTCACTGAGACATGGTTTACGGCCAGCTCTGTCACCAGCCTTGACACACTCCTACCTGAAGGCTACAAGATCCTCTCCACGCCCAGGCCAAACCGCTCTGGTGAGGGCGTAGCCCTTATCTTCCCTGAGTGGATTCCTGCCTCTGTCATTCCTACTCAGGCCTACTGCTCTTTTGAATGCCTCGTCTGCAGGCACTCTCTCTCGCCTAGCCATTCTCTTACTGTGGCTACTATCTATTGGCCACTTGGTCAGGTTTCTCCCTTCCTCTCTGAGTGGGCGGACCTCTCCTCCTCACTCCTGGCCTCAAACACTCCACTCCTCCTTCTTGGAGACTTCAACATCCACCTGGATGCCTCCTGTCCCCCCTATGCACTCTTTCGCGACCTCTGCGACTCTCTTTCACTCACCATTCTCCCCTCTGGCCTGACTCATTCTTCAGGGCACACTCTCGATGTTCTGATCTCCTCAGACCTTCCCATCTATGTCCCTCTCTCCAATCCTCTCTCCTGGAGTGACCACTTTCTCCTATCCTCCCACCTCACCCTCCCTACCCCTCAGGTCAAGCCCCCTCCGTCAGTGCCACCCACCTTCTTGGTCACCTGACCCATGAAGCGTGTGTCAGTTGAGGCCTTCGCCGCCACCTTCTCACCCCTTCTCTCCCCTGGCTGATTCTCACCCTGACACAGCGCTCTCCACGCTCCACTCTTCTATATCTGATACTCTGGACATCCTTGCCCCTGTCATGAGAATCCACCTGAAGCCCAAAGCCAAGTTGCCGAGAGGAAATGGCATGCTTCAAGTTCATCCTCTGACAAACTGTCCTGCCGCCTGCTGCAAAGGCAATACTGGCTCTCTGTCCTCAGCAAGAAGAGAGCTCATATCCAAACCCGCGTCTCTGCGGCATATAACAACTCGGCTGAACTCTTAAAAATCTGCAAGGAACTGTCCAATCCTGCCGCAGTCTCTACCTCTCCTGTCCCTTCCCAGGCCCTCTGCACGGCACTGGCCTCTCACTTCATTTCAAAAACTCAGGACATCCTGTCCTCACTCTCCTCCTCTCATCCCCCTCCCGCTAATCCCTGCTCTTCTCTGGTCCTTCTGCAGCCACCCCTCCTCCCTCCTTCCCTGCCTTTCCCCTTTTCTCTCCAGATAAAGTTTCTAGACAAGTCCGATCTATGAAAGTCTTGTCGAAACAGGTTCACCCCTGTTCCTCCAAAACTACCAAGGATCCCATTGACTCCCTTGCTCCTGCCCTGGCGGATTTCTGAAATCACTCCTTCGCCACTGGAGTCTTCCCTTCCCCCCCTGAAGCACTCCCTTGTGCACCCTATTCTTAAGAAACCCTCTGCCGACCCATCCTGCCTGGCTAACTATCGCCCAATCTCCATCACTCCCTTCCTGGGCAAGCTCCTGGAGAAACTGGCCATCTCCCAGCTCAATCTCTACACTGAATCTGTTGGTTGTCGTCATGACCATCAGTGTGGCTTCAGAGCTGCCAGAAGCACGGAAACTGCTCTCCTGAACATCCGTGAACACCTGCTCACCAACCTTGACTTTAACACCCCTTGCGTTCTTATCTTGCTTGATCTGTCTTCTGCCTTTGACACTGTCAACCATGCCATCCTGCTCAACCGTCTCCGTGATAACCTGGGTATCACTGGTCAGGCTCTGGCGTGGCTGACTTCTTTCCTCTCCGACCGACACTCCCAGGTCCAACTTGGGTCCTTCCTCTCCAACATCTTTTTCTCTACCTGTGGTGTCCCCCAGGGATCGAACCTCTCCCCCTGGCTGTTCAACCAATACCTGGCACTCCTTGCCCACCGCATCGCCGCTCTCTGTCCCAACTTTCAGTGCTATGCGGATGATGCCCAGCTCATTTTCGGGCTACCTTCGGCCTCCTCCTCTCCTTCCCTCATCTCTGACTGTCTGTCTGCCATCCAGGATTGGTGTGCCGCCAACGACCTCTGCCTTAATGCCAGTAAGACTGAGATTCTACCCATCGGCACACCCGCTCCCTCCTTCCCTGCAGCTCTCTGGCCGGCCTCTCTTGGCCTTCCTCCCACTCCCACCTGCAAGGCTAAAAACCTTGGGGTCATCTTCGACTCTGCACTCTCCTTCTCCCCTCACATCTCTGACGTCTCTAAGAAGTCACACTACCAGCTGCACCTCCTTACAGGTATTCTTCCTTTCCTCTCCTTCCCCCAGAAGCTCAATGTCTCCAGAGCCTTGGTCCTCTCTAAACTGGACAACTGTAACAGTCTCTATTTAAATCTGCCTGCCTCCACTCTCCGCCCTCTGCAACTTATCCATAACAGGACTGCAAGACTTGTCCTTGGCTTCAAGCCCAGGGATCGTATCTCTCGAGGACTGAAATCTCTGCACTGGCTCCCAGCGGCTGCGAGGATTAAGTTCAAAACCCTGTGCGTTGTAAACAAGGCCTTCTGGGGTCTGGGGCCGCAATACCTTCAACTCTCTCTTCCTAAATATCTTCCTTCTCGAGCTCTTCGCTTATCTGCCTCCAAGTCCCTCAGGGTCAGTCGCTTCTCCAAGCAAAGAGTTGGTGGCAGATCACTCTCTTCGGCAGGGGTCTCTCTCTGGAACAGCCTTCCTGCCTCCCTGAAACTTGAAGAGAACCATCTCCGGTTCCGGAAACACCTCAAAACCTTCCTCTTTGCTTCTGCTTTCTCTACTCCCCTCCCTTGCTGGATTCCTGACTGAAATTGCACTGGTTACCTGGCCACCCTCTTCTGATCTCTGGCCCTGGCCCCGTCAGTTGCCCACCTGCACTGCCTCCCTGGCAACCCCTGCACTTGGGGACTGTTTTTCTGTATCCCTTCAGTCCCCCTACCAGCACTTATGTCTGCACTTCCTTGTACTTGCCACTAACTGGCTGTTTATTTGTCTTTTCTTTATCTTATTTATTCCACTTTCCCATGTGCTGCACTTTCCCCTCTCCCTTCCCCCGTGCGCTTTTCCTTTCCCCCCTTCCCATGCACTTGCACAATCTGAATGGCACCTGGCCTAGTAGGATCGTTGTCTGCCCTCCCTTGTCCCCCCCCCTTGCCTCGTCACGCCTTGAAACACATATGATATAGCATTTTATAATGCGCCTATACAGAACATAAACAGTAAGTGTTTATTTGTACATTCACACTTTTTAACAGGAAAGGAAAGGGCAGTTGAACCAAAAATTATTTTAATGAGCGTGCATGTCCATCTCACTACATGGACTGTGCATGCAACACAAAATATGGGTGTGAACCAGAGACCAAGACAGTGATCCATTTTATCATTTCTTTTGTAGACAATTGCATCTTAAATATTGACGTCTATTGTTCCACAAGCTCATTCCAAAAATGTGCCATGATCCATATAAAAGTTCCAAGGAAAAGGACAGAGGAAAGGTGCTATACATGCCCTGCTTCCATTGGAAGCTAGCCATAGTCTGTGCTGGTAAGACCCCTGTATATTGGGAGATAGAAAAAGAGGGCATAAACAATTGGTCAATGGTTTTCTTTTTTTCTGTTTTTGGTGGAGCAATGTCTGGCAAGGGATTCCTTCTCATCTAGGGTTACAGTCAACCTAGGAGGGAGAAAGAGTAAAACATAAACTGAGTTTAAAAAAGATTGACGGTGCACCCAGTGTGGTATTAGTGGCAATGTTTTCACTTTAATAGCCTATACCCTAGGTGCTACAATCTTAGTGAAAGAAATATACTAAAACTTTATTTTGAAGACTGGGCAGTTGGCCTACCATTATACCAGCTGTTTGATCCGTCTGCTGTTTATGTATACTCTCGCTGTTGTTTTTCCGACATCCCTATATATATGACTACCGGTTTCGGTGGTGTTTTTGTGTGGAACGGCCTTCTTCAGGACGATCTTCTTAGGGTGGTTCACTCATAGGAGTTGTACTGGACTGGTATTGAAGAACTTTACCAGGGTATACCTGTTAAGTCACAATTTGCTTGTATTGGCCTATGGATGTGCCGGTACTATAAACTGTAAATGGAATGGTCCCACCTTCTGTTTCTGTCTTTCAGAGGCTATCTTACAATGCAGGGGCAGTCTCAGAATTCTCACCTGAATCAGAAGATAGGGAATCCTTACGAAAAGTCTGTCCTTTCCTTCTTTTGTTTGGTCTTTGACTTGTCCCAAAGCCGGTCTTTGAAGAGGTAGGGCATCTCCTCCCCTGCCACCACAGTGACCTCCTCGGAAGACACGGGTGGAAAACAGAGGTGACCAGGTAGGAAGTGTCCTGAGAATTTGAGGGAAAAGCCCAAAGGCATAAAAACCCTCTGAACTGGAAGATTTCAATGTTTCTGTAGATGCCTGGTTAGTAGGCGGTGTCCATCCGGTAAGTATAAGTTTGGAAGGTATGGCAGCCAGAGTTGAGGGGTGGCAGGTTTGGCAGCCAGAGTTCACAGGCCGCGGGTTGAAGTATTTGCACCGTATTTCCAGAGAACCCTGAGATACCAAAAGAGAAACTGCAGAAATGCAGCGGTTGGTCAAGTAGCAGTGGGCAGAGCCCTGAAAGAGAGGTGCATAAAGGCTGTTACAGGCGCAGTGACTGAATCATTTCCAACAAAAGCGAAATGAAAAGCGGAGACCACAGGCTTCTGTGCGGGGGAAGCAGGCAACTAGGAGTTAGTTAATGGAGGTGGAATAGCAGAGTTTCGAGCAGGGAGGAGCAAAATGAAATGACTGAGGAAGTGGCGGAGCGCCGCGGCAGAGGGATGGGCAACAGCAGGAGAAGGCAAACTTACTCGGGCTGGAATAGCTAGAGGGTTTGAAAGCATCCACATTGAGGTTTAGCCGATATTATAAGCCTTTCCGAATCCCGGCGGCCAACCTGGATGGAGATTAGAACATTAACCAAAGAGCATGGTGGCACACACGTGTGTCAGGCACCCTGCACAATGTGTAATCTCTTCCCCCAGCGCTCCCACAAGGATCATCTAGCAGCTGGGACAGTATGCCCTCTTTTTATCCGGTCGGGCCCCGGTTTCCACAGGAACTGCCTATGGGTATGTGAAGATGTGACACAGGCTGCCATGTGCACTCTTGTTTGGAATATCCTTTCCAGTGGATCAGATACTGTAAAGATCCTCCGCAATACCTGGAATCACAAATAATAGTAACTTCATATTCTTCAGAATCAGTAGGGGGAGTCTGCGTTTTTGTTCTGATGAGACGTTAAAGAGTCTGGTTTGTATTCCTTGAGGAGCGAAGAATGAAAAACCGGGTGTATTAATTTGCAAGATGTGGGTAGTTTGAGTCTGAATGCCACCAGATCTATTCTTTCTGATAAACTGAAAGGTCCTACGTATCGTGGAGAAAACGTTGTTGGATGTATCCATCTGGGAAGAAAGCGGGTGGACAACAATACCTTGTCTCCAGTCTCCCATGTGGGATCTTCTCTCCTGTATCTGTCAGCATATTTCTTGTTTCGCTCTTTGGACATTAGGAGCTGGGTGTATGCCATTTTGTGATTGTCTTGAATTATCTTTAGGAAATCGTTGAGGGCTGGAACGTTGGTGAGAGCGCAAGCTGTCAAGGAGAGAGTGTTTGGATGAAATCCTGAATGGCAAAAGAACGGGATCATGGAATTTGCAGTATGGACGGTATTGTTGTAAGAGAATTCCGTGATGGGAAGCAATTCGGACCAAGTGTGATGGGCACTGGTAGAAAAACATTGTAGATCTTGTTCTAGGGTGTGATTTAAACGTTCTGTCTGCCCATGTATGTTGGGGATTGTAGACAGAAGAAAGTGCCCTTTCGATTCCCAGAGACTCAGAGGGCTTTCCAAAACTTGGATGTGTATTGAGATTCACAGTTGGTTGTTATGGAGAATGGTAAACTGTGAAGGTGAAAAATGTCCTTGACAAAAACGGCAGCCATCTGGGGAGCCGAAGAAACACCCGGTAAAGGAGTAAAATGTGCTATCTTAGTGAAGGTGTCCTCTCTCACAGTTATGACAGTATTCCCTCTTGAAGGTGGTAAATCGACAATAAAGACTGATGAAATGGGAGTCCAAGGGCCTTACGGGTACAGGAGCTGGTTCCAGGCGACCAATGGGTTTGGAAGTGGAATACTTGTTAGCAGCACAAATGGGACATGATTCCACATATTTCTTCACGTCTTTGTTCATAGAAAGCCACCAGAATGTGCGCGATAACAACTCGGGAGTAGCTGCAACCCCTTTATGGCCAGCAGATAGGCTGTCCTACCCCCATGACATGACCCTTTGTTGGAGAGACGGTATGGGAACCACTAAACGGTCCTGATGAAAATATAATCCGTTTTTAAGGAAGATCTGGGGATCATCCTTAAATGACTCTGGGAGGGCTGGAGTCGCATTGGCCTCTCTGACTTGTTCAAGGAATTAGATGATGGTGTGAATGAAGGTCTTATCGCCGAAAACATTTTCCTTCAAAGTGGAATCTTCATGTACTTCTTTGCTGTGTCTTGATAGGGCATCTGCAACAGTATTTTGTGGAACAGGTATGTAGGTAATGCGAAACCCATTTTTTGCAAAAAGAAATATGCCCAACCAGCTTGCAGGGAGTTGTGACATTCCATTTTCTGAAGTACCTGTAGGTTTTTGTGGTCCGTGTGGACCTCAAATTCATGGAGGGATCCCAGTAATAAGTGTTGCCATTCGATGCGGGCTTCTCTGATGGCCAAGAGCTCCTTTTCATTAATGGAATAATTTCTCTAGCGAGAGAAAAAGGCCAAAGGATGTTCAATATTGTCCTCGCCAAGTTGTTTTAGGACTGCTCCCAGGGCGTCAAAAGAGGCGTCGGTCTCTACAATGAAACGTTTCTGTTGATCTGGTTGGTTAAGAACGGGGGCCGTGCAGAAGGCATCCTTCAGTGTCTTTAAAATCCTCCTCTTTGTCCCATTGGAAAGGGACGTTTTTCTTAAGTAGGCGAGTTATGGGGACAGCCATCTTTGAGAACTGAGCGATGAATCTCCTGTAAAAGTTTGCCACTCCTAGAAATCATTGTACCTCTTTAACCAACGTGGGAACCGGCCACTCCAAGACTGCTGACGTCTTTCTTGGGTCCATTTGGATTCCTTGATGGGAGAGAAAAAAACCTAGGTATGGTACTGTGCTGACCTCAAACTTTTCTGGTTTCGCGAGCAGATTGTTTCTTGACAACCTACGTAAGACTTCCGTGAGATGGATTCTATGGGTGGGCAATGAAAGAGAGAAAACAAAGATGTCTAGATAGACTATTACGTAATGAAAGAGAATGTGTGAGAATAACCTGTCCATGAATTGCTGAAACATTGCTGGAGCATTGACCAGGCTGAAGGGCATGACCTGGTATTTCTAATGGCCAAATGGAGTTTGAAAGGCTGTCTTCCATTGGTCTCCTTCCTTAATGCGCAGTAAATGATAAGCCCCTTGCAGATAGTTTGGTGAAGACCTCGGCAGAATGGACTTCTTCAAGTATGTCGTTGATGAGGGGCATGGGATAGCGGTCCTTTTCTGTGATTTGGTTAAGACAACTAAAGTCGATACAAGGACGGAGTTCCTTCCTATCCCTCTTGGGAATAAAAAGAGGGATGCCCCAGTAGGTGACTTGGATTCACGGATGAGACTGTTGGCTGGATTTTCATCCAAATATTTGCAGAGGACTTCCTCTTCTAGCATCGACAAGGAGTACATTCGACCAAAGGGGACCTCAGAGTCTGGTTTGATTTCAATTGAACAATTTTAAGGACGGTGTGGAGGCAGCTGTTGGGGTATCTTGACCTCGAAAACCCTGAGAAATTATCTGTATTCCTCTGGAATCTTGCTGATCTCATGGATGAGGGGACACTGGAGAACTGGTCCTAAAATGGAAGCAAGACCAGACGCGGGGGGGGGGGCTTCTTCGGTCTTGTAGCAATGAGTCTTGCAGCTAGATGAGGCGAGAAGTACTGTATTCTTTTCCGAGTCGATCTGAGGGTTATGGTACCGCCACCAGGTAATACCCAGGATAAGAGGAAACTGGGCTGCCTTGATATCGAATGTAAGATTTTCGGTATGCTGGTTGATGGTCATAAGCAAAGGAGTAGTTTGTTGTGTTAATAGATCGGAGCAAAGTGGACGTCTGTCAACTCCTTCGACAGTTTGAGTCTCTGACTTCTGCTCCAAATGAATATGATTGTCTTTAGCCCAAGTGCTGTCCATAAACAAACCTGCTGCCCCCAAATCAAGTAGAGCTAGAGCTAGGGCAGTGACAGGGGCAACGGACTGCCCTTGGATAATTACTTGGAGGACCATGAGTCGATCGTCCATAGTTTGGGTGGAAGTGTTGAGGTGAACATAGGGACTCAATACTACACCTCAGTCTCTGGTCCCTTCTAGGGCCGAGGTCTGTAGTTTCCCCGTTTCCTGGGAGGCACTTCTGGCCAATCCCGTAAGATATGACGGTTGGAACCACAGTACATACAGAGTCCCTGGTCACGTCTCTGTTGTCTCTCTGTTGGTGTTAATGGTCCTCTTGTAGTACAAACTTGCATGGGTTCATCCACAGCAGGGGCTTCTCTAGTTGGAGGAGGTAAGCTTTGTCTTGGTGTCTGAGGTGGCCCTCTGGCCTTTCTTCTTTCCTCCTTTCTTTCTTGCTGTCTGAACTTTATTTGAAGGACAGCTGAGATGAGCTTGGCTAGGGAAGTTGGACGACGAGGGATCCGGACTAACTCGTCCTTGATGTCCTCGACGAAAAATAGTGTACTGTGCCGACTCGGGCCACCCGGCTTCTTGAGCCATTTGTTATGTTATGTTATTTTGCATTTATATAGCGCCTTATATACCATTGGTATGGTCTGAAGGCGCTGGTAGGTTGAACGCCCTTGGGAACCGAAGTTCAGATCAGTAGAGAGGGTAGAGGCAGTCAAAAGGTGCGTGCGAGCACCGGGTATGTGTGCAGCTTGTGCGGTATTTGTGTAATAGCTGCTTCTTAGCGGGAGGTGTGGTGGTTGAGAGATCAGGAGTATGTGTTCGTTCTGGCAGGATTTATCCAGACCGGATGTTGGTGCGTTAGGCCTGAGGAGAACGCCTGGCGGGGGGGTGTGTAACCAGCAGTTTCTACTTAGAATGATGTGGAGTGAGCGGCGGATGTTGGTACGAGAACAGTTATACCGAATGGTGTTATAGTATCTCTGTGTTCTAGTTGAGTGGTGATGTAAAGGAGAGAGTAAGCGTGGTAGTGTGATATGATGGGTTATTATGCTCTTTCAAACGTTCTCTGCATTTCAAACCATACTATATACGTCATGCAATTCTATGCGCTCCAGTCCGTTCCATGCACTCCTATCCACTCCATGCACCCCAGCCTGCTCCATACACTCCGGTCTGCTCCATGCACTCATGCATTCCAGCCCGCCCCGCGTACTACTGTCTGCCCCACGCATGAACTCCTTTCTGCCCCACGCATGGATTCCTGTCTGCCCCATGCTCTACGCGTTCAGCACTTCTACGTATTCATCTATTCTATGCACTCATCAGTACTGGATGCAATCTGTGCTCGTTCGTTCTACGTACTCGTCCGCTCTACGAAACACGTCCGTTCACTCTGGGCACTCGTCTGCTCTACCCACTCATCCGCTCTACCCACTCATCCGCTCTGTACATTCGCCCGGTCTGTACATTCTTCTGCTCCAGCGATCTACACACTCGCCGCACTTCCGTATTCATCCGCTACCCACACTCATGCGCTCTACTTGCTTCTCCTGCGGATACGTGCAGATACGAGCTTGAGCTGTCACATGCTCTACATACTCATCCGCTCCACATACTCATCTGCTCCACATACTCCTCTGTTCTACACACACCCGGTTTATGCTCATCCGTTCTGCACATTCATCTGTTTTACGCACTCCTGCGTTCGACTTGCTTCTCTGTATTTACGCACTCATCTGCGCTACACGCTCGTCCGCTCTACACACCCAGCCGCTCAACATGTTCATCCATTCTACACACTCATCCGATCTACTTATTCATTCGATTTCCACACTCATTCGAACTATATAGTTATCTGTTCTTCCACTCATGCATTCATCTGTTCCACCTGCTTCATCCATTCTAACTATTTCATCCACGCCATTCACTTCGTTCCCTCCTCATGCATTCTGTCCATTTCAGCAGTTTAACTCTTTACTGTTCCCGTATCATTTACTCTTATTAACCATTTCACTGCTTTGATCTACTTTATTTGTTTAATTCTGTTTGTCCTTCTAGTTTATATTAGGGGTTATTAGCTGTCAATTTCTCCCATCAGGTAGTTTGTTGGATTGGTGTCATTGAGTTGCTGTTAGTCTGTTTGGGTTCGTTTGGTACGGGTTGGTTTTAGGGGAAGAGCCAGGTTTTCAGCAGTTTGCGGAAAGACGTTAAATCCTCAGTTAGGCGGATGTGGGGTGGGAGTGAGTTCCATAGCGTGGCGGCCAAGGCTGAGAATGATGATCCGCCTAACCTGACTAAGTTTGTCTTCGGTATGACTAGGAGGCTGGCTGAGCTTGATTTTAGGGTGCGTGGGGGGTGATAGGGTTTTAGCTTGTCTTGAAGATATTGAGGTCCGGTTTTATACAGTGCTCGATGGGAGATGCATAAGGTTTTGAAAGTCACCCTTCGGGCTACTGGAAGCCAGTGCAGCGCCTTAAGGGCTGGGGAGATGTGGTCTCTTGGGCCAAGCGCAAGTAGCAATTTGGCTGCTGCGTTTTGTGCCCTTTGGAGTTTATTCAGTTGGTACGTGTCGACTCCGAGGTATAGGGGGTTTGCGTAGTCCAGTCTTGATATAACGATTGATTGGACCGCAGAGAGTCTGTTGGGAAAGGAGAGATATGGAAAGATGCGCCTAAGGGTTTTAAGGTGGTAGTGGCAGGACTTAGAGACGTTGTTGACTTGGCGCGAGAGGGTTAGGTCAGAGTCAAGGGTGCATCCAAGATTTTTAACTGATTTGGAGGGGGTCGGTTAGTTGCCCATGGCGGATGGCGATGGTAGTGGGTGCGGAAGAAGTTCGGAGTTGCCACATACCATGATTTCCATTTGAGGGGATTGACAGGAGGTGGCTTTGGGTCATCCAGAGTTCTATGTCAAGGAGGCAGGAGGCCAGGTCAGGTCGGGAGTTGGGTTTTTGAGTTTGGGAGTTTTAGAATTAGTTGAGTGTCGCCAGCGTAGTTGTAGCACGGGATGTTGTGTGAACGAATTATTGGTGGGAGGGTGATCAAGTAGAGATTGAACAGGAGGGCAGATAGCCATGTTCCTTGTGGGACTCCCGTGTCGACTGGTCGAGCTTGGGAGGTATAGGTGGAGAGTATCGTTATTTGGTACCTATCCTTAAGGAATGAAGCTATCCATTTAAGAGTGGTTCCACGAATTTCTAGGGAGTGGAGGCGGTCTAGGAGGATTGAGTGAACGATCGTGTCAAAAGCGGTGGATAGGTCGAGAAGGATTAGTGCGGCGCATCCCGCAGAGTCTGCTGTCATTTTAAGGTCATCCCAGATTGAGGTTAGGGTGGTTTCAGTTCCATGATGGGCTTTGAAACCTGAGTGGGCGGGGTTTAGGAGATTGTTGGCTTCGACAAAGGCATTGAGTTGGGAGTAGGCAGTTTGGTCAATGAGTTTGGCAAGGAACCTGGTGTTTGAGAACGGGGCGGTAGTTTTTGGGCTCGAGAGGGTCGAGCGAAGGTTTTTTTAATTAGAGGTTTGACATGAACCGTTTTGAATAGGTTGGGAAATTATTTTTTGCTTTCCGGATTTCAGCCTTGTACTGATAAATGTGTTGGGCCAAGGTGTCGCTGCTCTCTTGGGTTTTGTCTTTCTGCCATTTGCATTCTAGGTATTTATATAGTTGTTTAGTGATCTTCAACTCAGGAGTGAACCATCTGGGGAAGAGGCCACAGCGGGTTGATGGTTTGCAAGGGGGTGTGAGTCGCATCAGAGATGCGTTGAGCCATGAGTCAAAGGCGTCAGGGGTTAGTTGTTTGTTGAGATGGCAGGTAGGTGGTGGAGACTTGATGACTGCGTCGGCTAGGTCCGGGGCGATTATTAGTTTTTTCCAGCATTTGCGTAGATTCAGAGGTTAAGATTCGAGTACGGGAAGGGGGTCGGGTGAGCGAATGGCGAACGAGAGAATGAAGTGATCGGACCAGATGATAGGGGTGGGGGGCTTTAAATGAATCAGGGTGTTGGAGCTAAAGATGGCATCAAGAGTGTGTCCTTTATATTGAGTCGGGCCATTTATGTGGGGTTGGAGGTTAATTGCGTCTAAACCGTCAACCAGAGAGTGTCATAGGGTTGGTGGGGATATCGAGCCATATGTTGAAGTCTCCAAGAAGGGTAAGGTTGGGATGGTTTAGTTCAAGGGTGGCAATAGAGTCGCAAAGGTTGTTTGCGAATTGTCTATCGAAACCAGGGGGCCTGTAGATTATTAGGAAGCTGTGTGAGAGCGACGGGGAGAGGGATAGTTTTAACGAGGAGAGATTTGCAGGAAGGAATGGAAGGTTGGTTGTCGATGATTAAGGCGTGGAAGAGAGACTTGAAGATGAATGCTGCTCCTCCTCTGGAGGGACGGTTCAGTGGGATGTGGGAGTAGTCAGGGGGGGAAGGCTTCATTAGCGATTGGGGCGAAGTCGTTAGAGAACCAAGTTTCAGTGATGAAAACTAGGTCTGGTTTGTCAGAGGCGAGGAGGTCAAAGATGCAGTGTCTGTTTTTTGCTACGGATCGGGCATTAAATGGGATGCAGTTCACATTGGCAGGCGAGGTTGGTCTCGGAGCTAGAGCGGAATGGGTGGTGGCGGAGAGAGTGGAGGGAGAGGGGTAGGGTGGGTGATGCTCGATGGGATTAGTGGGCGAGCAGACAAATTGGCTTCGGGCGGGATTGGGTCGCTGCGTGTGTTAGGATGATCCGGTTTGGTTCAGGGATTTGAAGGTGGGGTGTGGGCGGTTAGGAGTTGCAGTTGATGAGAAATCGAGGGATGGGGGTTTCAGGAAGGGTGAAGCCGCGGGGGAAGGAGGTGATTGCGGGAATGAGGTGGTGGGTCGAGACAGGGGAGGCGAAGAGTGCTGAGAGATTGAGGGGGACCAGGTACGTTTCCTCTTTAGTTTCTTTGTTGCAATTGGAGTGTGAGAGAGGGTAGGGGAGTCGGAGGGGGAGAGGGATGCAGCTTCGGTTCTTGCTAGGGCTAGGTGTGCAGTTTTTAGGGAGGGGAAAGGGTGCGGTAGGGGGGAGGTGGCGGGGGTTTGTGGGCAAGGCGGGGGGGGTGGATGATTGCAGGGCGGGGGTGTGCCTGTTATGATAGTGAGGGGAGCGGGCATGGTTAACATTGGCTGGTCGGTGGTGGGGTTCGGGGGAGGAGCGGTCTTAGGGTGGTTGGCTCGCCATCGTGCCCCTCTGGCTTGGTGTTTGGAGAGGGGAATGGTAGGGAATGCGAAGGGGGGTGGGTTGATTTGGGCAGGGGGGGATAGGAGGGAAGGCAGATCGGGGAGTGGGGGCGGTCCACAGTGGTAGTTACCGACAAACTTTGGCGGTGTGGGTGTACTCATGCTTGGTACAAGCTTTTAGGTGGAATTTAGGAGGGCTTTCTAATTGTAGTTCTAAATTCGGTGGGGGCACGCTTTTAGGCACACTTCCAAGATCAATTTGCACAGAGATAAGACTATTAGGTGCACTTCTAGGTTCGACTGTACATAGAGGTGAAATCAGGCTATTGGGTACTATTAGGTACGCTTCTAAATTCAACTGCACACAGAGATGGTATTAGGTCTACCTCTAGATTCAGTTTTGTATAGAGGGGGTATTCGACTATTGGGTGCAGTTCTAAATTCAACTGTACACAGAGATATTAGGTCTACCTCTAGATTCAATTTTGTACAGCGATGTTATTAGGTCTATCTCTAGGTTCAATTTTCGTGTAGAGGGGATATTAGACTATTAGGCACACTTTTCTCAATTCGACTTTATACAGGGAGGGTATTAGGCATGATTCTAAAATCAACTTTGTACAGAGAGGTTATTGGGGAGATTACTCGATTCAACCAGGCACGGTATTAGACTAATAGGATATTGGGCACACTTCTACATTTAATTTTCCCTCAGAAGCTATTGGACATTTATCTTTCCCTCAGAAGCTATTGGATACACTTCTAAATTCAACTTTCACATAAAAGCTGTTGGGCACACTTCTAAATTCAACTTTCACAGAGTCTATTGGGCACACTTTTAAATGCAACTTTCACAGAGAGGCTATTGGGCGCACTTCTAAATTCAACTTCTAAATGCACTTCTGAATTCAACTTTCACATAGTGTATTGAGCACACTTCTAAATTCAACTTTCCACAGAGAGGCTATTGGTCACACTTCTAGATTCAACTTTCACAGGGATGCTATTGGGCACACTTCTAAATTCAACTTTGCACAGAGGTGTTACAGGGTACACTTCTAAATTCACAGAAAGGCTATGGGCGCACTTCTAAATTCGATTTTCACAAGGAGGCTATTGGGCACACTTCTGAATACAACTTTTCATGAGAGGTCATTGGGCACACTTCTGAATTCGATTTTCACAAGCAGGCTATTGGGCACACTTCTAAATACAACTTTCAATGAGCGGCTATTGGGCACACTTCTAAATACAACTTTCAATGAGCGGCTATTGGGCATACTTCTAAATTCAACTTTAGACAGAGGTGTTACAGGGCACACTTCTAAATTCAGAGCAGGGTTATTGGGCACACTTCAAATTCAACCTTCCATGAGCGGCTATTGGGCACACGTCTAAATACAACTTTTCATGAGAGGTCATTGGGCACGCTTTTTCACAAGCAGGCTATTGGGCACACTTCTAAATACAACTTTCAATGAGCGGCTATTGGGTACACTTCTAAATACAACTTTCACTGAGGGGCAATTGGGGCACTTCTAAATCCAACTTTCACCTAGACGCTATTGGTACACTTCTAAATTCAACTTCTAATGCACTTCTAAATTCAGCTTTCACGGAGAGTCTATTGGGCACACTTTTATATTCAACTTTCACAGAGGGGTAAATGGGACACTTCTAAATTCACAGAGAGGTGATTGGGCACACTTCTAAATTCAACTTCTAATGCACTTCTAAATCCAACTTTCACCTAGGAGCTATTGGGCACACTTCTAAATTCAACTACTAATGCACTTCTAAATGCAACTTTCATAGAGGGACTATTGAGCACACTTCTAAATACAACTTTTCATGAGAGGTCATTGGGCATGCTTCTAAATTCGATTTTCACAAGCAGGCTATTGGGCACACTTCTAAATACAACTTTCAATGAGCGGCTATTGGGCACACTTCCAAATACAACTTTCAATGAGCACAACCACGGCAGGTGGCAAGGCTCAACATTAAGCATTTCAATATCTCAACATTAAGCTTCTCTTACCTCCTCACCAGGCTCACTTTCAAGCAAACAGGTTGCGCAGCACTGCTTGGCTGACTCTGGACTCCTCCCTGGAATCCCGTAGGCAGTAGAATCTTGTGAAGGTGTGTGTCGACCTCCACGTAGCATCCCTGCAGATGTCCAGCAGGGCCACACCAGACAGGAACGCCGTAGTTGCAGCGATCGCTCTGGTCGAATGGGCTCTCGGACGGCCAGCCAACAATCGGTTTGCCAACCGATGACAATTGGGATGCAGTCGGAGAGCCTCCTGGAAATGGAAGCCTTGGAGAGGGCCTTCCCTTGGTTCACAGGGCAAAGTTCACAAACAACTGTGATGTCTTCTGAAAACTTTGTGCGGTCCACGTAGAACTTCAGCGCTCTAGCCACATCCAGCGAGTGCAAAGTCCTCTCAGCCGGCGACGTAAGCTAGGACCTCTTGATTTCCTTGTCTGACATCTAATAAAGACTTGTATGCATTAAAGGTCAGTTTCTACCTTTCAAATATGCCCTCGACTGCTTGAGTGAAGGTCTGGTATGTTGCGATCACAGGACTGCCTGATATCACCAGTGGAGTGGCCCAAGACAAGCCATGGCCTCCTCTGAAGCAAAAGTGTTTTCCCGGAACAGGAAATGGACAGTACAGGCGTCCAGGAATTCTTTCAACTTCCCCAGAGCACCATCAAACTTTCCTGAAGTAAGAATGCCGGTGGGAGCATCGGAGGGAAAGGCATCTCTTGCCGTTATCATGTGTCTTGGAGTGTCATTTTCTGCCTTTAATGCTTGTACTTTGGTTGATAAACCCTAGACAGCGTTGATCAACTCCTGCATTTGTGCCATCCTTGTATTCTTCCTTTGGCGTTGCACGCTCTCAGAATTCTCACCTGAATACGATGATCCGGAATCCTTACAAGGCGATTTTGGTCCTTTCCTTCTTTTGTTTGGTCTTTGACTTGTCCCGAAGCCGATGTTTGAAGAGGTAGGGCCTCTCCTCCCATGCCGCCACAGTGACCTCCTCGGAAGACACGAGTGGGACACTGAGGCAACCAGGTACGAAGTGTCCTGAGAATTTGAGGGAAAAGCCCAAAGGCACAAAACCCCTCCTGAAGTGGAAGATTTCAATGTTGGTGTAGATGCCTGGTTAGAAAGCGGTGTCCATCTGGTAAGTATAAGTTTGGCAGGTATGGCAGCCAGAGTTGAGAGGTCGCGGGTTGATGTATTTCCAGAGAACCCAGAGATCCTAAAAGAGAAATGCAGGAGAGACTGCGGAAATGCAGCGGTTGGTCAAGTAGCAGTGGGAAGAGCTCTGAAAGGGAGGTGCATAAAGGCTGTTGCAGGTGTGGTGACTGAATCGCTCCCAACAAAAGAGAAATTAAGAGCCTAGACCTCAGGCTTTGGTGCGGGGGAAGCAAGTAACTAGGAGCTGGTTAATGGAGGCGGAACAGCAGAGTTCTGAGTAGGGAAGAGCGAAATGAAATGACTGAGGAAGCGGTGGTGTGCCCAGCGCCGCGGCAGGAGGAAAGGCAACAGTAGGGTAAGGCAGAAGTAAGGAGAGACAGAAGGCAAAGGCAAGGTGAGAACAGAAGTGCAAAATACAAAGGGCACAAGCGACCCAGGGGCTGGAATAGCTAAAGAGTTGCAACGCACGCACGTCGTTTAGCCGATATTAAAAGGCTTTGTGAATCCCGGCGGCCATCTTGGATGGAGACTAGACCGTTAACCAAAGAGTGTGGTGGCACACACGTGCGTCAGGCTTCCTGCACAATATGTAATGATCACTTCCAAGGCGCCAGTGCTGACACAAGGACCAGCGAGCAGCTGTGACAGGCAGCCCTAAAATGTAAAATTATGTTGTAAAAGAGAGGAGTGGTCTCTTCTACACATGCACAGATTGTTCTGATATTGATACTTATTTAGGATTCTAAATGCATATTTTTCTTACTTGCATTATATGGCCCCATGGTGGCACCTCGCACGATCAAATGGGCATCAAGGGCTGTATCTTCATGTCCTTATTTTCTGTGGCTGAGAACATGTGGTGTTTTAGATATGGTCTCATTAGTATATTTTATTTTTATAAAGCTTTCCAATATCAGCAGTTATGAAAGTGAGCTTATTGCTCTTTTGAAATGTATGTAGTTGTTGCACTCTGAAAGAAGTAATAGTGCGCGGCTAGTGATGAAACTGCTTCTTAGATAAGTAAGAAGAGCAAAAGTCTGCTTTTTTTTGTCTTTTCATTTAAGACGCTTAACTTGCAGAGAAAGTGCCATGAGATTGGCCACAGTAACTATATACGCTCGTTGGCGGTTACTCTTGGTTACTGAGCCAGCATCTAGCTGGATCTTCAAAGGAAATGGTTCCTCTAATTTATAGCTTTGCGTGTGCGAATGGTTATCCACGGTGTTTAAAAAAAAATCAACATATGCTGAAGGTGTCTCACCCGCTAGTACCCGGGGATCTGTCATCCAGGTGGCCAGGACACGGCCATCGCTTTTGGATCCAGTTGCTGGGGGTGGGCCACCGCGGAAAGATCACCTGCGTGAGGGGTCTTTGGGGAGTGGGACACCGGATGACGAGACACAGTATCCCCTTCCCCGTAACACCTTTTCCCCATCCTATCGGGTAGGATACTTGGGAACTCCTCCTCCCCCTTTCACAACACAAACACGTTCTCACTGGCGGCTCACTATGAGAGAAAACGGACTAACACTCGAGCCATATACCTGACATTTCCCACTACAATGGCCAGGCCATTACTGACCATCACGCACACCTGACTTCCATTACACTTCACCACACGGATAAAAGGCGGAGCATGAGAGCACACTCAGTGAGGCAAAGCACACCAGGAAACAGCAGTTCCAAGATGGCAGTTTAACACGAAGAGAAAGACGGCCAAACAGAAGGGGATCGCAAGGAGGGAAGTGCCCTTAACCTTTTCGATAAGGAATTGTTACTTTCATGAAACCTTGAGAATAGAAAGCGTGAAACCAGGCTGTAGGATCCTGCATTGTGTATCGGAGGTACCCCGGCCCCTCCTGTGTTTATAATCAAGGCTGGGAGAAAGAATCACCTGCTGCCGTGGTACTGTCCTTGGCTCCTACAACAAAGCAGCGCCAGAGAAATCAACACAGCCAGTGATTTGGGGAGACCAATAACAGACCGGTCTGTGTTGAAGCCAAGGTTGCAAGCAGCAACATTGTATGGTGAGCGCTGAAGCAAACCGTGTATGAAACACATCTGATAACCAACCTAAGTAAAATTGAACAACAGATGAGTGATTGAACTTTGAAACCAAGATACAATACTTTTGACAGAGTGGTCGGAACCTTGTACGTGCTCATTTGAAGGTCTCTGTTGGGTATCCAACTGAGAGTGAACAAAGGTGAAAGAGTGGCAAAGAACTGTGCATGGAAGTGGTCCTGCAACAGGTCAAGCTAAATCCACTGCACAACCGAAAGTCTTCAATGTTGATTATACCAAGAAAGTTGATGACAAAGTATATAAAAGTTGGTCCGAGCCCGAACGAGGGGGACTGATTTGAACATTGTGTTAAAACAGATCTGAGCACGGCTGAGGGGGATCCGAGATGAATAGTGAATCACCTAAGAAAATAGGTACGTGTGAAATCCTGAAGGGAAAAGAACTTGTTTGTCGCATCAGGCCCTCTGAAAGAAGAGACACTTTGAAAAGCAAAGAGACTCGGGCACAGAAGACCCTATGCTAATGTTTGAAGTGCAACCTTGTGCTTGAGAAGACAGACTGTGCTAAGCTTGAGTGTACCGCCTTGTCCTGTGGGGAAGGGATGCCAGTGGCCTGAATAGCTTGATCTGTCATTTCTTGAACACTTCTTTCTTTTTCATAACATTGTTTCCCACACTATTTGTATTTAGAGGTAGGGATTGGCAATAGATTTTGTTAGTATAGGCCCTTTTGTTTTGGCAAGACGCCACTAGGACAGTGTTGTTAATATTTTACGGTTTTAGCTTGCTCGCTCCCATCTTTAGGTTTAGGATTAGATGGGCGTTGTCTGAACCCTTTTTGAAGTTCAATAAACTCCCTTCAACTGTGGTTGCTTGTGTCTGTCTTACTGTTGATACCATGCCTTCCTTACACTAATAAAGGTCTCTACATGTTACTATTGATGTGTGTGCAGCATCAGCAGATGTCTGCGTCTTACGCTGTCTTCTAATCTGTAAAACTCTGATCGGCGAGTGCATGGCTTGTACTTTGTCCACATCTTTTAGTAACAACTGGTTGGGACGCTTGACATATTGAAGATATCTTTTCCGTGGTGATGAATCACATGGTTTTGGTGCATGCGGCCCTCGGAGGATGCTGTGGATTTTCAGAGCGCCATGTCATGATGTTTCATGTTTAGTCCAACAGTCTGTTTGCACCCTTTCTTGTGTGTGAACCTTATCACAAGTCACTTACACAATGGTTTTTGTACAGACGGAAATGCAAACGAAAGTACGGCAACAGACATTTCTATATTGTTAATGCGTAATCACCATTTACGATTTAGACATTAATGTTATTTAGAAATTATAGTGACAAGTCGTGCCCGCGTTCTTGCATTACAACAAACCTGAGTGTGTAATTGACAGTGGGTAAACTTGTGTGTGAAAATGGATCTGCACAGAGTGTATTTTGACAGATGTTTTTCAATTATTTATTGTTGTAATCTCATAGCACTAATTCTGAATAGTAATACTGAGGGTACCTCAGTGATTAGTACATCATATCCATTGCTTTACCAATATTTTTTCTGACTATATAACACAAGTATAAAAGATTGCGATCTGCCAGTTTTTCTACATTTTCTTTGTTTTGTTATTGCTGGGTCTATTTCTGAGTAGATCTCCTTAACCGCAGGTTGTCCCTTCTGGCCCCGGAGTATGTGACTTGATGTTATGGAGGTTTGTAAATGTATCAACAGGCATTCCCCATCGGTTTTTCACAGGTCTTTGGTTCACCAAGGACGAAACCAAGGAAAGCGCCCCTCATGGGGGGGGGGTTCTTTGAAATCGTGGCCAGAGTTTGCCACACGGTTTCTGTTTAGACCACACTAGTCACTGTGTGGTTGAAAAATACATTGCTGTTCTCTCTCGAATAATGGACCCTGTATTTCACTGCCCCTTTTCAGGCGTGTCACTTTCTATTAGTCCATTTCAGATCACATTCCATGTGTCCTTGTTCTAAAAAGTGTTCTACTAGTGGAGCGTTAACCCGTTTAGTACGGATGCTGGATTTATGTTCCTGTATCCTCCCCCCTTTTTTTTTTTTTATCGGTATTCTACTCATACCAATGTATTTCAGATGGCAGGGGCATGTAATCGGGTAAACCGCATCACTGGTATTACAGTTGGTGAGGCCCATTTGTCGCCACAGTAAACCTAGGTCGAATGTGGTAGACCTACAGGTTTGTGGACAGACTGAGCACAGACCGCACAACGTATGTCCCGTCGGGCGTGTGGTGTTCTATACGAGGCAGGCACCCTGGTTAATGCGATCGCACCAGGGCATCTCTAATGTTTCACCTGCATTTGATGGCAAAGCGTGGTGTCGACAGATGTGTGTCAACGCACATTGGCCATCATTTTCGAATTTCTTTTTCTTTTTAAATTGAATTTAAATGAGTAGCTGAACACTGCAGCGATTTGTTGCTCTTGTATAGGCCTCTGGTCCTGTTGCATTGTTACATCTCTAGGAATTTTCTTTGCTTGTTTTTTTGCTCTTGTTTTTTTGCTTTCAAGTTTTTGGGGATATCCTCTTTCCCTCAGTCAAACCGGAAGTGCCTGGGCTTGATAATCGTATTCATTGTCCCCTGAACAATTTTGCCTGTATTGGAAGTACTGTCCAAAGAGTAAGCATTCTTTTAGATTTCTTGGCTGAAAACTGTCAACCTGTAGCAGAGTTCCTGTCTTTGTTTTTCGTACACACGGTAGCCCACAGCTGTCCATTCCTTGCTTTTAATGTCCAAATCCAAGAAGTGTACTGTTTCTTTTGAGGATGAGACCGTGAATTTTAGGTACCTGTTTCTACCATTAAGCCAGTTTATACATTCTTCCAGTTGTCTGGTCCCGCGTGTAGATCATCAGGACATCGTCGATGTATCTATGCCAGAGGATGATCCTAACTGTATGCCGGTTATTCTCATAAATAAGTGTTCTCAAAGTGGGCAACATATAGGTTCGCAATTAATGGCGCAAAAGTGGCACCCATAGCTGTTCTTGATAGCTGCTCAAAGAATTCTTCTTTGTGCGATCTGTTAGTTGTAGCAGTAACAATCGTGGTATGCCTAATGCTGGCGTTCTGTCTTCCAATATCTTGTTGATGTCAAGTAGGATCTCCATTTATTGGATTGATGTGTACAATGACTCTAGATCCATAGTGATTAGTATCTGAGTTGCTGGGTCAAAAGTGATATCTTTGACCAAGTTCAAAACAGCATTTGTGTGCTTTTATGTATGATCTCGTACTGGGGATCTCAGGCTGGAGAAAGAAGTCCACGAATTGTGACAGTGGTTCTAAAATGGAATCCATGGCCGCAACAATTGGCCAGCCCGTTGGTGGGGAGACCCCCTTATGTATTTTGAAGAGGGCATAGAATGCCAGGATACGTGGCAAAGCTGGGCATAGAAATTTTGTTTCTTTTTTGATTAAATGCCCTTCACTTGCAGCTTCTTCCACTATTGATGTAATAAGTATTCTGAGGTTTTCCGTAGGATCCACTGCAAAGCATTGGTAATGATGGCCATTATTAAATACACACATTATCATATGGTCCTATGCTTCACTGTTCATTATTTCTACAATACCCTCCCACCCACCACGTCGGCAGGTTTTATTGTAATTGCATTATTTTTGCTCAGATCATCTATAGCCATTCATTTGTTTTATTTTGTCAGGTTTTGGGAATCGTGGTGATCTTCCAATTCAATTTCTTTTGTATAGTCTTCTCAAAAGTAATGGATTCTGCTGTTACTACTGTGGGGTAGAATGTTATTTGGCATGTAGTCCTGTGGTAGTATGAGGGAGGACGACTCTGGTGCCTTGCTGTGGACTGCAAACTGGCCCCACACTTACCCCCCCACTTCATGCTTGCGCTATTACGATGAGCGACTGTGTGGTGCGGTAGCGAGGGCAAAACAGTGCCCATCGGTGTCTGAGGAGAACCTGCAGCCCAGCATTCCACAACACTACTATGTTGTTCAAGCGGCAACGGGTTCCAACACAATGGCATCGCATAGTAGCCGGGACTGACTCATTAGGGTGGGGGAGAGAAGAGTTTGTGCATATTGTGTGGACATTACCTTCACACGGGATGCATACTATAACCTTTTACCACCTACACGTCACACTCCAAGCTTTAAATGTCTTCTAGTTGAGTCCTACAGTTAATTTATACACCTTGCCAAAGCACAGTTAATGTTGTATAGGTATGTTTACAAGGCACCAGTTGTGCTCGGGAGTTAAAAGAAGTCTGTGGTAGTAGTTGGTATCAGCTAACCAGGCACTTATTGGCCAAAAGCAGGACCCAACTAGCCCCCAACGATTTTGATGTCTGTGACACTCATTTGGATGATCTGTCACTAATTTCAGACTTGGTTGTAAATAAGACAAATTGCCGTCCAACATATTAATCTGTTCCAGTGCAAGTCAACAGAAGGCTTAAGATAGACCAATGTTAGTCGATCTTCTTCATTGTAACTTTACTGCTTCAATACAATGCTCCCACTGAAAACATGGTGTCTTGAAGCAAAATGGGACAATGTCATCCGTGCAATAATAGAGAATACACAGTGGGTAAACGGGGTTAAAGCATGGTAGTTTTGAGTGGATATTCTTCGGAAGACTTCAGTGTTATCTGATGATGGTTACAGTGGAAGAAATACTTCCATGTTGATTGAAAACTGGTCATGCTCCTCATCAAGAATATTATGTATTTAATTTTTTTAATTATTTGTTTGGTTTTGAAAACAAAACTTGCACAAAATTCCAATATAATCAGAGTACAAAAAAGTGATCAAATACATACAAAAACACACCTATTCATTTGATAAAATGACTGACTGTTCTTTTTTACACTACCTGTGACACATCCTGCACACATCAATAGGTTGTATCTAAAATAAAGATATCTGCATTCTACATTCCATCAGGTATAGGGAAACACTACATATAACTAATATAAATTAACTAGATTCTTTAGTTAAATGTAGAGACCCTTCATCTAAAAATGTAATTTAATTATATATTTAACTACCGATATTGAAGGAAAAAAACTGTCCGTAGGATAAAAATTGAGGATTATGTGAAAAACACCTAAACAAATCAAGTCTGGTTGCTAATGTGGCAGTGCATTCTATTGTCAGATGTTTAAAAGGCTGTTCTATCTTTTGCGTACCATAATCTACAGGTCCGTTCTTCATTATGTGCGATCTAGGGTAAATTACTTCCATTGTTGCGGCTAAATTAAACAATCTCACTAATACAAATGTATAATTGGAAAAAGGGAAATTACTCTAAATATGGTTGCAGGAAGCCTTGTTTAGAAAATCTTTTTTCCCAAAGAGATGGATATTTGCTGGCCACTGGAATAGTGTCCTTCCAGTCTTGGTTCCGTAATTTCTTTTTGGATGTAACCCGTCTTATAAAACTGTATCACGCCTTAAACCTAACTCGCCTATAATGGTTTCACCATATGGCAGAAAACATGTGAGCACAGTGCAACCTCTAGGCAGATGCATCTAAATAAATATCTATGTTTAATTTGTTTTTTGGTTGTCTGATTTTTCTTTTTTAAATATATAGTCAAATCTATCGTATCACTAGAGTGTTCGGTGAAGTCCATCCTAATTCCAAATTTTATTGCACCTTCCAGTAGAATGTAGGAGTTTCAGTAAGGTTTTCCACACTGAACCTTCTATGATGGGTTAACCAATTAAAATCTTCTAAAGGGAGGATCTTCAGCCTATATGGAACTGTTTTCATGCTCTACAAATTTACCACAGGTTTAATCAGATATTTTGCATATAGTTGACTAAATTTGCCCATCTTGGCCACTATCTGGATTATTTGTTTTAAGGACTGTACAGTTTTTCCTGAATAAAGTGGACAATGTTGATAGAGGCTGTAGGCCTATTTAAATGTGTTCTCAAAAATAGTCCATTTAAATTTGGTAATTAAATGTTTGGTATTTTCCCACTTTTGCCAAATTGAATTTGGTGGACTTTTTATTTTTCCACTTTCGCCCCCGCAAATCTAGAGAAGGGGGTTTGGGTTAGGAATTTAGGAAGGGGGGGTGGGAGAACGATACAGGAGGTGCAGTGGGGTTTCTCTCCCTTTTTGAGGAAGGGGGGAGGTGGAATGTGAGGAATCTTCATGGATGCAATTTATTTTCTTTAATGGTGCAATTTAAGATTCTTTCATGTGTAAGTGTCCCTGGCAAACGGTGAACTTTGTAATCCTTTAAGGTTTTGTTTTTCTTTGACAAATTGCAGAATACAAACGTCTGTTTCCTGTTTGCAATTATCAGACCCAGATCGCCACTTTGGGGCACAATTAATGAGATCTGAAAATGTATTGTTTCAGAGAATTGTCTAGATTGGAACTTTTATGCTTCATTAGAAAAGCTAAAATGGAGAGCCTTACTTATAATTTCATAAATCTTTCCAGGATTTTACTTTATTGTAATTTTAGCTCTGTTCAGTGTCCAATCTGTAGCTGTTCTTGTACGCTCACACCATGCAGAAATTATCTGTGTGTTTAAGACAGATGTGGATGATCGCTAACTCCATTAGGTAGAACATATAAAGTTTTACAGGAGCTATATAAAAATGGGACACAAATATAATATATTGCAGAGGAGCCATGATCATTTTCACAGGCACCTTTACTGGGAACAACCCCTAAAAATCTCCCATTCACAAACGCCATAACTCATGCGTCCATTAATTCCCCCAGGCATAACCCCTTTGCTCAATGTATATGTAGAAATAGATATATTTTCTGGGTGAGAATGGCAGCGGGAATGTCGCAACAATTACTGATTTCTCATCTTTGATTGAAATTAAGCACATCTGGGCACTTGCAATTTTAAATCCCTTGCCGCAATAGTGTTTTGAGTTCCCATCTAAAACCATAGTTGCTACAGTCTTTTGATGTCCCCCTCCAGTTTAATAAGATCGGATACATTTAAGATAAGTAAGTCACTCTTTCTTTCCTCCCAGCTTATAGAGACAGCCATTACAGAATCCAATGGGTATTCAATATGTTATGCTGTTTTGTAGGTTATCCTTAATAGCAATAAGGAGGCTTGCTGTCGGGCTCCACCTAGGTCCCTTCTGTGCTTTTTTTCACAAAAATGACATCACCATCTACACAAAACTACTTTCATAGCCAGGTATAGAGTAAGAAAATGGGTTCTAGGTAGTGAACACTCCTGTGCTAAGCTCTGTGTATAGTTCTCTTGGAATCAATCTGTTTCTGCAAGGTCACAGGTTGGAAGAGGCAAACCCAATACCTTTAGAAGATTCGTATGAACGGAGCGAGCAGAACACAGGCATAAGCCTAACAACATTCTATTAATTGTATTGCTACTAGCCAATGGCTCTAAGAACCACAGGGATTTTGCCATAAGAACCTTAGCAGTTTGCCTTGAGAAAGACCCTCAGGGGTTGAAACACGTGTTGGCTGACCTTCACCTTATAAACATTGTGTCTAAACTTTATTTCAATGTAAATAATAATAATAAAATAATTGTTTGCGTGTTTTCCGCACAGGAGTCCACGTGAGACTCCTGGCGGTGCAGCTCTCTCTCTTTTGGTTTGGTGAACGGACCCATGGGATACCCTTATAGCACCCATGGGTGGGGTTACAACCCTGTGCCCCTAGTGTATGTTTTTGGGCACCTGTGGGTGGCCCGCAGAGCAGGGTATGGGCTGGTGGCAGCTCCATGCTGAATTTGACAGATGCGCGGGGTATCCTCCATTTTGGGATACCCCGGCCCTGCCATTGGGATCAGTTGATTCCGGATGGAAAACAAAATGGCCCCTGCAGCCTCTTGCTTTCTATTTGCCTATTACCTTGTTTTCCCAAAGTCCCGGGAAGCCCTGACTGAGTGTGTGACGAATATGCATTCTGTGTTGTGGGTGTCTAGTATCTAGTGGTTGACACAATGACTGAGACAGCCCTGCCCGAAACCGGTATGAATGCAGTTGGGAGTGTTGAATGGCTCGGTACTTGTCCCAATACACATAACTTGTTGTGAGTGTCTGGAGAGAAGTGAATGGCCTGAATACCTTGTGTGCCTGATTGGCTGCCTGCCTGCATGAATGCCCTTAGTCGTGATATGATGCTTGAGTGTGACCTAGCGGAATGAATGGGAGATCAACAGTATATCTGGGGACCTCTCACTAATAGGAATCGTGTTCAGAAGCTGAAGTCCACTACGATGAGTAACTGGAGTAACTGAAGCTTGACCTTGAAGCCCTGCTGGACGAGAAGAATTGCTGTTGCTCTCCTTCACAATCTGAAAGCTGCTGTGCCTCCAAGGACTGACCCAGAGAGGACCTGGTAAGGCACCCTCTTCCCGAGCTACGAGGGACCATCATGCACCGCTGATCTTTGCCAAAGCTCCCTGGTAGACAAACCTCCGACAGGCTACCAACACGAGACGGGGACTGCCGCGGAATCTCAAAGAGAAGCACTCGGACTGTTGTCTGCCACTGTTGACAACCGCCGTCGCCGACCGGAGCCGCCGTGCTCCCGTTTGCCTAAGAACTTCATTTGATCATCGAACGCTCTCGTCTGCATCGTCGCCCGCTTTATCCCGCTGGAGAAGGCTCGACCGTCGACGCGCTGAGGAGCATCTGCCGGTGGGTTTCCCGCCACCTAAGGAACACAGAGACGCCGACGACTCGACGCCCTTGCTGGGCCACAGTTCTTCATCATCTCTTTGCGGTCCAGAACTATCTTCACCGAGGTGCCCCGCACGCCTCTTCCTTGCAGGACGCCAACGCTCTGTCGTCGACGAGCACCGCTAGGAACGAAGCTGCCACTTCACTGCCGTAGTTCAACCTGTTCGCCGTCGGACGTTCGACGACCCGTGACTCCTGCCTTAAAGGGAGGGCACTCAAGAAGGGCCGTCGATTCCCTGACACCGAACGCCAAGTTCCTCGACGATCCGTGGCTCCTGCTTTAAAGGGAGTCACTCGAGAAGGATCAGTCGACGCATCTTCGGAGAACTCTACTCCACCAGGTACATTGGGGGGGTAAAACCTTAATAGGAGGAAGTAAGACTATTGAACAATATATGGACTGGACTTGTGCTATATATCTTTATTTACAGGTTGCCCAGGTGGGGGGGATCTCTACACAGAACTGTGCCTAAGGGTAGGGGTCAGAAATCTGCCTATTGTTTCAACCATCTTGCGTTCCTTCCTAGCTCTATTGCTGGTTTCCTCGTTCTTGATCTGTGCGACATTTTAACCGTACAGTTGATGCACTTTAATGAGATTCGATAACATTGGTGGTACCACTTTAGAATTGTATATATTTATCATTGTTGACTTCCGAGTACAAAGTGCGTTATTGTGATCGTGTACATACCTTTTAATATTAATTATATAAAGACTGTGTTTTCAGTAATACAGTGTGTGGACATTCCTTTGTGGGGGTTCGGGGACTACACTGTACTTAAGAACCAGCCTGCATCACCTCCTGAGAAGCTAGGCCTTGATTGCACGACTACGTTACCAATAATAGAGAATCTTGGCTGGGGTCCTCTGTGCCTCTCCTCTACCATATAGAGAGCGGAAGTACAGACACCCCCTACCAGTCTTTACACTAACCACAGCAGAAACGCGTGAGATCCTTCCATAAATAAGGGTCTGAATACTTATCCTGCAAGGTAACCAGGACGCTTTCTACTTTCATAGCCATGTTTCCTGTAAAAGAGTGATAGCCTGCATAGTCATACTAGGTAGTAGTTGTGTGGACATTTGCCACTTTTAATCCACCCAGCAATGTTGGCAGCTGCAGTGCCGTCTCCAAAAACAAAGGAAAGCTTGCCTTAATGTGTTCCATTTTCCTGAACAAGCGACATGGCGATCTGAGAGGCGACATTGACGGAAGGATTTACCCCATGCTCCTCTCTATGATGTTTGCCTTTTCCCAAAGTGAAGGCTTCAAAGCACCCATCTGCAAAAGTCTGCCTTTGTTCGGGACAATAGGGAATTGAGGTTGAGTTGCATGATATCCGTTACCTCGGCTGATCACCATGCATCTGTTAGCTAAGATTTTCATAGTAATGGTAAATCTTCCTGACTTGTCAACCCTAGAACGTTTTTCTTTACTGGGGGATTATTTTTCCTTATACCTCTGTGAGTGGGAATCTTTTTCCACACCCACAGAATCTTTTACTCTTTTTATGGGTGTCATTTTTTAGACTCCCCATAGTGTCTTCATCCTCTTTGACAATTTTTTGGCAATACGTGCCTGTTGTTGCTGGGTTGCCATAGGAGCTCCCCTTTTAACTTTCTCTGGCTAATGTTGAAAGAACTACAGTTCCCAAGGGTAGAAAGGATCTTTGGATCCCTTTTACATTTTATTTGGTGAAATCAGCACACCCCACCTTTATGTGGAGTGCTGGGGAGATGCAATGTATCCCGTCACACTAAAACTGTAACAATTCTGTTACAGGGACAAGCTTACCTTCAATGGCTTGTGGCAGTGATACCTTTTCCTAATTTAGTGCACCTTTACCGCGGGCTGTGTTCACAGCTGCAGTAAAGACACCCAAGGGTGCTCATTTTACCATTTGGCCCCTGTCTTTTTTTTTTTTTGTTGCCATTTTAGTGTTTCTTGTCCTTCCTTCTTCCCCTGACATCCAGGGCGGGAATTTCCTTTGTGTGATTTTTATCTTTGGCTGGAGTCCCAGCCCAAGCTCCAGTCTGTATAAGAAGGCAGAAAGCGATGGAGGAGTCTAAAACTCCACAGCCCTTTGTCTTCCTCCTTGCCTGAATGGGGACACAACCCAGTGGGGTGCTGACTGTCCTGATTGGACAACCAGACCACCTCTTGTTGTAAAATGCCGGGTGAGAATGCAGAGGTTGTGCTGTAGTTCCTGTTAGATACTCCGAACCTAGAAGCTGACCACTGGAACCAAAACCAAAGAGGAGGATGAAGGAAAAACGGCTGAGACGATTTCCAGCGACTGCAGAGCCTGCTGTGTAACCTGAGCCTGCTCTAGCCCTTCCTTCCAATCGACCTTGAGACTCTAAAAACAAAGACCCCGACCCAGAGCCTGGTGAGACCCACTAGACTCAAGAAGACCTGCATTTTGAGCCATCCCTCGCCTTGCTGCGACCTAGGCTGCAATACCCCATTACCCCAATACATTGGGACCTCCTAGCCATTGTGCAGTGCAGTCTTCCGAATTCCGAATCTCGCGGAAACTTTGTGGGCATTCTGCTTAATCTCCAGAGACACGAATCAAGTCCAAAAAGTCCCGTCGCCAGAGTGCTGGACCTTTTGTAACAATGACAATCCGACCAGCGATGTCTTCTCCTGTGCTCCTGTGAAAGGAGCTGTATCCAGCCACGAGGAAAGCTTTGCCTAGAGCCTTCCCCGTTGATCCTTGCTGCAGAGTCCCTTCCAAGGACCTGTTTTCAGTCACCGCGACAAGGAATCCACCGACCGGGTGTTTGGCTGCAGATCCTCAAGTCCTCGTGCTGCAAAATAATCTTCTGTGCTGAGGTACTGTGCTGGCTTGGGTATTAACTTTTGTTTCCTCAAGTCCTCGTGCTGCAAAATAATCTTCTGTGCTGAGGTACTGTGCTGGCTTGGGTATTAACTTTTGTTTTTAAACTCTTCATTGTTTTTACAACACAACAACACCAACAAATGTCACACTACAACTGGCACTATGTGTTGGATTCTGCACTCTCATCCATCGTCTTGGTGCACTGGTGTGGCCCCAGAGTCTGGCCTCCACTCCCGCTTGTTTCCCTCCTTGCTGAGAGTCCTTCTCCCACTTTGCTACCGGCTTGTCGGTCTTCCTCCTGCCCCCTGGGGTCTTTTGTGCTGTGCCCTTCATTGCTTTCGAACAGCACTTGTATGAGGGAGTTTCATGCAAGTATCTTGGCCCCACTTACACCCTCACCCCTTTGCAACAATCTGATCCACACTGATGTTTCGGCTATCGTCCATTTGTTCAGATCTGCCCACCACATTTCTATTGACGGCCCGTACCTGTGTTCCAGGCCATTGCTATGCGGCGTTTTGCCAGTATACACATTAAGTCTTTCATTTTTGCCATATGTGTCCTCTGTTTGCCGCCTCTTGGGAACAACCCCAGTAGATGGACTCCGGTGACCATGCCTGCATTTGAATTCCTCCTGCCGCCGCCCTATCTTTCAGTGTCCCAGAAGTTAGTTACCGGGCAGGACCAGAACATGTGTACCATATCCGCCTTCTCCGCCGCACAGCCCGGCTAGCTACGAGTTTGCTTGTTTCCCATTGGAGACGTTTTCATAGGCGTGAGGCATGCCATGTGTATGAGATGGAGCTGCATTTGCCTACATCTCGCGTTCCTGGAGACTTTCTTTGCATACCGGAGGGTTCTGCGCAATTCCTCGTCTGTGAAGGTTTTTTGGAGTTCCTCCTCCCATCTGGCTGTCGCTTGCAGTTCTCTTACATTGTTGCTGCCCAGGAGCTGTTCATAGAGTCTGGATACTGTGCCCCCCCCCCCTTCCGACACATCATACCACGCGTCCAGCTCCTGCTCTTCATCTTCCCCTCGGGTAGGGTCTTCCACCTCTTCCTGATCTTCCAAGCCATGCTGTTATACAGTAAAAATTGACATCTATGTATGTCCTGCTCTTCCATTAGGGTCAGGACAGGAAGTCCACCCATTGTCCATCCCTCCATAAGTCCCCAACCTGGGCCACTCCCTTATCTTCCCACTGAGCACGATATGTTGGTAGAGACTCCATGCGGGTGTCGACTAATCCCGCGAGGGGAATTTGCCTGAAGCAGGGGTTTAGTTTAGTTTAGTTTAGTTTAGTTTGTATAGCACGGCCGAACCCTAAGGTAACTGGGAGCATTATCTTAGGAGCAGCACATACAGAATATAACATAGGATGATGCTGCACAATAGTTGGTGTGAGGGACCAGATTACAGAGTGGTCCGTGAAGAGGCATATATTAGGTACAAGGATACATGTGGCAGAGTAGCATACCTGGTGGTACATCTTAGATAAAAGGATACTTTAAATATAGAGGGATCGGGGCGCAGGGTTTAGCTAAGTGCAGGTAACAATCTATTGCTGGGTTGTGAGTAGTTACTTTACCTTGGCCCGGAGCAACCAGAATGATGTGTCAGCTCTGATTGTCATAGGTAAGGCATTCCAGGATTTAGCTGCTGGCACGGGAAAGCTAGCTCCCCCAGCTGTATTCAGGTTGAACCTTGGGATGTTAAGTAGGTGTAGATATGGGGATCTAGTTAGTCTGGTAGAGTTCTGTTTCGTGAATTCGTCTGATGGGTAGTGTGGGGCTGTCGGGCAGAGGCGTTTGTGCGTAATGACCAGTGCTCGTAGTTTAATTCTCTCGCGGATAGGGAGCCAGTGAAATTCCTTTCTAACAGAGGAAATGTGGGCCTTGTGTGGGAGATTAAAGGCGCATCTAAGAGCATTGTTTTGGAGAATCTGTAGTCTGCTCAAGTTGTGGTTCGTGGAGCCAAGGAAGAGTGTGTTACAGTAGTACAGTTTGGACAATAGAAGGCCCCTGGCCAATGTGAGGCGACTGTTAGTGGATAAGAAAGGTTTGCAGGCATTGATGAGTTTATTGGTGTAGGCTGTGGATGAGATGGTGGTGTTAATTTGTTTTTTGAGGGAGAGAGTTGAGTCAAGATACACACCTAGTGTTTTGACTTCTTTTGATACTTTTATAATGTTACCATCAATGGCGAAGGATTGGTATCTGGGGTCGAGTTTGAGACGAGCCTGTGAGCCGACTATTAGCAGTTCCGTCTTGTTATCGTTTAAGCAGAGGCTATGGGTGACCATCCATGCTTGGATTTCAAGGTAGATCCCATTTAGTTCTAGAACATTACCCTCGTAATTCCCTGTGAGCGCGATGAGTACCTGGGTGTCGTCAGCATAGTTAGTATATGTAACTCCCAAGTCATCAAGGTGGTCGAAGATGAGCTTGGTGAAGATATTGTAAAGCGTGGGGGAGATGCAGGATCCTTGGGGGACTCTACATTGGATCGGGATGGGTCCGCTGCGGCGCCGCCAGAGGGGGCGAAGACCCTTGTGGTTCTGTCCGATATGAAGGACAGAATCCATTTGGTGGCATCCTGAGAGAATGCAGCAGCAGAGTGTAAAGACAGGAGGGGGGGTCTGTACTTCTGCTCTCCATGTGGCAGAGGAGAGGCACAGAGGCCCAGTTTGTACTCGGTTATCTATAATGGCAAATATACAGTTCTACGTGGTACCACCATTACTATTAGATCTCTTTAAAGTGCATCAACTGTACAGTTAAATGTCACTCAAATCAGTTTGTAAAAGAAACCAACAATAGATATGAGGAAAGCAGTTGGTTAGAACAATTGGCAGAATACTGGCCCCGATACCTAGACGGTGGTCGGTCAAAAAACCGAAAACAAAATATCGAATCACAAAAATATCGAAACCAAAATCTCGAAAAAAAAAAATCTTGAATTATTTATTTATTTATTTATATGTATTTGTGGGTTCAGGTAAGTATAAAAAAAGGGTAAAATAAAAAAAAAGAAAAAAGGGGGGTTGGGGGGGGGAACCCCCCCATTTCGAAATAAAAACGTATTCAATAAAAAATTCGAGATTTTTGTTTTCGAGATTTTGGATTCGAGATTTGTTTTCGAGATTTTGCGATTCGGTTTTTTCACTATAAACCCCAAGACACAGTTCTGTGTGGAGCTCCCCCACCTGGGCAACCTGTGGAATAAAGATATATCACAAGCCCAGTCCATATATTGTTCACAAGAGACTTTCCAATAGTTCTGCAACCCCAAAGTCAGAAGGGCATTCATGCAGGCAGGCAGCCAATTATGTGCATAGTGCATTCAGGCCATTCACTTCTCTCCAGGCACTCGCAACAAGTTATGTGTATTGGGACAAGTACCCAACCATTCAACACTCCACTCTGCATTCATACCAGTTTCGGGTAGGGCTGTCTCAGTCATTGGGTCAAACACCAGATACTAGACATCCACAACACAGAGTGCATATTAGTCACACACTCCATTCACCCAGGTCCCACCCACAGGGTGTACCCACAAAATACGGTCGTTGAGAAGGCTCCAGCCAGTCTGGTCGGCACTTCACAACACCTCCATATATGGAACTTCCACCCAACAGCCAGTCAGGGGGAAGGGACAGAGTCAGGGCTTCCCAGGACTTTGGGAAGATCAAGGCAACAGGCAATGGAAGGCAAGAGGCCATAGGCGCCATCTTGTCTCCTTCAGGAATCTACTGATTCCAATGACAGGGCCTGGGCATCCCAAAATGGAGGATGCTCAGGGCACCAGTAAATTCAGCACAGAGCTGCCACCAGCCCATACCCTGCTCTGTGGGCCACACACAGGTGCCCAAAAACATACACTAGGGGCACAGGTTTGTACCCCCACCCATGGGTGCCATAAGGGTATCCCATGGGGTCCGTTCACCAAAACCAAAAGGGAGAGCTGCACCGCCAGGAGTCCCACATGAACTCCTGTGCGGAAAACGCAACAGAACACACAATAAAAACTTGTAAAGGACAAGGATACTGAGGCCCTGTCCCTCCGATGCATTTCCAACATCACACCGAGGAGAGGTGTTTGGTAGGTATTTGGTGGTCGACTAAGTCGAAGGCCGCAGACAGATCAAACATGAGCAGGATGGCCAGATTGCCCTTGTCTTTGGCTTCATCCATTTGAATTTTTAGGTCTAGGAGGGTTGTTTCAGTCCCATGAATGGGTCTAAAGCCAGATTTCTGCAGACCTAGAAGGTTATCTTCCAAATGTTGTATTTGGAGGTATGCTACTCTTTCTATTATTTATAGGAAAAAGGGGACAGTCGTGATGGGCCTGTAGTTCGTAGGTGTATTACGGTCAAGGTTGTGTGTTTTGAGTAGAGGTAGAACCCAAGCCTCTTTGAGGTTGTGTGGGACTGCCGAATTTTTAAACGATGAGTTGATCAGGGTGGTGATGAAGGGAGGCTTCAGTTTTCCATGCCCTCCTCCATAGGGTCAGGCCCAATTTGACCATATTGGGGAGTGGTTTGGTTAAGGATTCGTCTAGCCACAAGAGCTCTCTCAGGTAATATTGCCGGCTGAAAAAGCCGTATGTCTATGGATGTGTCATCTCCCAGCCACCTTAACACAAATTGGAGTTGTCCCGCCAGGTCATAACGTTCAAAGTCGGCAGCCTGATTTCACCCTACCCCCCCCCCCAT
The DNA here is from genome assembly GCF_040938575.1 of Ambystoma mexicanum. Classification (NCBI taxonomy): domain Eukaryota; kingdom Metazoa; phylum Chordata; class Amphibia; order Caudata; family Ambystomatidae; genus Ambystoma; species Ambystoma mexicanum. The sequence goes on from NC_090936.1 coordinate 624,966,450, forward strand.
TCATAATCCCTTTGTAAAGTGTTCAGTGCTATTCTATTCCCCCCCCATCCCACAGGAATTCCCTTGCCATCGTGTTGAGTTGTTTGAAGAAGGACCCGGGAATGTTGTATGGGATGTTAATGAAGTAGTTTAGTAGGCGGGGCAGTACCGTCATCTTCAGTAGGGCCGCTGTCCCCATCCTCCCCAGTGGGAGCGTCCTCCAGAACTTTATTACTTGCCCTATTTTGTCTATGGCCACCTGTGTTAGCCGTATGTGTCACTGTGGTATTGTGATGTATGTCCACTCCTAAGTAGCGGAAGGTGTCTGGCGTCCATGTGAGTCTTAAGTTAGGCAGCTGGTCAGGGGTAGCCCATCTCAAGTCTCCCAGGGGGAACAGCAAAGATTTTGCCTTATTAATAGTGATTCCTGACAGTCTAGCAAATGCACCCAAGGCTTCTAGCAGGACCAGCAAGTGCACCCGTGGGTTCTCGACATAAAGGAGCATGTCGTCGAGATATATATATATATCAAAATTTGGTGCATCACCCGTCTATTTCTATTCCAGCATCCTTGTACTCCGCCCTGAGGAAAACCGTGAATGGCTCCAGGGCCAATATATATAGCATTGGGGATAGTGGGCATCCCTGCTTTGTGCCCTTACAAATTTTCAACCCCTCTGAGATTTGTCTACCCGTTTTCGCCCTTGCTCTGGGATCCGTATATAGGAGCCTTATCCAACGGAGGAATCCCTCTCCTATCCCAAAATCGGCTTCTTAAACAGTGGGGATGCTCCCCCCTCCTAGCACCCCCCCCAGTGTTTCTTGCAGCTCTGCGATCACTCGCCGGCTTTTCTCTGTGGCCTGGACCAGATAACACTGCATCTTGGCACGAACGTAACTCCAGGAACTCCACTACGGCTCCCAGTGCTTCCACAGTCCTTCAGGTCTGCATGCTGTGCCTCTCCTCCCTTCTCGCCAGTGTTGTGTGTCTCTCGTTTGCGAGCCGCCACACATGGATTTACACATCTTCTCCCGCGCTGCTTTCTCCGGCACTGTTCTCTCCTGCACTGCCATTTTTAAATGTCCCACACACTTTAGGTCCAGTAGAACAACTAGCCTGCAAGTTAGGCTTCAGGCTTCTCTTGGTTTGCATAAACTCTTTGCTCCTATTCCCCGCCCCAGTACTTGAGGGGTTTATGGTAGTTGTCCATAAATGTTACTGGATTTCTTAGTTTCTGTTGTTCGAAAGCCTCCCATAACGCATCAAAACCAGATGATTTTATCTAGAAGTTGAGTGTTCGAATCATAGACGTTAGGCTTAACTAGAGTGATCTAGAGGAATGGATTTCGGACTTTCACTATAGGGTGGAACTGTTGGATGACTCTGGTATTAAAGGTCTTCATCAGGGGAAAGGAGCGAAATACTGTCATCTGCTGGGGTCACCACCTCCCGCTGGTAGTTGTTTCCTCCTATGTGATCCTCCCTCATATAGCCACCACCAGGGTCAGGATCAGCCTGCCGTCCACTGGCCACATGGGAGGAGGTCAACGCCTAGGAATCAATGATGACTCAACCAGACTCATCACACGACGGAGGCCAAGAAGGCACCTAAAGCAGCAGTCTAGTTTAAAGAGTACAAGTGTGCAGAGGAGTTTTTGTGAAGTGGTAGGTGAGGAGGGATATAGATTGTTCGAATGTTTTAGTAGGCTGAGCCTTGCAGTGGTCTTGGTAGGATTGTTGCATTAGTGGCGTTTGAGATTGTCGAAGAGGACTCAAAGATTGTGTTCCTTTGGTAATGTTGACAGCAGGTGAGGGGGAATGCTCGGTGCAAAGGAAGGAGGAGTGAATCATGATCTATGGAGAGGTAGACTTTAGTCTCGGGCGCTGAGCATCAGTGTGGACGGTCAAGAGGAGAACGCTGCGGTTGAGGTGGGAAAGGAGAAGATCTTGTTATTGCCAGGGAATAGATGATGGGAAAGCCCAAAGAGGTAATGAGCTTACCAAATGAGCAGTAGAACGTAAAGCGTAGTGGCAAAGGGCGGAACATTTGGAAACTACCACTGGAATATTGATGCTGTCAGATGTACTTATGCTCCAGTGGGAGAAGTTAACGAGGGATAGAGTTCTGGTCGACTGTGTCAAAGCCACTTCAATGTGTTGCTCAAGGTGAGAGCTGACGTCCAGGAAGGCTTGCTCTAAAAAGGAGGCTTGTGGGAGTAAGATAACTAGGGGGCAGGGCCAGACCTTAACTAGGCTTGGAGCCAGGCCATTTAGTTTCAACCTCCGGTAGATACTTTGGTTAGATGTAGAGGGTGGCAGAAAAGCATAACTTGGAAGTGTTTGAGCGAGTAGTCGGATGGTTCGGGATCAATAGAGGATGGGAAGACGTGAGGGAAGAAGCTAGGAAGATGAGATCGAGGGAGTTTGCATCATGAAGTAGACACAGACAACTGAGCTCATGTTTGCTATTTATACTTTTATTAAATCAAAAGGAGGGTTGTAAAATGGCCTTACCTGCCCTATGCTAAAATGGGATTTCCCTACCCAACGAAAATAAGGATAGTCTGTCAGGATGGCCAAAGTAAATCTTTCTGTGTCCTAAACCTATACTCTCCTTCACATCTATTTGTATACAATGTGTAAAACATGTCCGCTTCAACAATCGTAGGTTTTCAAATAACCGTTCCAAGCTGCTTCCAGCTCTTAGTCGGAAAGGATTTCCATTCCCGCCACTATTCAAGATAGTTCATAAAGTTCCAAGGGGTTTCCCTTCCCGAGGCTTCAAGATGGCTGCAAAGCACCAAGGGGGTTCCCTTCCCCAAGGCTTCAAGTCTTTCAACAGTTTCACAAAGTACAATTCCAATAAACGCAAGGTTTCCTTTAGATTCACCCACAAGCTCTGTTGCAGGTATTTCAAGTGGCTTTTGCATAGGTGGATGTTCTCGGTCTATGTGCTGTTGCACCACACGGTCCAACCCATTACAGGTCATGCAACCGACACACCTAACTTGCTTCTTTCACCTGCACGTTGCCACTGTTTCAGCTTTACAGTGTGATTTGGTTCAGGCTAATTTCACATCCTCTTGATGCTTTACCATTACTTGTTTGCCACTATTCACACGTTGCACTTTCAATTCACATGTTGCACTTTCACATATGTGGCTCTTGCCAATGCTTGTTCTCTTAAAGTATTGTGCTTTCTTTCAGATCAATATTCAAAATGCTTTCTTTCATTCGGATCGGTATTAAGAAAAAAATTGCACTATTCTAAGTGGAGTCATCACTGATCCCCAGCCTCTGATCTCCTCCCATGTGGCCAGGGTATGGCTGTCCCTACCTGTTCTTGACTCTGGGGTGGTATTATGAGGGAGGATCACATGTGAAGACCCCGTAATGTCTAGATTACTAATGGCATGTTGTCATTATACCAATCCTTCCAGTGGTAAAACCCTAAGCTTACCTCTTGCCACACACCCTAGCAGGATACCATTCATACTTCGTATATGAATAATACTCACTTAACATCTATTTCTTTATTTTTTATTGTTTATAGTTAATTAATTAATTAACTTTTACAATATTATTTTCTAATACAAAATTAGAAAAGAATATTTTTCTTTTTTACATTTTAATAAAATTCAATTTCACTTTTACATATTAAAGAATCGCACTTAAAACACACTTCAGATAACTCCTAATTCAAAAGAAAAAAGAAACAAATTAATACAAATTAGAATAAACCCAGTCAATGCTACAGTCTTAGATCTCAGCTTTCAGGAATTTACAATAAAAAGAATAAACAATTAATACAGGAAAAACGAAATTATAAATCAGTGCAAGATTGTAAATTCAGCGCATACAGGAAGTTTACAGTTGTAATTCTAATTCTCACTAGACGAGCAGCAAAGATGATTTTCCATCTTAACTCTTGGTTAATATATGCCAAAAAAGATTATAAATTAGCAAAGTGTGTTTTCCTCAAGAGAATTAGCTGAGAACAATCCATAATGAGATGTTTAATGGTTTCTTGCATCTCTGTCAATTTACAGAAGCGACACATGTTGTCTGAATTAAGCATCTCTCGGCTAGTACTTCCTTTGTTGGCCATAGATTAAATCTTAGACGCATAATTGCTGATCGAACTTTCGTAGATGGACTTTTTACTAAATAAGGTGACATAGTTCAGAACTTTTTATCAGTCATACAATCACCATCAAAATGTTTATAAGTCAAGCATAACTCTTCAGTACGAATCCAATCGGTAGTGAAAATTTGAAGTTTAACTTTCATCGGATTCTTAACTAGAAGATCAATTGACATATTTGCGTTTGCAAGCGTATGATAAATGCATCGCAGCCATTTCCTAGCGAACATATTATTGGACAATAACAAGTGAGATGAATCGTCTTTAAAACAGTAGTAGTGTCATTACACATAAGACACTTCCTAAAAAGTGCACATAGGCGCCAATGGTATTGAGCAGCTAGTGAGATCAAGCCCAGTTCATAACAGATCCATACTACTGGAATTCCTTGGGGTAAGTCTTTCTTCAGAATAAGAATAATGCTTCCAGTTTATCAAGGATGTGCTCATCAACTAATTCCAACGCTTCCATTCCATGTAGCAAAACCAGAGTGCATTTTTGAGTTTAATAGATCCATGCAGGCATAATTGAGAATGTTCCATACTTTCTCATTATAATTTTCGAGTTATTGCAGTTTGTAACTTTTGTTGCAGTCGGTCTAAATGATTTTGATTGCTTTGACTCATATCAGTGATGATTCCTAGATAAACATATTGCTTTACGACATCAATTCTGACATTTTGTATGAACCATTCCATTACGTTACGGGTCGTTCTCTTTGGAGCATACATCACAATTTTGGTCTTTCCCAGGTTTATACTCAATTGATTAATCTGGATGTACTGCGTAAGAAGAGTTGGTAACGTTTGTAGGCCTACCGGACATTTAGAGCAGAGGATCAGGTCATCCTCATAAAGTAATGCTGCTATGGGCTTGCCATCCAATTTCGGGGCATCTGTTGTTTGATTAACAAAGGCTTCTTTAATATCATGCACAAAGAAACTGAACAGTGCTGATTCCACTATGCATCCCTGTTTCAACCCTTTCGCAGTCCTGATTGCTGGAGAGAGTAGGCCTTCTGCATTAAGTCTGATCTGTATAGAGTTGTTGGAATGAAATGCAAAGATGATGTCCTTGAGTGTATTCGGACAGTCCGCTTTCGAGAGTTTGGCCATTAGCAGTGATCTGGAGACAGTCGAAGGCGGCATTGAAGTCGACGAAGGCCAAGTAAATTGATAATTTGCTAGCTCGTGCTTGGCTCTTGATGGCACTTATGCATGTTAGGTTGATAGAAGTGCCCATGTCTGGTATGAAAGCCGTTTGATTCAGGTCTCGCCTCTGATGTAATTTTGTCCAAGAGTTAAAGTCTCGCAGCACTAATCTAGCAAAACTCTTGCCTGGAGCGTTGAGCAATGCAATTGGTCTGTAATTGCTGGGTTTAGATCGATCACCCTTTTTGAAGATGGGTACCACAATAGAAGTGCGCCAAGAGTCTGGTATGCTTCTATTATGAATGATGTTTCTAATAATTCTGTCAGGCATTGCCGCCCACGCTGTTGGATTTGCCTTGAACATCACGTTGTTTAGACCATCTGGTCCTGCCACTCTTGATCCGCTAGAACGTTTTATCAACTCTTCTATATCGGTTTGCGAACAGATTAGGTCCCATCTAGCCGCTTCAGGGAAATGATAGTTCATGACTGAGGGGCTAGAGTCGCTATAGAGGTCAGAAAAGTGGTGTATCCATTGCCATTCCATTACTCCATTTATTTGACTGTGACTTTTTGTCATATTGTGCATTATTGAGTAGCGACCAAGTTTCAGCAGTGCTTTTATTGGCAATGGACTGCAACATGCATGTACTATCAATCTGAAACAAGACTGCGGCTCTGGCACGAGTCCAATTTCTGAACTTGGTTTTAGCTTTTCTCATAGCTTGAAGTTGGAATTCTTGTGGGAGTAACTTGATAGCTCTTCCTTCTCTTCTTAGTTCAATTTTACGATCTTTCACTTCTTGATTGAAAAGATGTTTGTGAGAGAAGGCGTACTGGTAATTTTTCCAGAAAACCGTCCTATATCTATTCATGATATTTACATATGAGATGTTGCTCTTATCTAGCTCAACTAAATCATTTCCAAGGGTATATAAGTTCTTGTCAGTCCATCTGAATCTTGTCTTCGCGTTGTTCACCAACACACTTTGCTTCATCCTTCTTGGAAAATCAGTAGGTTGCTTTACAGACCAAGGCCAGGTTAACGTAAGCAAATGATGATCACTGTTGGTTTGTTCTATGATCATGAACTTAGTAGCTATATTGAATAAATTCTCATTAATATAGATGTAATCGATGATATTTCCAGAGTCTCCACAATGCCGGGTGTTTCTCGGTGATACATCTCCTGGAAGAGAGCCGTTGGTCACTCTGAGATTTCGATCAGCCATGAACTGAATCCACCTACTTACTTGCTCAGCATGGTGTTTGTTTTTATTTGAGATACAGTTGAGATTAATGTCCCCTGCTATAATAGTAGCTGAGATGTCTGAAGAGGCTAATATTAAATCAAGTAGAGAGGACAATGCATCATAGAATGAATCGTCTGTGATGCCAACAGGGTTTCTATACATGTTGATTAATGGTAGGGACGAGTGTTGCAAGTTAATTCTAACCAACTGAAGAAACACATTCGGTGCAGCCCAGGGCTTGATGGTGGACCCACTACTCAGTTTTACTGCTACCAATAGTCCAGATATTGGTCTGCCCTTGGCTGCTTTGACAGCTGGTAATAAGGAAACTTAATGATTATTCCAAAGAGGAGTATTCCTCAGCTACGTTTCTTGTAGGGCAATGACATCATAATCAGCCAAACAATTGCCTTTTTCTATCTGAAGGTGGTTATGTCCACGGGTATTCCACGAAGCAAAGTAGATATCTGTGATGGATTAATTGATTGTTATGCTCTCTGAATCATCGCAGTTTCGTGCACAGATTTTTGATAGATTTGCGGCACGTGTTTTGGGAGCTGATTTGCTTCTGGTTCTGACAGACCTTTTGCATGAGGATCTTGAGCAATAATAAAACCCAACCTAAATATCTCCATCTTTGCTTTCCATAAGGCATTTAGCACAACTCTCAATGGTAGCAATAAACGAATGATTGAGAGATCTTCGTCGTTTAAGAATTCTATTTGATCAATGCCTGCTGAGGACAAGTCTTCTAATTCGGGGATGTCTCCGAAGATGTTCAAACCGCTTGACCTGCACAAATCAAACTTAGGGTATGGAGCTGCACGACATTTCATGATTAATGAGTATCTCTTTTCAGTCACTGTAACCATTGGTTCTTTGTTATTTGCTTTAATTGAGTTGTTTCTTGATTTATTTCGGGAGTGCTGGTTATTGTGACTTGAGGCATATTCACTTTCTTCATTACGAGGAATTGAGTTGGAACACTCATCGTGGCCGAGTTGGTGTTTTTGGGAAACGCTGTCATTTCCCAGTCTCATGGTGTTGTTCTGATGGAAGACCTCGGAATCATAACTGGGTTCGGTTTTCCGAAAATAGGCATCTAGGCACGATTTTATTGACCTCTCAATTCGTGCTTGTTCTTGTATCACATCTATAGAGGTTTGTCTGGAATGACGTTGAGTCATATCTTCAGTGGACGCAATAGCAAAATCAACCTGTCTCTCACCAGAAAAACCACGGTTGTATTCTGGGCATGATTTGTTGGATAGGGTCTGTGTTATGTTCGGGTATGACTCACTAATCTCGACAACTAGAGCTCGAGTCTCCACTTGTTGAGTTAACATTGGGTTGACACCATTGGTGATGTGCTGATATAGGTCTGATGTGGCAGTTCCACACTTTTGTTGATGATTCATATAAACGTCAAGGGCTTCATGTCGAGATGCTACTCGTTGTTCCGGTGGAAACTCCATCCTCCTAACAAGCTGATCGTGCGAAAGGTCTTGAATCACTTTTAAAGGAGGTTGGCTTTGTTGATCAAGTTGGTCAGGTAAGTGTTGTTCATGACACATTTCAGGATGTCTACAGTTGTCTGAATTTTTTTGGGGGTCACACGATAAATCCTGCTTCTTAACCTGACACGTGGCGTGAAGGGAAGCTTTGGACATCTCTGTCAGCATCGGGTTTCAAAGATGGCTCCCCTTAGTTGTCAAACTCTGTAGGTAGGCTGCAACTTCAGTTCTAATGTCTAGCCTACGCTGTTCGAGGAGCAAATTATCAGTTGAGCTCACGGTATGTCTGTTGTCTTTCAAGAGATTATCAGCGGACTTCTTTTCCTTAGAGTTGTGTGATGAATTTGCTTTCAATATTAATGGAGGAGCAGGAAGCTCTTCATTTGCACGCCGGTCGCCTTCGTTTAATGCATCTACTAAATCGTATAACGCGGGATGCGTAAGTGTGTGATTGTTGTGAGATGTTGTTGGAATATGATCACACATGTCTTACTGATCATCTTTAGCAGATGCAAGCTGTACTGGCATTATTTGTGCCTTGTTCACATGTGTCATTATCGAGGATTGTGGGTTTCTTCTCCCCAATCTTGACTTTTGCAAGTTCACGGATAGTTTTGTTTTTTGTTCAGATTATTTTTATGCTTGGAAAAGATATCAAAGTGTTCTTCAACAATGTGTATCTGATAAGTCTGTTATATTTTCCTGAGAAGTTTGCTCAATGCTGATCCAAGAATCATTTTTCTTCAAATTATTGTCATCACATTTATTAGGTAGCATATCCTGTGATAAAGCAGGTTTTATTACCTGTTCAATAAAAGGTAATACAAACGGGATTTTCTCCACCGGTCGCGTCCTGGAGCTGGCTACGCCAGCAGAAATGTTATTGGGATCAGGGACGACATTGTGAGAGTGACTCTTCTGTTTGGAAGCTAATTCAATTGCAATCCAGTCTGAGATTCCCTGGATAAGCACTGTTTGTTTAGTGAGCTTAGTCTCTAAAGTTTCATAAAATTTATAGAGACTAGTGATGGTCATGTGCATTGCCGCTAGAGTGATTTCCAACATAGTAGGTGGAGCGGGAGCAAAAGTCGGCTCATGTGGCTCTTGTCGAGGAACCGTAGGTCTTTGTAGAGTAGGATGTACAAAAGAAATAGCTGGAGACCCGCAGAGTTTGCTGGCTTTAGCCATACTTTTGCTAAAATATTGTTATATCTCCCCATTTCTCCACCCCAACGTCGAGTCACCGAACATCCACACTCGACACCGGCACGGAGAAAGAATCGCCGTCGAGAGCTGCATGATGGATTTGGGCCTCGGAAGGTCTCTGGCCTCGGCCCGGGCCTAGGAAGGCCTCTGGCCTCGCCCCTGCAAGTAGGGAGAGTGGGGGGTGGACATACTCTACACTCTTTTGGTATATAGGTACATTATATATTCCTACACTTATTAGCCCGCTGCCACAAGGTGCGTATGGAGGGTACCCCTTTCCAGATTTGCCCAAGTGCAACCGCAAGTACCCTTGGGTTGACAGGCACGCCAGGTGCAATCTCTGCTTACCGAGGGACCACCCCAAGGCTAACTGCAGAGCGTGTAGTAGGTTCAAACCGATCAAGCATTGGGCCCACCACGCCAGGCGTCAAGAAGCCATGGCAGCGGAGGGCGCCTTCAGCGATGGCAGCGACGCTGTGCTTTCGGACGGCGAGGGCAATGTGGCGTCCATTGACAGCCGAGCGCAAGTCCCCGCCCTCGGAAGGTCGTCCGGCAGGGTGGCTATGGGGAAGACCCCCGGCGACACAAGCACTACCCACAGCACTTCCACAAAACACATGAAGTCCAACCAAGACTCAACGCGCTCGCCGAGTACTCGGAAAGAGGCACATACAGAACGGTCCGATTCGGTGTCCTCTGGGCGCTCTCGGTCTAGATCGCTGCATGACTCCAGGCAACCATCCACAGTTGCCAGAAGTGCCTCGCTCCCCAAGGTAACGGAGGTTCGATCGTCAGAGGACGAAGCTGACCTCTATCCCCAGTCCGCACTCCAGGAGTCGGCGTCCACAGGCCGCGCAACGGCTGTTCCCGAGTCCCAACCTCCACTACACAGAGATAGGGACACTACCCCCGAACCTCAGCGCCAGGCGTCGACGGACTCTGGAGGGGTGAAAAAACAGGTTAAACACTATTCCATACACGGGGAAGGTGAAAAACAACAGAGGAAGCAGCCCCAGCCTACTTCCACACCTCAAATACTTTCTACCTCACTTAAGCAGATGGACAAGTCTCGATCTTCTGTTATCCCTAAGACCCCTGTTCAAACCAGTAGGTCTAGTCTAGATAAGACAGGGAAAGGCCTTCAAGAAAGAATCATTTCCAGTTCAAGAGAGTGGTCTACTGATGACATAGACAGAGTAATGTCAAGGATGTCGTCATTGGCAGATTTCTACGCCAAAAACCCTGAACACTTTCTCTCTTTTACCCCAGACGAGTCAACTCCCTCAGGCTCTAGGGATGGGATCCTATACCACCAAGTAAAAGGTCCCGGGTTGAAGCTCCTACCTCAGACCCCTTCAGTATACAGCCCTATTCTCAATATCCGGGAGATCCATCCCTTTATGAGGATTCAGATTTGGGCATGTTGGAAGAACAAACTGGGACAGGCTACTATGGGGATGACGAGGACCAAGAGGAGGAGGAGGAGGACAACCCAGAAACCTACAGGCTCGATTCCCTGGTAGAGGAAGAACCCCCGGTTACCAACTCCCCTGTCGATAACCAGCCTCTTTTGAATAAAGTGCTGTCCAGAGCAGCAGAACAAGCCTACCAGTTAACGTGCGTATCTTGCCCTTTTACGGATGTAAATATGGCAAATACGGACCATTTAATTTAGTACTGCGTACCGTGTACGCTTTGATTTATTCATTAAAAAAACATACTTTCCACCACTAGATGGCAATGTAGCATTTCTTTTGTCAGCAGCATAGCCTTCTTATGCATGATGGTGAATTTCCAACTGAAAGACCAAATCTGTGACAGCTAAGCGAGCAACACAATAAAGCACGCACCCTTTTAAAATGTGTTCATACCCATAACGTATGTGTTGGATACGTTTTACTCTCTTGCAGAGGAGAAAACAAATTTTTACTCTCTTGAAACTGCATTTACGCTCTAATTTGAAAAATCATGCGTAACATACTCCCACCTCAAAATCTTATCTAGAGCACTGGGCAGAACACTTCCACATCGACACCCAGGGTGCACAGGAAGAGGGGGATTTTGCTGAGGAGTTAGTGGGAGAAAGGAGACCTGTTGAGCAGGCCATCCCTATCCTTAAGTCTATACAAAGGAGGATAGACCCTTCCCTTGTTAATCCCTATCTCACTAGGGCGGTAAACCCCAGAGTTGAGAAGCTTTTCAGGGCAGCCCAAACAGACCCACTGTACATAAGAGGGCATATGAAACCGGACTCCCTGGTAGTTACTAACACCCGTAAGAGGGCGGGAACATCCTTGTCATCATCGGAAGCTCCTCCCGATAAGAAGCGCAAGAAGATTTATGGCTTGGGCAGGAAAGTAGCCTCCACTTCCGCCTACCAGGCAAGGATTGCCAACTCCACCACCCTACTGGCGAGCTACAACTGCCACCAGTGGGAAGAAGTCGCGGCACTCATAGATTCCGCCCCAGAACCCCTTAAAAGCCAATTGGCACGAGTTTTGGCGGAAGGAAGAGCTGTGTCGGTTGCTTATTAAAAGCAACCTTTGATGCATCGGATAACGCCGGCAGATTGATAGCAGAATATACGGTTATCAAAAGGCATGCTTGGTTGCGACAGTCTGGGTTCAAAGCCGAAACCCAGGCTTCATTGATAGACAAACCGGTGGAGCCGGATCTATTGTTTGGAAAAGCGGTCGAGGACGTGCTGAAAAATGCCAAGGACGAGTATGAGACACTCAAATCCCTAGGCCAACTAACCAATAAACCCCCTAACCAGAGAGGGAATATCAATTTTCGTCGCCCATGCGGACAAAATTCCCAAAGAGGGTCTAACTATTCCCAGGGGCAGGGTACACAATGGAACAATAGCCAGAAGTCTACCCAGGGTTATGACAAGGGTAATAAGAGAGGGCGTCGTAAGGGTAGAGGCAGCCCCAGTAGAGGCGGCGGTACGCCTCCACCAAAACAGTGACGTTCCGTTCAGGGTCCCTTCTCACACATCCCCAGTAGGGGGACACATTTCCAACTTCACCCAAGCTTGGGAAGGGATCACTTCAGACAGATGGGTGCTGTCCACAGTGTCTGCAGGATACTGCATAGAACTGTTAGAGCGTCCCCAAAACCACCCTCCACGACAAAGAATACATTCTTTGGACCACCAGAAGATCCTCCTCGGAGATAGTCAATCTTCTAGCAAAGGACGCGATAGAACTCGTCCCGGGACACCAGGTAAACAAGGGTATTTATTCCACTTACTTCCTTGTGCCAAAAAAAGATTTGACAATGCGCCCAGTATTGGATTTACGGCCTGCAAACAAATATGTCAAGCCCCAAAAATTACGCATTACTACTCTCCAGGAGGTAATCCCCCTCCTAAAAAAGGGGGATTACATGGCAACATTGGACATGAAAGATGCCTATTTTCATATTTCCATGTTCCCAGCGCACAGAAAATACTTGCACTTCAAGGTGGACAGTCGGCACTACCAGTTCAAGGTACTGCCCTTCGGGATAGCCTCGGCTCCAAGGGTATTCACCAAGGTACTGGGGTGGCGGCAGCACACCTACGCAGGGAGGCAATCCCGGTGTACCCTTACCTGGACGATTGGCTCATCACGGGGGAGACCCCAGTAATTTGCAGAACATTCAAAGGACGATTGACTTCCTCTTTGAATTAGGCTTCTCAATAAACGAGAAAAAGTCAAGTCTGGTGCCAAGCACCTCCAAACAGTTCCTAGGAGCTATCCTAGACACGCAAGAGGGGTTGACCTTTCCATCAGAGGAAAGAATTTGGAATACACTGCTGAAAATTCCACAATTCAGACCGGTCGCCAGATAACGGTAGGCAAAGCAATGCGTTTGCTAGGCATGATGTCGTCATGTATTTACCTGGTCCCCCACGCGCGCCTGCGCATGCATCCCATGCAAGAATGGTTGGCGTAACAGTGGTCTCGGGCAAGTGGTCAGTGGGACGATCTAGTGGTCGTTTCGCCAACACTGGTACAAAGCCTTCACTAGTGGACAAGAGAAAATCTGTCCAAGGGGAAATCCTTTTACGATCCCGAGATACAGGCGGTAGTCACAACCGATGCATGCCTGAAGGGTGGGGAGCTCACCTCCTCCACCACACAGCTCAGGGGCTATGGTCTCGCTCAGTGGCCAAGACTCACATCAACCTGCTAGAGCTTCTGGTAGTATTCAGAGCGCTTCAAGCGTTCGAGCCCTGCCTGCTAAATCTGTCAGTGCAGATCCGGACGGACAGCACTACAGCCATGTTTTACATAAACAAGCAGGGAGGGACTTGTTTGCCAAATCTGTCCAAGCTTGCCCAGAAAATTTGGATATGGGCACTCAGACGGAAGATCTTCCTGTCATCTCAACATGTTCCAGGGGATCTCAATTCTCTGGTGGATGCTTTGAGCAGAGATCCCCTCCCAGAGGAACACGAATGGGGTCTACACAGAGAAATCGTAGAAGATATCTTCTCTCAGTGGGGTTTCCCCACTATAGACCTATTCGCCACAAGCGAAAACAGACCGTGCCCAGGATTTGCATCCAGGTTACCCCAGCCAGACTCCCAGGGGAACGCCCTGTGGATGATCTGGTCAGGGATGTTTGCGTACGCTTTTCCACCAACTCATCTCATCAGGAAGGTGGTCAACAAGATGAACAGAGAGTCAATGACGCTCGTCCTAGTTGCTCCCATGTGGGCGAGACAACCGTGGTTTCCACACCTACGCAGACTAGCGGTCTGCGAACCCATCAAACTCCCAGGCTGGTACAACCTACTGTCCCAGCACCAAGGTCAAACAGTGCATCCTCCACCCGACTCAATGAACCTAGCAGCATGGCTCCTGAGGTCATAGAGTTCGGACATCTCAAATTACCACAGAGATGTATGGACATCCTAAAGGAATCTAGGAAGCCAAACACGAGGCACTGCTACTTTGACAAATGGAAACGATTCATTATCTGGTGCCAGATCAAGCAAATCAACCCAGTTGATTGCACTCCTTCCACAGTTGTCACGTACATGCTCCACCTGCTGGATGCAGGACTGGTATTTAACTCACTGAAGGTACACCTGGCAGCGCTGTCATCCTACACCACCTCCCATAACAAGGTGTTGTGGTGGAAGATACCAGTGGGTAAAGCTTTCATGGAAGGAGTAAAGAGACTTCATCCTCATATTTCTAACCCACCACCAGGATCGGACCTTAACGTGGTACTATCTAAACTTATGGGCCCCCCATTCGAACCCATGCATAAGAGCAATCTCAAACACCTGACTTAGAAGACGGCCTTCTTAGTAGCAATTACATCTATAAAAAGGGTCAGTGAAATTCAGGCTCTGTCAGTGCAGGATCCTTTCTTTACAGTTCATGAAGATAAACTGGTTTTACGTACACACCCTAAGTTCTCACCTAAGTTTATTTCTAAATTCCACGTGAACCAGTCCATTGAGCTTCCGGCTTTCCTCCAAAACCCACAAAGCTCGGCTGAGGTGAAACTACACACCCTAGATGTGCGTAGGGCGGTCCTCTACTATGTAAACAAGATCAGACCGCAAGATCAACTGTTTGTTTCCGTAGCTACAGGCAGAGAGGGAGATCGCGTCTCTAAGGGTGCCATCTCTAAGTGGATTGTTAACTGTATCCGTGTTACTCTATTTCTGGAAAAACTCTGCCTTTTACGCCAAGAGCCCACTCTACTAGAGGCATTGGGGCCACTCTGGCTTTCATTGCAAATGTACCCCTTGACACCATTTGCAAAGCAGCTACTTGGAGCTTTATTCACACTTTTACTCAGCACTACTGCATTGACACCCATTCCAAGACAGATACTCAAGTGGGACAAGCGGTTTTAAGACATTTATTTGCTCATGACCCTTCTCACATCCCACCTCCTTCTTCTAACACTGCTCGCTAATCTATGCACAGCATGTGATCTAAGCAGATTCAACAAGCCTCAGAAGAGATACATTACTCACCATAATGGTATTTCTGATGCTTGTATCTGCTTAGATAGACATCCGACCCACCCTTCCTCCCCTCTGAGAGAAGGTGCATGGATGCTTGTAGTCTTATCTATCTATCTGCTTGGATTATCTGTACTCCCGCTACCTCATGTCAGAAAAAATACAATCTGAGGTCCTAGACGCGTGAGGGATCATGGGTACAGTGGACGCCACACTAGGGATAGTATTACTGGCACGCCCTGTGTCGACACCCATTTTCGAGTTTTGAAAAACAAACTGTAATACTCCACAGCTTCCACTAGATGTCGGCCTATGCTAAGCAGATATATATACAGGGTATGTCCTTAATATAGGTTCACCTTGAAGCAAGCAGCAAACAAGTCCAAAAGAAAAAAGCTTGAGGGGAAGTCGGGAGCCACGGAGCAGACGTCTGTGGCAAAGTGGTACTTTCCGGTCCTTGCCTCGGTGCGCGCCTATTTCTGACAGTCTTAATTTGAACAAAGATTCAAAGCAATACAGCTTTACAAAGTCTAAAACTCCTATGAACTCCAAACTCCCATAAAATCTACAGTATTGTGACAAGGAAGAGGAGAAAGGAGTTAGGTGGAGCAGGCAGAAAACGCACCAAGCTAAATGTGCAGACTAGTTGTTTCAATGCTAATCAGCTGTGCAGGACATTTTAAAAATGGTGTGCATTTTCAAATAAAAGGTAGAGAAGGAGGAGAAGAGAAATGCAGAGCGGGTGCGGTGGAAATCGGAACAAAGGCAGACATACGTGAGCAGGCTATGTCGAAGGAGACTGGTGCTTGCCACCAGAAAGAAGAGACCGGGAACAGCATAGCGAGTGCCAAAGTGGTGTGCCAAAGGGGGACCGCTGAGGAGCGGGCATCAATGGAGGGGCTGTCGGGGACGCATTCATGTTGAAGAGCCGCAATTCCACCGGTGAGTGAAGAAAAAGCAGGCGGCAGAACCGCAAGATGGTCTGCAGAGCGGAGAACACTTTTTCACATCACAGACTTCACGGCAGCTAGACGCCACGGATCGGAAATACGGGCAAACACTTGGAGCCCTGGGGCATACCGACAGGCATACAGTCAATTGAAAACCTATTGTAAATATCAACCAAGTAATATAGAAAGACTGAATTTTACCCAAGTCTCCATATAAGATGTCAATATGGGGAAAGCTGGAGTAGATGCTGTTGTAAGCAACTTTAATGAAGTAATTGAAATGCAAGATCTGTGGACATCTTCATGTATGAGGAGTCAATATGGGGAAGATTGGAAAAAGTATTGCCACAAGCTAATGAATACTAACCATGAACTTGAAAATGTCTCCATATATTAGATGCTAATATGTGGAAAGTTGGAACAAGTACTACCTGGAGCCAATACAGTATAAACAGTGAAGCAGTACAACTGTGTTATACTTAAGGAGAAAGAGAACTGAAAGATAAATGAAAATATTGTAAAAAGATGTTGTGGTAAAGGTACATCTGGCAGTGAGCCTTTGTGGGAAAGCTACCTGACAGGAGAGTATACCAGGGGTCTACCAAACCCAGAAGGGGATTCCTGTCATGGGAGTACACCAGGTATTAAAACTAGAGTATGTGAAAAGAAAAGACCTTGTGAAAATGTTTATGGCAGAGGAGTACACCAGGAGACCATCTTTATAAGTTGCTGTATAGAAGAGACACCTTTGCCGTCTTTCAAAACACCATTACTTGGAAAAGACATTCTTCCATTATCCTTAAAGTGTTGTGGAAAACCGACATTTCGAATGGATTGTGTCCTCCAACATATTCCACATCTCTGACATGTAATGTACACAGCTGTGACTTCTGTACTTTTTCGGCATAGGGTGTCCTGCGTCAATGGCGTCGTGTCGATGTCCCTCAAAAGCCACTGTCGAGGGCGACGTCACCGGATGTTATAAATAGGACACATGGCGCCCGTAGCCTCAGTTCCATTTTTTCTGCAAACGTGTTTGCTTCAGAGACTCAGAGCGCCTCAAGTATTCCTCGTGAATATGTCCATCTTCGACCCATCCGACTCTGCGGTCTGGCTTTAAGACTTGCAGGGACTGCAAATCTAAGATGTCGATTATGGACCTGCATCGCATTTGTTTGTGGTGACTGGGCGAGAGTCATGACACAGACGACTGTTCGAAATGCCAGTCGTTGACAGCTAAGGCCTTGCGGGGGGAGCATAAGGGGAACTCCAGGTAGGGGTTCTAAACCCAGTAAGTCTCGTAAAACCTCTAAGGGGATGTCCACCGACGATTCGAGGGGCGACTCTCCACGTCGGAAGGAGATCTCAGTCCCGGAGTGGTTCCCACCATTTGTCGTCCTCATCTCGGCATTCCAGGAAGCGCCGTCACTGGTCCCCTTCCCCGTCGTCCTCTGAGGATGGCGCTGCAAGGAAAGTGGCTTGTCCTACTAAGTCCTCGACTCCGGAGGAATGGGCAGCCTTCAGGGAGAAGATGCTGGCGATTTTTAATCCCAGGGCACAGTTCTGTCTGCGCCGATCGGTGGCTCGTGCGCCTTTGGGCTCGGGTCCTTGGCGCAATTCTCATCGGAAACCTTCGTGGTCCCGTTCGGACAAGGTTCAGAATGATTGCAATAGATGTACTTCCAGGTCTCGGTCCTCGTCCCCAGCGAGACTGCAGAAACCTGGTAAGGGCTCTAGGTCGGCGTCGACTCCATCGGCACCGTGTCTGTCGGATACGGATGTCGAAGCTTTGCCTTCACACCAGCCCTCAGCGCCGTCTGCGCCATTGTCGACGCTGAAGCCGTCGGCGCCCTCAACGCCTTCGGGGCCTTTTGGCCAGAATTTGCCGATGGAGATCCCTGGTACTGTGGATCCTCCAAGGAAGGCTACTTCCAAGTCTGTGAGGCCTGTTAAGGATTCCAGACCCTCTTCTGTCCCGAGGCAGGAGTTTTTCCTCCTTCTGGATGACATCTATGAGGATAGGTCAGATTTAGATTTTGACCCTGTTGAACCTGATGTGGCTCATGTCTTTTCCAGGGACAGTCATTTGGAAGAGTTATGGCAATCTCTTCTTGATGCCAGTGGCTTGGAAATTTCTCATGAGGTCAAGTTTGGCAGGCCTGAGCCTGGGGCTAATGCTGAGTTGTCCTACAGAAGGCTGATGGCTAGGGTCACTGAGTATCATGGTTGGTCTAGTCCTCCAGAGGCTTTTGTTCAGGATGACTTGACGGATATTTTGGATCAAGGTCTGTCCTCTGACCCAGTGTTACCTTTTCATTTGACATTGCAGAAAAGGGTGGCGGCTGCTTGGCAGACCCTGGAATGTCTTCCGGCAGTTAACAAATCGTTAACTAAAAAATAATGCCCTTCCGGTAGCGACCCCAGCTACCTTTCATCTCACTCCACTCCCAAGAGTTTGGTGGTTCAGGCGGCTACGGCCACCTCGAGGCAGGTGGTGTACCCTACCATCCCTCCTGATGGGGATGACAAACGCTTCGACGGTTGGGCACGCAAGGTGTTTTCTGCGGAGAGAATGGTGCTGAAGTCTGCCAACTCCACTTGTGCCTTAGCAAGATTTTCACACACTATGTGGAATTGGGTTTCTCTTGCGGCTGAGCATATTCCCGAAGGGAAAGAAAGGGATGGGTTCCTTGCTCTCATGCAAGATGGCAAGGATGCCATGTGTGAATCCCTTCAGTCGAGTTTGGGCATGGCCGACAGTGTTAGCCGGTCCATGGCTGCGAGCACCGTTCTACACATATTTGCGTGGTTGCGGAAGTCTAGTTTTGATCCTTATGTGCAAGCCCGTCTTTTGAACATGCTTTTTGAAGGCACGCATTTGTTTGACAGCAAGGCAGACAAGAGCCTTGAGAGGTCGCAGACCTCAAAAGCTGCGGCAAAATCTTTGAGCGCAGCTGTGCGTCAACCTCTGCCTTTTCGTCCTAGGATACAGCAGCGGAGGGGAGGTTCTTTTCGTTACTAGTCCTTTGGTAGGACGAGAGGAGCCGCCAGTCAAAGGGGTCAGCGTAAAAGTATCTGTGGTGGTCGGGGAGATAGGGGTGCAATAGCCGCTCAGGCAGCTGCCTCTTTGCCTCCAGGCGCTGCCGCAGCTGCTCCAAAACAATCATGAGGCCATGTTCCATTGTTCGCCGGTTGGGGGCAGACATGTCCCAGCATCTCGAAGAATGGCGAGCCATTACTTCAGATGTGTAGGTTCTGGATGCAATAGCCCACAACTACTGCCTTCCCTTCCTAAAGCGGCCTTACGACAATGCACTGGGGAATCTCTATTTGAAGCTTCCAGATCCGCTCCTTGTGTAGGAAATCTTGACCCTGCTGGAGAAGACGCTGTAGAACTGGTGCCTGTAGCGGAGAGTAACAAGGGATGGTATTCTCCATATTGTTTTATTCCAAAGAAAGACGGGGATTGAGACCCATCTTGGACTTACGTTGGTTGAACAAACTTCTCAGGAAGGACAAGTTCAAGATGGTCACTCTTTCTCAGGTCCTCCAAGCCCTTCAACTTCAGGATTGGTTGGTGTCTCTAGACCTACAGTATGCTTACTTTCATGTGCCGATTCATCCAAAGCAGAGAACCTGAGGTTTGCGACTGGTGACTCGCACTTTCAGTTTCGGGTCCTGCCGTTCGGATTGACCTCTCCAAGCTAATGGTGGTGGTGGCAGCGTATCTCAGGCGAGGGGGGGGGGGGGGTTAACGTCTGCCCCTACCTGGACAACTGGCTGATCCGTGCACGTTCTCCTGAGCAAGCGATGGATCATCTGTCTCACCTGCCGCTCCCTTCACAAGCTGGGCTTCTCCCTCAATTTCATGAAGTCACTTCTAACACCTTCCCAACAGCTCCAGTATATCGGGGCTGTGTTGGACACGTCCTTGGGGAAGTTCTCGCCTCCCCAGGTGAGGGCTCATCACATCGTGCAGATTGTGGACAAGTTTCAACATGCCAAGCGTCTCCCAGCTTTCAAGTTCTTAAGGTTGCTCAGCCTCATGGCATCCTGTATTTTTCTGGTGCCAGAGGCCAGACTGAGGATGAGATCCCTGCAATGGGTCCTCCAGATGCAGTGGTCACAATTCTCAGGCAAGATGTTGGATCCCGTTCAGATTCCACTCTTGGTCTCACAGGATCTGCTGTGGTGGGCCAACGTGGGGAACCTGATGAAGAGGGAGCCGTTTTGGCAACCGTGGCCAGAGGTGACAGTAGTGACGGATGCTTCCCTCACAGGATAGGGAGCTCATGCCAAAGATTTGACTGCCAGCGGCCGTTGGTCTCCGCCAGAGTCCAAACTACACATCAACCTGTTAGAGCTGAGGGCCATAAGGCTGGCCCTGAAGGCTTTTCTGCCGTCTGTGCGGGGGAAGGGTGTCCTGATCATGAAGGACAATACAGTGGCCGTGCATTACCTCAACAAAAAAGGGGGGGGATAGGGTCACTCCCGTTGTGCAGAGAGGCGATGCAGCTCTGATTCTGGGCAATCCAGCAAGGAATATCACTCTCAGCAGTTCATCTGTCCGGAGAGGCGAATGCGGCGGTGGATGCTCTGGGCAAGGCAGAGCACAGTCTCTCACGAGCGGGAGTTGGCTCATGAAGTCCTGGAGATTTTTGCCATTTGGGGGACCCCGCAAGTGGATTGCTTCGTGACCAGTACCAACCGGAAGTGCAAAAGATTCTGCTCAATGGAATTTCCTCTGACAGGAGCCTTAGGAGATGCCTTTGTAGTGGATTGGTCATTCCCACTTCTGTACGCGTTTCCTCCGGTCCTCGTCATTCATCAAGTGTTAAGGAGGTTCGGATCCCACATAATTCTCATTCCTCCGGATTGGGCCAGGAGAGCGTGGTACCCGGACCTTCTAGAAATGTCCATCTGCCCTCCACGCCGTCTTCCCTACCGAGAGGATATGCTCTTGTGCGAAGGGGGTGGGGGGTGCGGTTCTCCATCCAGAGGTCAAGACTCTCAACCTTCACGCTTGGTATCTGAAAGGTTGAGGTATAAGGATTGGGACCTCCCAGATGACGTGATGGAGGTGTTGCATTCGGCCAGGCGGCCAGCAACGAAATCCCTGTACCGTTGGCATACGTTTTGCGACTGGTGCAGGGGACAAAATGTTGATTCTTTTCAGGGTCCATTCCTATGGTTCTATCATTCTTGCTTTCCTTTGCCCAAAGGGGCCTTCAAGTATGCACCATTTAAAGGTTACCCAGCGGCGCTGTCTATCTTCAAGCGTTCATCTGAAGAATGTTCTTATTTTAAGATTCCTTTGATTTCCCAATTTCTTAAAGGGCTCACTAATGTGTTCCCGCCGTCCCCTTTCCAGGTGCAGATTTGGGATCTGAATTTGATCTTGAAATTCCTCATGGGTGCTCCATTTGAACCTTTGCACTCTTGTCCTTTGAGACTGTTGTCTTTGAAGATGGTGTTCTTGGTTGCGGCTACATCCACTCGCAGAGTGAGTGAATTGCAGGCACTTTCATCTAAGCCGCCCTTTACTGTGTTCCACAAGGATAGGATTGTACTGAGAGCACGTCCTTCCTTTCTACCTAAGGTAGTATCTGAATTTCATTTAAGCCAGAAAGTGGTTCTTCCGACTTTCTATCCTCATCCTCCTCATCCTGGTAAGGATGAGGAGCGACTCCATAGGTTGGACCCTAGGAGAGCTCTGAGCTTTTATATTTATAGGATGTCCAGGGTCAGAATGCACAATCAACTCTCTGTGCGGTATGCTGGACATCGATTGAGCCAGGCTGTTACCAAACGGACCTTGTCCAGGTGGATTATCCTCACCATTACTGAATGTTGCCGATTGGTGGGAAAGGACACTCAAGAAGGGTTGCAAGCTCATTCCACTAGGGGCATGGCTACTTCCACAGCCCTGCAACGGGGTGTTCCTATTAGGAATATTTGTGATGCAGCCACCTGGGCTTCCATCCACACCTTTGTCAAACATTACTCCCTGGATATGCTCCATGGTCAAACTATGGCCTTTGGTAAGGCGGTTCTTTATTCTGCTATCTGCTTGGGTATTCTAAATTCTTTTCCCTCCTACTTTTTCTGGTACTGCTTTGGGAGTCTGTCAAGGATGTGGAATAAGTTGGAGGACAGTCCATTCGAAGAACAAGTTACTTTCCAACTGGTAACGTTCTTTCGACTGGATGTTGCTCCAACGTATTCCACATCGCCCTCCCAGCCTGTCCCTCTGGAGAATTTCCTATGCTATTGCAGCTTACGTTCCCGCAAGGCTACGTGCAGTCAAGCAGGCATTGGATATGTGCATGTCACACATTATGGAGGAATAAACATATACTGAGGATACGGGCGCCGTGCGTCCTATTTATAACATCCGGTGACGTCGCCCTCGACAGAGGCCTTCGAGGGACATCGACCCGATGCCATCGACGCGGACGCCCTCTGCCGAAAAAGTTTCGGAAGTACACAGCTGTGGATATTACATGTCAAAGATGTGGAATACGTTGGAGCAACATCCAGTCGAAAGAACGTTCCCAGTTGGTAAGTAACTTGTTCTTCTACTACTCTTAAGGAACCTTTGTTTGAAAAATACATTTCTCATCCTGAACGTTCTAAAACGTCATTGCTTAAGTTGCTAAGGGGTACTTTTTCCCTTCTTAAAAACACTATTGCTTGGAAAAGACACTTTTCAGCATCTTTAACCCCTTAAGTGCCATGGATGAGTATGCTTGTGCTTTTTGCATAGACTTCCATAATAGCCTGGTAGAGGAGGAGACATTTCTACTGTTCTTAAAGAACCACTGTTTGAACAGAACATTTTCAATATTCTACCTGACACAGGTTAGGGGAAAGGAATCCTCCCCAGAGTCAAGTATTATTTTGTTGGATTTCCATACTCTGTTTGTGCACCCCATTTTGCTGAGTTTAAAGTTGAGACATTTACCTTAAAATCCTGTTCATTTTTAGTGTGAGTGTCAGATGCGTTTCGGACACAAGGACAGTTTGCCTACGTTGGACGACGAGATTCAGACTGATCCCTAGTTTTAATTTCATAGGCCGCAAAACTCTCTTTAGGATAGGGACAGAAAGGCCTTTATCCAAACCTTTTTACTTTAATAAAATGTGTAATGTTGAAAACATTACAACTTTGATATGATCTGATATGGCATTTATAACGCGCCTATACACCAGTGTTTCAAGGCGCGATGAGGCAAGGGAGGGGGAACAGCGGGAAGACGGACAACGATCTTACTAGGCCAGGTGTCATTCAGATTGCGCAAGTGCAAGGGGGAGGGTGGGGAGACTTTGTGTCTCTCCCTCATTTCTGACCCCTCACACTTTGCTTCTATGCCTAGCACAAGAGTGCTTATTCAAAAGGCATGCAATCGTATTGAGGCCTGCAGAGGGGCATGCACCCAGCCTTCCGGATGCCATGCTACTAATTTTGCTCCCAGGCGACACATTCCTCTGCAATGGGATTAATCTCACACCACAATCAGGAGGACATAATCTAATTTAATATCAATGATAGCAGCCTTTGTAAGTAGGCTTGCACTACAGATCAGTTGTATTTATTTATTTTAATTCTGTATACTGCCACATGCCCGTGGGCCTCTGGGCACACAGAAAACGGAGATGAGACAGGACAGCAAATGCAGGGTTCAGAAAAAGGGTGGGGGGGGGCGGAGGAGCTACACAAGTGTCAGTCAGCCTGGTTTGAAGTTGAACAGGTGGGTCTTGGTCATTCTTTTGAGTTCTGTGATTGGGCTTGCAGTTCTCATGCCCAGAGGAAGACTATTCCATGCTGCTGGTAACTGGACATCAAAGCTGGTGCCGCCAAATCTGACCAACTTAAACCTACGTTGCATCAGTTTAAAGTTGCCTTAAGACTGCAGATTATGGCTTCACCAGCTTGCCTTGAGGTGATCTGATAGGTATTTGGGAGTGGAGTCAGTTCAACATTTATAGGATAGCGTAGTGTGTGTGATACAGAGAGCCAATGGATGGGTCCTCCTGGCTTCGGTAATATGGTCTAATCTGGAGCATGGATCAGTCTGACGGCACTGACTTGATTGATTTGGAACAATTATGCCGACCAGCATGCTGTTCCAGTAGTCTAACGTGGTGTTTACTAATGCAGTGGCTAGTAAGGATCTGCTGCTGGTGGCGATGTAGAGGAGTATGTGGTTGAGAAATCTGGCAACCTAACCGCACATGGCATGGATAAGTGAAATCTGGGATCTCCTGGTAAATTCTGCGTTAAAACGCCCAAGGTCTTGATGCTCTTGGCTACTGTGATATTACTGCCAGCGATGTTGAAGCTGTCATACTTGGTGTTAAGTTTCTTTTGCCTTGGTCCTGAGGCTACAATCGGGAGCTCCGTCTTATCCGTTTTGAGAGCTAGGGAATTTGAGGCCATCCAAGCCTCTATTGCCTCATAGACTGTGTTGATGGCCTGGGAATCCTGTAAATCACCTGTTAGCTCGAAGATGACCTGGGTGTCATCGGCATAGGTGGTGTATTGCACACACAGGTATTACAGGAGACTGAGCATGGGTATAATGTTAAATGTGAATACACCTAAGAGAGCTATAGGGACCTCCATTGGAAGAGTGGAGAGGAAGTTCCAGGTCCAGGCCTGGAGGGTTATAGAGAAGGTGGATGGTGTGAGGGCGGAAACGGGGAGTTGAATACAGTAGATTCAAAAGAGAAGCGATGAATGTGCGATAGATGAAGGAGGTTGGATGGATTAACAGAGGGATAGAGATTACTTGGTTCTGAAAGAGGAGGCAAGAGAAATAATTGCCTTCGTGTCAGAGATGGCCAGGGAGTATTTTTCTGGATTCTATGTAAATGCAGGGGTGGGCATAGAGTGGAGGAGGGAGAGGAGAGTTAGGGATGTGGGGGAGTGACAGACTGGTCTTGGGTCTTATAGCTTATAATCACCCAGGCGCTGAATGCTTTCCTGCACAGATCCTTTTGGGGGCACTGGTCCAGCTGCCCCCATTCAAAATGCTATAAAGTATTTTTCAACCAAGTGTTTTAGTTCCTCCAGGACTCTGTCGTCTTTATCCAAAAAGCAACATAGGAAACATACGGGACACAGCAGGGTATGATTCCTGAAATCGCCTTCCATTAACCCCCAAGATTGGAAGAGCACCATCTTCATGTAAAGAACAAGTTAATACCCTTCTCTTTAGAAAGTGTTTCACAACTGTTTCATTTTCTTTGGCCAAAGGATTCTGGACTTATAGCCTCCACTTCATGTATTTCTTAGTTTAGAACCAATCCCTCTCCTCAACGCCGCTTAAATATGCTGCACTTAATTGCCTATGTTGGTTACACTTGTTTGCGCTTACTGCTTTGTCTGCTGTCCGTGCTTTACTGTTATGGTATTACCTATCATCTTTGCTTTCCTGATTTCAATTTCCTTCAAAGGTTGTCCAAATCAGTAGTGATGGATCTCTGTTTTCTTCAAAGCAAAAGGAAAAGAAGGTACTCATTGCAGTAGGCATCTTTCTAAATACATGGTGAGGATGGAAGGTTACTAGTGTGAGAGGTACAAGAGAATAAGGAGCAGCAGTGAGTGATGTCAGCAGGAGGGATTGTGTTGCGATACCACATGTCTTCTCCCGTCCTTCCCCCTCAATGTCACATTTTTATCCTGCATTCTCTGGTGCCGAAGTGGAAATTGGGTGCGACTTTGTTTTTCGATTAATAAGCTGCCTTGTTGACTTGTATTTCCCTAACAGTAAGCAAGAGCTGTGTGGACCGCTGTTAAGCACCCATTCATTTTCGTCTGGGTGCTTTCCCCTTTTCCCCATACCGGTGCCTCTGCTTCCTTTGAACCAGGTTGAGAGATTTGCTGGTGGGATATGGAACTTTGTTGCTGATCCAACCAAGGGTCTGGATCTATGTGCTACTTAGTCAAAGGACCTGTGCACAGTAATCTGTACAGTAATCTGTTGCATTGTTCTGTACGCGACCATGAGGCTTCGGCTTCATCCTCTACTAAAGATGTGTTGGTGGAAGAAATCTCATTGCAGGCATATTTCATGTGAGGATTATGCTCTGTTGTCGGAGCATGAGACCACTTATTTTACTTAGATTTCCGGGTATTGCAGAAGAACTCTGGTCTGTCGATGAGCAAAATCTCTGTCAAATTTAGGAAAACCATTTCTATGTGTCTACTGTACACTGTACTGTTGGATGCTCACTGATTAGAATTAATTGGGCATGAGGGGTTAATCATTCTGAGAGCAAGATGAAAAATCACGTTCGACAAATGAGACCCTGAGCACCATAATTTGAGATATTAGTACCTTGTTCTGGTTGCCACTATCCGGTTAGAGCCTCTTTGCTCAATAGCTCATAACAGCAACACCCTTCTCCTTAACCTTGGCTACTGCAATCTAACTGTTTTGTGTGCCTGAATGAAACTGCCATGAATTGTATAGCTGTTGACCACACCATTACTTTCACCCTTCTCCTTAAGCCTGATGGACCTTTGCTTCTCCCACAGCTGTCCTGCTCTCTGCAAAGACTGGGTCTAGCAGCCCCTTCAAATTGTGTGGCCAATATCCCACTACCTCTATTTAGGATCGTCAGTCAGATCTCCTTGGCACTTTCTCCCTTCTAGTACAGCTTTTTTTATGCATTGATGGAGAGCTCTCAACATGCATGCCAACTATCTAGGGTATCGACATGATGGATGCACTTTCCCAACAGTGACCGCACATTTTTCGAAAGCATACATTTTGTGCCTGCAATTAAATGTAACTTGCACCCTATTTTTAGTTGGAAAGTGAGCAATACAGCGGTTGTGCCCTTTCCTATGGATTTGATCAGTTTCTGCCCGGGTTGAGATTGGTCGGTGAATAACCGCATACATATTTCTGCACACTTTAGTACACACATTTGATCATCCTGGATGCACGCAGGGGATTTCAGCAGTAACGGCCACTATTGCAAAATGGAGGGCAGGATTTCCAGTTGAATGAAACTGATTGCATCTGGTTTTTGAAAGTTCAAGGAAACTAGGCACACTATGTGTAATATCATGTGGGAATTGAAATATAAATCAATAAAAGCATGAGCTCCACATGCCACCAGGTATTGCAATCCACAGATGTGGTATACATTTAAATCTGTGAGACTCTAGCAGATGAATTGGCCAATGCAAAGGAATATCAACAGTTTAAAGACGCCTTGAGTAACACACAGCTGTGAACTAAACTAACCTTCAAAGTGTTTGGAGGAGCAGGTTTGGCTTAAAGCTATAGCACGCTCTTTTACGTTTCATTAAAAGTAAGGTAGCGAATTGGCATATTTGTAATATACATTTTCCTAATCTGCAATGGAAAAGGCCATTGGTTTCAGATAAAGCTCTAAGAAGGTCCTGCATTAATCCAATATGTGAAGGTGTCCTGTAAAGTAAGCAATGCTCTATTTTGGTTCATGTTTGGAGCCATGCATTTGAATGTACATGGGATCCTGTCAGAGGTGGTCCTGTTGAGCAGACATCGTGAGAATGTGTATTTGTATTTATATTTGTATAGTGCACCAAGTCCTTAGGCATCTGGGCACATTACTTTGGTTACATAGGTTCAAAGTTACAGTGGTAGGGTAAATAAGCAAGGGAGCGATACAGAAGCATTATATGTAGTCAAGAAATGGGGACATATAGGCAAGTTGTATCAGCAAAGTACAGTAATTCCAAACCGTGATGCAAAGGCATTATATACAGTTGGAAGGAAAGAGTTAGTTGCAGGTCAGTTAGTTTCCTCGGAAGAAAGCCCGTTTTTGGCTTTAATTCTGAATAATGTGAATGATGTTTCTGTTCTTAGGTTTACGGGTAAGAAGTTCCACAGTTTGGAAGCAACGACAAGGAAACGACTGCCTCCAGATGTTTGTCGGTTGTATCTCAGGATTGAGAGACAGTTCAGTTGCACTGACCTAGGTCGGTTGGATCGCCTTTAGGCGAATTTGCACACAAGGTAATTACGTGCTGAGTTAGATGAGCACTTATGAGTGAGGGTCAAAGTTTTGAGTGCGAGTTTGTGATTGACAGCCAGAGGGAGTTACGTCTCGATTCAGAAATATGATGAGATCTGGGTATGTTGAAGGCCACTTGGAGGGCATTATTTTGAAAGACCTGAAGTTTATTTGAGTTGCGTTTGCTAGCGCCTAGGTAGAGCGTGTTACAGTAATCCAATTTGGATAGTATAAGCGCTCTAGCTAGCTTAGAGCAGCTTGCTGGTGTGAGAAAAGGTCTACATGCGTTTTTTTAAGCTTACAAGTGTATGCTGTGGCTGAGGCTGTGGCGTTCACTTGTTTTGTTAGGGTTAGTGTAGAGTCAAGATAGACGCCAAGCGTCTTGACATTTTTGGAGACCGGGATATTTATGCAGTCTATGGTGAATGAGTGGAAGGTTGTGTCTAGTTTGTTTAGATTGGCTTGGGAGCCAGTCAGTAACAGTTTGGTCTTCTCATAATTTTAATCCAATTCTTTTTTATTGGCTTACAACAAGAAGACGGGCATACCCATCGTTCAAACAAACAACAAGAAATGGGATTGACATGGTTCGGTCAGTGGGTCGATCAGCCAAATCAAACAAGAACATGTCTTCTAATCATTGAGGCAGAGGCCATGTGTGGCCATCCATGCCTGAATGATGAGATAGATTTTGTTTAGTAGTTTAGAGTCATTATGGTGGTTGCCCGAGATAGGGATGAGGACCTGGGTGTCATATGCATAGTTAGTGTAGGTGACACCCAGGCGATCCAAATCATCGAACAATGACTTGGTAAATATATTATAGAGTGTTGGCGACACACAGGACCCTTGTGGTACTCAGCACGTCACTGGTGCTGGGACGGCTGAAGCTGGAGGAGAGAACTCTCATTGTTATTTCTCTAGAAATGATTGAATCCAGGCTGTGGCTTTCTCCGAGAAGCGGGCTGCGGAGGTGAGGTGGTTGCATAGGACTTAGTGGCTGATGAGGTTGAATGCAGCTGATAAATCTAGCAGCAGGAGGAGGGTTATGTTGCCTTTGTCCTTTTGGTCATCGATCTGCGTTTTACGGTCTATTCGTGCGGTTTCCGTCCCATGTCCGGGTCTGAACCCAGATTGCTGCATGCCTAGGAGGTTATTTGTTTCAAGGTGAGCCTGTATTTGCAGATAGGCTGCCCTGTCAAGAATTTTCAATGGGAATGGCACTGTGGTGATAGGCCTGTAATTGGTGGGGTTGTCGGGTCTAGGTTAGGTTTTTTTAAGAGTGGGAGGACCTAGGCATCTTTTAGGTTAGTAGGGACTGTGCTTGTCTCAAAGGAGGAATTTATAAAGGACGTGATGGCAGGTGCCAGTTCTTTCGCTGCCTCTTTAATGATAGTTGCAGGACATAAGTCGCCCTGAGAACGAGTTGGTTTTAGGCCAAGTATTATATTCTCCATTTCTGGGATGGATAGCAGTGAGAATTTGAAAGGGATGCAAGGTTTCCCTACTGGTTTTTTGGACTTGGGAAGGCTTGTGTCGGAACTAATGATTTCTTTTTTTTTTTTTGTTTCTATTTTAGTCTGTAGCAGCAATATTTTGTCTAGTAAGGCTGCTTGTATTTTAGAGCACCATGTTTTGTCTTTGGTGCAGGTCTCAGTGGGAGGGATAGGGGATTCCAGCTCTCTAAGGATTTTGAATAGTTCTTTTAAGCCAGATTTGCTGTTTGAGATTCTGCTGTTGAAGGATTCACTTTTAGATTGTAGGATGACTTGTTTCTATCCCTTTGCAGATTTTAGGAAGGTGTCTCTATTAGAGGTAGAGGGGTGATTTTTCCAATCGGAATCAACCTTTCTTTTGTTATCATGTAGGATTTTAAGGCTAGGCAGGAACCAGTTGTTGAGGTGCGCTAGAGGCTTTCAACGGAGCATTAGCGTCAATGGCTCGGTGAAGCATCTGGTTGTAGAGGTCCACGAAGGTGGATTGGTCCGTTTCAATTTTGAGTGATTTAGGATTGGTTGTAGGAGTGGCAGTATGTTTTCTACTGTAATGTTTTTGTTATTTCTTGTTAGTGCTGGAGGAGCTAGAGCTTTGGCTATGTGATGTGTGCAGGATTGTATGGTGAACATTATGGAGTGGTGGTTTGTCGAAGCCCAAGGTGAATTCGAGATGATATTGGTTTCGCAATTGAGGTCGGCAAGCCAATGGAGGATTCTGCGTTTGTTGTGTGTGGGTTTGGTGACACAGTGGGAGAATCCTAGTTCTGAGCTAGTTGGCTGAGGTATTGGCAGCGGTATCATTTGGGTCTAGGAAGCCAAGGTTAAAGCCTAGTGGCATGATTTGGGACCTCGGTTTGGTGTCCGTTGCAAGGAGTTGTAGCATGTCGTCTTCAAATGAGGATATAGGTCCAGGTGGTCTGTAGACCAGATGCATTTTTAAGGTGCGTGTGGCTGAGAGAGGGAGTTTCAGAGAGAGGAGTTCAGCAGATGGGAATGTGTAGTGTGGGAGGGCTCTCAGGCCAAGGACAGTCTTGCTGATGACTGTGACGCTGCCACCTTTGGAGGGTTCTAAGTCTAGTAATCATATAGTTGTCTAGGATGGCTAGGGTGAGTGAGGACCTGCTGCAGCATGCAGCCAAGTCTCTGTTACGGCTAAAAAGTCTAGTTGATTGGCAGTAATGAGGTCAGCCACGTCTAGGGTGTGTACTGTCAATGATCTGGTATTGATAAGTGCTCCTTTAATCGGTATGGTCATGTTGCTAGACATAATCGGGCTGGCTAGGGTCTTTGTAGAAGGGGATAAGTCAGAGTTCGTGGGAGTCTTATATGGTTACTGTATTTTAATAGTTGTGGTTTTGGCCTTGATTAACGGTTTGGTGGTAGGGGATTGAAGGTAGTGTAACTTAAGTCTGGATCGTAATCTAAGATTCCTGGTGGTTAAGGTACAAGGTTGATTAGGCGTTGCTTTGGAGGCATAACGTTGGATCCATAGGGTGGGTGAGAGGGTTTTAGTGTTGTTTGCCAAAGTCAGGGACTGAAAAGGTTGGGGACTCGGTGAAGGTAGAAACTGTGTAGGTGCTATAGAGTCATGGCGATGTAGAGTAGCCACCATGGATAATAAGACAGTGCTCTTGATGAAGGGCAAGGCATGGTCGGGTTTCGTGCTAGTGTCATGCTCTATCTTGCAGGGAATAAAGGCTTGGACTTGTGAGATCAAGAGGGTAAGTATGGACAAGGCGAGGATAGTAAATGGAGACCACTTCTGCAAGGGGCTCGGGTTATGCATAGGCATGGTTAGATGTGCACAGTAGTTGGCTCGGCACATTGGTGATCTGCTAAGGTATTTGGTAGCAGGGTTTAGAACAGTATCAATGCAGTATGTGCTAAAGATAAGGCACCTGGTTTAGTTGAAGGCATAAAATTAGCATCAAACGGTGCAGTATATGTAGAATATGAGGCACATAGTTTAACCTAAGGCATAGATTAGCATCAATCAGTGCAGTATATGCAAAATATGAGGTGGAAAAACATAGTTTAGTCTAAGGCATAGTTTAGCATCAAACAGTGCAGTATATGCTAAGATGAGGCGCATAGTTTGGTTTTGCTGAACATTAATATCAACAAATGCTGTGAGTGTTAAAATAGTAGGGCATGAGATGTGCTATTGGGATGATGGCACAGCACAGTGGTAAATGTGCTGTATAAGGCTGTGCCTTGAGAGAGTATATGCGAAGTTGTGCTAGAGCTTGAGGTAATGATAGTGCACCTTAGGGCGTCAACAGCGTCGGATGTCCAGGAGGTAACGGCAGGTGAGCTCGGTAGTGGTCCTTGTGTTCTGTGTGAAAGCATGTTTCGTGACGAGGACTGCAATGAGTATTGATCTTGTCGTTCGCTGGATCAGTAGTTTCACTGGTGGGAAGTGGACTGATTGATTGGCAGTTCAGTAACTGTAGTCGCTGGTATGAGGAGGCGCACGACTGGGATATCATTAGGGCAGGGTAGCGTGCCCTGCGTCCCATTGGAACGGATAGGCACAGATAGGTGGGGCCTTGAGCAGTGGGCATTAGTCTTGGGGCCGCCTTCCGACGGACCCTGATGGGTTTGTAGGCTACATGTAAGCCTGTTGCTAGGCAACAAGGCGAAACAAAATAGCAGGGAGCAGCGGCAGCCATCTTAAAGAGCATATGGTGGTAGCCACGGAGTGGGGGTCTCCACGTGGTTTTCAGGAGCAAAATGGGGCACAAAGGACTTCTGGTAGCAGGGTGGGATGCAGGGTACCTGAGGATTTAGGCACGTTCCTCCTGGTGCAGGCTGGATGCTACAGTGACATGGATCAGGAGTATAGCTGCTCTTGCAGCTTCGGATCAGGAGTATAGCTGCTCCTGCAGCGTGTTCGTAGAGTGGGCTTGTGACCCGATCTTGAGGAGGGAAAACTGATTGAGTGGTGACTGATTTGCAGAGGCTCCTGCAAGATAGTTTAAATGGGCATGGCCAGTTGGACTCTCCCTGTGCCCCTTTTGCTAAGACCTATGTCCCAATAAATATATTGCCACCAAGGGTAATCCGCTAGTCACAATGATGAGGGCCTTAGATATACCCAGGTGTTCCTGTTCACCCCACCCCATTTTATGCTCCATGACAGTGTTTAAATTATTATTATTAATTATTCATGAAACATATAATGTTTCTTATATCAAATATTTAATGCACTCCGTGCATGCTAAACTGATCCTAGAAGTTGTGTGCTCCCAGAGAGAAGGGTGACCTTCTCCTTTGCTGCAGTTGCATCTCCTGTCTTGTTGCAGTCCTTCTCTTTCGCCACACTCGTCCGTTCAAAGCGCTTCTCCTTCGACCTAGTCAGACTGTCGCCAGCTCAGTCTCCTTAGGCCCTTCGCTTTATCACTCAATCTTCCACCCTTCTAAATGCAACTTTGTCTCCCTCTGTCTCATTTTCTCTCCTGATTTTTATCTTTCTCTTATCACTTTATTGTGCAGCCAAAACCATTGCTTTAAAACCCAGTTGAATATATTCTTAATGAAACGAAATGTAATGCGTAGGCAACAATACATGAAATAAGACCTAGATTACTAAGGTACAGGCAATAGAAATTGCACGTTCGAATGGATTGTCTCCTCTCACGTTTTCCTAATCTTATGATTATTATCTCTACAGCTTCATTTGATTTGGAAAAACAAATTCGACAGGGGGCGCTGTTAGCCATCGAGTCGATGTCCCTTGAGGGCCTCTGTTCGACTGTCAACGTCATCTTCAGTATGAGTAGCGCGTGCAGCGTCCCTTGGCTGTAGTTCCATTTATTCGGGCTAATGCTTCAAGCGAATTACGGCACGCTTCGGTTCTTCTGTGAAATTGATAGATTTTCGTTTAGAAAATGTCTTCTTCGGCACCATCAATGCCTAAGTTGGGATTCAAGAAGTGCCAAGACTGTGGATCGAAGATGTCGATCACTGACCCCCACCGCATATGTCTGTGGTGTCTTGGTTTCGGGCACCTTACCTCGGACTGCGGCTCCTGTCAGGCGATGACTGAAAGTTCTCGGGGAGCATAAAGGTAAATTGGCAGTGGGGAGGTTACCTTTGAAGTCTCCTTCATAGTGTTAATAAAGACAGATGAGTCAAGGGATTCTTCTTGAAGCGGTCTTGATTGAGAAGTCGATCATGCCATGCTTCGTCTTGTTCAAAGAAGGTCAAGAAACGGCATCATAGGTCACCTTCGACCTTCAGTGATTCCTCGGCTGAGGTAATCAGGTGTCCAAATAGTGGGATGCGTTTCGTAGTGAGATGCTTAAAATCTTCGAGAATGCGGCCTTGACCGCCTCAAAGGACAAGCACAAAACCTATGCCCCTGTCGAGCTGCAAAAAGACGACAAAGGGAAGTCTAAGACAAAATCTTCTAAACCGAGCCTTAAGCAAGTTCTGCATCGAGAAAGATCTCGATCCAATGAGAAATCGTCGGGGGCTTTGAGTCAGGAACCTAGTCCATCGAGGGTTCCGTCGAAGAAGAACAAGAAGTCGACAACGTTGACCCTTCGCTGACT
Organism: Ambystoma mexicanum; assembly: GCF_040938575.1. Lineage (NCBI taxonomy): Eukaryota > Metazoa > Chordata > Amphibia > Caudata > Ambystomatidae > Ambystoma > Ambystoma mexicanum. Next base: position 625,000,692 of record NC_090936.1, read on the forward strand.
CCATCGACATTGGTATCTAAGTCGACGCTGACTAAGGCGGTCCAGACTTCGAAGTGATTGTTGACCTAAAAATTTCTTTAAAAGTCTTTATCAGCCATCTATGAGGAGGATCAACCTTCTGATAACACACCACCATTTGGGCTACAATTCGGCACCCCTAATGTGCCAGAAGAGCTAATCTCTGATAGATTAAAGGACCTCTATGACAACCTTCAGTTAGCCAGTGGGTTAGATACCTCTCCCGAGTTAGTTTGGCAAACCAGATCCAACTGAACATGCCGATTCCTCATATAGAAAACTAATGAGTAAGGTCATACTCCTTCTTTTGAACAAGATATGACAGACCTCTTGGACCAGGGGCCCCAGAAAGATCCAATTTTGCCCTTTTGCACTGCATTACAGAAAAAGGGTCTCTGCAAATTGGGGGACACCAGAAACTTCGGCTGCAGTAAATAAAAAATGTTGCCAAAAAATCCAGACCATCCAGCAGCGACCCAGAGTATCTGACTAAACATCCAACACCAGAAAGTTTGGTGGTTCAGGCGTCTTCATCTACTAAGCAGTCAGCATACCCGTCCAGCCCTCCTGAGAGGGATGATGAGCGTGGATGCCTGGGCGAGAAAGGTTTTTACGGCTGGCAGTATGGCATTAAAATCAACAAATGTGACTTGTACCCTGTCAAGGTTTACGTTTACCCCATGGACTGCGTAGCTTTTGTGGCTGAACACATTTCGGAAGGAGAGAAAAGAGGCGGCTTCCTGGCAATCGAGGATGGTAAGGAGGCAATGGGTGAATGTCTCCCTTCAGGTCTGGATACTGCAGATAGCATCAGCAGATCCAATGGCACCTGACACAGTGTTACACAGATTTGTGTGGTTGTGGTCCAGTTTTGCACCAGATGTGCAAGCTAGACTACTCAACATGCCCTTTCACGGCTCAGAGCTGTTTGGCAGCAAGGCAGATGAGTTTGGAAAAACTCCAGACATCAAAAGCGGCATCTAAATCCCTCAGTGCCGCTATTAGACAGCCTCAACACCCCTACCCTGGCTCCATTTCCTGGAGGGGGGAGGTCCTTTTTGTTTCTACTCCTCAATTGGAAGAGGAAGAGGACAAGCCGGTCAAAGATTTCCTCGTGGTGGACGAGGGAGAGGTGCTAAGCCAACACAAGCAGCGGCAGCTTTGCCATCAGCCGCTGCTTCTGCTAACTCAAAACCACTCTGAGGCGTTGACTCATACAACCCCGTTGGGAGGCAGACTTACTCAGCATCTGGAAACTGTAGCCCAAGGTTACTGCTTTCCTTTCCAAAGAAGGCCTCGGGATCATCCACTGGGGACCAACTCTTTCAAAATTCCGGATCTGCACTTTGTGCAGGAATTTTGGACCGTGCTAGTGAAAGGTGCAATAGAACATGTACCTGTAGTGGAAAGGAACAAGGGTTGGTATTCCCCATACTTTCTGATTCCCAAAAACGACAGAGGATTGAGCTCCATCTTGGACTTAAGAAACTTGAACAAGTTCTTCAGGAAGGACAAGTTCAAGATGGTTACCCTTTCCCAAATCCTTCAGGCTCTCCAACTCCAAGACTGGATGGTATCGTTGGACCTTCAGGATGCTGACTTTCATGTGCGTATCCATCCCAACCACAGAAGGTACACCTGAGGTTCGCGGTTGGCGGTTCTGATTATCCTTTTCGAGTTCTGCCATTCAGGCGGACCTCCGTCCCGAGGGTTTTGCACCAAGTTGATGGCTGTGGTGGCAGCGAGTGACAGGAGGGGGGGGATTCACATCTACCCCTACCTGGACGATTGGCTGATCAGGACTTGTTCACCCGAACAAGCCCGGGAACATCTCAACATAACCTGCCATTTGCTCCACAGGCGGGGCTTCTCCCTCAATTACAAGAAGTCCCACATGATACCATCTCAAAGACTCCAATTCATTTGAGCAGTCCTGGTTGCTTCCTCAGGGAAAGCCTCGCCACCCGAGGTGATGGCTAACACACTCTGCAGATGGTTACCAGATTCCAGAGTGCCCAGAATCTCCCGGCCTTCGATTTCTTGAGGTTGTTCAGTCTCATGGCATCCTGCATTTTCCTGGTGGCAGATGCTCTCCTGAGAATGAGATCCCTTCAATGGGCTCTCAGGACTCAATAGTCCCAGTTTTCAGGCAGAATGTCAGACCACCTGAAATTTCAGAGCAGTCTCTCTGACCTGGCCGGAGATAACGGTAGTGGCGGAAACCTCACTCATGGGGTGGGGAGCCCACACCAACAATCTGATAATCGGCGGTTGTTGGTCTCCATCGGAGTCCAAACTTCACATCAACCTTTTGGAGCAGAGGGCAATCAGACTAGTGCTGAAGGCCTTTCTGCCCTCTTGTCATTATCTGGACATTCTTTCCCCGTACAGACATCACAGTGCCCATGTACTACCTCAACAAGAGAGGAGGTGCTGGGCCACTACTACTGTGCAGAGAGGCAATGCAGCTCTGGTTCTGGGCAATTCAAGATGGAATCTCCATGTCCGCAGTTCACCTAGCCGGAGAGTAGAACACGGCGGAGGACGTTCTAAGCAGGCAGAGCAGAGCCTCCCACAAGTGAGAACTAGCTCAGTAAGTCCTTTAAGAGATCTTAGACCTTTGGGGAACCCCTCAAAGGGGATCTGTTTGAGACCAGTGTCAACCGGAAGTGCAAACTGTTTTGCTACAGGGAGTTTACTCCACTACGTACACGTCCCTTAGACCTCCTCTTGGACTGTGAATTTCCAGTCATGTACGAGTTTCCTCCAGTCCACGTCGTTCCTCACGTGATCAGGAGGTTGAGAAAGTTTAGGAAATCTATGATCCTAATTGCTCCGTATTGGGCCAGGCTGACGTGGTACCTGGACCTTCTGAACATGTCCATCTGCCCTCCAATGGGGCTTCCACAAAGAGAGTAGTATATACTCTTGCAAGAGAAAGGTTGAGTTCTCCATCCAGAGGTCAAGACCCTCAGCCTTCACGCATGGTACCTTCCTGATGATGTAATGCAGATGTTGCTTTCAGTCAGAAGGCCAGCAATAAAATCTTTGTACCGCTCCCGTTGGAACAAGTTCAGCAGCTCGTGCAGGCATAGGAATGTGGTTCCCGTTCTATGTGACACACCTATGGTGCTTTCCTTTTGTTACATTTGGCAAATCTGGGACTTCAGATTGGAACAATTAAAGGTTACCTGCGGGCTATCTATTTTCAAGCGCTCTTCACAGGATTCGTATTGTAAGATCCTTCTGATTGTTCAATTCCTAAAAGGTCTTACAAATGTATTTCCACCAGTTCCATTCAATGTCCCTGTATGGAATCTCAATCTGAAGATTTTTAACATGCATTCACTTCGAACCACTACACATGCCCTTAAGACTTTTGACATTAAAAACTGTTTTGCTTATTGCAATAACGTCATCTTGCAGGTTAAGCAAGTTGCAGGCCCTTTCCTGTTAGCTTCCTCCTACAGTTTTCCATAACGACAAGGTTATTCTCAACCTGAAACCTTCTTTCTTACCGAAGGTAGTCTGCGACTTCCACTTGTCGCAAAAAATTACTTTGCCAATTTTTTTAACCACCACCCTATCTGGGGCTGGAGGAGGAAAGATTGCATAGACTGGACCCAAAAAGGGCGCTCCATTTTTACATATCCAGAATGACTACATTTCAGCCAACATGACCAATTATTCATTTTCTATACCTGCCCCAAATTGGGTCTAGCTGTTACTAAACAAACCATCCAGATGGATTATCCTGGCTATTGGTGAATGTTACAGATTAGCGGCAAGGACCCACCGAAAGGCCTAAGAGCACATTCCACAAGAAGCATTGCAACAACCTCTGATGCTCTGCAAAGAGGTGTCCCAATCAAAGACATTTGTTCAGGGGCCACTCGGTCGTCCATTCATACTTTTGTGAGACATTACTGTCTGGATTCATCTTCCAGTCAGGGAGGACAATTTGCAAAAGCGGCCCTTCATTCAGTCCATGATTGGAACAAAATGTAATTCGTACTCCCACCACCAAATTATTACTGCTTTGGGAGTCTATTATAAGATGAGGAATACATGGGAGGGCACACTCCATTCGAAGAAGTTACTTACCCCTGGTAAAGTTCTTTCAATTGGATGTTCCTCACACATATTCCTCATCGCTCTCCCAGCCTACCCCGCCGTACAGTTTACATGTTCTTACACTTTACGCTTTCTGTGAGCCTATGGTCTGTGGTACGCCTAGTAACTCCTCTTGAGGAGGGGGAAAAACACAACTGAAGCCAACGGACGCTGCATGCGCTACTTATACTGATGACGTCGACAGTCGAACGGAGGCCCTCGAGGGACATCCACTCGATAAGATGGCACACAGCGCCCCTTGTCGAAAAAAGATTTCTGAAGCTGGAGAAATAATTATCATAAGAGGAGGAATACATGGGAGGAACATCCAATCGAAAGAACATTAGCCAGGGTAAGTAACTTGTTCTTCTAGAACACAACCCGCCAAGTCACTTTCTGACTGCTCTCCACATCTGTCTTCGCAAGGGCCAAATATCTAATCAAAGAGGGTTCATTTTTTGTGTCGGGATGCAGTGAGATAGTGGCCCACTACTTCCGTCACCCTCCTCTTTAGTGGATGTACAGTATTCTACAGCATCTTTTACACCTTTTTTAATATTGCTTGAACTAAAGAGGCATAGGATTCCCTTTCATCTCCATCTGTGATAACGCAGGCATAAAGGTAACAAGTGCACCACAGACATTTATAAATGTCAGAGAAACTAAGCTCGGGGTCATCACTTTTGGTTAGTAGCAAATACAGAAGCTTTGTCTTGCAGGACAAGTATACAGGGTTACATGTTCCCGTTAACAGAAGAATCTTGCAACAACCTGTCTCACCCACTAGACCTTCCCCTACACAGGTCAAAACATGCAACGAAAAAAAAACTATCCAAGAACATTTGAGAATCAAGTTAAGGCATCCAGTCTCTAAGAGGAAGCGCTCCTCCACTGTCCAGTCATGCAAGTTTTGAGTATTAGGACCGTTTTTCTAAAGTCCTACCAAGACTCCATAAAAACCATACCTGAGGCAGTAGATAAGTTCCACTCTTAGTATAAGGCTGTACCACCTGAGAATGTGGTAGCATGGGCAGAGCAGCCAGGCCTATCTTAAGAGGGAGAGACAGGGCTGTAGCCTGGTGCAAAGAAAAGGTAGCATACATATGGTCCAAAGAAACACTGAAACACTATGGGGTTCAAAACGAGTTTGGAGGCAGCCATGGCGCTATTAGCGCCATGGCTGCCTCCAAACTCGTGTCCGGGTTCTCAGAATGGAGACTTACCGGGTCATTCCAACCTTGGTGGACCCGGTAAATCCCCATTCTGAAAACCATTCCCCATTCCCATTCAAGCCCCCATAGGGCTCAATGGGAATGGGGAAGGAGCTAATAACGGGCCCGTAAATTATGGGACCGTTATTAGCTCCCTGGTCCCTTAGTGGCTCCCGCTAAGGTTGGCTGGTTTTACCAGCCGGCCTTAGTGGGACCCGCTAAGGGACCTTGGAATGCGGCGGTAAGGGGTTAACGGCACCGGCATCCTTACCGGTGCCCTTAACCCCTTACCGCTGCACTCGTAATGACCTCATATGTATTGTAAAATAAAGGGTTTATATAAATCCAGGTAGACCAAGATAAATCCTGGGTAAGTAAGTGCTATAACTGCACATAAACACAATCCTAAAAACCAACTCGTACCTGTGATAAGCAAACCAAGTTATAACCTTATTTAGAGGCAAGTCCAGGTGAGTCAAACTTAAGGTTATACATTCAGGATAGTAATACACTATTCTTGGGGGAATAAAACCAGGTTAGATATACTTGTAGAATACAATCAGTAGTTCAAGGGTAGTTGACTCTGTCAGTCTTGCTGTGACACTCTGTTATACAATTGCATAATAAACCAACCCTGTCACCTTGCAACATTACTTTTTTGGAACTCAGTTCAGAGCTAATAAAACGACTCCTATACTTTCCAGAGGGGCCTCAAGCTACTCAATGATAAGTATGAACACTCAATAACTATTTTAGAATGCACTAAGAAAATCAGGGGGAAAGCAAAACCCAATTACGCTTTAAGAAAGACAATGTGTTTCAAGGAAAGTAATTGACCTAATGGTACATAACTATCCGCTACCTAATAGCTAGTTATAATGAGTACACTTTTCTGAAGTATATAATACAGTTTCTACGGTAAGTAAGAACTTTATGAAACTATTTTAGAATAGCCCCAAAGCAATTCAGGGAAGCCCAACCCAGCATTACAAGTTTAGAAGAGCAACAGCTAATCAAGCTGAGTAAGGTCCATATGCTTTTAAGAGGGGCTATCAGCAACTTATTATCTCAGACTGTTTTAGATCTATATAAAGCAGAGCAAGGAAAGCAACACCCAATGATACACTTTAAAAATGACACAATGATATTGAAGGTAGGTAAACCCTATTGGTAAGCTTTTACGCTCATAACTTATACACTTGTTAGAGGGGCAGAATGCAACTCAAAGGTAAGCATAAACTTAATGACACTTTGTAACTTCTTCTTTCACAGAGATGCAGTTACCACACAAACTTCTTTAGCAAGTAAGTACTTTTACACTTGTTATACATGCAGGTTGATCTAGGGTTCAGTTGCAGGAAAGTCAGAGTTCCATAGGAGATCTTCGAGTATTCGCTTCCAGTATTAGTTAAAGTGTTCAGCGACTTCACAGAAGGCTCCCTATATGCTTTTCAGCATTAGGCCTGGGCAAGTGGCATGGGCAAACTCCCAACCACACATCACTCACTCGGCCGTTCAGGATGCACACCGACTTAAGGCAAGTATTACCCAAGCCAACACAGTACCTTGGGCAAAAAGAAGAGCTTCAGAGTGGATGCCTTCAGGATGCAGCAGCACTGGACATGGTTCTTGTAAGGAACTCATGGTTGCAACTGTAAAAACAGAAACAAGTGATCACAGTTCAAGGGTGTTTATTGAACTTTATAATGGGTCAGGATGGTATGGCTGGGTCTCCCTTCGCCACGTTTGTAGCATGGACAAGACAGGACTTCTGAGCACAGCACACTCCTGGGCCTTTATAGCATGAGGCTCACAATTCCATTTCAACAATACCAGAACCTTCAGGGGCCAAGTCTCTTTTCTGCAAAGTCTCTTTCCTTAGAAGGCCTGATGGATCAAAACAACAAAGAAACAAAAATTCCTTCAGTAATCTTACACCTTATGCGATTGCTCTTCGCCCCTTGATTCTCCCTTGAATCTCCCTCCGCCATGCACGGATGCTTCTTGTAACTTGGGCCTCCAATCGGGTTTACTGTAGCCTTTCAAATACAGCTTGCAAAATTCAAGAGCCTTAATTGCTCTTTAAGCTTCTCACTGTGGACAACCCTCAGCCGGTTTCACTCTTGTCGACACAGTAGTCACAGGTGTATTACTCTTCAACCCAACTCGCAGGCATCCCTCAGCCGAGTTCATGTTTGCCAAATGCACGGTTCGCTTTGCTTTATCACATGTAGGATTAATTCTGTTTTTCCCTTGGCATTCCCTCACGTAGCCATCTTTAACAGTTCATGAGTTTCTAACACAGTTCATGATTTGCTACATCTCGTCCAAAACCGTGGGTTCCGTTCCACTAGCTTTCTTTCGGCATCCCTCTGTCGGGTTCATATTTCCCTTATTCCAGAGTATTGACAATCTTATCGGAAAGCGGGGTTCCCTTGCCCTAGCTTTCTCTTGGCAATGGGTCAGAAACTTTCGATTGTACAAGGGATTTGACGTGGCCCTTGCAGGACCACACTGACATCTCATGCTACCCTTTCCTAGGGCCTTTTAGTTCTTGCAGTTTCAACACAAAACAAAAGGGGCCAGCGAGAGTCCTTCGAATGAGCACTCCTGTGGCACCTGACCACTCTGCAGCTGGCCCTTCTCTGGGTTTTCTCAAAAGTTCAAAAACACACACAAGTTCTTAGATCTCGTGTTCCTTGCATTCATGTAATGTTGCCACTTGCAACCTTGGGCTCAACACCGTTCGGTTTTCTATCAGCTTCCTCAGACTCACCGGTTGTGCTGAACCAGTTGGCTGCATACTGCACATGATGAATGGTAATAAAGCGAGGTAATAAAGTGAAGCGCCTCGGGACATGAGGGAGGCCTCTGTCTGATCATAACTTGCCTAGTCTATTCTTTAAGATCCTGTTCTACCTCTCCGCTGTTGCGGCAGACTAGGGGTGGTGTGGGCAGTGCAGTTTTTGTTGTATGTGTAGTGCTGTGCACAGTTCCTTCACTAGCTGTACAGTAAAATGGGATCCCCCCTATCACGGTGTATGTTCACAGGAACTCCAAAGCATGGTATACAATTATTGATTAGTACTTGGGCCAACATTCAAGTGTCTGCTCGACAACACAGATTGGCCTGAATCCAGTCTGAGTATCTATGATCACAAGGATGTATTGAAAATTCCAGCATTTCTGAAGATGTAGTAAATCGATTTGCAGGTTAATCTAGGGATCATAATGTTGTATATATGCTCATGGCATCCCTTGCACAGCTTTCCCAACCTTGTTCTGTTAACAAATGATGCAGTGTCCGCAGTAAGTCTGTGCTACTGCTGCACTCTCGGGTATACCAGTCTTGTCTGTGTGGTAGTCCTACATCTCTTTCCTACATGAGTGACTCCATTTTAAATTTGAGAAACGTAGGACAATGGTATCTTTGGCGAGACTAACATGAATGCCTTGTTGCACCAAAGGTTATCTGAGTGTAGATGAAAACCTTTTTGTTATATTTTGTTGTATTACATAATTTTCATTTAACTTTAGTGAATTCATAAAGTCCACAAGAGCACAGGTCAATTTAGCACTTTGACCAGCAGATGCATATGGCCACCAATTTTGATTATTCAAAGTAGCTGGAATGAAGCGACCTAAATGGCACATCTGATGTCCGGCTAGTGCCGGGCAACCGGCAAGTAAATGTTTCGATTCCGTGGCTACAAAATCGACAAAGATTGTCATTCAGTTCTCTGGTATGACGAAGGACTTGCATCTCTTTGGTCTGCAATGCATTCAGGCGAAGCCTTAAAAATTGCTCACGATGATGATGTGATGGACAATTTGTTAGATATCGACACTGTCCATTTAGTTTATGGGCTCCAATTCCTGAGTTCAGCATTGTTGGCATTGTTTGTCGCTGATCATAATTCTGAATCCAACTCCAGGACTTCTTTTTGACACAGTGTGGTCATAATATTAGGTCAGCTAGAGTTAGGTCAGCATTTGTTTAACGTTTCTTCCATCAACTGACACCATTCAGCCAAAAGCACAGACCTCCCTCGATCTGATCTTACCGCAAATAGTTGATAAGCCAGAGTTATTGGGATCAGGTTCAACTTGCGTAACACCATCAAAGATTTCCACATGACACATGTGTGCAAGGAATTCAATGATGACTCATATGGTAGTGAAGTCATCGATACGTAAAATGGTAACATCAACACCCTACGCCAAAATAGGCCTTCCAACTTCTGCCAAAACTTAACGTCTAAGTTCCATCCAGATTCTGATCCGAATGTGACTGCCGGGATAACTTTTTGGACATAGAAGATGAGAACCGGTGCAAGGGTAAATTTCCCATATGTGTTGTATATTTTGAGACCTTAAATGCTGAATTGAATCATTTGATTCATCAAGTCCAATTTCCAATGATGTTCATTTACAGATGTATTAAACATTATGCCGAGATATCTGATGGAATTGGTCAAGCTTAGGAGTGTTCCATTGATGTACCACTTGAACGCTCGTTGCTTTTTGGTTCCCCCTGCTCCGATAGTCCTTCTCTTTGTTTTGTGAGAATTCAATTCCAATTCATTCATTTTCAGATACTCTTGTAATTTATTTAATTGCAGTTGTAGGCCAATCTCTGAGTCCATTGGGACAATGTCGTCGGCAGAAATTATACACTGAATTTCCGTGCTGTTAATTTTTGGTGGAAAACAGCGTACAGATTTTAAATAGTTTGGTAAATCAGAAATGAACAGTTTGAAAAGTTCAGCAGCTAAGGGACATCCCTGTTTCACACCTTTTTTAGTGGATATCTTCTTTGAAAACTCGCCCTGATTGTTTAGGCGGATACGAATGGCAGTGTCGGAATATAACGCTTTTATCGGTGCAATCAGGTTTTGCGGACAGTTCCAGTTTTCAATTTTTTTTGCCATAACAGTCAGCGATTTACATTGTCAAATGCACCGCATAAATCGATGAATGCCAAGTGTATTTTCCATTTTTCCTTTAGAGTTTCGAGTTTCAATATGTTCAATATCAAAAGATTCACATCCATACCGACCCCCTTAGTGAATCCAGTTTGTCGGATATCGTTAATCTGTTCACTGCAGGTCCACTTAACCAATTTCAGGTGTAAAAAGGAGGCAGAGATTTTGCCAATAGTGTCCAGCAGGGCAATCAGGCGATAGTTGTTGGGTTCTGCCCGATTGCCCTTCTTGAAAATTGGAACAATTATGGCTTCCCGCCAAGAATCTGGAATCACCATTTGAGAGGATAACAACGAAAAAAGTGTTTCAATGAATGCAGCCCATTCGAAAACATTCATTTTTAACATCACATTTGTTATCATGTCAGGGCCTGCAGTATGAGAACATTTTAAGGCACGTATGGCAGATTCAATACCATCTAAAGAGATTTGCATGTCCCATGATGTAAGATTGTTCCGAAGATCTGTCATTGGTTCGCTTATTGATTTACAGAAAATGTTCGCAAAATGTAATTCCCACTTGTCAGCATCGATTTCATTTGACACTGAAGCAGAATGTCGTAAGTTTCCTGAATTTAATATTGCCCAAATTTCATGGCATTCAGTGTAACCAGATGTTTCATAAACGTTTCTGCTTTGTCCTGTTCAATTATCATTTTTTGGGATTTCAACCAGTTTCTATAATTTTGTCTTCATGAATTAATTGTGGCTTTGATGTCCAGCCCACAAATCTTTGATATTGTCCTTTTTAAAGCTTTGTCTCGTCGCAACAGTCTCTTTGCTTTTATAATTAACATGGTGGATTGGTGTTTGTGGGTTATACCCATCATCCTATCAGATGCTTTGATGAAACTGAATTTGGAAAGAAGCGGCACATAATCCACCGACAAAACAGCACTCTGATTGGATAGTTGTTGACTCATGGACTGTATTTGAGGACCATTGATCCGAAGTCAATTTCCACCTGCATTAACCGTTAAGGGAATGCAGTATTTCTTGGTACTTTGTGGCCATTCAATCATGCAGGAGAATCGAAGAAGATCATGGTCACTATTTGACATTTTGCAAATAACAAGCGAAATGTCTTGTTCAAATAGATTTTGGGATACCCAAAAATAGTCCATAATGGACCGTGATTTTAGATTTGACCAGGTGGAATGTGGTGGTTGGTCCCCTTTCACGTTTCCATTTACCATTTTGCAATCTCGATTGTGGAGAGCACTTCCCCACAAGTGGCTCCTTGCCGTTCCCTCTTCATTAAGTAATGGTATGAAGGATTGGATTATTTGATCAAATTTAAACCATGAGCAGTTTAAGTCCCCACAACATGTAATGGAGAGGTTCCCGTATGTAATTAGAGCTTCATCAATGTACCGAGTTATCTTGTTAACAAACGTCTTACTACTAATTTTTTCCGGATTCCAATATCCATTTAGGACAAGCAAGTGTTTCCTTGTTAGAATATTTGCGTCATCGGTCCGTAACAAGGCTCCTTGAATGAAATGGTTAGGACAAAATGAGTCAACTATAGACCACCAAGGATTAATTTTTATTAACATCAGGAAACCCGATGAAGGTCTTCCTGTTGGATTTTTGATGGCGGTATTCAGTAAGGTGACATACCCATCCCTTGATGGTGCCTCACTCAGCCAAGTCTCCTGAAGACTAATTACAAAAGCGTTTTCCAACCCAATCTCACAGTTGTTAAATAGATGGGTGAAACCTCTTGTGTTCCATGATAAAAAAAATCACACAAGACGACCCTCGCCTCCTGTTGTGGCTAATTACAAACCTCGTCATTATTCGGTTTGTCTTCCGTGTATTTGAATCTCGTCTAAGAGTTGTCACCACCATTTTGTGTGCTATCGGAAACTTTCATTGCTTTTCGTACCTCATCACGTCTTTCAGCTTGAGTCTCCTGCAACCCTCTCCTCGTATTTGGATTTGCCCCACACGTTCTGCCAAATGTTGGTTCAAGAGTGATGTCAAAGCCGAAGACGAATAGTTCTTCCACAGCCTTCAAAATAGTATTGCGAACCGAGGCTGAAGTTATGTGGAGAAGGACTTGGTCACAGCATTTCTCGGTCGCGTACTCAACAATTTTAATGTCATCAGACACAATTGTACAGAATGACGGAATGCAGTTAAATAATTTCATCACATTGTGACGATTCAAATTTAACTCGCCATCATCTGCATGAACTGATGTTACTTTTCTGGAACTTGAAGCCAAGTGAGCACGAGAGGAGTAGTGAGTTTGACTCTTTTTCTGAATTATAGTCTGTTTTGGATTCAATTTTGAGATGGAAGTAAGATTTTTGTCAACAGTTTTCTTAAGTCCATCCACATGCTTTTCCCTCGACACTCCCAAGTTGGTAATCCTTGACTGGCTAACACTTGCAGTGTCATTTCCCACATGATGCTGAACCACTGAATTCTCCTGAGATTCGACAGAATACGTCGAGAGATCACATAGGTCAGTTACAGACCCAGGGGATCCACTCATTGACCTCTCTGCTTCCGAGTCAGCACGGCGTCGTTTATTTTGAGAAGGCAATGAACGACCACGGGATGACAGATTGTCCTCTTTCTTTTTCTGGTCGATTGAAAGAGTTGGACGTCTCATTTCTGCTAAACAACCCTAATTTCGTTGGAGGAGGTATATTTCTTATGTATTTCCTTTGCTTTGTAACAGCTTGGGGTCTTTTTGCCTCCTGAATTCCCTTGATGGATGACGCTTCCTGCGGGTTAGAATTTTTTACAGATGTTTTTGGGTTGAGCATCAAGCTTGGAGCAATTGATTTAGCTGCTCCGTCAAAGATGCCAAATGAGACTAGTGGGTTTGCCGCGGTTGAACTTGGATTTGTTCTGATATTTTGTTGACTTTCTTTGCTGTTCAGATCAAGAGACTCAGTTGTACCTTCATTCCCGCTTGTTAAATTTATATCAGGAATGCTGGATGAAGTCTCTTGATTTGCTTGATTGTCCTCCAGGTGTATGATCTCTTGTGGAACATTTTCACTAAAGTTTCTACAATGGTCTGTATTTTTCAAGACTGTCTTTTTCGTGTCTTGTGGTTTATCATTAGGCAGGACTGAGTGACACACCAGTGTGGCTGGAGTGACGGCCCGTCTGTTGGCTTAACAGATTTCAGAACGGGTTAACTCCTTTCTGAGTTAGTGACACATCCATTTCACTGCTTCCAACAGGCCTTCTGTCAATGTGTCATTCTGGCAATGGTGTCTAGCGGCAAGATCACTTAACCTTTCTTGCCAGCGTACCGTATGGTCAGCTTCACGTAATAATTGACTTTGAAGAAATGTAGTTGTGGATTCAAACTTGTCAATTTTTTTCTTTTAAACTGATGATGAGCGATGACTGATCCTTTAAGGTTTCATGCAAGGATTCATACATCTTTAGAAATGGAAGCAGCGCAGTCGAAGATGCTGCTAACACATTGTTATAGCTCTGCATTGTAGCTGCAGAAGAGAGACTTGATTTCGATCTCGACTCACTATTTTGAGAAGTAGCCGTAGCAGCACCATTTTCTCCCACTAATTGCAGTGAAGAAAGCCGTGAACCAACATTTCTCGGGGTGCTAGATGAGGCTTTTTGATTGTGAAGTGTACTTGATTTGGGGTGCAAGACCTGCTGTAAAACGTTTGCTGCAGTATATTCACTGGCCACTTCACTGAGGTATTTCCAGACACTTTAGAGATATACTGAGATCCATTTGATCGTTTTTTCAGGCTCTGAGTGCCAGGGTGAGAGCTGCCACTATTAATCAGCTCAGCAGGTCCCTTCCGACCTTGAATCGGCTTTTCTTTTGTCCCCTTTACTTTTTTAGGCGTTTGATGTGAGAACGATGACGTCATCTCAACTCCAGCCTTTAGAGGAACATTTAAGTCATCTTTTTTTCTTTTCTTCGACGTGTTGTTGGAACTTTCAGATGGATTAAGGTCGCATATAGCGGCCTTCCGTTTAGCCATTAGTCATAAGGTCAGTGGTTGCGTCACGCTCAAGAAAACACTCTGACAACTTAATGGGAGTCGCAGACAATTTAGGAACATTGTGTTCGTACTGAAGCTCAGTACCTTCATCACTTTGTGGTGCCTCCATTAATTCGGCATCAGTAAACTCGAAGGGAAAACCTCTTTGTGACCAATAGTATATTTGATTCTGGGGCTGCATCTTGGATGCCTGCCAATTTCTAGTGTCGTGAATGGTGAATTTTGTAGCTCACTCTTTGTTCTCAGTATGCATATAGCCTGAGGGTCTAAAATGAATACCTTTTTTTTTTAGCAGCATCATCTGCTAACGCATTGCCACACTCAATCTCTTCCTTGACCGGTTGGTGTCTAGCACCTTTACAAATTGCTACTGGATTCAGTGACCTAATGTTGTCTAAATGGGGTCCTACATAGTTATGATTTTTGATCTGCAAATTTGAGGAAGTAAGGAGGCCTCTTTGCTTGCACAGCTTGCCAAAAGTATGTACAACACTAAACGCGTGGCAAGAGTCTGTGTATATGTTAACATTCTGCTATTCTGCAATCTTACATGCATTTGTCACTACAATTAGTTTTGCTACTTGTGATGTAAATAGTTTGGGTAGTGTACCTCTTTTACTTTCTGGGAATAACAAACTGCATATCTGCTACAAACTGACCTTTCTCATCCCTTTGTTTACAAATAACGTCAAAGTATATTAGATCTGCATTTTGCAATTGATTGTCAAACAGGTCTTGCTTAGTTTTGAGGAATTTGTCAGTGATGGCAATGCAGGCTTGTTGCTTAGTCATGAGGTTCACCATCAAGGGGAGTGAATAATGTTGATGCTGAATTTAAAATGGGGGCATGGTGTCCGGATAAGTGAGGAGTTTAGTAACATTTCATACTTTGTTGTGATGGGGGCAGATACTGTGTTTTTGTTTTAAACAGTAATGCTGATCTGGCGTGTGAAACCATTATTACCAGTGGTGATCTTAACACTATACACTTGCGTTGGTATAAATCCAGGGCAGTTGCTGCTACTGGCTGAAGATGTCGGGCGGGAGGGAGGTTAGACCAGCTGCAACCTTGTTTAGGGCTGTACTATGGTAGGCAAGTGGTCGTTGAGTTTCTCCAGGTTTTGTGCATGACCATATAGTGTACATTTCCTCTTCTAATCAGGCAACCCTAATGCTGGTGCATATGATAATGATTGTTTAAATTACTTGAATACTTTTTCTGTTTCTTTAGTCCACTGTAAGCATTCTGGGGTATTGATTTCAGTCAATTAGTGTAAATTTCCGTATTGCATAATATCCATTGTATGCAGTATTCTGACATCCCTAAAACGTGCTCTCATTTAAGCTACTGTCTGGCATGTGGGTACCTTTTTTTTTTTTTTTTTTTTTAAATGGTTTTTGTGCTATTCGTAAACGGCTCCTGTGTGATACCTTAAAATTGGCTTCTGTGCTACAAACACAGGGGCTATCTCCTAAGTAGAGGACATTTCCTACAATAGTTGTAACTTCTGCTTAGCTAATATGCCTCAAACGGGGCCCCTGGTTTGTGGGAAATGTAACACTTTGTGGGAGGTACTGCACATATTGTAGGTGTGACGAGGTTAAAGAGCCTACTCAGCCCTTACACATCTACAAGCCGAAAGCCAACACAATCTTAAAGGTAAAACAAGCACAGTTAAGAGCGATGCCTCCTTCGCCTTTTGTGTTAATGTGGGCCAAAGGAAGGCTATTCTCTCAAGGGGTGTGAATGTGTTTTAGTAGCAACCCAAAAAGCAAAGTATAACGTCCAAAATAAAGGAATGTCCAATCAAGGTTCTATACAAATATGTATACTTTAATCAAATACACCATGTACAATATTAACTACCCAGAAAACTCTACAACCCCCTTCTCCCCTGTAGAAAGAACACAGAATATGCAAAGATAGCAGATACAGCACTGAGACCATGTATGTAAAGGCGGTTCAAGACCACAATGTTAAAAAATGATATGTTCCTGGGTGCAAAAAGTATACAAGTGACCTACCTAATCTCTAGGACCTGGAAATGGACCCCAGGGGAAGTTAGCAGCCAATAATACTTTTGGGTAGTTCTTGGTGGTCTGGCATCGCCAAATCAGACTTTGTGGCGGTCTGCAAGCAATTCGAAGATCGGGAGAGTACAAAAGGCATTACTGGCGTGTCCTGGTGGTTCATATGTGTTGAGCAGTTTTTAGTTCTTGAAACAAGGCTCCAAGCAGTTCAATGACAAAAAACACTAGGCACCCAGCTGTCTTGTCACTCTGGGTGTTGAGTCCAATCCAGGAGCAAGGAGCCCTTTTCCTCATGTTCGCAAACACAAACAACTGCAGAAGTCCTACAACATGGTAAGGTCGTGGGTACCACTGTGGCTGGCAGAGAGCCATGTCTTTCTCCATCAGCAGGTTCACCCCCAATGGTCTCTGTGGATGTTAGGGGACAGAGCTCACCCCTGCCTTCACCTCACAATGGGAGGACTCTAGTAAGGACTGCTCTCCCAGCAAGGTCCAAACAAAATCTTCAAGGGTTGGAGTCCTTCTTTGAAAGGTAAAATCCCATGGGCGATTGGACTAAAGCTAGCCTGCCTTAGTGGTCCAATCACTGCTCTCGAAATAAGTGGACATTGTCCTTCTGACGTCCCACCCAGAGTGCTTTGCTCTAGAGGAAGTGGAGGGGGACAGAAAGGAGAGGAAGAGGCAGAGAGAAACATCACTGTGGAAGTCTTCCTCCACTGTACAGAAGAGATCTCCTGTGTACACTAACCCGGACCACTTCCCTTCTTTAGAAATGCAGCACACTGGTGTGAGACTGCTCCCTTTTTTAATAGGTTTCCTCCTTTGATGCCTGGGCCCAGGACCGCTGCCTGTTGTGTGGCTGCCTCTGGAGGAGGGTGTTACCTAACCCCACAAAGGCATCAAAGGAGAGGTAGGACCATTCAGGTTCCTGTCCTGCCATTTGGCAGGCTCAGCCTGTCTGGCTAGAATACACATCACATTCCACAGTTAAGCTGGCTCACAGGAGCTGACATATGTGCAATTTCAAATTGAATATGTCTGCAATGATTATAAGTAGTAGAAAGAGTATAGGGCAGGAACCCTCTTTTTTGTTGACGGGGGTGGGGGGCCTGACTCTGGAGGGAAAGAACACATTGATATGATATGGCATTTATAACGCGCCTATACATAAGTGTTTCAAGGTGCGACGAGGCAGGGAAGGGGGGAACAGAGGGAGGACGGACAACTATCCTACTAGGCCAGGTGTCATTCAGATTGTGCAAGTGCATGGGAAGGGGAAGCAGAAGTGTGAGGGAGAAAGGAGGACCGTGCAGTACATGGGGTAACAAATAAAATAAATAATTGAACAGTGAGTAAAACTACGGGCAGAAGGTGGCAAGTGCAAGGATAAGTGCCGACAGCAGGTGTCAAGTGCTGGTAGTGGGGACTGTAGGGGATACAGAAACAGTCCCCAAGTGCGGGGGTTGCCAGGAGGGCAGTGCAGGAGTGCGACTGGCAGCAGAGGGGACCTGGGCCCGAGATCAAAGGGTGACCAGGTAACCAATGCAAATTCAGTGTCAGCCAAGAAGTCGGCAAGGGAGAGGGGGAGAAAAAGCAGAAGCAAAGAGAATGGTTCTGAGGTGCTTCCGGAACCGAAGATGATTCTCCTCAAGTTTCAGGGAGGCTGTTCCAGAGGAAGGCCCCAGCCGAAGAAAGAGATCTACCACCAACTCGTTGCTTGGAGAAGCGACTGACCCTGAGGTAGTTTGAGGTAGATGAGAGAAGAGCTTGAGAAGGAAGGTATTTGGGGAGAGAGAGTTGAAGGTATTGGGGCCCCAGGCCCCAGAAGGCCTTGTGGACGATGCAGAGGGTTTTGAACTTAATCCTTGCAGCCACTTGGAGCCAGTGCAGAGATTTCAGTCTTGGAGAGATGCGATCCCTGGGCTTGAGGCCAAGGATAAGTCTTGCAGTCCTGTTCTGGATAAGTTGCAAGGGGCGGAGAGTAGAAGCAGGCAGATTTAAAAAGAGGCTATTGCAATAGTCCAGCCTAGAGAGAACCAGAGCTCTGGAGACCGTGAGCTTCTGGGGGAAGGAGAGGAGAGGAAAGGAAGAATACATCTGAGGAGGTACAGCTGATAGTGTGACTTCTTAGAGATGTCAGAGATGCGAGGAGAGTGTAGAGTCGAAGCGAACAGGAGGGAACAGGAAGAGGGCCAAGGGAGGCCAGCCAGAGAGCTACAGGAAAGGAGGGAGCGGGTGTGCCGATGAGCTGGGTGTCGTCCGCATAGCACTGAAAGTTGGGGCAGAGAGCGGCAATGCGGTGGGCCAGGAATGCCAGGTATTGGCTGAACAGCCAGGGAGAGAGGTTAGACCCCTGGGGGACACCACAGGTAGAGAAAAAGATGGCAGAGAGGAAGGACCCAAGTTGGACCTGTGAGGGTCAGTCGGAGAGGAAAGAAGTCAGCCACGCCAGAGCCTGACCATTGATACCCAGGTTATCACAGAGACTGTTGAGCAGGATGGCATGGTTGACAGTATCAAAGGGAGAAGAGAGATCAAACAGAATGAGGACGCAAGGGGTGTTGGAGTCAAGGTTGGAGAGCAGGTCTTCACGGATGTTCAGTAGAGCAGTTTCTGTGCTTCTGGCAGCTCTGCCAGACTGGTGGTCATGAAGACAGCCAACAGATTCAGTGTGGAGATTAAGCTGAGAGATCGCCAGTTTCTCCAGGAGCTTGCCCAGGAAGGGAGTGATGGAGATTGGACGGTAGTTGGCCGGGCAGAAGGGGTCGGCAGTGGTTTCTTAAGAAGGGGTTGCACAAGGGAGTGCTGCAGGGGATGGGAAAACTCCAGTGGCGAAGGAGTAATTGCAGAAATCAGCCAGGGCAGGAGCCAAGGAGTCTATGTGGTCCATGATAGTTTTGGAGGAACAGGGGTGAACCTGTTTCGACAAGACTTTCATAGATCAGACTTGTCTAGCAACCTCGTCTGCAGAAAACAGGGGAAAGGCAGAGAAGGAGGGAGGAGAGGTGGCTGCAGAGAGGCTAGAGGTAGAGCAGGGAGTGGGGGAGGGAGGGGAAAGGAGGAGAGAGAGGGGGGACAGGATGTCCTGAGTTTTAGAGATGAAGTGAGAAGCCAGTGCCGTACAGAGGGCCTGAGAGGTGACAGGAGAGGTAGAGACTGCGGTAGGATTGGCCAGTTCCTTGCAGATTTTAAAGTGTTTGGCCGAGTTGTTAGACGCCGCAAAGACGCGTTCTTGGATATGCACTCTCTTCTTCGTTACGACAGAGAACCGGTATTGCCTTTGCAATTGAACAAAAGGGAGTAGTGTGCAGGCTACCCCTCCCTTCAACGCACTGAAGGTACTACAAGGCCTGCAACTACTTGAACTATCCATGTTAGATCACGCTAACTATTTTAAATGATGCAGATAAAACACATTTTATTTTTAGACTAACGAAGATAACACAGTGAAATCTATACCTTGTGTCTTTACAAAATACAGCCATGTACATTCAATACATTAACAAATCTAATGTTGAGATATGTACTGTAACATATTAACAGCACATTTCTACTGTCAATTATGTTATGATTATAAGTAGTGCCATGCTTCATGCCTTAACTTGGGCATAGAGTTTACTCTGCCACCAGCCTGTGCTACTTATGATCAATATAGTTTTGTTACAGGGGGTGCAGATCTCAAATGCAGCCCCTGCGCTGCAGAGACTTGGCTGTCACTGCAGCTGTGAAATGGGCAGCTCTGGCCTCTGAACCTGCTCTGTGCCATTGCTAGAGCAGGTGCTGAAAATCAAGATATTGATGCAGCAGGGCACAGATGCACTGTATGCTTTTGGCATGGAATTTATGAAAGGGGAATCTGATCAGCAGATTACCCTTTCAGAGTTGGAATTACCTGCATCATTGTATTTATTATTCATTATTGTATTTATGGAGCATGGAACTAGCTTCGAGAAGCAAGAGAGCTTTACAGAAGAATCCAACAATATAGATCCATAACAGAGCCTTTTACATAGGTATACAGCAGTACAGATGCATAATGGAGAGCTTTTCAGAGGTAACAGACCCGATAAACAGCAGATGGGAGGTTACAGAGGGGCCCAGAGGATGGGTACAGCTGTGGCAGGGGGGAAAGGGCCGGATGGCGTCTAGCGAGTCAGGTGGCACGAGGGGCGATGTGATGGCCTAGGTGTTGATGAGAAGGAGAGAATCCTTGAAGAGGTTAATACAAAATAATAAAACAAGCCTGGGCTTTTACAGCCTTGCCAGATGACAATTTATCACAGATGGTAATCATGTTTTCTGGTCAACCTTGGGATGACTGTCTTCCAACAAGCACAGGTCCAGAGTGAAGAAAACACCCACTTCACATTTCTGGCAGCTAGCACTGATTTTAATAACTGGGTGTACTCTGCTTGTCTCAGCCATTGGCTCTTAGGCTATTATGATGGAAAAGGAAGCCTATCTCGGCGTAACAAATTTTCAAAATTTAGATAGATTACCGATTACAATTAATATGATGTGCCTTCCTGAGAGGTCATTCAAAGGCCAACGGTTATATGATTTCTTCTGTGACGTTTGTGATAGCGGAGAAAAAAGCCCAATGACTGTAATCCCAGATTTCCTACTTGGAATGCTTAAAAAGAAATAGGCACCAGTATGAAGTGCTTTATCATATAAAAAAGGGGGCACCATGAGAGCAAATGAAGGAAATGTAAAGTACAGAACTGCTCACTTTCAAACCAGAATATCAGGATCCGAAGGAACTATCTTCCTGTGCTCAGTACGCTTCTCTGCAAAATGTTTTTACATGTGAAATACAAAAACATTTTGCAGAGAAGCGTACTGAGCACAGGAAGATAGTTATTTTGCCCAACATTAAACCACTTCGGTCAATACCAGAAGCCCTTCAGATCCTGATATTCTGGTTTCAAAGTGAGCAGTTCTGAACTTTACATTTCCTTCATTTGCACTCATGGTGCCCCCTTTTTTTTATATGATGAAGCACTTCATACTGGTGCCTACTTCTTTTTAAGCCTTCCAAGTAGGAAATCTGGGACTACAGTCATTGGGCTTTTTTCTCAGTTATCACAAACGTCACAGAAGAAATCATATAACCGTTGGCCTTTGAATGACCTCTCAGGAAGGCACATCATATTAGTCCCAAACTGGGAGACCAGTCTGTGTAGGCTTTTAAATAAAAATAATTGACATCCTGAGACTGTTGTATGTTAATAAAGAGTGGTTGCTAATGGGCCCAACACCCATCTATTAATACTGCGTAATGGTCGCACATAACAGAGTCCACTCAACAAATACCCCAAAATGATCCTTACCCGCTTGCATAGTCGGGACCATTTTAGAGTACTCTACCTTGATGGCGAGTACAGGGATGTTTAAAACTATTTATTTCAAACCAACTTTGTTTGCATTAAAAGACAAGTTTCACAGTGCCTCTAGGTGGCAGTATTGTCCCAAAAATGAATTGTTTGGCGTGAACGGAGTAGGACATTTCCGCACTGCCAGTTCGGTGCGGGCCGATTTGGTGCAGACGATTTGGCGTGTCTAGTTTGGCGCCAAATCGGCCATGTTCGCTACAAAGCCACCATAACACCAGCAACGCATACTCCTTGAACCGTGTGATACTGGGCTGGTCAGGGAAGACGTTAATCGCACACGTCCAAAAATGGGTGTCTTTCCTGCACTGCATATACACATAGTTGCATTAAAGACTTGTTAGCTTTAAAACAAAATGTACTTGTAGCCAGTGGTGGAAATGGAAAAACGGTGTTGGGGGATCCCTCAAGGTTCAGGTGGGGGTGGAGTTTGGGGTGGGGGGCGGTGCATGAGGAGGCGGGGTTGGGGGCAGAGCTGGCAGTTGACTTCCGATCAAAGGAAATGTCCAAAATAATAGTTTAAAACTGCGCAATTTCTTTATATATGAATACTCCTGTGTCCCGTCCCCTTTCCTCCATACTTATGGGACATCTCTCTGTCCTGTGGGACGGGGACTGGAACACTTTGTAAAAAGCATCCACATTTTTCCAAAAATGTGTCCTTCCTCTTTCTTGCGCGGGGCCCGGCACGCGGCCGCAACCCTGCCCACCTTGACTCCGCCCCGCGCATCGCCCATCAGTCCTTTTCTCCGCTCGTTCGGGACGCACTTGCATCCTCGGAAGATTTTCTATCTTTTTTCCTCTCTGGCTCTCACTAGCGGTCGTTAACTAGTCTGTCTATGTCGTTCAAACTAGACTTTCCAGATTGTTCAACGTGTCACCGTCGTTTTGCAAGGGTGGATCCCCATCCTCTTTGCTTAGAGTGTTTGGGTCCGGATCACCGTTAGGACTCCAGTTTTTACTGCGACTCCTTTTCGGTCCGGGCACTTCAACGTCGGTTGGAGCGGTGGGAGGAGGTATTCCGACGAACACCTCCTTTACATTTTCAGGCGTTCATCGACAAGAAGAAAAAACGCCCGGTAAGTTCTTTACTTTTCAGAGCACCCCGGCCGGGGGATACCTTTCGGGGTTCCTCTCGGGCCGGGAGAGGCGTTGATCGCTCTGTCACCGGGAGTTCGCCCTGAGGTGCCCGATGTGCCTAATAATTCTACCAGAGTTTTCTCTGAGGGTCTCTATAAGGGGCCTGCGGATACTGCAGTACGCTCCGAGGCCCCTCCTGTGGGGGCTGTTTGTAGACCTAGTTCTACTGAGTCGTGGGGTACCGGAGTTCGCTCTGAGGCCTCAGTCGGCTTCCTTCAAAAGTAAGACCGAGGCCTTGGGGCTTGCTGTTACCGAACGGATGTCCGAGGCCCACGCAGATGAGGCTGTTACCGGACCTGGGTCCGAGGTCCCTCGTCCAGAGGCTAAAGCTACCAACAGTTCTGAGAGGCCTGACAAGGCCTTGTCGGTGAAAGCTGTTTCTCACCATTCCCGCTCCTGCGGTGATACCAGACCTGTTGAGGGGGCAAAGAAGCAAAGTTCTTCTTTTACCAGCAGTGCCGTGGTCCTTCCATCAAAGGCTAATTTGGCGGTTGGTATGTCACAAAAACATTCCAGGCCTCACAGTACCGGCTCTGCCGAGGTTCCATATGTTAAGGCTAAAGTTAAGACCCCTGATCCATCGACGGGGATCCCTGCCTCACTTCCTCACGTGCCGCAGTTCCCCTCAGATGAGGACAAAATGACGCCTGTTCCCGCCACGACCACGGCCATTTTAGGTGCTACCCCTACAACTAAGCCATCGGCCTCAGGTGTAGGGTTTGGCCCCTTGGGTGAACATAGAGTCCCTTGTGCGCATCCTTATCGTACAGTTTACGATTGATGCTTCTTCCGCACAATGTTTTGTTGCCTGCAGGTTTGGCACCTTTGATTTATGTGGATATGTCGGTGGAGGGGCCTATGTGGCACCCTTCCCCGTTACGTTCCTGGATTTGTCCACCTCATGAGAGGCCTCCTCAGGTTCCGAAACAGCCCCCAGAGGACGCCTTTTTCGGTAAATTCCAAACGCTTAGGCGTACCGACCCCATGAGGGAATATTTCAAAGGGCTTTTCAGGGAGCTATGTCCACCTGCACCGCCGGCTCCATCTGTTCCTCCGGTGGCTCCGCCGGCGCCTCCCTTGCCTACGGTGCATTCCCCGACTCTTCCGCCTTTGCCTCCATTGTCCCCAGTGGACAAGGCAGCGCCTGACACGGCTCAGCAGGATCCTGACCTGTCAGATGACGCCCAAGGCGATCAGGACAACGAGGACCTTCCCCGCTCTGTTGGAGCTTTTCATGACCGGGTACTGGACATGATGAGTTTCTTAGATGTTTCTCTGGGGCGTTCACCCGGTCTGCCTTGGAGCGTACCGGCCTGTTCTTGCAGAAGGACGTTCTGGCCGAGGTCCGCCGAGTCTGGGGAAAAGCCACACTCTGAACTTTTTGTCAATAAGAAAATTGACGCGAGATACAGGCTGCATTCTTCAGAAGAGGTGGCCCTGTCGTCTTGTCCGCCTCCCTCCTCCCCAGTGGTGGCTGCGGCCACTTTTCAGTCCAGGCCTGCAGCATCCTCTTCCACAACGGCTACTCAGGTTCTGGGAAAGGAGGACAAGCTCCTAGACTCCCTCGGGAGGAAAATCTTCGCCAACTCAGCCTTGCAGCTCAGGCAGGCCAACGCTGAATTGATTTTAGCGGGAGCTAACATGCGGATGTGGAAAAGTCTGTCGGAGTTTGAGGAGTTTATCCCGGGTGAGAAGCTGGAAGACTTCAAAGGTGGCCTATCCGATGCCAGGGTCTTGGCCCAGGATCTCCTGGAGGTTGCGGCTCATCACGTAGACCCCTCGACTCAGGGCCTTATGCTGGGTGTTGATACCTCACGGCAGGCGTGGCTGCATGCCACTAAATTTTCAAAAAAAGTGCAGGACAAGGTGTTGGACCTTCCGTTCGATGGTAAGGAGCTCTTTCATTCTACAACAGATGTAGAGCTCACCAAGACGAAGGATAGCACTCAGACAGCTAAGTCGTTGTCTATTCTGGTTAAGGCCCCTTTCAAAACCCAGAGACCGTTGTCACAAAGTCGACCCTCCTCTGCGAGATTTACGGTCGAGGAAGCCCCTAAAGCCAGAGTGGATACCCCTGTGTGGAATAACCGCCGTAGGCAACACTCTTCAGCCTCCTCCTCAGGTTCAGGTGGCACCGCCACCGATAAACCTACTAAATGAGGGTTTTCCGCGCTCGCACGAGATCCCGTTGGGAGGACTCATTGCGTCTCATTGGGAGGCGTGGCAGACCATCACAGAAGACAGATGGGTCTTGTCAGTCGCTCGGGCGGCCTTCCGCTTACCTCTACTCCCTACCCCACCCCTCAACCCTCCTTTTCAGCTGTCGGCTTGCCCTCCCTCAAAGCCGAAGTTCAGAAACTTCTGGACGTCAGAGCTGTGGAACCTGTTCCCCTTGGGGAGCGAGGGGAGGGCTTCTACTCCCAGCTGTTTACAGTGCCCAAACCTAACCAGGCGGGCCTGCGCACCATCTTTCCTTTCCCAGTTCAATCTTTTCCTACCCCAAGAGAAATTCAAGATGATCACGCCCAGCCAGATACGCTCCTCCTTGCAGATGGGCGATTGGCTCAGTGTTGTGGATCTTCAGGATGCGTACATGCATATCCTGATTTGGAACCCACACAGGAGATATCTCTGCTTCTCTTTGGGAGAGGAGCACTTCCAGTTTCGAGTGCTTCCTTTTGGCCTCAGCTCGGCGCTGCGTCTCTTTACGAAGATGATGTCGGTGATTGCGGCCTATCTTCGTCTCCAGGGTATCCTTGTGTATCCATATTTGGACGACTGGCTCTTACGCAGCCCTTGTCCGCTGGCAGCAGCGGGCAATCTCCAGTCTCTCCTTCAGCTCCTCTTCCATCCTGGGCTGTCGGTGAACTGGCGGAAATCTTCCATGACGGTCTCGCAGGACCTGATTTTCCTTGGTTTTCGCTGGAACACGATCGACTGCAGAGTGTACCTGACCGGGGACAGAATGGTGGATCTGTTGGCCATGTGTCGGATGTTTGCGCAGTCGGAGAGCATGTCGGTCTGGTGGTTCCAGAGGCTTCTGGGCCTCATGACCTCGTGTGTGCTGGCTCTTCCTCTTGCTCGCCTCAAGATGAGGCGGACCCAGATGGCTCTTCGCAGTTCCTGGCGTCAGGCTGTGGACCCGGATTCCAAGCGGATAAAGATTCCGGATTCCATGAGTGTGGACCTGGATTAGTGGTCATCTCTCAGCAACCTGTCGGTGGGTGCAGGGTTTCTGGACCCAGCCCCCATGGTGACGATCACAACGGACTCCTCCCTTCTGGGGTGGGGTGCGACGTTAGATCTTTTTCAGGTCTCGGACCTCTGATCGCCTCAGGACAAGCTCCTGCACATAAATCATTTGGAGCTTCTGGCGATTTTCCTGGCGCTTGAGGCGTTCAGACCACTCATTGCCAACAAGGTGGTCCGCATACGCACGGACAATGTGGTGTCAATGTATTACATCAACAAGCAAGGGGGAACCGAAGTCTCCCCCCCTTCGTGGACCTGTCTATCCAGATATGGGAGTGGGCCGTGCTTCATGGTGTCCGGATGATAGCAGTACACATCCCGGGCCAGCTGAATGTCACAGCGGATGCCCTCAGCCGGCAGACAGTGGTCAGTTACGAGTGGGAGTTGAAGGCGGAGGTCCTCTCATGGATTTTCTCGCGTTGGGGCACACCGGAGAGGGACCTCTTCGCTACGGCGGCAAACAAGAAGCTTCCTCAGTATGCCTCCAGAAGGGGGCTGGGAGCCTCCTCTCTGGGGGATGCTCTCGAGGTTCCATGGCACAACATGAGAGCTTACGCCTTCCCACCTCTGCCTCTAGTCCATCGGGCAATTTGGAAACTGAAGAACTCTGTGAACTGTTCGCTTCTACTCATAGCCCCGTGGTGGCCGGCCAGGTTTTGGTTCTCAGAACTTCAACACCTGTCGGTGTATCCGCCGATCAGGTTAGCAGTAACTCCCGATCTTCTTCATCAGGGGGAACAGCAGATGTAGCACCCCTCCCCACAATCGCTCAGCTTGGCTTTAGAGCATCATAACTTGTCTAGGGATAACATGCGTATTATCCAGGCAGCCAGGAAACCCTCGACCAGATCCCAATACAGGAGTAAATGGCTCAGGTCTGTCATTGGTGTTTGGAGAAGCAATTGGATCCAAGGGTGGCTATGATTGACACGGTACTGTCCTTCGTGTCCTCCCTAGCAGAGTCGGGTGTTCACGTTCTGTCATGCAGGACTTAGCTTTCAGCGGTTTCCGCTTATCTGTCTACAGACCAATGTTCTTATTCTCTGAGTAACCCAGTGGTCAAGAGGCATTTTGCAGGCTTGACACGCCTCTACCCTCCGGTTCGTAGTCCGCATCCGCCGTGAGATCTTAATGTAGTCCTGACGGCGCTGTGCCATAAACCTTTTGAACCAATGGCCACGGTGGACCTCAAGTACTTATCCTGGAAAGTGTCCTTTCTGGTCGCCGTTACGTCAGCGAGGAGAGTAAGTGAGCTCCAGGCCTTGTCAGTGGAGCATCCTTTCTTGGTCTTTCACAAGGACAAGGTAGTCCTGTGGACAAACCCGGCCTTTCTACCGAAGGTGGTAACTGAATTCCATCTGAATCGGTCGATCTCCCTACCAGTCTTTTTTCGAACCCTGCCTCGGAGGCTAAAAGGGTTCTGCACTGTCTTGATGTCAGAAGAGCTCTTAAGTTCTACCTGGACAGGACTTCTGAGCTCAGGAGTTCTTCTCAACTTTTTGTGACCTTCGGTAACCCTCAGGAAAAGCAGGCATCTAAGGCGACCATTTCTCGGTGGATCCGCCGCCTGCATCACAGAGTCTTTCACCGTCCAAGGGCTGAAACCTCCGAAGGGTATTCATGCACACCTGGTGTGGGGCAAGGCAGCCGCGGTTGCTTTTCAGAAATATGTCCCCTGGGAGTCCGCTAGGGCAGCTACTTGGGCCTCCCCATCTGCTTTTTGTAAGCATTATTGTCTCGACATGAGCTCAAGAGCTGATGCTCAGTTTGGTCAGGCTGTGCTGAAGAACCTGTTTCAGTAAGGGGTATTTCCATCCACGCCTAGTTCCTGTTAGGAGTGCTTGGGAATCTCCCATAAGTATGGAGGAAAGGGAACGGGACGTAGGAGTATAACCAGGTTACTCACCATAGTGACCACCTTACTCCTAGTCCATAGTCCCCTTTCCTCCATACGCCCGCCCGCCGTCCCCTCTAATAAGGTTCCTCTGTTATTGCTAATAGGTCTCTGACCTGGCGATAGAAACGGACTGATGGGCGATGCGTGGGGCGGAGCCAAGGTGGGCGGGGTTACGGCCGCGTGCTGGGCCCCGCGCAAGAAAGAGCGGAAGGACACATTTTTGGAAAAATGTGGATGCTTTTCACAAAGTGCTCCGGTCCCGTCCCACAGGGCAGAGAGATGTCCCATAAGTATGGAGGAAAGGGGACTATGGACTAGGAGTAAGGTGGTTACTATGGTGAGTAACCTGGTTATTCCACTTTAAACCACTTCCATGGCACTGGTGATGAGTTACTTCACTGTGCGGATAATAGTTTTGACCAGTGTTGCTAAGTAAATATTATTTAAAATACACAAACTCCCCATTGGGTACTATTCAAATGGGGTGATATCTGTTCTCAAGAAGAAATGTTTTATTTTACTTGAACCGCATCCGCACAGCTCCTGCAGCTACCCTCTGCGAGAAGTTGGGTGGCTGCATCGTGTGTCATTGTTCCAATGTTAATAGGGCTATTTATTTATTCATGCAACGTTTGTGGATAACTGCATATTTATTTATGCAAGGTTTGTCAGATGCAGGCATCTCACAAACCTTGCATAAATAAATAATCTGGGTCCATGGATCCGGCAAACATTGCATAAATAAATAAACCGGGTCGTGGCCAAGGACTGTAACTTCCACTGGTGACCCCTTGCACGCAGTCACCAGAGGAAGTTACAGATTGCTTGTCCTGCAGCTGTGACCTGGATCAAAGTCCTGTAGGGGGGCGAAGCAGCTCAGCAGCTCATTGCCGCCATGAGCTCTCTGCTGTCGCAGGCGTTTTTTTGTTTTCTTTTTTCATGTAACCCAGCGCAGAGCATGGGTTTGCGGTTTGTGGTGGCTGGATCTCCAGATCCGGCTACACATCTGGTGCTGGAACTCGCATCCGGCGAGAGCCGGCCCAATGACCAGCACTATAGCTACAGTTTTCCCAGCACAGACCGCATACTGGAAGCTGCACACTGCAGGCTTGAAACTTCACCCTGCAGGCAAAAAGCACAGTGGCTGACTATTAAGTGCTGATGGCATAGGTTCTGAGGCATCTGAAAATAGTCCAACTGTGTGCTGTCTCAGTGGGCACTCTGCATGTGGCAGTCTCACGACCACCGTGTGGCTGTCTCAGAACTTTCTCAAGGCATCCCATGACAGTCTGTATGCCTTAGCTGCTGCACCGAAACATTCTGGCACCGAAACATCCGTGTGTCGGACTGGAAGCGCCTAACCGGCCCGCGCCGAAATGGGGTGTACCCTGACGTGAAAGCCAAGTCGGCGCTGGTTATTTGGCATGAGGGTCATTCAGATGCAGCTGACATGGCAGCCTATGTGTAAACGACCCTCGAGCCAAATGGGCATTAACTCGCGGCATCCTTGATCCATTGCCTCTCGTTTCTCATGCTCATCTAGTAAAAAGAAGAGGATATGCAAGGCGTGCAAAACAAAGTTAGTTTGATAACTTTTGGGAAGTGTGGCCATGCATGTTACTATGAAAACGCGTCCATGCACACTTTTCAGTCGTTATTCTTAGGTATGCAACACTAAACGGATTGATTTCGGACACAATGAAAATATTTTTGTGGTTTGAAGTATGTGGTTTCGGTCTCATAACTATGTGAATCGTGCCCTCGGAGAACTGACTATATGCAGCCTAGATGCTTAGCAGTCACACAGCCCGATCCAGAGTATTTTAAATAATTCAAGGAGACAAGTGGGAAAACAGCCTGCATGGTGCTTCTAGTACTGCCCTGCATGTTTACTATGCATTATTGGCTCATCTTTTGTAGCGCCAACACGTGAAGCGTACACATTTGTGTTTTTGCACAATCTCATCCTACTATTGAACTAGCTAGACAGTGTTCCATCCTTGAGTACTCTATATAAATTCTAAATAAACTGATGTTCTCTCGTGGCACCTGGGCTTTTAGTTCGGCTGGTAATGTTTTCTATCTTTTTTTTGTTTGTTGTGAGCTGTTTGAAAGGCAGCGTCTTTGCTCTATTTTAATTAGGGCTGTGCTGAATAGCATATTTAGTATTTGGCCGAATACCGAATAGTTTGCCAATTATCCTGCCGAAGCCGAATATGACGCCGAATAGTTGCTTTATTTAATAAATCATGTTCCAAACTTGAAAAAACACTTATTTAAAAAAAATACCATTTTAAATGCATTCTATGCTTTCATTTATCTTCATTGTAATCAGTGCAGCATCTTTATTTAAAGGCTAATAGCTAGAAAAAAGGCAGATATAACCAAAATGAAGGGACCAAAATGTACAGAAAGTTGTTGCATATTCAAAACCAGTGCCAGTCAAAGTAGGAGGCTTCACAAATGCAAAAGGACTAGGTTGAACAAAATGGATATTGCAATGTGCAACCCACTATCACACACTGTCCCGCTTTGATTACCCAACATAAATTCCTCGGAGTGGCCTGTTAGGGTGGGGGCATATTACTTTGCCTGACATAACCAAGTCTTGCTAGTCTCCACTACCTTTTGTGAATTATTAATGTTTCTCCATGGGTATGGCCCATAGGAATAAATGCTGCTCACTTTTCACTTATCCTCGCCACTCCTTATTGCCAATACACAAACATATGCACCTTATCATTCCTGATAAAATATCACGTAATGTTAAACTCAGGACTCAAGTCCTTAAAAAAAAGATAAGGGGGGACTATGCCATGCGCAATGGGAAGTGACATGACAGGAACTGAATGTATCATAAAGTGAAATATGCACATTTCTTTTCCAACTGAAGAAAGTGCACATTGCACATTGCACATTGCATATAAATATTCACCAAAAGAAAAGATTTTTCGAGGGGATTGTGTCCTCCGACGTATTCCACATCTTTTGACCGTGATTACCACAGCTGTGCTGCTTTGGAAAACTTTCGGCGTAGGCGTCCTACGTCGATGACATCGATACGCTCCCTCGAGGACCTCCTCCGACGGTCGACGTCACCGGATGTTATATGTAGGACGCACAACGCCTGAAGCCTCAGTTCCATTTTTTCTGCGAATGTGTTTGCTTCAAAATCTCGGCGCACCTCGGTTCTCCTGTTGAATCGGTTCTTCTATTGTTGTTGGAGTATGTCTTAGTCTTCAGCTACACCGAAGTCGGGCGTCAAGAAGTGTCAGGACTGTGGTTCCTAGATGTCACTTACGGCCCCGTACAACGTCTGCCTCTGGTGCCTCTGCGAGAGCCACGCCACCGATGACTGCGACGAATGCCAGTCTTTGACATAGAAGGCCTTGCAGGAGCGGAAGAAGCTGTCGGTAGGTAGGGTTTCCAAGCCCCGTAAGTTGAAATCCGCTGGATTTTTGACCGACAATTCGAGGGGTGACTCTCCGCATCGGCGCAAGTCCAGGGGGGGGGTCTCGTTCTAGGAGTGGGTCCCGCCATTCCTCGGCCTCTTCAAGGCATTCGCGGAAGCGCCGTTACCGGTCGCCTTCACCGTCCTCGTCAGAGGACTCTGCCAGACGGCAGGTGGCTTGTCCCACCAAACACTCGTCGCCGGCTGAATGGGATGAATTCCGCCAGCAGATGATGGCGATTTTCGAATCGCAGGGCACCGTTCCTTCCGCGCCTTTGAGTGAAGCCGGCAGGGAATGCGCTAGAGCCACCGCTCGCATGCCTTCGGGCTCGGGCGTTCGACGCGGTCATCGGGAACCGCCAAGGTCCCGATTGGACAAGGATGATCGCCACCGTGCCCGTTCCAGGTCCCGGTCCTCGAGACCATTGGAGCCTGTGAGGCCTTCGAAGAAGGCATTGACGCCATCGGCGCCATGTCCGTCGAGGGACTTGTTCGAGGCTCCGGCTCAAGAAAGTAGTCAATGCCATTGGCGTCGAGGCTGTCTAAGGACACGCTTGGGGCTCCGGCCTCGAAGCCGTTGTCGAAGTCGGTGGCACCTCGGTCGACGCCACTCCCATCGGCACCCTTGACGCCTTTTGAGGAAAATTTGCCAGAGGTGCCAAGGAGAGCTGTGGAAGCTCCAAGAAAGGCGCTCAGCAAGTCTGTGCGGCCTATGTTTAACCCATACTCTGTTCCTCCTTCCAGGGTGGACTTGTTCCGACCCTTGGAGTACGTTTCAGAGGTAGAGGAAGGGTCTGATGAAGAGGGGGTTCTGCCTCCTGAGGTTCCTGATGACCTGTTGTCTGGTCATAGCCAATTGGAAGACCTTCATCAATCTTTACATGACGCAAGTGGTCTTGATACCTTCCCGGAGGTTGAGTTTGCAGGCCTGAGCCTGGTACACATGCTGACTCCTTGTACAGACGCCTCATGTCAAGGGTGACGGAATATCTGGGGTGGTCTGCTCCACCTGTGGATTTTCTACAGGATGACCTGACAGATATCTTGGACCAAGGTCCACCCACTGACTCGGTGTTGCCATTTCATATGGCCTTACAGAGAAGGGTGGCGGCGGCTTGGACTGCGCTAGAGAGTCTCCCGGCAGTGAATAAGTCGTTGCTGAAAAAATACCGCCCAGCCAGTGGTGACCCCTGCTACTTGTCTACGCACCCTACTCTGGAGAGTCTGGTGGTGCAGGCGGCTATGGCCCCAGCAAAGCAGGCTGCGTACCCTACAATCCCTCCTGATGGGGACAACAAACACTTTGATAGTTGGGCGAAGAAGGTATTTTCTTCTGGGAGTATGGCTTTAAAGGCAGCCAACTCCGTTTGTGCGCTTGTAAGATTCACACACACACTCTGTGGAATTGTCTGTTCTCGAAATGCCTGGGACACTTCATGTCGACCTGAAATCCTCCAAGCTGCTACAGATAGCGTCCGGCTCACAACGAGGAGATGTTATTTCCCTCTTGGACCAGACAGAAGACTGGGATCAGGGGCAGGGAGGTGTTGTCTGACTGGAAATCCGAGGAAAGTGCCAGGGTTGAGTAGTCCAAAAGGATGCTCTCCGGACTAGTTCTGCCTTCTGTTGGCGCACTTTTTGCCAGGGTCTTCACGATGAAAATGAAATCAGGAAATGCATGATTCACCTCAGTGGACCAAGCTGTAAGAAAGAGTCTGCTGCTATCGCCCTTGGTTTTGGCTTCCAACTGAAGAAACATTGGAGCGATGCATGTAGCTGGGAGGCAAAGGGGTCTCTTTCAGAGGACCCCATTTGTTTTGCAAATGTAGGAAAGTTTCCCTGTGCGCTTCCAGTCACTGTAATTACCACATACCTGGAGTTACAGTACACTATTGTGTAGGCTAGTCCTGGTAAGTATTCTGCCGTGACACTTATTTGTGATCTGCTGTTATAGACAAAAGTACCAACAATTCTTGGTTAATTCTGCTAACAGCCTTGATCTCGTGCTTACCAGGTGGTTTGAAGTAACTCGGAGCAGACAGGGTGTCCATCTTCAGCAGAATGCAACAGCTCGTTTTGCCTTTGGCAAACAAGCGGACCGTGAAAGACCCTGCTAGGAGTTCTAGACAATTTGGGAAGCTCCAGCTTGCGGGAGGACCACCTCCCTCCTGTGGGGACTGACCCGCATCTCACACCCCAGCCTTCTTGAGTGGCCTCCAATTCTATGATGAGATCTGGAGCTAACCCCAACAATGCTGTCATTTCATGCCTTCATGTGGGTCAGCCATCAATTCAATTCTGTCCTCGCTTCGTGTGGAAGAATTACTTGATGTGTACATGATTTATTGTGCTGTACATGATTGCTCTTGTGTCTGATGCTTCCAATAGTGTAAGGGCCCAGGAAATCTAGCTTGAATGGAAGATTGAAGCAACCCTACCGCTCTTGCCAATTCCCTGATCAATTGAATGGTAATGATGCAGGTACACTGGAGTGTGGGCACCATAGCATGGTTACACATGTTTTAATTTGCAAGGGAGTGGGGGGGTGGTAGTACACAGATTGTGCCTGGCTCCACCCTGACTCTGGGCCATGGTGTACACATTCACCATAATTGGGACAGTTGAACCCTTCAGGAGATGTCCCCACCCTGTGATGGGTGAGTGGACCTAAAGTGATCAAATATGGCCCCCCAAAAGAAAGAAAATGGCAGTTTTGGCTACTGGTAGCCCACAGACATGCAATTGCGACAAAGTGGCCACTCCAGCGTTAGAGGGGAGACTTGGGGATCACCAGGGCATGATCAAAGGTCACGTACCAGTGACTTAGAGGTTGGGGATTCCAGGAAGCCTTTCCGGGTCAAAGTGGGTGGCTTGCCTGGACCTAATTGGGGAGAGGGAGCCTGAGGTTGTGCCCTAGACATATTGGCCAAATGTGTGGCGTTCCTGCATGGTGGTGGATGAGTTGGGGGTCTGTCAGGCCGGGATAGCAGAGGAAGATTTCTTTAGGTACCATAACTGTTTGTCCTGCCAACAAAACGTCTCTTTTTTTTTTTAACCTTCTTTTATTTTACTGATTGTATGTGGCAATTCAAAGTTTATTTGAATTCTTCCCAGATTTTGATGAATCCTTTGACCCTATGCCTTTATTTACCAACAATGTGCATTACTGATGAACACAGTTTGGTTGATTCAACAAGGATTTGAGATTCTAGCAGATTTTTGGGTGTCTTTCTTCTGCACAGCATAGTACTCTGAAAATGTTGATACTGAAACACCCAGCATGTGCTGTGGGAATTCAGGTACTCTAGTAGCCATGGGGTTAGCTCTTATAGGATCAGTAGTTGAGCCGCAAGCTTCACTTTGAGGTGGCTGACAAAATGCCTCATTTGTGCAGTACTGCGTCCCTAGAAAGGCTATGCAGGTTTGTTTTATTTCTGGACACTATCCTCCGAGTGTGTTGAAGACCCAGTGTTCTTTGTGTGTGTGGTTTGTGTGTGTTTTTCTGTTATTCATTTTAGTCTGTTGAAAATGTTAAGGTTACAGGTTGTGGATTTGCATACTTGCCATTCTACACCTGCTGTGGTACTTTGGTCCCTCAGTGACCCTTTGACCCTGGCCATAGGTTTCAGGGACTGTTTTCTTTATTTAAAGTACGTTAGTGTTGGCATGTCTGGGGTGGCACTTGATCCTCGGCATTGAGTGTAATGCTGTGTCTCAGCTAGCACTTCTTTTAGGGTCCGGCATTTGTGTTGGCAAGGTTTTATTTTTTTAATGTCTCTTTAGGGTCAGGCCGTTGTTGACGTCTTTGATTCTGGTGGGTGTCTTTGCTACGTGCATGTTTCGCAACAAGCAAGTCTGCTCCCGAGCTGCCAGCATCAACATGCAAGTTAATGTTATACGACTTTGCTCCAAAAGGTTTTTCCATTGTCTGTTAGTAATACAAACATTACTTTGCTTTCCCCTAGCTTTGCGACTGTGCCTGCATTGCAAGTATGTAATCTGTGATGTGTATTCCAACCCTCCTCAACTGTTTCTATCGCACTTGTGATCTTTATATTCATCTCTCTTCTTCCCCATCAGCCTTGCTCCTATCCATACCGTCTATCTTGGACTCACCCTTTCCTCCCTGTTACTCCCTACCTCTCTCAAAGACTTCCCACCCTTCAGTGAGTCAAAAGAGTTGACTTTTTTAAATTTAGTTTTATTTATTGTAACATTTAGTTTATTACAAACTTTTATTACAATTGTCTCGCATCTTATTCTTCACCTCACTCTGTCAGTCTTTCGAATTCATTAGTTCCATGTAATTCATCAGTTGGAAAGGTAGCAAAGAATGCTTCTTGGCATGTCAAATTACATCATTAAGTATATAAGCATCTCATTACAGGTTCAGCCCATTATATTATCAAGATAATTTATGACTGCACACGTTAAATGCACCGAAGTGCCACTCAAAATGTGGAACCACCAATCGTCCATGTTATCATTGACTGGTGCAAATTTTCCAAGACAAAGTGTCCTTTGATCCTTTAATACTGGACATTCGATTATTAAATGTTTAGTTGATTCTATCTTGACTAGGCAGTATCTGCATTTATTGTCTTGTGTCTTGGTCATGTCTCATAAATAAGATTTCCTTTGTTTTATATGCATTTATCTGAAATCGCAAAAAACGATCTTGATGATAACTTGACGGAAATTGTTGTAGGTATATTGGCATTTTTTCCAGTAAATTCATGGTTGGGCCTAGTTCCAGTGCTGTTGATAAAGTATTATACTTAGACAAGTTTTGGATCCAGGACCATTGTTGCAATTTCTTTTTCGCAATTTGTGGCAGGGACAAAAGTGTGTCCAACTTTATATCCGCAGCTTGAAGATGATCCTTCAAGCTCTGGGTCCATAGCCTTAGTATTCCTACATAAGGGTGGTTGTCTGTTGGTGCCAGGATTTCATATGCCGGTTCAGGATTTGTTGTGGTCATCTTCCTTAGTAACGCCATTGATTTTCATAGCACCGTTCCATATAGCGCGTCTAGCGCTAATTCATGGCGGATGAAGGTCATTGAGATGGTTTTTGGTAGCCTCAATACTCGTCTCCAATAGATCCCTTCTAGATAAGGCCAGATTTTATGATCTATGTTCCAGCCGGCTTCTGCTCCAAATGTCATCGCTGGAATTACTTTTTGCAAAGAGTTGGCTTTGCCAATGCTCATTATATTTCACCTCGGGGTACCTGTGGCTTTTTGTAGGGCTTGGAAAGTGTTTGTGTTTTATTTCTTTTTTAAAGTACGTGAAAATTAACCAATTAGTGTGACACTGTCAAGTAAGAACTTAAAGTTTAAGGTGTTAGGGGAGTTTTTCTTAAGGCTTTAGTAAACTATCCCGTGGTTTGTAGAGCCCCAAATCGTAGTATCAGTCTGTATTTGCTCAGGACCTTGGTACAATGGCACAGCAGCCAGGCTTATCTTAAGAGGAAGATGTGAGCTGTAGGCAAGTTCACTAAATCTAGTTTGACAGGTGCAGCAAAGAAGCACTTGCACTTAGGTTATATAAAAGTATATATTTATTATATTTACACTTTAAATACTTCAGACGTTTTATACCAGAACACTTAGGAATACTTGATAATACACTTTAAAGGGCACTTTCACTTTTGTGTTTGATTTGTAGCAACGTTAGAAATGGGAAAGACGACAATTTTATTGTATTATCTGGTATTGTCACTCAAGCGGTTTTCAACGGTTTATATGGTAATGCATTTACACTGGAAACACATATAGTAAAAGTCTCTTAAAGGGAGGAAAATGGTTATTGTAACATGAGCTTAGTTCAAGGTTCTAGAGACTGTTTCTTTGCATAGCAAAACAAAAAAGAAAGCTGTGAAAAAACTGCCACTGCAATGAGGTGACCCCCGATCCTAATAAAGATCCTTTAACATTAAGACCTTGACTTTGAGTTTATTAATCCATTGACCTTGGCATCAGCTTATAACATTTAACCGGTTGACCGATAGAACTGTTGACTTGAAGTGTCTGTCTCGGAATGTAGCAGGACTAGTGCCCACATAGGGTCAGTGGCAGTACCTTGTTGGGAGTTTTTACATCAGTTTCAAGCAACCTGGGCACTTGATAAATCATTTAAAAAGGGCTATCTGTCCCCATCTACTCGCACATCAGGAGTAACACTGGCTGTTTATTTGAGTAGAAGATAAAGGAAAGGGAAGCATAATATCTGCCTCTGTGTCTTTAAATAATCTAGACTTCTTGCATGATAGCTTAGAAAGTCTGTTACTGTCTCATTGCTAGGGTTACTCAGGATATCTACACATCAAACCAGTCCAGTGCTCCCTGTGTAGTCTTTTGCAGTGTAGGATAGCAAGGACAACCAGATTGAATGGAACCTTGCAGCCAGCTAATGTAGAATATGCATAATCCTTTCCATACCCTTATCGGCCATGTGAGGATTTAGGTTTATCCCTCTCGTCCCGTTTACCCCCACCACACCACCCCAGCACCATTCTAGTTATCTGCCAGTTTGATGCTCTGATCGAAGACACTTTAATTACTGTGTCAGATCTGGTATATTATCAAAGGACCCCTCCCACCCCCCCTCAGGGGACACTGCAAGGAATATAAATTGGATTCAGATATGCAGCCAACTCTTGCTGACTGCACTTGAGAACGCTGACAACCATCATTCCTTCCACAGATGGAAGAGGTAGTCCCTCTAGCTGCAACTCCCAAAGTGGGCATCTGGCAGGTTACTCAACACAATTGCAGGGTGATACCTCTGTTTAGTGATTTGTACGGTACAGCTAGGTTGGCCACACTTGAATATCTTTTTTGAGATCTGGAAAACAAAGTAATGTGGAAATCTCAAATGATTGCGCCCAGGTCATTATCTAATCCTCCCTGTAAATAAAGGGTCTACTAACTCCCGTTTCATTATCTCCATGCACAGTCCAATGCCAATTGCCAAAATGGGAGGTACCTCATTCGGTCATTATTGGTTAGTCCATTTGCAAACCTGGAAGCCCTTAACAGTGTCCATCATGGAAGGTCATCTCGTTTGTAACATCCCCCTCTCTTCTATTCCAGAACTCCACTCGATCAAATCTCCTGTGACAATGTTTTTTCAGAAAATGGTGCGAGGTGGGTTTGTGGAGGTTGGAAAAGGTAACTTCCCCCAAATTTGGTCAAGTTTTCACAGACCTCGAGTATCCTCCTGGATTAAAAAACTACTGGGGAGGCTACTGGCTTTTCAAAGCCTGGTGGGTTTAAGACATAGTTGTTCGACTAACAACCATCGCTTCTTATTCAATATGCATCCACTCCCCTAGCAATCACCTGGGAGTACTGCTCTGGATCACCTCACTAGATTGGCAGAAAGGGTTGAAAAAAAAACACAACTGGGGCAGACTGCGTCGCAGATTTCAACTTGATCCGAAAACACATCTAGTGTAAAAGGATCCTTTTTAAGATGCACCAATTAAGGCATACTTGTGTCCCAAGCATCCTTCATCATTTCAGGGTGGGATTGCATGTTCATTTGAAATTTGATTGCATAAAATCCATCTGTGTTGGGACCCCAATACTAGCAATCAATGCAAACTGCTGCTGTGCTATTGAAATTTGGGATTTGCACGTTTGAATTACATCTTACTGGTGCACTGACAACTTCACTGTCTACCTGCGGAAGAACGAGTCCAGTTTAAGATTTGCTGCCGGCTTTTTGAATATTTGCATGGTCTGCAACCCAACCCCCTTATCTAGCCTCAACCGGTTCTCTTCCTGTGCCCGGGAACATTTGACTCCTGAGGCTTATCTCTGATTACACTCTGCTTGCATTTTAAAGCAAGAGGTGATTAAAGTATCTCAGTTCAAGCCCTTAAGGTTTGGAACCTGTTTCCACAGGAGATTAGTCTCCTCTAGGAATTTCACTTCTTCTAGGAAGGCCGTAAAAATTGTTCTTTTACAGTGATTTCTTTCTTACACAGCTCTTGTTCATTTTGCTGCTTTATGTTTAGATGAGGCTTTCTATGATATTTTGTGCAGTCTAATAATAATACAAAACCTCTAATCTTCAGTCCCGTAGAACATTTGGGCAGCTCAAGCTTCCCCTCTTGGCATGAAAAGAATCCTTTTGTGGCCCCTTGGCCATTGCCCATACTAAATGAAGCTTTAGCAGGGTCTCTACTATTTGTCCAAGTCTATTGTAAGGCTATGGATTAGGAAGGCTTGAATAAGGTACACGTCAAAGGAGTATATTCATTGTAATGATCGCAAGCTTTCCACCAATGCACGTCTTGCTTAATCGTTTCATAGAGCTGAGGGTAAACAGCATTTTCATTCACTAGGTCGGGGATCCAACAGGTGCCTAGATACATTTAGGCTTTTCAGGGCTTGCAAAATCTACTAGCGCACTAGCATTGGTGAGTAGTTTTTATGAAGGGCAAGCACCATTTGCAGGATACTCAAACTTTCTGGCGAGTGTGGAGATTTTAGAAACTTATTTTGCACTTTGTTTGCAGAAACTGGCAAATGCAAGTTTCACTGTGCATGCTTGGTAGCATTTCACCAAATATGAAGTGTGCTTATGGCGACATGCACCATTTACAAAAAGCACTGGTAAATATGTTGTCACCAGTCACCTTGGGGCGAGTGCATTTTTTTTTAGGTAGAGTATGCAAACTAAGGAACTCGCCCTGCAGGTCTAGTGTGATTTTTAATCATTTGTAGGGCCTGCTTTTGTTTGTCCGATGTAGACGAACTTCCATTTGAACCGCTGTAATCTTCGCTTCGTATAGGAATGCGTCTCTGACTTTGCAGCATTGATTATAAACCCAGATACTCCTATGAATGCATCTGCCTCCTGCATGATTTCCAGAAGGGAAAAGCTCAGTGTTAGTTACCGAAAGGATCACATTGTGGGAGGGCAAACAGGTACATTTTATTCAGCATCTCCCCATAACCCTGTGTAATACGCTGTATTTTGGCCTTTCCCTGATATGGGCAGCAAAGGGTTCCAAAAGAAAGTAGAGCGGACAACCCTATTCAGTCGCCTTGCGCAGAGTGAGGTCGTCTGTTAGGCCCCATTAACGCACAAACCTTTGCTACAGGGATTTGGTACTTGGTCATTTGCATCCTTCTCGTTGTCTCTGCGCCCAGTCCATGTGGTCAAACCCGTTGTCGGAGTCCAGTGGCAGAAGAACAGCTTTATCTCGATACCTGTGGGATTTGTTAATTTTATGAGGTCTACACCGGATGTTATTGAATGGTTCTATGCAACGCTGCTCTTTGCATGCTGTCAGTGAGAATTTTGGTGTAAAGCTTTGCATCTAAATTGATCAAGGTTATCTGCATGTAAAACTATCAGAGCGCTGGATTCCACTATGGTTTGAAGATGGTAATATGTGATTCTTCAATGGATCTAGGTAGGCATCTGGTTTTCTCAAAAGCTGTTAAAGAAGCTGTACCAAGTAGAGTGCGAGGATAGCAGAGAACTGTCCACAGAAATGTCTGGCGACCATATCTGGCCTTTTACTATGTTTCAGCCACTGGATGACTTCCAGCAACACCTTATTAACATTGCTAGGTACATTGCTGCCACTGTCCTAGAGTTTGTGTCCGCATCAGGATTTTGCTGTGGTAGATTTTCTGGGCAGTGGTTCAGCAAAGGTCCCAAGATTTAAGAGACCTGTAAAACACTACAGATTCTGCTAGTTTTCCCGCTTTTGCCACCGCCATCCCATCTTCCTTGCAAATTGTACAAATGGCCTATTGTGGTGTATGTGTAATTGCTTGTCCAAGAGGGCGCTGCTTCCATTACCCTGCTAGAAATATTGCAACACTGTTTTCAAGAAGGCACTCTCAGATTTGTTAGTCTAGAGTGAGTTCAAGTGGCCCAAGCCAACTTCCGATAATCTGAACCCGATCTCTTTTGTTTTTGTGAATGAATTCCAATTTGGAAAACGGGATGCACTGACTGAGCACACAGTTGGTTCTAGAGAACAGTTTTCATTGCATCCCAAGGGACTTGTCTGGGCATATCCTCTGGAGTGTTGACTTAAATGAACTCCCTGATAATGTTTTCTTGCTTCTTTTTACAGACTGTATCCCTATGATATACATGGTCTAATCTCCACTGACCCCTATTCTGGGAGAGTCCGCCCAACCGAATCCTATCCGTTGCATATGTTGCAGATTTGATATGGCATGGATCCTGAAGTCAGATTTATGCAAAAGTGAATGTGTGATTGGTCACTCCAAGGTGAGCAATCTGCTAGCTTTCAATTAGTACTACGTTGTTGAATTTGGATAGGAATCTAGAGGAAGCAACCTTCACCATGGATTAAGAGCCTTTGAGTGGTTGAGTATGGGATCACATGGAAGGGATCCTATCCTTAATTCAGGGATGGAGTGGTGGGGTGCGTTTGTATACACACAAGTACCCTCTGAACACAACCTATCTAACTTAGATCAGTCAGTGCTTTATTGGGAGTAAAGGAAACATTCCTCTGCAGCCCTCTTAATGGATGTATTATCATGGAAGTTGATGGCATAAACCACATAGCACTACCTCCCCAAGCCGATCTCTAGATCTCCATGAGGTGTGTTTCCTAAACAAATGTCACACCTGGATGCGCTTCTGTAATCTCCTGTCTGAGTGGATGCCTCAAGGCTCACATTGAAGTCTGTTGGTGTGGTCACGTAGTCACCCAAGTCATCGTCCCTGCCTCAATGATAAAACAAGTCTCCAAGCCCTGTTACCAGTTATTTCTGCACCAACTTCTGTCCCCCCTCTCAACCGTTTACAAACCCCAACACAGCCTTACTCAAATTAGCGGGCACACAGAGCTTCTGATTTAGACACCTTTGTCCTGCTTAAAATGTGTTTTAACTTGGGATGGGATAAACTGAAGTGCGTATTGTGTTTCTGTCAAGAACAGAGATCATGATCCAGGTCACTAGTCTATGGTGGTCTCGGGGGGAATGGCTGGCAGACGCTATTTACACTCCACTCAGAAGGTAGCTCCTAGTTGCCTTCTTTACCACAGGCTTCTAGTCACGGGGCTGTCAAGCGCCTCAATGCCCCCGGGCTGCAAGTTGCGCGATACAAATGCAAATAAATAAAAATAGCACCAATCTTGCTGCGGTAGGGCTATGGTGTTCCTCATTATGGCAGCACTTCAAGGGTATCTGGCCCCAAGGTATACTCCGGACTGGTAACCTCCTTGTCGAAAGATCTAGTATGCTGCTTAGGCTGCTGCTAACTTCCTTCTTTAAGACTGTTTCCTTTCAGTGTCCCTCCTGCCCTGTATTGCCCCATTTCTTTGGGACTCTGCACTCCTGATCCGACTTAATTTTAGTCCTTTACAGGCCACTGGCTCTCTGCCCCTCTTTTATTGGTCACCTTATTTTTCCAGTTGTCTCCTTTCCCATTAGCTGTCCTTCCTGCCAACTCCTTAACTGGCGCAAATCTTTAAGTACCTGGTTCACCATCTTGAGGCCATGCAGATGTCCCACCCTCTTTCT
The DNA here is from genome assembly GCF_040938575.1 of Ambystoma mexicanum. Lineage (NCBI taxonomy): Eukaryota > Metazoa > Chordata > Amphibia > Caudata > Ambystomatidae > Ambystoma > Ambystoma mexicanum. The sequence goes on from NC_090936.1 coordinate 625,043,725, forward strand.
CTGGATATGCAGTGATCCACTTCGCTTGGGAAGGAAGGATAGCTCAGGGGCAACATGTTTGTCTTGGAAGCAAGACAACGCAGTGCAACACAGGGTTGAATCCCGATCCCGCGCTTAGAAACCACTCGTTGGTATTAAGCGCGTTATAAAAGAACAATTCTAAATAACATTATAAAGTGTGGCTCTGGCTCCCTTGAACTATTCCTTATACCTGCAGCATACATCCTGCCCTCCAAAATCCGGTAAAGCCCTTTAAGGGGGTCCCCTTGCCTTCTTGGTCTTAACCTGACCAATGTGCACTTGATTTGAGGCAGGGTCTTTAAGGAATTTCTTTGTGTAGGCTGTCCCTGCTGGGAAGTGTGAGTGGTCAGAAATGGAAAACGGACAAAAATTTGTAATGTTTTCAACATTGGCCATTTTTAAAAAAAATAAAAGGGTTTGGAAGAAGGCCTTTCTAAATGAGTTTCCCTACCTATGAAATCAAAACTAGAGAATAGTCTGTGTCTTGTTGTTCAACTTAAGCAAACAGTCCTTGTGTCCGAAACATATCTGTCCCTCACACTAAAATGAACAACAAAATGTGCAAGGTAAATGCCTCTGAATTATTAGAAAAATAAGTGCAAAAACTTATTATATAAATACAACAGGACAATCCATGGATCGAGGCGATAGTTGTCTTTCCCCAAATTGGTTCAGGTATAGAATGTTCAGTTCAAACAGTTCTTTTAATAGTGGTAGCAATATCTCTTTCATAGAACACTTCCTTAAGATGAAAATCTCTCTTCCCAAACAAAGATTTTCAAGGATGGTAAAGTATCTCTTGGCAACTTGAGCAAGGATGGTTTTAGCACCTTCTTAGGGATGATGAAAATATTGTCTTTCCCAAACACTGATTCCCCAAGAGTAGTGTAAATGTCTCTTTTGTACAACACTTTCTCAACAATGTCAAGTATCTTTTCAAAACAGTTTGATTTTTGTAAGAATGACAGAATAAGTGTCCTTCTACTCAGCAATTTATTGATCAGGATTTCCTGGAATACTCCCCTGCCAGGAACTTGTTTTACAATGTCTTTTCTGTTTATACACTTTAACTGGTTTACCAGGTGTACACCCTATGCCAGGTATGCCCCTTCTGGGCCTGGTGTACTCTCCTGCCAGATATCTCCCCCAAGAAGGGTCCTCTGCGTGCAGAAGATCCCCTGGTGTACTCATTCAGGTATCTCTCCCCCAAAGACTCTGATGCAATACTTCCACCAGGTCTTCTTAGTCTACTTCCCTTTCTGGGTTTGATCAACCCCTGGGGTACTCTCCTGCTAGGTATCTCCCTCCAATATGTGCTCTGGGTTTGGAGCATCCCCTGTTGTACTCTTGCTGTGTATCTGCCCTCCCCCAAAGCTCAATGCCTGATGCAACACCTTCACCAGGTCTTCTCTCAATCTTTCAATACTCTTTCTTTATTGAGTGGGGTACAGTCCTTACTTCTTCACTGTTTTATACTCCAATGGCTTCAGTGATTACTTGTTCCAACTTCCTCCACACTGGCATCTCTTGTATGGAGGTTTGTTCAATCAAGTTTTGCACTTAAACCTCTTTAATAATGTTCATTGACTTGTGGCACTGCTTGGTGCAATCCTCCTAATATGAGTACAAAGCTTGCCTTTCAGTTACTTCACTAGAAATGTTAATCTGTTTTTCATGATGTTTACTCCCAACTTTCCCCGTATTGTCAGCCCTGATATGGAGACTTGCGTAAACGTAATCTGTTACTTAGCGGACATTCAAAACATCTTGGTAATTGCTGGTACACCCCGGGCCTCCCAACACTCCAGGGCTTGACTCACCAGTATCTCTTGACACCCTGACTTTTGACGTACTGCTGCTGCAATGTTCGAATGCTGGGGAAGTGTTCCCCGCCCTTCAGGTACCTCTTTGGTTTTCTTTCATTCGCCAGTGGAATTATGGTTTTGCAGCGTGACCACGCTCCCACCATCCTCATCGCTGCATGCTCCTTCGTGGTCCCTATTCTGTTTCTGCCACTCTGCTCCCGGTTTCTCTCCATTCGGGGGGGTTGGGGAGGAGCAGCTTCTTGCTCCACATGAACTCCTGTCTCGTCTTCCTCGTCCCAGTACTATAGGTTTTCTGGGACTTGGAGTCCATTGGAGATTGAGGCATTGTAAAGTTACAATGCTTTGGATTTGCATTCAGATCAAGATGGTGAGACCTAGAAGATGTCATGTGATCACCATGTGTACATAAAGAGTGAATGTCATCCTGCCTAGACTGTCAAGAAGGAAGGGGTCTTTGCGTTTTATCATTAGAAGAATTGGTATGCTGGCAATATCACATCAAGAAATCGGGGATTATAAGATCTTCTTCTTTACATGGAAAGGGCCATACCATATCTCTCCTGATCTCACTTCTCGCCAACAGCTATCTCCTCCCATGTGATCCTCCCTCATAATGCAACCCCGACCACTAGGGTCAGTACCAGGTAGTGGATACCATTGTCCTGGCCACATGGGAAGAGAATTTAGGCTGGGAAACAGTGAGGACTCCACAGGATTAATCACAGAAGGCAGTAGGCACTTAAAGCCCCATTCTTGAGGATCTTTGTTTTGGGGTCATTGTGGATTGCTGGCTGGCAGTCTTAGTACTAAAGAGTTTGACAATGTTCTCAAAGAGCTACTTGATGCCAAATATAAATGTTCAATATTCATTATAAAAATATATACAGAAATACCATTGGTGCTACAAGCCTAGGCGGGGGTAGTGCCTCATCCTTAAAAGGACCTCTGACTGCTGTAAGGAATCCTGTGGAGTTATCACTGAACCTCAGCCTAAGATCTCCTCCCATGAGACCAGGACAAGGCAGACGCTACCTGATCTAACCAATGGGGTGATGTCATGAGCCCTGATCGCATGGGAGGCGATGGCTGTCGGAGGGGGGGGGGGTGTAACGGGAAGGGGAAGTGGTAACTCTGTTGGGAGGCACGCTGTATTCATCCTCTTGTGAGACTGAGAGATCAGTAATCCCCAAATATCTAATGGCATGCTTTCCTTGCAAAGGTTCCTCTCAAACCCAAAGAACATTCTGTGAAATGTTACCTAGGAAGAATACGTTATACCTTGGACATTTCTGAATTAGTTGGGACATCCTCTAATGGCCATTGTTCTGTCTTGGGTAGAAATCTTAATGTTAAGTCACACATCCCTCCTATAACACCTCATAACTTTAATGACATTCAGTACAACCATGAAACAGAAATTAGTAGACCTAAAATACTTAAATCCATTATGGACTTCAAGATACATGATGCCTGTGGTACTGGGATGAGGAAGAAGGACCAAGAGTCAATGAGGATCAAAAGGTCCACTTTAAAGATTATTCGGTCTAGTTGTTTTAAGGCAAGGCACCTGAGTTGGACCTTTAAATTAGCCTCCTCAACACCTACACCATCACGTTGCCCCTCACGCCACTTGACTAGCTAGACACCGCCCACCACTCTCATCCCCGCCACCCAGCACAGCTGTACCTCTCCTCTGTCCCTATCTGTATCCTACCCCCGGCTGTATATCTGTTCTGTTGCCACGGAAAAGCGCTCCATTGTGTACCTGTATTGGTGTATATCTCTGTAAAGCGATCCGTTGCTTCTCGAAGCTAGGTCCGCGCTCAATAAATAAAATAATAATTAAATGTCAACATGGGAAGGCCACCAGGGGGTGCGTTCATGGCAGTTGCCTGAATGAGTAGCTCTGTATCCAGAGGGTATTAAACGGCACAAGCCCCTGTTCGAGACCCCCACACCCCCTGGAATGGTCAGAGAGGGATTGCTGGCCCCATAAAGGCTTGAGGAACATTCAGCCGGAATTTCGGAGGCCAATGATATCTTGCTCTGAGGGAGCCATAGCGAGATTTGCCATGCCAAGCAGCCTTCCAAGACCGGCGCACACTATTGGCATGCCGGCGGCTGTGACCTGAGGGGGCGCCTCTGTGGAGAGTCGGCGAACGGTCCAAGGTGGGGGCCGTGCACTGAGGCAGGCGAACGCTTCATTGCAGATAGAGGCCTGCTAGACAGTTAACCAGGCATTGCGGACAGCCAAGAGGCTATCCAGAAGAAGTGAGCGAGCACAAAGGGCGCTATTATCCATTTATGAAACGTCAATCTGGGGAAACCTGTAACCCACATTGCCAACAACGCAGAGACTATAGCAAAGAGATAAAAGGGCAACAAGGGTGCAATTCTCCTTTGCTGAGATGCCAGTTTGGGGCAATCCGAAACATATATTGCCACTAAGAAGAGATCAAATGTAGTAGGAGTTTTAATCCTGCGTTCAGACCCCGATACTGGTCGATCAAGTGATGCTGGAAACATGCACGTGGAATGCCTACCAGATGATGCGCACTGATTGACAATCGCAAGATGGCAGTCCCGATTTGCCAACCATTCTAACATGCAACCTTTTGCCAACCACATGAGGGCCCTTTCACGCTCTCAAACGTCACACACACTCATGTTTTTCCCCCTTGGGGAGTGGGGTTTGTTTCTTGGGTCTGGCCTTTCTGGCAGCCAGTCGACCCTGTTCCAACTTTGTCCTGGCTGCTAGGAAGGAGGCTTTAGCTCCACTATACCAAGACCTCCAACACAGGTGAGACCTAAACCTGAAAGGTTGTGGTAAAAAGGTGTTGTTGAAAGACATCATGCTGATAAACCGTTGCTACATCAAAGGTAGTTGCTGTACTATCCTAAACAAAAAATTCCATTGAATGAATGATTGTGTGAAGGAAAATAATTGCCTTGTTTTATGAACAAGTGTTTTATGAAGGAGACATTTGCCTTAACACGTTTTTGTGAAAGACATTTACTTTATCACATGGAAAGAGGTAGTGGATGGAAAATATATTTTGTGTTGAACTGAACAGATCTTTTTTGAAACAGAAGTTTCCCAAGAGTATTCCTGAATTTCGCACTCAAACACTTGTGTTCGAGCGCGTTACAAATAAAATATCATATCGATTGGTCCAAGGGAAGGGTGCCCAACCCTGGTCAGAAGGAGTACTCTCTACAAACTAGAACTTGGAACTTTTGCATTTTTTTATTAAACCAAAGACAGCCAATTATTCCTTGTTTACTTTTGTTATGTGTTGAGGGTCATATGTTTTTTGGACCCTAGGTCATCTTTCTTTAGTTTTAGTTTGGTAGGGACATTCTCGTTAATATAGGCAAAGATAGGCGTTTATATCAACTCTTTATAGTTTAATAAATGGCAAACATTGAGAAATATATTGCTTTTGTGTCCGCCTCGCATTTCTGACCCCTCACAGCTCCTGACTGAAAAGGGTATTTTTGCACTATCAACTCCTTATAGCTAGGGTAACCCTACTGTCTAATCTCTCTATAACTCCCTTAGGGACTAAGCAACCAAGCAGGGAACGTATGATTGCCCTGGTGTGCTTTTCCTCTATTTGTTCATTGCTATCCTCTCCCTGTGTCTTTTACTCTGTACTCCACCCTTCTCTCTTTCTCTCCTTTTGTGTGCTTTCTCTCCATTACATGCTTCTATCTATAGTATGATAATTTCTCTGTCGCTTTCTCTTGCTTACTCTCCCTCTTGCTTTCTCTCTCTCTCTCTCGCCCCTTTTTTGTCTCTCTCCCCACAGTCCAGGTCCCTCCTGATCTTACTGTTCCCTAAACTATCCCCTGCCTCTGCACTCATCCACCATCCAGCCTCTCGCTCTCAGTCCAAAATTACCTTCTGTTCACTCTCACTGAAACCCAGTTGGTACTAATCTTGCACTCCAAATACATTACACAAATAAGCACCCACCTCTTTGCAGCTCCACAACTTCACCTGAACACCTTGTGGCCCCTGGTGGCTTTTAAGTTATAGGCTCTCCACTCCCTGTGAAGAACGTTCCCTTTGCTCACATCGGGTAATCGAGTCAGCTGCTTCCTGCAACCTCAATTTCCTCCCCTTCTGGGTTGTGAATCAGTCTCCATTTTTCTCCAGCCAGCCATGCAGTGAACTGTGCTTGTTTGTTCTTTGTTCCCCTCCTGGATCAAGTAAATCACTGCCAAAACACCTGGGTCTCTCTCTTAGAATTGGTCTGCTCCCTTCTAGCTCCAGCTCCGCTGCCGATCTCCCATATAGGGGAAATGTAGTTCATTTCCATTAGGCAACTAGTTTGTTCCACATGTTCCAGATTATGCCTGTTGGGTCCAGGTTCATGTGATAGTTGTAGTTTTTCACCTGGTGCAGCTGATTCTCAGGGACCATTATCTATCCCAGTGGTCTGAAGAGTGAGATGTATGCTGGCAGTTGTCTCTGGTGAGCCACCTGAAAGAGTAGAAAAAGAAGCATGGCCAGGACAGAGGTTGATGAGCATTTGGCATTGGGATAGAAAAACAAGATACTTGGATGCATATGACTCGGAGTTTGGGTTGTTGGTTCCCCTAGAGCCCCCCTCAGCCCCAACAATAATACCTTTGTGGTTGATCTGGCTCTGGCGTTGCCCTCGTAGGCAGTCTACCTCAGGTTGTGAGGGATCCTTGATTTCCTCACCCCGTGCCTTGATGGGGTCAGACAAATTACCCCGTCTCAGGAGGGCTTGGGACTGTGGCCCCCAACCACAATTCCATGTGGTTTGAAGGTTTTGGCAAGGGTTCCTATTTTTTGAAGTTGGCAATTAAAGTGATATTTTAGTGAGTAAAAAGTGATTTTCAGTCCACTTGGTTATTTATTAATTTGCGGGTAAATATATATTTCAACTATCCAAAGTAGCAATCTTTTTGTAAACCATACGTCTTTGCATCTTTGCCAATTTAAAAGATGCATTTTACAGTAAAGTTTATCCTGAGCTCAGGTACTAATATTAGAGCTTCTACTGTGACTTTGCTCTTCTGGTACTACTGGTGATCCAAACATATGTATAGAGCTGTGTGGGTGAAAACTGATAGTCGGAACGGTTTCATTTTTTGAGGTGAGTTTTTAATGACTAAAAGTGGTCGGTATACACTTGCCTGTAGGGGTGGTCCTGGTCCAGTTCAGACTTTGCATGGCTCCATGTTATAAATCGGTCTATACTACCCCTTGGAAGCAAGATGGAGAAAAACTCCTTAAGTGGTGCTCCTCTAAGGATGTCCAACTTGGCATTCACAAATCTCTTCATTGAGGAAAACGCTTCCTCACTGCTAGGGCAGTCATTAGGCCTCAGTCCTGGGTTAAGGTGCTGGCTGTATCTTGCTATAAACTAGAAGAACTGCTACCAACCAGGTAAAGCGGATTCCATTTAGGTGAGGGTACCTGCCTGTAATTCAGTGTTTTACCGTAGAAGCAGAAAACGTCTTTGGTGCACTTAAGAATGTCCACCATGTCTGGTCTCTGTAGATTCAAATCCATATAGTGTGATAATTTTGAAGGGAAACATCAACATCATTATTACATGAATACCTTAAGCTGCTCGGAGCCTAGTCCTTTTTTCTCTCAGCAATCCATAGAATAGGGAATTGTGTATCGTATGACCTCTCACTGAACCACAGTTTTCCAAATAGACACTGAGGTTGGTTTTCCTATGTTTCTGAAGCACAGCAGTACAAATCATTTTCTTTGTTGTAGATGCCATGGATCAACTGGAGCAGAGAGTGAATGAGTTTTTTGTGAATGCAAAGAAAAACAAACCGGAGTGGAGAGAAGAGCAAATGACTTCAATCAAAAAGGTAAGAACAAGATGGACAAATCTCTCTTGAAAGCATTTTCCTGGTGCCACTTATTTGGACTCTGTTTTCACTGATGGACCTAAACTGTAAATGTAATGTATTTGAGGTTATCCATGTTTTTTGTTGTTATACTTTATTAGCATTCACATATGGTCATGTAAATATAGCTAACTTTAACAGTGCACAAATAAAGTGCAGCAACCAACATAAGATGTGTCAGTTAAAGGTCCACAGCTCTTTTTGTAAATGTTTACTGCAGATAGGCAATAACTTCATTTCTGATGTTTGTTAATCTGCTTAGAATCACATGCTCTGCATAGGTTCGACATCCAGTGGTCACTGCAGAGTATTGCATTTTGTTTTTCGTAGTCGAAAAAGGGGACGTCGACAAGGTGTGTCTGTAACACTATCCCTATAGTGACGTGCGTTGTACCCACAATCCCTCGCGCGTCGAGGTCCCTCAGATTGTTTTTTTCCGCCCAGCTTCTGGTCGCCTTACGCGGAGCTCCTCCTAGAGAGACATTGCAAATACTTACTACTGACCTCGGTCCTTAATTATACTTCTTATATTGTTAAAGATCCCTCCCCTCGACGTTAGCTGTGAAGCTGTTTCTCCACCCAACAAGTTTTCGACGGAGGGGAAGAGACAGAGGAGATCCTTCGGCGCTGCCGAACACGTGGCCTGGCCTCGCCGGCCAACATACAGTAGGGAGAGTGGGGGTTCGAACTTTTATCTTCTCTTTGAGAATGTCTTTCTTTCTCCCCTATCTTTCCCTTGGGGTTGTTATCCCCAGTTATTATTGCCTCAGCTATGGAGAGGACACCTTTTAAGTTTTGCCCACGCTGTAGGGGCAAATACACTTGGAAGGACAAACACAAGCTCTGTAATCGTTGCTTGCCCCTCGATCATAAGGAGGACAGCTGCGCGGCCTGTAAGCTCTTGAAACCAAGAACTCTTAAAGAACGAAAAGTTAAGAGGTGGGCGGACTACGCTATGTCGAAGTCTGTTTCCTCACCCGCTGCCGCTGTTACAGAAAGTGACGAGGAGGGTGATAACTCGACGTCCGTTACGGAAGTCATTAACCCCCAGAAGGAGCGCTCGCGCTCCTCGACGTCCGTCCCCAGCCCCGACAGACTCGGCTCACGCCCTGCTTATGGGGATGAACACCCCGGCGACAAGGACGCACATAGACCCCATAGGCCTAAGCACACAACCCACGGCTCTTCTTCGTCGAAGACGAAGGATCCATCAGCGCCGAAGGGGACGCAGGGCACTCCGGCGTCTACCTCAGACCGTAAGGGTCTCAAGCCCCACCCGCAAACGCAGCCGCGACCAGCGATTGGGCTTTCATCAAACACGGGCGCTACCTCAAAATCATCCGACGTAACGCTCCATAGAGCGGCCGTCGAACAACGCGTAACGCAGGCAACGTCGACACCAGAGCCCTCTACTGACAAACTCGTTGTCGAGAGCCTGGCGAGAATTGTTTCCGAAGACAAACGTAAGCGGACGACGAAACAAACATCGAATACCGCACAAAAAGCTATGGAAACGCCGAAAAAGCGCAACAGTAGCCAGGAACTGCCCCCTTCATCTAAGGGCACTTCTGAACTACCGGAGGGCTTTTCAGAGGGCGACGGAAACCTTTCTTCGACGTTGTGGGAGCGTTCTAAGCATTTTGAAGGTGAAGACACTGATTTCCCCCCTCTAGACTATTCAGGGGTCCCCCATGAGACCCTTGAAAGACTCCATTCTTGTATGGAGAAAATGGAAAGGTTTTTGGGAAGCCAAAACCCACCCACACCCAAAAGACCAAGAGAATGGCCCCAGGATGACCCTAGGGTCAAGATTCCTAGGCTGTTTCCCCCTTCTACAGACGCATATGACCTCACTGAAGAGGAGCAATACCTCCAGGAAGATGAGTGTTTGGGTGGAGAGGAAGAACATGAGGAAGAGGGGTTTGAAGAAGTTCCTTACACTAGTGCAGGAGCTTTTGAAGAAGATACAGCTACCTCGCAGCTCTGGCAATCCCCATCAGTGCAGCCTTGGCAATCCCCATCAGTGCACTCAGACCCTGATGTCTTTCACCCTTCTCCTCCCAAGGATTCACCTATTGGAAACACCTCTCCCATAGATGACCAACCTTCACTTAATGCACTATTGCTCAAGGCAGCAGCGCATTTTGAAATAGTCACAGGGGAGACTCTTCCTGACATAGACTTTGTAGAGAAAGTTATTAAAGAAAAAGCCCCTGTTAGTCAGTCTATTCCGCTCCTGGCTTCTATAAAGAGAAGAATAACTCCTTCCCTTTCCAATCCGGCCTTAGTCAGAGGGGTCAACCCTCGGATAGAAAAGCTCTTCAGCCCTTCGTCCTCTGACCCTTTGTACATCAGAGGACATTCTATTCCGGACTCCCTCGTAGTTACTAATACAAGAAAAAGAGTGGGGGTACCACTATCCACTAGTGAGGCACCACCTGACAAAGAGTGCAAGAAGCTCTATGCACTTGGGAAGAGAATTACGACCTCTGCCGCCTTCTCAACTAGGATTGCAAATAACAGTTCCCTACTAGCTAGCTGCGCAGATGCACAGTGGAGCAAGCTGCGCAGCGAAGCAGAGGACGCACCAGAACCCCTGTGTTCACGCCTGTTAGCTATAATCTCAGAGGGAACTCTTGTAAACCAGGGCATCGTAAAGAACTCCTTAGATGCCGCAGAGACGGCTGGCCGTTCCCTGGTTCAGGGAATACTTCTCAAACGCCATGTCTGGCTGCGCAATTCGGGATTTAAGCCGGAAACCCAGGCTTCCCTGATAAATAAGCCCATAGAACAAACGCATCTGTTTGGGAAAGCAGTTGATGAGGCCCTAGAACATGCGAAGAAAGAGTTTGATACCATCAAGACTCTTGACCAAATTTCTAGGCCCCCTAACAGACGCAGCTATGGCAATAGACGCTCCTTTCGTGGCCAACGCCAGCAGCAAAACCAACAGCAATTTTACTCTGCTACCAACTGGCCCTCTAACCAGGGTAACAACACCCAGTTCAGTCAAAGAGGCCAACGCCGTGGCAAAGGAAGAGGTCGCGGCTCCAGCCCCAAAGGTTCCACGCCCAATACCAACAAATGACCCGAAGATTCGGGTCCCCTCCCATGCATCACCGCTCGGGGGCCGGCTAACATCGTTCCTTTCAGCATGGGAGGGAATATCGTCAGACCGCTGGGTATTATCCACCATAGCCCACGGATACTGCATCGAATTCAACGGTTCCCCGAAGTACAGACCCCCACGGAACCGACGCATGACACCGGAACACCTCAAGATTCTTCTTCAAGAAGTAGAAGAGCTACTGAAAAAAGAAGCTATAGAGGCTGTCCCCCTATCTCAGGTAACAGAAGGTATTTATTCAGTGTACTTCCTTGTACCCAAAAAGGACTTAACCATGCGCCCTGTATTAGATCTGCGCCCAGCGAACACGTTTGTCAAATCCCAAAAGTTTTGTATGGTGACCTTGCAGGAAGTAATCCCACTGTTATCACAGGGGGATTACATGACAACACTAGACATGAAAGATGCATACTTTCATATTTTAATGTTGCCAGCGCACAGAAAATACCTCAGGTTCAAGATAGAGAACAAACACTACCAGTTCAGAGTACTACCCTTCGGGATAGCATCTGCACCCAGGGTATTCACGAAAGTACTGGCAGTGGCAGCGGCCCACCTGCGCAGGTTATCCATCCCGGTATACCCTTACCTCGACGACTGGCTCATAACAGGGGATTCTTACGAAACATGCTTCTCCAATACCCAAAAGACCGTAGACCTTTTGTCCCAACTGGGCTTCTCCATCAACGAAAAGAAGTCCAGCTTAGACCCCAGCCAAATCAAACAATTCCTAGGGGCTCTAATTCGAACAAAGGACGGCCTCGTCTTCCCCTCCAACGAGAGGGTCCAAAACATGCTGTTTCAGATCCCCCATTATGTGGCAGGTCGAGAGGTGACGGTACGCAAAGCAATGCGCTTGCTAGGGATGATGGCGTCATGTATTTATTTGGTACCTCACAGGCGCCTGCGCATGCGCCCAATGCAAGAGTGGCTCTACAGCCAGTGGTGTCAGGCCAGCGGACAATGGGACGATCTAGTGGTGGTCTCGCAGGCCTTGGTTCTCTCGCTACGGTGGTGGACAAAAGAAAACCTGTTGTTAGGGAAAACTTTTGCCACACCCGCAGTGGAAGCCACTCTAACTACAGACGCATCCCTTACAGGATGGGGGGCTCACCTATCCCATCAGACTGCTCACGGAGTGTGAACTCCGAGCTTAGCATCCAAGCATATAAACCTGCTGGAACTACTAGCGGTGTTCAAAGCACTGAAAGCCTTTCAGGAACACTTACAAGGAAAGACAGTGATGGTCCTCACAGACGGCACCACAGCCATGTACTACCTCAACAAGCAAGGGGGCACTCACTCTCCTGGACTGTCCAAGTTGTCCCAGAATATATGGAAGTGGGCTCTCAAACACAACATGTTCCTACTATCACAACATGTACCAGGGGAACTCAATCTGCTAGCAGACAAACTCAGCAGAGACTTCCCCCTGCCCGAAGAGTACGAATGGCAATTGCACGAAGACATCGTCTTAGACTTCTTCACGCAATGGGGATTCCCGGAAATAGACCTGTTCGCAACTCTGGAGAACTCACAATGCCAAAGTTACGCCTCCAGGTACCCCCAGAACCAGTCCAAGGGGAACGGTCTGTCGATTCAATGGTCAGGGAAATTTGTTTACGCCTTTCCCCCGACTCCCCTTCTCAACAAAGTGGTGCACAAGATGCACCAGGAGCAGGTTACCATGATACTAGTGGCCCCAATGTGGGCCCGGCAGCCATGGTTCACTCACTTGATGGAGATGTCCCTATCTCCCCCAGTGAAACTTCCCTGCCCGTACAACATGCTGTCACATGACAAGGGCAGGACACTGCATCCATGCCCTCAGACCATGAACTCAGCAGCCTGGCTCCTGAGATCATAGAATTTGGACATTTACAACTCCTGCAGAGATGTATGGACATCCTCAGGGAAGCCAGAAAACCTAATACTCGCCACTGCTATTCTAGCAGGTGGAAAAGATTTGTCATCTGGTGTAGAGGTAAGAGCATCAACCCGGTTGACTCCTCTCCAACTAACATTGTTCTGTACTTGACCCATTTACTGGATTCAGGTCTAGTGTTCAATTCCATTAAAGTCCACCTAGCGGCACTTTCTGCATACACCACTTCCCAACTTAAAGTGTCGTGGTGGAAGATACCAGTTATCAAGGCCTTCATGGAGGGGGTAAAGAGGATACACCCTCCGATAGCTAACCCAGCTCCCGGATGGGACTTAAATGTGGTACTTTCTAGACTCATGGGCCCTCCTTTCGAACCCATGCACAAGGCAACTCTTATTAAAGACCTCACTCTTAAGACTGCTTTCCTAATGGCTATCACCTCCATTAGGAGAGTAAGTGAACTACAGGCTCTTTCTGTACTAGACCCCTTCGTAACAGTTCACAAGGATAAGGTGGTTCTACGCACACACCCAAGGTTTGCACCAAAATTCATCTCGAAATTTCATGTAAACCAGTCAATAGAACTACCAACGTTCTTTCAAAACCCTTCCAGCTTGGGAGAAAAAATTCTGCATACACTAGATGTACGCAGAGCTGTCATGTTCTACATGGAAAGAACCAGACCACTGAGAAAGACTAATCAGTTCTTTGTTTCTGTGGCAGCAGGAAGAGAAAGAGATGCAGTTTCAAAGTCCACTATATCTAGATGGATTGTTCAATGCATCACTCTCTGTTACACTCTTGCTAAGAGAGAACTACCCTTCAAGCCAAGAGCACATTCCACTCGAGGCACTGGGGCTTCCATAGCGTTCATTGCAAATGTTCCCCTTGAGTCCATCTGCAAAGCGGCTACCTGGAGTTCTGTGCACACCTTTACAAAACACTACTGTCTAGATGCACACTCTAGATCTGACTCCCAGGTGGGACAGGCAGTATTAAGACATCTTTTCTCTACTGTTCTTTCTCATAACCCACCGCCAACTCCGGGTACTGCTCGCTGGTTTATGCACAGCATGTGATTCTAAGCAGATTAACAAACATCAGAAGACAATGCATTACTTGCCGTAAAAGAATTTCTGAAGGTTGTATCTGCTTAGATTCACATGCGCCCACCCTTCCTCCCCGCTCGGATGGAAGGAACATAGACATCCTTTTCTATACTTCTCTCTTTTCTGTACTCACTCATGTCTAGAAGGCTCCCTCAGGGAAGAAAAATACAAACAGAGGGACCTCGACGCGTGAGGGATTGTGGGTACAACGCACGTCACTATAGGGATAGTGTTACAGACACGCCTTGTCGACATCCCCTTTTTCGACTACGAAAAACAAAATGCAATACTCCGCAGTGACCACTGGATGTCGAACCGATGCACAGCATGTGAATCTAAGCAGATACAACCATCAGAAATGCTTTTACGGTAAGTAATGCATTGTCATATTGGAAGGATGGACTTCTTAGTTATGGTTAATAGTTAATAGCAATTAACTTTAACTAGCACTACCCCCACCTTGAGAAGAGGTCATAAGAGGTCATTACAGTTCTTAGGAAAGGAAAAGCCAGGGTTTCTGGAGTCATCCTTCCAAACCATTCCTCCACTATAATACTATATTCTCACAGGTTCAGATTAAAATTACAAATGGTGGCAAAAATTGGACTACTTGTATTTAACTTCATGATCTGTTGCAATCCCCTGTTATTTTTCATTTTGCCCTGAAGGTTCACTCACCCTTTCTTTCCATTCTGACTTCACAAGTGATGTAACTCTGTATCCATGCCCTGTGTGTCCTTTGGACTCTGTCATGTTATCCCAAAGCTATCCTGTAGACTGTTTCCTCAAGCAGGTTGCCCTGCTCGACTCCTTGTGCCTACTCACTGGCTGGTGGCAGCTGTTTCTAATGTTTTAGGAGATTACACGCTGTTGCAGCCCTTTTAGGTTCAGGTAACAAAGGCTTATTCCCTGCAAGTCCCCATTAAAATGGCATCTTGAATGTAGAAGTGCAGTGGCACTCCATAAATAGCCACTATTCACTTGGTAAGCATAGAAACAACTGTGTGCCGTTTGTTTGTGGCCTTTCTGAGACTCCAGGTTCAGAGAGTGAGCAAGTTAATTTACTATATTTTCTGAACCTGGTGCACACTCCTTACCCATATCTCCCAAAATACATTTATTTAAATATGATTCAATTGTGTCTTTGTAAATATATTGATTACTTTATAAATGATTACATATCTTTTTCACATCTTCGTTCTTAGCAAGGTACTAAGGTATAAGCACTGCGCTTAAATATCTACTGCAATCTTTCTCCATTTGTGTGTTTTAAAAAAAATAAATCCCAAGTTGGGAGCTCAGGGCAACCATGGCCAGGTCAGGTCGTATGCAGTAATAGGTGCCATTCGAAAATCCAACTTCTGTTTGTTTGCCTGAGAAGATGTGGATGTGGTGACCACTCGGGTTGGGTGGCTGGGTAATGTTCGAATGTTAGTGTGTCTGATTGGTATCTGTATGTGCTTCCAGATACCATATAAGAATAGGGATATCTGCACCATACCTTTTTGTCAAATGCTGTGATACATCTTGAAGCAGCTGGAATGATGCCCTGCAACCCCAATGAAGACTAAGCATCTGCTGCTGAACTCAGTCGTCAAAGTACTGCTGAGACCTTTATGCGCCATACCTCACTTGAAGCCCAGAAGGATCCACACTATACTCCCCTGACTTGCTAGGAAAAGCCTGCTCATTCTTTACAGTTTGATGGCTCTTAAACCTGAAAAGCACTTCTACCTGCTGAGCCGGCCTAACTCTCATGTCGGCAACTAAATTGCCCCTGCAACGTACCCATATCCAGTAGTGTCAAGACCTACAACTGCTACAGCATGTTGGAGTCTATTGAACCACTGGGTCTCGGACTGCCCTGCTATTTCTTCCCCGAGGCTGTAATCCCTATTTGATAATTCTAGCAATATGCTCCAACACATGGCTCATCTCTCTTCACTCAAAAACCTTTTGTGAAGTGCTTTGCTATCCTCCTTGGCTGTGTGTTATTGCCTGCAAACCCTGTATCTCTTCAGCTGGACCGTCAGTTGAGGGGGACTGCTGCTTCAGTTCATGGGTATTCCCAAAAGGGAGGCATCTGCTGGGGTTGGCTCTCGGACTAGTGACTATGGTGGCGGCGGGGTCAGGGCGGATAGTTGAGGCACTGCTTTGCTTAGTTCCGGAGTCGCTTGTTTGGTAAGCAGGGCGTGGGTGCCTCTTGCGGGGGTCCGAGCCTCGTTAGTCGTACTTGGCCATCCAGCGAAGGCACAGCGGTTCTCGCACCATGCCAGGGAATTGTTGTGCATAGTCCAGAAAGGGAGCCCAGATAGCAAAGAACTTGCTCCTGTTCCCTGCGCGGAGGGTGGAGATTTTTTCAGCGACAATGTCCCAACACTTCGCCCACCACATGGAGACCGCTAGGCCTTCGGGATGTTTCCATAGTCTTGCTATTAAAATATTTCCTGCCGTGAGTAGATGAGAGGAAAGGTCTGCCTATCGGCCAGTCATCGGGAATTGGCTGTCTCCTGTGTCCCCCCAATAGGACTATTCCTGGGTCCCACGGGATCGATTGGACGGTGAGAAGTTTGATCTGCTCTAGTACTTCTTTCCAGAACCTTGCAGCTTTCGGGCTGGACCACAGCAGATGAAATAGCATACCAGTGTCTGCACAGCCTCTCCAGCACTGCGGTGGAATAGCAGGGTTGCTTTTGTTGAGTCTCCGGCCTCAAATACCATCTGTAACAGACTTTGATTGCTCCCTTTTTGTTGGTGACGCATTTCAAGCTCTTATGGATTCTTGACCAGATGCGGCTCCACACCTCCACTCCCAGCTCCCTACCTATATCCCCTTCCCACCTCTGCATGTAGACTTCCTTTTATCCGGGTCCCCTCTGTCCAGGAGCCTATATAGGGTCGAAATTTTACCAGTGGGTACGAGTGCTGTCTGGGTACGCTCCAGCGCCATCAACTCCCTACTTCAGTGCGGTTTTATCATGTCATGGGATAGCCAAGGTCTGAGCTGGGCGTAGTGGAATCGCTCCCCCTTTGGAACTTGGAATTTCGCTTTAGATTCTTCCAACGTGAGCAATGTGCCGTTGGTGTAGAAATCAGCAATATGTCTCAGCCCTCCTGCCTTCAATTTGTCAAAGCTATTCAGTGTGATCCCTGGTGTGAAGTCGGGGTTCTCCCAGACTGGGGATAAAGGGCCCACTGTGATCCTGCAGTTCCATCGTTGGGCCGCTTTCTTCCAGCTTTCCACCGTGTTTCTGGTTGCTGTAAGGGGTCCGAAATCGGGAGGGTGTCTGTGCCAGGCAATGTGAGGAAGCCACTCTCGAGGGAAGTGGCTCCAGTCCTCCTCCAGTTTCAGCCAGCGTGGGCGGTTGGTACCTATAGTCCAAGTGAAAGCCAAGGCGATCTGCGCCACAAGGCAGTATCTTGCAACCTCCAGGACCCCCAAACCCTGGGCTTCGAAGCATTACCTTCCTGGCTATCCTTGGTTTTTTCCCCCCTCCCAGATGAATTTTAATATGTTCGCCTGCAGTTTCTGTAGATCTTTTTTGGTGACAGGGATTGGGAGGGCCCGGCATTGATAAAGCAGTCTCGGCACCAAGTTAATTTTTAGTGCCGCGATTCTCCCCGTTCAGGACACTTCCTGTTTTTGCCAGTGTGTCAGGTCCATCTGCAACTCTTTAAATAGTGGCTGGAAGTTTAGCTTGTACGCCCGCTCTATTTTACTCTGGATTTGTACTCCCAGATAGCTGGAGTGGGATTTTGCCTAAGGAATGGGGAACCTGACTGCCAGGGAGGCCACGAGGACTCTAGGGGTTATTAATTCCCAGGGCTGTAGACTTTGCCAGGTTGACAATAAATCCAGACACCGTCCCAAAACTGTCCAGTTCTTGCCATAGGGCCTCCATTAAGGTTTCGGGCTCAGTCAGGGTCAGCAAAACGTCGTCCGCGTATAGGGCTGTTTTGTAGGTTCCCCTTTACTTCCAGACCGTGAATCTGCAGGTTCTGGTGAATTCTGCAAGCAAATGGCTCCATGGATAAAGCGAATGAGTGGGGACAGGGGACAGTCCTGACTAATGCCTCTGGTTATTTGGATCTTGGGTGATTTCCCTCTGTTTACTCTGAGATGTGGTGGGCTGTTGGTAATTTTCCAGGGCCCGTTTCGAGAACTTGAAGCCGAAGTGTTTTAGGGTTTCTTCTATGTACCCCCCAGTCCAGCATGTCGAACACTTTATGGGTGTTGAGTGACAGGATGGCCATGTGCTCCCCTGTTCTATTCGCTGACTCAATGATGTTTAGGGTGCTGTTGATGCTGTCCGTCGTGGTGTGGCCTGGGGTAAATCCCGTCTGGTCTGGGAGGATTTCCGCTACTCTGTGCACTAATAACTTTGAGAAAATCTAGACATCATTATTCATCAGCGTGATGGGTCTGTACGACGAGCAGAGTTCTGGGTCTTTCCAGGGCTTCAGA
This sequence comes from Ambystoma mexicanum, assembly GCF_040938575.1. NCBI lineage: Eukaryota > Metazoa > Chordata > Amphibia > Caudata > Ambystomatidae > Ambystoma > Ambystoma mexicanum. The sequence continues at coordinate 625,062,065 of NC_090936.1, forward strand.
ATCAGTACTGGCAGGGATTTCTCCATTGAGGGGGTGATGCTACCTGTCGAGAGGAAGGTGTTGTATAAAGATGCCAGGTAGGGAGCCAGGATATGAACACATTTTTTGTAGAACTGGGTAGTGAGGCCATCGGGGCCCGGGACTGTGTTTTTCAGGGAGCGGATGGTCTCTGTTACTTCCTCTGTGGTGATGGGGTGCTCCAGAATGTCCATTCGGGGGTGAGGGAGGGCTTTCAGGATGGTGCCCAGATGGTAAGTTTGTACCTACTTGTCGGTTGGGGCCCCAGACATGATGACCCTGTAGTGTTCCATAATTATCTCCAACTTTTCCGCTTCTGCGCCACAGGACTTGCCGCGCCGATCTCAGAGGATAAGTATGTTCCGGGTGTGGAGCTGTACCAGCAGTCGATTAGCCTTGTTGCTGTTTAAGTAATAATATTGCTTCGTATATGCTAGGGCACGGGTTGTTCGGTCTGCCAGATGCATTTCGAGCGCTGCTCTTGCTTTTTTAAGGTCCCTTCCTGCTTTTGACGCTTGGCGTTCTTTCAAGCTTGCTTCTCGTTTCGCCACCTCTTCTTCCATCTTAGAAAGTTGGAGTTGGTGACGTCGCTTATGTGCTGCTGTGCAGTTGATGGCGACCCCTCGGATCACCGGCTTCACCGCATCCCAGACCATGGCTTCAGAGGTGCCTTGCGCTGCGTTTTCTTGGAAGTAGTTTGTGAGGGAGTCTGATAGCTCAAGACTGGATGCTATGTCTGCCAGAATATAGTTGTGGAGTTTCCATTACCTTTGTGGGGGTGATCGTAGGCCTTCAACTCGCAGGCGGGCTATCACTGGGTCGTGGTCCGATATTACTCTGTATATCTTCGATGCATGGAAATAGCACGCTGGACGTCAGCAGGAAGTCTATTCTTGAGAACCCCCCCACACCTGTGGACATGTGAAAAGAATGTGTAGTCACATGCTCCTTTGTTAGCTAACCTCCATGCGTCAACAGTTCCAGTTTCCCTAAGAAACTCCGCCATCCCCAATGCTCGGACAAAGTCGGCCCCAATGGGCGGCAGGGTTTTGTCAGTATTGGGGTCCTGGCTAAGGTTGAAGTCGCCACCAATCAGCAGGTGGCCTTCCGTGAAGGTGGTTAACGTGGGAGGAGATTGCGCAAGAAGCGGCCCTGTGCGTCATTGGGGCAGTATATTACTGCAAGGATGATTGGGAGTTCAATCCAATAGTCCCTTGAGCAGTAGATATCTCCCTGCAGGGTCTCGCTTGATTGTAATTTGCGTGAGGGGAACCTCGCTGCTGAGTAGTATGTCCACGCCCCTTTTTTTTGGCCTGATGAAGCAAAGTACCGCCTAAGAAGTATTCGGGGTGAACTTCTGGCTTTGCGCATTATTTCTTCTTTTACTTTGTAGAAATGTATCCCCGCTAGAACGTCAGGCGGGGTGGACGTGCTTGGTCTTGCTCTCGTTCTGTGGACTCTGTCTAGCTCCAGAGGGAAATCGTCGGGGAGAGTTGTGATGAAGCGGAAGAGGTCGTTGAAATAGTTCTCCAGGTCAGAAACTGTCGTCGGGATTCCTCAGAGGCGTATATTGTTGTGCCGGGAACAGTTTTCAGCATCCTCCTGCTTGAGCTGAAGGGCCTCACATCTGGCTTCCAGTGCAGTTATTCTGTCGGAGCCCAAGTCTATTTCGTAGCTATGTTCACACAGAGTATTCTCCACTTCCACTTGTACAGGGTTGTGATCCTGCTCACGACCTGTTCTGTGCCCTTCTGGTACTCTTTCGTAATGGCTGAGAGCAGATCCTGCAGGTCAGATTTCGTAACCGCCTGAGTCGAGGGGTTGGGGTCCGATGCTGTTTGTGGATCTGTGGCCATGGTTTCGTTTGAAGTCCCCCTTCCTTGTTTTTTCTGCTGCCAGGGTTGACAGCATAGCGGAGATGTCCGTCTGTTTTGTTGTTTTAAGGTGCTTGGCCATTGTGCTCGAGTCGATCGTGATCTGGTTGAGCGAGATAGAGATCCCTTGGGCACCAAGCGCTCCGCGCAGGAGATGACTTGAACAGTGGAGAAAACTCTTCCGTTAGTGAGTGGCAAGGAGAGGGATGCCAGTCCCGACCACTGGGGTCGCTGCTCCTGATGCGGCCCGTCCTGTTCCTGGTTTTGGCTCTTTGCCCAAGACATATTGAGGGGGGGGTTTAGCCTAATGATGAAACTGTTTGTGTCCAGGGAGCGCCCGGCTCGATTCACCCCCAGCCGGTGCGTTTGTGGAGCGGGGCACAGCCCTGTTGGCCCTGCAGGGGGGGGCTGCAGGCATCAGTAGGCTTGCCAGTCTTTTCGGGGTGCTGCAGGCACCTGTGTCGGCCAGGCCCTCGGTTGTGTTGCATGCTGGGGCTAGTGGGATATGGCGGGAGGAACAACCTGTTGAAGATCCTCCTAATTCAATCCTGAATGTGGCGTGTTAGTCTTGGGGGGTGGCGGAGGGCTGACCTGGCGTCCGAGCTGCAGTTTGTGGCTAGGAGATGGGAGAGCTGGGTAGCAGCCTCAGGGCCCCCGACTGCGGCTTGTCTTTGGGGAGCGCGAATGTCTGGTAGCAGAGCCCCCAGTCCCTCAGCAAGGGTGAGGAGGTGGGCAGGCTTGCGAGCGTTGGGGCTGCGTTGCGGAGCCCTACTCGACTGCGCGGCACCTGCTGCCCTACCTCCAGCTGAGTGACTGGGAGAACGGCTGCTGGGCATAGGCTGGAGACCCCTGGTCGTAGGCTGGAGACCGCTGGAGGAGCCGAAAACCCTTTCAGCGGAGGAGGGGCGGCTCCAGCAGGCTCCTCGGTCGGGAAGGCTTCTGGTGCGCCCCAGGGCTCTTAGATGGCACCAGGCTGGTTGGGGCTCAGTGTTGTGTGGGGTTGCTGGGAACCAGATACGGGGTTCACGGTGGCAGGGGCCGTTTCCCAGGCTTTGATTCAGGCCGCAGCTGAGGGCCAACCCGTCGCAGTCGCTCAGGCTGCAGGCTGCAGGGCTCCAGTGTGCAGGGCTCCAGTGAGTGGCTTGCTGCGGGCAATCCTCAGATCGGGGGCTAGTTTAGCAAAGCGCTACGGTTGGCCAGATGAATCTGTACACTCTTGTTTTCCGGGCCCAACTCTGAATGCTGCAGGGTCATGGGACTGAATCAGCGGAATGCTGAGACCTTTCTTCCAGTGAGCCCGAGGACCAGCTCGTGCTGGTGACCCGATGTGGTCGGTGAGCGGGGGAAAGCCGGGTCTGCATCGCCTATTCCTTTCCTTCCCAGCTCGTACAATGTCCGCCCAGTGCTGCTTGGTGGTGGTGTCCTGAGGGTGTTGGTGTTCCCAAGTGAGCGGCTTGCAGTGCTCTCGGCTGCACGGGAACTATCTCACCGGCCACCACTGCGGCGGCCGATCCCAGGAGGTCTGCCACACCACATAGGGGAACAGCTCCCCGTGAATGGGATGCTAGTTGGAGCAGTCACGGCTGCTTGTAAATACCAAGGTCCAAGGTTTGGAGGAAGAAGGGCCCCCCCCCCCCAGAATGGAATCGGGCAGACTGCACCAAGGCGTCCCACGTTGATCAGTGTTGGGGTGAATTCTCAGAAATTTGCTAATTCCCTCCACCTTAGAGACCCACAGCAACTTTGCTGGATTTTGAGGACTTCATTTTTTTACCTGAATAGAGTGAGACCCTTTTTTCCCTCTCTCTCACTCTCTCATGTATTTTAATGTGATTTCTGAACTTTGTGTTTCTTTTGGTTATGGAGCCTGATAAACTCCATAGGCATGATCTTTTAAATTGTGACACACAGCACCTTCAGTGCAGTGACACAGGGAAGTCTTTCAGATTTCCCAAGGTTTAAATACCTTCTCTGAGATGAATTACTGTTTCCCAGAGCAGTAAAGTGAAATTGACTTTACTTACATTTGTAACTTTCTAGACCCAGCACACACAATCTTACAATAGGGTGCTGGAGGGGTTACCTAGTATCCCCTTTGTCTAGCTTCTCATGTAACATTTTTAATGTTACCCTTTCCTCACTGAATGACTGGTGGAAGTGGTTTACCTTTAACTACCGTGGTGTGCATTTAACACGGGCTTTCGCAGCTGCAGTAAAGCACCCAAGGGTGCCATTTCTGTCAAAATGGCCCCGGTCGTGGAAGGGAGAGGAGGAGGAGGTGGGGGGGGGGAGAGGTGGTGGGGGAAGGGGATTAGTTTGGGATGGGACAGGAAGTTTTGGGGGGGGGGGTTCGAGTTGACGACACCAGGTTGGGGACTGGTGTTGGCGAGGACTGTGTCGAAACACGCAGAAGAGTTGACGGACCTGAGACGGTAATGACAAGGGACACTGTGAGATCTGGGAATGGGTGTTGGCGGTACTGGAGGGGGATGGATTGGAGGAAGGGTCCTGAAGGGAATGGGGAGATACCCCTGCAAATGTGGCTCCAATAGCTTAGATGGGTAGGGCAGGTGGCTTAATAATTGGGACATGGACTGTCCGGGGACTGGGACTGAGCCAGAAGAGAAGGAGGGTGGGAGAATTCCTGAAACGGCACGGAAAAAAAGTTGCCTTGATACAGGAGACACATATGGGTAAGGAAGAGTTGGAGAAACTATGGGGAGGACAGGTATTTGGGAGAACTTACTCAAACCAAGCAAGGGGAGTGCTCATCTGGGTGGCCAAGGGGGTACTACTAAAGGTGGAAACAGTGTTGAAAGACGAGATAGGTAGAACAGTGATGATAGGGGGCTTATTGGAAGGTGCCGCAATATGCCTGGTTAATTCATATGCGCTGAACACCGACGACAGGGAATATTTCGCGTCGGTCTTACGCATGATCGGGCCATATAGGGGTGAGGTGATTCTGTGGGGAGGAGGCTTCAACTGTCGCTTGGATGGATATGGGGTAGGGGGACCCTCTAAAAAGCATATGGCCAGGTCACTCCAAGGGATGACGAAGGAACTTGATTTGGTGGAGGCATGGGGAGGAAAAGGGATTCTGCTTTTACTCGAGTGTGCACAGCTCATACTCTCGTCTGGACTACTGCCTAACATGGAGGGAATATTGTCAAACACTTTGAGAGGCCCGTGTATCTGGGGTGGACCTCATCGGACCACTCCTCCTTGGTGGTTGAACTATTCGGGACTACAGAAAGAGTTCCCCCGACTGCTGTGGCGACTACAGAAAGAGGCATTGGAGGATGTGGCGTTTATTAGCGAAATGCATACAGGGATTGAAACCTATTTTCAACTGAATGAGGAATCGGTACAGTCGATGGAGTCACTCTGTGAGGCCTTTAAGGCAACCATAAGAGGAAGGTGCCTTTCTATGACCGTAGGTATGCGAAAGAGGCTCCTGGACACGCTGCAGCACACGGAAACCCGGGTGACGGACTTGGACAGGGAGGCAGCAGGGGGCGCCCAGATAGGGGAACAGTTGGCGCAAGAGCTTGAACCCCACCAGAAAACCCTGACGGACCTGTCACACTGCAACAGCAAACGGGACATGTCATTGCATGGGGAGGGGGATAAGGCGGGGAAGTTACTGTCCTGGCTGATCAGCAGAGAAAACCCGAGCTGTGTCATTACCAAAATTAGGAACAAAACTGGTGGGTACTCGGGAGAGGATTAATGAAGCCTTTACGGCATTCTATAGAGAACTATACACAATCGAGAATGGGTATGTGGAGGTAGACGTGGAGGACCTCATGGAAACAATACACTTACTGAAACTAGGGGAGGATCTACGAGAGGAATTGGAAGCCTCAATTGAGGAGGGAGATACCCGGTGGGCGATCTGTAATATGAGGAAAAGTACAGCACCTGGTAGTGATGGGTCTCCGATAGTTTTATTCCATGTATATTGACCTCTAGCCCCGCAGGGTGTATGCGGAAGCATTTCAGATGGGTCACCTCCCAGAATCGATGAGAGAGGCAGTGATTACGGTAATTTTGAAGGAGGGGAAAGACCCGCTGGATTGTATTGCGTATCGGCCAATATCTTTACTGTTAAGAAGTGACTCCCAGCCTTCTTCTGGTTGACTTGCCAGGTTTATTAACAGCTTCACAAGTATCCTTACAGGCAGTCATTTAAGCTACATAAAGGACATTGACACTGGCAGCCCATCACCCAGGCAGGGGTTCACCAACCGACCAGGGCTGGAACCTTCACTCACACATTCCAACACTCAGACATCAACACTCCACATGACATCACAACATTCCTGCTCACCCAGGCAAGACATATATAACACATCTCCCCCCCTTACCTTAACACACTGCACACACTGAGCACTACACACAACACGTCTCCCCTGCTTGCCGAAACACCTACACAAACAACAAGCACATTACAGACAGCCAAGTCACACTACTATCCACCATACAAACTTCACAAGATACTCTTACAGCAATGCGATTCCAAACTTCACCTACAAAACCGGGTCACTCTCAATAATAACAACAAATCACCTTCTGTCTGACCCTGCCACAAACAGACTCTAGACTCACACTCTAGACACATACCAGCCCATTCGCCAGGCTAAGACTACCCTACAAACCAAACCATGACTAAAATAACATATATCCTTCCGCTCGCCCCCGCCACAGGCGAGCCTCCAGGCTGCCACCCTGAAGCAACAGAGTCCACCCAACCACACCAAGATATACGGATCCTGCAACAGCTTGAAGATGCTGGCCAGCCATCTCCAAGACCACCAACAAAACATGGGGTGACCTAACTACTTAACTCAATGGCAGCACTAACAAGTCCAATGGTCGACAACCACTAAATACAAGCACACTCTAAATCCTGAAAGATGGAACAAGTCTTCATTAGGCACGCAGTGCAGCCAGGAACAGCCTGCGCGCAATTAAAAGAAAAACATTAGTGGTACATGACCACAAGATAGAAGTACATGTGTGACCTTTCATGCCCATCACCAACAGACATGCTCCTACAAACACCGGGGGCGCTACCACCCGCACACATACCTCTTTACCCATGTGTGACTGTAATAACGGTCACATCCCAACCAACTGGGGGCGCTACCACCCAGCACAATAGCTATAACTCAAACAGGACTGTACTCAAAGTCGCACCTTGTCTGGAAAGAGTTACTACCACTCAGAATAGCCATTAACTCTGCATGACTATATCACAGTCACGCCCTGACTGTTATGGTGGCGCTACCACCGTGCACAAATATACGTGGCCTCACCATGCATCTCAATTTTTGCAGACACTTCCACACACAAGTGGTGGCGCTACCACCACAATCCAACGTATACCGTTAACTCATGTACGCCCCTACCACAGACGCACCCATACAATACTTAAAATTACTGCTGGGATCTCAACCAATCTCAGCATATGGTAGGTAAAACATGTCGGCTAGGCACACCCACCATCAGCCATTCTATGCTTCTAACATGTATATAAGCACCATCCACAACCAGGATTAAAGGCACTCATCACCGCTCCATCGATACCCAACCATACATCATATAACACAAAATGCACATTACATCGCATTGTTCTTCACATTCGAATTGACATATTTCTTAACCACCATATATCTTTTCATGATGCTTAAACAATATAACTTCCAAAAACATTAGATGCGACAAATCCATCCCAAAACCAAAGCTTAAAAGTCCATGTCACGGATAAGTGACTTGCAAAAACATTTCTGACATATCAAAATCTAAAGGCGAGATTCCATGTCATAAACCAGACCAAACCTTTTAACTTTTAAAGATGGGTATCCAAACCTAAATGTCCATAACCTGTTACGGTTCTAACCTGGACAAACATATACCTACTAGACCATATTGCTATTGTTGCAAGCCAATACATACATTGCCCTAAGAGCCCATGTTGCAGTAAGCAACGTACCCGCTGAAATGCCTCAATAAACGTTAGGTCTAACATGTGCATATCACCATACTAAACACACATACATACCACCACACCGCATTTAACTAACGCACTATATTTTTATAGACTGTACTCATACTAGTATGACTAAAAGTCCATGGGTTGTAATAGACACCCGAACCATGGCAAGCCTCAAGCAAATTATGACTATTGACGAGCCAAGCGTGCTCCTTACTTATAGCACTATCACACCAATATACAATATGCAATATATCAATTACATTTTCTAATTATGGCTCATAAGCAAAAAGGATACATGTGCAAAAGTCTGCGCTCATAAACAGCATCACCAGTTCACCAATTCTGGTTGCCGATCCGTTTGTTTCGGTGACAGATAACAGATCCAACAGGATTTCAGCATGAATCAACATCACCTCGCTTAGTTCCAAGCTTCAACAGTATGTAATAAACCATCTTGATGACCTTTCCCAACCGAAAACCTTGTCCATCGCAAATAAAAGTCACTGCACCGTTCCAGACTAGATTGCGTTGCGGGCAGCTCCAGCTGTACATACGATGGGCACTTAAGATAAACAATCAGCATACCTTGGGCACAGCTCCTACTGTCCTTCTGATGGGCACGGACATGGTACAATCGGCATAACAGCCCGCAGGACTAGCTGATCTGCTCTCTCACTGTCCATTTTGCACTTCATGTTCGCGACAGTAATATGGATGCAGACACCCACTTCCTTAACACGTAGATCGACGTCCTAGGGTTCCTTACTCTAAAGTCCCCATTTCATTGTTTATATTGACAGTGGACGAGTAACGCTCATCGGGACCGTGCACCGCTCATCGCACCGTCACACAGCAAGTGAGCGAATCTGGTGTTCGGGGGAATTCTACGCTTCCACCAACTCCTCTGACAGCTTACTGACGCCACCATTCTCAGGCGGACCATGAGATAACACGGGCTGTGCCTCTCTCAACCGTCAACAAGTCCCGTGCCACGCACCCATAGCGTTGCGCACCTCTTGGCCCCCTTGCACTACTAGTCCTTACGGGACACACTTTGGGCCTTCAGAGCTGCATAATGTTGCACAGACCTCCTCACAGCTGCTCCTGCCCTATCATCATATAAGTCCCATCAGTTGGACAGTGCTGAGACCACTGCTCCTACTGCATAACCACATAATCCAATTACGCTTCCTTAGCTTTTGGGCTTGGATTCCCTTTCCCAGTTCCTTCCCTCCTCCAGCTTACAGGGAATTACCCATCTGCACCAAGAGGCTGTACTGCCGCCAGAACATGACATATGTCCTTCCCATACAGATATACTCTCCTCCTCCCCCTTTTTGCCGCCCTGGGTGATGGGCCTTACTTATCTTGTTTTGGGGGCAGTGTCGTCCTCTTCCTTCTTCCTGCACCCCCCGCAGCAGGTTGTCCGGCATTAGTACGCAGGTTCCTTGTCAGAAAGACCTCCTCGTCGCCATTGTTAAGAAGTGACTCCCAGCCTTCTTATGGTTGACTTGCCAGGTTTATTAACAGCTTCACAAGTATCTTTACAGGCAGTCATTTAAGCTACATGAAGGGCATTGACACTGGCAACCCATCACCCAGGCAGGGGTTCACCAACTGACCAGGGCTGGAACCTTCACTCACACATTCCAACACTCAGACATCAACACTCCACATGACATCACAACATTCCTGCTCACCCAGGCAGGACATATACAACATTTACTAAATGTGGATGGGAAAATCTTGTTGAAAATTCTGGTAGCCACGTTGGCTAAGGTGGTGCCGCAGCTAGTTCATTCAGACCATTGTGGGTTTGGTGGGGGTGAATACCTCAGGGAATATTGCCAGCCTCCACCATGTAATGGATCAGGTAAAGACACAGACACAAGAAATGGCGATAGCCTCTTTTGATGCTATGGAAGCATTTGACTCGCTAGAATGGCAGTGGCTATTTCGAGAACTTGGGGAATTTGGATTTGGGGAAACCATTTGCAGATGGCTGGGCCTGCTATATAGCAAACAAATGGCAATTGTACGGACCAATAATTGGGTATCTGGCTTGTGGGAACTGGGCAGGGGGACACAGCAGGGATGTGCAGCTTCCCTAATCCTATTTGCCTTGGCCATGGAACCACTGGCGGCATTCCTGCGGCAGGAAATGAAGGAGGCGGGGATTGATGTTGGGGGCCTGAGGCACATAGCCTCCCTATATGTGGATGACCTACTAATATATGTAACAAACCCAATGTTATACCTTCCGGAGCTGCTTTAGATACTGAGAAACTTCCGGTTTATGTCCGGGTTTCATATTAATGCAGAAAAATCTGTACTATTTCCATTGGCAGGGTTACCGGATAGTCAATTGGAGGATCTACCTAGACTGGGGATACATTGGGAGAGGGACTTGTTTAAGTATGTGGGCATACATAACACAGGGAGGGCGCTGTCAAAAGTAGGAGACCCAAAATGGAACTGGAAGAGCCTGCCTCTCACCCTCATGTGCAGAGTGGCGCTATGCAAAATGGTGATTCTGCCACGACTCCTTTACTTTTTCTCCAACATTCCATATGTGGCGAAAAAGGTTTTCTTCAAAATGCTGGATGGCAAGGTCCTGGAGCTATTGTGGAATATGGGGAAAAGGAGGCTATCTAGGGAGATAGCGGATATCTAGGGAGGAGGGGGGGAATTGGGACTTCTGGAAATATTTTATGGCAGCACAATTACAATCAGTACTGCTATGGGATCAGCCCGGGAGGGAAGCCCTGAAAGGCTTGATCGGTGACCTACCGCAGAATCGCAGAGGCGGAAGTGCTGTGGGGTATACATTAGGCAACAAAGGGAGGTCCATTGTGTTTGAGGCAGTAAGAGGGACGTGGAAGAAATATGCTGGCACAGGAAGGACCAGGGCGCTGTATGATGGGGAAACTTCCCTGGGGCATAGATCTGAGACTCTGGCAGGCGATCTGAAGGGCGAGTATACAGAGGCTTTGAGAAAAGGGGTGTGAGACGGCGGGGGATTTATTTGAGGGAGAGAAGCTGCTTACCTTTGAGGAATGGTGCCTAAAGTTTGCACTTCCGCAGGGTCTGTTTCTGGCATATGGTGCGGTGGTCCGAAGGATGGCATAGATTTGGGAGGGAATCCCGACGGAAACAGAGTTGAGTCCACTGTTGCGAACACTATTAGATCAGATGGGTATCGGGGCACGGATTTCACAGATATACAAAGCCCTGAGGGGAGGGGAACCGGAGGGTGCCCCGAGGGTGAAGGAAAAATGGTAGGAGGATATAGGGCGCCAGATATTGGAAAAGGAGTGGGCACAGATATGGGAACTGGTTTGGAAAGTATCACCTAATGCCCATTTTCAACTGGTCCAATTTAACATCATACACAGGACATATGTAACCTCAGTTAGGTTGCGGGCAATGAACAAGGATTTATCGGATGAATGCCCCAGGTGCGGTAAAGGGCTGGTGGGATTCTGGCACATGATGTGGGAGTGTGGAGTAATAACAGAATACTGGGAAAAGGTGGTTAAAGGGGTGCATGAACTGGTGGGGACCACGCTGGAGCGGGACCCAGGAACAGGTATCTGGGGAGTTCTCCCAGGGGGAAAAAAACAAAGTACGGAATACGATGATCCGATTTCTGCTGGTGCTTGCCAAACGCCGTGTGGCCATAGCATGGAAACGCCCACAGGGGCCGGCAATTGTTATGTGGAGGGCGGATGTCTGTAGGTGAGGGATGGCGGAACTGGCAATACTGCAGGGTGCAGATACTGAGGCGGAAGGGGAATGAGTGACGATACACTGGACCCAACTACTGAATGACCTGTCAAAAGCCAACAATCTATAACCACCATGAGGGAGGGTCTGCCAGACTAGGGAGATGGGAATGGAGGGGGTAACAGGGGTGCTAGCAGAGGAGTCGCCAGGGATTTGCCCCAGCCTCAATGGAACTACTGAACATAAATGACTGTCAGCCGTCAACTATGGAACAAAAGAATAGGCCCTGACAGGAGTGACTAGTAGACACAGATGTGAGAGAGAGTGAGCAGGGAGGGAGATGTTTGACATTTTTGAGTTTGTGGTTACTGTTTTGGTAATATGCTAATAAAAAGTGTTTTTAAAAAATTATTTTAAAAAATGGCCTGGTCTTCTTTTTTTGCCATTTCTTTGTGCAAAGGTCCTTTTGAGATTTACTCTGTGCCCAAACCAGGTTTGGTCCCTTTGTTCGCTTTGCCTTTGGCGGGATTCACGAGTGAAGCCCGCCTCTCGTTCCAGGGTGTATGGGGTGGGTAGGAAGTGAGGGAGGTGCCCAACACTTCCTGTGGTTAGTGTTGTAGGAGGCCCAAATGCACTCTGTAATGATTGGCTGGCTGACTGTCCGGCAAGGATCGCCACCCTTCTGGGTGACTGACAGCTAGGCTGGAATGAATGGGAGAGAACTGAATAAAAGGCGAGGCTTGTGTCTTGGAAGGCAGAGTCGACCACTGGAGGAAGGTACCGAAGAAGAACTTGAAGAGGGCGCCTGCTGCAACTCCTGGACCGTTGGTTTGCCCGGTGAAGCCCTGCTGCTGTGCTGAAACTCCAAATTTGTATCGACAGAGAAGGCCCTGCAAGGACATATTCTCCCCTTGAGTTGGGGGACAATCAACTCCAAAGTAAGCCACCTGGACATTCTCTCCAAGCTGGTTGACTTTCCACAGAGTTGCTGCTGGGAACCGAAACGCCAGGGAGAGGAACACCAGATTGTGTGCGTTGCTTTTAAGCTGGCCAAGAGCTCCAGGAAGAGCCTCCGGACTCCCAGGAAGCAGAACTGACCGAGCCTGAGCCCCGTCAAGAGTGCGGGACCCCAAAAGCAAGGAAAGCCCATCTCAACAGCCCGGAAACGCGGTGTTGCTATTTGCGGAAGACGCGAGGAGCTGAAACACCGAACCGCCACTTGTTTGAAGATTGCCAGTTGCAAGCAGTGACCGTCCCATTGCAGTGCAGGAGTCCGCAGAAGTCCTCCCTCTTGTCCCCATGACTGAGGCCCAGGAACAGTGAGATCTGCAGAGCTGCTCAGGACAGAAGCCATCTGCTGCAATACAGAGGTACTGTAGTGTTGCGTGCATTTTCTACTACTCGCAAGTCTAATGGGTTGTGGGCCTACATTGATTCTTCTTTTTCTTCAAAGACTTCTACAACATTGTGCAAAGACTTTTCTTACTTACCTGCAAAGAAGTGCTTCAGCTCATATAGACTTTTGCCCATTGACTTTGGCTTAGCCTGTTCCACTGAATGACTCTGATATGGGATATATCAAAGTATTTGCCTGCTTGAGAATATTTGTGGTCTCTTGTATGTTCTAATAACATTTTCCTTTGAGTTACTCTTAAGGGACTCTAAATGCAACAGTGATATATTAATGTCTCCAGCACCCTAGCTATTGAAGTCACCTGAGGGTGTAGGCTGTGTCTGTGGGCCATCCCAAAAGGGTACTTACTGATGTAGAAATATTTAGAGTGTGTATTTTGTGAAGTATATTTGAATGTTATTGTTATATTGCTCCCTTCTGAAGAAGGCTTACTCTAACTCACTGACAAATTAAGAATTGTTTATTCAAGAAACCTTGTGTGTAAGAGTTTAATTGAATACTTGTCACTGTGAATCGCTGTGGAACTCCCCTACAGCTCACATTGACCCCTCTTGAGATGAGCCTGGCTGCTGAACACACTACCAAACTGTGTAGTACAAGCTTATACCAAAGGTTGTTTCCTATACCCTGTAGTCAGGGTTGTTGTAGTGCACCCAAAGGGTACTACATACAATCTTGCCTAACATTCGGGTTCTGCCAGAGCGCTCGGAGCCCCAGATAGCTTCAGCGTAGTTTGGCGGCCGACATTTTGCTGTTTGCAACAGCTCTGCGTGTTCTAGACTCTCCGATCGGGAATACTCCCAGCTCCTGTGCCGAGGGAGGCTGAAATTTGCTCAAAGTTCGCCCTGCATTGCAGACAACCGTACACGTCGTCACTGGGTGTTAGGTGGTTGGCTTCACCAGAGCATTTTTGTTGAGATCCGTGGCCTCTGCCGGGAGCTTTCATAGAGCTGATCCGACCGCCATGGTGCCAAGCAACGCCCCCTCTTTTTGTTTTATATTAATGAGACAAATTGTATTTGAGTTGACTTGTTTTATACTGAATAGTACTAAATAAATAAAAAGAAAATATGATTGCGTTTACACACTGAATATAGTTTGTTTGTGGAACCCACTACTATCACTACTGGTACTACATAATGGGCTGTCCTTTCCAGTAAGCTGAGCCAGATAGATGTTGGGAGCAGGAGATGTCTGCCAGCTTGTACTGTTGGAATAGCTCATTATACTTTTGAAAGCCTGTGATCCCTAACCCACATTGAGACCATAGTGTTAACATACTTCTCTGGGAGAAGGTGACCACCAACACCCAAGAAGGAATTTTGTACAAATCTGCTTGCTGCTCTTACAGTTATTCCAGGAATGTTCAGTGGTATATTGTTAACTATGTTCAATGCTTTTGGTAGTTGAACAAATTTTGGTTGTAGTTATTGCCACTCCAATCCCCGCCCGAGTCATGGGTTCAGAGATTTCTATTTTTCAACCTTTTATTCTGTGTCTCTGATCATGTTCTTTATTATGTGGATAATCAATTTCAAAAGAGCTCTAGGTTTATGTATGCCCAGTTAGGTGATATAAGATTCAGCCCAATCAAATTTCCAAGCCAGAAGCTCTGTTGGGGAGCAGTGATCAAAAGCCAATAGCCTGGATATCTTCCCCTTAACTCTAGATCAACTCGCTGCCCCAAACTGTTTAATTTTATTTAAGATCTCTGGTATAAACTCAAATCTGTGCCTAACCAGGTGTAGCATGCCATAAGTGCACATGTTTTGTATTTATAGTTGACCAGCTACAAAGCCTTCATTGTTGCTTGCAGCAAATTCAATAACGGGTTGTATCGTTTTTGGGGAAAGCGTACCTCTGTACCCTGCTCCATCTTAGGCTTTTCCGAGAGTAGGCCTTTCATTCCTACTCTAACTGTTAGGCAGAAACCTGTGCAGTTCCCTTAGGGACCACTGCAACAGATTTAGGACTACAGGTGTTTGGCAGTAAAACCCACTTGGTAGCAGTCTGTACCACACACATTCACTTGGTAGCTGTGGCTGAGCAGTCAGACTTCTCTCAAGAAGAGTTAGGCAGTATGCAGAGTATACACAATAGGTACAGGGACACAGTAGCACAAACAAACACTGACCAGAGCTTTTGGTGTAAAAGTATATAATTATTTATTTAAAAATACACTTGTGATTTACACTAGCAAAAAGGAGGTAAGTAATTTCAGCACACAGTCACTATCATATATATATACAACCCTATTCACTTATTAGACAAGTCTTAGTGAGAAACACCACTTATTTTCAGACAGTGGTGAGCGCTTAACATAAGATGACACTCTAATAAGTTGTAAAGAAAGGGAGGGAAAAAGGCAGAGTTAAAGAAGCACACAAGTTTCAATACTTTTTCAAAGAACCATAGTAAGTTAGGATAGGCAGAGTTCTACTGTAGAGCAAGGAAGTCAATTGCAAGGCCCACTCTTGGAGAGAGCAAGCAAAAGGGGTCCAGGTTCACCAGTGGGGTTATGCCCAAAGAGTCTTTGTAGATAGTTCGCACAAAAAGGATGAAATTACAGTCCGGAAACGTTAGCTAGGTTGTCCCAGGCTAGCCTAGGTTAGAAAGTCAAGGCTTTACTGTCACCCCGAACAATCTGTCGCAAGGGAAGCCAGGCGGGACACAGTACCTTAAGTGTGAAGGAAGCTCCAGCGGGGGCAGTTGTTCCTGGCAGCAGGTGCAAGTCAGTGTTTCGTCCAGAGGAAGAAGAGGGATCGCCGTGGAGGAAAGATGAAGGTCGTTGCACTGCCAGGGAAGAAACCAGCCGCAGAGTTCTCCGGTTAAAAGGCACTACCCTTCTCTTCGCGGTAGTGGTAAACTGTGATATTCCGGTTGCCGGGGTGCTTGGCACGGGCAAGGCGGCCACGAGATGCTCCAGGAAGGTGAAAAAGAAGGCGAAACTGGTTATCCCCACCAGTCAAAGGAAGACGACTCTCCGGACTGGAGATCTCCTCTGTCGTCGGGAAAAGTGGTGAGACGGTTCAGCAGGGCTCCACCGGTGGTGTAGTCGTTGCAGGCCGGCTCAGCTTCTCCCTCCTCGGATTCTTGGGTCCTGTGGCGACTTCTGAAGTTCCAGTCCCCAAAGCCCTGCTTTTATGCAGCACACCTGTCAGGCTTTATCAAATCTGATGTTGTCCCCGGAAGCTGCTGAACCCCCGCAGTCCCCTTAAGATGCTAACCTCTTAACTGGTATCAAACAGTTCAGTTGAGAGCACCCCCAAGGGAAAGGGGGAACATGGGACAAAATAATAAACTTCAGGTTTTGCTCAGCTTCTTTATCTGTCAACCTGTTGGTAAAAAAAAATAACAACAAATTCACTTAAGTCACTAACCTTTGAATTTATTGGCTCTGACTTCTCTTTATCAATTTAAGTAAATATACACGCCACCATACCTGATTATCCTCTGTGAATAACGTAAAGGACGAGTGTAAATTCTACTGAAGAAAACAGCAAAATAGAGTCTCAGATGCTCTTACTAATTTCTCCAATTAGGTATGAAAATCTGCTAATCTCTCTCAGTTTAATGAGTTAATCTTCTAGCAGTTCTGATGTCGTTTGCCCAAACAACCCGCTGGAAATATTATACCTGTTGTTCGTATTAATTTCTAGCTTCAACACAAAATTCCAAAAATGACACTGACTATTCAAATTAAAATTGTTTGTTTCCTGAATATATAAAGTGTTCATTAATTGGATCTTCTGCTTGCAAAGAAGATCGCTCATAAAAGAAGCGTTCTTTTATTCAGAGTCTGCGCATGCGTGAAGATATTGTTTACTCCTTCTAAAATGGATGCGCTAATGAACAAGAAATAGAGTTCAAAAATGAAACTGGCATGGGCGCATGAGTAATGGAATAGTATTCACTCTTCTTAATGTAAAGTGTTCAAACTGGAAAGAAGAAATTCCTCAGTTCCGGACACTAATCCTTGAAGAGGCAGCCCAGAGATGTTCACGCGCCAGGTTAGAATGTTAGTAATTAAAACATAACGCCTAGGAGTCGCGTGGCTACCACACTGTCACTTGCGCAGACAGTATAAGATTTCTAAAGCTAGTCCGACGTTAAGAAAAGGACTGTTACCAAAAAATGGAACAATACTCGATAATCTTTTATACGGCCGAAAAAACACACGACGCTAAAATGATAAACAGACCTCCACACTCCAACTTGCCAGGTGCAAAAAATGTGACGCAGTTCAATAAATTTAAAATACAGTTCTAGAAGTTCCAAAATAAATTCTTGAAAGAACGAAATGAACTACTAATTAAACAAAAACTAAGAAAACAGGAACAAGTTAATTAATGGTATTGATATTTAACTCCTGCTTGAATATCACAAAGTTCCTTAAAATATAAAGAATTCACTTAGCTTGCTTCTTTCTTGCACTGGAACGTTTTTTCTAGTTTCTTCTTAATTCTCCAACACTTTCCTGATCCAAATAAACAATTTTAGGCACAAGGGCCTAACTAAAGTTTTCTAAATCTTAAGAGCTTCAAACATAAGACCTTCCAGCTGTGCTTCTGACAATGAAAGGCGGTTTAGAATGTTCCAACAATGCCTTTTCTTTACTTCTGACCAATCACTGATCCTTTTGGAAGTCTCCATTTTGGCTTGGGAAGCTCTCCACACTCTGCACAGAAAGTTAAGGCCCAAACCATACTTTATGTTAATCATATCCTCATTCCACCACATTCAACCAAATCCCACGAAACCTGACACACCCCCATTCACTCAGCCTAGCTGTCAATCAAACATGCTAAGTGGCGAGCTGGCCGGCTCACTACTTGGGCCAATCACACAAGTGTGCGACTTGAGTTACCAAGGTAACTCAGTCCAGGGTGCCTAAACCCCCTCCCACATCCCCTGTGGTACCCAAACAGAGTGGCACCACTTTTGGAGGCTTCTGTGGAGAAGCCCGCCAAAAAGTGGAACAAAGGGCTCGACTTGGGTTGGAGTCACAGAAGAGAACACAAACGCCATTTTAGAATCGAGTTCTAGCAAAAAATACCAACCGGTGAATTAATATTGAATAAATAAACCGGCGGTATGTTCGAGGCTATAAGAATTAAATAATTAAAGTTGGTAGCCTCGAACAATGGGAAAATCCCATAGAGATATATTTGCGGTCGAATATAAAAAGTAGTATCCACTGCCACCAGCCAAAACTCGATCAGGGGGGACGGAGACGTGCCCCCTCGAACAACAGACCCCGGGGCAATCGAATTGCCCCGACCAGTACGTCCACAATATGATGGTTTCTACTGGTTTCTGTTCATAATTTTGGACTAGCAAAGCCAATGGTGACTTTACATGCCCTGGGAGACAGTAGTCAGTCCCAGGGTATGGAGTCTATGTTGGGGGGTCGCTACGACACCCCTGGGTTACGGCACAGAGGGTGCTGTGTAGCCCACATCAAAAACACATGGGACCCTATGGAGTAAAAGACCCCATAGCCCTTAAAACAAATGGAAAGTCAAAGGAACACCTCAAATCATGTCTAAGAGTGGGAGCAAAAGAATCTCACTCTTAGCAGGAGAGAAAAAAATAAACCACAAAACATCCAGCAAAGCTGCTGGGGGGACTCACTAGGTTTGGGAAATTAGCCTTACAGAGAATTCTCCCTAACACTAACTGATCCTCCTACATGCAGTGATTTCATATCATGAATACATTTTGCCAGAACAATGTCTCTACAGTTACAAAACCAAATTGCCATCGTACATTTTGAAACACTTTCTGGGTTTTTACTACTGAGGGGTACTGTGGCACCTTTGATTTTTCAGGAGTGGTCTAGTATGTCATGCGGCTCTTTCAGGTTGTGTGATGAATCTGGACTATTCGTCCCTTCTCCTCACAGGGGTGCCAGCCCGTTTGAGGGTAGTGAGGGGAGCCCGCTCAGCAAGACCCACACTAGGGGTCTAGGCAAGTGGGACCTCACTGGGAGGGACTCCTCTCTTGGGCACATAATGTTATCTGCCTACGTGGGAATCGGAAAGGCGATATTAATCCTGTTTTGGATTCACCGACTAGTGACCTTTCTTCAATTTCTTTGTTTTTGGGTAATGCTGGTTACCGCCTTAATGCAAAAGTCAAAGAAGAATGACACACCCTTTTTGTATGTAGTGACGTACAAAAAACCTCAAGGTACTTGGGGAGAAGGGAGAGTGGCTCCTACGCAGAGTCGAGCCTCTGACTGAATGACGTTCTGAAGGGTCGGAGCAACGCTAGATCACAGATCCAGCGGTAGCGCAGGGATTGAACGAAACGCTCGCAAGACGCTGGAATGCTGGGGTCCTGACCGGCAATGTCACCTAGTTCAAGAATGAGACTTGCATGATAAAGCAACCCTCTCGCCTGGTGGCACAACCTCACAGAAGCTGTGAAAGAGATATCTTTGTCCTTTGGGGAATCCCTCCAGCAGATCTGTTCTCGTCCAGTATCAACAGGGAATTTCCTCAGAGGAGGTCTGCGGGACGCATTATTAGTGGACTGGGAATTTGCACTCCCGTATGCCCTCCCGCCCCATCTCCCCCGTAATTCCTCATGTAATAGGGATGTTGAGAAATTTCAGTAAATCCATGATCCTGATTGCTCTGGATTGGGCCAGGAGGACGTAGTACCCAGACGTGTCCATGTGCCTTCCATTCCGTCTTCCCCAGAGTGTGGACCTACTCTCACAAGAGGGAGGCAGTCTTCTTCACCCAGAAATCGGAACCTTCACGCTGGGTTTCTGAGAGGTTATACAAAGATTGGGACCTCTGGAAGATGTCATGTAGGTGTTGCCAGAAGGCAAGCAACCCAAGCACTATAATGCTGCCGTTGGAACAAGTTTTGCTGCTGGTGTAGAGCTAAAGATATTGATCCTTTAACTTGCAATTCACATGCAGCGCTTTCTTTTTTGCTGCACTTGGCCACCAGGCTGCAGTTAGCTACTGTCAAGGGATAGCTTGCAGCGTTATCCCTTTTGAATCGTACGCCTGAGCAAGGCTATTATTTTAATATGCCAGCTGTCATTCAATTCCTCAAAGGGTTGACAAATACTTTCCCACTGGTCCCTTTCCTGGTTCTGTCCTGGTATTTGAACCTGGTATTGCCCTTCTTAATGGCAGCTCTGTTTGAACCTCTCCATTCTTGTCCACTTTGGTTATTAACATTGAAAAGAATGTTTTTGGGTGCTATCAGTTCTGCTCGCAGAGTGCGTGAACTACAAGCCCTGTCATGTAAACCACCCTTTCAAATATTTTCGGGGAGAAGGTAATTTTGAGGATACGTCCCTCCTTCCTTCCCATGGTTGTCTGAATTCCATCTAACACGGATGACTTGCTTTTTATGCACCTCCTCCCCCTTTATAAGGATGAAGAGAGGTTACAAAGACTTGGGGCTCGAAATTAAGAGTGGATAAGCAGGAGCTACAAGCAGCCCCTGTGTATCCAGGAGTAACTAGTCACCAGGAGCTACCACTGGGAGCGAGGAGCTAGTACATAGCATTATGCAAATCTAACTTGCACATAAAATGCAAACATATAATTGTATTAATTATTTATGACCCCTTATGCTTTAAATTCCATATAGATGTGTCTGATGTTTACTTATAGATTGTCCCAAATATACAGAGTTAAATTCACATAGTAGTTTGGTCGGCATCTGTCTGCGTGGGGAGCCAAAAGCAGCTTCTGGTAACTGTTGGTTTTAAGCTCACCAAGCTCTTCTGGGCCACAAGCAGGAGCTAAATAGCTTCCCTCAATTTCGAGCCCTGCAACCAAAAAGGGCTCGTAGTTTCTAAATTTCTTGGATGGCTGTCAAGCATGATGAGCAACTATTTATTGGTTGTACCGGCCACAGGCTGGGTGAAGCTGTGACCAAACAAACTTTATTGCGTATTTATCTGCAGTTCAGAGTGCTGCTCCATTGCAGGAAAAGTTGTTCCTCAAAACATGCAACCCATTCCATCAGATGAGTGGCAACCACTTTGGCTCTCCAAAAGAGGTGTACCAATGCAAGATATATTTTTTATTTTTTTTTGCTCCAGGTACGGCAGGGTGAGTTTGGCATTATTTTCTGTGACCCATCTCGCTTTGAGAGTGTGAGTTAAGCAAATGTGCACATTTTGGTGTTTTTGTGCGCATTCCTTTGCCTTCGAGACCCCCTTTTCCCATCTGCTTCCTTGTTACCCAACCCTCCCGCCTCTTAGTCCTCCCACGGTCTGCCCTGTCATTTGCCCACTATTCTCCTTACAAGACACCCTCACCCGGCAGCCGTCGGCTAAGGGCCCCAAATCAAAGGGTAGCTCCTGAAGAAAAAGCTTCACTTTGCCTGTGTTCGCCTGGGAAGTCTGACGCCGTCAACCAGCAGTGACTGATAAGGTAAGTGTGGCCTGGGTGGGGACCACAGCAATTACTGTAGTTCATTTAAACCCTACCACTCTTATAACCTTACAATGCTTAGCACACTGATGTTAGCCAGGTAGTAAGTTATCATCCTTCACTGCTGCGTCCCATTTGTAGGTGGTTCTTCGTTTACTGCTGTTTCTCAAATGTAGGCGTTTTTCCCACTTGCCAGGTATCCCACATCTAAGTGGTTTCTACCTACTGTTGCATCTCACTTTTCTTTTCTGCCTACTGCTGCATCTCATATTTAGGCGTTTTCCCAACTTGCTGGGTGTTTTCCACCTACAGTTGTGTCTCAAGTTTAGGTAGTCTTTCCCACTTGCCATGTATCTCAAATCTAAATGCTTCTACTTATGGGTGTGTCTCAAATATAGGCGCTTTCCCACTTAAAACCTCCCCACTGGTCCTTTAATCTACTCATTGATGCCCACTGCACCCATGGGCATAATTACAGAGGGGAAAGGGGGTTTTGTCCCCCCCAACTTTTGTGTCATGCGTTATTGTCCCCCCATCTTTTGTGTTTTGAGTTTGTGACTGGCACCAATGCCAGCTAGTGCTGAGTTGTCCACAGGACCAAAACGAAACTCAGCTAGAAGGCGAAGCAGAAAATGAAACTTGGCTGAGTGAGCTGAGTTTTATTTTCTGCTTCTGCCTGTGCAGCGCTGTGTTGGGCAGAAAACGAAACTCAACTAGAAGCAGAAAATTAAACTCTACTGAGCTGAGTTTCATTTTCTGCTTCTGCGTGTGCAGCGGCGGCACTGTGTCGGGCTGGGTGAGGTGGTCAGTTTCAGTTTGCTGATATTTCCTAGTCCCTGGCTGAGAGGCATGTGCGCACACAGCACAGTTTCCCAGTCCCTTCTAAAGTGACGGTTAGAGTTCGGCCCAAGCATTGAAAAGTTAACTTGGAGCCTTGTTGTTGTTGCTGCTGGCACCGTCCGTGTGACCCGAAGCAGGTAAGAGTTTAAAATTTCTCACCCATTAACTTGCAGCACGTTTTTCTCTGCCTATGCATTTTGAAATTTGTCAAATAAGTTTCCTGCGTGAAATAGGTCAATATTTGGTGTACGATTTGTTGTCAAGTTAAACGTTAAAGTAGTTAGTTGAGTGGGTTAACGTGTACTATGTCACCAATATTCATTAGCGAAAATAAAGTTAGTGAGTGGCTAACAGCTATTGCGGAGAGTGAAACAAAAGTTCAGAAGAATCTCCTCCTAGGTCTGTTTTAACATGTTCATATAGGCTTGACAGAGTTGAACATTGCAGCGGCTTAGAGTTTTTTTCATTTTCTGTACTTGGGCGTGACAGTTGTACAAATGGCTGCTTTTTATCGACTGAAATCACCATCTTCCCGCCACATATTGCCAGTAGTTTTCACCCGATATATCTTTGATGCACGGCTGATAAAGCCTTGGGGGATGCTCTCGCCCATTTAGCCAAAAGATGCCTATTTGTCATTCAGCCTACACCAGGGGTCAACGTGCGGGCACATGCATGCCCTGGCCACAAAACGCATGCATCATTCCCTATAGCTTTTGCAGACCTGATGTCAGAGCGCTTGCCTGGCAAACCCCTGAATCAACTAGGAACTAGGGTTCAATCCTGGTGAACCCCTCAATTAACCAAAGGAATGCCCCAATCAAATGGGAATCACAGGTTCAATCCTGGTGAACCTCTTAATTAACCAAATTAATGCCTCAATCAACTGGGAACCATGGGCTGATCCTCGCCATCAATGTTATGTTTCACAGTAGACACTACTGCGTGTAGTTTGTTGTATATTTATGCCCTGTTTTTTGTTAGGTCAATGCACCACCCCTGCTCACATAGTTTTATGCCAAATAATATTACTATGTTTTAGAAAAAATGGTGCACGTCCTTATTTTATGGTGCACTCAAGCCCTGCAAGGTTACAAGGTCAGTGCCATGTTTAATGCAACAATAACTTGTACCCACATGGTTTAACTCTAAAATGAAACTCATGCAGCCAATTAATCATTCGGAGATGCTATGAAACAAAATGACATTTTGATACATTATTTTTTAGAGTTTTTACAAATAGGAACACATGTAGAGTACACACATATTCTGTGAACTGTTGTTTTGAAATAAAAATCGAGGCCTAAAATCTGAAATCCTATTGCAGATGTAAAATTGTGAGATGCACATAATTCGTACACCCAATTGAGAAGCCCCTGTTAAAGGGTTAATTTTGTGTAGCTAAAAATTGGACAATTGTATACCCCAGTCCGAAACTGGTGGGGAGGGGGCATATAACACCACCTCAAATACCAGACTTTTTGGGTAGATCCAAACCATGGTCCGGTGGCTACCATCTCAACCTAGTGCCTGTGTATCCATTGCAGTGTATGTTCGGTTCTCTTATACCATGCAAAGAAGTTGCCTCAAATTGTAAATCCACTAGGCCAAACACTCTTTCTACACTGCAGCACCATGATTTTCGCTAGCCGCAGGCCAGCACTAATAAGAGATGCTAATTCCAGCATGGGCGTCATTTTAGGGGGGGGGACAGGGGTGTTTGTCCCCCCAACTTTCATGGCACACCATTTTGTCCCCATTCATTTGGCTGGGGCAACTTTTCTTCAGATGTCGTGTCCCCCCCCCAACTTTTTCAGCAAAGTTACTCCACTGACTGCACCCAACCCCATTTTTCCTCCACGCACAGTCCAACCTCCAAAACCTCCACCCTGTCAAGCAGCCCCTTTCTCCCCCTCCAACACTCTTGAGGTATATGCCTCACCCCCACCCTTGTCCAACCCCCAATGCCCACCCTGCTCCAACCTCCACATAGATCTCATTCCGCCCAAGCCAGAGCGACTTGTTGGAGAGCTAGAGTTGGAACCATCGACCCCCTCCACTCCCCAAGCACCTTGCACCGCCTACCCAACCAGAACCGCCTACCCTCCCACTCCAACCCCCGCTACCTCTTCACCTACGCACGCGCGTCTCAACCTCTCCTGAGTGACATGCCCCTCCACCCCCCATTCTCACTTCCTTTCTCTTAGTGCAGCAAGGGCAGCTCTAGCCAAAACCCTGACCTCAACAGCCCCTCCGCCTGCCCCCAAGCCACACCCCATGGGCCACCCGAACGACAAGAAAAGGCCCAGGCCTCAGCCGCCTCAAGCCCCACTTAGCATCACCCGTGCTTCAACCCAGATCCCAATCCTTGCCCCCTGGCTATAGCGGCTAAACCACCCCTCCCGCTCCCAACCCGGTCTTATCGCTATTCCCCTCCTCCGACTTCCACCTCTCCCCCTTCATCCCCACTTATTAAACAATCCCCACCACAACCTGGGTTGATGTCTTCCAGCACCAACACACACCTGCTACAAGAAACACCCGCCCCCTCGCTACATCCCACTAAATCTCTTGCATTCTCATCAACGCCAAGTCGGTCTCTAAAAACAAATGTAAGATATTTGACCTTATCTCGGACAAAAACCCAGACATCCTTTTCATCATAGAGACCTGGCTTGCAGATGATTACGAACCCATTGTACATTAGCCCCATCCTCCCTGGCTACAACCTGACCGTTCAGAATAGATTAACAAACGATGGGGGACTAGCTATCCTGCACCACATTCCAGTGCTAATCAAGGCCGCCTTATCCAGCACCACAGACTATGAATCCCTACTTGTAAAATTCCAGTTCTACCTTCCACAGCTTCCTACTCATTTATAGACCCCCTGGCTACAACAAAAACTTTGCAGATGCACTTAGCGGCGCTCTGTCAACCACCTTCAACCTGCATCCAGCACTCGCCATTCTAGGTGACTTCATTATCTAGTTTGACTCGCCTTCAAACCCCATGACACGCTCTCACCAGATAACCTATAAGTGCTCAACCTGACACAGTGCATTTCTCTGCCCACTCACACTGCAGACCACACCCTTAATGTGATTTTCAGCGCCACAAACATCATATCCTCTCTGCCTCCACGCCCCTTAACATGGATAGATCATTCATCAATCTTCTCCTTACCATCTTCAGCCCCTTCCCAAGGCCATGCCTGGCCACCACCAACAACCCCCCGCCCCACTTCCCCGTTGTTTTCACCCCATGATCTTGTCAAATCCTTCCTTAACTCACTCCCAGTACTGTCCCTCCAGGAAGACCTCTCCCACGCCCCATCAAACTCTTAGACCACCTGGCTCTCCAGCTCCCTCAAAACGGACCCTTGAGATCAGGCCCCACACCCAGATGGTACACCACCCACGTCAAATCTCTGGAATTTCTCAACCACCATCTGAAACGAACATGGAGAACCACCCAACCCCTCTAAAGAAACCACTCTTTGTAAGACTAACAACGGCCTACAGATCGGAAATCATAAAAAAGAAATCTATGGGGGACAGAATCTTGAATTCTTGCAACACAAGCAAGGAACTGCATAGCATCCTCTCTGAATTCATATTGCCAGGTTGCTCAACCCCTCCTCCACAATCCCTATGCAATGCATTTTGCAAACATTTTCACAACATCGCTATAGACTGGCCTACTGCCATCATCTCTGAATTTGCAACAACGCCCCCTCTCACACCCACTTCCCCTCCCCTGTCCCAACTCCCTTTGTATGCAAACCCTCACCTTGTTCGCTCTGATCCTAGCACAAAGCTGCCTGTCAGGATCCCCTGAGAACCCTTGCACTACCCACTCTCCTCAAAAACATTGTTACTTTAACCTGCTCAGGCAGTATTGCAGGCTCAATCCTTAACCAATCCCTCACATCGGGAATCTTCCCAGAAACTTTCAAAACCACCTATATCCAACCCCTCCTTAAAAAATACCTATGATCGACCTACTCCTGTCCGATAACTAACGGCCCATTTCTGAAACCCGTTTCATGGCCAAACTCAGTTCACCGAAGCCAACAACCTCCTCGACCGACTTGGCCCAGTCTGGATTCAGACCCCTCTGAGGATCTGAGTCCTCCCTATTGTCTGTTTGGGATGACCTAAAAAAAACAGCGGACACAGAAGGATGCACTGTACTCCTTCTCCTTGACCTCTCTGCCACCTCCGATACTATTGACCACACCGTTCTCCTAAACTGGCTACACTCCTTAGGAATCAAGACACTGCCTTCACAAGCATCTCCTCCCTCATCTCTAACCGCTTGCAAATCATGCTCCTCCACACTTTCACCTCTGCATCCCACCCAGTGCCAAAAGAGGTCCCACAGTGAGCATCCCCATCTCCCCTCCTCTTCAATATCTATCTGAGCCCGCTCCCCGGACTCATTCGCTCCCGCAATCTCACCTGCTACAGTTATGCAGACGATTCCCAGATCATCCTTAAAATCCCCAAATCGCGACACTCAACCCGCCCAGACCTGTCATCATGCCTTTTGGATATTGACCACTGGATGACGACCAACCACCTCATCCTCAACCCTGCAAAACAAGGAATCCTAGTTTGTGGAAAAACGGCGCTCTTTCCCATCCTATTCCCTGGCCTCACTCTCTAGGACCCCCATACCCTGTCAAACCTCCACCGTGGTGAAAAACCTGGGATGCACGCTTGACGCAGATCTATCACTCTCCCAACACATTGGGCCTCATTATGACTATGGCGGTAGCCGTGCCGGTAATTACCAGCACGGCTGCTGCCGTAGTTGTATTTTTTTTCCGCCACCTGGTAATTGCCCATTGGCGGGTGCCAGTATTTATTACTCCCCGTTCCCATTTGAGCTCCATAAGTTAATATACTTTTCTCTTTCAATGAATGCCTATGCAGGTTATTTAATCCTCAAGTCGGCTGTGCAGAAACGGAAAAACTCATAACTGATGCAAGGGGTGAAGTGTGTGTGCTATTTCTACTGCCATCGACGTCCCTTCCGGACACACATCGAGGGACATTGACTTTATGCTGCACAGTGCCCTCTGCTGTTGAAATGCTTCAGAGGCTGCAAAGCAGGATATGGATATATCGAAGATGAGAAATCCATGGGAGCAACATTCAGTTGAAAGAGCTTTACCAGGGGTAATGTGCTCTTCCTATCCTTTAACAAGTTGGATTCTCAAACAAAATTGTCATGGATCAAGGTACCACTTGTATGTCGAACATTATGCATGCTGTAAAAGAAATGCTACATATTAAAACCATACATACGTCCGTGTATCACCCACAGACCGATGCACTTGTGGAAAGGTTTAACGAGACCTTAGAAAAAATACTCCACAAGCTGGTAGATGCTGATAGGAATTGGGATGTTCTGTTTCCCTGGGCCCTCTCTGCAGTTAGGAAAACACCCTGGGCGTCTCTAGGTTATTCCCTTTTGAGTTATTATATGGGTGAGAAACTCAGGATTTACTGAATATGTTGAGACCTGGGAAGAAAGAGAAGAGGCTATCCTACCCATTTCCCAGACACCCCAGAAGCTAAAATTCCATATGGCTGCTGTTAGCAAAATTGTAAAACATCAGTTGGGGCACAAGAAGATTAAAAGACCCTACATGATAGACGAGTGGTAGCCCGATCTTTTTTCTTTGGGGAATCGTTCCTAGTTCTCCTTCCCACCTCTGAGAACAAAATGATATCCAACGGTCCCTGTAAAATTCTTGAGAGAAAAGGTCCCTTGAATTATGGAGTGGCCCAACCAGATAGGTGTCAGAAAGCACAAATATATCATGTAAACCTGATGAAAGAGTGGAAAGTCGATCTGATAGAGGAGACTACTGTAACCACGGCCACCCTCCTCACCGACCAAGCTGTAACACCACTTGTTCCCTAGCCACCTACCACTCCCCCCAACAATGTTATCTTAATGATTTACAGAACCAGTTCCCAGAGGTCTTCTCTGAACAACCAGGGGGAGTACAGAATTGGTTTCATTACTTCAGGACTTCAGCTGGGCAAACAGTACATTTGAAACTCTACCGAATCCCATAGGCAAGAAGGAAAATCATTGAAACAGAGCTCCACGAAATGCTCCATGCCAACATCATTGAGGCTTTGTAGAGCCTGTGGTCCTCCCCCATCTTATTGGCAAAATTGGACAAGACTTGGGAGATTCTGTATAGATTTCAGGAAACCGAACTCCATTTCTACATTTGATAACTACCCCTTGCCACGAATCGACAAGCTCATTGAGGAGTTAGGGTCATTTTAAATATTTATATATTTCTGAGGGTTGTGGAATCTGCTTAGATCACATGCTATGCATAGGCTGACATCTAGTGGCTGCAGAGTATTACAGTTCTTTTCGAAACTGGAAAAGGGACGTTGACAGGGCGTGCCAGTAATACTATCACTAGTGACGTTCACTGTACCCATGGTCTTTCATGTGTCGAGGTCCCTCTGATTGTTTTTCTCTACCATCATCGACAGACGCTTAATCGCGGAGTTCCTATATCGGCTAACACCATTGATTGAAAAATAATAAGAGTTAGTTACTCTTTCTATCCTTTCGACAAAATGTTCGACGGCAGTGAAAAAGGACGAACGACGGACAAAGACCTTGATTTGACGCACCGCTTCGGCCTTGGATGGCTGCATCAGGCCTCGACCCAGGCAGTGGCGGTGGGGGGGGGGGGTGGATTTTTCTTAGGGCTCTAAGAGAATGCATATTCCACTTCACCCTCTCTATTTTCGCCTTGCTGCCCTTCATTCAAGTTATGGAAAACCCACTGTTAAAATGCTCCCCTAGTTGCAATGTAAAGTTCCCCTGGAAAGACAAGCACTGGGTGTGCAATTTTTGCCTTGCATGGGACCACGACGAGGGCCATTGTCAAGCTTGTCAGCTCTTCAAACCGAAAAACACTTGAGGACTGAAAGACCAAACGTTGGGCCCACCACACCATGCAGGCTGAGGCCGCCTTGAACGTGGAGGGTGCATCCAGTGACGGCAGCATCACCGTCTTTACGGACCGCAAACGCGACGGGGAACCGATTGATTCCCATATGTTAGCCCCCCAACCCCAATAGACAGGTGGCACTAGCACACGCAGTGCAACTCACACCAAGCACATACCCCGTAGCCGAAAGTCGACGACACCATCTTCGACACGGCCAGACACAGCTCCAGGGGAGGTAGGTCAACAAGCTCCCTGTCCTCTGGGCACTCAAGATCTCGATCGCCACACAACAGGTCCCCAAAGTTGCACAACAAACGCAACGCGGACGCTGTGCCCAAATCAGCGGCTGAAAGCCGAGCATCGGTTCACGCAACTTCGGACCTTCCTTCCGCCAATACTTGACTCTTGTTAACGTCGAAATCGGCAATAAGCAACAGTTCTTCGAAAAGAGCCCAGTTAGTGCAGAAATGTGTCCCGGAGACATTCCTCAAAGGGAGAACGCTCCTCTAAGAGTCTCCTTTCCCATAAGGAAAAGGGTAATACACCCCACAAGGAGAAAGATATTACTTCCCCAGGGGAGGGTACTTTAACAGCTGCTACTCCACTCCTACTCCAGAAATACCACAGTTTCCTCTGCCACAGACTCCTCTACCTCCAAATCCTTTTAATATACCAAGTACCTCTCAAAGGTGGCGGAAAAAAATACTACTCTGAAGACATTGATAGGGTAATGCGTAGAATGTCTTTCATGGCAAATTTCATGGACAAAAATCCACAGGCATTACACAACCTATAGAACATGCCACCCATTGGTGGTGCATCCACTTCACAACCCCCAACAAAGAGGTCACATCCTGACACCGTCTTAATTAGTCCTCAGCAAGACCCTGTCCAATATGATCTGTTTGATCCCAATTCAGACACTGAGGCTCAGGATATTCAAGAGGGGGAGATCACTATTATGATGAAAATAATGACGAGGACGTTAACATCCTACCCTCTACCGATCATCTTGAAGCACCAGTGGGCAGACTCACCGGTGGACAATCAACCTCAGTTTAACGATATTCTCATAAAGGCAGCAGAGCATTTCCAGATACAGACCCAGGAAACGCAATTAGATATAAAGATTTTGTAGAGGACTTATTAGGGGATAAAAAAACTGTTACCAAGTACATACCCCTTCTTCAATCCATACAAAGAATAATTCAATCCTTGCTGGAGACTCCAAGTCAAACGCGGGCTGTTAACCCACATATTGAAAACCTGTTTCGCCCTGCGACCTCAGACCCTCCTATAGAGGACAACTGAAAACCGACTCGATGCGAAAAAGGGCAGGAACACTGCTAGCTTCATCTGAAGCTCCCCCAGATGAGGAAAGCCAAAAGTGTTCCACTCCAGGGAGGAAGGTGGATGTCGCAGATCACGCAGGCAGAATCATCGACGAGGGGACAATATTAAACTGCCATGCAATGCTTTGCCAGTCAGTATTTAAACTGGAGTCGCAAGCAACACTCCCAAACATGCCCATGAACCAAATGTCCTGTTTGGGAAAGCTGTTTAGGATGCGTTAAAATCGCCCAAAGAAGGGTATTACACTCTTAAATCATTAGGCCAGCTAACTAATAAGCCACCAGGCCAAAGAGGCGTAAGCAATTTTCTCCGCTTTCAAGGACAAAACTTGCAAAGGGGTTTCGGTTATGGCCAAAGTCGGGGCTCGGGAAAGCCTCGCAAGGTTTCCAAAGAGGCCAGCGCAGATCTTGTGGCTGGAGGAGGTCCTCCACTTCCAGAGGTGGAGCAACACCGCCTTAACAATGACCACCCGCTTCAGGTACCCTCCTATGCCTCTCCAGTAGGAGGACGTATAACACACTTCACTCACGCATGGTAGAAAATCACCTCCGAGAAGTGGTGCTATCAAACGTGGCAGGCAGTTATTGCATGGAATTACTTCTGCAACCCCCAAACCATCCCCTGCATCAAAAAACAACCATGCAGGAGGAACAACGCATCCTTCTGGAGGAGGTCGCAATGCTGCTGCTCAAGGATGCCATCAAAATCGTCCCAGCTAACTAGGTAAACAAAGCCTATCTACGCAACCTACTTCCTTGTGCCGAAGAAAGATCTAATAATGCACCCAGTATTAGACCTACGCCCTGCAAACACCTATGTCAAGCCACAAAAATTCTGCATGACAATGCTACAAGAGGTAACCCCACTGCTAAAGCAGGGGGACTACATGGAAACATTGGATATGAAAGATGCCTATTATCATATTTCAATGTTCCCAGCGCACAGAAGAGTCTTGTGCTTTCAAGATAGCAAACCAGCACTAACAATTCAAAGTGCTACCCTTCGGCATAGCATCCGCTTGAAGGGTATCCACCAAGGTTCTGGTGGTGGTGGTAGTGCATCTGCGCAGGGAGGCAATCCCAGTGTACCCCTCCCTGGACGACTGGCTGATTACAGGGGTGTCTCCCCTAATTTGCAGACAAAATACCCAAATAACTATAAACCTTCTCTTCCGATTGGCCTTTTCTATAAACGAGAAAGAATAAAGCCTTGTACCAAACAAGACCAAACGGTTCCTAGGAGCTGTCATAAACACAGAAGAAGGATTAGTCTTTCCATCAAAGGAAAGAGTACTAAACATGCTACTGCAAATACCTTAATATCAAGCCGGTTATCAGATAAGCGTATGCAAAGCTATGCGTTTGCTCAGCATGATGGCATCTTGCAGTTACCTGGTCTCACGCACGTTTGTGCAGTCAGTGAAATGATCTAGTGGTCGTTTCACCCACACTAGTACAAGATCTTCGCTGGTGGACAAAGGAGAATCTGTTGAAGGGAAAACCCTTCCATTATCCGGCGGTGCGAGTGGTAGTAACAGATGCATCACTCTTCAGGTGGGGGGGCACATCACCTTCATCTCACAGCACATGGTCTGTGAACGAACATCACGGCACAGAACCACATCAACCTGCTGGAACGTCTAGCAGTATTCAAAGCGCTTTAAGCATTCGAAGCACAGCTGACAAATCAGTCGGTACAGATCCTAACCAACAGCCCCACTGCTATCAACAAGCAGGGCGGCACACATTCTCCAAATCTGTCCAAGCTAGCACAAAAAATATGGACATGGGCACTCAAATGAAGGCTGTTCCTGTCTTCCCAACACGTTCCAGGGGAACTCGACACCCTAGCAGACTCGCTGAACAATACCAGCGGAACATGAATGGCAACTAGAAACAAATGTTGTAGACCACATCTTCTCACAGTGGTGTTACCCCACACTAGTATTTGTATTTGTATTTTATTTTTGTATCACGCGCCAGGCCCACAGGCATCAGGGCGCGAACTAGACTTGTTCGCTACAAGAAAAAACAAGCAATGCCAAGACTTCGCGTCCAGGTTTCCCCAACCAGACTCCAAGGGGAATGCCCTATGGATGAGCTGGTCAGGGAAATTTGCTTACAGTCCCACCTCATCCCCCCCAACTCCTCTAATGAGCAGGGTGGGGAACACGATTCAAAGGGAACAAATGACATTTATCCTAGTTGCTCCCATGTGGGCAAGACAACCATGGTATCCACATCTGCACAAACTGGTGATGTGCGATCCCATCAAACTCCTGTGCCAGACCAATCTGCTCACTCAACATGGGGGAGTAACAGTACACCCTCAACCCCACTCAATGAACTTGACAGCATGGCTCCTGAGGTCATAGAGTTTGGACATCTGAGTCTACCACAGAGGTGTATGGATATCCTCAAGGAGGCATGTAAACCAAACACCAGACACTGTTATTTCGACAAGTGGAGGAGATTTATAATTTGGTGCCAGTCAAAACAAATAAACCATGTAGAAGGTACTCCATCCCACAAACTAAACTATATGCTCCACTTGTTGGACACAGGGTTAGTATTCAACTCTATAAAGGTTCACGT
This sequence comes from Ambystoma mexicanum, assembly GCF_040938575.1. Classification (NCBI taxonomy): domain Eukaryota; kingdom Metazoa; phylum Chordata; class Amphibia; order Caudata; family Ambystomatidae; genus Ambystoma; species Ambystoma mexicanum. The sequence goes on from NC_090936.1 coordinate 625,095,296, forward strand.
GGCGGCTTTATCAGTTTACACCACCTCTCAGAGTAAAGTATTGTGGTGGAAAGTTTTTGTCATTAAAGCATTTATGGAGGGAGTAAAGGGTCTCCACCCTCCAATTACGAACCCACCGCTAGGCTGGATTCTCAATGTGGTACTTGCAAAGCTCATGGGACCTCCCTTTGAGCCTACGCACAAGTCAAGTCTTAAACACCTTACATATAAGAGTGCCTTCTTGGTGGCTATTACATCCATAATTGGTGAACAAGCATTGTCGGTGCAGGACCCATTCTTTGTCATCCACAAAGATAAATTGATTTTCCGAACACACCCTAGGTTTTTACCTAAATTAATTTCCAAATTTCACGTGAACCAATCCATTGAGCTACCGGCCGTCTTCCAGAACCCAACAAGTTCAGCTGAGAAACTCTATACACTAGATGTAAGGAGGGCGGTCCTTTACTATGCCGACTTGGCTGAGACTGAATTTGCACTGGTTACCTGGTCACCCTCTGATCTCAGGCCCAGATCCCCTCCCCTGCCAGTCGCACTTCTGCATTGCCCTCTTGGCAACCCCCGCACTTGGGGACTGCTTCTGTATCCCTACATTCCCACTACCAGCACTTGACACCTGGTGTCGGCACGTATCCTGGCACTTGCCACCTGCTGGCTGTACTTTTACTTACTGTTTAATTTTGTTCTTTTTCTTACCCCATGTTCTGCACTGTCCTCTCCCCTTTCTCTCTCACACTTCTCCTCCTTCCCCATCCCATGCACTTGCATGATCTGAATGACACCTGGCCTGGTAGGATCGTTGTCTGTCCTCCTTCTGTTCCCCGTTCCTTGCCTCGTCACGCCTTGAAACACTTGTGTATAGGCGCGTTATAAATGCCATATCATCATCATATCATAAATCATAACATATCATATGTAAACAAGACCAGACCGCTCAGGAAAACAGACCTACTGTTTGTCATTGTAGCACCAGGCAGAGAAGGAGACCGCATTTCAAAAAATGCCATCTTCAGATGGATAGTCTGATGCATACAGCTCTGTTACTCATTATCCAGCAAAACACTGCCTTTCACGGCAAGAGCTAACTCCACAAGGGTTACAGGAACTACTTTGGCTTTCATCGCAGATGTCCTGCTGGACACCATTTGCAAAGCAGCTACATGGAGCTCAGTACACACTTTCACTTGGCACTACTGCATTGACACTCATTCCAAGCAGATACACAGGTGGGACAAGTGGTTTTAAAACCTCTTTTTGCCGCTGGACCTTCTTACAACCCACCACCTTCTCCGAAGACTGCTCGCTAATCTATGCATAGCATGTGATCTAAGCAGATTCCACAAGCCTCAGATGGGATACATTACTCACCGTAATCGTAGTTCTGATGCTTGTATCTGCGTAGATTCACATGTGCCCACCCTTCCTCCCCTTGGAAAGAAGGTGCATGGATGTTTATGTGAGCTTTATCTGATCATATCTGCTTTAATACACCTGTACCTACGCTACACTTCATGCTACCTCATGTCAGAAACAAAACAATCTGAGGGACCTCGAAGCGTGAAAGACCCTGGGTACAGTGGACGTCACAATAGGGATAGTATTACTGGCACGCCCTGTCGACATACTTTTATGAGTTTCGTAAATAACTGTAATACTCTGCAGCATCCACTAGATGTCGGCCTGTGCATAGCATGTGAATTTAAGCAGATACAAGCATCAGAAATACGATTAGGGTGAGTAATGTATCCCATATATCCACTCTGGATTTATCCAATGGATACTGGCAGGTACCCCTAAACCCCATTGATTGGGTGGGGGAGGGGAGGAAGAGTCTTTTCCACCCCGCAGGGGCTCTTTCAATTTAAAGTACTCCCTTTTGGTTTGCACAGTACTCCTGCCATATTCTAAGATTTTGGGACCATACGTTCGCTTTTCTGGAGCCTACTTGGACAACATCATCATACACAGTAAATATCTGTATGCGATTGCAAGTGCCTTCCGGAGAGCTGGTTTAACAGCAAACCCAAAGAAATGGCATCTGGCCCAGGCATCTCTAAAGTATCTGGGCTACTTCGTGGGAAATGGACTGATTAACCCTCATGCAGAAAAAGTTAAAGCGGTACAAACACCTGTTCAAAAAACCCAGAGACAGTCAAACTTTTTTCAGGATTGACAGGCCACTACAGACGAATTATACCTAATTATTCCATCTTGGTCGCCAATCATACAGACAAGCTAAATAACTATCACCCACAAAAGCTTGTCTGGGGAAACAATAATAAACAAAGCTTTGAAGGTTTGAAACAAAACATATTTCAAGAACCTGTATTAAAAATGTGTGATTTTAATCAGGATTTCACCCTGCAGACCGATGCCTTTAAGTATGGGTTGTGATCCATATTAACGCAAGAGCACGACGGCCTGGAACACCCCGTATTGTAAACGAGTCGGAGGTTGTTCCCAAGATAGCAATCCTATGCCACTGTGAAGCTGGAAGTCTTGGCCATCAAATGGGCAATCTTAAACCTGCATTACTATCCGACAGGAAGAAGATTCCTGCTCTTGACAGATCACTCCCCTATGAGATGGATGAGTCTCAGGAAAGATTCCAATGCCTCAGTCACAAGTTTTTTCAACCTTTTAGTTTCTCAGTAGAACATTGAAAAGAGAAAGAACAAGGCATTGTGAACTTTTTGAGTAGTTTCCCGATTAAGGCTGAGCCTCTCGTTTAACAGGCAAGGTATGTGGCAAATTTGTACTATTCATCCCTTCTCTCCAGAGGGGAGCCACCCACTTTGAGGCTAGGGAGGTGAGCTAGGTAAGCAAGACCCTCCCTAGGGGTCTGGGCAAGTGGGACCTCACTGTGAGTGACTCGCCTCATGGCGACAAGTACTCCCATTCTGGTCAGGAACTCCCTGTCCAGAGCAGGCTATCCGCCTATATGGGAATCACAATGACTGTTATTTATCCAGTTTTAGATTCAACAAATAGTGACATTTCTTCAATCTCTTTGGCTTCGGGCAATGCTGGATCCTGCCTGAACCCCACAGTCAAAAAAGACATGCCCCAATTGTTCCCAATGACTTGCATCAAACCACGATTAACTTGAAAGAAAGGGAGTGAATCCCACACAGAGGCGAGCCTCTGAATAGAAGACCTCCTGGAGGGGCGGAGCCACGCTAGGCCGCAGTTCCAGCGTTAGCGTGAAGGGTGAATGAAACGCTCGCAAGACGCTGGAAGGATGGTGTTCTGACCGGGAAAGAAGTATGGGTCAAGGACACTGGGGGCGGTAAAGCAACCACACGGAAACTCTGGTGGGGCTGGGGCGCGTTAATGGACAAGCTCTGCACGAGAAGTGCATTAGCTGCTGAGCAGCGGAAGGGAAGCTCACGCTCCGAAGACGTAGCGTTGTTAAGAGGGGCGTAGCGTGACCCTCCATGATCGGAAAGCCATACGGGTTAGAGGAGCCTGATAAACCCGAGCGGGCAGACTCCCTATTTAAGTTGAGCTGAAGCAAGGCTATCTGAGGTCTTACGAGAGGCCATAAAAACCAGGAGTCTTTAAAATTCAAGGCTGACGAAACCACAAGGGTTACGAGAGCCAAGAAAGCATGAACTGGCAGACGCCCCACCGAGATAAAGTAAGCCTGTCAGAGGGGCAGAGGACTTTGGGATAGTCCAGGAGGCCAGAAATATAATGCACAGAACTGGAGAGAAAGAACCTGGAGGGCTTCAGTCTCTTAAGTATAAAACAAGAACATTGTCATGCACCAAGTCAGAAATGGTAGAATTGTAACCTTTTCGAATGGATTGTGTCCAACCACATATTCCTCATCTTTGATGTTCGTTATCCAGCTTCAACTGCCTCAGAGAAAAATAAAATTCGGCAGAGGGCGCTGTGCATCAATGCAGCGCACTCGATGTCCCTCGAGGGCCTCCGTTTCAAGGATGATGTCATTGAGGGCCTATATAGCACGCGCAGTGCCCATTGGCTTCAGTTCTGTTTTTCTGTGTAATCTATTGCTTTGAGAAATATGGTGCGCTTCATTTGTTACTTCGCAATATGTCTTTGTCGACACAGACTACCCCGAAGACCGGGTTCAAGAAGTGTTGAGATTTTGACTCGTAAATGTCATTTACGGACCCACACCGTATATGTCTATAGTGTCTTGGGGTGGAGCATAAGACCTCGGCCTGCTCCAAGTGCCAGTCTATGACCAGAAAGGGTAAATTGGCGGTAGGTAGAAACTCCCAAAATATCGTTCTACCCCAACCAAAAAACCTTTGACCGACGAGTCGAGAGGCGATACTCCTCGAAGGGAAACAGTTAAGAGGTCAAGATTAAGTAGTGGCTCCCACCACTCCTCGTTGAGGAAGTCAAAGAAGAGGCACCATAGCTCGTCGTCTTCGACTTCGTCGTCAGACACCTCCCCTGAGAGGGTATCTTGCTCCACTAAAAACTCCAGACCTGCCGAATGGGAAGCATTTAGAGCAGAAATGCTGTAAATATTTCAACAAAAACCCATGACAGCCATACTCCTTCCTCGCCTTCCAAAGAAGCCGGTAAGGAAAGGGCTTGTGTCAAATCCTGCGTGCCCTCGAGCCCGGGACAAAGGCCTGATCCTCATAGAGAGCCATTGAGGCCCAGATGACGTAATGGAGATTTTGCTTTCGGCCAGAAGGCCAGCAACAAAGTCTGTGTACCGTTGCTGTTGGAACAAATTCTGCAGCTGGTGCAAAGACAAGCATGTAGACCCTTTTCTGTGCAAAACCCCACAGGTGTTATCCTGTTATCCTTTCTACTATCCTTAGCCAATCTGGGTCTCTAGGCTGGAACTATTAAAGGCCATTTAGCAGCGCTATCTATCTTTAAGCGCTCGTCAGAAGAATGTTCATATTTCAAATTCCACTGGTGACACAATTTCTAAAGGGGCTCACCAATGTAAATCTCCCGTCCAGGTTCCAGTTTGGGACATTAATATGGTACTATTAATGTGTGCACCCTTTGAACCTTTACACTCATGTCCATTAAGGTTGTTATCTTTTAAAACCATTCTCTTGGTAGCTTTAACCTCAGCCCTTAGAGTGAGTGAATTGCAGGCACTTTCATCCAAGCCACCCTTTACTGCCTTCCATAAGGATACAGTTGTTCTGAGGGTTAAGTCTTAATTTTTACCCAAAACCCTTGTTTTACTGTCTTTCTATCCTTCACCTCATCCTGGCAAAGAGGAGGAGAGATTACATAGGTTAGACCCATGCAGAGCTCTGAGCTTTTACATATCTAGGCTATCAAAACTTTGTATTAATGATCTGCTTTTCATTGGCTATACAGGCCACAGGCTGTTAATAAGCGGACCTTATCCAGGTGGATCATTCTGGCAATTTCGGAATGTTACAGAATGGCAGGCAAGGCTCCTCGTGAAGGATTAAGTGCCCATTCGTCCAGGGGCATGGCTACCTCTACAGCCCTGCAAAGGTGTCTACCAATTAAAATATCTGCCACGATCACCAGCCACCGCTCCAGCTCTTCATCCAAGAGGAAGTCGGCTACCCCTGGGAAGCAGTGGGAAAAGGGTAAGGTGTCCGAACTACCCGTGAAGGACGTGGCCAAGCAGGACAAGGTGTTCGAGCTGCCCATGAAGGAGAAAGCCAAGATGGCCGACCTGCCTGTGAAGGCCCAGGTGGTCCAGGCAAAAGCATCCCCCTCGATCGAGGTCGTGGTGGCCTCCCTTTCGAAGGCAAAAGGGGCTGACCCGACCAGGGTGCCCCGGCGACAGCCGGAGTTTCTATCCCGGCCAGGAGAGTCCTTCTTCAAGTCGATAGTGAAGACCCCGGAGAAGAGTATGCCGTACCTCAATCCGAGACCGACCTTCTCAGGACCTGATGAAAGGGGTGGGGGTGGCGGAAGAAATCCAGGGCACGGATATTTCTTCATCCGACAAGGAGGAGAGACTTTCCATCCACACCGTCCACGATGGTGACACCGATGGGAACGTCCAGGAGATGCCAGCCGAAGGCGACAACGACGTAGATACCGTCGACTGGGACGACATGGGCGCTGGGCCCAGTGATCTGGTTCCCAGGTGCCCCCTAGATATTTGTCGCAGGATATCCTCTCAAAACTCCACACGCTGGTGTCAGAGATTCAGAGGAGGTCGCCGACGACCCTGCCAGCACCAGCAGTACCGCCAGTGACCCCGTTGATACCAGGACAGCCACCAGCGAAGAAGAGGAGACGCCTTACGCCTCCATTCCAACAGTTGCTGCCTGCCCCCCCCCACCCCCCTACAGGGACGAACACGGCGATGACGGATACAGATGCGAGGCTTTGGAGATCCTCCGGGAAGGCGAGGTGGCGGCTTACCATGGTGGCACTGGCCATTATGGACACGGGTTTCCGCCGGATGGGAAATAGGGTTTGCCTTTGCTGTCGTGGCTGGCTCAAGGCCACCAACTTCAGACAGGAGGTCCAGACGAGAGTCCTGGACATGCCATTTAAAGACAACCTGTTCGGGAAGACCGTTGATTAATCCCTCCAGGCCATCAAGGCCGACACGGCCCGTGCCTTAGGCGCCCTGCAACAACACAGGCCGTCCTTTGGTTCCTCAGAAGGAAAGTCTCGCAGGTCTTCGAAGGGTTTCGTTGGGGGCCCATCCTATTACCACCAACCCTCCCGCTCCTCAACCCAGGAAGCCAATGGGGGTCGCTCCAAGGCATTTGGAGGTGGCCGCCATTGTTTTCAAGGCTCCCAGGGTGGTACCCTGACCGCCAAGCAGGACTGAGCCGGCCAAGAAATCGGGCCCCCACCGCTGCACCCTCGTGGGAGGCCGGCTGGCGAACTTCATCAGCATGTGGGTGACCATCTCCACCGACCGATGGGTGCTGGATGCTCTCGCCCACGGACATACCTTGGAGTTTCAACGAAAGTGTCCTCGAATACCACCAGTGGCCCGACAGGAACAACACATCCCTCACCTGCTGCTGGAGGTTCGGGCCATGTTAAAGAAAGGGGCGATAGAGCTGGTGCCAAAGCGACTCCGGGGCTTCAGAGACTCAACAAGTACATAAAGTCCCAGAAGTTCAGGATGGTCACGCTGTAGCACGTGCTCAACCAGCTGGAGGAGGTATACTTTCTGTCATCGTTGGATCTAGAGGACGTGTACTACCACGTCCCCATACACAAAGCACACCATAAGTTTCTGTGCTTCATTCAAGAGAAGCCTTACCAGTTCAAGGCTCTTCCTTTCGGTCTTAAATCAGCGCCCAGAGTCTTCAACAAGTGCCTGGCTCTGGTGGCAGCCCATATACGACCCAAAGGGGATTCACGTGTACCCTTACCTGGACGACTGGCTCATCTGGGCCAGATCAAGGTACATCGCTGTCGTCCACACGGCGAAGACTGTCCGCCTGCTGACGGAACTGGGGTTCTCAGTGAATTATGCAAAGTCCTGCTTGACTCCATTGCAGGACACGCTGTTCCTGGGATCCAGGCTTGACACAGTGGCCTGATTGGCGTCACTGTTGGAGGAGAGGATATCGGCCATCCTAGTCATAGTGCAACGGCTGTTGGCACTGAGGGGCGCCACAGTGAGGATCATCAAGTCTCTTTTCGGCATGATGTCATCATGCATATCCCTGATTCGGCTCTGCAGGTTGCAGATGCGCTCTCTACAGAAGTTCCTCGATGCCCATTGGGTCCAGGTGTCCGGAGACTTCCAGGACAGGATAGCGCTCAATGAGGAGTTCCATCGAGCAGTAAGGTGGTGGGGCGTGCGCTCCAATATTTTGGGACTTAGCCCTTTGGCACTTGGCACTTGACACTTTATTTGCCTATAGTACTGTTTGCTACAGCATCTCCAATTTTTTTCATGGAATTAATTAATTTTAAAATGGATTTGCATGATTTTCACTAGTATTGGTTTAGGAACTTACTACCTCAAAAACTCCTTTTTATCAATGGTTTTGATACAAATATTTTGCATTATTATTAAAAATGTAATGATTTTTAATGTTGATACTTTTGTGAATGTATAATGTGTGTTTTTATAATGTTTTGGATAAATATTAAAATATGAAGTGACACTTGAGAACATGACTGAACCTCTTTCCTTTTTGACCTCCTACCTATAATATGAGCATTTAAATCACTTTAGTGCTTATCCATGTGACTCCCTTCTTTCGGTTATCGTGCGCTCCAATATCACCTGAGGCATGGATTTCCAGAGCCCCCCTGTACCAGGAGACGGTCACAACGGACGCTTCCCTGGAAGGATGGGGAGCCCACACTGGACGTCTTCACGCCAGAGGCCTGTGGCTGCCGTAGGAGAAGAAGCTACACATCAACGTTCTGGAACTATGGGCAGTGTTTGGGGCCCTCAAGTCGTTTCTGCCATCACTCGAGGGCAAAGTGGTGAGGGTCTTCACGTACAATAACACCACAATGTTTTACATCCGGAAACAGGAGGGCACCAGATCCCCAGCGCTCTCCAAAGAGGCGCAGGACTTATCGCACTGGGCTGTCGCCCAGGGGATGTTGTTGCCTGGCTCATTCCCCTCCACACAGCTTGGTGCACCCCCTGCCAGCCTCCTATCCCTCCCACCTCCCCTGATTGGCTAATTCGGAAACCCTTATGGAGCCAACCATCTAGGGCAGCCCCTTACCTGTGCAGACCTGTGGCGAAGGACCCCAAGACAAAGGACCGCTGCAACAGAAACACTGCCAGACCAGGCCCATGTTATCCTGTGGAGCCTTCCGCCGTCACCCAGCAGCCACTGAATGAGTAAGTGCGGTTACGGCCAGGGGGTGCAGCCATTACTGCCACCCACTAAATTGACCAACCCAATCCCACCTTATTAATTTTCTGATAACATATGGTCCAATGTACACAGTCAAGAGTATTTTATTATTGTAAAACTCCCCTACTCTATCACCTGTGAGTCACTTTCGCAGTTGTTATATTCGCTATTGTGCCCCCATTTTAGGAATCTCAAAGCTAGGTTTTGTTACATTTGCTACTGTGCCACCATTTTAGGAATCTCAAAGCTAGGTGTGGTTGCTTTTACTACTCTGCACCCATTTTAGGAATCTTAATGCTTGATGCTGCTACACCTCCTATGGTGTCCCCTTTTAGATGTTGGTGCATTTTCTACTTAGCACCCGTCTCTAGGAATCCCAAAGCTGGCAATTGTTACATTTGCTACTGTGCCTCCATTTTAGGTGTTTATCCTGCTATCCAGGTGTCATAATCGTAAGTCTTGCTGCTTCTGCTATTGTGCCCCAACTTTAGGAATCTCAAAGCTGTACCCCCATTGGTACAGCAGCTGGATTTCTCCCACTATTCAGGTACCATTGCATATACCACTGTCCCAGTTCTAGTTATCTAGCCACTCCTGCATCTACTAGACTTGAGTGACTCGATCATCCAAATAGCTGACCTCAGCACTGCCAACCTGCAGTGACCCACCCAACCCAATAAACCCCACCTGCCGCAATGATCTCCTTCATTACCAGTGCCAACCCTCCAGCAGGACAAAAACGGAGCGAGAACCAACTCCTCCACAAACCCACAACGATGTCCCTGCAACTACGCAGCCACCCAAAAATCCAATCCAATACACAGCCTTCTCACCCACATCATAACCAACAGATGAAAGAAAAATTATTGCAAATTAATCCACTCCATGCCCGACCTACCACTGCCTTGCTAGCTCCTTCATTCTCAAACACCATCCACAAACCACTACCCCCTCTACCCTCAGTCCCAGAAACATCACACACTCTGACGCCCCACTTCCCTCATGAGCTCACCACACTGTCACCTTTGTAACTCCCTCATCCCGTAACTCCATCCATACTCGATCATGCATCCCTACCCCTAGCTCCAGAACCATTCCCCTCAGGCTCTCACCCGACTGCTGCCTTTCTAGCTCCACAATTTTCAATCCCCATCCAAACACAACCGCGCCTCTCTACCCCTATCCCCAGAGCCATCCCACACTCTGATGCCCTACTTCCCTCATGCCCTCATCATACCGCCTCCTTCCCGCACACCAGAGGAGCCACCAGGTACACCGCAAGTCATCTCTGCCCTTCCATGCCTCCTCCCACCGGCGCTGAGACCCCGCCCTCGCACAACACCGCCGTCTGGCCACATGCCAAGAATGACCGTCGCCCCTACTCCATCTCTCACTGCACAACCTCTAACTCCCAAGCTAGAGGAGCACTCTGGCGCTTCAAACAAAACCCTCTAACTACCTCAACTGCTTCCAGACCCACCCCATAAATTCCACTCCCCACCCCTCCCTGATCTGAGGACATCCCCCCCTCTACCCACATCACCAAGAAACACTCACCGCACCACATCCAACTCCCAGGCCAGAGGAGCCCGCTGGCACTCCTTACACGGCGCTCCTTACACAACCCGCATACCACCACCTTAGCACCTGTCTCCCACTGCAGATCTTCACCCCAGCCCACATCCCCCCACACCTCTGCTAGAACCACGCAGACTGTCTCCCCCCTGCCTCTCCAAAATCCTCACCAAACACTAGTTCAGGGAGAGATCCATGTCCTTCCACTAACCCCACCAGCCCACCGACTCTCCCACCCTCCAACCCTGACATTCATGAACTCACCAATTCCTCACCTGCCGACAATACCGGCCGTGACCCCATCAAACGCTGCTGTCTCACACCATACAATCCCCTAGCAGCCACCATTTCATCTGCCCATCCACGTAGAACTTCACCCCAGCCCACACCACCTCATGCTTCAGCCAAAACCCTGCAGACCCTTCCCACTGCCCGAGCATCACCAAGTGCCCTTTCACGGAAATGTAAAATGTCCCTCCATCATCCCGCTGACAAACCCACGCTCCAACTCCTCCAGCTCCGCCCTCCCTCACCTCACCCTTTCCCCACCACCCGTCACTACCCAGTGCCCTTCAGCATGCCCAACCCGCCCACTCCTCCACTCTCCCATGTGCCAAACCAATCTTCCCTCATCCTCGCCCCTCCCCCCATCTCGGACTCACACACCCACCCCACACCCAAGACATCCCCTATCCACCCCCTTCCCTTCTCTCAGCATGGCAAAGTTTGCTTTTTCCAGAACTATCACCTCATCCTCATCCCCGTCCCCTTCAAACCCCCTACCCTTTCTCACACACCTCCTGTGCCAGAACGCTCAAAACTCAACGACCGGACCTCACCCTCAACCCTTTGTGCCTCTCATCACCTACAGGAGTCCTCCATCCCGTCCACCCACAGCCCAGCTGTTGGAACTCTCTACCGACTCCCAGAGTGTCCCTCTTCAGACACAATCCCTTACCTACCACCTCCTCATCTTCACCTCCCTCCAGACCTGCGACCAACCCACCATCCAGTCGATACCCACCCACGGCCCCAACACCACACAGTCAACCCCCTCCTTCCATTCAACCACCTCCATTGCATCAAAAGCAGCCACTACACGCTCGTCCCGCTTCCACCCATCCGAACGTCTCCCCCCCCCCCCCCCTGCACCCACCAACCAACATAATTACAGCCTGTCCTGGCCTCTCCCACCACCCAGCAATCTGCTCCCCCAGATACACCCCACCTCCCCTCCACTGCGGCCATCCAGGTCTATCATGCCCATCCTGCCATGAACATATGAACATCACTAGAACAATTTCCTAGTCACCTGCCTCTTATTCAGGCCCGCTCCATCGCCAAAAACAGTCACAGTATTTTCTACCTTCTATCCACCGAAAACTCTGATCTCATCTTCATCACAGAAACATGGTTCAGAGGCGACTTTAAGTCGGTCGCACACAAGGCTTTCCCTCCTGTCTACACTCTCATGACCCACAAAGGAGCCACCAGGGGTGGCGGAATTGCTATCCTCTACACACCCAAATTATCCATCTATCATCGAAACCCAGCCATGCACAGCTAACTGTGAATCCCTTCTGATCAGACTCTCCCTCTCTGCCACTCCCTCATCCAGTTTCCTACTCATTTACAGGCCTCTGGGATGCAAAAGAATTTTTCCAAACGATCTCTGTGACTAGCTACCATTGTGGCCAACCATCCGGCACTCACCCTACTGGGCGACTTCAGCATCTTGTTTGATAATCCCAACCACCACCCATGACCCAACCCTTGGTCGACAGCCTAGAGGCACTCAACCTCTGCGGGCACACCCTTGACAGTCTTCAGCTCCTCTAACCTCGTCTCGGTGTCCACCCCGAAACCCCTCATCTGGAAAAGACCACTCAGCCCTACCCTTCTCTATCCACATACCTACTCCACCTCCCCTCGTCCACCCGATCTCACCAGAAGACCACAAATGCTGGAACCTGGTCAAGGTACTACCTGACCTACCTGAACCCCTTCTACGCTCACTCCCATCCACAGACAGACCACTACCTATTGAATACTTTGACTCTTGGCTCGATGACTCGCTCATCCCTCTCACCCCTTCCCCACCCACCCGCAAAGGACCTATCCCCAAATGGTTCATACCCCACCTGAAGTCTGTCAAATTCCATAACCGCTCCGTCGAGCGCAAATGACGAGCGTCAAAGACTTCCTGTACGCTCGCCATCATCGTAACTACAAAACCGAGATCTGAAAGGCCAAAAAGACATACTATAATAATAGAATCCTAAACTGCCACGCCAGTAGTAAAGGGCTCCACAGGGTCATCTCAGAATTTGTGAAGCCCACTTGCACCAATGCCCCTACCATACCCCCACAAGAGCTCTACAACTCCCTCTCCTATCATTTCTACAGAATAGCACTTGACAGGACAGCCACCCTTAATACCAAATTCTCCAACCTCGCCTCCTGTCAACTCCCCCCGCTCAAGATCCCCTCCCCCCCCTCCCGCAGCGCTGACCTTCAACTCCTTCAAGCCAATCTCGAGTGAGGAATTCCTCTCTACTGTCCAGCCGCAGACCCTTCGGGTCGCCCCTTGACCTCTGCCCGCCCCCCCTCCTCAAATAAATCTTCTCCACTTGTTCTGGAAAACAAGCTAGGTACTCTACGACTCCTTCACCTCCAGCTCCTTCCCAGACCCTTCAAATTTGCACACATGAAACCCCTTTTGAAAAAGGGAGGCCTCAACCCCCTCCAGCCATCCAATTACAAGCTCATCTCCAAGACCAGATTCCTAGCGAAACTCATCAACCGCCCTGCCTACTCTTAGCGCAACCTTTTTGCCAAATCCAACAACCTACTAGACCCTGCTCAGTCTGGTTTCCGAGCCTTTGTATCCAATAGGTCACACACAAAATGTTTTGTTGAGGGGTCTGTGATATAGAAGGGTAAATGCAACGTGCTATGTAGGAATCACAGACTACCTCCCTCTCCAGTATTTCACAGTATTTTGTAGACCCAAAAACAGCTACGCAAAGTTGACACTAATATCAACTGGCATGGACCCGACTCAAACCTTCATGTTTTCAAAAAATGAAAACCTATAATTTTATTAATTCCACAAAGGTTTCCTTTGTTCTAGTTGTATAATCTAAAAAAAACATCACACAATATGGTTTACAAATTTACATATAACAATTGCTCTCATTGTTCATGGGTTAGTATACAAAACAAAGGCATCTCTCTTATGCCATAGGATCATTGATTCTCCAAAGAACAAATATTCTAGAGGTTCACTTAGTTCCTGACCATCTTGCAACAGAGCAAACAACTAAAGCCTTGGAGAGAGGGACACAGTCGCAGTATAATATCATACCAAATTTTATTTCACATAGGTGGTTTGTTCTAATGACATCAAGTTTATTTATGTTCATACACTTTTATAGAGTGACCTCGCCCTTATTGTATCCTGTGGCCCTATCTCTTCACTGCCTTTCTTTGTCTCTGAGAGGTACTGAATGTCTGTTACCCCCAAATTCTTTGATTTTAAATGGATGTTTGAAAGTGTTGTCGACGCACTGCGTTTCGGGCTATTGTTACGAGGTAAACCCCATCCCTGGCAGGTTTCCCCAGTGATTTCACAAGGCCTTTGTCAGGACAAAGAGTGGTTGATTCTTACAGTGATCTTTAATCTTCTAACCCCACATTATTAGGACAATCTAAAAGTATAAAACAAACAGGTTTTAGAGTCGGTCATTATCTTTCTTATTTATTAAGCCTATAGTAGCTGATAAGTCTAATCTACTGACCTTGTTCAGTAGACAAAAACAGGGACAGACTTCCTGTTGGAGAGCCGCTTTTTCGGGCCGGTATTTCTTTCTGTGAATAAAATCACATTGCAATGATGCACTTAGGAATATATATAAATGTTGAGGCATAAATAAGGCCTCCATTGTCTAGTCATTTATCTAGTGATATCTGCTATTAGCATGGTGTTGTATGAATACCACTATTCTCTGTGGGTCGTACCTTGATTATGTAATTGTGCTGTGATCTCGATTTGATGGAGGCCGGTCTCCCTGGATAAGTTCAGGGGACCAGGCTTCTCTTCCACGATGCAGTCCTGTGGAAAAAAGAAACTCCTTTATTTGAGCATAAGGTTAAATCTCGATTTTAAAAATTGATGCGCCCTCTGAGTTGGCATATTATTGTCTTGTGGTGTTCAGGGCGCCCTTGTATAGAGGGCAACCTCGTTGTGTATTCATCATAGTTTTGCAAATAACCTATGTGGCGCAGCACATATTTTCATATTCTGACTGCGCACTGTCCCATCTGTTTAGGCGCTACAATCTGTGAGCCACGGCACTATGGCACCCTTTTTTAACTTTGCTTTAAAAAAAAAAAAGAAAAGAAATATATATATTCAGCACTTTATTGTGGCACACCGAGGGAACCGCTTGGTTTGTAATAAATTAGCGCCAAAGCTACCCTGTCGCCCTCGCCGTCCGAAACGGCGGCGTTGCTGCCATTACTGAAAGCGCCTTCTACCTCCAAGGCTTCGAGTTGCCTGGTGTAGTGAGCCCAGCATTTTGTGAAGCGGGCCTATAAAGTCTTGGGCTTGAAGAGCCTACATGCCCGACAAGACGCCACGACGTGGTCTCTTGGGAGACACAAGTTACAGACTAAATGCTTATCGACCCACAGGAATTTACGATTGCACTTGGGGCAGAATTTAAATGGGGTCTTGTCCATAAATACAAACTATGGCAGCTGGGCCAAAGTAGTGTAAGAGGGGCATATACATCCTAAAATGACCCCCCTCCCTCCCTACTGTCTGGGCCGAGGCCTGCGGTGGGCTTCCAAGGCCGAACGGTCCATCGCAGTAGTCTTTCGACTGGCAGTCTGTCTTCACCGGCGTGATGTTTCGATGGTCCGTGAACTAAAGGATAGAAAGAATGTACTATCGATGATTGAAATAAGTAAAATGGCTTTATGCCGAATGAGGAACTCCGCTATATGCGTCCGTCTAGAATGACGTAAAAAAAAAAAATCTGAGGGACCTCGACGTGTGAGGGATCATGGGTACAGTGGACGTCACCCTAGGGATGGTATTACTGGCACGCCCTGTCGCCGTCCCTTTTCGAGTTTGGAAAAAAACAACTGCAATACTTTGCAGCTTCCACTAGATGTGAGCCTATGCACAGCATGTGAATCTAAGCAGATAAAAGCATCAGAAATACGATTACGGTGAGTAATGTATCATGTATACATATTTGTGGCACAATATATACACTGTCCCTGGTTTGTACTATGGATGCATGTACATGTGATGCACATTTCTGAGTCATCATTAGTGCATGCTTATTTATTAATACCCGTCTGCCCCTTGGTTTTTACCTTAGAACCATATCAGGGCACACTGTGTTGATGTTATATAACACATTTCTTGACGGTCATAGTTAAGCAGTGACATGCATGAATATACAGACATTTATATCACAGATTTGACACACACATTCTATCTCACAATTTCCACATAGTTTTCTATGTGCATCTCAGTCGGAGGCAGAAGTTCATTAGCATCTCGTTTTCTATATGTTAGATGTGATGTTGAGGACAATATATCTTTTTTATGTTCATGTTTTTCAGTAGCATGATTGTATGATAACCATCTGAGTTGGTGTTAGCTTGGGTGCTATTGCCAGGGTCTTGTAGGGACCAGCTGTTTATAGCCTCCTATTTCTTCACTGTAATATCCAAACCCTTTTTTTAATCTTGAAGATGCCCCACGGCAGCCAGAATGCAGACTCGGAGATCACCCTCCATGCTGCAGACTTAACACTGATCTCTCACATCCACCGCACTACACTTAGCACTAGAAGGCAGCAAACCGCAATGGCTGTACACATACCAAGAACACAAAAATGGGGAGTCCCCAGATTGAACCATTCACATTTTCTTTATTTTTTCATGCTGGTCAGCAACTATTTAGGCATGGCCCCTACTTGGAATTCTGATTCAATCTATCAGTCAGCACATACATAGGCGTTAAGTAACATTTTTTTTATTTTATTCAATGTTGAGTGAAAGTTCAAAAGTCCTATCACTTAACATATAAAGTCCTATCACTTAACATATAAAGCATATGTCACGCCATTTTCAATTAAACTGTAATCAAAATAATATCTTACAGTAGAGTTGGAATAAGATTTTGTAACATCATACATTAAAACATCACAAAATGTAATATTAGACAATTCATTGACAAGCCAACACATAGTATCGAAAGTGCAAATACCTGTTAGCTAAACACATATGCGAAAAAGCATTTGGTGCAACTCCTAACACTTAAGATTCAGTGTTGAAAAGTCTCCAGACAATACAAAAACATTTTTTTTTATATAAATATTTTTTGTAAGAACAACATACATAAAACGCGGGGTTAACCAACCAGGTTTATGGATCCATTATTTTTTGCTTCTCGGTTGATTCCAAAAATGAATATTTTCAATCCTATTCTGTCCTTGTCTTGTATTCACTCCAGAGGACTTCTTTAACAAAACCCTGTGGTTCCCACAATAAGATCTGAACACGCATCGCAGGTCTACGTCTTGTATATGGTCACCGAGAAAAGGGAACAAAATCTGTGCCGCATAAATGTCAGCATGATGTTTCGGCAGTTGTTCTACTACGCTGCCTTCATCAGGACCTCAAGGGAAGATGGAACTCTGTGGATGTGATATACAAAATTACTGAAATGCAAAAAGGCTACAATTGTAATCTTTTCCAAAAGGAAAAAAAATAAGTTCTTCTTAAAGAGATTTTTAAATAAAAACAGCAAGGAAGCAGACAAGATGAGAAACCAATCCAAATTGAAAAGGTCTGCCCCATGACCCCATAGATGTGCCAACTGTCAACCTCCAGTGCCACCACCAAGAGAAAGCGAGAAATTCAATCCATCTACATGAGGCCAACACCAAAGAATATAGCGCTATGTGAAATCAATCTCAAACCGAACCCGTGTTAGATGCTGGAGAGCCAAACCTTCACCGCGTGCACATATCCCTCCCTGTATGAGCTCCCCAAACCTTCCTCAAACCGACAAGGCACTTACTAAATGTGTAAATTCTTGATCACCAGGAAGAATGAATCTAACGTTTGCTTGTAACAGTCGCTTGTTGAAATCCAAAGGACCTCCACCACAATCCTTGGTTTCCACAGATATTATGGCTGCATAAAGTGAGATGCATGTCAATACTCATGTAGACACAATGCTAATATGATGAATCTCCCATAAGGGTGCACAACCCAACATAGTCCACATAGGAGTATAATGCAGGACAAGTTGAAATATAAAGCCAATTTAAGCACCATTTCCTGCTACCGGGAGCACAAATCACTAATGTTTGGGCCACTGAATGTCAGTCAAGCTAATGATGTATAATCGAAAAGGAACTCGCTGTTAATATACTTTTCTAATGGAGTGGCCGTTTCGGAGGGGTCATACAAATTGACTCCTCCTGCTGGTAATTTATACATTATGTCAGCCATATATCTGTAAGTTTGTCACTGAAACAAACACAACAACAAATATAGTGCATTAACTATAGGGGACTATGTAAGTCATATAGTGCCTCATTACGAGTCTGGCGGTAACCGTGCCGGAAGAACCGGCAGGTTACCTCTGGACCCGTATTACCATTCTGCCTTTGTGATTCCCGGAATCACCGGGGCATTACGACCCCGGTGATCCAGGAATTCCTGAGGTGGAATTCTGTAAGTCCCCATTCCCATGGAGTCCCACAGGACTCCATGGGGATGGCGACAATGGAAACGCTGGTTCCATCTATGATGGAGCCGGTGTTTCCATTTGCGCCTGCAGGCGGGTGGCGTTACTCCCGCCAGGTCAGACCTGGCTGGAGTGACACCTCCCGCCTGCAGGACTCTGAATCAGCCAGTCCGGAAAGAACAGTGGCAGCGTTTTTACCGCCACCGTTCTTTCCGGACCGTCAGGGTCGTAATGAGGCCCATAGTGTAGAGCCCAGTCATTGACATATAAAAGTATGTATAACTGCTATCCGTTCCCCCAGCGGGGAGCTAGACTCGTCCCACATCATAGAGTGTTGGCTGAAACTGTAGCTCCAACGCGTGTTACTACTTCCGTTATGTCGGACCTGTATGGTTCCGACGTTAATGACATGAAAAACGAACCCTCTTGGTTAGTCTGAACCCGTATTTCAAATGTCCCGCTTGCAAACACATAAAGTTGCGAACGTTTTTACATAAAGCAACGTGTCCACTTAATAGAAACAATGAACTTCAAACTAAGAGTGGATTACACCGTCCCAGCCCAGCGAGGTTGCCAGCTATACAAGTGTATCCTAATTTTCATAGTGTAAGTGGCTAATGCCAGCTACTGCCACCGCGGACCTAACCTGATTTATCTGTCTCTAAGCGAAAAGAATCAATTTTCACACTGGACAACTTAAAAGGCAAACAGCCCCCAAGTTACCCGGATATATGTATATACTATTCATCACATGATCGTTGACCGCATAGCCACGGTATAATCCAAGCACACACGTATACGTATTCCCGCCCTGGATGGAAATAGAAATAGGACTAACTATTTGCTTCTCCGAGCGACGCCATATACAAAGCATTGATGGCCATGTGGATGCGTTGCAAAATAGCGCACCCATGTATTGGAAAACCACGTGGCTGTTGACATCTAATCAAGGTAACCCACGGGCCAGAATATAGGAGAAAACAATTAGACTGGCTCATGATGTAGAGAACCGTATGTATCTATATATATTATTATATTATAAATGGACAAAATGCAGGCTGCGAAGGGGTCCTTCAAAGAACGTATATAAAGAGGTGTAGGACAGCCTAAAAAGGGTTATAAATGAGTCCCACAAACATAGCATGCTAATCCTAATGCATAAAAGTGTATGGCCCAGAGCCCAGTGTGACAGAGCATGTGCTGCAAATTGAATGTGACCAGTCTGGTGGGGCCAATCTATAAGCCCCCCATGGTAGGTCCCAGATGCCAACCCAGATTTACCGATACCCTGGTATTCATAAATATTGTAGTGATGAGGCCTGATCTAATCATGGAGCAAGCCTCCATCCAATTAGACCATAATGCATGTCACATTACTCACATTGTTAAACACATGCCTCATTCAATATTGTGGGTTAGCCTCATTGAGCCCATTTTCAATCATGTCTAGGCGGTGTATCCACCTAGCTTCCGCAGTGTTCAGCTGTCTTGGAGTACATCCACCTCTAGGTAATGCCTCAAGTAACTACCAAACCAAATTGTCCGTAGTGTGGCCCTTCTACATAAAATGGGAAACCAGAGGTGCATTGATACTTTTGCATCTAAGTCGAGATCTGTGCTCGACAATCCTGGTATGTACGGGTCTGGATGTTTGTCCCATGTACTTAAAGCCACATGGACACTCTATACAATAGATAGTTAGGGGTTTTACAGTTTCTTTTTCATTTTTACTAAATCTGCACACCGAACACTCACCACAGGGGAAATGACCCATAATGGGGCGAAGGTGCCAGCCTGTTTGATTCCTATTCACCTGTGGTTTGGAATGCACAAATATGTCCTTAAGGTTCTCTTGCCTCGTCATAGCAAATGAAGGCAATGGTTTGTCAGTGAGCTCCAATCTCACAAGGCGCCAGAATTTTTGAATTGCCTTTTTAACAGCAAATGTATGTGTGGTATAAAGATAATACACATACCAATGTCTCCTCCTTCTGAGGTTCTTTTGCGGTTAGGAGCACATACAAAGTGCACACAAGCACTATATGCTACATTACTCCCTCAACTGATACGGAAAACACGGTCCCCGAGGGTGTTCCTCCCACAGGGCTTTGAGATCATACCAATGATACATAAAACGCTATACAAATGCACTATATAACATAAACCTTGACAAGTGTGATTAGGGGGCCAATGATCTTCGAGAGTCAGGTTACTCAGTTCTTGGGATTTTGGAATCTATAATGTGGAGGAAAAGCACTCTGTTGTTGGAGCAGTGTGGTGTCTTTACCACCTTGTGACCGACTCAGATAATGCTTTGCTTTCTTTAGTTAAAGATTGCTGTTTGTCTGCACATTGCTAAGTACTTCTGCGAATAGGAGACTGTGAGAGGCAAAAGGTCTTATAAAATCATTTGGTATTCCAACAGGAAACCTGAAATCCCTCTACCGGCTCCCAGTGACTGCAAGGATCAAGTTCAAGACCCTCTGCATTGTTCATAAGGCTTTCTGGGGCCGGGGCCCTCGCTGTCTCCAACTCTCTTCCTAAGTACCTTCCTACTAGAGCCCTCCGCTCATCTACTTCTAATTCTCTGCGGGTGTGTCATTTATCCAAACAGAGAATAGGGGTAGATCTGTCACCTCTTCAGGTACCTCCCTCTGGAACGGCCTTCCTGCCTCTCTTAGCCTTTAGCCGGATCTCCTTAAATTCTGGAAGCTTCTTAATATCCTCCTTTTCTCCTCTTCTTTCTCTCTTCCTCTCCCCTCCTAACCTTCCCTTGCTCCTGCACCATTCCGCTGACTGGTTGCTTGGTGTTTGTAATGCTTATGCGAGCTAAAACAACATGGCGCCGTTGCGCAGCCATCTTGGACACATCTCCCATCACCGTAATGAAAGCCTATGTTTTTTTCATGGGCTCAGCAGAGTAAATGTGCATCTCGGCAGCGAAGGCAAGGCAAGGTCGCATAAATATTGTTGCTAAGTGGACTTACTGTGGAGAATAGTTATTGTATTGTCTGCTGAAGGACGAGCCAGAGAGGGAGTTGGAGTGCTCTGCAGGTGCAGTGATAAGGGGTCCTGGGAATTAATGCGAAGGGAAGCTGGGTTTTTCCACTTCTAGCTGATTTCTTTCACTCTTTGCCACTTCCACTTGTGATCTGCTCTTCGGCCGAGGGTAGTCATAACTGAGAAGGACAGGGACATGTCCCCATGAAGAAAAGAGGTTTTTCCTCTGTGGTCAGCAGTTAGAATCTGGACCCCCGGGTGATGCAGTGTCGCTGAGAGGGAGGACGCTCCACTCCAGACCCCGTAATTATGCGTGATCTCTTTGCCTACCTGCTCTGGGACTAAGCAGTGTCGTACTGGCCAAGATGAAGGTGTCTTCTTCAACATTGATAACGGTGATGCTCTCTTTTTCTATGTTTCTGTATAACTGACTATATATGTTTTGTGTATGATTTGTCCATATATAAGGTGTGAATAAAGGGCCTATAATGAGCCATTTACACTTGTTACCATAACTAATGGTCTAAGTGTATTTTTTTTTTTGCCTGTCTGAGTCCAATTCCAATAACTTGTTATGCCAGGACCATGAGAAAGGTAAGTCTGAGGCTTTCCCCACGTGGCCAACCAAAAGCAAAACATTTTGGCACTGTGAGCAGGGTCTTTGTGCTGATACGGATGCCTAAGAGCCCTGCTCATTTGAATTTTAAGTTTTGGATTCTGAACGGCAGAAAACAAGGTGTGTGTTTGTTGTGAGGTATTAAAGATAGGGAAGTGAAACATCCATTTGGTAAAATGAGTTCCCTGTTTAGGAAAAAAGGAAGCTCGCAGGCGAGACTGCCCTGAGGTGACTATCCAAGGGTGGACTAAGAGTCTGTATGATAAAGTTGCACAAACTTGGGCATGTGGTGCAGGGTTGAGCGAGACCTGCGACACAATTATAGGAGAGGGGTGTCCGGCCGAAGTGGCAAAATGCCTGCAACAGGTGTCGGTAGAGAAGGGGAAAGAGTGTTCGGCTCTAGGAATAAGGGGTTGCATTCTGTTGCATGCTTTTCGGAAGATGCACCAACAGAACGTGGAATTACAGGCCAATGTCGAAAGACTGGAGAAGGAGCTGGCTGCTGAAAAACAGATTGCATTGATACAGAGCTCGAGATGAAATTGTATCATAAGGCAGACCAATATCAAGTAGCAGTAGAGCGAGCTGCGGTGAGGGTTGCTCGCTACAAATATCGTAAAAAACGAGAGAGGGTTAACTCTCGTAGGGTGGCAACTGTAATTGCCTCCGCAGGGGTGGATTGGGACTCAGATAAGTGGGACAGAGATGTATTCAATAGTACTAGTACTGAAAGTGGTTCTGAGCCAGAAGTTGTATCCAAGCCGGAACCTGACCGAAAAGAGGTAACGTTTAAACCTGTGGTATGTAGAAGGATGGGTCGTAATCCAAGGAATCCTGGAGGAGGAGTGGTGGATATGACCGCACTTGAGGATTACTCACAACAAGAGTTTGGAGAGATCATTAACTGATTGAAACAGATGGTCGGCGAATACTTTAGCCTAAATGGTTAGATTATTAGATGGAGGGGCAGCGGGTCTCCTGGTAGATGCGACAGATTCCGCCAGGTTCCTACCATTGACAGAAAGTCCAGTTACAGGAGACCCCACGTACAGGTCCTCCTTGTGACGCTAACGGGGAAGAGGGGCAAATGTCTCTCTTAGAATTTTGCAGCCCAGCGGTGTAATCGCAAGTATCCAATTACGTCAGATTGCCCGACCGAGGCGAACAAATGGTACACGCTGAAAGAGGCTATTGAAAGAGTAATGGAACATGCTATGAAAGAAACCACTTATGTAGAAACGTCAGAACACATAGGGTTGGTAAACCTATCAGTTTCTGCTAGAAATACCCTTATTCGAACCGCCCCTCCAGCATATAAAAACATTATGATGACCCTATTAGTGGGAATGACTTGGTAAAATAACAGATGAGGGGGTGGATGCTATTAGGCAATTGGCAGATCTAGAAAAATGGGAAAAACAAGAGGAACGGCCTAGAGCGCCTAGACCCATACTTTGGCACCTGTAATGATTCCCGGTGCCATATGGGTCGAAAAACCTAATGTTCTGCCTGTTCCGGCAGATGTAATTGCAGCCGGGGAGGATCAAGTGGTTCTTGTAATGGAACCAGGGAAAAGAAAATGGACTCATATCCCCGCTGACAAATGTTATTTTCTTGAGTGATGTACTTCACTGATATCTTGTTTGCGAATTGTGATTCTACATCCTGAGTATGCGGAGTTGCCTGTGTGAGGCACGATGAAGTGTCTTCGTGAGGGTCCGGGGGACATGTCGGAGGATGTGGCAGACGTCTCCATTATCCAGCTGGAATCGGTGGTATGGATGAAGACTGATATAGCTGCCATTAGATTTGTGCCGGATGATGCGTCTGTTGCAGCTTATCGTGGCGCGCAGAGGAAACTGCAAGGGCAGCGACGTAGTGCCTTACTTTTGCCCCTTCTGCAATTTCTACATCCTCTTCACATCATGGCTATTCAGCCCTTGTCAGGCAACCTGAGAACATATGGGTTTATTTGGCCTGAAGTTTTGAATCTCTCACATTTCTGTTTGGCGGACGTGCCACCTGCCTCGATTTTGAAAAATCTATTCGGGTCCTGCATAACTATTCCTTGATTGAGCCCTTCGGGTGTCAGAAATTCCTTTTCTGTTTATGAATATTGTAAGTTTGGTGCGGGCACTACCCCCAAATGGAAAAAACATGACCTACATCATGACTCATGACATTCCTCCCGCGGATGTCTATCAAATCAAGGCATAAATTAGTTTAAAAAAATTGATTGGCAGATTTTGCTAATAAAATATTTTTTGATTTAGCAAATGAACTAATTTGATTAGCAATTTTGTACTAATACTGAATGTCGCCAGAATTGGTTGTACCCCAAGTGGAATGAGCAAGAATGCAGAAATGATTTCTTTGTACCTCCTGAAGTATAACTATAAGTGTGAGAGTAGTGAGTGTGCATGTTGAGAAAGCGAAGTGTGAGAGCTAGGATGCAAGAGTTAGAACTATGGTGTGAGAACGAGAGCTTTGGTGCAAGAGTCAAGAACTATGGTGCGAGAGATGAGTTTGGGCAAGGCTCCAAAAGAGCCATGGTTAAAGAGTGTGAGAGATGGTGTTGGAGAGAGCCAGGGTGCAAGAGAAGGGGTATGTGGGAAGCTGGTAGACAGGGTACATGTGTTTTGTGACTGGGTGCATGTGAGAAAGCAGGGTGCCTGCATGTGGAGTGCTGGGAGGGTGAAAATGAGCCATGGGAAGGTTAAATGTTGAAAATAAGGGTCAGTTAAAAGATACGAAATGTGCAGGGCAGGAGAAAGAGGATGTGAAAGATGGGTGCCTGCATGAGTTACCAGCGCGAAGGTTGGGGGCTAGAAGAGAGAGAGGGCATGTGTGGGAGTTAATGTGTGTGTGTGTGTGTGTGGATGCCATTTGGGGAAGGGGGAGACAAACAAAAGAAATGAAGAACAGGGGTCTGGTAGGGTTATGGGGGAGTTTGCAGGGAGACGGTAGGGGAGGAAAGACCCTGGAATCTCAGAAATTCTGATGGGGCAAAGCTTTCACTGATTGCTGTTTTTGCTTTTTTTTGTTATGCTTGCAGGACTGCGCCGCGGACTCCCTGCCCAGGTGTGGCTTTATCTCTGCAGCAATGACTGTAACGCTTCCAGCACATTGGCAAAAAGAATGCAGGTGAAGCAAAATAACATGCGTTTATTTTGCTTCACCTTTCATTTTTTTTTGGCGACTTTCAATGCTAACGTGCGTTTCTTTTGCTTTCGTTCTTTTTGACCAGGTTAGAGTGGAATCCATCCCATTGAACCACAGCCATCAGGTTTGCAGGCTGGACAACTCACCACTGCACTACATAACCTGATGAAAAACAACTAAGGTGAAATGTCCAAGTTCGGTACTGCGAATTTCAGAGAAAACGTTTTGTATTGGTTCTTGGAGTTTACATGTGCACATTTTAACGTGTTGATTTTATGGAAGGCGAATGCCCTATGTCCTGTGCAATTTGGGTGGTTGTGAAAAGGCAATTCAATGAAATATGCATATTTCAATTTGAACTGACTGTTAGAGAGCAGACGCTCTCTAACACCCCCGAGCAGCAGGCTGCGTTATTACGGCGGGTGCTAAGTGTTAGAGAGCAGCCGCTACAGCCGTTCTGTAGTTCTCTCTAACTACAGAACTGCATCGAAAAGACACTAGCACTAATGACCTTTTACATGCAACTAATGCACATCCTACCTGTCTTAAAACAGTATCCCTTATGGGGAGTTCCTGCGAATCAAAAGAAATTGCAGTGAAAAGGCAGTTTGGGAAATGAATGCCAAAAGATCAGCCGCAAGATTTCTAGCAAGAGGGTACCGAAAGGATATTATAAGCCAAGTATATGACCATAGCAGTAATAAGACCAGGGAAATGATACTTGTGAAAGGAAACATACTGGATAAACATATACAACAGAAAGAAGATGCCATTTGATTCATCACAACATTTAATTCAGGAGCAAAAGAAACCAAGCAAATTTAAAACAAACATTGGCACTTGCTTAAACGGGACGAGGATATCTCTCATTATTTACCGAGCAATGCCACAGTTACTTACAGAAAACCTCTTTCTATACATTCTAGATTTTCACCAAGTAGGTTTCTATCCACAAATAAACAGACAATAACCAACTGGTTAACCAAATGTGTACCCGGGTTTTTTTTTCTTTTATTTATTTACAAGTATGTACAGTAAAGACATCAAAACCTAGAAATTACAGAAATAAAAGTAAAAGAAACAAAAAAAAAACTAAAAGAAATCATTAAACACCTTCCAGATCTTCTCATATATAGACAGCTTGCTTTTCAATTTGTCAATCAATTTTTCTGTTCTGGACAGGCAGTGCATTTCCTGGACCCATTCCTCAAATGAAGGAGGGATCCTACCCTTTCACCCTCGGAGAATCAACCGCTTGGCCACAATGAAAGCCCTAAAAAAACACTTTTTAAGTGCAGAGCTGACATCAGCCAACCCTGAATCATCACCTAGGATCACCGTCCTAAAATCCAGGACCGACCCTCCACCTGAAATCCTGTCGCACACATCACAGGCTTTATTCCAAAAATCTCTGACCCGCACAAAGCTCCATAGCATGTGTTCCAGTGACACAACTTCCTGAACGCAACCCCAACAATCCTCACCGTCAGTCATGCCCCTTTTATGAAGTGTTTCAGGACACCAATACACGCGATTCAGAATCTTAATTTGTCGAGACCTTTCACTCAGATTTAACGAACACAAATAGACGTTACCACACATATTCTGCCAGGCACCAATATCAATCTCAGACCCAATTCACTCACTCCAAACTCTCCGCAAATTGTCATTACTTTGATAATGTGATACGAAAAGCTTGTATAGTCTACTGGCCAAACCACCTGCCTTCCCACCCGCATCAGCCAGAAAAATATTCACATCCAAAGTGTCAGACCAGTCAACCTCAACCACAGACCTCTTCAGTCTATAAGTCCGAAATGCCCCCCAAATTCCATCTCTCCCTCAACTCAGCCGCAGTCATCCACCGATCATCATTTCCCAAATCTGAGATCTGTTTAATACCCATAAGGAACCAATCCGGCCAATAAAACTGTCCTGGTATTGTCCTTAATCCTAGGATTCAGCCAGATAGAGGCATTCTTGCATTTAAATGCGTCATGACCTAGCAATGACGAGACTTCCACCCATGAGGGGCGCAAAAATGATGTTGTCTACAAACTACCTCCAGAAATCTTTGTATTTGTGGACAACAAGGCTTCGGGGCCCAACGGCCCATAGGCATTCGACTCCGCCACCGCCCAGCTGTCCAATTCACCTCTCAAAAATGGAACAAAAGAATGAGCCGAAAAGGCCAAATGGTAAGCCTTAAAATTCGGGACTCCTAAACCACCCAAATGTACCGGAAGCTTCAACTTCCAAAGACTAAGTCTCTGTGGTTTTCTGTCCCAAAAAAATTCCTGAACAAGACGGTCCAGATCTCTCCAATAACACTTAATTTTCAATGGAAGCATGCTAGATACAAAGTTAATTCTGGGTGTCAAATTCATTTTCAGGGCATTGACTTTACCCCACAGTGAAAGATTAAGCAGCGACCACCTTTCCAAATCCAATCTACTATCCCGAACAACCACACTCATGTTTACATCAACCATAATGGAGACAGGATAAGTTAGCCAGATCCCCAGATAGCGCAAACGCACATCACACCAAGTAAACCCCAGCCCGTAACCAGAGTCTTATCACACCTGCTGGACAGGGGCAACACTTCAGATTTCAAATGGTTAATCTTGTATCCTGAGCAATCATGATAATCGGCCAAAATCCTCATCAGACAGGACAGGGACACTTCCAAATTCTGTAGCACCAACAAAAGATCATCTGCATAAAGCCATGCCTTTTGCACCACACCCCAACAATTAACACCTTGCAAATCCGGTTCATTTTTGATGCAAATGGCTATTGGCTCAATCGCTAAAATGAACAGCAGAGGAGAAAAAGGACAACCCTGACGCGTGCCCCGCATCAAACAGAAAGGCTCCGAAACCACCCCGTTAGTCCTAACATCAGCCCTCTGGTTGGTATACAGAAGAGTAACCCAAGAAACAAAATCTTCACCCAGATTCATCCTTCTCAAAACCGAATACAAGTAATCCCAACTAACCCTGTCGAAAGCTTTCTCCGCATCTAGGGAAAGGACAGCGGCTTCACAGTCCATTCTATCCACGACTTGCATGGTAAATATCAATCTCCTGATATTACTAGAAGTAGGTTGATTTCTCATGAACCCAGATTGTTCCTCACCGATTAAATCAGGCAACAACTTTACAAGACGCATAGCAAGGATATTGGCAAGAATCTTATTATCAGTATTGATAAGGCTAATTGGACGATAACTTTCAGGAAGATTACAATCTTTCCCCTTTTTCAGAAAGACTGAGATAGATGCATGTCTTGTACTTTTAGGCAATATCCCATCCAACCTGCTAGAAACAAACACATCTCTTAATAGCTCTAAGGCCGAATTCGAAAGGATCCTATGGAACTCACAAGGGAGGCCATCCGGGCCTGGGGATTTACCAACATTCAGTTCCGAGATTGCACTTTTGATCTCATCAACCGATACCATACCACCAAGTATATCACGTTCTGTATCCCGAATCCTTGGCAAATGTAAGTCGCCAAAAAAGTCTTCACCTTTACCAGTAATACCAGCCATATTATCATACAATTTCTCATAAAAAAAGTAACGAAAAATAGAGTTAATTTTCCTCGGATCAAATGTGATTCTGCCCTCCCTGTCAATCATGGAGGCAATTGCTGACTCTGACCTCTGTTTCTTTAACCTGTATGCCAGCCATGTGTCACAACGCTCACCCTTTTCAAAATAAGTACACCTAGAGTAGAACAAACTACGCTCAGCCCTTAGTGACAAAAGGTCTTCCATATCCTTTTTAAGCTTTTTCAAAGTCGCCACTTTCACTGCGTCAGTCGGATCAAGCATCAAATTCCAAGAAATCTCACCAATACGTAGGTCAAGATCCCGTCTTTCTCTCCTCCCTCCTCCGTTTACCACTAGACAGCCCCAAACAGACACCACGCATACAGCATTTAAAGGCTTCCCACGTGTTTGCCATACTGACTTCATCTGAGCGGTTCTCCATAACAAAATAGTTCGCTTCCGAAACAATCCGTTCCAATATATCATCATCCAACAATATAGAGGTGTTCAGTTTCCATGAGAAAGTCCTATCACACCTAAATCTAAGTCTTAAATGCATCATAACGGGGGCATGATCACTCAATAAAATATTACCAATATCACTTGAGACAACACCCTCCGACACATTCCCACCAGTAAAAATCATGTAAAGTCTAGAAAACGCACCATGAGCACCAGAAAAGAAACTGTATTGACGCTTGTCTAGGTTCTCCAGACGCCAAGTATCCTTCAAATTGTGTTCCTCCAAGAGCGATCTAAGCGCCCAATGATGATCACACTGTGTCACCCGCCTGACCTGACTTCTATATAGCATAGGATCCACCACAGTGTTAAAGTCCCTCCCAAGTATAATATTAGAATTATTCAAATCTAAAAGGGTCTGCGCAACTATTCTAAAAAAGGAACCATCATCCACTGTAGGAGCATACACATTACAAAGTGTAAACAACTCCCCCTGAATCTCAACCAACAAAGCAATCATCCTACCATCCTTATCCGCACATTCCTTTAAAATTTTAATAGGCAGTTTCTTTCTAAACAAAATGGTAACACCCCATGACCTTGAAGTAAAGGAAGAGCCATAAGCGGAACCAACCCACTCCTTTTCCAACTTCGAAATTTCATCCACCAAAATATAAGTCTCTTGTAAAAGGCAGATGTCAGCGTGTATGTCCTGTAACAAGTGAAACACTTTCTTTTTAAAATTGACCCCATTCACATTCCAAGAAACAATACAGAGATCATTGACTGACCCAGTGGAACGTGAAGCTATCATTACACCAGTAAGGTCGAAATCATTAAAAGCAGAAACAGAATGACAAAAAACAGAAAAAAGACACACACAAGAATACGAGCAAAAAACAATAAGTAAAAAACAAAAAGAACAGATAAGACAGCGAAGTCTATTCAGCCTAAAAAACAAATGAAACAACATTTAGAACCATCTCCAGGACCCCTCCCAAGACACAATAGTAAAAACAATCAATAAACCTTCAAATGTTACCTTTAAAAAAAATACATGAAAAATCGCCTAACTGAAACCCGGGTTTTCTTCATGCGCTAAATGCAAGGCGTGCCGATTTGGAATTAACATTTGTAAATGTATCCATCCTCGGACTAAAACTGAAGTTGAAATCAAAAAGGAACTGAAGTGTTCCACTCAGTATGCAATCTATGTCATCACATGTGCTTGTGACCTTTGGTATGTGGGCAGCACAAAATTAGAAGCAAGGCTATGTATTTTACAACACTTACGTGCAATTAAAAATCAGGATATGTCCTATCCTCTTGCGAAACATTTTGAAGATCTACATCAGGGTAACATCAACTCATTGAAATATTTTGTAATTGACACTGTGCCAGCACATCCTAGAGGAGAGGAGACAGACTTCGAAACTCAAACAAACAAAATCGAGATACATAGTTGATTTCAATTCAAAATTTCCTGGAGGTCACAACCAGGGTAAATAACTGTGTTTGTGGGAGATTAATGGACCCAAGAGAGCTTCAAAACCTGCCGAGTTCCTCATGATTTACACCTAGCAATTACAGGAATAATGTCCAGTTTTGACAATTGATGTGCTTCAGGATTATTTGTATAACATTCTTGTGGTTTTAATCCTGTCTCATGAATGTATCGGTCAGATTTCAATTCAATCTTATTAGAAGTTTCACCATTGATTTTAAGATGCTTCTTGCCTTTGCACTATATTTTGCACTTGTTCACAATATTTAGAATTCATCACATGAACAATCACTTTTCTAACAATATTAGAGGACTTGACATGGTGGATAGCCAGACTTGACAAATATACCAAATGGAGATATGGTAATCTTGTCCAGCCAAACTATGAATTCAATGAAAAATAACATGGTACTTTAAACAAGATAAGTTGCTTCTATCAAATATGAAATCTATTGAAGCAATAGCACACAGCACTTTAAAATACAACCATAATTTAACATTTTAGGTATGAATAGTTTACATGCACTTTAATATATATGCTGTGAACAATATATAACGCTTTGCACTTTACTTTCGAATCACCAATAGTGGTCGAATTTTAAAATATGTACACAATATTAAACTCTGGCACCCGCGAAGGTTCACTGCCAGAATTTTGGCTATAGATATTAAAACCTAGGCGCCCGCAAGGGCATCAAACTGCCCAGTTATGGCCAACATGATTCATGCTTTGCACGTCGTACAGCACTTTAACTACGAATCTCCCACTTGAGTTGACTTCAAAATAGCCAACTATGCAGTACTGGCACTTGATCATTGATATACAGACAGTATAACCCATAAATGTGCACAATGCATCGTCGTCCTTTTCAGGGCTTCTCTAGTCGAGGCGAATTCAGAGCTTTAGCACTGCAGCAGGGCTTCACCAGGAAAACCAATGGTCCAGGAGTTGCAGCAGGTGTCTCTTCCAAGTTCTTCTTCGGATTCCTTCGTCCAGTGATCGACTCTGCCTTGCAAGCAAAAGACCTCGCCTTTTTATGCAGGTTTCTCTCATTCATTCGCAGCCTGGCTGTCACACACACAGCAGGGTGGCTGCCCTCCAAGGACAGCCAGCTGGCCAATCGCCTTTGGGTGCACTCCTGTAACCAAGGGGATTAAGCACAGGGAGTCTCGGGCACCTACCTCGATTCCTGCCCTGCCAGACACGCTGGAGCCAGTGAAACCTGCCAAAGACAAAATTAACATAGGGACCAAACCTGGTTTGGTGTGCAGAGTAAATCTCAAGAAGGACCTTTCCAACAAGAAATGGCAAAAAAAAGACGACCGGGCCATTTTGGCAAAATGGGCACCCATGGATGCTTTACTGCAGCTGCAATTGCAGCCCGCGGTAGAAACACACAATGGTAGGAAAAAGTAAACCACTGCAACTAGCTATTAATTGTAGAAAGGGTAACATAAATATGTTACGTGAGAAACTAGACAGAGGGGATACTAAGTAACCCCTCCACCACCCTATTGTGAGATAGTGTTTGCTGGGTCTAGAAAGTTAGGAAATGTAACTAAAGTCAATTTCACTTCACTGGTCTTGAAAACAATAGTTTATCCACGAGAAGGTATTTAAACCTTTGGGAAATCTGAAAGACTTCCCTGTGCCACTGCACTGAAAGTGCTGTCTAACAATGTAAAAAGATGATGCCTTGAGTTTGTCAGACTCCAAAAACAAACAAAGAAAACATAGGATTAAAAGTACAAAGTCCCAAAGTTCAGCAAAAGAGCTGGGGGTCTCTAAGGTGGGAGGAATTAAACACTAAAAAGAACACTCTCCCTATCGCAGGTTTATCTTCTTTTTCTTTGTGGAGCCTCTATACGTATGTGTAGTAGTCATGTCTGCCCAATCTCTCCCAGTCTGCCATACAAGCTGCTAAAGCTCTATGAGCCTCTTCTCACACTCTGCAAGTTTCCCTATCCTGTTCACCAGTGCCTCCATCTGTGCCTCTGTGCTAGCGATGCTATGTAGCAGGCCCCTCCGTATCCCACCCGTCCTGCCAATCGCGTCCCCTCTTATCACGACCTTAAAGGATTCCCACAGGGTCTGCACTCCCTTCATTATGTGCGAATAATTCCTCTCATAGGGCCTCTGAACTGCTCATTTAGCAGTGACTCTGCTTTAAGCCTCCACATCGGGATTGGGGTCCTACTCGCAGTTCTGTCACAGCCAGTGGTGCATGATCGGAAAGGAATCTTGCCTTGTATTTAGCTGTGACAAATTCCCCCAGAGTTTCTGCACCCGTTGGCATTTAATCTATGCATGTGTGTACCCCGTGCAGACTTGAATAATAGGAGTAGCGCCGCGTCCCCATGCAGCCGCCTCCATATATCACAGAATCCCAGCTCCTGCCGTAGGGTTCCCAGGGTCTTTTCTGGTGGTGCCTGCTACTTATCGTCTGATCTATCTAACACCGAGTCCAACATACAGGTAATATCCCCTCCCCATATTGAAAGGGCTCCTCTGTATGGTGCTAGGGACTTAAAGAAGGAGGTGGCATCTGCATATGTATTTATTATACAAATTGCTTGGTGTTCCAGGAACCCATATATGATAGTCATTCTGCCCTCATTGTTACATTTAAATTCCAGGAACTTAAATGGTACCGAAGGGGCCACCCATATAAGGGTGCCCCTGGGATATACTCCAATTATGTTGATCCGTATGTTTGTCCCCCACACTTCTTGGCAAGCACTGCCTGTCTGGCAGCTGTGAGATAGGGCCATGTGCACTCCTTTGCCCTTCAGATATTTGTGCACCCTGTTCAGTTTGACAAAGCTATTTAGCCCCCTGATGTTCCAGGAGATTACCTTGATGTCGCTCATTCCGCCTGTGCAATCCCCACACTCATGGGCATCTCACTCGCCTTTAACTCCCCTCTCCTCCCTCTGCGCCGTTGCACACAGTTGTGTCTGCCAGTCGGCCTCTGTCCAGTTCTGGGACGGACAGAGGCCGACTGGCCTCAATGCACTCCCCAATCTCCAGTTCCGCCTACTACCAGGGGCTCCCTCGTGTGTATGTTGACTATGCGGGGCGCGTCGGGCGGGCTGTGTGACAGGTTGGTATGCAACTTAACCCAACAAAGAACTTTTCCCCAACAATGTCCAACAGCTCCTGGTTCGTTCAGGCTCGGCCGCGTCTCACACTCAACCAGTACTCCTCCACCCAGCCCCCCACCTGCCAATCTCACTAGCAGCAACAGGAGGCCTCTAACCGGTACCCCAATTAAGAACAAGTTTTAAAGAAGGGGGCGTGTTGCGCAAATCAAGGGACCACTTGCACCGCAATCCCAAGGTCTGCGTATCACCTCCTCTGCCTCCCTGTGAATGCAATGTCTCCCCCTCCTACCATTTGCATATTACATAATGCCCTACTTCGTGTTACCTAGAGGCTGTTCACTCCAACTCTTCCGCTTCTCTTCAAGGTGCTGTCCGGCCTCCTTCGGAGAGGTGCCACTCCATTGTGTCCATCCAGACGTGCACCCCCTTTGTGCTGTCAAAGAAATGCAAAGTGCCATTCTGAAGGCCTTTTAGCTTAGCTGGGTATATCATGTATTTAAATCCTGCTTGTCTCATTCTCTTTGTGGAGATGAACGCCGCACTTTGCTTCTGCACCTTCAGCGTATAGTCAGGGTATACCGTTATCTTTGCTGACCATCTCTCAATGATCCCGCCTCGTCTCAAACGCCAACATTGTTTCTCTGTCCCTGTAATTTAAAGGCTTCGCAATCCGAGGCCTCCCCTATGGGGGGGGCGATTCTGGCGAGGGACCTGTTGGCGCACTCCACCATGAAGCCTTGCGACAGGGAGCCCGGCCCAACTTACTGCAGCAACATGTTTTCCACGTATGTCGTGGGGTCCTGTCCCTCTGTTGCAGGATTTAGTTCTCTTCCATTTTTGCCTCAATCTGCGTGGTGCAACCCTCTTGCGGGATCTTGCTGCTACCCTCCCCCTTGCGTGCAAAACCTTCCATTCTGTTCTGTCTTGTCTTCCTTTTGTGCTGTCTGGCTAGTGTGCTGACTGTTCTTCCCAATGCTCTGTTTCATGCTGTGTATCAGCTGGTGGCCGCGCATCTGGTGTCGCTCCTGCAGTGTAGTCTTGTTTGATGTGCAGGATCTATTGTCCATTCGCAGGGTGGGTGTCTCTCATTGGTGCACAAAGTCATTGCGTGATGCTTCTTCTGCTGCGCACCGCAGTACTGTTGTCTGCTTGGCCTGCCAGGGGCTCTGAGGGAGCACAGGCGCTTTGCACAACAGCCTCCCACAAAACTCACTTACCTTACTTGCAGCAGAGCACCGCCAGGGTGCCAGGTGCTCTCTTGTGGAGATTGGCCCTTCTCTCCCCCTTCCTCTTTCCTTTGGGCCCGGCAGCCCCAGCACTCCGCTCCCGACTCCCACCTGGAGGTCCTGTGGGGCAGCCAGCTAGCCTCTTCTTGCATCTGCTGCCAGTGGTGCAGAGTTGCCTGGTGCTGCTCCACCCCGGTCTCCTGAGTGTGGCAACACCCCAGGCCTGACAGGGTAGCTTCCCACAGTCTTTTCTCTGCAGCATACACGTGCCTAGGCTGCCCACCTTTCCCCCAGTCTCGGGAAAGGGTCTCTCTGGGGCTGATGCCCCAGCTCAGCTCTAGTTCTAGGACGCCTCCAACACTTCACATGGCGTGGCTGTCACTTTCTTCGGCATCCACCGCCATTTTGCAAGGGTCTTCCAGCCTGCTGCTCCTTTTGCCAGCATGTCCCTGGGCACCCTTCTGTGTGCTGCTGTGCTTCCAGTGTCAATTATATATTCATACGGCCCCTGCTGCGTCTGCCTGCTTCCGGGGATCAAAGCCCCTCATGTAGTGGTGCACCGTGTCGGTCTCTGTGAGGTGGGAACTGCATTCCTCCCTGCAGCTGCCACGCTCTCGCCCAGTCTGTGAACCGTGTCTGCGTTCCTCCGGTCCCAGCCACCCAATTGCACAGTTCTCCAGCCAGTCTGCTTTAACAGCCGCACCAAAGCACTCGCCTGCCACTCTGGCTGTGCTCCACTATGGTGGCCCGCCTTCTGCACAGCATCCCAGAGCTCTGCCGGGTCTCGATGCAGTCTCCACTGTCATGCACCGTTGTGTTTCACTCTGCGGGACACTGCCTCTCTGCTGCTGTTTCAGCAGAACCTCTTCGTGATCAATGCCATTTTTCTCTGGAGGCTCCTCGCCGTCCGTCCGGTCTCACTGCTGCTGTTCTGCAGACACCTCGCCAACTCATACCTTCCCCCAGCCTTCTCTTCACAGGTCACACTCCCAAGCACCTTTTCCACTTAATTTCCAAATTATAGCATAGTTGGGCTAATCTTTGGATCAGATCAGGCAGGAGCTCACAGACCAGGATCCTTCACAGCATGGCTGCTGGCCACGCCCGCCCGCAGATCCAGTCCATGTCCTTATTGGTTAAATGAGGCAGGAGCTTTGGATGTTTAGTTCTACTAGACCGTAGTATGCAATATTTTGCTGTCTGCTGCCTGATTCATTACATTTTAAATCAAGAAAATTTGGAGTTGTGGACTTTTATCTAGTAGGTGTAATCCCAAGTAATTGGGTGACGAGCCTGCATTAATTTACCTCTCCAGATCATCCATCAACATTTTTAAAGCGGTCCTATCTACTCCATCTGAAGTCCTCACAGATGTTCTTGTCTAACAAAGGTCTCTGGATATATTGAAGTCCCTGATTTGAAGATGTTGCATCGGACCAGAGTTTTCCACATATCACGTTGAACAAATCAGCCGATGTAGGGTTTGACATGTACACATTAACCAATGTGAGCTCACTGTAGTTGACAACTGCCCTGGGCAAAAGTTTTAAGTATTTCTATTTTTAGGTATTTGTGAAAAATGTTAGAAAATCCTCTGCAACTTCCTGTCAAACAGTTCAATTTCTGAGCTGCCCCTCACCTGTTACTCGCTTCACTCTCGGATAGGTGTTTCTTGGAGAAGGGTCATTGGTGTTCTTAAATTGGGATGGAATTTGTACCCTCAAAGTAGGACTGTTGATGCCATTGACCTCACAAGAGGTCAGGTGAAAAGTTGAGTGGCAGGTTTAATGGGCATGACTCTGTAGTAAAGATTAAATGGCAAATCCTGGCATGCAACTGATCCAAACAATACTGCCCAATTTGGCGAAGTTTCATTAACGTTTTCATACACAAACATTGCTGAAAAGAAGTTTTGGGATAACAATTGATGGAAACTCTGGGGGAAAAAAGAACAGGTTTTCGGATGCATTTTCTGCTTTGACCTACTACAGGTCTTTATCCTGAACTAGTGAACACTTAAAACAAAATGCAAAATCTGATCAGCCAAACAAGTAGTTCCTTTTTAAAAAAAAAAAAGTTATTTAAAAACCACTGTGGTAAATGCACAGTATATGTGGGTCCGATCATGATTTCAATTTTGTCCGGATTGAGTTTAATGCTGTTTTTTGCTCATCCACACATTGATTTGTTAGAGGCAGTTGGCAAGGATTATGTCAGTTTCTTTCTGGTTTCGATTTTGCGGAGGATTTGGGCATCATGTGCATAGTTGTAGAGTGGGAGTCCATGTCCCTTCATGAGTTTGAGTGGGGTCATGTAAATGTTGGAAAGTAGTGGTGAGGAATGAGCCTTCTGGATGACCACAGATGTGTATCGATGGTGTTGACCTGAAGA
Source organism: Ambystoma mexicanum (assembly GCF_040938575.1). Classification (NCBI taxonomy): domain Eukaryota; kingdom Metazoa; phylum Chordata; class Amphibia; order Caudata; family Ambystomatidae; genus Ambystoma; species Ambystoma mexicanum. The sequence goes on from NC_090936.1 coordinate 625,132,471, forward strand.
GAGGTAGCCAGATGATTTCCGTTCGTTCTTTCGAGAAGGTTTGCATCCACTTTAGTTCAATGTTGCTAATCCCTGTTTTTTGTAACTGTACATGGACCGAACTTAATGCCCTTCTTAAAAAATCTCCTAGTAATCTTGCAAAGTCGGTTATAAGTATAGTGCAAGAGGCCGAGCAATCAGTGCATGCACTAATAAAAATGTATTGGACGCCAGGTTGCAGAAGCAGCAGTGGTCAAGAGACATGGTTGCGAGAAACAAGGTTTAAATCTGACACCCAAGCTATTTTAATTGATGAACCATTAGAGGACTCAATGCTATTGGGGAATGCAGTTGATGCAATTGAAAAAGCTAAAAAGGAGCCATACTCTAGTGCAGATGTCATGCAAAACCAACCAGCACATGGAGTCTCCATCGGGTAAATGCACTTATCTTTACACACCCTTGCATTATTCATATGTATCCTATGGAGGATGGGGATGGGCATGTGAGGCAGACAGTCCAGCTCGTAATTCTCGCCACAAAGAGCCCAACACCATTGAAGAGAGAGTAAGATGCACACCGAGAGAAGTGACTGAGACATTCATTTTCCTTTCCACATAAGTCAGCCAAAAATATATTGAGGCATAGCCCTTAAAGCCTCATAATGACAGATTAAAAACCTTTATTCAGATTGTGATGAGCTTCTCAGGGCATCCATATTCAATAAATACATTTTTAGTTTTTTATTAAACAAGGTAATGGCAATAGAGCTCAAAATCGGCGGGGGGAGGGGGGGCGCGATTGGTGGTTCTCTCTATATGCTTTACCCTGACATTGAAGGGTGCTTCCACCTCTCTAGTCCGGGCATACCTACTACTAAAAATGTCTTGACGAAATACTGATTCACAACAGTCGGTTGCTCTCTGTGCTGGCGTTACCGTAAGGGGCTGTTGCTTGATCTATATTACTCCGTCGCTGACTTCCTAATTGGCCTAATAAGGGATGTCTGATTGCCCTGGAGTATTGATGTTTCTGGTGACAGTCTTTTAATACTACTTATCTTTCAATTCTATTATCCTCACTTTTTCCTCTCGCTATTCCTGTCTCTTCTTTTTGCCACCCTACTGTGTGATATCACATGTCTCTGTCCTTTTGTCTCTCTCGCTCTGTCTCTCTACCTGCCTTCTCCTGCTCTTATCAGTTTCCCCCACTTCTGTCTTTACCTCCCTGCTGACCCTACTCCTCCTTGCACTACTTTTGTTTCTGTTCTTCTCCACCTTCCTAGCTCAATCTCCCTCTCATTCTCCACCTATTTACTCTCCACAGATCTCTTACCCCTTTTGTCTCCATTAATTTTCTTAATCTCTCTTCTCCCTTTTCCCTTCCTAAAGTAACCTCAACCACTCTCACTCCCATCCAAGCATACAACAAAATTGGTACCACTCCCTCAATGCCAGCACCTCACCTTCACTCTCTCTAAACACACCAGAAGTCCCCTCCAAGCCCTGCTGCACACTCTGCGGCAGTCTATTGCTCATCCTTTACTTCCTCTGACCTCTCCCAAACACCTCATTGCCAACAGACCTGGCTTTATATACCCCTCCCCTTCTTGTCTAGAAGCTTTCCCTGTTGGTTGGTGCCTGGAGGATACACATCCTACCCCGGGGCGCGTGCCGCCAATGCCCTCCCTGCGGACTCCAGACCTCCGGAGCCAGCACGCGGAGGACAGTCAGTGCTGCGGACCCCCTACCCTGATGAAGCAGTTGGTGTGTCCTCCCTCGCAGGGCGGTTACCCTTGTGCGCATGTATCGATGTGCTTCCCGGCGGGGACACCCCTGTGCTGTCCCTCACAACTGAGCACTCCTGCCGGCATAATTCGCTCCTTTGGTGGTTGAAACTGCAGCTCCGGCACTGACATCGCGGGCCGTTTGAATCTTGGTTCCTAGAGGTGGCGGCCCAACACTGAGACTCCACCCACTATCCCCCCCATACTTGTGGGCTGCAAGTGGAGGCTGGCTGAATTGTGAGCTCTGGCTGAGTGGCCAACTCGTTGGACTTTGTTGTGCTGGCACTGCCCTGCCTCCTGCTCCAAGTTTGCTCACAAGTGGCACATCAGGCAATCTCCCTGCAACGCTCCGTGTGTTCCAGCTTGTCCTCTAGCACTGTACACCAAAGGCTTTCCCCACATGTGACAATTGTGCCACGTAAAGGAGAAATACACTAGTGAGGCTGACACACCAGTTCCTGATTCACACATTGGCATATGGGTTCTCCCTCCCCTGGATCCACCTAAAGCCAATTCTCCCCCAGCTGGTACTCGCCATGTTGTGGTATAAGCCCTAACCCGGCATCAATATCCTGGCATTTCCCTGCCGCCCTCCCTGCAACTGGGCCCGGCTACCACCACCATCACCGCTGTGTTACATTCTACAGCTCAGAAGGCTTAATAATTACCCCTGGCCACGACTGCAGTGTAATATTTTCGGCGACTACTGCAGTGTCCACTACCTGCTACATACAGAACCAGTAGCACCTAGACTGTGGTACCCTTGTACCTCTACATTATCGATCTCGCGCAGGCTCGTCTCAGTGACTGCTCTTGTGCCCTCTCGATCACGACCGTGCAGGACCAGAAACCAGAACTCTACTTAACGCAAGCTCTAGTCCTCTTGGACTCGGACCCACCTTGACCTATGAGGCCCTGCCTCCCTCTGCCCTACCCGGCTGGCGTCAAGTTCACTGTACACCTCTGCTACATTGCAGGTGGCCAACTGCGACTGCTTGTGCTTCTACATACAGCCATAGAGGGCGCTGAGCCCCACTACATACTGCCAGTTACGCCAAGTACAAGCACTGCCGTACTAGCTCAGCATCTCGCTAATACGCAGGGTGTCCGCTTCGCTGACCCATCAGCTCCTATAACCTATTCATCCCAAGGCTCCACTGGTTATCCTGTCCAACTTGCCTGAGACACAATGCAAAGTACAATGAATATGTTTTCCAAATCCGCCTCCAAGACCTCAGAGGATAATGCTGAAGCGGGCGAACCATCGAGCATCCCTGCTGCGCAACATGAGACTAGGGAATTGCACCAAAAGATGGAGTATATGAGAGAGGGAGTCATTGCCCTCCACGCCAAGCTGGATTATAGGTGGCACGATCAGCTCGATAAAATCATGTATGGATAGCTCCGATGCTCGTATCACAGAGCTCGAGTAGAGTGGGAACCACAGAAGATGAGGCTGGGACGTTGAGTGCGGACGTCACCGCATTATCGAAGCAGGTACAGTCTATTGGCAAGAACAACAACTATCTGGAATCCAGATCCCAGAGTAACAATTTACGGATCATAGGCATCCCAGAGGACAACATCACGGAGCCCATGGAAGAGTACGTGGAACGCACCCTGCTGTCATTAGTAGATAACCCAAACTGTCTCCACACTTTGCAATAGAACATGATCACCGTACACTAGCTTCCAAACTGAAACCTGGAGCCCGGCCCACCCAATTATAGCTTGTATACTTAACTACCGGGACCGAGATGCCTTACTTCGAGCTGCAAGGGCCAAGGGCGAACTGCTCCTAGGCTCCAACAAGATTCATTTGTACCCCGACTTCACAGCGAACATGCAGCAGGAGAGTAAATCCTTCTAGCGACCAAAAAAAGGCTCTGTGATCACAATGTGAAGTATGCTATGCTTTTTCCAGCTAAACTGAGAATTGAACGCTGCAATAAGGTGTACTTCTTCACAATGCCAGAGGAGGCAATGAAATTGGTGAGCCCAAATATGGTGCTTTCTCCGTTTAGCCTTGTCTCACAGATCCTCACTACTACACTACCGTTTTTGATGCCTCATCGTGTAATGTCTTTTATTTGTCTTGATAGTCTTCTCAGCCTACATGGTGACTGAACAGATGTTCATTGCACCTGACACTGTTGTGTATATTATTCAAGCACAGTTGATGCCGGGCTGTCCCGGGCCCACAGGCCCCCCATGCAATGTTGCAAGTGTTAGATGAGCTAAAGGGTGTGTTCATTTCTCTGATTGGGAGAGGGGTGGGTGTTATGTTACAGTTAAAAGGAAAGTGCTTGACGGAAGTGTCGGTGTCGACCACGAGCAGCAGTTCCTGATATCTGGCCCATTGTTTAGTTTTAAGGCCCGGTCTGATGATGTACAACCACTACATAACACCTAGGTCTGATGGCGGCTGAACCCATGCATCTAATGAGCTGGAATGTACGGGGGCGTGACAACCCAGCGAAGAGGCGCCGGTTCCAGCTGTATGCTAAACGGCATAAGGTTCACATTTTATTACTACAAGAAACTCATGCACTGATGACCCATAACGAGAGATTTGCTACGAGTTTGTGCACTCCGCGCTATCTTCCCAGGGCAGGGGAGTCATGACTATCATTCATAAATCGCTTCAGTTCACCCTTAAGTCACACCTTGACCCCTTGGGTCGATTCGTACTCCATCGAGACATCCTCTGCAACCATGAAGTTCTGCTGTTCAATGTTTATGGCCCAAATGTTGATGTCCCCGACTTTTACACAGAATTGGTTAGTCTGCGTATGCTCTACCCCCTGATTCCTGTACTAGGAGGTGGCGATTTTAACACCATAATGAATGTTGATCTAGACAGGTCTGGGTCCAAACCCCGATATCTCACTCAGTCTGCCCTAATGCTGCGATGCTCCCTGGGTGAAATGGGGATAGTGAACGCTTGAGGGCACTTAACCTTACGCAACGTAAATACTCTTTTTACTCTACTGCCCATGACTCACACTCCCGTATAGACCTGCGGTGGATATAGGATACATTACTTGGTTGTCTGGCAGGGGATGACATTTTACCTAGGACATACTCTGATCAGTCCCCCACTACAATGAAGCTGTCTCTAGGTGAGGCCTTGGCACGGCACAAACAATGGCGGTTCAAGCTGCAATACCTATCGGATCCTGTCTTCGCAGCCGAAATAGGTAAAAAAATTGATGAATACTTTGATATAAACACGGGGACAGTGGATAATTTTGCAATCCTATGGGAGGCCTTCAAAGCTTATATACACAGAGTTGCGTTGTCAACCTAGTCAGGCATTCTTAAAGCTATACACAGGGACATCCACTCGAGTGAAACCAGCTTATCCCACCTGGAACAGATGTATGCCTCTAGACCGGACGGCGCGGCACTCTGGGATATTGAAACTGAGCCAGACACATTCCGAACACATGCAGAGAGGGAATGGAAGTTCCTCGACAACCCAGGTCTGGCAAGGAGATATGGTGAGGGAGGACGCCCTGGGATATTTCTAGCGGGGATGGTCAAACGGGTACAGGGTAGCCAACGGATCACGTCGATCCAGGACATCTTAGGGCACGTTGTCATCTCCACGCCTGAGGTGAACCAAATGTTTCACTCTTTCTACTCCGCGCTCTGTTCCAACTCTTGACAGTCACCATCCCCGAAATTGAGGAGTTTCTGGATGGCCTCCCTCTGTCTATACTGTCTGAGGACGCCAAAAGAAATTTGGATCGCCCAATTACTCCTGCTGAACTTTCCCGAGGCCATCGATGTGATTCATCCTAATAAAGCCCCCGGACCAGATGGCCTAATGATGCAGTTCTATAAACACTTCAAATCTTCCCCTAGGTTGGCCTCCTTGTGGGAGGAGGCATGCACTGTAGGGACACCCCCCGCCCGCAACTCTTCGCGAAGCAGTTATAACTATTTTGCTTAAACCTGATTGCTAGACTGCTCACAGCAAAAAACATCTGCAACAGGTGGCTGCCTAGTAGTCTCATTTAACGGGAATAAAATAGGTTTGGAACAGTTCACTCACAACCCAGATATCTCACCAAACGCCTCAATCACCTCCGAGATCGGTTGCAAATTCCTCTGTGTCTTTCACATATAAAATGACAGTCTGCATGATTCAAAATCAGCTCCCTGATCCCTCTGAACGTCAACTCCTGGTGCCTTTGCAAGGATCTCAACCGGACTGCGAGAGGGTCCATAGCCATTGCAAACAGGAGAGGGGACAACGGACACCGCTGTCACATCCCCTTTCCAAAATCAAAGGATGCAGAGTGCATACCGAAGAGGCCGATCCGCGTGGTCACCCCCGAATAAAAAAACCCTGACACATTGCAAATAAGAGGGTGGCAATCTGATTTTTCCCAGAACCACAAATAAATAATCCCACACAACAGAGTCAAACGCCTTCTCCATATCAAGAAGTGCTCCAACTGCTTGCATGGATAGATCAACCTGGACCAACACAGCAAACCGTCGCCACAAATTAAGCATCGTACAGCGGCCTGGATAAACTCAAGAGTTTAACTTATTTGTGTGTAAGTTGATCAGGGAGATAGGCCTATAAGAGGCACACTCCATCGGTCCTTAGCTGGCTTTAAAATTAAGGATAGCCCACGCTTGCACATGATTTGGGGCAATACCCCTACCCGTAATGCTGCCTGCCATACCTGAACAAGGTAGTCTGCCACCAGGGGGCCTAATTCCTTATATAACTCAGCCGTAATACCGTCCAAACCCGGGCGTTGCCTGTTGGTAACAATGTAATCGCCTTCAGGACCTCGTCAACAGTAATAGGAGTCCCCAACAGCTCCCGAGCGCACTCTTCAAGACCTGTCAACCGAGCATCCCCAACGAAAGACTGCAAAATGGCAGGATCAGCCCACCCACGGGCTGCATATAGCCTGCCATAGAACTACCTGAATACCTCAAGGATAGCCTCCGGCTCTGACACCAATGAGACAACCCCCCGTCCTCCACCTAAGTACCGGCACATCCGTTTGGTCCCTTTCGCCTTTAATCGGTCTAGCCAAGTGTATCCCGGGCCAAGTGAGGAGTCACTAGAAATCGCACAACCCTAGCCACATCCTCCCTAAAATGGTCAAGTGTTTCCCTCGCTGTGGCCAGGCCCTCGCTAGAGGATCCATCTGGTCCCCTGGACTGTTACACTGTCACTCATCAGCCTCCTCTGGATAGCTTTAAGTACCCCATTCTCTAGGGAGACACAACCTCCCGCAGGACCAGCTTAAAGGTTTCCCAGAGAATCCCAAATGAGCACCCAAGCCCTCATTGTTAGCGAAAAAGGAGGTGATACCCTCAAGAACCTTACTCCGGTAAACAATATCCCTCAGGGCCTGACCCTTGAAACCCCAATGTGGCCTACTGACCACCAGATCTGACAACCTAAAAGAACACTGAATTGGGGAGTGATCCAACAGCGTTCTCAGCAGCATCATGCAAGTGCTTGTATTATGAACCCAATCCTGTCCAGCCATAATGTAATCGATGCATGACCTCATATCGTGAACAGAGAAGAAAAAAGTTAATTCCCCATCTCCAGTGTAAGGTCCTCCACAGATCGAGCAGACCAAAATACTCCACCCCCCACATATTGCCCTAGCAGCCAATGACGGCGCCCCCCCCCCCAGGAGCCGACCTATCCAACTCTGGGTGTAGAATTGTATTGTATTGCATTGCAGTGCCCAGCTATGACCAGTTGTGTGTGCGAGAAAGCCTGCGAAACCCAGGGTCGTGCTTATGCTTACATTTACTGACCACAGTGGAGTCTGGTAGGTCAGAAGGAGGAGACCGATTAACTGGTGGCATTTTCACAAATAAATGTATTTAAATAATAAGTAAGAAGCCCCATCTACCGCTAATAGTATGGTGTTTGCCCCGACCAGCACAAAATTAACTAAGCTGCTTGTCATCAGTGAGATTGTCCAAAGTAATAGTCTGTCCTCCATCCTAAACTACCCTGTTCTGTCCCTATCACTATTCAAAAAGGATCGAAAGAAAAAAGGGGTCTAGGAGAATTACTCCTGGACAGGCTTCTATAGCCTCGAGTCTCTCTTGGGATGGCTTGTGGTGATATTCTGAATAAGTTCCTTTTTGTTCTTCAAAGGGGCTCTTGTTCCTCTGGGGCTTCTGTAAAGACTGGTAGGGATAGGGGGTGTCTGTACTTCTGCTCCCTATATGGTAGAGAAGAGGCACAGAAGACCCCTGCCAAGATTCTCTATTACGGTAGCAATGGACGAGCAATCAAGGCCTATCTTCTCAGGAGGTGATGCAGCTGGTTCTTAAGTACAGTGTAATCCCCGAACCCCCACAAAGGAATGACACACACTGTATTACTGAAAACAGTCTTTATATAATTTAATATTCAAAGGTATGTACACGATCACAATAACGCACTTTGTACTCAGGAGTCAATAATGATAAATATATACAATTCTAAAGTGGTACCACCAATGTTATCGAATTTCATTAAAGTGCATCAACTGTACGGTTAAAATGTCACACAGATCAATAATGAGGACACCTGCAATAGAGATAGTAAGGAACGTAAGATGGTTGAAACAATAGGCAGAATGCTGGCCCCGTTACCTAGACACAGTTCTGTGTGGAGACCCCCCCCCCCCCCACCTGGGCAACCTGTAAATAAAGATGTATAGCACAAGCCCAGTCCATATATTGTTCAATAGTCTTATTTCCTCCAACTAAGGTTTTACCCCCCCAATGTACCTGGTGGAGTAGAGTTCTCCGAAGATGCGTCGACCGATCCTTCTTGAGTGACTCCCTTTAAAGCAGGAGCCACGGATCGTCGAGAGGCGTCGAGGAACTCGGCGTTCGGTGTCCGGGAATCGACGGCCCTTCTTGAGTGCCCTGCCTTTAAGGCAGGAGTCACGGGTCGTTGAACGTCCGATGGCGAACAGGTTGAACTACGGCAGTGAAGTGGCAGCTTCGTTCCTAGCGGTGCTCGTCGACGACAGAGCGTTGGCGTCCTGCAAGGAAGAGGCGTGCGGGGCACCTCGGTGACGATAGTTCTGGACCGCAAAGAGATGATGAAGAATGGTGGCCCAGCAAGGGTGTTGAGTCGTCGGCGTCTCTGTGGTCTTTAGGTGGCGGGAAACCCACCGGCGGATGCTCCTCGGCGCGTCGATGGTCGGGCCTTCTCCAGCGGGAGAAAGCGGGCGACGATACAGACGAGAGCGTCCGATGATCAATTGAAGTTCTTAGGCAAACGGGAGCACGGCGGCTCCGGTCGGCGATGCGGTCGTCGACAGTGGCGGACAACAGTCCGCGTGCTTCTCTTTGAGATTCCGCGGCAGTCCCCGTCTCGGGTCGGCAACCTGTCGAAGGTCTGTCTACCAGGGAGCTTTGGCAAAGATCAGCTGGTGCACAATGGTCCCTCGTAGCTCATAAAGAGGGTGCCTTACCAGGTCCTCTCTGGGTCAGTCCTTAGACACAGCAGCTTTCAGATTGTGAAGGAGAGCAACAACAATTCTTCTCATCCAGCAGGGCTTCAAGGTCAAGCTTCAGTTACTCCAGTTACTCGTCGTAGTGGACTTCAGCTTCTTAACACGATTCCTAGCAGTGAGAGGTCCCCAGATATACTGTTGATCTCCCATTTATTCCGCTGGGTCACACTCAAGCATCCAATCACGAATAAGGGCATTCATGCAGGCAGGCAGCTAATCAGGCACACAAGGTATTCAGGCCATTCACTTCTCTCCAGACACTAACAACAAGTGATGTGTATTGGGACAAGTACCGAGCCATTCAACACTCCAAACTGCATTCCTACCGGTTTCGGGCAGGGCTGTCTCAGTCATTGTGTCAACCACCAGATACTAGACATCCACAACACAGAATGCATATTCGTCACACACTCTATTCACCCGGGTCCCACCCACAGGAGGTAGCCACAACATACATCACTGGAAAGGCTCCAGCTAGTCTGGCCGGGCCTTCACAACAACACCATATATGGCACTTCCACCCACAGCCAGTCAGGGGGAAGGGACAGAGTCAGGGCTTCCCAGGACTTTGGGAAAACAAGGTAATAGGTTATAGAAAGCAAGAGGCCGCAGGGGCCATTTTGTTTTCCATCCGGAATCAACTGATCCCAATGGCAGGGCCGGGGTATATCAAAATGGAGGATGCCCTGCGCACCTGTCAAATTCAGCATGGAGCTGCCACCAGCCCATACCCTGCTCTGCGGGCCACCCACAGGTGCCCAAAAACATACACTAGGGGCACAGGGTTGTACCCCCACCCATGGGTGCCATAAGGGTATCCCATGGGTCGGTTCACCAAACCAAAAGAGAGAGCTGCACCGCCAGGAGTCTCACATGAACTCCTGTGCGGAAAACACGACAGAACACACGATAAAAAGCAGTAAAGGACAAGGATACGGAGGCCCTGTCCCTCCGATGCATTTCCAGCATCACAGCTTCCCCTTTTCTACTGTTGGTATAGTTCCTTGTTTGGATAACCAAAGACTCTGGGCTTTCCTTTCCTACAAGTCTAGCAATGTCTGTTTCCCAACTTCAGATATACCTGGGGTCCTCCCCTGGCCTGTTTCAGTTTCACAATTAGTCCTTCTGTTACGCAGGGAGGATTGGCCCCGCTACACTCCTTTCTTTCTCTGCAATTTTCTTTTAGCTTTTACCAAGTATAACTGTTGTGTTGGTGTTTTTCCTCTCTTTCCAATCTTGTCTTACACTGGGACAAGTGTGAGAGGTTCGTTGGTAATCTTCACTAGCTTGCCAACCCTCATTTCTACTGGTACCAGTATGATCGGTCTCTTGGCATGCTTCATTAGCTTTCCAACATTCACTTATATTGGGGCGAGTATGATTGGTCCCTTGGTACTCCTCATTACCTCCTCTGTCCTTCATTACCTCATCGCTCCTGTTTCTTCTCTTGTACCGGGCTGGCATCACCAGTTCTTCTCGCGGGATCAGATTTATCTGACTGTCACAACCTGCTTGGGCTTCCGTTCCTTCCTCCTTTAGCTTGCGGCTCCAAGGTGCACATCTTGGCACGGTCTATGTGTCATTAGAGGAGCACTCGTTCCACCCTCTCTGGGCCATGCCATTGCCTCAAAGTCTTCTTCTGGCACCCAAGTTGAGCTCCTGTTTCCTCAGTGCTTCTTTCTTCTCCATGTCTTGAGCTTCTGTCTGACAACAGACTGCTTGCTGTGCGTCCTTCTACTGCTTTCTCTGCCTCAGCTTGAACTTCCCAGGGTCCGAAGATGAGAACATCTTTCATGGGTCATTTCTTGATTTTTATGAGGAAGCATTGGGCCCTCCCCAGAGCGTAGGCACACAGTCCTTTGTTTCGTTCCAGGTTGTTTTCGTTATGCTTTATTATTTGGAAGGGATTGTGTCCTCCGACATATTCCACATCTTTGACAATAATTACCACAGCTGTGCTGCTTTCGGAAAACTTTTTCGGCGTAGGTGTCCTGCGTCGATGACGTTGATACGCTGTCCCTCGAGGGCCTCTGTCGATGGTCGACGTCACTGGATGTTATATCTAGGACTCACGATGCCCGTAGCCTCGGTTCCATTTTTTCCGTGAACGTGTTTGCTTCGGAATCTCGGCACGCCTCGGTTCTTCTGACTTGAAAATTCATGATGTCTTAGTCTTCTTCTACTCCGAAGTCGGGCTTCAAAAAGTGTCGGGACTGCGGTTCCAAAATGTCCATTACGGACCTGCACAGCGTTTGCCTCTGGTGCCTTGGTGAAAGCCACGCCACTGACGATTCTGATGACTGTCAGTCCATAACTTTGGAGGCCTTGCGGTAGCGGAAGAAGTTGTTGTTGGTAGGTAGGGTTTCTAAAACCCATAAGTCGAAATCTACTGGTCTTTCGACTGACGATTCGAGGGGCGACTCTCCGCATCGGCGTAAGTCCAGGGGTTCTCGTTCTTGGAGTGGGTCCCGCCATTCCTCTACCTCTCTGAGGCATTCACGGAAGCGCCGTCACCGGTCGCCTTCCCCGTTCTCGTCGGAGGACTCCGCCAGACGGCGGGTAACTTGTCCCACGAAACACTTGTCGCCGGCCGATGGGATGCATTCCGCCAGCAGATGATGGCGATTTTCGAATCGCAAGGCATCGTTCCATCCGCGCCTTCGAGAGAAGCCGGCAAGGAACGAGCTAGAGCCACCACTCACACAATTTCCGGCTCGGGCGGTTGGCGCGATCGGGAGCCGTCGAGGTCCCGATCGGACAAGGGTGATCGCCTTAGCCGTGCCAGGTCCAGGTCCCGGTCCTCGCGACAGTTGGAGCCTGTGAGGCCTTCTAGGAAGGCATTGACGCCGTCGGCGCCATGTCCGTCGAGGGACTCTCTCGAGGCTGCGGCTTCGAAGAAGTCGTCGGCGCCGTGGCCGACGAAGGACACGCTCGGGGCTCCCGCCTCGAAGTTGTCTGCGTCTCGGTCGACATCGACACCAATTCCATTGGCGCCCTCGACGCCTTTTGTGGAGAATTTACCGGAGGTGCCCCGGAGGGCTGTGGAAGCTCCGAAAAAGGCTCTTCTGTGAGGCCTGTTTTTGAGCCCTACTCTGGTACTCCTCCCAGGATGGATTTGTTCCAACTCTTGGAGTATATTTCAGAGGTGGAGGAGGGGTCTGATGAGGAGGGGGTTGTGCCTCCTGAGGTTCCTGATGACCTGTTGTCTGGTCATAGCCAACTGGAAGACCTTTCGTCAATCCTTACATGAGCCAGTGGCCTTGATACCTCTCCGGTGGTTGAGTTTGGCTGGCCTGAGCCTGGTACACTTGCTGACTCCTCGTATACGCGCCTCATGTCGAGGGTGACTTGAGTATTTGGGGTGGTCTGCTCCATCTGCTGATTTTCTTCAGGATGATCTGACAGACATCCTGGATCAAGGTCCACCCACTGACCCGGTGTTGGCATTTCATATGGCGTTGCAAAGAAGGGTGGCGGCGGCTTGGACTGCTCCGGAGAGTCTCCCAGCCGTGAATAAGTTGCTTCCGAAAAAATACCACCCAGCCAGTGGTGACCCCTGCTACTTGTCAACGCACCCTACTCTGGAGAGTTTGGTGGGGCAGGCGGCTACGACCCCAGCAAAGCAGGCTGCGTACCCTACTATCCCTCCGGATAGGGACGACAAGTGCTTTGATGGTTGGGCGAAGAAGGTATTTTCTTCTGGGTATGGTTTTAAAGGCAGCCAACTCCGTTTGTGCCCTGCCAAGATTCATTCACTCTGTGGAATTGCGTATCATTGGTGGCTGAGCATATTCCCGAATGGGAGGAACGGGATGGTTTTCTAGCCCTCGTGCAAGACTGCAAGGATGCCATGTGTGAATCTGTTCAGTCGGCTCTGGACATGGCAGACTGTGTCAGCTGGTCCATGGCTGCGAGCACCGTGATGGGCAGGTTTGCGTGGTTGTGGAAGTCGGGGTTTGCTATGGATGGGCAATCCCGGCTTCTCAACATGCCCTTTGATGGTGTCCATCTTTTTGGCAGCAAGGCTGACGAGAGTCCTGAGAGGTTGCAGACCTCCAAAGCTGCAGCGAAGTCTTTGAGCGCTGCAGTATGACAATCTCTGCCTTTTTTGTCCTAGGGGACTGCAATGCAGGGGAGGTTCCTTTCGGTCTACTCTTCCTTTGGTAGATTGAGAGGAGCTGCCAGTCAAAGGGGCCACCCCAGGAGTACCAGAGGTGGAAAGCAAGGTACTTGAGGTGCCAAAGCCGCTCGGGCAGTTGCATGTTTGCCATCAGGCACTACCGCAGCCGCATCCGCTCCGTCATGTCTGTTGGGGGCAGACTGCTGCAGCATCTTGGAGAATGGTGTGCCATTATTTCAGATGTGTGGGTTCTGGAGATCATAACCCATGGCTACTGTCTCCCGTTTCGGCAGAGGCCTCCCGACAATCCACCGGGGAAGCTTTCTTTGAAGCGTCTGGATCCGCTCTGGAGATCCTGCTGGAGAAAGGCACCATAGAACTGGTGCCTGTAGCAGAGAGGAACAAGGGATGGTATTCCCCTTATTTTTTGATCCTGAAAAAAGACAGGGGGATTGAGACCCATCATGGACTTGCATGGGCTGAACAAGCTCCCCAGGAAGTTCAAGATGGTAACTCTTTCTCAAGTCCTCCAGGCCCTTCAACTACAAGATTGGTTGGTGTCTCTAGACCTCAAGGATGCTTACTTTCATGTGCTGATTCATCCAAAGCACAGGAAGTACCTGAAGTTTGCGGTTGGCGACTTGCATTTTCAGTTTTGGGTCCTGCCGTTCGGATTGACCTCCGCCCCGGGGGTCTTCACCGCCCCGAGGGTGGTGGCGGTAGCGTATCTCAGGAAAGGGGGGGATTCACATCTACCCCTACCTGGACGATTGGTTGATCAGGGCGCGTTCTCCCGAGCAAGCCCTGGATCATGTGTCCATCACCTGCTACTCCCTTCACAAGCTGGGCTTCTCCCTCAATTTAAAGAAGTCCCATGTGACACCTACCCAGCGGCTCCAGTACATCGGAGCAGTGCTCGACACATCCCTGGGGTTGTGTTCGCCTCCCCAGGTGAGGGCTCATCACATTCTGCAGATGGTGGACACATTTCAATGTGCCCAGAGTCTCCCGGCGTTCGCGTTCTTGAGGTTGCTCGGCCTCATGGCATCCTGCATTTTCCTGGTGCCATAGGCCAGGCTGCGGATGAGATCTCTGCAGTGGGCCCTCAAGATGCAGTGGTCACAGTTCTCTGGCAGGATGTCGGATCCCGTTCAGATTCTGCCCTCGGTCGCACAGGATCTTCTGTGCTGGGCCGTCAAAGGCAATCTGATGAACGGTGCTCCGTTTTGGCAGCCGTGGGCAGAGATAACGATCATGACAGACGCATCCCTCACGGGTTGGGGAGCTCATGCCAACGAGTTGACGGCCAGCAGCCGTTGGTCTCTGTCTGAGTCCAGACTCCACATCAATCTGTTAGAGCTGCAGGCTGTCAGGCTAGCCCTGAAGCCTTTTCTGCCATCTTTGCGGGGGAAGAATGTCCTGATTATGACAGACAACACAGTGGCCATGCACTTCCTCAACAAAAGGGGGGGGGCAGGGTCACTCCAGTTGTGCAGGGAGGCGATGCAGCTCTGGTTCTGTGCCATTCAGCAGGACATTTCGATCTCTGCAGTTCATCTGGCTGGAGACGAAAACGCGGCGGCGGACGCTCTGAGCAGGCAGAGCACGGTCTCTCAAGAGTGGGAGCTGGCTCAGAAAGTTCTGTTGGAGATCTTCGCCCTTTGAGGAACCCCGCAAGTGGATCTCTTCGACACAAGTGTCAACCGGAAGTGCAAAAGAATCTGCTCGCAGGAATTTCCTCCAAGAGGAGCCTTAGGGGGCGCGTTCGTAGTAGAGTGGTCCTTCCCACTGCTGTACGCGTTTCCTCCAGTCCCCATCATTCCTCATGTGTTGCAGAGATTACGGAGGTTCGGTTTCCGGATGATCCTCATTGTTCCGGCATGGGCCAGGAGAGCGTGGTACCAAGATCTTCTCGACATGTCCATCTGCCCTCCACTTCGTTTTCCCTACCGAGACTATCTGCTCTCACGGGAGGAAGGTCGGGTTCTCCATCCAGAGGGCAAGTCCCTCAGCCTTCCCGCTTGGTATCTGAAAGGTTGAGGTACAAGGATTGGGACCTCCCTGAGGATGTGATGGAGGTGTTGCTTTCGGCCAGGAGGCCCGCAACGAAAACTCTGTACCGTTGCCATTGGAGAAAGTTCTGAGACTGGTGCAGAGTACAGAATGTGGATTCTTTCCAATGTTCCATTCCTTTGGTTTTGTCTTTTTTGCTTTCTTTAGCCCATAAGGGCCTGCAAGTGCGTACCATTAAGGGGCGGCGCTGTCCATATTTAAGCGCTCGTCAGAGGAATGTTCTTATTTTAAAATCCCTTTGATAGCTCAGTTTCTAAAAGGGCTAACTAATGTGTTTCCACTGTTGCCTTTCCAGGTGCCTGGATGGGATTTGAATTTGGTTTTAAAGTTCCTAATGGGAGCTACGTTTGAGCCCTTACATTCTTGTCCGTTACTACGACTATTGTCCTTTAAAACTGTATGTTTAGTTGCGGTTACTTCCGCACGCAGAGTGAGTGAGTGAGTTGCAGGCACTTTCCGCCAAACTACCCTTCACTGTGTTCCATAAGGACAGGGTTGTCCTTAGGGTGCGGCCTTCCTTTCTTCCAAAGGTTGTGTCTGAATTCCATCTGAGCCAGAAGGTAATTCTTCCGGCATTCTATCCTCCTCCAAATCTTGGTAAGGAAGAGGAGAGGCTCCATAGGTTGGACCCTAGAAGAGCTTTGAGTTTCTATTTCTCACGGATGTCCCCGGTCAGAGTGGAAGATCAGCTCTTCATTGGTTATGCTGGAAGGCGTTTAGGTCAGGCTGTTTCCAAGCAGACCTTATCTAGATGGATCATTTTGACGATCTCTGAGTGTTATCGTTTGGTTTGAAAGGACCCTGCAGTAGTCTTACAGGCTCATTCTACTAGGGGTATGGCTGCCTCCACTGCACTACAGAGGGGTGTTCCGATTTGCAAAGCAGCCACATGGGCCTCTGTCCATACTTTTGTGAAACATTATTCCTCGGACTGTATCCATGGGCAGGATTGGACCTTTGGTAAGGCAGTCCTCTATTCTGCAATTTGATTGGGCATTCTAAATTGATGCATTTGTAAATTCTTTTCCCACCTCCATACGTTGGTACTGCTTTGGGAGTCTGTCAAAGATGTGCAATATGTTGGAGGCACAATCCCTTCGAAGAAAAAGTTACTTATCTTACCTAGTAACCTTCTTTCGATGGGATGTTCCTCCGACGTATTCCACATCGTACCCCCTCTACCCGCCCTGCTAAAGAATTTCTTATGTGATTGCAGCTTTCGTTTCTGCAAGGCTTACTGTAGTCATACTGGCAGGAGATTGGTGCCACACGTTTTGGGGGAAAAAACTACAACTGAGGCTATGTGCGTCCTAGATATAACATCCAGTGACGTTGGCCATCGACGGAGGCCTGGAGGGACAGCGTATCGATGTCATTGACGCAGCATGCCTACGCCGAAAAAGTTTTTCGAAGCAGCACAGCTGTGGTAATTACTGTCAAAGATGTGGAATACGTCGGAGGAACATCCCATCGAAAGAACGTTACCAGGTAAGATAAGTAACTTGTTCATCTCCTTCGTCTTAGTGTGGTTGGCTGCCAACCACTGATTCTTCCTTTTTTTTTTTTTTTAAAAAGTTTTTTTTATAACACTGTTTATTTGGTTTATAGGAATTCAATTGAAAGTTAATGCAGTAATGACAGTAAGAGGCAGCAGGGACAGGGGGGGTACATTGGATATATCAGAAAAACAAAAACAGATGGCAGTTCCAAGTACATCGGGTGTCCGGGGGGGTGGCGGGAGAAAGGAGGGAGGGAGGGAGCGAGGGAGGGAGTGGGTAGGGAAGGAGGGAGAGAGAGACATTTCTCAGTACACATCTAGCCATTTCCCCCATATCTTCTCGAATTTCCGGGGGCAGCCTCCCGCACATATGTGGCGTTCCATAGATGTACACCTGCTTACTTCGTTCATCTATCGGTCCAAACTCTGCCGAACCCCAAGTTGCAGCGATCAGCCGTTTCCCCGCTCCCAATGCCACCGCCAGGAACAATTTTTCATATTTGGTGAGGTCTACCTCTCCCCCCGCCCCCGATTCCCAGGAGTGTCATTTTGGGGTCCTTCAGAATTGGTGATCCTATTATGTTGGAAATGTTATTGATGCATTTGTCCCAGAAGGATTGTAACATGTCGCAGTCCCAGATCATATGGAAGAAGGTGCCTGTTCCCCGTTTACATCGGAGACAAGTCTCATCCTCGGTCCCTCCCGATCCGGCAAGGGCTGTCGGAGGATAATAGGAGCAGTGGAGTATTCTGAGTTGTATCGGCCTCAGTTTAGCCTCAATGTCGATCTCTCGGGGTAACATCAGTGCATCTACCCAGTCCTCCGGTTCCAGCTCACCCAGGTCCCTTTCCCACTTCTCCTTCAATTTAGTAAGCTCCTTAGTTCCGAAAGAGTTAAGGGCCTGGTAAAGCGTGGAGGTGATAAGCTGCGGGAGAATGTTAGATTCCGGGAGGGGGGGGGGGGGCAAGGAGGTATAGTAGTTATGTCCGGGAACTGGGTGTGTATGGCATGAGCAAGTTGTGCATGCCTAAACCGGTCCATAGGTGTCAGGCCAAATTTGTCGTTCAGGGTTTCAAACTCTAGTAGGCGTCCCTCTTGGATCACGTGTGCCAGTGTGCATATCCCTCGCTTTTCCCAGTTCTCGAAACAGCCCATTCTTTGTATTTCTGGGAGGTGCGCATTGTACCATAAGGGTTGGGCTAATGTTGGTTTTGCTCCCCAGCCAATATGTGTGTGTGCTTCCTTCCAGGTATGGCGGGTATGAAGTGACATTCTTGGTATTTCCGATACTCGTCCGTTGTCAGCGTATAGGGCCTACAGGGGTGGTACGGGGTGCACAGCCACTGTCTGCGGATATGTGGTAGTGTGGCATCACCATGTAGCCATTTGTTTACCACCCCTGTCTGTGCCGCTAAATAGTATGTGCGAATGCATGGTAGTCCAATGCCTCCCTCTCATACTGAGCGCTGCAGTGTTGTGAGAGTGATTCTGGGTTGTTTCCTCCCCAAAGCAATGTGCGTAAGTTATTGTCTATTAAAGGAATGGTTCGGTCAACATTTTTTATTGCCTCTACGGGTCGGCCATGTGTTTTTAAGCCTAAGTTGCTCGATTTTAGAAAAATTTCCTATGGACCTTACCAGAGTTTTCGCCCATTAAACGCACACGAAAACAGGCACCAGGGAGCTGCCATTTTGTGATAATCCTATCATTTCCCCCATCGCCCTTCAGCTAATGACGTGTCGCCATGGAAATGGCAGGACGCCTCTTTCCTCAATAAGTATAAACAGACCGTTTCACAACACACAGCAGCAGATTTTCGATTCCATTCCTCTGTCTGTTACTTTGAGTATTCTGTGACTCTTTTGTGCTCTGGTCAGCTACCTTCGTTGCTTGTAGCCCGTGTGGACAGATACCAGTACCACCGCTATCAATTATTTTAGTTTGTGCAACACACAATGGATACAATAATGCCCTACATGTACGAGACCGAGTATACCGAGGAGGAACTACTGGAAAGGGAAACACGCAAAAACGATGGCGCTTCGGACAGCAGTTGGCAGGACGAATCAACGGATGAAGACACTGGACCTAGTTGCATGGACGGTGTTTCCACCTGGTGCACATGCAATCGGTACGAGCTAATGCCGACCGAGGAGGAGAACTGCTGCTGCTGTGAAAACTCGGGATACGTGGCCTACATTTCGGAAGGCGAGCCACGACCGCAATGCATCACCGAGCTGCCAGACTTCAGGGCAGCCTGCCTCACACTGTCCGTGTTGAGGATAATGATGGTGCTTATGCACGAACTTGCCACAACTGTTCGTCCTCGTAATCCGAGTAACGAGTAAGTATACTCTGCTTGTGATGCCACTACTATTTCATGGTCTTCTACTATATCCAACATTACATATACATATCATTGTAACGCATGAAAGTCGTTCAATAGTGTGCAGTGTCTAGATAGCATTTGTCTGAGCAGAATGCCATTAGTTACCAGAATTGTCATTGACAACAAACGTTTATTAAAATTATCTTGGTCATTTAAAAACAGTTTGTTTCATTCCTTTTCACACATGGTACAGGCTGGTGGCCTATCGTTCCTTTACATGGTGGCTACACGGGAGGCTTGAACACCGCGTTCGAAGAGTGATACCCGCCTGTGCCGTTCGTGCCATAAGAGAAACATTCCCGAGTGACAGCGGTCAGTGCAGGGGATTTTCTCTCGCTGTGCTGCAACCTGAACTGTACAATGTGTAAACTTTTGTATTTTTGTGTCATCAAAATAAGCTACAAAATAAAACACCACATATATTTTAACAACGCTTGTTTCGATTTTTTAAATCTATCAAGTGTGTCTCCATTCAAGGATGGACGTCAGACACCTGTGCTCGGAATGGGTGAAGTTCAGGTCGCTGTGAAGCGGGGTGGTCACTATCTAAGCTAACCAAATATATTATCAATAATGCATGCACTAAATAACACTTGTTCAAAGTCTTTCAGTCGGTTATGTCTCTATAAAAGTCACACATATATCAATACTATCAATGAACATTGGATTATACAGGCGTGGCCTAGACCAAGGGTCTAGACCACTATAATACAGTGTTTGAAGTGTGGGTCTGTGCTCACAAGAATCTCTGATATGTGCCATTTGTTATTGATAGGCAACGATATATTGCAGTAGGGGTCTAATGTTAGTTGGGGATCTGCTAGGTGGCCATCATGGCGTGGTCAGTGGTCTGGCACATGAAGAGAATACCTTGCAGGGACACAGGGTCAGAATGGCAGTTACTTTCCACTGGCGAGGGTGCGTGGGCAAGGACACGTTTGTGGAGATGAACGAGCCATGTGCATGGTTCAAGCCGGTTCACATGCAGGACCGTGATCTCAGAGAGTGATGGGCTACATTTATTAGCTGTTGCAAATACCTCTGGAGTTTTCCAGTCAGAGTGGGAACGAGGCTGTGACCCATGTGCTCTGCGCGCTGTACTATCGCAGTGAGGCCTGGTCACCAAAATGGAGTGGAAAGGGGGTACAAAAATGGATGCCCTGTGTCCTTTAACATCACATAAGGGCAAGGGACGGTCGCAAACGGCCAAGGTGCCGAACAGCATGTACACTTCAAAAGGTATCCCACACCCAGGGGCCATCGCTCACATGGCCTCCTCAGACCCCGTGTCTCCAGGCAGGCCTCCCCTGAGGCAGGCTGCCCCCCTGCAATCCACATAAGTGTGTCTCCATTCAGCAGTCTTCCTGTGCCTTATCTGCACGCCCCAGGCCCATCCATCCCACCCCCTCTATCTAAGGCGGTTCGCACCCGGGGATGAGCGCTGGCATGGGGGGCTGTGACAGGCGCAAACGTCCAAGGTGCCGAACAGCATGTACACTTCAAAAGGTAACCCACGCCCAGGGGCCATCTCTCACATGGCCTCCTCAGACCCTGTGTCTCCAGCCAGGCCTCCCCTGAGGCAGGCCGCCCCCCTGCAATAAACATAATACCACGACATACACACGTCATTCATTCACAAACACACCCCTGTTTCTAATACTTTATAAACCACTTGATATGGCTCATGAGAACATCCTTGTGTTTTGCAAGTCAACTTCTGAACCTTCTACCTGAGAAGCACTGAGATCTATGCTAATCTGCTCGTCGCCGTGCTATCTGTGACCGCTTCGAGCAAACTCGTCAGTGTGCTACCTGTGGCCATCTACCTGTTCTCCTGCAACATACCGCTCGGCCTGCTGAATCCAACTGTTTGTTGGTCAAGGTAAGGCCATGTATCCTAGTCATATTTCTGTCATTTCAATCTATTTACTATTACAGTACCCAATAGAGCTATGGTCATTGGTCTCATTGCTATTGACTTGAGTTTCAATTGTTATGCTATCAATAGATCTATTTATTTTCATCTGTGTCAATTGTCATTGAATTGCATCCTTCGGGGGGTCCAGCCTATAATGTAAGCATGGTTCCTTTTCGTGCAAGACAAAACAGAAATTTCTGTAATTTATGCAAATACTAAGCCGCACATGATGAACTGGTATAGTTCCGGCGACCAAAACAAACCTTGCATTGAGCATGGTATGGTTCATTTACTTTTTTATGACATTTTTATTCATCAAGGTTTTATAATAATCTTGATATTTACTTTTCAGAATTTTCAACAATGCCTGCCTGTTCGATTAGCGGTTGCCCTTCGAAGACCCATGCTAAATCTGAAGGCACTACAATGCATGTATTCCCGAAAACTGTTATTCGAATAAGAGAATGGGTCAGACATTGCGGATATCCACTGGATGAGCTGGAAAGTAGAGTCCAACAAGTCTTTGAGGACAAGAGGGGTGATCGATACCGCATCTGCAGCCAGCACTTTCCCTCGAACATGTACACCACATCTTGGGTAACAAAGAAGAACGAACGGCGATCGACACGAAAATTGCTCGCAAACGCTATTCCCACTCTATTCATCCACAATCCGCTACTGGTGAGTCAAGTTCCGTTTTTAGCTTTAGGCTTTGCAGTAGTGTGTAGGTAGCCGAATGGATTCATTGATATTTTAGGTGTTGTTTCCAATTTGTAATACTTTCGACATTGATATGAGTGTATAGCTTTTTGAATAATGACATTTATCAATATATTATTTTTAGATTTCATAACCCACAAACGAAATCTATATATGGGCACAGGGAACTGTGCTATATTGCGCATTACTCAAGTATTCTGTCTCCTTACATGGCAATTTTAAATATTGGCATTTCATTATCAAACAATAATTTACCGTTACAACTTCTTGACTATCCCTTGAATCTGAAGCAAGAAAATTCTACTTCCGTCACGTGCTCGCAGTTATAAACCACTTCTAGGGCATATCAGGTAATCATACTTGGCTATTCCGCTACAGACTTGTTTTATGGATGTCAAGTAATAGTTTGTATGTATCGTGTGATTATTTTACCAATTGTTTGGTTAGTTCTTTCCAATTGATATACACCTTAGTTGAAGTCCCCTGGTGTTTGTTTTCAGTTATAATTAGTGTTATCCATACTAATGCAAGTACTGTCTTTCAGGGAGATGCTGAAGCATCCACCACATTGACAACAGCCCTAGATGTTCTTCAGCAGCCCGAGGTATGGATACTGACAGCTCAACTGACCGTGATCATCAGGATTGCAACACTTGTCGTTTGATTGTTCTACACCATGTTTCATTTGTGGTTAGCCGTTGATATGTACCTATGCGGTCGACCCCAAGCGTGTGTTGTGTTTTCAATATTGTAATCCTTACTAATGCAAATACTATGTTTCAGGCTGTTGTTGAATCGTCAACCCACGCACTTGATGCAGAGCCTGACATTCAAGTAATTCCGGTGGAAGCGGGACCATGCGGATACAAATCGGCGCAACAGCTTTCGGAAGTGCGCACCACATTGACAACAGCCCTAGATATTCTTCAGCAGCATGAGGTATGGATACTGACAGCTCCATCGAGCGTGATCATATAACGTGATTCCATTTGCTATACTTTCTTCCCTATTAACGCAAGTACTGTGTTTCAGGGAGATGATGGAGCTTACACTACAATCGCAAGATCACATTTAGATGATGCAGATGTAAAGAAATCGGAGAAATAAGTCGATTAAATCTGATCATTTTTAAATATTCCGTGATTCTTTTAGATAATGCAACATTTGTGGTTATCTCTTTATATGTACATGTGCCGTCGACCCCAAATGTGTGTTATGTTTACGATATTGAAAACCATACTAACGCAAGTACTGTCTTTCAGGGAGTTGCTGATTCCTCCTCTTCAATACAATCATTCGTGGCAGTCCATGTAGAGCCAGAGGTATGTATACTGACATCTCCATCGAACTAGGTCATCAGAGCTCGAATACTTGTCGTTTGATTGTTCCACACAATGTTTAAATCGTGTTTGGCTATTGAGATGTACATGTGTGTTCGTCCTCACGTGCGTTTTACGCTAACAATATTTTGATACACAGTAATGAAAATACTATGTTTCAGGGAGTCGATGGAGCCTCATTCCGTGCTGTCTATGCGGATACAGAAAATATAGTCGTTGCAGCGCAAGAGGAAGGGGAGACATGCGGATACGTATCAGAGCAACAGCGTGCAGATGTTGAAGGTCGAGTCAAAAAAGTTGTAAAGAAAAGAAACCAAAATAAGGTTAGTTACAAACCGTTCATAACTTTAGACATTTTTTTTGTGCTGGGGACTATTTTATGTTTTTTTCCAGTCAATTGTACTATACTTTATTGTTTAAACTGAACATCCCTTTTCCAATCTGTCCTCTAGTTACCCGTGGGTCTACGAACTATACATACACAGACAGTGAAGCGAATGAGAGATGTTGCTTGCCAGACCATTTACACTATGGACGCTATGGAGGAACTATTAATTCAGACGCGGCGTGTTGAGACTTGGGTTGCTCATGTCCAATGGCCAGAACATGAAATTGTGTCCAGAGAATCCAGCAAAGTTTTATTGGACCATTGCTACAGTACGACCTCACCGCCGCAACAACATGATACTGGAAGTATTGAAGATAGCTCTGAAGTAGTCGCAGATCAATTCGCACAATCTACACCCGCCAAAAAATTGCCGCCAAAAAAGCTGTCGACATTGTTGTGTTCTCCCATCAATGTTGAAGTAACAGATGTTGAAATGACATAGAATGAACCAACAGCAGCCTTCACCGACGCATCAGAACTTGATAGCAGCGATATTTCTTTCAAATGTGGTGATATGTCCTCAAAGTCACAGGCCGAATCAACTTTGACGCAGGATGACAGTCTAATGAAAGAGGGCAAATACATAGTATTCGACAGTTGTTTGATGGATATTATAAGTATGCTGAAATGTGGGCATTCCGTCAGAGGGAAAGTATGTGGGAAGCCATTTATTCATGTGACTCGTCAAAAACAAGGCAGTAACGTCACAATACATGCCGCCTGTAGATTACATCATACGTTCTCATGGTCTGCACAACCGATGCTGGGGAAACTGCCAGCAGGCAATCTACTATGTGCAGCTGCATCACTTTTTAGTGGCTCCAGTTTTAGAAAGTTAGAGGCTTTCTTTCAGTTTGTGGGACTCCATTTAATTTCAAAAACGCAGTACTACAAATACCAACATGATTATCTGTTTCCGGCCATTAGTGATGCTTGGAAAATTGAACAATTGTCTCTAGCAAGTACATTCGAAGGCAAACGATTCAGGCTAGCTGGCGATGGACAGTGCAACAGCCCTGGATTTTCTGCCAAGTACTGCACCTACCACTTTCAGGACATGGATAGTAAGAAAATTGTGAGTTTGGTGGTCGTGCAGGTAACACAATGTACATCCTCAGTGGCCATGGAGAAACTAGGATTTATAAAATCAGTGGAATATCTACAATCGAGGGGAATGCACATCGACCTCATAGCCACGGACAGACACGTTTCAATTGCCAAGACAATGAGAGAGCAGTTCCCACATATTAAACATTAATTTGACGTATGGCATCTTGCTAAATCAATCAATAAGAAAATCTCGGCTGCAGGGAAAAAAAAGGTTTGGAAAGTATTTCAGAGTGGTCCCAGTCTATCAGCAACCATCTTTGGTGGAGCTCCAAAACTTGTGAAGGGTCAGTGGAAATACTACTTGAAAAATGGCGGTCACTGATGCACCACTGTACCAACGTGCATCGCTGGTCAGAAAACCTACATTTTCACCAATGTGAACATGGCCCTTTATCCCCAGTGGAGGCACGGAAGAAGTGGTTGAATCCATCTTCACCGACACACAAAGCCATTGAGAAGATTGTTTTCAATAAAACTCTATCAAGAGATTTGAGGGGACTGACAGAATTCTGTCACACAGGAGGTTTGGAGGTGTTCCACAATATGTGCCTAAAGTACAGGCCAAAGCGCTTGCATTTCAGCATACAGGGCATGAGACATAGGACTCTACTTGCCGTCTTGGGCCATAACGAGAATCTCGGCCGTGAACAATCTAGGACTAAGGGTAATGTAAGGATGCCTCGCTACACTAAGGCCTTTTCAAAAAGAAGTAAGCAATGGGTGATCAAACCAGTCTATGAGGA
The DNA here is from genome assembly GCF_040938575.1 of Ambystoma mexicanum. Taxonomy (NCBI): domain Eukaryota; kingdom Metazoa; phylum Chordata; class Amphibia; order Caudata; family Ambystomatidae; genus Ambystoma; species Ambystoma mexicanum. Next base: position 625,158,050 of record NC_090936.1, read on the forward strand.
AATGGAGTTCGACTTTGTCAAAAGCCTTATTGTTGCTGTATTAGAGAAGCACAGATATGGAATTTTGAACGTTTCTGTGCAGAGCACTGATCCATTGCCACCCAACATTGCCACTGTGCCATGTCCACCCAAAGGAGAGCTGGTTGTGAAGTACAAATCCCGGTTTAAATAATTGTAATACGATTGTCTTTTTGTAAATACATTTTATTGTACAGTGTGCATACAAAGTACGCTAACCCTAACCCCTACCTTCACCATCCTGGGTGCCGAACTACCTGGGTGTCATCTTTGAATTCTCTCTCTATTCACCTCATATTGCTGACCTTGTCTATATGTGTATGTATATATTTTTGTTGATGTAACTAATTTTCGCAATCTCTTATAAATGCTGGGCACTGTTAACCGAGGGGAGGCTTGCGTATTGCAAATAATAAAACAAACAATAAATCTCACTTTTTCAAATCAACTGCTCGGGTACTTTATACTTTCACCTGACCTTCCCCAAAAAATTAAGTCTCAATAGTTATGGTTCTTTGGGGCTTCAAAGCTCGCAGACAACGAGGACAAAATTGGGGCCTTAGAACGCGCCAAGCGAGCCGTTGCAGATGGGAGAGAAGCCAGTTCGCATTTGCACATTGAGGCGCACTACATAGATGGATTCGAAACTTCAAGTTCTCACAGATGGCTTTACTACAGGATGTTGCAAAGAAAGAATGTATGCTAATTTCTAGTGAAGGTCAGCGGCTTTGATTTTCAGCTCGCGCCCTGAAGAGGCCCACAACTCGCACTGGCAGTATAAGGTTCTATTGTTTTTTGACCTTGAGAGACAGGGACCATGCAGAAAGAACTTCATTTGAAGGGGGGTTTGGAGGGTGCAATAACGTTTGAGACGATAAGGCAGAAAATTCTTAAACTAGACCGAGTTTCATGTTAGTTCAGTATAGGAAAAATCGTTGTCAAGAGCACAGTGGGATTTACGGACTGTATTACGCAGAGACACAATGGAAATTGCAAATATAATGTAAGTAACTCTTTCAACGCTTTTATACCGGAATGAAGAATTAATGAATGGATGCATGAATAAATGAATGAATGAAGAGCTTTGAAAAGGTTTGTGGGATCGTCCTTGTAGCGGGCACATGGGCATGCAGGTCCACATTCCACACGCATTTAGTCAAAAAGTTGTTTCTCATTGTGTACCAACCTCTATTTATTTAGTTAGTTTTCGCATTGATTTTAGAGCCGAACATACTCCATTGCACTATACTTGAAAGCAAATAGTTTCAGCTCGGCCGTAATAAATAAAATGAATAATATTAATAAAGATCGGCTGGCGAGACTAATTATACATTTTATGTTTTCAAAATATGTACATACTCCCGTTTTGCCCCTGCCACCAGTTTCAGACACCGGCAGACGGTTTCTTCAGCCGCCAGCTGCAGCTTAATGTAAACAACTGCACCATTCTGATGATCTTATGGGACGATCGCCAAGGGCCCATATGCCCTTACGCGGTACTAGCGGCTAGAGGCAACATATCAACCTTTACGCTGGCCTAGTGCCTACTTGATGGAACAGCCTTGTGGTTCAACGTGCGACAAAAGTGCCTCTTTGAACGAAAACCAACACCCTGTGTACCATAAAGGAACAGCGCGTGACTCACGATAACCTTTTAAGGATTTGCGGATAGAGATAAAAGAAAATAAATGACTTTCGGAGTTCATATGTCATTTGCTGAATATTCTATAAACATTTAATGTCAAATAAATGTACTTTACCAAATTTACCGTGTTGCTGTTTGATTTTAAAGTACAGTTTCATATTCCGAATTGTGGCACGCTGTGTTGTGAGCTGTTCTGTGTGAAGTCGCGTAGAAGACGACTGGGCGCGTTTGCCTACGCAGTACAGTAACGTCACAGAGAGAGGCGGGGAATATGAATGTTTTGATAATGTCAGGCTCAGGGGCGGGGGATATGATTTAGTGCCGCAAAAGCAGGTCAGCCAGGGCGATGGGAGAAATGATAGGATTATCACAAAATGGCAGCTCCCTGGTGCCTGTTTTCGCGTGCGTTTAATGGACGAAAACTCGGGTAAGGTCCATAGGAAATTTTTCTAAAATCGAGTGACTTGGGATTAAAAACACATGGCCAACCCGTAGGGGCAATAGACATTTTTGACCAAACTATTCCTTTAATGCAAAGGTTTTGTGGGGATGGGGAGTGGAGCATTTTGTAGGACGTAGTCTCGGGAGAGTCATCATCTTGAACAGCATTGCCCTGTCCATTAATGATAGTGGGAGCGATTGCCCATGGGAAACGTCCCTACTAAATCTGTCTAGTACAGGTTGTAGGTTAAACTGAAGGAACCTATCCAGCCTCGGGCAAATACGTATGCCCAGATATGTGAAGTCTCGAATGGAGACGTGGTAGGGGCAAGTCTCGGGGATCGCGGCGTCGCCTCCCTGAATCAGGAAGTACACTGTTTTTTGGTTGTTCACCTGTAGGCCGGCAAAATTTTGGTATTCCCTAAGAGTATGGGACACAATTGGGCAGGAGCTCACAGGGTTGCTAAGGTATATGATGAGGTCGTCTGCATATAGTGAGTTGATTTCCCCCTCCCCCCACCCACCCCGGCCAGGTGAATCTACAGCAGTTTTTATCTGTTCAAAGTTTGATTGCTAGTGGCTCGATAGCTAATAAGAATAGGAGGGGGGGGGAGAGCAGCCCTGCCTGGTCAGCCCAGTGGAAACAATCTGGAAGACCCGCCCTTCACTCTCACAGTTGCTTCTGGTGATACGTAGAGAAGTTTAACCCAGGAGATGGAGCCCCGCCCAAAGTTCATCCGACCCATGATATCCCACAGGGCCTCCCACCTGACTGAGTCAAATGCATTTTCGAAATCGACCGCTAATGGGGCTAGTGGGCACGGTATCTCCGGGGCCCTGTCAAGAGCAAGTTGGACTCTGCGTAGGTTCATGCGGGTGGACTTGTTGGGCATGAACCCACACTGGTCTGGGTGAACGAAGGATTCAATCACCCTGAGTAGTCTATTAGCCTGTACCCGTGCAACAATGTTTGCCTCTCCGTTGATCAGCGAGATGGGCCGATAAGAGGCACAGTCTTCTGGGGGCTTCCCGGGTTTAGGAATGACCACTATGTACGTTCTTCTGAGGTGAAAGGGGTGTATGCCCTGCTCTTTTCTCTGGAGAAGCATGCAGTGAATGTGCCCTGTCAATGCGTTGCCGAGGCTTTTCCAGGTTTCCACTGGGAACAGTTAGGCCCGCGGTCTTTCCGGTTTGAAGCTGTGCTAGCGCATCTTGCACTTAATTTTCTGTGATCTCAGTGTCTAGGAGCTCTGCCTGCTGTGTGGAGAGTCTTGGGACCTCTATCTGGTCAAGAAAGTTGGAGTGAGTGGGTGTGGGACTCACTATGGGTGGGGAGTAAAGTTTTTCGTAGTAGGTGGCAAAGGCCTCCACTATGTCAGAGTCTGCTGTCAATGGCTCCCCATCGGGTGATCGGATGGTCCGCATATGCCCCTTACTTTGTTTGCGTCTCTCCAGCCAGGCCAGGGTCTTGCTTGCCTTATCCCGTCTCTCGTAGATTTGGCTCCGGACCAGCTAATGAGCTGTCCGGGCGTTGTCTAGAGCTATGTTACTGAAGGCCTCTTGTGCCGTTATCAAGGCCTCTTGTGAGGCCCTGGTTCCCTGCACAAGGAATTGTTCCTCACTCTCGGACACCCGTCTTTCAGTGTCCACAATCTTCTGGGTGTGTTGCATACAGTTGGCCGACGCCAAGGAGATAGCTTCCCCGCGAAGGACTGTTTTGTACGCCTCCCATATCGTAAACGGGCAGTCCACTGAGCCTTTGTTTACTTCGAAGTATTCTACTGTTCTTTTTCTCTAGTCCTTCGGCAATCTCTGGCAACCCCAGGTAATATGTATTGAGATGCCAGGTGGTGACTGATCTGTGGCGTGCGCTCTTCAGGGTTATAAACAGAGGGGAGTGATCCAAGATGCCCCTCGCCACAAATTCAGCGGATTTGAGCCTATGGGACATGTTGCGGGGGATGAAAGCATAGTCAATTCTCGAATGTCTTATGTGCATTGGAATAAAACGAGAACCCGGTGTCAGTAACGTGTAGTGTTCTCCAAGTGTCAGACAATCCAAGTGTTTCAGCAAAAGTGTATAGAGCAATCGGGGTATGCCGAGTCCCGGGTCCCCTGTGTGATCCATCAACCGCGACCTCCATGACTTCATTAAAATCCCCCCCTTAGGGCCCACAGGTCTGCTTGTTCCACTATCAATATGTTCTGTAGTTCATCGAGGAGTTCCTTTCTGAGTGTGGGGGGAGCGTAAGCCAAGATGAGGCCCCATCGTTCTCCCCATATGTCAGAGTACCACTACAAATCGGCCTCAGGGGTTGGTCCGCACTTTCCTGACCTGCAGCGGCACTCGTTTGTGAAGGAGTACCATCGTGCCCCTGGCACATCTTGAGAACCCAGTCTCCTATGTGTGCGGGTAGTTGGACCTTTTAAAGAAGCCACTTCCGGTTCTGATGAAATGGGGTTCTGTGAGGAGGGCTATATCTGGTGAGTATCGATTGAGGTACTGGAGCACTAGTCTGCGTTTGACACAGGAACCAAGGCCATTGACGTTCCAGGTCAATAGGGGCAGTTTATCAGCGTGCGTCCTAAGCGCGTGTGCAGCGTTTTGAAATATGAAAAAATCATATGTCTTAGTGGCCCCCCGACTCCTGTATATGTCCCCTCCGTCTCCTGTCCCGGTGTCCCCTGCACATTGGTCCCGCCGCTGCCATGTGGGTATGTGCTATAAGCTCTGAGTGTCCGGATGTACCCTTTTCAAGAGCCTGTTTGGAGGCTGCCATGTAACTGTGTAACTTAAACCACAGCATTTTGGGTGCCCCAATCCCAACGGATGAAGTGTCTGCGCTTCCTGCGCCAACACCAGCAGATATCTTGCCTTCTTGTTCTGTAATTCTTAGTAGCCAACACATGTAAACTCCCCCCACCCTGTCGAATTGGTCGACTTTTTGCGAAAATGCTGCCAGTTGCTTCTCCAATTGGCGCACTCTGTTTTCCGTGTTTGATATCCTTTGTTCTGACTCCCCAACTCTGAATGACAGGTTGTGTTGGTCTTGGCGGAGGAAGGACACCTCAGAGGACAACCCTCCTATTTTCAGCTCTAGAGAAGTCCTCGAGTCGCCAATAGCCTTCATGTCATCGGTAAGTGAAATTGGAGAGTCTTGGGTTTCCTCCCTGGGTTCTCCACCATCAGGGGTTTGCGTTGCGTGTTGGGGAGGGGCCCTCTATTGTGAAAAGGTCAATTTTGCTCTGCAGGGCCTGCCTTTTGACCTTATCTTTACCCATGGAGCTATTGCACGGTCTCAGTGAGGCGCTGGGTCCAAATGTGCCATATCAGTCTCTTGATGGGTCCAGGTGTCGGGGAGCTGTGCGTGTGTCTAGGTCCTATCGATACTGAAGTGGGTCGGAAGCGGTGGTACCAACAGGATGTGTGGTCACTCTCCTAGCAATAAGGCGTACCCCGGTTGCACCCAGGGTGGGTCACTCACCCTCAATCTGTCGCCACCCATGGTGTTGGCCGTCGTGCGCAGTGTAGTTGGGTGCGGTCTGGTGCTTCCCATCAGGTTGGGCGGATATCGAGGGCTTCCAGCGTCAGCATGGGAGGAAGAGAGTGAGTGCCCCGGGCAGTGCCTCGATCCTCGTATTGTCACCACGGTGTCTTTATAGATTGTATTCCAGGCGGTGTGGTACTGGCGCACCTCGCCTAGCAGTAAATCTATCCATATAGGAGTGTGACGCACAACACTTTTGTGGAATAGGTTGTGTCCTCCCATGTAGAATAGTGTCTTAAATATCTGAACGGGTTTTGTGGCCATCGGTAGAGTCATTTGGGTGGGGCCTCAGGTGGTAGAGCGAGTAGACTGCGATCTGGGCGGGTTCTACCAGGATATATGCTTGCAGTAGGGTCGCTCTTTGCAGATAACGTGACCCTCTCAAGAACGGGGCAGATTCCACAGTCCTGCGTGGTTTAACTAATAGGCGGCCTTCCCCTATCGCTGCCACCGTGTCAGTGCGTGGTTTCATAGAATAAGCCCCCAACCGCCAAACACGCAGGCACAGCGGTAAAACGGTGCCCGTACGAGCTGTGGCCCAACCCAACGTCAAGCCGTAAAGTTAGGCCAACGAGAAGGCCCAGTGGGCAGGGGATGGTGCACTGAGGCCTCCCGTGTTGATGCCTGTAGTGCTGGTGGTCTGAACCATGTTCGCCGCTGATGGGGTGTACTTTCGTGGCCTCTCAGGTTAGCAGGCACACTGGGCGCGGGCCATGTGTCAGACTGCGGGCATGTTCTTACCGGGTATTCAGCAGGGATCTCTGCGTACCTGATGTATCCGAACGTGGCCGTGTGGTGCAGGGCGTCTCTCCGTGCTCAGGGTGCGGGTCGTCCATCCCCTCTCAGGGCTCCAATCTGCCAATGCTTTGGATATATTAGGCAATGTACAATAGGTACACACAGTGCCCGCCACCGGGAGGATGTTGCAATGGCTCAGGAAAGTTCGGATCCAAGAGGTCCCATGCCGGGGCGGGTAGGCCTTATCCCCCTCTGCCAGCCCGGGGACGCGCACGGTCCCCCCGGGCCATGGATCAGAATGGCCTGTGGGGCAAACGGACTCTACACAGTGGGGTTAGTACCAGCAGCCGGGGTCTGTCCGCCCCAAGACCAGCAGCATTGCAAAACAGCCGGGCGGCCAGGGGGTACGAGGAGAGTTGTGTGGCATATAGTTGGGCAGTCCACAGCCGCTCTCTTGGCCCCTCGCAGTCTGATGAGGTGCATGTTGGCCCAGCACCAACGCAGCAGCTCTGGGTCTTCGGGCAAGTGCACCCGCTAGTGGCGGCCAGAACACCTGTGTCCCCGCTGGAAATCCCTGTGTTCTTCTCAGGCGACCGGAGACCCTACTGATTATTCTTTATGGTGTTCCTGATCTTCACATTATTAGTGATAGCTGTAGGTTGGATATTGATAATATTGCCGTAGCAAATAGTGACTCGTTTGAAGGGAAGGCTTTGGTTCTTTGTTATTGTTATCTTCTCGGAAAAGGTTATAGCGAGCTCCTGGACAGAACGGGAGTCCCTATCCCCAAAATGTAGGTCTCTCCAGGTGAGGTCCCGCTTTCTGGCACCCTTAGCTGGAATGTTGTGTAGCGGGCACGCCTCACAGGGAAGGGCTCCCCTCTGGGGAGAAGTAACGAGATCCCATGAATTGTCACAGCAGGTCATTGGGCTTGCCTCTAAAATGCCGCCTGCTGGCCTCTTGCAGCAAGACGGGTGCAACAGAAGCACTGCAACCTCTCTTTATTGTCCATGCTCACAAATGATCAGATATTAACACTACACACTCCTATTTGACAAGGATAAGCTACCTGCATGTGTTCACTTATGGTCCAGCATTTGTGTGGGCTCAAAGACCTCCTTAATACTGGCAATGCTCAGGTTACTAAATACAATCTTGGAGCTTAAAACCTAGGATCAGTAGGTGGTCTACTGCATTCTTCCATTAATGAGCTGTGTATGGCATGTAGGATCTTCACCAGTTTGTCTTACACCGCCAGGAATTGGTGTAATTGAGAACCTTACATTTGAGCATCCTATTTCCCCAAGCAGGGTTTGTACCCTGACATAAGCATTAATTATGTGTGATGAGTATTTATTCTTCACTTTTTAGTGAATACAAGAACTCCAACATATAAAGGATGAAGGGTGAGACGGCTCAAGATCAATCTCTCTTGCTTTTCACATGCATCCGTATTTATTTGAAGTTTCCTTTACCATTACCTGATTATTGTCATTTGATTTACAATAGGAAGAACAGCCCTATTGAGTGATTAGAAAGTCAACATAATTTTGCATTTTAAAAAACTCTGGAAACGACGAGGTACTTGTAACAGAGTTCTGAACATTATATAATTAACATATTATGTAACCATTTACATGGTGTAACCATTATGTAACCATTTAAATTAAACCAACAATTTGTGTTAGTAAATTGTTAAGGAGATATGGCTACCTACTTGTAATTCTTTTTGGATTATTTCTAGACAAAATTTAATGAACACTACCCCTGATGAAGAGAGAGATTCTCAAAACGCGTTGGGCCTTTTTTTACCTTACCAAACTTATCATTAAAAAATCTTCTTTCTACAAACAAATATTTGTGAATGACTGTATATACATGTCCTGCCTGAAAAATTCTTTATTATATATCTTTTTGAATACCAGCTACCATTGATGCCTACATATGTATAATTGTTTGGTGTCTAGCCTAAGATAGTGTGCAAGGGACACAATTTCATGATCGGACAAGTGGACAGGCTTTATGGTGTTTTACTGATCTGTCTGCCTCGATGTGTGCTTGGGGTGTTTGTCATTGTGTTTTTGTTGTGCATGCGCGTTGCATATTGCGTGCAACAAAGCCTTTGGCTGACTTTGGATTGATGGACTAGCTATTGACGCAGTGCCCCGAGGAGTGCAGTTGGGTCCTGCAGGAGCTCAGTCCAGCTGTTGCAGGTTCGCTGGCATGGCAGTCCATAATGTTTATTCTACTGATGCTATAGAGCCGCTGGTCTGAGTGTCTCTGCTCTGTCTGGACATTCGCCTGTAGTTTTATTCTCTGTCTTTATAAAGGAGGTTGCCAAATAAAGGATTGCCTACTGTTTGCACTCCACTATGTACGTCCCGCAAAACTTGGAGCTCTGGCAATGCAAGCTTTATGAATGCCCAGAGTAGTGTCCTGCAGGATTTTGAATCTGTCAGATTTTGATGATGAATGCTCTTGTTGCAGAGCTTGCACTATGTATGGTCTTAATCAGCAAGTCCACTCTTGCGTCTTATGTTTATTTTATTAGAAGTCCAGGATGGTAGGACATTATCTCAATCTCTTGTCATGATATGGGAACGATATTTCACAACAGATCTACAGCGGCTGTGGCACCTGTACTTTTTTAAATATCTGTGGGTGGCTGCAAAGCTGTTACTGGTCTCTTTTTGGTTTCTTTTGCGCGTCATGATGGAGCATTATCTTTTCTGGAGATACTTTCTTCATTTCGGGCTTTAGGACACTGGCTCTATGGATGTCAGATGTTAGAATTTGACAAGGAATTATACCGTTAACTAATCACAGTTAAATAATATGCATCCCTACTTTCACAACCATATTACCTCCCACTAAACTTGTTTGTCTATGGGCTAATAACGCTTTCATATGCCTGAGGCCCCAAACCCTCTTCCTTACTATACACAGACTAAGGTCTGGCAACATCTTGGTGAGGTCACAACATGCCACCTCTTGGACAACGTTAGGTGCTGTTAGAACACTACTGTGGTATGGGTACAGTATAAAGAGGAGAGAAACTTTCAAGTTTTGATCTACTAGTCTACCATAAATGGTATCTTTCCAACTCTGTTCTACACATACATAAAGTACACCATCTGGTTGGCAAGTACTTTTTTCAAGCCTTGGTATAAATCTTGGGTAACATATGTTAATGTATTTGTGGGACACGTAAACACCAAGTCCAAACCTTAAGGGCGCAAGCTAAAATTGGGACAAACAAGTCTGGTTCCACGGAAGGAATGGGAAACCATAAACCTAAACAGTCCTATGATGAAGAAAACTGTTTTGAATATCTGGCTGGAGATAGTAGTAACACATAGTGGGCTAGAAATTAGCCTATCATCTGGACAAATTCAGTTGGAATAGACATTTTTGGAAGGACCTACCATACATTTTGCAGTGTCGCACTTTATAAAATAACTTTGCTTAAACCTTTATGTTGTCTTCTGCGAGATATGTTGGAAGTGCTTCCGAAAGATGGAAAAGTAGGCATGTATGTGGAAATTGGAAGCTCGATCTAGCTTTTCAAACTAAATAGAAGTCAGTTTCAGAAAGCAGTGAGATGGTTATGTACCAATAGGTCAATTACTTACCTTGAAATACATTGTGTCTTTCTTAAAGTGCAATAGGGTTTTGCGTTCCCCGATTTGCTTAGTGCATTCAAAAATAGTTATTGAGTGTTCAAACTTATCATTTAGTAGCTCGAGGAGAGTTGTTCTACTAGCTCTCAACTGAGTTCTAAAAACGAATGCTTCAAGGTGTATGCTTCCAACGCAGTTGGTTTATTATGCGATTTCATAACTCAGTGTCATGGCATGACTGACAGGGCCAACAGCCCTGAAATACTGATTGTATGCTAAACGTATATATCTAAAAAAATCGTGGTTGGCTCTAGGTGTGGAAACAGCCTGTGCTAGGCTCTGCTGTTGTCCAAGACTAATAAAGTTGTTCTTATGTTGCAAGATCACAGGAGCTGTTGGGGTTTAGCCAGCACCCCAAGTTGTGAAGTAGAAGAAGGAAGTTTTCTCCTGGTTATCTTGCTTCAGTGGTTAAAATAATAGTTCTAACACAATAGTTAATGCGATACAGGTTTTGCTTTTATTTGTGCTAGTGCTGGGTTGTTTTTCACATTTAATTGGTATGCATTGAGTACACTTAAAGGCAATTGTGTGCCTTGTTTGTCAGCCGACACGTGTTTCGACCTGTGGGTCTTTATCAAGGCTATTGTCAAAAGTCTCTAGCCCCCTGTGGGGTCCTGGTCTGCGGTATGGGTGCTGTTCTGTAGATAACAGTGGCTCCTGTTGGGCCCTTGGCTGCGGCATATATCAAAGGTCCGTTGCGACTTCAGGAGCAGACCAGGACCCCACAGGGGGCTAGAGACTTTTGACAATAGCCTGGATAAAGACCACAAAATTGCCTTTGTGTACTCAATGCATACCAATTAAATGTGAAAAACAACCCAGCACTAGCACAAGTAAAAACCTGTATTGCAATAATTATTGTGTTAGAACTATTATTTTAACCACTGAAGCAAGATAACCAGGAGAAAACTTCCTTCTTCTAAACGTATATCTAACCTGGTTTTATTCCCCAAGGATATTATATCTATATCCTGAATGTATAACCTTAGGTTTGACTCACCTTGACTTGCTTCTCTAAATAAGGTTAAACCTTGGTTTGCATACCATGGGTATTGAGTTGGTTTTTATGATTGTGTTTATATGATGTTTTAGTACGTACTTAGCCAAGAATGATCTTGGTCTGCTTGTATTTAAACAAACACTTTATTTTTTACAATACTGCAATAGCCTTTTCCTTAATCTACCATCTTCCTCTCTACGTCCGCTCCAGCTTTTCTAGAATCGGGCTGCAAGACCTATCCTTGGCCTCAAGCCCAGGAACAACATCTCTTCAGCCCTATAATCTCTCCACTGGCTCCTGATTGCTGCAAGGATCAAATTCAAATCCCTCTGCATCATCCATAAGGTTGTCTGGGGCCGGGCACCATGCTATCTACAAATGGCTCCCACCAAATACTCTCCCTCCAGATCTTGAGGCTCCTCTGGTGCGCAATGTCTTTCCTCAGCTGGCTCCCTCCTCTGGAACAACCTCCCCCTTCCTCTCCCATCTTGAGCCGGATCTCCTCAAATTCCAGAAGCTCCTCAAGACTTTCCGTTTCACCTCCTCCTCCTTCTCCCTTGCTAAACCCCACTGTCGATGAGATTGGTGACCAGGGTCCTTATTGTCCTTCTGGGTCCTGGCCTCCGCCCCCCCCATCGCCTTCAGCCTCTGCCCACCTCCCAGCACTTGCCTTTGGGCGACCACTGGCCTGTGCTTCTCTGCACTTATTGTATCGACAGTAGACCATTCTTACCAAGCGATCACTGCCAGGCACTGAACAGCAGCTTCGCACTTAACCCGCCCCCTCCCACGTGCCTTCTCTCGCTCTGCATTTGCATGTTCTGAATGCTCACAAGGCCTAGTAGGACCGCCTCTTTCTTTCTCTTCATTATATCTGCCTTTCGTTCCCATGTTCCCTCTTCGTTCCACTTGGGGCACTTTGAAACACAATTTACTTTATGTATACGTGCCTTACAAATGCACAATAAATAAAATAAATAATAGCTAGTTATACCCAGTATACTTTTAAGAAGTGTATAATACAGTGTCTAAGGTAAGTAAGAACTTCATGAAACTCTTTTATAATAGCACCAAAGCAATTCAGGGAAGCACATCCCAGGGTTGCAAGTTTAGATTAGATTAGCAGGAGCTAATCAGGGTGACAGATATATAGCCTCCAGCTACTTGAAGGTAGGTATAAACCCTAAGACTGTTTTAGATCTGTATACAGCAGACCAGGGAAAGCAAATCCCAATGTTAAACATGACACAATGTTATTCAAGGCAGGTAAACCCTATAGGTAAGCTTTTACACTCTTTCATTTAATCAATGATAACACTGTACCAACACTTATTACTTTTTAGGAGGGGAGAAACACTATTCAAGCAACTAATACACTTTTTAGAGGGGCAGAATGCAACTCGAAGATAAGCATAACCTTAACACTTCGTAATTTCTTCTTTCCACACTAACAACTTTAGCACCTAAGTATTTTAGGCTTGTAATACTTGCACGGCAGAATCCCTTTCTTATCCTGCCCTTCCTACCCTATTGCAGGAATTTTCTCAGAGGCAGACGAGGGACCCTGGTGCTCTAGGTGCCAGCTGTAGGCGGGTTGAGATGGGGTTCATTTGCAGGAAAGGAGATCTTCTTAATCAAGTAGTCACTTTCAGAGTTAGTTAGTGTTCAGAGACTTCACAGAATGCTCTGTATGTGTTACAGCATTAGGCCTGGGCAAGTGGTATGGGCAAACTCCCAACCACAAGAATTAACCACTCAGCCTCACAGGTTGCACACCAAAACTAAGGTAAGTATTATCCAAGCCCGCATTATATCTTGGGAGAAAAGAAGAGCTTCTGGGTGGATGCCTTCAGGATGCAACAGCACAGGACTCGGTCCCTGGATTTTGGGTCTGGAGACGAAAGAACTGGACACTGGATGGGCACTTGCAGCAGCATTCGTTAGAGGAGGCTTCCAGCGAAGGTTTCTTAAATTCTCATAGCTTTGTGGATTTGGTGCCTTTTTACAGCAGCCAGATGAAGAATGAATATTTCTGATCGAATTCTCTTCTCTCTCGGCCCTGTACTCTAGTGAGGGGATTTTAGGGATTCGAATCATGTCTCCGGAGATCCAGCAGGATTCAACCAATGTTTCGGATAGCTTCGGACTTCGGAAGACCCTTCAATGCACTCAGGCCCCAGGATATTCATTTTTCCAGCCCAACAAGGTCACAGCCTGTCGTGGGATGGCTCAAAATACAGGTCTTCTTGAGACCAGTCGATCTCACACTCCTCTTGGTAGGAGTCAGAGCGTTCGGGACCCTCGAGGGTTTCATCAGGCTCTGGTTACAGAGAAGGCTCTCTGGTCGCTGGAAATCACTACAGATGGCTTTTCTTCATCCTCTTTGGTTTCAGCTCAAGTGGTCGACTTGCCAGCAGCTTCCAGGTTCAGAATGTTTATCAGGAACCACAGCACAACTTCTGCCCCCCTATTGAGACTGTTCCTTTCAGGCAAGATGAAAGACAAAGGGCTGCAGAGATTTGTACTCCTCCCTCGCCTTCTGCCTTCTCCGACTCTCTGCAGCCTGGGCGTGGAATACAAAGGATTCTCGACGATGACAAAACTTCCACTTAGGTTGTTCCCGCCTAGAATGGCAGGGGAAGACCTCAGACTTAAAATGGCAAAAAAGACGGAACCCACCATTCTAGTAGAATGGTGGCCCTTCTCTGCATTACAGGGGCTGAACTAACAGCCTGCGAGTAATAAGACTAAAAAGTCACTAAGGTGAAACCACTGCCACTGGTGTTTGGCTGTGTTTGGCCAGGAGGAACCGCTGATTTCAGAGGGTAACATTCCCTCAAGTAAGCCAAACATTGCAAAGTCGGCGGTCTTTCCATTTCACATCACACTGTGTTAACATCCATAGTAGTCACATCATTCAGCGTTCCATCGATCCAGACTCCTTGGTGAACTAAACAGGTGAGGTGATTCTTGGCATACTTTGCCTTTGAGCCTCAAGTCCTGTCTAACTGGGATGTGGCGCGTGCATGCTGCATTGCAACTTCGCACTTCTCTTTTCCTAAGTGAGGCTGCCTGTCGGCATATTCTGCCTTTGAGCCTCACAAGTCATGTTTAACTGGAACAAGGCACGTGCATGCCCCATTGTAACTTTGGACTAATTCTATCCGTAGTGCGGAATTGACTGTTGGCATATTTTGCGTTTGAGCTCCACTAATCCTGACCAACTGGTATACGGCGTGTACTTGCTGCCAATGCAACTTTGGACTTTCTCTTTTTCCAGTGAGGGGATTGTCGTCAAATTAAGCCTATCAGCCCCACCTGTTCTGCCTAACTGAATTGCAGGCTGTTTGCATAACTCTGCATTCCTTTTCTTTTTAATTCAACACTGTACCTTAACTTCCCCAATGGTGGTTCAACCTTTTATAATTGGAATAAAGTCTTTTGTGGGGTGACTGTGGGTCGCACGTTGAGCTTTTGAGCCCCACATGGTCCCTCCATATTTAGAGTGAATAATTGCATTCTTACAAGTGGGGAAGTGAAGTGCAAAGTATTGGAGGCAGTCTGTCGCCCTGTTGATCCTCCCCCCTGTGGTTGGATTCTCCTACCACACAGCTTGCAATTTTTTTAATTGAAACCTTTGTTTGTGTATTGACTGCTTTATACCACCAATTGGCTACTCGCTAACATGAAATTTGGGCTCCCCTCTTTGTCCTCTCACTTCCTACTACCCGTGAATGTGCACAACCAGGAAGGGTTGGTGAAAGTGTTGGAGAAAGACGGTCTTGCCGCCTTGCCGCGGCACGTGCAGCTAGAAGCTGAGCCTTCCATGTGTGAGTGGTGGTTTATGTATATCATTGTTCTCTTTATTTAAAATTGACGTTTCTTTTTTATTCTAACCTAGTGCTACAGGTTCTCTCCTTGTGGAATCCTTGTGAGCTTAGAGTGTGTGGATGCAATCTCACTTAGTCGTTGCAATTAAAATTGTCACTCCGTACTGTGGTCACTAGAGCTTCGGCTATACCAAAAACTTGTCCACCAAAGCCTGCTTTCAGTGCTCTCTCTGCAAAAAAAAATCCAAAAAATAATCATCTGAGATTATGAAAAGCAAACCTGTACATGTGCACATTTGTGACTTTTGTAAAGTTCGAGCCGATCTAGTTAACACACTGTCTGATTCGGATTGTTTTGTAACTCCCTCTGAAATTGATAATCCAGTTTTCTTTTCAACTCTGGCAAATGAAGTGCAGTCGTCAACAGCATGCCATGCCACTGTTTCTGATTCAGTGCTACTTGCTATTGAGAGATGGCACCATCACAAGTTCCAAACATTTATCCCACCGGACACAAGATCCATGTTAAACTGCAGCTAGACTAAGCCACATGCCCATGCAAGATGCATTCTTAGCGAGGGAGACGGACATTCTTGATATTTCCAATACGGTGAACACGATCAATTGAAGCTTACTTGAAATTTCTATTCAGTTGGTGCCTCCGTTGAACTGTGTGCCTGTTGTGCACAAGGAGTTGCTTTCTCCATCTTCACTCAAACTTGTTGGCCTGGCTCACATTTCAAATTCACTTTCTCAATCCCCAGATATCTTTGACATTTCTAAACGTGATTCGTCTGCTTTGTCTTACATTCAGCCCACGCCCCGTAGGAGTGGCTTTTCACATAGTGGAGCACAAACTTCATATGTGAATCAAGATTCATCCAAATCTCAGCTTCCACTTCTAGAAATCACCCTTATGGCAATGCATTCCAGGATTCAATCCTTAACTAAGTTGTTTGACAAATTAGATTTAAAAATCACAAACAAAATTGTAAGATCGATCAAATCATACAGTGGATGTAATCACTATAAAAAAAGTGAACATAATCAATTTACTACATCATTGATCCGTGATAACGTAATAAGAGGGCTTTCAGTGAAACTGAATTCAAACGCTCTAATGAATATGGATCAAATAGGTGTCACATTACAGCCAGCCATTCCAGCTATTCCACACATAATACAATCAGAGGAGGCACTTAGTTCTGAATACACTCCAATTATAGACAAATAGGTAGAACTTATTGATCTTCCGGCAAAGTCAGATCTTCGAAGCTCTACAAAATCTCAGCCTTTGACTTCGCACCCAATTTTTCAAAAACATTCTGAAAATCACAGAAATACACACAGGCCTTAGAAAACTACAGTAGCAAATAATAAAAAAAAAAAATTCAATTAACATCTACATCACAAGTCAATCAATTTATACAGAAAATGTCTGGTCCGAAAAAATACTACAAATGTAATTGCTGGCAATGCGGTATTGTCTACATACAAGAACATGACTTTTGGCTCAAAAGAGGGCTCCCGCTACAAAGAGGAACTGCCTAACTGCTGTCAACCTTTTAGATGATCTTGTATCTACGATTGAAGCTAAACAGAGAAATGGTGGGGATAACCCGCCAATATCTGAGAAAGTCCTTAACAAAGATACTCGAGCGCAATATACAAATGTAGAACCAGACATGAAAATAATGTTGAATTAAACTTTTTTGCCGCAAATAAGGGCCGAAATCCAGTAATCCATTGAAGATTTTCTGGTAATAAAATCAAAACCACAAAGCCCAGTTAAGGAGTTGAAACAATCCGAAAGAGATCCTGGGGAACAAATAAATCACTGTTGATTAATTTCTCGCTTACAATCGGTTAACCATGATAATCCTAAATGTGTAAAGCTCAGAAATGAGCTCAGTGAAGTGCTTTGGCACCATTAACACCTCGAGAACAAAAAATAACATAAACCCCTGTCATCGGTTAATCATGAAGTGTTGCCCTTCACCCTTCTTGACTTATGATTTATGTCGTTCTAGCATATTAAACATATTTGCTGAAATATAGCAATTAGAAGACATGACCTCAATAGACATCAAAAAAGTGGAGTTTTTAATAGTGAAGATCTGTCAATTGTGAGATTATGGATATGTTCAGGTGTGGTGAGAAACACTATTTGGCAAACCAAAATGCATCTTTTTTGACTGGGCTTTATAATGGCACAGGATCCCACAACATGTAATCTTCCTTCTACCAATGGACCAGAACAGCGTTGGGTTGCCACAATATTCTAGACACAACAAAGACTCACAGTCCTTATCCTCAATTCACTTAGATAAACCTAAGGCCTCATTAGAATATTGGAGGACACATGATAAATGTTAGCTAGTGGAACCAACGCAAGATAGGATAATAACTTTAGCATGTTGGAACACCCGAGGTCATGTGCATCTATTTAATCAAAGTGCAAATTTAATTGACTCATTTGATATTACAATGTGCCAAGAAACTTGGTTGGTAGAACAGCATGTGTGGGGGCAATCATATGATTAATTTAATTCCAGCTTCACTCAAAAGTAAAGGACGCCCTACATCAGGCCTAATGATAGCCATCAAGAATAATATAGGCCTGAATTTACAAACGTGGTCCTCTCCCTACTCGTACTTACAAATGGTTAAGATTTGCTGGGTTGTGATTGCTCTAATCAACGTGTATACAAATCCTGTTGCGTTGGCGGACCATACATTCTTTAATGATCTTGAAGAGTTGCTGAATGTGAGAAATGTATCCCCAGGGATAACAAATGTTATTGCAGGCAATTTGAATATACAATGTCTAACCACTGATAAGAGCGAAAAATGCCGCCTATGATCGATGGACATCCTTGATGGATGGCTGCCAGCTATACATGTGATATTGGTGCGAGATATATAGATATATATATTTCTGAGGCTTTTGGAATCTGCTTAGATCGCATGCTGTGCATAGGCCGACATCTAGTGGAAGCTGTGGAGCATTACAGTTTGTTTTTCGAAACTCGAAAAAGGGCGTCGACACAGGGCGTGCCAGTAATACTATCCCTAGTGTGACGTCCACTGTACCCATGATCCCTCACGCGTCTAGGACCCTCAGATTGTTTTTTTCCGCCATGCTGGTCGGAAGCATTTCACGAAGTTCCCTGGCCTTAGCCATACTTTTGCTAAATATTGTTAAATTCACCCATTTCTCCACCCCAACGTCGAGTCACCGAACTTCCACACTCGACGCCGCCCCGGAGAAGAATTCGACCGTCGACAGCTGCACCACGGATTTGGGCCTTGGAAGGCCGCTGGCCTTGGCACTGCAAGTAGGGAGAGTGGGGGGTGGACATACTCTACACTCTTTTGGTATATAGGTACATTCTTATATATTTCTACACTTACAAGCCATCTGCCACAAGGTGCGTATGGAGGGTACCCCTTTCCAATTCTGCCCCAAGTGCAACCGCAAATACCCTTGGGTCGACAGGTACGCCACGTGCAATCTCTGCTTGCCGAGGGACCACCCCGAGGCGAACTACAGAGCGTGTAGTAGGTTTAAACCTAAAACACTTAAGGACCGTTCGATCAAGCGTTGGGCCCACCACGCCAGGCGTCAAGAGGCCATGGCAGCGGAGGGCGCCTTCAGCGATGGCAGCAACGCCGTGCTTTCGGACGGCGAGGGCATTATGGTGTCGAAAGACAGCCGAGCGCAAGTCCCCGACCTCGGAAGGTCGTCCGGCAGGGCGGCTATGGAGAAGACCCCCGGCGACACAAGCGCTTCCCACAGCACTTCCACAAAACACATGAAGTCCAACCGGGACTCGACGCGCATGTCGAGTTCTCGGAAAGAGGCACATAGAGAACGGTCTGAATCGGCTTCCTCTGGGCGTTCTCGATCAAGATCGCCACATGACTCCAGGCAATCATCCACTGTTGCCAAGAGTGCCTCGCTCCCCAAGGTAATGGAAGTTCGATCGTCGGAGGACAAAGCCGACTTCCACCCCCAGACCGCACTCCAGGAGTCGGCGCCCGCAGACCGCGTTACGGCGGCTTCCGACCCCCTACCTCCACACTCGAAGGATAGGGACACTACCCCCGAACCTCGACGCCAGGCGTCGAAAGCCTCCGAAGGGGCGAAAAAACAGGGAAAACACTCTTCCACTCACGGGGAGGGGGAAAAACAACAAAGGAAGCAGCCTCTGCCTGCTTCCACACCTTTAAGACACTCCACTTCTCATAGACAGACAAGTCCAAGTCTTCTGCTATCACAAAGACCCCTACTCAGACCACCAAGTCTAGTCAGGATAAGTCAGAGAAACTTCCAGAAAGAGTCATCCCCAGTTCTAGAAAATGGTCTAGTGATGACATAGACAGGGTCATGTCAAGGATGTCATCATTGGCAGATTTTTACGCAAAAAACCCTGAACACTTTCTCTCTTATACTCCCGACGGGTCAGCAGCCTCAGGCTCTAAGGATCCTATACCTCCAAGTAAAAAGTCCCGGTTTGAAACACCAACACGGTCTTCGGACCCCTTCTATGTACAGCCCTACTCTCAGTATCAAGGAAAGACATCCTTTTGTGAGGATCCAGATTTGGGCATGTTGGAAGAACAAACTGGTACGGGCTACTATGGGGATGATGAGGACCAAGAAGCGGATGAGTACGACCCAGAAACCTACAGAGTAGATTCCCCGGTAGAGAAGGAACCCCCGGTTACCGACTCCCCTGTCGACAACCAACCTCTCCTGAATGAAGTTCTGTCTCGAGCAGCTTAACATTTCCACATTGACACCCAGGGTGCTCAAGCGGAGAGGGACTTCGCCGAAGAGTTAGTGGGAGAAAGGAGGCCTGTTGCTCAGGCCAACCCTATCTTGAAGTCTATTCAGAGGAGAATAGACCCTTCACTGATAAATCCTAACCTCACCAGAGCAGTGAACCCCAGGATTGAGAAACTTTTCAGGGCAGCCCAATTAGACCCACTGTATATAAGGGGGCATCTGAAGCCGGACTCCCTGGTTGTTACAAACACCCGTAAGAGGGCAGGAACACCCTTGTCATCGTCCGAAGCTCCTCCCGACAAGGAGAGCAAGAAACTGTATGGTTTGGGCAGGAAAGTAGCTTCCACTTCCGCCTACCAGGCAAGGATTGCCAACTCCACCACCCTGTTGGCCAGCTACAACTGCCATCAGTGGGAAGAAGTCGCGGCACTCATAGACTCCGCCCCAGAACCCTTAAAGAGCCAGTTGGCACGTGTTTCGGCGGAGGGAAGAGCTGTGTCCGGTTGCATTTTAAAGGCAACCTTTGATGCCGCGGATAACGCCGGCAGATTGATAGCAGAAGGAACTGTTATCAAGAGACACGCTTGGTTAAGGCAGTCTGGATTCAAAGCTGAAACCCAGGCATCATTGTTAGATAAACCGGTGGAGCCGGATCTGTTGTTTGGTAAGGCGGTCGAGGACGCGCTGAAAAATGCCAAGGACGAGTATTAAACACTCAAATCCCTAGGCCAACTAACCAATAAACCCCCTAATCGGAGAGGTAATGGCAGTTTTCGTCGCCCACGCGGCCAAAATTCCCAGAGAGGATCTAACTATTCCCACGGGCAGGGTACACCGTGGAGCAATAATAACCAACAGTCTACCCAGGGTTACGGCAGGGGTAATGAAAGAGGACGTGGAAAAGGTAGAGGCAGCCCCAGTAGAGGAGGCAGCACGCCTCCGCCAAAACAGTGAGCCTCCGTTCAGGGTCCCTTCTCACGCAACCCCAGTAGGGGGACGCATTTCCAACTTCACCCAAGCTTGGGAAGGGATCACATCAGACAGATGGGTGCTGTCCACAGTATCCGCAGGGTACTGCATAGAACTGTTGGAGTGTCCCAGAAACCATCCTCCACAACAAAAAATACATTCCTTGGACCACCAGAAGATCCTCCTCGAGGAGATCGTCAATCTGCTAGCAAAGGACGCGATAGAACTCGTCCCGGGACACCAGGTAAACAAGGGTATTTATTCAACTTACTTCCTTGTGCCAAAAAAAGATTTGACAATGCGCCCAGTATTGGACTTACGGCCTGCAAACAAGTATGTCAAGCCCCAAAAGTTTTGCATGACTACTCTCCAGGAGGTAATCCCCCTCCTAAAAAAGGGGGATTACATGGCAACATTGGACATGAAAGATGCCTGTTTTCATATTTCCATGTTCCCAGCGCACAGAAAGTACTTGCGCTTCAAGGTGGACAGTCGGCACTACCAGTTCAAGATACTGCCCTTCGGGATAGCTTCGGCTCCAAGGGTATTCACCAAGGTACTGGCGGTGGCGGCAGCACACCTACGCAGGGAGGCAATCCCAGTGTACCCTTACCTGGACGACTGGCTCATCACGGGGGAGACCCCAGTAATTTGCAGAGCAAACATTCAAAGGTCTATCAACCTCCTCTTTGAATTGGGCTTCTCAATAAACGAGAAAAAGTCAAGTCTGGTGCCAAGCACATCCAAACAGTTCCTAGGAGCTATCCTAGACACTCAAGAGGGGTTGACCTTTCCTTCCGAGGAAAGAATTTGGAATATACTGCTGCAAATTACGCAATATCAGTCCGGTCGCCAGATAACGGTACGCAAAGCAATGCGTTTGCTGGGCATGATGGCGTCATGTATTTACCTGGTCCCCCACGCGCACCTGCGCATGCGTCCCATGCAGGAATGGTTGGCGTAACAGTGGTCTCAGGCAAGTGGTCAGTGGGACGATCTAGTGGTCGTTTCGCCAACACTTGTACAAAGCCTTCTCTGGTGGACAAGAGAGAATCTGTCCAGGGGGAATCCCTTTTTACGATCCCGAGATACAGGCGGTAGTCACAACCGATGCATGCCTGACGTGGTGGGGAGCTCACCATCTCCACCACACAGCTCAGGGTCTCTGGTCGCACTCAGTGGCCAAGAATCACACCAACCTGTTAGAGCTTCTGGCAGTATTCAGAGCACTTCAAGCGTTCGAGCCCTGCCTGTTAAATCTGTCAGTGCAAATCCGGACAGACAGCACTACAGCCATGTTCTAACTGAACAAGCAAGGAGGGACTCGGTCGACAAATCTGTCCAAGCTTGCCCAGAAATTCTGGATATGGGCACTCAGACGGAACATCTTCCTGTCATTGCAACATGTTCCAGGGGATCTCAATTCCCTAGCGGATGCTCTGAGCAGAGACCCCCTCCCAGAGGAACACGAATGGTGTCTACACAGAGAAGTTGTAGAAGATATCTTCTCTCAGTGGGGTTTCCCCACTATAGACCTATTCGCCACAAGCGAAAACAGACAATGCCCAGGATTTGCATCCAGGTTCCCCCAACCAGACTCCCAGGGGAACGCCCTGTGGATGAACTGGTCCAGGGATGTTTGCGTACGCTTTTCCACCAACTCCTCTAATCAGGAAGGTGGTCAACAAGATGAACAGAGGATCAATGACGCTCGTCCTAGTTGCTCCCATGTGGGCAAGACAACCGTGGTTCCCACACTTAGGCAGATTGGCGGTGTGCGAACCCATCAAACTTCCGGGCTGGTACAACCTACTGTCCCAGCACCAAGGTCAAACAGTGCATCCTCAACCCAACTCAATGAACCTGGCAGCATGGCTCCTGAGGTCATAGAGTTTGGACATCTCAATTTACCACAGAGGTGTATGGACATCCTAAAGGAATCTAGGAAACCTAACACGAGGCACTGCTACTTTGACAAATGGAAGAGGTTCGTTATCTGGTGCCAGAATAAACAAATCAACCCAGTTGATTGCAATCCTTCCACTATTGTTACATACATGCTCCACCTGCTGGACGCAGGACTGGGTTTTAAGTCCCTAAAGGTACACCTGGCAGCCCTGTCGCATACACCACTTCCCATAACAAGGTGTTGTGGTGGAAAGTACCAGTAGTTAAAGCCTTCATGGAAGGAGTAAAGAGACTTCACCCTCCTATTTCAAACCCACCACCAGGATGGGACCTTAACGTGGTACTATCTAAGCTCATGGGCCCCCCATTCGAGCCCATGCACAAAAGCAGTCTAAAACACCTGACTTACAAAACGGCCTTCTTAGTAGCAATTACATCTATAAGAAGAGTCAGTGAAATTCAGGCTCTTTCAGTGCAAGATCCCTTCTTTACTATCCATAAAGATAAACTGGTTTTACGCACACACCCTAGGTTCTCACCTAAGTTTATTTTAAAATTCCACGTGAACCAGTCCATCGAGCTTCCGGCTTTCTTCCAAGACCCACAAAGCTTGGCTGAGGTGAAACTACACACACTAGATGTGCGTAGGGCGGTCCTCTACTATGTAAACAAGACCAGACCGCCAAGGACAACAGATCAGCTGTTTGTCTGTGTAGCTACAGGCAGAGAGGGGGATCATGTCTCTAAAGGTGCCATCTCTAAGTGGATTATTAACTGTATCCAGCTGTGTTACTCACTTTCTGAAAAGACTCTGCCTTTCACACCTAGGGCCCACTCTACAAGAGGCATTGGGGCCACTCTGGCTTTCATTGCAAATGTACCCCTTGAAACCATTTGCAAAGCAGCTACTTGGAGCTCTATTCACACTTTTACTCAGCACTACTGCATTGACACTCATTCCAAGACAGATACACAAGTGGGACAAGCGGTTCTAAGACATTTATTTGCTCATGACCCTGCTCACATCCCACCTCCTTCTTCAGGTACTGCTCGCTAATCTATGCACAGCATGTGATCTAAACAGATTCCACAAGCCTCAGAAGGGATAGATTACTCACCGTAATCGTATTTCTGATGCTTGTATCTGCTTAGATTCACATGCGACCCACCCTTCCTCCCCTCTGAGAGAAGGCGCATGGATGCTTGTAGTCTTACCTTTCTATCTATCTGCTTGGATTATCTGTACTCACGCTACTCCTCATGCTACCCCATGTCAGAAAAAATACAATCTGAGGGTCCTAGACACGTGAGGGATCATGGGTACAGTGGACGTCACACTAGGGATAGTATTACTGGCACGCCCTGTGTCGACGCCCTTTTTCGAGTTTCGAAAAACAAACTGTAATACTCCGCAGCTTCCACTAGATGTCGGCCTATGCACAGCATGTGAATCTAAGCAAATACAAGCATCAGAAATACGATTACGGTGAGTAATGTATCCCATATACACACACTGACCTGGGCACGTTCTCTCAAATTGAGAAATTTGAGGTTTAGGCAAACAATGCAAGAACGCGTTTCAGCTGGAATCAGAAATTGTTGAATCTCTTTAATGAGAATATCATAGAAGTTCAATCTAAAACCGAGAAGGTTCTAAATACATCTGATAATATGCAGATATGTAAGATTCACGCCTCCTCGAATGCTGGGAACATCTATAAGAACAAACACACATTTGACATAGAGGTACAAGATCGAAAAAGAGACTTGGAAAACAGAATAAACAAGTGCTTTTGAGACCTGTTCATGAAACATCAGCCTTGCTAAGATCCCTTAAATGTAGATATAATAACTGGCAGAGATCCAAAAATATCAAACTTTATCAAACAGATGGCGAGATGATGTTGAGAGCCATTACTGACAAAAATTCGGCTCAGATATGGGGATATTTAAATTTAGCTATTCACGATACACAAATCCCAATTCAAATTCATGGAGTCACAAATGAACAATGGATGTGTCACTCCAAAAAACTTTATGCAAGCCCACTTACTAGTTTGAACAGTCACTGTCTCTCGCTCCGACCTTTCATCTAGAGTTGGATGAGGAAGAGGTTTTATACTATATTTTTTAATCTCAAATGTTTTATTGTTTTCTCATTACATAATACAAATGAAACATTGACTCCAGAGGAGTCTATTATTCTTAACATTCAAACAGCTCTGATAACTTTGGGTCCAAGATTCTGCAACACACAGTAATGCCAGTGTAACATATTCACGACTTCAATACAGTTTGTATAAAGTATGTAGTTTATGGTTCCAGCAGATTAATTGGCATTTTCCCCAAATCTTATTGGCTTTCGCCGGGCAGCCTCTAGCCGCATATACTCACTGCTCTATTGCTATGCATGAGCCCACATCAGTGATCCATTGTGCATGTTCAGGAGTTATGGTAGACCCCCAAAGTTTAGCAATGTTACGTTTAATCAATGCTGTGGAGGTTGAAAACAGCAATTTATCGTAGTGCGACATTGATCCCTCAACTTCCACACCCAACAGTAATAGTTTAGGATCTCTAGGTACAGTACAGCCCAAGACCCGCGATAATGTGTCACAGCATTGTTGCAAATATCGTTTTATGTGAGGACAATCGCACAGTATGTGGAAGGTGCCCTCCTCCTGGTGACAACGTAGGCAATTGGGGTCTGTGATTCTACCCCAGTGATAGTGCTACCCTTGGATAGTATATTCTTTGTAATATTTTGAGCTGTATGAGGCGGAGTCTGGATGATATGGCAGTTTCCCTTGGGTACATCAGTATTGCCATCCAGTCTTCCGGCAGGATCGCTCCCACATCTCTTTCCCATTTGGACTTTAGACTCACTAATTCAGGTGTAGCAAAGGAGGTGATGGCATTGTACATCACAGAGGTGGTCTTGACATCTGTTCTGTCTAAGACTAGGTTTCTCTATGGGAGTGCATTCTGCCATGTTACATAGATCAGGGATGTGGTGCTGTAGTGCATGACTTAACTGAGTGTGTCGGTACCGCTCTATCAGGAAGGTTGAATTTGGAAACCAAATCATTGAAAGGTGCTAGTTTCCCCTGTGTGATTACGTCTCCCATCTTAGTTATACCCGCTGCTGTCCAGCTCTGCCATTTCGGGAGCTTATCCATCGCAGGTAGGTTTTTGTTTTCCCATAGCGGTTGCGCTGGGGGGATTTTTCCCTTCCCAATTGATATATTTGTGTCTCTCTGCCCAGATTACCGTCAGGTGGGACGACATCGTTTTGGGGCTCTTCGTGTTGATTTTGCGATACAGCAACTCCAGTGGGGTTATTTTCGCTCCTCTTGTGGTGTCGGATCTAATATGAGGTAGCGTAGTGTCTCCATGTAGCATGTCATTTATTACTGCCATTTGGCTTGCCCAGTAATGTCTGCAGTCTCAGTAGCCCAATGCCCCCTTCCCAAATGGACCGTTGCAGTGTGTGAAGTGCAAGCCTCGGGCGTCCGTTGTTCCACAGGAGCTTCCTAAGGATTCTGTCAATCCTGTGAAATTCGCACATGGGGATGTGTAGTGGGGCATTTTGGAGAATGTACAAGAATCGTGGCAAGGTCATCATCATCATCTTGAACACCGCTGCTCTCCCTAGTAGAGTCAGTGGTAGGGCGACCCAGTGTTAAACAACTTCTGTGAATCGTTCTATGATTGGATAGAGATTTCTGGCCACATATTCATTTAGGTCTTTGGTGATCTGCACCCCCAGGTATCGAAAGTGGTTTCTTCTCCAGCATGGGGTCTGGCATGGATTCACATGCTCATGAATATTCCCCGTCGTCAGGCCGGGAATCCTCGGTATAGAAAAAATCAGTATCAGTTTTGTTTCTGATCTGTCTTTCTCAGTAGTAACCAATCACTGGTCTCTGGGTCATACCGCCCCCAGCCAATGACTGCCCTCTCCCTAAGCCCCGCCTCTGGCAGCCAACCTCAGATTTTTACCGCACGTTCAAGTGTTGGAAGTCTGCGTGCTGTAGCTCTCGAGCTTTTGCTGCGTTTTTGCGCTTTGTCTGGAGATTTTTTCTCATTTTTCAGTTAAATAGAGCCTCAAGCTCCACCGTTTTTGAAGATTTCGTCGGGTTACGCTTTTGGAGGATTCCAGACGTTCCGAGGCCTATCCCGGACATGGCCCAGGAGAAAGGAAGCTTGACGCCCGGGAAGCTGTTCAGGACCTGCCCTGAATGCCAGCTTCAGAATGTTTTCAAGGAGGATGAGCCTGCCATGATGCCTACCCCTGGGGAACCAGACCAGGTCCAGCAGCCCCGGGAGCAGGCATCACGTTCCCTGGGAAAGGCCCAGCGACCCCTGTTAGGGGCCATCTGGACACAGAAGGGACTACTTTACCTAGGAACTCTTTTGCCACTCGGGTGTGGCGGTGGAGGAATACTTACCTGGAACTACTTTGGAGGCTATTTAAACCATGCCCGAAGAGCAGCACACGCTTGCCGTTATTCTGCATCCAGCAGCGTAACGCTCACCGTGACTGCAGCAGCATCCAGATTTCAGCCACGCCCGCCTCGAACCTGGAGCACCTAGAAACGAGGGAAAGAAGGAGAAAGGTCAGAACCAGAACATTTACCAGCTTCTTACCTGATTCCAGAGCCATCGCATCGTCGAACCAAAGGAAAGACTTTATTTTTAAACACGTTGCATCGCCAGCAGCAGCGCCGCGCTGCACTCACCGTTCCTCGCAGCATCTTCACGTTTCACCGCAGCCTCCTGCATGTTCCCGCCGCATTCCGGCACCTAGGGGGAGATGGAAGACAATAAGGTGAGCCAAGGGAACTGTAACGCTCACCTGGTTCCCACGGGGGCGCTGGTCTAGTCTGGATTGCTGTGGACTCTTCTAGCGTGATGCGCAGGACCCGGAACACCGATTGGACAGGTCCTCCAAATCGTGCTTGCCTGGCCCGTAGGAATATCCTTCAGCAGATGAGAAAGGGGATTAACAGTCTGCAGAATAGTGTGCTAGCTCCCCCCTTTCCGCCTTCGTTCCTCTCGAACCTCCTCCAAACCCCGGTTTAAGCTCACCTTATGGTTTGGAAGGATGAACTCTCCATCCTGCTTCTGGTGCAGGGGCGCGCGTTCGTCCAGTTACTTCACTGGTTTTCAGAATGGCGCTGGCAAAATCCACTTGACTTTCCTGAGCGATGCGCCGTAAGTATGAAAGTTCAAAGTTCAAGTGAGGCCCCCTTTATGTTGTCTTTCTAACCTGTGATCTGTCCTTTATTTCAGGTGCAGAATGAAGGCGATGCGTCGAGGGGTTAAACTGCTGAGGTGAGTAGTGATGAGGGCGATCCCTCTAAATGTCCTTATCATTCCCCAGAAATGTCTCTTGTCCTTTCCCCATAGGGGCCGGGGTACGGTACCTGCCAATGGGGCGGCGCCGACCCGAAATGTGGAAGAAAAGCCGTTAGGTATTATGGCTGTTAATCAGGCTTTCCTTCTGTGTTCCTTCTGCTCAGCTTTTGTTTCTTCCTCTCTCCCCTAGGTGCAGAGATGTGGCGTCCGATGCTGACAGCCGCGATGGAGCCGGGAGATGTCTCGAGGACAGGTGAGCTGCAGGAAGCAGAACAACGCGAAGCATGAGCTGCTGTCTGGGCGTGGCTTAAATAGCCTCTAAAGAAGTCCCAGGTATGTATCCTTCCCCCAACTAGGTGTGTATCCTTCCCTGGCCACGCCCGAGTGGAAAAAATAGTCCCTATGAAAAAATAGTCCCTTTCAGGTCTCAGGGAGGCCTGAAGCGTGCAGCATGGTCTGCATCAGGTAAGTGCACAAAACACCTCCCTTTATGAGCCTGGCGCCTATGGCGCCAGGACTGATGCCCAACATGAGCCTGGCGCCAAAGGCGCCAGGACTGAGTCCAAAGAGCCCCTATAAGGGGCCGCTGGGCTTTTACCCGAGGGCATGATGCCTGCTTCCGGGGGTGCTGGGCCTGGCCTGGTGCTCCGGGGGAAGGCATCATGACAGCACTCCCCCCCCCCCCCCCTGGTAATCCTTTCAACGGAATAAAGTGGGCCATTTTGGAAAATAAATCCACCACGACCAGAATAGTATTGTAACCATTACAAGAGGGCAGGTCCGTGATAAAATCTAGTGACAGGGTGTGCCAAGGTGCTGGTGGAATGTCTAAGGGCTGAAGAAGACCGGCGGGTCTTGTCTTTTGACCTTTGTTTTGGGCACAAACTCCACAGGACATCACGAAAGATTTAATATCCTTTCGCCAGGAAGGCCACCAGAATTGTCGTTTAACCTTTTCCTCTGTTTTGGCAATGCCAGGATGTCCTTCCATCAGGGTATCATGATGACGGGAAATAACCAGTTCTTGCAATTCCTTTTCTGGCAAAAATAAGCGTCCTTGGAAGTAAGGTAAGCCATCCTTGACTGAAAAGTTAGACCCCCTTTTGATCCAATCCTGCAAGGCTGAAGAGTCCAGGAATTGTTTCACTCGTGCTTGAATGTTTTCAAGGGTTTGTAAAGTGGTTATCCCCAAAATTCTTTGTTCGGGAATTATCGGCACAGGTTCTGAGTTTGTGTCTATTTCTTCCATTCCAATTCGGGATAGAGCGTCCGCCTTACCATTCTTATAGCCGGGGCGGTAGGTGATTACAAAATCGAACTCAGCAAAGAACAAAGCCCATCGGAGTTGTCGAGATGATTGAGCCTTGGCAGTTTTTAAATATTGTAAATTTCGGTGATCAGTGATCACGGTGATGGTATGCCGGGCGCCGAGGAGATAATGCCGCCAAGCCTTAAAGGCGGACTTAATGGCTAATAGCTCCTTATCGGTGATCGCATAATTTATCTCCGGCGGCGAGAACTTTCTGGACCAAAATGCTACAGGGTGCAGTTGGTTGGTTTCAGGGTCTCTCTGAGACAGGACAGCTCCCATGGCTAACCTGGACGCGTCGGTTTCGACTATATATGGGAGATCGGGACGCGGGTGCTTCAAAATAGGTGCGGACGTGAACTTAGCTTTCAACTCCTGAAAGGCCTGTTCGGCTTCCTCGGTCCATTCAAAACGTTTATTTTTTTGCAAGAGTGCAGTGATGGGTTGCACCACACGTGAAAACTCCGGGATAAACCTGCGATAAAAGTTGGCAAAACCAAGCATGCTTTGGACACCTTTCACCGAACTAGGTGATGGCCATTTGAGGATGGCATCCACTTTCCGTGAATCCATTCGGACCCCTTTAGGTGGCAGGATGAATCCGAGAAACTCAACCTTGGTGGTATGGAAAACACAATTTTCCAGCTTGGCAAACAGTTTGTGCTTTCGCAGTTTCTCTAGGACGGCCCTGACATGCTTTCTGTGATCAGATTCCGAAGAGAAGTACACAAGAATGTCATCGATATACACGACAACAAAGACATCGATGAGTTCCCGAAGGACATCGTTCATGAAGAATTGGAAGGCTGCAGGAGCGTTGCACAACCCGAAAGGCATCACCTGGTATTCGAATAGTCCATATTTTGTACGGAAGGCCGTTTTCCATTCGTCGCCTTCTTTTACTCGTACCAGATGATAAGCCCCCCGGAGATCTAACTTGGTGTATACGCAAGCGTCCTTCACCTGGTCAAGGAGTTCAGGGATCAGAGGCAGAGGGTAATGATTTTTAACAGTTATCTGGTTCAATGCGCGGTAATCGATACAAGTTCTAAGGTCGCCTTCTTTTTTAGGCACAAAGAACAAAGCTGAAGATGCCGGGGACTTTGACGGGCGAATGAAACCATTGGTGAGGTATTGATCTAAATATTGTCTCAAATGCAGATTCTCTGGTTCAGTAAGGGCGTAAATCCTGCTACAAGGGGGTTGTGCACCGGGCACCAGATCGATTTGGCAATCGTACGATCTGTGGGGAGGTAACATGTTGGCCTGTTCCTTTTGGAAGACGTCCTGAAAGTCTTGGTACTCTGGAGGTAGTTGCACAGGGACAGAGGTTACTGATGCTAGATTAATCTTTGGATTTTCTGGGTAGCAGGTTTGTGCACAATCCGGGAAGGTTATTCTCTTCGCTTGCCAATCAATTCGAGGATTATGTGTCTCTAACCAAGGGATTCCGAGAATAAGCTGAAACTGTGGAGCCTTGATTACATCAAACACAACTGCCTCCCGATGGCCATCTGGACCTACAAGTGTCACCTCAGCTGTGGAATGTGTTACCGGTCCAGAGGCAATTTCGGTTCCATCTACTATGGTGATGACATCTTTGTTGGTTTTAGGACGCAGAGGGAGGTTTATCCTAGAGACCAATTCTCGATCCACATAGTTTCCTATAGCCCCGCTATCGATGTATGCCTTTATAGCATGCAACCGTTTAGGCTGTTCCGGATCTACGAGGACCATTGGCACAATGAAATGCGAGGTCTGAGAGTTAGTTTTCAAGCTCGGCAAGCGGACCCCTACGCTTGCCGGGCGTGGTCGTTTCCCGATACAGAGTTTCCATGGATTTTATCAGCGGCTCCTACCACCTTCTTGGGCGGCTTAACCTGGGCAATCTCGTAGAAAGTGTCCAGAGGACCCACAATAAAGGCATAATTGCATCTGTCATCTTCTTTCCCGTTCTTTTTGAGTTAGGGGTCCTTTAACCCCTCCGATTTGCATAGGCTCCGAGCCATCAGCCCCCTTGGGGTTAGCGTGGGTCTTGGCCAACACCCGGGTTTCAAACTTGGACCGATCTGCTTTTCTGTTTTGCAGTCTGTGATCCAATTGGACCACTAAGTCTATATATTCAGTGCATTCTTGGGGCCGATTTACAACTTGTGCCAGGACATCTTTAAGTTCTCCGCGTAGACCTCGATAGAATAACGTGATTCTTTTATCCTCTGGCCAACCAGTTTCCACAATTAGTCTATTGAAGGTTGCAATGTAGGATAGAAGGTCTTGATTGCCCTGTCGCAGAGATAGAAGTTCTTCATCCAGAACCTTTCCCTGGGAGTGTCGAGCAAATAACCTTTCCGTGCTTGTTTGAAATCCTTGAAAATCACGAAGAATCGGGTCATCTTGAGTTACCAGTGGGACTGACCAATCAGCAGCACAGCCGCTGAGATATGACAACACAAAGGCTACCTTGGTCTGATCATTAGGGAAGGAAGTGAAACGACACTGATTCATGAATACGGCGAATCGTTTGGGGTCCCCAGCAAAGCGTTCAGGTGGGGCCAGAGGCATGTTTCCAGGTAGATTAATCTGCACCGGGTTACTGGAAACCACAGGAGCGGGGTTCCCCCCAGAACCGGGTAAAGGAGTTTGTCTAGCTTGACCTTGCAAAAGCTGTCTAGCCAGGTCATCAGCTCTATCCTTTATTACAATCACTTCCCTCCTGAGGGCACTAGTCTCTTGACGAGCGGCGTGTACTTCGGCCCGTAATTCCCCCAGTAATTGGGCCAACTGGTCAGTTTCGGAAGTTTCCATAGCGCCTGGGTGGGAATTTGTAGGAAGGCTTCGTGTTCTGTAACGCTCACCTGGTTCCCACGGGGGCACTGGTCTAGTCTGGATTGCTGTGGCCTCTTCTAGCGTGATGCGCAGGACCCGGAACACTGATTGGACAGCACCTCCAAATCGTGCTTGCCTGGCCCGTAGGAATATCCTTCAGCAGATGAGAAAGGGGATTAACAGTCTGCAGAATAGTGTGCTAGCTCCCCCCTTTTCCCCTTCGTTCCTCTCTAACTTCCTCCAAACCCCGGTTTAAGCTCACCTTCTGGTTTGGAAGGATGAACTCTCCATCCTGCTTCTGGTGCAGGGGTGCGCGTTCGTCCAGTTACTTCACTGGTTTTCAGAATGGCGCTGGCAAAATCCACTTGACTTTCCTGAGCGATGCGCCGTAAGTATGAAAGTTCAAAGTTCAAGTGAGGCCCCCTTTATGTTGTCTTTCTAACCTGTGATCTTTCCTTTATTTCAGGTGCAGAATGAAGGCGATGCGTCGAGGGGTTAAACTGCCGAGGTGAGTAGTGATGAGGGCGATCCCTCTAAATGTCCTTATCATTCCCCAGCAATGTCTCTTGTCCTTTCCCCATAGGGGCCGGGGTACGTTACCTGCCAACGGGGCGGCGCTGACCCGAAATGTGGAAGAAAAGCCGGTAAGTATTATGGCTGTTAATCAGGCTTTCCTTCCGTGTTCCTTCTGCTCACATTTTGTTTCTTCCTCTCTCCCCTAGGTGCAGAGATGTGGCGTCCGATGCTGACAGCCGCGATGGAGCCGGGAGATGTCTCGAGGACAGGTGAGTGAAGCGTGGCGCTGCAGCGAGCAACACAATGCTTTTAAATGGAAGTCTTTCTTCAGGGATCCTGGCGAGAAGATTCCTGATGCAGGTAAGAAGTTTGAAATAGTCCTTGGTTTTCACCTTTCTCTTCTCTTCCTTCCTTGCAGGTCTTCCAGGTTCGAGGCGGGCGTGGCTCGAGTCCAGGAGCAGGAGCAGACACGGTGAGCGTTAAGCTGCAGGAAGCAGAACAACGCGAAGCATGAGCTGCTGTCTGGGCGTGGCTTAAATAGCCTCCAAAGAAGTCCCAGGTATGTATCCTTCCCCAACTAGGTATGTATCCTTCCCTGGCAACGCCCGAGTGAAAAAATAGTCCCTATGAAAAAAATGTCCCTTTCAGGTCTCAGGGAGGCCTGAAGCGTGCAGCATGGTCTGCATCAGGTAAGTGCACAAAACACTTCCCTTTATGAGCCTGGCGCCTATGGCGCCAGGACTGATGCCCAACATGAGCCTGGCGCCAAAGGGGCCGCTGGGCTTTTACCCGAGGGCATGATGCCTGCTTCCGGGGGTGCTGGGCCTGGCCTGGCCTGGCGCTCCGGGGGTAGGCATCGTGACAGGAACATATAGAGGAATACTGGTTACCACCCTAAGACCTACCTGATTTACCACCGGGGGAACCATTCCTCTCCTCGGGTCGGCGCAGCTCCCACTGCACCATCGCCGTACCCCGGCCCCTAAGGGGAAACAAAAGCACAACAGGGTGAATCAAAAGGACAATCAAGGGGAGCCACCTCACGCCATAGACTTACCTAATTTTACCGCCGGGGGTATAACTCCTCGACTCTGGTTTTCTCTCAGCACCTGAATAAAGGAGAAGACCACAGATTACGGGATTGGATAGGAGTGATGGTCAGGCATTTGAACTCTTACGAACTGCATACTTACGACGTCTTGCCGGGAGAGTCAAAATAGCCCTGGAACTCCCCAATTCCTTCGACCAGTGGAGCAACTGGTCCATCACGCGCCCCTGCGCTCGAAGCAGGATGGAGTGCTCACCCTTTCAAACCATAAGGTGAGACTTTAGAGGGGACATCGGAGGTGGTCAGTGGGGAGAACAACGGGGGTGGGGGGAATTTACGCTCAACTCCACGGGTGGTTAATTACCCTTCCTCCATTCACAGAAGAGTACTCCTACCGGCCAGACAAACGACACATCTCGGCCCTACGCATTACGCTGGAGGAGGCCGCAACAGCCCAGATCAGAACGGCGCCTCTGTGGGAGTCAGGTGAGCGTAACAAGCATTGGTTATGCCTCTACTGTCTCCATGAGGACAAGACGCACACGGAGAAGGACTGTGCTTTTTGTGGGAACATGTCGGCACGGACCATGAAGGATCGCCACCTCCGTCTCGCCAACTGGCTGGAAGTGAAGAGCCTGTCAGGCGAGAAGAAGAAAAAGAAGTCAGAGCGGTCTTCTAAGTCCTGTGAGGACGCCCCGGCGACGGGGGCCCAACAAAAGGCCAAGCACCGCGAGTCCGCGGGCACCGGGATCACCGAACGGTCGGGCTCCTTGGCTGCCAGGCAGGGCGCATCCTTCCCGGCGCCATCAACCACGAGCCAACGCTCTGGCTCGGGTAAGAGGAAGTCCGAGAACCCGGCGAAGCTTCTGGAGAGGCCCCGGTCGATCTTGAAGATTCCGGCAGAGGGGGAACGAGGCTCTGACCCTCCCCCCAAGGTGAAGGCCCCAGGTGTACAAAAGGTGACAATGGCCTTAATTCACCCTGCTAAGACCTCGATTGAGGATGTTGCAGCGGCCCTGGCTCAGCCAGTGGAGGCTACGCCAGTGGAGGCGACCTCAGGATTCAGAGACTCCCTGCCACCGCAGAGGGAGTCGTCTTTCAGGCCCATTGAGAAGACCCCCACGAAGTCCTCGTTGGAAAAGGAGGGGGAGGGGCAGGTGGCCATCGTGGATACGGACACAACCTCTGAAGATGTTAAGAAATGCGTCTCGTGGTCGCGGAGTACCTGAACTTCCAGTTGATGGTCGTGGTGAAGTAGCCAGGCTGTCCGACTGATGGTTGCTGAATGTGTAACGTGAGGAACCAGCGCAACACCCACCCTGAATTCAAAACAAGGTCAGTGGTGAACCAGCTCCCAATGCCACGGATGCGCACTTCCCTGATTTGCGTGACGTCGGGACAGTGCAAGCACTGACAGGGAAGGCGGGTCTTGACTATATGGAAAATCCACAGCAGGATACAACAGCAAGGCTCCAGAAGTAACAGTAGACTGAAGAAGAGAACTGAAGTTGGCAGGTACTGAAGAAGGATAAGTAGGCAGAGAACTCCAGAGAAGGCAGGGGGCAAGGCACAGAACCAACAGGCAAGGAGGCAGGGGAAACTAGGAACCCTGGGCAGAACAAGGAGATGAGCTGGAAGGCAGAAAGGGAGCGGGAAGAAGGAGGCCCAGGGAACCTACTGTCAAGAAAGGAAAGGGGTAAGAAACTCCCAGAGGCAGACAAGGAAAGGAAACACTAGCTGGGAAGGACAAGGAACAAGAGGCTGGCAAGGCTGACAAGGTGCTACTAAAGAGTAACACAGGGAGGACGCGATCAGGAAACAAACCGGCCCTTAATATAGGGAAGGCAGCATCCGGGAGGCTTGGAACGCAATCCGTGCTGTCCCCGGGTGCTGACACGCCCAAAACGAGGCTTGGGAAGCAAGCTTTCAACTTTCCAAGCGCTCTGCGGACGGCGCATGTGCGGAGGGCGAAACACGGCCTTCCGCGCCTGCGTGAACCACGCGAACGGAAAAACCCGGAAGCGGCATGAGCCGCAGATGGCCGAGATCCCCCCCCCCAACCTGTATCGGAGGTAGATGCACCAGAACGGTAAGCGCTGGGACCTGAAGATGCGCCCCACACCCCAAGTAAGTGGCATGACAGAAGAAGAGCTCATTGAAGTCATATAGGAGGCCCAGCCCATTGGGAGGGATCCCGACGAGGGTGATGACGAGAGCAATGGTGTCGCCGACGAGGTTCCTCCTGAGCCCTCGCGCCTGTCGTTTCCGGTGCCGCAGGACACTTCGGTGGCCATTTTGTCAGCGATTCAGTCCTTATGCTCGGAGAAGGACAAGGTTGCCCCTCCCCCCCGACAGAGGTACCTGAGCCAGGCCCGACGGGGAAACCGGAGCTGGGACCTTCGGAAAGTCCATCGCATAAGAGGACGACGCATCCTACGCCACCTCTCCCATCTCTGCAGCCTGTTCTGCATTCCCCCCGGTCTACTACCCACGGGATGATACAGGCAAGGACACAGCTACGACAGGTACAGATGACGACGGAGGCGACGACGGGACATGTCCCCCGTCGCCCCTTGCTCAGGCGTCCCCGCCCGACAAGATTGGATCCTTCCATGCCATGATTTCCAGGGCATCCGAGCTTTTCCAGCTCTGCCCAGAAGAGAAGAAGGAGGGGTTCCTTTACCAACGGCGGGAGGCTAAAAGGAAGACGGTCCTCGCTATACCACTTCTTGATGATATCTGGGATGAGGGGCTCGCCCTCCTCAAGAATCCTGCCACAGCGCCGGCAAAGAGGGACCGGTACGAGAAGAAGTACCGGGTCCCCGACGCTGCCCCCTTGTGCCTTCGGGTGCAACCTACCCCGGATTCTGTCGTCTCGGCGGCGTCAAAGAAGAAAGCTGGGGAGGCATCGGCCTCGACATCAACTTCCCCGCCGGACAGCGAGGGCAGGAAGCTGGACACGATGGGACGACGGGTCATCTCATCCGCAGCGACGACTATCAAGGCGGCCAACGCCCTGGCTATCGTAGCCTGCTACGACAGGGAGTTGTGGTTCAAAATCGCCCCTCTGTTGGACTTCCTTCCGGATGCCAAAAGGGCTGAGGCCCTTGAAATCTTACAAGAAGGTGAGATTGCTTCGGACCACGCCATCACGGTGGCAACGGACATCGCCAACACTGGTTTCTGTCAGTTGGGCAACAGCGTTTGCCTGAGAAGACGAGGATAGTTCAAGGCGACGGATTTCCGCCAGGACGTACAAACCAAGGTTTTGGACATGCCCTTCGACGGGAACAACCTGTTTGGGAAGGCGGTTGATGAGTCCCTTCAGGCCATCAAGACAGATACGGAGACGGCCCGGGCACTGGGAGTGCTCCAACAGCGACGGCCGTCCTTTCGGAGCTCTGGAGGCAGACAAGGTGCCTCCAAGGGATCCGGCAGTGGCTCCTCCACGTACCGCAAGCGGCAAGATCTTCGTCCCAGGAAGCATACAGGGGACGCGGCAAGTCAGGTGGTGCCTGTCGTCGTCGACGGGGAGGTCAAGGATGCAAGGCGGCCTCCAAACAAGATTGAACCGACCGTGAGGTCGGGCCCCCGCCGAAGGACCCCGGTGGGAGGTCGGCTGGCGAGGTTCATCAGCGTGTGGGCGTCCATCTCCACCGACCGTTGGGTGCTGGACGCCCTGGCCCAAGGGCACGCCCTTGAATTCCAGAAGAAGTGCCCTCGCGTTCCACCCGTGGCCAGGAAGGAAAATCACGTCCCTCAACTACTGTTGGAAGTAAGGGTGATGCTCAAGAAAGGTGCCATCAAGCTCGTCCCAAAGAGGCTTCGGGGCTCCGGAGTTTACTCAAGGTACTTCCTCGTTAAAAAGAAGACGGGAGGATGGCACCCCATCCTGGACCTGCGACGAATGAACAAGTACATCAAGGCACAGAAGTTCCGGATGATCACTCTCCAGCACGTGCTGGGACAGCTGGAGGAGGGCAATTTCCTGTCGTCATTGGACTTGGAGGATGCATACTTCCACATCCCCATTCTAAAAAGACACTGAAAGTTCCTCAGGTTCGTGGTCCAAGGGCGGCACTACCAGTTCAAGGCCCTCCCATTCGGATTGAAGTCGGCACCCAGGGTGTTCACCAAGTGCCTTGCACCGGTGGCGGCGCGACTGCGCCTACAGGGGATCCACGTCTACTCCTACCTGGACGACTGGCTCATCCGGGCAAGGACAAGGGAGCTCGCCAACGAGCACACTGCGAAGACCGTCCAGCTGCTCACGGACCTGTGGTTCTCCATCAACTTTCCAAAATCCCACCTGGTTCCGTCGCAAGTCGCCCTGTTTCTGGGAGCCAAGCTCGACACAGTGGCGCGGCTGGCCTCGCCGTCGGAGGAAAGGACCAGGACCATCCTGGGCAAGGTGCAGCGTCTGCTGACCACGGACACAGCCAGGGTAAGATCTATCAAGTCCCTCCTCGGGATGATGTCCTCCTGCATTTATCTGGTGCGCCTTTGCAGGCTTTGGATGCGCCCCTTGCAAGAGTTTCTCGACGCCCGCTGGGTCCAGTCGACGGGCAGCTTCGAGGACAGGATCCCTCTCAACAAGACCTTCCGTCAGGCGATCCGGTGGTGGGGTACCCGCTCTCATCTGTCGGCGGGCATGGACTTTCAGACCCCAGCTCACCAGGTGACGGTGACGACGGATGCCTCCCTGGAAGGCTGGGGAGCGCACTCTGGAGATCTTCACGCGAGAGGCCTTTGGCTCCCGGAGGAGAAGTCACTCCACATCAACATCTTGGAGCTCCGCGCAGTGTTCTGGGCCCTCAGGTCTTTTCTTCCGTCCCTCAAGAACAAGGTGGTGAGGATCTTCACCGACAACACCACCACGACGTTGTACATCTGGAAGCAGGGCGGAACCAGATCCCCTGCCCTATCCAAGGAAGCCCAGGATCTGTGGCATTGGGTCGTCACCCAAGGGATGTTTCTGGTGCCTTTTCATCTGGCAGGAATAAAAAAACACCATCGCCGACTCACTCAGCAGAGAGTTGCGCTCTTGCCACAAGTGGGAACTATGCCAGGATCAAGTGGATCGACTCTTCCGACGATGGGGCGAACCCCAGATCGATCTCTTCGCGACAGCGACAAACTGCAAGTGCCGAAGGTTCGCCAGCAGGTTCCCCCAGCCGAGGAGCATGGGCGATGGTTTCTCGTTCCCCTGGGACGGCCTATTTCTTTATGCATTCCCTCTGTTACCGTTGCTGCTCCGGCTCATCAACCAGCTCAAGAGGTCCCGGTGCAGGATGATCCTCGTCGCACCGGCGTGGCCGAGACCGATCTGGTTCCCGGACCTTCTGGACTTGTCAACGTCCACACCAGTCAAGCTGCCGACGGACGCAGATCTTCTCTCCAGAGAAGGAGGCGTCATTCTTCACCACAACCCAGAGTCCCTGAACGTGCAGGCCTGGCTCCTGCAGCACGAGTTTGGAGGGTACGACATCCCGGCCGACTGCAGAGAGGTTCTTGCAAAGGCCAGGGCGTCCTCAACTCTCAGGTGCTATGGACATAAATGGAAGAGGTTCTCTGTCTGGTGCCGTGCACAGAAGATGAACCCTCTGTGGATTACGGCCCCTCAAGTATTGCCGTACCTACTGTCATTGGCCAAGGCTGGACTAGCTCACGCTTCCATCAAGATACATCTGGCCGCCATCTCACGATACACCCGAACTACGGGACGGGCGTCCTTGTGGTCTCATCGACTGGTGAAGGAATTTATGAAAGGATTGTTCCGATCATTCCCGCCGGTGAATGCCCCTGCCCCGGCATGGGGGCTCAACGTGGTGCTGACCAGGCTCATGGGGGCCCCGTTTGAGCCTATGCATTCGGCACCGTTGTAGTTTCTGTCGTGGAAGACAGCGTTTTTCGTGGCCATCACCTCCGCACGACGAGTGGGAGAAATCCAGGCCCTATCTTGCAAGCCACCATACTTGACGTTTCACGACACGAGGGTGGTGCTGAGGACGCACCCCTCCTTCATGCCCAAAGTGCCGTCGGACTTCCATCTCAACGAACCTTTGGTGTTGCCAGTTTTCTTCCTGTCTCCTACGTCGCCGGCTGAAAGGACTCTGCACTCGCTGGACCTAGCTAGAGCGCTGAAGTTCTACGTGGACCGCACAAAGTTTTCAGAAGACATCACAGCTGTTTGTAAACTTTGGACCTGTGAATCAAGGGAAGGCTCTCACGAAGGCTTCCATTTCCAGATGGTTCTCTGGCTGCATCATGCACTGTCACCGGTTGGCAAACCGACCGCTGCCCGGCCGTCCGAGAGCCCACTCGACCAGAGCGATCGCTGCTACCACAGCGTTCCTGTCTGGAGTGCCCCTGTTCCACATCTGCAGGGCGCCTATGTGCAGGTCGACCCAAACCTTCACAATATTCTACTGCGTCGATCGGGACTCCAGGGAGGAGTCCAGGGTCGGCCAAGCAGTGCTGCGCAACCTGTTCGCTTAAGGTGAACCTGGTGAGGATGTAAGAGATGCTTAATGTTGAGTTTTTGTATTGCTTAATGTTGAGCCTATTGCCACCTCCCGTGGTTGTGCATGTGTATACTGCTATGTATTCTTATATTCACGAGCATGTTAATTCATGCCAGACCCCATGCTGGAGAAGGAACAAGTTACTTACCTGTAACTGTTGTTCTCCAGCATGGGTCTGGCATGGATTCACATGCGAACCCTCCCGCCTACCCCTCTACGGCTCATCACTTGGTCATACTGCCACTTTTTACGTGCTACCAAATCTGAGGATGGCTGCCAGAGGCGGGGCTTAGGGAGAGGGCAGTCATTGGCTGGGGGCAGTATGACCCAGAGACCAGTGATTGGTTACTACTGAGAAAGACAGATCAGAAACAAAACTGATACTGATAGTTCTACACCGAGGATTCCCGGCCTGACAACGGGGAATATTCATGAGCATGTGAATCCATGCCAGACCCATGCTGGAGAACAAGTTACAGGTAAGTAACTTGTTTCTTTCTACGCGAAAAGGGCAGTCACGTGGAACAGCATCTTCTACTTCTTTAATTGGGAATAGTATGGATTTTGACCAGTTTACCCTTAGACCACTGAAAGATGCGTATCTTCCCAACATGTGCATTACTACTTGACAGGCGATTGTAGCGTCGGATAGGTATAGGAGCAAGTCGTCTGCGTATAACAAGGTCTTATCCTCCCAATCGTCTGTCCATCGAAATCCGTTCCATGTCGGAGTGTCTCTTAATAGTATAGCAAAAGGCTCCATTGCCAGCGCAAAGAGCATTGCAGATAGAGGACAGCCCTGTCTCGTCCCTTTGCCTAGTTTAAAGGGTTTGGATGGCCACCCATTCACCCTGGTCTCGGCCTCATGGGAGTTATATAGAAGTTGTACCCATCTCATAAATTGTTCCCCAAAGCCAATTTGGTGCATTATTTCCCACAGTGCTTTCAGTAGACTAAATCAAAAGTGCCAGGGGACCTTGGCGAGCAGGGATTCTTGCTAGTGCCGAGCGCAGCCTGTGTATGTTGATGCATGTGTACCTTTTGGGCATGAAGCCGCATTGATCCGGATGTATTAGTGATGTAATGACTATCTGTAATCGATTTGCCAGTATTTTCGCTAAGATTTTCGTTTCGCTATTTATTAGTGAGATTGGCCTATTCGAACTGCATTGGTCTGGGGGTTTGTCAGCCTTGGGTATCACGATTATAGTGGCTTTCCTCAGGTCTGTGGGTAGTTGGCCTATTGCCTTTGCATGAGTGTACACACGCAGAAGGTGCGGTGCCAACTCATTTGGTTCTATTCTCTTCCATATCTCCCCCGGGAAGCAGTTCGGCCCAGGAGTTTTCCCGGATTGGAGCTGCGACATGGCCAGCACCAATTCTTCTACTGTGATGTTTGTTTCGAGCAGGTCTTTTTGCTCGACAGTTAGGTTTGGGAGGTTGATTTCGTCTAGCACGGCGGTGTTGATGGGGGTCTCGGGGGACTTGGAAAGACCAGCATAGTAAGCTGCAAAACCTTCCGCAATATCTTTGTCGGTTAACAAAGGTTTAGCGTTTTCAAGTTTTAGCATTCTGACTTGTCTATGTCCCTCATCTCTGCGTTCCAGCCACGCTAACATTTTGCCTGCCTTGTCACCCGTTTCATAGATTCTGGCGCGCATCGCCCTATGTGCTTGTTTGGCGCTATCTAGTGCTATGTTCTGCAACTTCTTTTGGGCCAATATTAATGAACGGTTGGTCTCGGGCAGGTCCAGTACCAGGTGAGATTGTTCTACCTGTTCCACCTGCACCTCTGCTTCCCTTATCTTTTCTAGGTGTGCTTTCTTATGTGCCGCTGTCCAAGAGAGGATCTCTCCTCGCAGCACTGGTTTGTACGCTTCCCATAGCACCAGAGGGTCATCAACTGTGTTAAGTTCGAAGTATGTTTTCGTAGCTTTTTGGATATGTTCTACGAATTCCGGGAAGCCCAAATAATAATTGTTAAGGTGCCAGAAGGGCGGGTGAAGCGTTCTTGTCGTCATCAGTTCCATTAGTAGGGGAGAGTGGTCAGAGATTCCCTGTGGGAGTAGGGTCGCGCTAGTCGCCCTTTGTATGTCTGTTGTTGGCATAAAGAAGTAGTCCAACCTTGAGAGGGAAGCATGTACCCCTGAGTGGAATGAGTATTCTCGGGCCCTAGGGTGGAGATCTCG
The DNA here is from genome assembly GCF_040938575.1 of Ambystoma mexicanum. Lineage (NCBI taxonomy): Eukaryota > Metazoa > Chordata > Amphibia > Caudata > Ambystomatidae > Ambystoma > Ambystoma mexicanum. Next base: position 625,200,392 of record NC_090936.1, read on the forward strand.
CCACACATCGCTCAATCCCAGTGCCTCAGTGAAGGTGGCCAGTTTTGTGCGAGCATATGTGTTTCTGCCCCTCAGGTGCGTGCGGTCCATTCCTATGTTCATGACCTCGTTGAAATCACCCCCCAAAATCAGTGTGTCTGAGGTATCATTGACAATCAAAGGGGTAACATCTTCAATAAATGTGGACATCAATGCAGGTGGTGAGTACACAGCTAATATTGCTATGGTTTGGTTCCACAGTGTTCCGGTTACATAGACATAACTACTCCCCATGTCTTGTGTTACCTTGGAGAGTTTGAAGGGGAGCTTTTTGTGAATCAGTACGAGCACCCCCTTAAGCCCGTGGTAAAGCCGGCATGGAGTGCCGTGCGGTAGTTGGTGCGCTTAAAAAGATTGCAGGTTGTACCTGCCAAATGGGTCTAGTTGAGCAACACCACATCCGGTGTGTACCTATTCAAAACCTGGGTGACAATCCTTCGCTTAATACCACCACCTAACCCGTTAACGTTCCATGTCAGGAATTGCAAGGTTCAGATATCACTGTCAGACGCCGCCATTAGAGGTAAAGTGGCTGCTATTGGATATTGTGCGTGAGGTTCCTGGGAGGTGCTTGCACTACTGTCCCAGAATGTAATATATTTGTGTAGGAGTATGTGTGTTGTGCATCTTGGTCCCGTGGAAAACCATAATAAATAACTTCCCCTCCCCCCTCCCTATACTCCACCCAACTGGAAGCATCTGTTGCCCAAACGATAACAACTGACAGCTTGAGAAAAGAGAACAAAGAAAAGAGAAGAAAATTAGCTGTCAATAACAATTAGACAAGGTGGTTAACTATCCTGTTCGCCAGGTAACAGCAGCGAGCGAAGGCATCATGATTTTATTACGTGACCAATCTGTTCACAAAACTGTAGAACCTGACATCATAATAGCTGGCGGCCCAGACCGCATATGCGGTCTGGGCCGCCAGCTATTATGATGTCAGGTTCTACAGTTTTGTGAACAGATTGGTCACGTAATAAAATCATGATGCCTTCGCTCGATGCATATCGTAGTATGTCAATGTCATCTCCTTCGCCTCAGTCATTGTCATCGTTCCGTAGTGCTTCCAACTCTTGTTGTGGCCGCTCAGGCGGCCCCCTCTCCGGCCGTGTCAGGTTCCTGCCGTTGTCGCGCTTTCTATTTGGTCTCCAGTCCTCCTCTCGATGGCTTTCCACCCAACTCCATGCCTCTCTGGGGTCCGTGACATGTACAGTGGTTCTGTTATAGTATACTTTCAGTTGTGCAGGGAATAATAGTCCGTATTTTATGTTGAGGGTCTGAAGGCGTTTCTTGAGTGGATCAAAAGTCTGCCTTGCTTTCTGTACCTGTGATGCTTGAGCTAAAACATGGCGCTGGTGCACAGTGCATTATGGGGGCACTCAGAGCCATAATGGATATTTATTCAATGCCTCAGTGGAAGCTGTTCTTGCTGAAAAACATGTTTTCAATGTTATTCGTTGCTGAGACTGGTGTGCATGCCTCAGCCAAGGACACAGCGCTGGGAAAGCTAGGATCCACAGGTGCCGGCTGGTACCCGATAAGGTTTGTTATGGGTGAGCCCGTGGTAAAGCCGGCATGGAGTGCCGTGCGGTAGTTGGTGCGCTTAAAAATATTGCAGGTTGTACCTGCCAAATGGGTCTAGGTGAGCAACACCACATCCGGTGTGTACCTATTCAAAACCTGGGTGACAATCCTTCGCTTAATACCACCACCTAACCCGTTAACGTTCCATGTCAGGAATTGCAAGGTTCAGATATCACTGTCAGACGCCGCCATTAGAGGTAAAGTGGCTGCTATTGGATATTGTGCATGAGGTTCCTGGGAGGTGCTTGCACTGCTGTCCCAGAATGTAATATATTTGTGTAGGAGTATGTGTGCCCCATGCCTCAGCCAAGGACACAGCGCTGGGAAAGCTAGGATCCACAGGTGCCGGCTTGTACCCGATAAGGTTTGTTATGGGCATGCCAAGGTTTCAAGATGAGTTATGGAATTGTTTTCCGTGGTGCTGTAGGAGAGAGAAGCGCTTTGCTCCTTGGTGTTACTGTCGGTTCACCCGACCGGCAACCAACTGTCACTCATCAACGCGCAAGCGCTAATACCAGAAGGTTCGAGAAATTGCCATCCCTTTTGAGGAGGGCATATAATGCGCGGCTCTGGAAAGGTCAGGCGGGAAAAGCACAAAGACCTCAGTTGAAGGGGGGACGCCTTATTCCAAATCCCTGTGGGTTGTTGTGCTCTGGGCCTGACTGTTACCGGGGTCTTTCAGCCGCTTCTGGTGAGATGAGGAATTCCGTTACACCCATGGTGATGTATTCTGGCTAACTTACTATCCTTTCTGTAATTTATTTTTCTGTTCTCATTTATTGCTTTATGTATGTTTAACTATGAATAAATAGCTGAATAAGTGCTACTTATCCTCTAATTGCGCGTGTGGGTGTGAGTCATTGCTTCGTCTACCTGCGTGTTCAAAGTATTCGCTCTGCAAATGTACTGGTGATAAATAACTGTCCGTGCACTCTTGGCGAGCGACACAGTACCTCTCTGGTAAAGTCAGGAAAAGGGCAATTTTGGAGCTATTGTATGTTGTGGGGCCTTTAGATCTGGCCATCTAAAGTATCCGTATCTCTGTAATTCAGGAGCTTAGCAATTATTGTACGGGGGGAGCTCCAGGAATTTGTCTGCCAGATGGTATTCGGCGGGCTCTTTTGCTTGAGAAGAATTTCGATAGGGTCTTGGGAGCGAAGAGATCCGCGAGCCACTGCTCGAGGAATAACTCCATGCTCGTGCCTTCCGATTTTCCGGGTAATCCCAGGATCCGGATGTTGTTCCGTCTTTCCCTACCTTCTTCCTCTTCCACCCGTTCTTCCAGTGCCTTGAGGCGAGCCAACACCTCTGTCATTTGGTGGTTTACACTCCTCAGGCCATCTTCTGTTTTCTGAAATGCGACCCTCAGCTTCTCCCGTAGGGGGCGTACGTTTTTGCAGGTCATGGCGTAGCAGCGACACCTGTGCTTATTCCATCCATCTTCTTTTCCATAGAGGTTCTTGAGTTGGCAATATCATTCATTACATCTTATAGGGATATATTCTTTTCCGATCCCACTGTATTGCCAGATTTGGCCTGCTCATGTGAGGGGACTTAGCAGAGGTTGTGTACTGCTCCATTTTGCTCTGCGTTGTCGCAGACTTTACTCTATCTTTCCCCATAGTGTTATAGCCAGCGTTGGTGTGCGGGAAGCCGGTCTACCACAACTGTTGTCTGAAGAATGGTTTGGATCCGTGGAGTATGTACTCTGGGCGTTACTGTTTGGTGAGGCACTTTCCAGTTTTCTCTATTGCTCCAGGGTCTCTTTGGGAACCTGGCAAGCAGATCACCAGGTGCGCCAATTATGATCTTGCGGGAGCATTGGCCAGGAGATTCCACGAGACATTGCTGTCCTTACATGTTTGATTACAGTTTGCAGTGGGCGGCAAGGCCACCAGGTTTGGTGTCTATCTCTTTAGGGGGATTTCTGCAGCAATTTCTATCACCATGTCACACTTTCCCATTCTTTTCACAGGTGTTCAGCACTAACTGTTTCGTGAGTACTTTCCATGGGTCCACTGCGGTATCACGTGCAACATTTAATTCACGGCCCTTGAGGTCTACCAATGCCTATATCACGAAGGCCTGGATATTGGTTCGAGGAGTAGGTGTTTTAATGATCTCTTTACGATCCTGTGTCATTCATTGACTCTGTGTGACCCTGTCGCTTGTGGATAGGTCGACGGCCCACTTCAAAGACTGCAAAGACACCAGACAATGACATGGTGTTGTTAATGCCTCTTATATGGGGACTGTAGTCAGGGTCTCGAGCTCAGGGAGTATGACTTCGTGCGTCAGGGCTGGGAGGTGGTGAGCAGATCGTGTCATGCAATGATTTCCGACACGTGTTAGATGCGCGTCACATGGTTATGGCATCATTGCCCCTCCCGCTAACAGGTAGAGCGCCAAACAGTCTGTTCCTGCTGCCTGCAGGAAGATACTCCTGGAATTGTCCTGGATCCGCAGGGATTCCGTGTAGTTTTCCCCGCCTCTGATGCTGTGAATAATGTCGTCTTGTTGGCGCTGTTACAGGGCACCTGCGCCTGACTGCAGATTCAGCAGGCAGCCATCTCCCAGGTTCAATGGCACATTAGCACCCGGTCTCAGCATTCTGGCATTTATCTCCCCTACCCCACAGGCAGCGTTTCTTATGTTTCAGTTCCAATTGCAGCTCACGTACTGTAGCTCTCAATATCAGTTCCTTTGCGAGTATATGCCATGTTGTATGTAACTCGGGCAGATAAGCACGTAGTGCACGGTTAGAGGCACCGTTGTTGCGTAGCACTGGTGTGAGCCAGGACGGTCCAGCTGATTCCCAGTTTACTGGGAAGGTGTATGTTAGCGTAGCAATCCCTTTACTCCGGGGTAATTTGTTACTTCGCTGGTCCGACCCCTCCCTTGATTATAGTGCTCCTAAATCTCGCCTCAGTGTTCTTGCATTATGCTATGTCGTGGAGCTCTAGGGGACACTTTGCCACAGCTTGTTGGAGCCCTCAGTATCGTTGTATTAACGCCCGCCTGTGCGGCGAACGGCTTTGAGGCTGGCCGGCGCTGGGACAGCACGCCAGGGGTGGTCTGGATATTCTGCTCCTTACCGCTTCAGTGTCGGCGATTGCAGCCCCGCCGGGAGCTCGTCAGTGTCCTGAGGTTGGCCTCTTCAGGGAGCCGGTGTCGCTTGTGCGCTTCCTTGGGCGCGTGCAGTACTCACACCAGTGGCTACACGCAGCCAGTATCAGCAGGCTTCCACCGTAGTGTCACAGCAGTGTGGTCCGAACGTCAGAGGTTCAGGATGTCTGAGGGTTCGCTTCCGTGGTTCGCGCCAACTTCTAGTCTGTTGCTCCGATGGCCATCTTGTCAAGCTGTCACCGCTGGTCAGGCCGATTTTCCACAGCTGATATTTCACCGATGGTGCTGTGATTCAAGCCCACATTAGAGCAGCCCGTTGTAGAGGGGTTCCGCCACTTGTGGGTGCGTTTTTGTGGGTGTAGCGACCCGAAGTTGCAGGATAGAGACAGGATCTAACTTGCGGCTCCGGGAGCTCTGAGGATTCATGTACTCATCCTATGCTCGCTGGCCATGCCCCCCAGACCCCACCACCCCCCGCCCCCGGTTTTATCAAGCAATTCTCAAGCCCTAGGCCCGGATGGCCCTCATAACAGAATGTTTAAACAACATCATCCTGAGGCTTGGGCAACCATCCTTTGTAATATCTTTCAACATGTTCTTGTCACCGTTAAAATTCCAAGCTCCTGTCGTCGTTCCATATTAGTGGCAATTTTCAAGAAGGGTGATCGTCGTCTCCTTCCAATTATCGACCGATCGCCCTGCTTGATGCATGGGGTAACATCTTTTCTAGATTTATTTTTAAGAGACTTTAATCTCTGGACAATTCAAACTCCACATAGAAATCGTTTTCATACTGGCTTTGTGGCAGGTTTGGGTACAGCCATCAATTTGTACACCATCACTGCCATTCAAGATAATCATTTCGTGACTGTGCAACTACAAAAGACATGTAAAGTGGATTTTCAGGCTGCATTCGACTCGATCTCGAGAGAGATATTATTCCAGAAATTGAAAAGAGCGAATTGTCCTGAGAATCTACGTGCCTTTTATAGAAGCCCTTCATACTAATACTGAAGTATACAAGTAAGAATTTCCATGAAGGGTGATTTGACTTAGTTGATTCCAACACATCGAGGGCTAAGGCAAAGATGCATCATTGCCTCAGCATTCTTTAATTTTTTCATCATGGACATGAGCGAGGAATTTGAGATTTGATTGCTCCTAAGATGTGTGAACAACGAATTGCGGCTCTCTATTACGCGGATGACCTTGTTTTGATGTCAGACACCCCAAAGTCTCCAACAATTGCTAGATGCTCTATCTAAGTATGCTGTTCAAAATGTATTAACGATCAATGTGAACAAAACAAAAATCATATGTAACAAGAAATGTAATGCAAAATACATGAATTTGGTGTTGCAGGGCTCCTGCTTGGAGATTGTATTACTGTACACATATTTGGGAGTAACTCTGAGCAATACCACAACAGATAAACCATATCTCCTGAATCTCGATACAAAACTGGTCGCGGCAATAGCTCAATCGCTCATTGTTCAAGCAAAGTATGTGAAATTTTCCCTTTAACCTGTCATTATATTTTATAGACAAAATGTTACTCATATTCTACTTTATGGGGTTGAGGATAAGTTATTTACTGAAATGATGTGGCAGAAAATTGAAGGTCAATATTGGCGGCGTGTTTTAGGGTTGCCCAATTGTGTACCAGTTGTGTGGGTGCGATATGAAATGGGATTAATCTCATTGTACTCCAGATATTTATGGCAAATTATTTCTTTATTCAGAAAATGTCTACTGGCACCTGATTCAAACATGCTGTCGAGTATTCTGTCCAAATATATGTTAATCACAACTCATACATTTTGTACAGAATGGAATGATAGTTACTCAGACATTAATGGAAGCAGAAATATCTCTACAAGTCTTAATTGAAAATCTAAACTTAGCAAAAACTAAATTGTTCCAAAATGATTGGATTCACACTAGGGAAAAGTACCAAAAGTATAAGGATATTAAAAATAATCAGTTTCATGAAAAAAACAGTGCTGTTGAATCATGCATGTTAAAATCACCCTCAGTCCTGCATAGACATGATTTCTTACGGCTAAGATTTAATCTATGGCCGACAGAAGAAATACAGAATAGACGTAGTCCGGCCTGTCGTCATTAAAATGTATGTCGATTTTATTTGAACGTGGGGAACAAAGAAACGCTGCAACATTTATTAACTAATTGCACAATGCTAAATGATTTACGCGCATTGCACTTTAAAAAACTGTTCACTGAGTACTGTGCAGTCACTTGTGATCAGATGTGGATTATTACATTCACTGGTCATCTGACTTCACTCCGAATTGCTGCTGTAAACTTCCTGTATGCACTGAAATTAACATAATTTGATTTTATGAATAACTATTTAAATTAGTTTGAGGTGTTTTTTAAGAATTAGATATGACCTTATTTGACAATGTGAATGTCATATAACATTTTTATTTTTTATTAAGATGTTTTGTTAAACTGTGCATTTTAAAACTTGTAATTGTAAAATTGATTTATCAGCTAACTCAATAAAATAAAAAAACGCTGCCACCAGCCCTATTCTAGTAAACTTGCAATTGTAACAAAAATGTTACCAGTAAAGTAAGAAAGGGGATACATTGCACTCCACATAAGGTGAGGTGTGCTGGCTCACTATATAAAATGTAAAGGGAATTCAAATCCCTCTTCACACCTTTGGAACAGTCGTTCACCCATGTACGTTAAAGGGAATTTAACCGAGAAGTCCAAAGTCTCAACCCAGGCTAAACCCAAAAGTTATAGGAAACTAGAACTCCAACTATACACTATGGAGAGACATAAAAAGGTCACACATAAAGAATATAAGACTCAGTGAGAGAGGATTCCCCTTCACCTAGGGACAAGGGAAAATAATCACCAAGTCCAAGCAAAAAGTTATGGGGTCGACACAGGTCAGGAAGATTTATCACAAATATGAAAGTCTTACCCAACACCTGGTTTCTTTGTCCTTGCCCCAGTTCCTTCTTAATGCTGCTGAACCAAGCTCCTCAAGGTAGGGAGGCTCCCTGGCTTAGAAGAGTGATGGGTCACCATTACTCCACTTCAGCTCCATTTTATGCCAAACTGGATTGCTTCCATCTGTTGACCTCATCACAAGTCTGTTCTTTGTTGGCTGACTGCCTTGTCTTGCTCCTTGAGCTGCCCAGATCCCCTTTGTTTGGTTCCTTCGTTTTCCTGCTGATCTCCCCATTGTTGCTGATGTTTGTCTGATGGAGCATCCTCATGGTAGCACAGATTCTTCTTCTTTTTGTCCGTCTGGCTCATCACTGGTCCGGGGGTTTAAGTCCATGGGTATTGGATCCTTGTCTCAGCTCAGTGAAAGAAGCAGCATAATTAGCGGCTTCTCCCATGGTTCTCAAGCCAAAGCCTCAGTGACTGGCACCTCAAGTGCTTGTCCCTGGGTCTTTGGGCCCTGATCTATTCCTTGCACTTGTTGGGGGTCCTCTGAGTCCTGGGGTAGTGGGGTGTTGCAGGCAGCAAATGATTGCCTTTGACCTGCAGTGGCCCAAATCATGCTTTTGCTTCCTGCATTCTATGGCTGATTGGATCTCTAATTTAGAGCCGGAGCGCCTTTAAGGGTTTCTCCTCTGGGATTGATGGCTTCTTTGACTGGACTGGTGATGTAAAAGTAGTACTTATCTGGCTTTAACCATATTGTGGCTCGTTTATGGACTTTGTCCCTTTAATTCCTATCGGGAAAACATTTACACAACTTTAAATTACCCCTAAAGTAACTTAAAGTGGTACTCGCACAATGAGATTTTCATGGCTCCCCCTTAGATTCCTGGAGCTTTACACCAAAGATTGGCTTGTTAGCTGGCACCCGTGATTTATTAGGGACTACAATAAATAAAACCCTGTATTGCACTCCTGTCCATATAAATGTATTGTTTTTACAGTAGCTAACCTTGGTTATTTTGTTTACACCGATATCTAGAAGTGTATTGAGACCATGCAATTTCTTATATTATAAGTGACTTTTGGTGGCCTTTCGGCCATTATTCACTCCCTCTAGGTGCTACACTGGTTTACCTGTGAGGAACCTGATTTACTGTATTCTAGAGTTTGTGAGTAATACTGTGACTGCTCCTATTTTGGCATTGTGCTTCGGAACATGACTCGTGTATTGCTTATGCCTAGGAATCCTTTTTTATATGCAACTCTTAGCATTATAATACCCTGAGTTAGTCACCAGGTATAGTTCGAGGATTCTCAATAAGCCCTAAAGCCCTTTTACTTTGTTTTTTACATTGCCTTTATTTAGTGATGTCTTAATCCTACATAACATATTTGAACTATATTTTTCCATAAACCTGTGCAATGTAATTTCCTCTGTAGTCTGTTGGGACGAACTAGCCCCCCCCCCTCCCTTGAGTCAAACCTGACTGCTTTGCCATTGCTACTCGTACAGAGTTTTGTCTATTAGTATTTGTTGTTTTGCTGTGTTTTTACAGCACTATACGCCAAAGTCCTTTTACAATTCTTTTGTTAGAATGATCCTATCCTTTGGATGGATGGTTTCACACGCCTCACCAGAAGGCTGGTAAGAGTATGGGAGTATTTTCAATGGTCCTGGAGGTGACTAGATGTATAAAGATGCTTGTTGGTGCAAGCCTTGTTAATTGCAAGACGTCTGTGCACCTCACTGCTGTAACTGCGGTCCATGATGAGATTATGGGCATGGACAAGTGTATGACTGTGGCCAAAAATGTTTATCAAAGAAAAGGATGGCTACGCTTAAAATATGAGGCCTATAGTTAGCATGCTTTTTTTAATTGAAAACCCCTAACGTAAAAGAGGCTGAATGGAGTGGGGGAAATGAACACTGGGAAGTGGGTTAGGGAGTCAAAGCTATAATGTGATGGTAGGGTGTTAATAATCAGGGAAGGTGTCTCAATCTTAAATATTGATTGCATTGAGTCCTGTGAAGCCATTTTAAATGTTTACTTCTTTTTGTTCCAAAAACGAATTCTTCCCCCAAAATAATTCTAACTTCTCACTCTTCCAAATGTTTTATTTGCAGGATTATTTTAAAGCTTTAGAAGATGCAGATGAAAAGGTGCAGTTGGCAAATCAGATTTACGATTTGGTAAGGCAATCATGACAATTTCTTTTTTCTTGATGGAATTTTAATAAAGATTTTTAGAATTGTTGATTTTTAGAACACCTAGAGATTTCTTCTGCATAATAGTTTCTAACCTCTCCTATTTTAAGTATGTCCAAAAACCAGCAATAGTTACTGTTGATTAAGAATGTGCCATTGTGCATTGATGTAAAAGGTTCTGATTTGGCTTCAATGTGATCTGTTTCCAGTGATGCTTTATGCTTAAAGGGAGTTGCTCCAGGGTCCTTCAAACTGTGCCGTCCAAGGCTACTGCTCTATAGTAATACAATACCACTGCATGCACCGTAACCCTGTGAGACTACCGGCACACCTCTGACGCTTCAAATGTAGTTAAACACCTTTGTTTCAGTTAGAACCACCATGATGATGACAGGAGGATTAGTGATTTTTTTGACTACTTAAAGAGGGAATAACTATGCTACCGTGTCGCAATGAGCAGCTTATTTGGTGAAAGTATTGAGGTTACTCCATAAAGTCCTGCTTGAATATCCTGAGCAAATTTTGTTCTTCCCCTTGACCTTTTGATTGGCGTTTTGGTTTTTGCTGTCTAGGGACTTGTACGGATGCGCCACTACAGCTGCTACTCATTTATGGTTCCCCTTAGTAGCCCATATGGCTGCTTGGGACAAAGCGCTTCTCGAGCATCCCATTTTGACCTTGGGTATTTTCCTACCCACTAAATCTGGGTTAGTAGGTTGGTGGCAGCTACATTTTATTTTTTTGGGCTACATCACTCTATCCTTTTATTTTACTGAATTGGTAGCCAAATGGACAAATATGGTGGCCATTCTGGTAGCAGTGCATTGCAAAACTGTTAGACCTGGTAATTGTGTATTGTGCTCTTTGTGTGTTTGGACCACTGGGATTGGCCAAAATGGAAGTCTGTCTGCTGTGGTGACTTGGAATGATGAGACTGACCAAGTGGTGCCATAGTGATTGCTATACACCTTTACTGTGACAAAAGTATAACCTTTCTAAGCCTAGCAGGGTTTCCCTACCCAAACTAAAGAAACTCAGGCAAGTGTCAGGAAGTCGGGGGAAGTCAAACAAAAAGGCACTGTCCTGGTCAGTGCTCCTAATCTATTCCTATAGCTGCAATAACCAAAGTCCAAAAAGAACAGTATTCTTCCAATCCAAGAGAATGACTCCCTTCCCCTGGATGTAAAGTCTTTCGACATACTGTTTGCTCATAAAAGTACAAACAAAGTGTTGGCACACAAAATTCTATAGGATTTCCAAGGGGCTAGGAGAATGACTCGCTTCTTTTTGCTGATTCCCCAAAGTTCGGTGTAGACTGTAGCCCGGCTGGTATTTCTCTAGACGAGATTCCAAACGGTCTACTTTTCTTATATATTTTGACAGGGCCCCACTGGTACAAGGAAGAAATTCCCTGCATTCTTTTTGACTTACAAGTATCACACTCTGGAACTGCAGAGGGATCTATAGAACAAAGTGGTTTACAACTTTCTTATTCCCTTTTTCGGTTAAGTCCAAATAGCCACATACAGGTAAAGATGGCTGAACTGTGACAAGGGCAATGATTCTTCTTTAGTTGTGCCGGGCACTATAAACTCCAGTGACACTGACTCTTGGCAAGGTCGTGTGTCGACCAATAGCACTATAGAGGTGTTTCTCAAAAGACAAATTGGTTTGAACTTTTGGGCTCAGTGTAGAAAATATTAGGGTTTGTGTGCTAACTCCTGTTGCATGTTTCTCGCAGTTGGGGGGGGACGGGGAACGTCACTGGTTCTGCCAAGGACGTGAGCGATGATATCGGTTTCACCTGGACTGGTAACCAACTTGATATTCTTTCTCTTATGTCTTGAAACATCGCCATCATTCTGTATACACTCCCGGCTTGCTGCAGCTTCTTCATAGCAGGCCTGCAGTAGTGGTTTCGGCATAGTTATTTTCCGCCTTCTACAGGTCACGCCACCTCTGTGCACTCTCTACTCCGTCAGGCTGACTGCCGGCCAAATGACAAGGTGCTTTTCAGGCATCTCCCAGATGATAAAAGATTGTCGGGTGGGGCGAACTGCCGTTCGGCTTTGGTCTCGATTGTATACTTTCCTGTCGGCCACCAAGCTTTGTTCAAATAATTTTTGCTGTTCTGCCCCTGTGCGGAATTTCTTAAGAAATTGTCTCCCTCTTGGCCACACATCGTCTTCCTGGCCTCCTTTGTGTTACAAATGCCTACAATCAAGTACTTATGTCAAGTGTTCGTCACTCTAGGTGGACTCTCTGCATGTGACTCGGGGAGCGTTGGTACAATGTAGTGTAGGGGGGGCTGAGGATGTCATTAGTGGGAAAGTGGGGAGATGCAGTTGCGAAACATTTGGTGTTTAATGGTTGCAGGGCAGAATTACCCTGTTGATGTGTGCAGAGTTTGCCGTCTAGGGTTTTGGCGGAGAAACTTGGGGAGTATGTTTGTAGCAGAAAGCCCAAGGTATGTGTTTTAGGTCTGGTTAGTTGCTGATGTGGTAGCATGATAGGGTGGAAGAGGAGAGCTTTGCCGTGTTGATATCATAATAGCTAGTCCTGTACTGGCCATCGGCAGGGGTTTGTTTGTGTGTGTGTGTGTAGTGTAAGGGGGTGGGGATCTTAGAGGGAAGTTGGTTAGTCTTTGGAAGGGAGGGGCAAGTAGGCCTTACAAGGGAAAAGGACCTGCAAGCCTCCTATCACTAGGCACTTGCAGTCCGGTCCAATTTCACTTCTTACATTGCCTTTGCCAATCTCTCTCCCTTTCTCACGCTCTGTGTGTCTGCCTCTCTCTCGCTCACACTCGATCTTTAAACACTTGGACTCATTACACTTGGGTCATGGCACTAGTTGATGAGGTTATAAGGTGTTCTAGCAAAGTCTCTTTGGTTCCCTTATTCAGAGTGCGCACATTTGCCCTGTAACATAGATCTTCCCATGGTGTTGCACAGCTGAAGAAAGGCTGTACCAGTATGACGGAATACCATAGGCCGTCCACGGCCGGTCTTCGATCTGGCAGGGACCCTGGTGAAACATAATTTGTCACTCAGTCCCACCTACCCATGCACCGCCTAGATATTAAGGAAAAACAATATGTGCGAGTAACCTAAGTTTGGGCTATTTGTTCAGTTAAGTCTGGGTGAGTTTCAGTTATTTGCACATGGTAACACGGTTTTGCTATAGAGTGAAGTAAGCGTTTTAACTCGCCTTGCAATGTAAACACTTGGCCACACACCTTCCGAGCTTTCGTGGCACAAATATGGGTTTTTCATTTTCAATTGTCGGTAGGTCTGGCCGTATGCAAGAATCTCCCTGCTCCAGTGCTGACGCCTGACACAGAAGTTCGGGATCGGGTATCTTTTCACTCAAAGGGCATGGTCAACTTTTCAGAATGGTTTTGAAAGACCCTTTCGATGCAGTTGTGTATCCGAAGCAGTTTGTGGTATGCATGGTTCCAGATGCTGTCATATGCACCGTCCCGCAGGATCGCCCACATTGCTTAGGTTGTGAAACAAACAAGGAAGAGGGCCCAGTCTGCGATTAAGTACGATTACATATATTCACAGCTGTAATTCTCATAAGTATTTGTTCAGTTGTATGGTATTCAAGAGATGTAATAATGAGTTTGCGTTCTCCCAGCGGTATCCCGGGGTTTCAACGTCAGTAATTACTTCAAAGTAATTAACTTCCAAGTGATTACTTTGAAACTACTTTGAAAAATATAATTGTGGCTTAAGGGGTAAAAATGGAATGGAGGTTGAGGTAAGGGTAGAAGTGAAGCAGAAGGGTGGCATGGGGTGGAACCCCCAAATAAAAAAATGAAGGTAATTTACTTTAAAATGATTACTTCAATTTTTTAAAAGTAATTACTTTTGGCAAAATTACATGGAACCCTCCCAGGTCCTCATTTGATTCGTCCTCTGCTAGTGGTCGGCAGTGGCCGGCTCAGCTCAGTTGGACTTCCAGGTAGGTGGTACTGTGTCCGGGGCAGACACCCAATGCTGGAGATCATGTGTGCCTCTGGGTCGCTGGCACGGGGTCCGCACCATCAGTGCGCTTAATGCAGTTTGTAGAGCCTGCAAACACCATACATGTAAAATGTCATAGTCTGGATGATCAAGCTTGAGCGGGGCTCCACAAATGCGCAGCCAACATAGTGGGCTGCTCTCGAGCGCACCCTCTGCCCCCACCCAACTCCAAGAAGGAGCGCATTTGATACTACAGAGAAGCAGCCACTAGGTCGCTAACAAGATATGAGAGAAAATATTTTTGAGAGTAGCCGTATGACCATACTTCTTTTCAAAATCTATTAATGTTAACATCCATCCAGTGAAGAATCCTCCCCTACATATATATCGACCTGGCACAAGGAATTAACATATACTCTACCAGATGAAACATGGGGTGAGAGATGGAAGAACATTAGGAAACCTTCAAATATGGCGAGGCTGCCTACAAATGTATTTCTGATGCTTGTGAATCTGCTTAGAATCGCATGTTGTGCATATAGTTCGACATCTAGTGCTAATCGACTATTGCATCTTTTTTTTCGAAGATTGAAAAGGGATGTCGACATGGGCTTGACTGTAACACTATCCCTAACTTGACCTGTAGTGTACCCAAAATCCTTCATGCGTCCAGGTCCCCCAGATAGTTTTCTTTCTGCCTTTCTGGTCGGTCGCTTAGTTTCAGAACTCGTCTATCAAGTTTATATTGCTAGTTACTGTGTCTCTGGCGCACACTTCGTCAGACACGCACAGCGACCCTCTCGGCGGCTGATCCAGCTTTGCTGATTCTACACCTCTGACGACTCGACAGCTGTTTTCACGGCCTTGGCACTCCGGCCCGGCCTTACAGTGGGGATAGTGGGGACACCTTTTCTACTTGATTATCTTCGAGAATGCCTTTTTCTTACCCCTCCTCCTCTTTCTGTCTGGCTGTTTTTTCCCTCCATTATGCATACTCCCTTTAAATTTTGCCCGTCGTGTAATTGCAAATTCCTGTGCAAGGACAATCAAAAGGAGTTTAACCAGGGTCTCCCTCATGGCCTCAAAGAACAGCGTTGTTAGGCCTGTAAGCTCTTTCGGCATAAGACCCTTAAGGGCAGGCATACCAAGCAGTGGGCGGTCTGTGCCATGCAGGGTGAAAGTCACTCTCCCGCTGAGGAGTCAATAAGCAGCTGCAGCTCCGATTCAGAGCCCATAGATGTAACCGTGCAGTTTACTGATTCCCGCATGCCCATCCTTGGCCCCAATAAGTATGCTGCCGGCAGTGTGATGAGGACTGCACACCCCGGCGACAAAGGCACACATCCTTCACTTTAGGCCAAGCACACAACCCCTCTGCCTTAGTCAACAAATTCATCCAAGAGGCCAATCTCGGCGCCCATCAAAGGTTTCTGTGGGGCCCACTGAATGTCGCAGCCCAGGGCCCACTGAATGTCGCAGCCCAGGACCCACTGCACCTGCACCATCGTGGCAGGCACAGGCTTCGGCCTAACCAGGCGCCATCCCTAAAAGTTTGGCACATGTTGCGGTGGCGTCGAAAGACCCGCTGAAAAGTTTGCTAAAATGCTTCAGACTCATGAGAGAAGCTTTCCAAGGCCCCTTCTCATGGCTCTGGCCCCAAGAAGGCCTTCCTTTTACCCGAGGGGTATTCTCCAGTCTCTCCACCTGTCACAGGCCCTACAAAAAGACCCTGTTCTGTCTGATACACTGTTCACCCTCCCCTTGATGAAGCCTCTTCCTCTGCATGGACAAGAGAAAAATTTGTGGCCTGCATGGAAAAAAAAGTCAGAATTGATCACATTTTCAGACGAGCTTGATGAGGTTCTTTGAAGATCATGGCCTATGGGTGACTGCACTAGGCCTTTAAAGTACCCAAGGCATCACTCTCTTGGGGCTCACTTTTCCTCTACGCCTAGGCATAGGCATCACTTTCCTGAGGTTCACCTTTCCTCTCTGCCCAGACAAAGTTTACCTGATCCTTCTGAGGATATCTTCCAGGATGATCAATATGACCTAGATGATGACATCTATTCTGTTCTGGATAGTCTCACAGGGCCTAGTTTCTCAAGACCCAAATCCCTGTACCCCCGCTGATGGCCAGGGTACTTGGCCCACTGCCGAGGCCCATGAGGATGAACCGGACAATATATCCCTTGACGCACCTCCCGTCTCTGATCCCCGGGTGGCTTCACCAATTGACGATCAACTGTTTGACACCCTCCTCAGGAAGGCTGCACACCACTTTTGATCGTGACACACGAGATTGTGCCCGACTCTGATTTTGTTGAGGTTATCCTCATGGAGAAGGTCCCTGTCAGTCAGGACGTCCTGCTTCTGAACTCTTTTAAGAAGCACCTTACCACCTCCTTACTTAGGCCCTCACACACTCAGGCCGTCAACTGGCCTGCCGCCTGCTCCAAAGGCATTACCGGCTCTGTTCACACCAAGAAGGGAGCCCTCATCCAAGCCCCCTTCTCTGCTGCATCCACCAACTCGGCCGAACTGTTTAAAATCTGCAAAAAGCTGGCCAATCCTGCCGCAGTCCTTTCCTGTCCCCTCCCAGGACTTCTGCATGGCCCTGACTTCTCATTTCATCTCTAAAACTCAGGACATCCTGTCCTCTCTCTTCCTCTCCTCCTCCTCCCTCTACTCCCCTCTCTACCCCTGGCCCTTCTGTGGCCACCTCTCCTTTCTTCGCTGCCTTTCCCCTGTTCTCTCCAGACGAGGTTTCTAGACAAGTCCGATCTATGAAAGTCTTGTCAAAACAGGTTCTCCCCTGTTACTCTAAAACCATCAAAGACCACATTGGCACCCTCTATCCTGCTTTGGCTGACGTCACAACTACTTTTTCGCCATTGGAGTCTCCCCTTCCCGCCTGAAGCACTCTCTTGTGCACCCTCTTCTTAAGAAACCCTCAGCCAACCCCTCCTGCCTGGCTAACTACCGCCCAATCTCCATCACGCCTTTCCTGGGCAAACACCTGGAAAAGCTGGCCATCTCCGAGCTCTCCTGTACATCTGTGAAGACCTGCTCTCCAACCTTGACTCCAGTACTCCCTTGTTAGGCAAGGCTTGTATGCAGTACCCTCTGGGAACACTACAAACAACTCTGGTTACAGTTATAGGAAACCCCACCTTTGGTATAAGCTTGTACTACACAGTTTTGGTAGCGTGTTGAGCAGCCAGGCTTATCTCAAGAGGGGTCAATGTAAGCTGTAGGGGATTTACACAGATTCACAGTGACAAGTATTCAAATAAACTCTTAAACGTAAGATTTCTTGAATAAACAATAATTAATTTATCAGTTAGAATAAGCCTTTGCTAAGGGAGCAATATACTAGTAACACACAAATATATAATTCAATACTGTAAACTCTAAGTTTCTAAATCAGTAAAGACCATTTTGGGATGGCCCACAGCCACAGCGTACACCTCGGGTGACTCAATAGCTAGGGTGCTGAGGACATTAATTTCTTACTGTTTGCATTTAGAGTACTGTTATAAGTTGGTAAAAGGAAAAGGCTATTAGAACAACAAGAAACCACAAATATTCTTAAGCAGGCAATTACTTTTGGATCCCTATAGCAGAGTCATTCAGTATAACAGGCTAGGCCAAAGTCAATGGGCAAAAGTCTTATATAGGATGAAGCACTTCTGGTAAATTAGTAGAAAAGTCTTTGCACAATGTTTTAGAAGTCTTTGAAGAAAAGAAGAATCAAATGTAGGGCCACAAGCCATTAGACTTGTGAGTAGTAGAAGATGCAAGCAACTCTACAGCAAGAGGTAAGTTATCTTCGACTTTGTACCGTACCTTTTGAATTGACGAAAAAGTGCAGCAGATGACTTCTGTTCCTGTGCAGCTCTGCAGATCTCACTGTTCCTGGGCCTCAGTCGTGGGGGCAAGAGGGAGGACTTCTGGGGACTCCTGCACTGCAATGGGACGGTCAACATTCTCAACCGGCAATCTTCAAATCAGTGGCTGTTCAGTGTTTCAGCTCCTTACATGTACCGCAAATAGCAACCCGCGGTTCTTGGCTGTCGAGATAGATGGGATTTCCTTGCTTCTGGGGTCCCCCACTCTGTTGAGGGGCTCGGGCTTGGTCAGTCCTGCTTCCTGGGAGCCTGGAGGATCTTTCTGGAGCTCTAGGCCAGCTTAAAAGCAACGCACATAATCTGGTGTCCCTCTCCCTGGCTATACGGTTTCCAGCAGCAACTATGTGGACATTCAACAGCTCTGAGATGGATGTCCAGGTGGCTTACTTTGGAGTTGATTGGTCCCACCAACTCAAAGGGAGAAGTCGTCCTTGCAGGGGCTTCTCTGTCGATACGAATTTGGAGTTTCAGCACAGCAGCAGGGCTTCACCGGGCAAACCAACGGTCCATGAGTTGCAGCAGGCGTCCTCTTCAAGTTCTTCTTCGGTTCCTTCGTCCAGTGGTCGACTCTGCCTTCCAAGCCAAAAGCCTCACCTTTAATTCAGTTCTCTTCCATCATTCCAGCCTAGCTATCACTACCCCAGCAGGGAGGCTGTTCTTGCCTGACAGTAAGCCGGCCGATCACTACAGAGTGCATTTGGGTCTCCTAGGAGACTAACCACAGGGTGTTTCGGGCACCTCCCTCACTTCCTGCCTACCGCAGACACCCTGGAGCCAGAGGCGGGCTTCACTTATGAATCCCACCAAAGGCAAATCGAACAATGGGACCAAATCTGGTTTGGCGCGCAGAGTAAACCTCAAGAAGGACCTTTCCAAAAAGAAATGGTGAAAAAAGACGACCGGGGCCATTTTGACAAAAATGGCACCCTTTTTTTTATTATTATTTTTTTTTTACTGCAGCTGCGAACACAGCCCGCAGTAAATGCACACCATAGTAGTTAAAACGAAAGCACTGCCACCAGCCATTCAGTGAGAAAAGGGTAACATAAAAATGTTACATGAGAAGCTAGACAAAGGGGATACGAGGTAACCCCTCCAGCACCCTATTGTAAGATGGTGTGTGCTGGGTCTAGAAAGTTACAAATGTAAGTAAAGTCAATTTCACTTTACTACTCTGGGAAACAGTAGTTTATCCCAGAGAAGGATATCTGGTCATTGCACCGAATGCAATACCATTGAATGCAATACCATCGAATGCCTTACAATCGAATAAATTGCATTGAAAAAAAAGCATTGAATGCATTTTTATTTTTTTAAAGGTAATGGTTTTAGTTTCATTATAATGGGTTTTAAAGGTTAAAAAAAAAAGGATTGGGGAGGACCCCCCATTAAAAAACAAAAAATTAAAATGGTGGAATGGTGGAATGATGGAATGGTATGTTGATGGTAGGAATTTGATGCAATGACTAGGAACCCCAGAGAAGGTATTTAAACCTTTGGAAATCTGAAAGACTTCCCTGTGCTAATGCACTGAAGGTGCTGTGTGACGCAATGTAAAAGATGATGCCTATGTAATTTGTCGTACTCGACAACCAAAAGAGAAACAGAGTTCAAAATCACATTAAAATACACAAGAGAGTGGGAAAAAGAGTCTCACTCTCTCCAGGTTAAAAAAATCAAGTCCTCAAAATCCAGCAAAGTTAATGTAGAGGGAATTTGCAAATTTCTGAGAATTCTCCCCAACACCCCTGTGTCCTCATCTTACTTGATCTCTTTTCTGCCTTTGACACAGTCAACCATGCCATCCTGCTCAGCCGTCTCCATGATAACCTGGGTTTCACTGATCAGGCCCTGGCTTAGCTGTCCTCTTTCCTCTCTGATCGACCCTCCCAGGTCCAATTTTGGCCTTTCCTCTCCTCTATTTCTATCTCCACCTGTGGTGTTCCCCATGGGTCTAACCTCTCTCCCTGACTGTTCAACCACTACCTGGCACTTCTTGCCCACCGCATTGCCGCTCTCTGCCCCAACTTTCAGTGCTATGCGGACAACGCTCCGCTCATTTACAGGCTCCCTTCCACCACCTCTTCTCCTTCTCTCATCTCTGTCTGTCTGTCTGTCCGTCCGCTATCCAGCAGCGGTGTGCCGCCAACGATATCTGCTTTGATGCCAGTAAGACTGAGATTCTCCTCATCGGCACACCTGCTCCCTCCTTTCTTGTCACTCTCTGGCCGGCCTCTCTGTGCCCTCTTCCTTCTCCCACCTGTGAGGCTAAAAACCTCGGGGTCATCTTCGACTCCACTTTCCTTCTCTCCTCACATCTCTGACGTCTCTAAGAAGTCACACTATCAGCTGCACCTCCTCAGAGGTATTCTTCCTTTCCTCTCTTTCCCCCAGAAGCTCAGTGTCTCCAGAGCTCTGGTTCTCTCTAGGCTGGACTACTGCAACAGTCTCTTTCTAAATCTGCCTGCTTCTACTCTCTGCCCTCTGCAACTCATCCAGAACAGGACTGTGAGACTCGTCCTTTGCCTCAAGCCCAGGGATCGTATCTCTCAGGACTGAAATCTCTGCACTGGCTCCCAGTGGCTGCGAGGGTTAATTTCCCTCGGCATCATCTACAAGGCCTTCTCGGGCCTCAATACCTCCAACTAAATATCTTCCTTCTCAAGCTCTTCACTCATCCACCTCCAACTCCCTCAGGGTCCGTCACTTCTCCAAACAACGAGTTGGTGCTAGATATCTATCTTCTGCTGGGGCCTCCCTCTGGTCCTGTCTCTTGAGGAGAAACATTTCCGGTTCCGGAAGCACCTCAAGACCTTCCTCTTTGCTTCTGCTTTCTCTCCTCCTCTCCCCTTCTGATCACCTGACTGAAACTGCACTAGTCGCCTCGCTGTCCTCTGATCTCGGGCCCAGGTCTCCTCCCCCACCAGCCGCACACCTGCACAGCCTCCCAGACAACCGCTGCACTTGGGGGGGGGGGTTGTTTCTGTGTCCCTACAGTCCCCTCAGCTCTTGACACTTGATGTCTGCACTTGCCACTAGCTGGCCGCACTTTTACCTATTGTTTTATTTATTTTATTTATTCTTTACTGTTGTTCGTATGTATTGCACTGCCCCCTTCTTCCCTGCACTCCCCCCCTGCACTTGCGTGATCTCAGTGTCACCTGGCCTAGTAAGATCGTTGTCTTCCCTCTTTTCCTCCTCCCTTGCCTCGTCGCACCTTGAAACACTTTTGTATAGGCGCGTTATAAATGCCATATGATATCATATCAAGAGTCGAGAAAATGTTCCGCCCTCAGATCCTTTATACATTAGAGGACATGCTGTTCTAGACTCCCTGCTTGTGACCACCACCAGAAAACATGCAGGGTTTCCATTGTCCTCGTCCAAGTCATCTCCCGACAAGGATTGCAAGAAGCTTTGTGCTCTTGGAAAACGTATTACTTCCTCTGCTACTTTCAGCACCAGTATAACTAATAACATAACACTTCTGGCTAGCTACAACGATGTACAGGGGCACTATTGCATGAAGGCCTGCAAAATGTTGAAGAGCCTACTCGATCACAGCTTATGCTAGTGGTGAACGAAGGGTGTCTGTGGACGCAAAACATATTGAAGAACACCCTTGACTTGGCAGAGACTGCAGTATGAGTACTGGCAGAAGGAACCCTGGTGAAGCACCATGCGTGGTTTAAGAACTCTGGGTTTAAGTTCGAGACACAGGCTTAGTAAAAACATGTGGAAGACTCTGTTCTCTTCGGAAAAGCAGTGGATGTGGCCCTCTAAACCGCATAGAAGGAATATGAAACTCTGAAGACATTAAATCAGATCTCGGCCAAGCCATTTGTTCAACGGGAGGGTCTTTAGCACCCGCCGGTTCTTTCATCTGGCAATCCTTATTCCACTTGTCTGAAGGTGCCTACAGAACAGGACAATCTCCCTGGTATTCCGACCAGGGCACTTCCTGCAGCTTTCAAACTCCTCAAGAGTGAGGATTTCGGCATGGCAAGGGTAGGGGGAGAATCTCAGCAGCCAGAGGCTCCCCTGCCCCAGCCAACAAATGACTTGGAGGTGCAGGTCCCCTCCGATGTGTGTTTCCCAAGTAGGGGGAAGATTAACATCTTTCACCCACGCATGGGAGGGCATCACCTTGGATCAGTGGGTCCTTAAAACAGTCAGCAGTGGCTATTTTATGGAATTCCTGCAACCACCCCGATACCAACTGCCAAAAAGAGACTGCTGTCGCCAGAACATCTACGCATCCTAGTAGAAGTCCAGATCCTGCTTCAGAAAGGAGTGATCGAGGTCGTCCCAGATTTTCAGGCAAACAAGGGCATTTATTTAATATACCTCCTTGTATACAAAAAGGATCTAGCCATGCACCCTTATTTATATTTGTGTCCTGCAAACAAGTATGTCAAACCTCAAAAGTTCAGGATGAAAACTCTACAGGAGGTACTCCCACTGCTTCAACAAGTGGATTACATGGCCATCTTGGATATGAAAGATGCATACTTTCATATTTCAATGTTGCCAGAGCACAGGAAGTACCTCCGGTTCAAGATGGATATCAGTTCAAAGTACTACACTTCAGCATTACCTTAGCTCCAAGGGAGTTTATAAAAGTACTGGTAGTGGCGGCAGCTCTCTTGCACAAGCAGTCCATTCCAGTGTACCCTTATCTCGATGACTGGCTCAAAACTGGAGACTCTCACGGGGCGTGCCTGGAGAACACCCAAAAGACGGTAGATCATCCTTTCAACCTGGAGTCCTCAATCAACGAGAAAAAGCCAAGTCTGGTCCCTAGTCAAGTCAAACAGTTTCTAGGAGCACTCATTGGAACAGAAGACTGACTGCTCTTCCCCTCCAACTAAATTGTTCAAAACATGTTGTTCCAGCTTCCTCACTATGTAGCCAGCTGTCCGGTAACCTTACGGAAAGCCATGCGGCTATCGGGGATGATGTCATTCTCCAGCATGGGGTCTGGCATGGATTCACATGCTCATGAATATTCCCCGTCGTCAGGCTGGGAATCCTCGGTAAAGAAAAAACCAGTATCAGTTTCGTTTCTGATCTGTCTTTCGTAGTAATAACCAATCACTGGTCTCTGCGTCATACTGACCACAGCCAATGACTGCCCTCTACCTAAGCACCGCCTCTGGCAGCCATCTTCAGATTTTTACCGCACGTTCATGTGTTGGGATCCTCGTGATATTGCTCTCGAGCGTTAGTGCTATTTTTTCGCGCTTTTCGCAAAAAACTTCGATTCTTTCGGTCAAAAGAGCCTCAAGCTCCACCGATCCTACATCCGATCAACGGGGACCCGTGTCGGATTCATCTGTGCCCCTCAAGGGTGAAGATTTCGTCGAGCTACACTTCGGAGGACTCCAGAAGCTTCTCAGGCCCGGTCTCGGAGATGGCCCAGGAGAAGGGAAGCTCGACGCCCGGAAAGCTGTTCAGGGTCTGCCCTGGATGCCAGCTGCAGAACGTCTTCAAGGAGGACGAACACTCTTTCTGCCTTTACTGCCTTCATGAGGACAAGACGCACGTGGAGAAGGACTGTGCGTTTTGCGGCAACATGTCGGAACGGACCATGAAGGACCGCCATCAACGTCTCGCCAACTGGCTGGAGGGTAAGAGCCCGTCTGGCGAGAAGAAGAAGAAATCCGAGCGGTCTTCTAAGACCTTTGAGGGCGCCCCGGCGACGGGGGCCCAACATAAGGCCAAGCACCGCGAGTCCGCTGGCACCGGGAGCGCCGAACGGTCGGGCTCTACGGGCGCCAGGCAGGGCGCACCCTCCCCGGCACCATCAACCACGAGCCAACGCTCTGGGTCGGGTAAGAGGAAGGCTGAGCACCCGGCGAAGCTCCTGGAGAGGCCCCGGTCGAGCTCTAAGACAGAGGAGGAGCGTGGCAGTGCCCCCTCCCTCAAGGATAAGGCGGTGAGCGCACCTAAGGTGGTGAAGGCCTTGATCCATCCGACCAAGCCCTCTATCGAAACGGTCGCGGCGGCCCTGGCTCAGCCTGTGGTGGCTGCACCAGTGGTGGCGACCTCAGGGCCCAGAATCTCCCTGCCTCCTCGGAGGGAGTCTTCCTTTGTGCCCATCGATAGGACCCCCGTGAAACCCTCCGTGGGGAAGAAGAAGGGGGGGGCAGGGCGTCGTCGTAGAGTCGGCCTCAACCTCAGAAGAGGAGCTGATCGAGGTCTTAAGCCACGGCCTAGGCGTGGAAGAAGGCCAGCCCGTCGGAATGGACCCCGACGCAGGTGACGACGACGACATCGTCGAGGATACCGACGGGGCCCCTGCTCGCCCGTCGGATTCCCCTCTGCCAGCGCCGCAAGACAACTCGGCGGCCATTTTGTTGGCCATACAGTCCTTATGCTCCGAGATAAGGACGAGGCTACCGTTACCGACGGAGGAACCTCTCCCGTCGGGGGATCCAGAACCGGGACCTTCTGGTGTTCCCCCTACCAAGAAAAGAAGGATCCATCCACCACCTCCTTTTCAACCGTCGCGCCCCTTCCAGCCCTCCTCCCCGTCCACCCGAGGGGATGATACGGGGACTGACAGGGCAGCGACGGGTACGGACGACGAGGCATACGACGAGGATTTTCCGTCGTCGCCTCCCGCCAGGGCCTCTCCGCCCGACGAGATCGGATCTTTCCACTCCATGATCTCCAGGGCTTCCGAGCTTTTCCAACTCTGCCCTGAGGAGAAGAAAAAGGAAGGCTTCCTTTATCAGCGGCGCGAGGCCAAGAGGAAGACGGTCCTCGCAGTGCCTCTGTTGGACGACATTTGGGATGAGGGCCTTTCCCTCCTCAAGAACCCTTCCACGACGCCAGCTAGAAGAGACCGGTACGAGAAAAAGTACCGGGTCCCGGACACGGCCCCCCTATGCCTCCGGGCGCAGCCTACCCCGGACTCCGTCGTCTCCGCGGCAGCCAGGAAGAAAGCGGGGGGGGGGGTGCGGCCTCCACATCGACTTCCCCGCCGGACGGCGAGGGAAAGAAATTGGATACTATGGGGCGTAGAGTCATCTCGTCGGCAGCGACGACGATTAAAGCGGCCAACGCCTTGGCTATCGTGGCCCGCTACGACAGGGAGCTCTGGTACAAGATAGCTCCCCTGCTGGATTTTCTGCCGGACGACAAGAGGGCGGAGGCCCTTGAGATCCTGCAGGAAGGTGAGGTGGCCTCGGACCACGCCATCACCGTGGCGACGGACATCGCTGACACTGGGTTCCGCCAGCTGGGCAACGGCGTTTGCCTTCGACGTCGTGGATGGCTCAAAGCTACGGACTTCCGGCAGGACGTCCAGACCAGAGTCCTGGACATGCCCTTCGACGGGAACAACCTGTTTGGGAAGACAGTGGACGATTCCCTTCAGGCCATCAAGGCGGATACTGAGACGGCCCGGGCCCTTGGAGTCCTGCAACGACGGACGCCCTTTCGGAGCGGCGGAGGCAAGGGCACCTCGAAAGGTTCCGGCGGCGGTTTCGCTTCCTACCGTCAAGCGGCCCGCTCGTCGTCGCAAGAGGCCTACAGAGGACGAGGCAAGTCTAGCGGACCCCGCCGTCGTCGCCAAGGAGGTCAAGGCGGCAAGGCCGCGTCCAAGCAGGATTGAACCGGCCGTGGGGTCGGGCCCCCACCGAAGCACCCCGGTGGGAGTCCATCTCCACCGACCGTTGGGTGCTGGACGCCCTGGCCCGGGGCCACGCGCTCGAGTTTCAAAGAAGGTGCCCGCGCGTCCCCCCCGTGGCCAGGAAAGAACTTCACGTCCCTCAACTTCTCCTGGAGGTAAAGGCGATGCTCAGAAAGGGCGCCATCGAACTCGTCCCAAAGAGGCTTCGGGGCTCCGGAGTCTACTCGAGATACTTCCTTGTGAAGAAGAAGACGGGAGGATGGCGCCCCATCCTAGACCTACTTCCACATTCCCATCCTAAAGGGGCACCGCAAATTCCTCAGATTCGTGGTCCAAGGGCGTCATTACCAGTTCAAAGCCCTTCCCTTCGGACTACGGTCGGCACCCAGGGTATTCACCAAGTGCCTTGCACCGGTGGCGGCGCAGCTGCGCCGCGAGGGGATTCACGTCTTCCCCTACCTGGACGACTGGCTCATCCGCGCCAAGACGAGGGAGCTCGCCGTGGTCCACACGGCAAGGACCGTCCAACTCCTCACGGACCTGGGATTCTCCGTGAACTACGCCAAATCCCACCTGGTGCCCGCGCAAGTCGCACTGTTTCTGGGAGCGAGGCTCGACACAGTGTCCCTTCTGGCCTCCCCGTCGGAGGAGAGGACCAGGACCATCTTGGGCAAGGTGCAACGGATGTTGGTGGCCGACGCGGCCAAAGTGAGGTCCATCAAGTCCCTCCTCGGGATGATGTCTTCCTGCATCTACCTCATTCCCATGTGCAGGCTCCGGATGCGCCCGTTGCAAGAATTCCTGGATGCGCACTGGATGCAGACGACGGGCAGCTTCGAGGAAAGGATCAAGCTCGACGAGAGTTTCCGACGAGCGATACGGTGGTGGGGCACCCGCGCGCATCTGACGGCGGGCATGGACTTCCAGACCCCAGCCCACCAGGAGACTGTGACCACGGATGCCTCCCTGGAAGGGTGGGGAGCGCACACCGAAAATCTGCACGCAAGGGGACTCTGGCTCCCGACGGAGAAGTCCCTGCATATCAACGTCCTGGAGCTCCGTGCAGTGTTTTGGGCCCTCAGGTCCTTCCTTCCGTCCCTCAAGGGCAAGGTGGTGAGGATCTTCACCGACAACACCACCACCATGTTTTACATCAGGAAACAGGGCGGAACCAGGTCCCCAGCGCTGTCCAAGGAGGCGCAGGACCTGTGGCATTGGGCCGTCGCCCAAGGGATTTTTCTGGTGCCGTTTCATCTGGCAGGGATAAAAAACACCATCGCCGACTCACTCAGCAGGGAGCTGCGCTCGTGCCACGAGTGGGAACTACGGCAGGATCTGGTGGATCGCCTCTTCCGACGGTGGGGCACACCCCAGATCGACCTGTTCGCGACGGCGACGAACACCAAGTGCCGGAGGTTCGCCAGCAGGTTTCCCCAGACGAGGAGCATGGGCGATGCTTTCTCGTTCCCCTGGGAGGGCCTGTTCCTCTACGCGTTCCCTCCCTTGCCTCTGCTAATCCGGCTCGTCAACCAGCTCAAGAGGTCACGGTGCAGGATGATCCTCGTCGCACCTGCGTGGCCGAGGCAGATATGGTTCCCGGACCTTCTGGACTTGTCAGCGTCCCCGCCGATCAAGCTGCCGGCGGACGCGGATCTACTCTCCAGGGAAGGAGGCGCCATCCTCCACCACGACCCGAAGTCGCTGAACTTGCAGGCCTGGCTCCTGCAGCGCTAGAGTTTGGAGGATACGACATACCGGCCGATTGCAGAGAGGTTCTTGCAAAGGCCAGGGCGTCCTCGACTCTTAAATGCTACGGACACAAATGGAAGAGGTTCTCTGTCTGGTGCCACGCACAGAAGATTAACCCTCTACGGATTACGGCTCCCCAAGTACTGCCGTACCTGCTGACGCTGGCCAAAGCTGGTCTGGCACACGCGTCCATCAAGATTCATCTTGCTGCGATCTCCCGATACACCAGAACCACGGGCCGGACGTCCTTGTGGTCTCATCGTCTGGTGAAAGAGTTCATGAAGGGACTGTTCAGATCGTTCCCGCCGGTGAAGGCTCCGGCCCCGGCGTGGGAGCTCAACGTGGTGCTGACCAAGCTCATGGGACCTCCGTTCGAGCCTCTGCACTCGGCCCCGTTGAAGTTTCTATCGTGGAAAACAGCTTTTCTTGTGGCCATCACCTCCGCACGACGAGTGGGAGAGATCCAGGCCCTTTCCTGCAAGGCCCCGTACTTGACTTTCCACGACACGAGGGTAGTGCTCAGGACGCACCCCTCCTTCATGCCCAAGGTACCGTCGGACTTCCATCTCAACGAACCCTTGGTGTTACCTGTGTTTTTCCCGTCGCCTTCGTCGCCGGCTGAGAGGACTTTGCACTCGCTGGATGTAGCTAGAGCGCTGAAGTTCTACGTGGACCGCACGAAGGGTTTTCGGAAGACGTCACAACTCTTTGTGAACTTTGGACCTGTCAATCAGGGGAAGGCTCTCTCGAAGGCTTCCATCTCCAGATGGCTCTCCGGCTGTATCATGTGCTGTCACCGGTTGGCAAACCGACCGCTGCCTGGCCGTCCGAGAGCCCATTCCACCAGAGCGATCGCAGCTACCACGGCGTTCCTATCTGGTGTGCCCCTGCTGGACATATGCAGGGCTGCTACGTGGAGGTCGACGCACACCTTCACGAAATTCTACTGCGTCGACCGGGATTCCAGGGAGGAGTCCAGGGTCGGCCAAGCAGTGCTGCGCAACCTGTTCGCCTGAGGTGAGCCTGGTGAGGAGGTAAGATGCTTAATGTTGAGTTGATGTGATGCTTAATGTTGAGCCTTTGCCACCTCCCGTGGTTGTGCATGTGTGTACTGCTATGTATTCTTTATTCATGAGCATGTGAATCCATGCCAGACCCCATGCTGGAGAAGGAACAAGTTACTTACCTGTAACTGTTGTTCTCCAGCATGGGTCTGGCATGGATTCACATGCGAACCCTCCCGCCTACCCCTCTGCGGCTCTTCACTTGGTCATACTGCCACTTCACGTGCTTCCAAATCTGAAGATGGCTGCCATAGGCGGTGCTTAGGTAGAGGGCAGTCATTGGCTGTGGTCAGTATGACGCAGAGACCAGTGATTGGTTATTACTACGAAAGACAGATCAGAAACGAAACTGATACTGGTTTTTTCTTTACCGAGGATTCCCAGCCTGACGACGGGGAATATTCATGAGCATGTGAATCCATGCCAGACCCATGCTGGAGAACAACAGTTACAGGTAAGTAACTTGTTCCTTCTGCATCTTCCTAGTTCGAAAAACCTGTCTGCGCATGCGTCCTATGCAGGAGGGTCTCTGAGTCAATGGTGTCAAGCAAGCAGTCAGTGGGACGATATAGTGGTTGTCTCGACAGCCCTTGTTCAGTCTCTACAGTGGTGGTCCAAGGAGAACCTTCTGAAGGGAAAATCCTTCACCACCCCTTCAGTGGAAGCTACTCTCACCACAAGCGCATCCCTGTCAGGATGGGGAGCACACCTCCTAGAACAGACGGCGCACATCATGTGGTCTAAATCAAAGTCGACGTCTGTGGCTTATGTCAATCCATGACTGTAAACCCTCTCCAAAATTCCAGGCCACAACCCCATTTAAAAGAAAATAATCCTCCGAATCGAGAGATGATTCTCTCGTTAGAAAGTGTCCTAAATACTGAAGACGTTCGAGGTCTAGTTCAGGACACTCGTCATCCTCCTCTCTTAAGAAGAGTAAAAAATGACAGATCCTAGTCTTCCTCTCACGAAAATGTTTCTTTTCCAAAAAAGAATTTGACTCCGGCGGAATTAGAAAAACTTCTGTTTGAAAATGCTTGAGGTTTTCCAAAGGCAAGCTCCTCAGAGTGCCCCTCTGAAGGAGTCTGAGAAAAAAAGCCACCCCTCGGCATCTATTAAAACTATTAGGGAGTCTCGTGTGTCTTCTTCTTGAGTGCCTCAAGGCCCGGGAAGAGAGACTCCTCGACACAATTCGAAGGAGTCTTCTTCAACACACAAGAAAGATCCTGTGTCTGACCCCTTGAAGCATTCATCTTTGATCTCGAAGCTTTCTTCGAAGGTATTGAAGCCGTATGTTTATCGCCGGAATCTTCGAGACCTGTAATCCATCGACGCATACTAAATTGTCGAATCATTCACCGACTGCTTCGAGGACGTCGTCAAAGCCTTTGACGCCTTTTACACCGTCACCTTTGGAGCATTCAGTGCTCTCGAAGACTGCTAAACCTTTTGCTGATATATCTAAGTGTTTTAGACCTATTCATTGACCTGATTTATTCAGGCAAATGGGATCAATCTTTGAGGAAGATCAGTCGCCTTTTGGGTACGAACATGAGACCCAAAATGCCCCAGAGGAGTTGATCTCTGAAGAATCCAAGATGCAAAATCTGGTGGATACTCTAGAGACCAGTAGCAGGGAAACCTCACCAGAGACGGAGTTTGGTAGCCCAGATGTGGCTGGTCCGGCAGACCCCTAATATGATATATGATTGAGTGGTTATTTATAACACGCTTAATACGCAGAGGTTTCTAAGCGCAGACCCAGGGATCGAACCTGTGTTGCTCCGTGTTGTCTTGCTTCCAAGGCAAGCACGTTGCCCCTGAGCTATCCTCCCGAGACAGGAAGGATAGCTCAGGTTTGGACCACATCTACTCCTACCTAGACAGCTGTGGGTTTGGACCACCAGAGATACTATCCTCTTACAGAGCTGTATGTTAGACAGTGGTCCAGTTAGGGAGGCTGTGTACCCATTCCATGCAGCCTTAAGAGGAAGGGTTTTAACAAAGAAATACAGAACTGCTTCTGTGGACCCTCCTGATGGTCCACGCATCAAGATCTTCATCAAAAGGTGCAGCTTTCCTTTCTGCTCCGGCAGATAAGGAAGATGGAAGAATTGACTCTTTAGCAAAAAAAAGTATTTAGTGCACGGAGCATGGCTTTAAAATCTGCTAATTCTATAGTGCCTTAGCGAAGTACACTCGCACTCTTTGAGGTGTAGCTGCTCTTGCAGCAGCACACATTCCGGAGGGATAAGAAAGAGAAGGGTTATTCAGCCTAATACAGGATGGAAAAGATGCCATGAGGCAGTCATCGTAGTCCAGCCTGGATACAGTGGATTCAGTAAGCAGGTCCATGGCTGCCAGTACAGTGTTTAGGCACATGTCTTGGCTAAGAAAATCAGGATTTTCTGCAGACGTCCAGGCACGTTTGCTTTACATTCCATTTTGACGGGACTTCCCTGTTTGGTGAGAAGGCTGATAGAGCCTGGAAAAGATGCAAGCGTCTTGAGCTGCAGCTAAATAATTAGGGACATCAATCGGACAACCTCAACCTTCACATCAAGGATGGAGAGGACATTTTCATTTTTATTCCTCCGTCTCTAGAGGAAGAGGTCAATTCTCACAAAGGGGCCAAAGAAAAGCCCCTTTTGGAGGTAGAGCTAGAAGAGGAAGAAATCCCTGTTCAACACCAGTAGAGTTACCCTCAGCTGCAGGTGGTACAGAAAAATAACTCCCTCACCCGCAAGTCTTTGGTAGGAGGCAGACTGTCATGTCATCTCCGGAGTTGGCGAAGCATAACTTTAGTCGCATGGGTGTTACAAACTGTAGCAGATGGGTACTGTCTTCCATTACTAAAAAAGACATCCATATTGCCCCTAAAATCCAGATTAACCTTGATTCCAGATCTGCTCCTCCAATAGGATATTCTCATCCTGTTGGAGAAAGGTGCAACGGAATTGGTATCTGCAGCGCAGAGAAACCAGGGTTGGTATTCTCCCTACTTACTGATACCCAAGAAGGACAGAGGAATTCGACACATCTTGAACTTGAGATGCTTGAACAAGTTGCTCAGGAAGGACAAGTTCAAGATGTTAACTCATTTGCAGATCCTTCAAGCCCATCGACTCCAGGATTGGTTGGTGCCATTGGACCTTCAGGATGCTTACTTTCATGTGCCAATACATCAGAAGCACAGAATGTACTTGGGGTTCGCAGTTGGCGGTTCTCATAATCGTTTTCGGGTTCTGCCATTCGGGCTCACCTCAGCCCTGAGGGTCTTCACCAGGTTTATGGCATTTGTGGCAGCAAGTGTAAGGAGCAAAGGGATGCACATCTACCCCTACCTAGATGACTGGTTGATCAAGGCTGTTTCTCCGGAACAGTCTCTGAATAATCTGTCGCACCTGCCACTTCATTCACAAGCTCAGCTGCTCCATGAACTTCAAGAAGTCCCACTTGGCACCTTCACAGAAGTTTCAATTTATTGGAGTAGTCCTGGATTCAGCTTCGGGAAAAGCTTTGCCACCTGTGTTAAGTGCTCAACATCTCTTGCAGATGGTCAAAAAATTCGAGAGTGCCCAACGTCTTCCGGCCTACGACTTCCTAAGGTTGCTCGGCCTCATGGCATCCTTCATTTTTCTGATGCCAGAAGCCTCTCTGAGAATGAGATCCCTTCAGTGGGCACCCGGATCCCTGCGATTGCAATTCTTTGACAGAATGACGGACCATCTCCAGGCACCGACAAAGGTCGCCCATGATCTGCTGTGGTGGGCCAGCCGAGAGAATGTCATGAGGAGAAGCCTTTTGGCAACTTAGGCCGGAGACGACCGTTGTGAACGACGCCTCCCTCACAGGATGGGGAGTGCACATGAGAGATCTTTCAATAAGCAGACACTGGTCTCAGAGTCCAGACTCCATAATCAACCTTTTGGAGCCGAGGGCAATCAGACTAGCGCTGATGACCTTCCTGCACTCAGTAATGATAATGACGGACAACACAGTGGCCATGCCCTACCTCAACAAGAGAGGGGGTGTAGGGTCACTGCCTCTGTGCAGAGAGGCAATGCAGCTCTGGTTCTGGCCACTGAGGGAAGGAATCACTCTTCTGGCAGTTCATCTAGCCGGAGAAAAGAAAAGTGTCGGATGCTCTGAGCAGGTAGAGCACGAACTCTCTCGAGTGGGAACTAGCTCAGGAAGTCTTTCTGGAGATCTTCGCCCTTTTGGGAACCCCTCAAGTGGATCTGTTCGTAACCAGTGTCAACCGGAAGTGCAAGCTGTTCTGCTCCAGGGAATTTCCCCAAAGAGGAGCTGTAGGAAACGCGTTTGTGGTGGACTGGGAGTTTCCACTGCTGTACCAGTTTCCGTCAGTCCCCTCATTCCTCATGTCATCGGGAGGTTGAGGAAGTTCGGGAAAACCATGATTTTCATTGCTCCGGATCGGGCCAGGAGAACATGTTACCCGTACTTTCTAGAAATGGCCATCTGCCCTACAGTTCATCTTCCCCAAAGAGAGGACCTACTATCGCAAGAGGGTGGGCAAATTCTTCACCCAGAGATCAGGAATCTCGATTGTCACGTCTGGTGTCTAAAAGGGTGAGCTACAAAGAAGACGTAATAGAAGTGTTGCTTTCGGCAAGAAGAGCAGCAACTAAATCCCTGTACCGTTGCTGTTGGAATAAATTTATCAGCTACTGCACGGAAAATAGACTAGATCCTTTCACATGTAAACTTCCCCATGTTCTGTCTTTCTTGCTCCACCTGACCCATTCTGGGTTGCAAGTGGCCACAGTGAAGGTGAATGGCTTCTTAGTGGCACTATCAATCTTCAAATGATCTCCAGATGAGGGGTCAAACTTCAAGTGCAGATCGTAGTACAATTTCTGAAGTGATTTACCAATTTTTTTCCACCCACTCCCTTCATCCTGCCATCATGGGATTCAAATCTGGAGCTCCATTTGAGCTGTTACATTCGTGTCCTCTGAGGATGCTCATTATAAAAACATTTTTTAGTAGCTATCACTTCTGCCCCTAGGGTGAGTGAGCTCCAGGCCTTATCTTCCAAACAACCTTTTACATCCTTTTCAAAGGATTATGTAATTTTAAGAGTTGGGTCATCTTTCCTTCCGAAAGTTGTCCCAGAGTTTCATCTAGCACAATGTATTGAAAGTCTGGTAAGGGAGGAGGAGTGGTCTTTATAACTAAACCCCATCTTGGCCTCAGAGTCACCTCCCATACCAGCTTTCCCTCTGCTGAACTTCTATCTGTCAAAATCTCGCTCTCACCCACCCAAACAATTCTTATGCATCTCATCTATCGCCCACCTGGTCCGATCTCCTCCTTCGAGTAAGACCTCATTGACCTCCTCTCTACCAACCCTAAGCTTAGCTCCCAAACCATCCTCCTAGGGGACTTCACTTTAGGACTCATGGACCCTGATGACACTCGGGCCTCAGTGTTCGAAAACTCCATCTCCCAACTCAGCTTCAAACATAGAGTCACAGAACCTACTCACATTAAGGGCAAAATCTTGGATTGGGTGTCAGATCTCAATTGTTCCTTAACAATTCTCCAGAATGAACCTGTTGCTTGCTCGGACCACCACTTCATATTGTTCACTATCCAAGGGATAATACACTGTTGCCCTACCCTGGCACCCCCTATCCTTTCTAGAAACTGTTGAAGCATCACAGTCTCAAGTCTCCGGTCGCTTATCAATAATATCTTTGACGTGTCCATCTATAAAAACCTAGACTCTAATAAGTTAGTGGACCTATATAATTACACAATTGAATCATCCCTGAACGTCTCTGCACCTCTCAAGCTAAAAAAAATCCAAACCTAGTGCCCACCTCAATAAGTGCTTCACGCCCGAGCTAAAAATCCTAAGGAACACCAAAAGGACAGCCAAATCCACTTGTGGAAACTCTCCTACGATCCATAACAAAGCATTGTTGGCTACAGCGGCAGTTTCTAATAAATCGGCTATCTTATCCACAAAAAAAGAAGCCTATAACACTAGAATCCTTGATGCCAAATCTAGTTCGAAGGAACTATTTAGCATGTTAAAGGATCTAGAATCACCAGCATTGCCTTCAGAGGATTGCATCAAGGATGTGGCCTGGTGCATTAAAATCCAACAAGCCCTATCTGACAAAATAGCGCTTCTACAAAAGAAAATAGATGCAAAAAATAGCACTCTTTTACACAATCAGCTCGCTGATCCAGTTCAAGAGCAGTCATCCCCTCACTGCCCACCTTTTGTGTTCTCCCAAGTAACACCAAAAGAAGTGAAAGACATTATCAAGAGCTTGAAACCCTCCCACTGCCAAGGAGAAATTTGCCCAGCCTCCATCATTAAAGAGGGAGCCAAAGATGTGTCCCCTTTCATTGCTACCTTAATAAACTCCTCATTTAAAACAAGCGTAGTACCCAACAACCTCAAGGAGGCTTGGGCCATGCCCCTCCTAAAAACACCTAACGTTGACCCAAACATCCCAACGAACTACAGGCCGATCACTACCGTCCCCTTCCTTTTAAAAATCTTGGATAGAGTTGCATATTTGCAAATCCAGAAGTATTTGGAAGTGAATAACCTTTTAGGCCTTAGACAAACTGGCTTCAGGCTCAGATATGGAACGGAGACGGCCCTCCTGGATTTTTAAATCCAGATGGAGGAGGCGAAGGACAAAGGTAAAATAGCGATCCTTCTGTTAGACCTGTCAGCAGCATTCAATCTAGGCGACCACAAAATCCTCACAGGACATCTTACCTCAGCAGCAGCCTTCTCCCCAACGCTTCGAATTGGATCAAATCCTTTTTATCCAACCGAACCACCAGGGTCTTTTCACCTACTGCATCTGCCGAACCGGTCCCTATACACTGTGGAGTCCCCCAAGGCTCCTGCGTTTCGCCAACGCTATATAATATATTCACAAAGCTCCTCTTCGATCGCTTGGAAAACTTAGGTGTCAACTATACCAACTATACATATGACACCCAGGTCCTTAGCCTGCTTACTGGCCACTACGATGAGGATTCCAAATTAATCAATGTCATCTACCTAGAAATCCAGGCCTGGATGGCCACCAACAGCCTATTCCTTGATGATAAGACCAAGCTTCTTATTGTCGGCACTCGGGTGCGCTTAATCAAACTTGAGCAAAGATGCACATCCTTCAATATCGACGGGAGCTGGCTCAAAGTCGCCAAGGAAATAAAAACCTTGGAAGTCTATCTGAACTCGACTCTGTCCCTAAAAAGACCCAAGCTACTCCTCACTGATGAGCCCCAACAAGGGCGAAACATGTTTGGGGATGCTTGTGGTCTCGTGCAGAGGGGATGTGGCCTAGCAGTTCGGGCTGGACTGCCCCTTTTGGGGTGGGGCCAAGCCTGATTTGCATATGGTCTTTCCCTTCTGTAATGGCTTGGCAGGCGAAGAACGGTGGTCTGGAGGGTTGCCCAGAGCATTGCCAGTGGTTAAGATTAATTCTAAACCTTCCAGCCATCACCTCTTTGTTTTTCCTAAAAAAACAAGTCAGTACTGTGGCATGATCCACTCCTTACACAAACAAGCTAATCTACAGCTGCAAATCCTACTTGTCCACTAGCAGCTGCATAACGCTGGCTAGAGCCCTAGCGCTATCAAAGAGTGACTATTGTAATACACTCAACCTAGGATCCTCGGACAGAACTTGCATAGGCTTCAAGTCTTGCAAAAGAACTCATTGAGAGCAGCACTTAATCTTCCCAGATCCTGCCACATCGCCGCTATCGGACGAGAAGCCAAGAATCACTCTACGTACCCAAGCAATTACACATAAGTATCTGTTTAATGCAGCTCCAAAATAGCTGTTGGATAAATTCAGCAAGCGCCAACCATCCCGGCGCACCAGATCTGCCCAATCCAATTCCATCGTAGTACCAAGGTTCAATCTAAAAACGGCAGGTGGTGCTAGCTTCCCTGTCCAAGCAGCCAGATGCTGGAACGCTTTGTCTCCTTCTTACAGACTAGAACCATCCTTCTTGACCTTCAAAACTGGAGTAAAAAGCTGGCTTGGCGACAAGCCCAGCCTATGAGGCCTCCCCCTTCAACCGCTCGTTCCGATTTGGAAATGTGTCATCAGACCTATCTGTAACCATTTGTCTTCCCACCTCCGTCTGTGTTATATTTATGCATGTTTCATTCACCTGTAAACTTTTTACTGTCCTCAGACTGAACTGTAACCACTGGTCTTTTTATCTGTTGTCAATGTATTATTTATGCCTGTAACACTGAAGTTTTCCAGCGCCCAGTTTCCAGTGCCCTCCCCTCCCGACGAATTTGGCTCCTTTCACGCCATGATCGCCAGGGCATCTGAGCTTTTCCAACTTTGTCCCGAAGAGCAGAAGAAGGAAGGTTTCTCTTCCAGCGATGGGAGGCCAAGAGGAAGACAGTCCTTTCAGTCCCATTGCTGGATGACATCTGGGACGAGGGGACTTTCGTTACTCAAGAACCCGTCCACGACTCCTGCAAAGAGTGACAGGTATGAGAAGCAGTACCGGGTCCCGGACTCCGCCCTGATGTGTCTCAGAGCTCTGTGGTCTCTGCGGCAGCGAAGAAGTCGGCAGGGGCGATGGCATCAACTTCCACTTACGCACCGGACGGCGAGGGGTAGAAGCTGGATGCCATGGGACGAGTCATCTCGTCGGCAGCGACGACCATCAAAGTGGCCAACGCCCTCGCGATCGTGGCACGGTACGACGGGGAGCTGTGGTTCAAGATCGCTCCCCTCCTGGATTTCCTACCAGATGACAAGAGGGCAGAGGCCCTTGAAATCCTACAGGTGGGAGAGGTGGCGTCGGACCACACCATCACGGTGGCCACGGCCATCGCAGACACTGGATTTCGACAGATGGGCAACAGCGCGGTTGGCTCAAGGCCACCGATTTTCCGTCAGGACATTCAGACCAGGGTACTGGACATGCCCTTCGACGGGAACAAACTGTTCGACAAGGCAGTGGACGAGTCACTGCAGGCCATCAAGGCAGACTCCGAGACGGCCCGGGCCTTGGGTTCTCTCCACCAACGGTGGCCGCCCTTTTGGACCCCTGGAGGCAAGTCTCAAGGTGCCTCCAAAGGATTTGGTGGTGGTTCCTCGTTGTACCGCCAAGCGGCCGGCTCATCGTCGCAGGAGGCCTACAGAGGGCGCAGCAAGACCGGAGGACGTCGTCGCCGCCAAGGAGGCCAAGGCCTCGACGAAGCAAGATTGAACCGCCTGTGACGTCAGGCCCCCACCCAAGCACCCTGGTGGGAGGCCGGCTGGCAAAAATTTGTCAGCGTGAGGGAGTCCATCTCCACTGACCGTTGGGTGCTGGTCCGAGCAGATCCCCGGTCGGTGTCTTTGGCTGGTGCAAGGACTCAAAGTGGAAGAATCCAACAAAACACGATGCAGGGGCCCTTCTCATGACTGGACTCGACTCAGGTGAGCTGTTTCAGACGGCCGTCACTGCAACATGCAACGTAAAGGAACTTGCTTGTTGCGGTCAGACTTTTCCCTTCTGTCTCTGGTCCCCTTGACTCTAGGACTCCAACATTACGCTGAGGTAAGTCTTTTAGGACAAACTGAGGATCCCCCAAGTTCCAGCCCTCAACTCGGAACAGTGATGCCGGCAGCAGGGTGGCCCAAACTCAGAGCTGGTCAGCCACAGGGTGGCCCTGGGTCACATCTAAATGTTCCTTTTCGCAGGGTTCTGAGCAGACGTCCGGAATGGATGTTCCCTCCACTCCACGGGTCGCAGCTCCATTGTAGGACTGCTGGAGATCGACAGCAAGACAGGGCTTTTCCAAGACAGCAGTAGAAGTTGGTCGCCAGGCCTCCTTCAGATGGGTCACCTGTCTCCTCCCGTGTTTCACAGCTGGAAAGGAGTATTGGCTCCTTCAGGTTTCTCCAGGATCTCTCGAGTGGGTGCAGGAGGTCCTCTTCTTATCCCAAAAGTTTGGTAATTGTAGAAACTCTGATTAGCCAATAATAGAACTAGCCCCACACACCCCAGCAGTGGTCCAATCAGGACCACTCGTGCATAACACTGAAACCAGTATGTGGATTGGGACCAGACCAAATTGGAAATTTCCTTCCAGCAAATCTGTTCTAATATTCTCATGCAAGGACTTTGGAAGTGGAATCAATATCTGTCTCGAAAGTGATGCCAGGCTCCCGTCTCGGCTAGTCCTCAATGAAGTTATACCAAATTCACAATGGTGGCTAGCTATAGGTAAAGGGGGGGAAGATTTAACACCCCCTTCCATAATCTACCCTCCAGTCGCACCCAATTCAGGTCCCATGCTTGAGTCCCAACGTCCATCCCAACCAATGTAGTTGGAATTATTTTAACTTTATAGAAATTAAAAAGTGGGACAATGGAGAATCGACAGAATTTACCAAGAAGTCTTCACATTTGGCAAATTAACTGATGGTTGCGTCCCTCTAAGCCAACACAAAGCCAATATTTGGGTAGGATGTAATTTAAAAACCCAAATAAGTAACTTTTGTCAGGGCAATCTCCACATTGAGGTACCACTTAAAATCAATGCTCCTTTTGCTCATCTCGTAAAACAGATTATACTCTATTTTCATGGATTAATCGGTACATTAACTGAGTATTCATTAAGTGCATTCAACAAATGCTGGAAGCCTATCGGAGTGTAATCGAAAAACACTGTCGTCCGCATAGGCATGCAAGCTTAATGTTCTAGAACTGACAAATGCATGTTTGTGCAAGGCATCAACTAGGTCTGCCAGGTATAAATTAAAGAGGAAGGGGCAAGGATGCACCCCTGCCTCAGACCTCTTTCGGTGCGAATTGGGCTTGTAAGATAACCCTGTCCATCCAATCTTATTTGTACCCGAGTATTATCATGAATATAAACCATAATTGACAATAAACTAAGAAGCAGGCCCCACTGTTTGATTTTTAACCAGGCACGCTCTATTTATGATATTGAAGGCTTTGGAGGAGTCTAGAAGGGCTCCATATAGGGGGATGGGCTGCCTTTTGTCAAAGTAATGTCACAGATTATGTCAACTAAGAGGCCATTAAGTGAAGTTGACATGCCCTTTCCAAATCCTGTTTGAAACCTTGTCAAGATGCCCCTATTCTGAACCCACATGTCCAGGTCTCGCAAAACTGCTGCTGGAAATACCTTGCTATTCACATCCAGAAGGACGATTGGGCGATAGTTGACTGGTTCTGCCCAATCACCCTTCTTATAGAAGGGTACATTTATTGCACTTTTCAAAGTTAAAGGACACATGCTAATAAATAATACCAATAGAATTTTTGCCCAGAGATCAGTGTCCGACTTCAGAATAAAATTGGTGAGACCATTTGGTCACCCTGCTCGTGAGGTGGACGATTTAGAAATCACCAAAGTGACCGCCTCAGCGGTAAGCTTTAGCTTCCAGGGTACATGATCTGCCCATAGTCTAGTCTCCCCAGGTGGTTCTTCCTGGCTTCGGAAATGTGGGCTGGTTTACCTAGGTCACGGGGCAGCCTGTAGGGCATTGTTTTGTGTGACTTATAATTTGTACAGGTTTTTTCCAAAGTGCCACAGAGCAGCATACTAAGCTCTAAGCCAGTTCTTATAGCCCAGCACAAGGCACTTACTTTCCCGCTTGAACTCATCCCGGCTTAAGTTTGAATTATTCAGGACTTGTATGTTTTTCCTCAGTTTTCTTTTATTTTGCCAAACATTTTGGTAAAATCTAGGTTTATAATTTACCCTTGGATTTCCACCCAACGGTAAATTCTGCTCTCACGTAAAGTTAGAGAAATTAAAGACTGTGCAAGCCCATTCAAGAACTTGTTTAACGCAGCAAAAATCCTACACAGTAACCCGAGGAGCCTCTATACTGAAAAAGTGGGACCCCAAGAATAAAACGCCCATCACCCAGCACCAACTTTTTTTTAAGGGGTCAGCCTGACTGCATTGCTCTTATTATAACCCGACCTGCCTTTCAGAAGAAATTACTGGAAATGTGACCAAAACCGGATTGATCTTCGAAATAAAATTGTCCAATAACTGACTGACTAGGTTTCATATGCACAGCTTTAAATATAGATTGGCTTCATGGGCAAACCACTCAGTCGAGATGGACACACAACTGCTGCTGCCCTATCTGCCTTCATTGAGTTTGCACATACCATGACTAATGCTACCCCATGCCTTCTTGTGAGCAGACTAACAAGGTTTCTTTTTCTCCCCTTGCTGTGTCTAGTTTCCAAATCCATTTAAATATTTCAGACTGCAATGCCTGGGGTTAAATTGTGAAGTGCAGGATATTTCGTGCAGGAATCACACATTTGAAACACAGAGCCAAGTAGATAAGGAATTCCAGAGGTAGCAGTTAATGTTAAATATGCTGTCTGTATGCATTATTTGGCCTGGTGTGCCAAACTTAGTTCCTGGTAGATGTTAGTGCCAAGTTTACCAGTCTTTTATAGCTATGTTTCCCAATAATTTCAATACATGTACATTAGATTAAGAAAACCTATGTTGCATACTAATAGTAATGGGTGGATCATTTGACATATTGGTAGTTCTGCTCCGACTGCTTTGAATGCCACTGACTGAAACTGGTGTTAAAACAATACCAAAGAAAGTGAAACCTGGTCTTTGAATGTATTTGAACAGAGAGCAGGGGAACACCATCCTTGGTTTAAAAAGAAAATAAAATGTATGTGGGGTAATTGTTTTTCTCCCTATCCTTCATGTGGCGAACCAGAAGGAGTCAGACACCAGAACGACATTTTAAGTGTGTTAAACTAAAAAGGAAAATGCCTAACTATCCCTACTGCTAAGAGTGATTGCCCTGCCCACAAAACTGACATTAAGTTGCTCGCCTAGTGTAAAAATAAACAGTAGTCCTCAGTCCAAAAACCAAATAGTTATCTGGCCCCCTACCACTGTGGAATAACATAAATTAAACCGGAGCACTCTGCGTTTGGTTCAGGCTTTGTTCATCCCAGGTTTCAGTAACATCTCTCGGATATTATTCTCAGTTCCAAATAAAATGTTCAGTGTCAGTTCACCAAAGAGGACTCTACGACTCCCCCTTTAACTTCCTTAGGAAAAGTTGCAAGTCTGGATATAAATCCAAAGTCTTATATCTTTTTAACTTTGGGATGAAGGGCTATTTTTATTTTTATTTTATTTTTATTTTTCTCTCTCTTTCTTTCTGTGCTTTATGCCACAGTAAGGCCACCTTACAGCACTGAGGAGCAGGGATGCTTTCAGGTTTGTTGGCTTGTGATCTGAACACCAGTGTGCCCAGAGATCTGCACTGATGGGCCCTTTCGCTAGTCCGCCAAAGTGGAGGGAAGGGGCGTGAAACAGAAGTGAATGTGTCCCAAAACCGACTCTCAGGCAAGATAAATGGTGATCTGGACAGCTTGTACACCTGGAAGGCCTTTTGTGTACAACATTTGTGAGAGGTTGTTGTGAGAAATGCGACTGCCAGGTTCACAACTCCCTGAAGATCTACTTCCTTCTTTAGGTTGGTCCCAAGAGTAGTATTATATAACCATTGCAGGGAACCAAGACAATAATGTGCTTTCTCATAGTCAAAGGCTTTGGCCTGCAGAGAAAAATATTGAGGTCGATCCACTTTTTCTGTAGATTAAGACTTCCTGCTATAGCAGCCTGCAGTACCTCGCAGCACAATTTGTATAGAGATTGTTTCAGTAAATGCAGGACATATGTGCAGACTCTCCTAAAGATTGCTCTTAGTGCTTTTTCATTGAATCGCCTTATGTTTTTTTTTTTAAAAAAGACATGAAAACCTAGTGAATTTGAGCATACCAGTTGCAGCTGTGCTTCATATGCCAATATTTTACAAGGTATTTAATCCCAATTGAGTCTGTTTCGTGCCTCAGGTGCTTCCCTAGGGCTGAACATTTAGGTCTGTGCTGGTTTCCCCTAATGCACCGATGAGTAAGCCCACTTTTCGTTGGCAATCACTGACCATTCCCGACAGTTCAATTGATTTTCTGCTTTCTCATCAGTCTTTAGATGGTTGTACATTTGGTGTAATAGACCAAATTCTCTTGTGTTAGTGCAGTTGAATATTTCCTGCTTTATAATTGGTTATTTTTTTAATCGCACAATAGGTTGATCGTCATCTAAGAAAACTGGATCAGGAATTGGCCAAATTCAAAATGGAACTAGAAGCAGACAATGCTGGAATTACAGAAGTGCTGGAAAGGCGTAAGTGTATATTTATTTTAAATTGCCAAACCAAAATGAATATCGGTGACTTTCAAAATCGTATACTTCTTTATATTACATTTCAAGCGTATATTAAAGTGGTAATAATATGGGGATGATGATGGGGTGGGTGGGGGCTAAATCAAGAAAAGAGTCCGCATAATATTTGAGATACTGCTACCATATCTCTTTAAAAACCTGCTATGCCATAGTAGGATCATGTTATACATTATAGTAGAAAGCGATAGAAAAGCACATATTTAGGAATTGATCTCTGCATTTAATGTTGCTTCCAATTCTGACAATTCTTTTGATTGCACATATTCCATGTCTGTCGCATTTAGAGTATCAGTCCTAAATTGCCCACTAGATTTTAGCAATGCATTGTACTAGTGATTATGTTGCTTTTTTGCACCAATGCTGATTCTGCATTTTTGTCTAGCTCCTTTAATGAATGGTCCCGTCCCCTTTCCTCCATACTGCATGGGCGTCCCTCGCTAAGGGACGGGAACTGAATCTTTTTCACCAGAAGAAAATGTATTTTCCTCTTTAAATTTAGCTGCACGCAGGGGCATGGCCCCGGGAGCATGCGCTCCCCTGACTCCACCCTCCGGCACCACACCCCAGTCCTCTTTTTCGCATCAACTGTTATGGACCTGCTTCACCTGCGCTGTGGTTGAAGCCCTTTTTCCCCTCCTAATTCCATGCGTTTTCAGTCTTCCCTGGGGATATTTGTCCCTCTTTTTCTTATTACTTAATGTTTTCCTTAAATTGTTTAAATTCAGGAATTTTAATTCTCACCGGCCTCTGGTGCCTCGCTCCTCCCCAGCGCATGTCGGCCGCGGCAGGCTTTAGTAGGTGCCCTTTCTGCGGCGGATCCTTCCCGACGTCAGACCCAGACACACTCTGCCTCTGCTGCCTAGGCGAAGACCACAGCTAGGACGGCTGTTTGGTGTGCAACACACTTACTCCCCGGTCTCTCAAGAACCTGCTTACAAGGTGGAGGGAGCTGTTCTCCAGGTCTCCGCCTGAAGAAATCATGGAGTCCGTGCATAGGAAAACAAAGGCCAAGGTAAGTATCCTGTTCTCCAAAGGCACCTGCAAGGGCGACCACTTCCCTGCCAAGCAGGCAGGTGGGAGGGGACAATCGGGCCCTCTCACCAGTCGGGGTACTGAGGCTCACAGAGCTACCAGCTGCATGACTGAGGGGTCCAAGTTTCCTCCCGGTCCAAGCACTGAGGGGCCAGAAGGCCCTTTACTAGGAAATCTCCTGAAGGGCTATGCCCTAGTACTGGGCCTAGGCCTGAGGAGGCACTTACACATATTAGCACTACCGGCTTTATGTCCTAAAGCGGTCAGCCTACCAGGTCCATGCCTGAGGTGCAGGCCAGGTCCGAGCCTAAGCGCTCAAGCAAAGAGGCGGAGTCCAGTGCCATTTCCACTACAGACACGCAGACCGTCCAGGTCAAGATGGCGGGGCAGACAGACAAGATGGCGGCACGCACGTACGTACAGACGCAGGCCACTCCAGCGAACCCCAGAGGCAGGACCTCGCCCCAAGGGTGGAATGGGCTTCCTTGGCCATGCCACAAGGGACATGGTGCACATCTTACCTGGTGCCCTCAGCTTGAGGCGTGTTTTTCTCAGGGCAGGCAGAGCGTGGGAGAAGTGCAACCCTCCACGACTATGATGCATGTGCAGGAACGCACATCTCCAGCATGCCAGGAACGATTCTTCAGGAAATTCCTCACCCTGATGAAGTAGCCTCAAATGGGTGGAATCCTGAAGGGAATTATCATGGACATGGTTCCGCCTACACCTCCACAGCCTTCAGCTCCAGTCCAACTGCAGCCAGCTACTCCCTTAGTCGTGACGGCTGCCCTGCCTACACCAGGGCCTGTGCTACGTACCGTAACACCCATGCCTGCTACCCCACAGGGCCTGGTGGCACCCGGCCATCCCTCCAGTTGATCCGGCAACCCCCTGGACACTGCAGATCAAGGGGACACAGACAAGGAAGAGGATCCGGACACTTCATAGTCAGCAAGAGCCTTCCATGATAGGCTTGCAGGTTTGGCAGAGTAACTGGGCATCCCTTAGCCTCAAAAGGAGCAGCCAGAAGCGGGTGTCCTGGTGGAAGTACTGACCGTAGGATCAGCCACCAGATCAGGCATCCAGCTCCAAAAAGACATGGATGCCCTGGCGAAAAAAGGCAGATCCAAGCCCCATTCTACGCAGCCCACAAACAAGCAGCTAGATGCTAAGTACAGGCAGACCGAAGGGGATACTCTCCTCTTATCGGTTC
Source organism: Ambystoma mexicanum (assembly GCF_040938575.1). NCBI lineage: Eukaryota > Metazoa > Chordata > Amphibia > Caudata > Ambystomatidae > Ambystoma > Ambystoma mexicanum. Next base: position 625,245,162 of record NC_090936.1, read on the forward strand.
ACCCTTGGCCTGATTCATCTGTGATAGCGGCAGCCTCAATGTACGCCAAACCACAAACATCTACATCTTACTCGTGTACCTCTGTCTCATTAGGCAAGGAGAAGGCTCTAGAGGCCTACTGGAAAAAAGTGTACTCCAAAGCCGGCCTCCACCTGTAAATGCAAATCAGAGGCTATGGAGGTAAATGTTGGATTTCCTTCCTGATCTGCCAGTGCACAAGCAAGCTTCGTTCAAAGCTCGTCTGGCAGAAGCTGGGCTAGTGGCGCAGGACATGATGGAGTTGACCGTGGCACATAACAACCTGGCTGACAGTGCCATTTGCGTGGCACTGACCTGAGGCGGACAGCGTGGCTAGGAGCCACCAGGTTTAACCCAGACGTACAAGACTGTATCTTGGATCTTCCGTTTGAAGGAGGGCACTTGTTCCATTCTTCCACTGATGAGGAGTTGGACAAGAAGAACAGCAGCTCCCAAACCGCCAAGTCATTGGCAATTCTGGCAAAGTCCTCTTCAAGCCCTTCGGCTACAGGCAATCCTGTTCCGAAAGGGGAAGAACATTCGGCAGATTTTGGGCGTTTCAGGACCGGAGAGCTAGGCAGCTTGATGGGTCCCCCAGTCAACACAGGCACAAACAGCAAAGGACCTCCCACAAAGTCTTCTTCCAGACCCATCTCAGGCCCACACCTCAGAGGGAAAAAAGCAACGACGGTGTAATCAGGGTCCACAAGCACTACACATTCAGTCCTGACCGACTTCTGAGCGGATCCATGGATCCTATCCGTGGGTTCCCATGTTTACCGCTGCCCCCCCACCCCCCTCCGACCCTCCCTCAGATTGGGACACCAGCTCTCCTTGCAGAGATCTTCTCACTTGTAGTGAGTGGGGCAGTGGAGGAAGTCCACCTCTAGCAGAGATGCTTGGTGTTTTACTCGACGATTTGTGCAATACAGAAGAACCAGGCAGGCCTGCGAGTGGTTCTCGATCTATCCTTCTGAAACCTATGCCTACCGCTGCAAAAGTTCAAGATGGTTACGCCAGCTCTGATAGCGGAGTCTTTGTGTGGGTGAGACTGGATGTGCTCCCTAGACCTGAAGGACGCATACCTACACGTCCCAATATGGCAGCCCCAACACTCATGCCTCCGGTTTCGAGTGTTGGGTTCCCACTTCCAATACAAGGTACTTCCATTCTGCCTCAATTCAGCCCCGCAGGTATTCACAAGGCTCATTGTTAGGAAAGATTTCCATTTCATGTGTAATTTTCCCTCCAGTTGTGTACCCCCACCCACCTTTTTGCTTTGTTTAAACACCATAGTCTGACTTTACCAGAGGAGCACAGCCTTCTGCTGCACTCCTGCTGGGCTTTTTGTTCACTTCTTATGGGGAGACAGACATGCCCTTAAAACAGTCAGTACTGGGAGACTTTGTTTCCCTTAGTCCTTGTCAATGTTGCAACTTTTCTGCAACATGTTGCAAGTGCGCAAAGTACCTTACAGTACAGTGTATTTGGGTCTACCTGTCATTTCTAAAGTCCCTAGTTACTTTCGAAGGATTTTTTTAGGAGAAGTGCAGATGTGCCTTGGACAGGGCTGGTGGCAGCTTATCATTTTGTATATTTTTAACCCTTTCTTGCCAGGTAAACCCTGATTACTGCGTTTGGCATGGTTAGGTGGCCTGGCTCCAAAATGGCCATGCCACAAGGTTCTTTGTCCTGTTTTGGCCATCTTGCCTCTTCACCTTCCCGAGGTTGAACCGAACCGGGTAGGTCCTTATTCGGGCATGCATTTTCCACCAAAGTGTCAAGCTTTCGCAGGCTTCTGCATGCCTTGAGTGTGCGCCCCCAGGATTTTGGATGGACTGTCTAGTTCCAATACACATCCTGGGTTCCAGAGAGTCTGGTGTGCTGTGAATGCCTGGGACCACGGTAGTCCATGATTGGTCCACATATGGTATGCCTGTATGTGAGCAGATCTCCCATTGGGTCCTCTTTGTTTTGATGCAAAGAAGATTTTGGATAAGAGAAGGATCCAAACACCCATACCATGTCGATCTCTGGAGTTCTCACTGAACGAAGGATAGGATCCAAGTATCCTGAAACTAAGAAGCCGAGTCGAACCGCTGGAAGGTTTGGTACACTGAGCTCGCTGTTGTCTTGTGGGATCACTCTGCATCTGGTCATCCTAGAAGGTCTGCGAAGAAGCTTCGACCCATTGGAATATTGGGACTAACTATTCTCGGCACCTTCATCAAATCCTGCAAGTAAGCCTTCTTGGAAGCGTCACTGGGCCAACCCATGGGCTGACCAGCGTGCGCAGGAGTTTTGTCCTGATACCGCTGCCGTTTCGAGGAGGCTCTTCAAACTTGGTACATCGTAAACTATGTGTTCACGGCACTCACACTGAATTTTGTACACTTGGCGTTCCCAGGGCTGGAGTAAAGTGAGTGCGCCCAAATCGGGTGCACGCGGTTACTGTGTCGCCGAGCTGTGGTGACGAACTTTGCAAGTTCATTGCAGCTGTGGTCCTCTGTGCCCTGAAGCCTGCTACAGTGGAACTGTCTTGATCCATCCACAAGGAGCGGAGAAATCGCCACTGTCCCATAGGGGAATGCATGCTGTATCTTCCTCGCTGAAAACCGCAGAGCCGCGAGATTGCCGCATTTGAACCTGCAACTGAAGTGGATTCGACTGCTGAAGTTTGGTCCAGAGTGCGCCGGGGGTCGGCGAGTAGTTGCAACCCTAACCGGTGGCTCCTAGCACATCCATCAATTTTTACGCACAAGTTGCGCCTGAGGGCCCCTCTCCTTTCCACTGATAGTGCGACCTAGCAAACTATTCCCAACTCTTGGAATCGACTCTGCCTTCAAGTGGAGACCCTCCTCGAATAGTGGGAACCTATTCTGCATCACCTCACCTACCTTCCTGAGCTGCTACAGCCCCTACAAAAGACCCTGTCTTGCCCATGTGAACTACTGCGTGCGCCATTGGTCTTGTATATGTGTGTATAGATAGGATTGTATTGGTTTAATAGTATTGCTGTGATATGTGTTGAATTGCAAAGGCCTTGGAATAAATGTATTTGTATTTTTGATATATATACACCTGACTGGGATTGATTTGTAAGTGTCCTTTACTCTGTGTGCTCATTGAGGTCTTTCAGTCACCCTCGCCCCTCCTGAGACCTAGTCTTGACCGCCGCCAAGCTACCTTGATTGGTCTGGCTTGTCCAGAAGGTTACCCTATTCCAAGAAACTAGGCTGGCCTTCTGAACATCTGCCCACCAGGTCAGACTTCAGAAATCCTTCTTCACACTCATGAATGCAGTTGTGGCCCTGCTCCGGTTGGAGGGCCACCACGTATACCCATACCTCAACGATTGGTGATTCCGAGCGGAATCAACGGGGGAAGGGCGGAATACGGCCTCATGGATTTTTTTTTTTTTACAGACGGGTTCGCCATCAACCACAAGAAAACTCTCCGCCAGCCTACACAAAACCTGGTCCAGAAGTGAGATACCAGGTGTCAGAGGATCTTCCCCACCGGGGACAAGGTGGCTGCCCTCGGGTCGACTACTGGGCAGTTATACACGTGTCAAGCAAACGGCAACGTCTAGGGAGAGGTTTGTTGAATCGCTGTCCTTTGGGCACTGCAGATCGAGGTCGCCACATGACAGGTGCCGACTGTCGAAGACCAAACAGATGTCACGTATAAAAATATTCCCAAGGATCGTGAGTCGGCTGACGAGACTTGGGAACTAACCGTAGCCGAGGTTCGATGTTCTTCGTCGATTATTATTTTATTTTTTTTGTTAAAAAAAAAAGCCCATACAGGCTGGACTTGCTCAGTTAGAAAGCATGTACCGGAAGGCCTTGTAAAGCAAAGGGAGACTAAGAAGAGCTCTTCTAAGACCCCTCATAGGGATAAGACACAGAAGGATAGGTCCACACATAAGAGAAAGGAACCTCAGTCACAGGATTCCCCGTCTTCGGCCTTAAAGAAAAAGGCTACACCTTCTAAGGTAATCCCATCCACTCCAGAAGATCTAGGTCTCTCACCCCAGTCTGTGGTCATTCCTAGTTCTGTCCAATGGTCAGCCGTAGATCTAGATAGGGTCATGAGTAGAATGTCTTTAATGGCACATTTTTTAAGAGGAAAAACCCTAGGTGGTACTTGAGTTTTCATTCCACACTTCCCACAACAGCAGCCTCTGGGTCGCAGAACCTTGTTGAATCCCCTGCTGAAAGGTCTCGCCCCGGTGAACCAGCGCAAGATCCAACTATAATTGGACTATATGACCCGGACACTGATCATGAGGATCTCTATGACCGAAAAAGCTGCAGATAATGAGGAGGATGAGGGTGACCCTGATGCAGACATGTACATCATATATTCACCAGTTCATCAAGACCCCCCTATTGTAAATTCACCCTTTCCTGAACAAGGTACTTATCAAAGCGGCTGAACATTTTCAAATATCTACCCAGGAAGATCCACAAGACAAGGGTTTCGTTGGCGAAATCTTCGGAGATAAAAAAAAGCTGTTACTCAGTTTATTCGACTAATAAACTCTGTCCAGCGGAAGGTACAACCCTCACTGGAGGCCCTCAATCAGACGAGGGCTGTGAACCCACGCATTGAAAAACTTTTCAGACCTGCACCATCAGACCCGCTGTAATTAGGGGTCAACTAAAGCCTGACTCGCTAGTTGTTACTACAACAAGAAAGAGAGCAGGTACTACCCTAGCCTCCTCAGAGGCTCCCCCAGATAAAGAAAGCAAGAGGCTTTACACATTGGGCAGGAAGGTGGCCATGTCTGCTGCATTCCAGACCAGAATTGCTAATAACTCAACCTTATTAGCTAGTTATAACTGCCATAAATGGGACGAGGTCTCAGCGTTACTCTTGTCAGCCCCGGAACCCCTCAAAACTGTTAGCACTGGTGGCTGCAGAAGGGAGGGCAGTGTCAAGCTGCCTGTTGAAGAGCGGCCTTGACGCCGCGGACAACGCCGGAAGAATCATAGCTGAGGGTACCATAATTAAGCGTCACGCTTGGTTACGCCAATCCGGATTTAAGCCAGAGACGCAGGCTACTCTCATTAACATGCCCGTTGAGCCCAATGTACTCTTTGGCAAGGCCATTGGACGCCTTGAAGACAGACGATATATTGAAATCTTTGGGCCAATAGACTAATAAACCTCCTGGCCAAAAGGGAAACAGCAATTTTCGTCGCACACACGGACAATTTGCCCAGAGGGGTTCCTATAATCAAAGTCAAGGTACAGCCTGGGGAAATAATAAAGGCCAAGCCTCTCAATATTTCCACAGAGGACCATGCAGATTTTGCAGTCAAGGAAGGATTCCTCCTCCAGAGGTGGTACCCCACCTCAGAAGCAGTGACACCCGTTTCAGGTGCCCTCCCATGCCTTTCCAGTAGGAGGCGCATTTCCAACTTCACGCAAGCACGGGAGGGAATTGCCTCAGACAGATGGGTGCTGTCCACTGTAACGGGTGGATATTGTGTAGAGCGTCTCAGGCAACCCAAGAACCACCTCCACGCCAGAAAACCCACTGCAAAGAAGACCAACACATCCTCCTCGAGGAAATCGTCATGCTGCTCCAAAAGGACGCCATAGAAGTCTTCCTGGACAACCAGGTAAACAAGGGTATTTATTCAACTTACTTTCTTGTGCCAAAGAAAGATCTAACGATGCGGCCAGTATTAGATTTGCACCCTGCAAACAAATATGTCAAGCCACAAAAGTTCTGCATGACTACGCTACAAGAGGCAATTCCCCCCTACTAAAAAAGGGGGATTACATGTCAACACTGCATATGAAAGATGCCTATTTTCATATTTCAATGTTCCCAGTGAACAGAAGATTCTTGCGTTTCAAGGTAGCGAACCAGCATTACCAATTCAAAGTGCTGCCCTTCGGAATAGCATCTGCTCCAAGGGTATTCACGAAGGTACTGGCGGTGGTGGCAGCACACCTGCGCAGGGAGGTAATCCCAGTGTACCCTTACCTGGACAACTCCCCTGATTTGCAGGCAAAACATTCAAAGAACTATCAACCTTCTCTTTCAATTGGACTTCTCCATCAACGAGAAAAAATCCAAGCCTTGTGCCAAGCACAACCAAACCGTTCCTAGGAGCTGTCTTAAACACCAAAGAGGGGTTGGTCTTTCCGTTAAAGGAAAGAGTCCAAAACAGGTTACTGCAAATACCACATTATCAGGCCAGCGGCCAAATAAGGGTGCGCAAAGCTTTGCGTTTGCTAGGCATGATGGCATCTTGCATTTACCTTGTACCAAACGTGTGCCTATGCATGCGACCCATGCAGGAGTGGTTGGCGAATCAATGGTCTCAGGCAAGTGGTCAGTGGGACGATCTAGTGGTCGTTTCGCCAAAACTAGTACAAAATCTTTGCTGGTGGACGAGAGAAAATCTGCTGAAGGGGAAACCCTTCCACAATCCGGAAGCACAAGCGATTGTCACGACAGATGCCTCACTCGCTGGGTGGGGGACTCATTACCTTCACCACACAGCTCAGGGTCTGTGGTCTCTGGCAGCTGCTCAGAACCACATCAATCTGCTGGAACTACTGGCAGTATTCAAGGCCCTTCCTGCATTCGAGTTTCACCTAGCGAACCAATCTGTGCAAGTCCTGACAGACAGCACTACAGCGATGTTCTTCATCAACAAACAAGGGGGCACACAATCTCCCAATCTGTCCAGGCTTGCGCAACAAATTTGGAGATGGGCACTCAAATGGAAGATATTCCTATCGTCACAGCATGTTCCAGGGGAACTAAACTCTCTGGCAGACTCACTGAGCAGGGATCCCCTACCAGAGAACACGAATGGCGACTACACACAGGGGTCGTAGAGCACCTCTTCTCTCAATGGGGTTTCCCCACAATAGACTTGTTTTCTACAAGTGAAAACAGCCAATGCCCAGACTTCGCGTCCTGGTTCCCCCAGCCAGGCTCCAAGGGGAACGCCCTATGGATGAACTGGTAAGGGAAATTTGCTTACGCCCCCCAAAAACACCTCTCATGAAGGTGGTCCCCAAGATCACAAGGAATAGATGACGCTCATCCTAGTTGCTCCTATGTGGGCAAGACAACCGTTGTATCCACATCTGCGCAAACTGGCAATGTGCGATCCCATCAAACTCCTGTGCCTGACCCATCTACTCACTCAGCAAAGGGGGGCTAACAGCGCACCCTCAACCTCACTCGGTGAACTTGGCAGCATGGCTCCTGAAGTCAGAGTTCGGACATCTTAACCTACCACAAAGGTGCATGGCTATCTTGAAAGAAGCAAGAAAATCTAATGCTAGGGACTGTTACTTCGACAAGTGGAGGAGATTTGTTATTTGGTGCCAGTCTAAACAAATGAACCCCATAGAATGTACTCCATCCCACATTCTTACTTATATGCTCCACTTGCTAGATTCAGGGTTAGTATTCAACTCCTTAAAGGTCCACCTGGCGACCTTGTCAGCCTACACCACCTCCCAGAATAAAGTCTCATGGTGGAAGGTACCTGTCATCAAAGCACTCATGGAGGGGGTAAAGACACTTCACCCTAATTTCTAATCCGCCGCCAGGATGGGATCTCAATGTTGTACTCGCTAAGCTCATGGGACCTTCTTTCGAGCCGATGCATAAGTGTAGTCTTAAATACCTAACTTACAAAAATGCCTTCTTAGTGGCGATTACTTCCATAAGAAGAGTGAGTGAAATACAAGCATTGTCAGTGCAGGATCCTTTCTTTGTTGTATGCAAGGATAAGTTGCTTTTACGTACTCATCCTAGGTTCTCTCTTAAGTGCATCTCTAAATTTCACGTAAACCAGTCTACTTAGCTACTGACTTTCTTTCAGAACCCCACCAGCTCAGCTGAGGTAAAACTCCACACACTAGATGTGAGGAGGGCGGTCCTTTACTATGTAAAGAAGACCAGACCGCTAAGAAAAACAGACCAACTGTTTTTCTCCATAGCTACAGGCAGAGAAGGAGACCGCATTTCCAAAAATGCCATCTCCAGATGGATAGTCGGATGTATACAATTGTGCTATTCATTATCAAACAAAACACTGCCTTTCATGCCTATTATTTTATATGCTTCTAGGCCCGGCAGCCCACAGGCATCAGGGCGCATGAACAAGAAACATGCAACTCGGATAAGACAGAGACAACTTGAGTTATCTGGCTCATCAGCGTTCAAGGAAAGGTTTATTTGAACAAATGGATTTTGAGGGGCTTCCGGAAGGTTGTGTAATTCGATTCCAGACGCAAAGAGTAAGGCAGCCTGTTGCAATGCTGAGCCGCCTGCACTGGAAAGGCTCTGCCAGCAGCCAAAACTCGACTGTACGCAGGGACATGAATCCTGCCCTGGGCTTCTGACCTCAAAGACCGATTTGGTATGTATCATAGAAACCTTTTCTTAAGATGAACTGGAGCCGAGTCATGCAGGCACCTGTGCACTAGTGACCGCGATTTGAAGAGAATCCTCTCTTCTATCCTGCGCCAATGCAGAGCTCTCCTTCCATCAGATACGTGATCTCTTATTAATTCCTTTGACTCGTACCGTATTGTTCTCCATAATCTGTGATCTCTCTAGACCGTTCTTAGAGGCCCCGAGCAACAGTGATTTGCCGTAGTTTAAATGGGATAAGATGATGGCCCTGGCAATGGTAGCAGAATTGTTCTCTCTTAGGAGTGGACAGATGACTCTCAAAAGCCATAGGTAATAGGAATTATTTTTATGTAAATAATTCTGGGCCTCATCCCCCAGGGACGCCTCCATCATATTCGCTAGGGTTTTAACCTGAGCGGCAAATTTGATGCATGAGTCTGTAATGTAGAATGACTCGTATTCTGCTCATAACTTGGCTCTTGCTTGGCGAGAACTGAAAATCATCAGCTCTATCTTTTTACTATTCAGGCGCATCCAGTTGCCCACCATCCATTTTTCTATAATGCTGTATACCTCATTATCTGATAGGTAGTTTTTCTCCAGCACCAGCTGGGTATCATCGGCATAATTAGTGAAAAATACGCTGCCGCTTTCTAATAGCTCACACAGACATTTCATATAAAGATTTAAAAGTAGGGGGGACAGACTAGCTCCGTGTGGAAACCTGAAACTTATGTGGGCAGCCTTAGAGAACGTATCCCCCCAATTGACTTTTGCTTTGCGGTCTGCCAGGAATTATGTCAGCCAGGCCAGTGCAGCCGATGAACACCCGCCCCTTTTGTCCAGGACCTGCTGTAATAATTGGTGGTCAACCAGATGAAAGGCTGTACTTAGGTCCAGGAGCATTAAGAGCCCTGTCTTGCCCTTGTCGAGAATTGCTAGCAGATAATTCTGAAGGTCTAACATAGCCGTCTCCGTGTTATGTACAGTACGGAAACCCGACTGCTGCTCATGAGGAATATCATTAGCTTCAGCATATGATTGAAATTGGTTAGTTGCTTTTTTATCCCTGACTTTGAGAATAAAATTAGAATTAGTTATTGGACGTAGGTTACTTGGGTCCTTACGATCTAAGCCAGGCTTCTGTTAGGGAGAATTCTCTGTTTAGGCTGAATTTCCTAACCTAGTGAGTCCCCCAGCAGCTTTGCTGGATTTTCGGGGTTTATTTTTTTCTCCTGCCAAGAGTGAGACTCTTTTACCCTCACTCTTGGACATGATTTGAGTGTGTTTCTTTGAATCTAGATGTGTTTAATGGGCTATGGGGACTTTTACTCCATAGGGCTTCATGTGTTTTTGTGATGTGTGTTACACAGCACCCTCAGTGCAGTAACACAGGGGTGTCATAGTGACCCCCCAGTATAGACTCCATACACTGGGCCTGACTACTGTCTCCCAGGGCATGTAAAGTCACCATTGACTTTACTAGTCTTAAATTCTGAACAGAACCAGTACAAACCATCATATTGTGGACGTACTGGCTGGGGCAATTCAATTGCCCCAGGGTCTGTTAGTCGAGGGGGCACGTCTCCGTCCCCCCTGATCGAGTTTTGGCTGGTGGCAGTGGATACTACTTTTTATATTCACCCGCGAATATTTTCCTATGGGATTTCCCATTGTTTTAGGCTGCTATCTTTATTTAATTATTTACGGTAGCCTCGAACATACCGCCGGTTTATTTAATTAATATTAATTCTCCGGTTGGTATTTTTTGCCAAAACTTGATTCTAAAATGGCGTTTGTGTTCTCTTCTGTGACCCCAACCCAAGTCGAGCCCTTGTTCCACCTTTTGGCGGGCTTCTCCACAGAAGCCCTCCAAAGTGGTGCCACTCTGTCGGGGGTACTTAGGAAGGGTGGAGGGGGATTTAGGCACCCTGGACTGAGTTGCCTAGGCAACTCAAGTCGCACTCCGTCCTGATTGGCCTAAGTGGTGAGCCGGCCGGCTCACCACTTAGCATGTTTGAGTGACAGCTAGGCTGAGTGAATGGGGGTTTTCTGCATAAAAGCAGGGCTTTGGGGACTGGAACTTCAGAAGTCGCCACAGGACCTAAGAATCCGACGAGGGAGAAGCTGAGCCGACCTGCCACGACGCCACCACCGGTGGAGCCCTGCTGGACCGTCTCACCACTTTTCCCAACGACAGAGGAGATCTCCCGCCGGAGAGTCTTCTTCCTTTAACTGGTGGGGATAACCAGTTTCACCGTCTTTTCGCCTTCCCGACGTACCTCGTGGCCGCCTTGCCTGTGCCAAGCACCCCGGCAAATGGGATACCACGAGTTACCACGACCGCGAAACAAAGGTACCACCTTTAACTGGAAAACCCAGCGGCCAGGAACAACTGCCACCGCTGGAAGATCCTTCCCACTTAAGGTACTGTGTCCCGCCTGGCTTCCCTTGCTACCGACTGTACGGGGTAGATTTAGCCCCCGGCTTTCGAACCTGGGTTAGCCTGGGACACCCTGGCTAAACTTTCCTAAGCCTCTCAACTCTTTTTGAATTCTCTGCAAGACTTTCTAAGCCTAGTGTAACTGTGTGATCTTGGGCGCATTTATGCTCTGCTCTCTCCAAGAGTGGGCCCAGCCTTTGGACTTTGGCTCACCAGTGACTTTTGCTCTTCTGCCTTAATAACAGTGTTCCTGAATCTTAGAGTGGTGTACCTTTCCATATTCTGTCTTTTTCCCTCCCTTTTTCACAAACTTATTGGAGTGCCATCTAGTTAAGCTCTCACCTCCTGTATGAAAATAAGTGGTGTTTTACTGAGACTAATCTGATAAGGAAAAAGGGGTGTATATATTACAATAGTAACTGTGTTTAGAATATTTTACAACAAGAGTGCTGGAGTGTTTCAAACAGTGTGTTTTTAAATAAATAATTATATACTTTGATACCAAAGCTCTGGTCAGTGTTTGCTTGTATTATTGTGTCTGAGTACCTATTGTGTATACTTTGCATACTGCCTAACTCTTCTTGAGAGAAGTCTGACTGCTCAGCCACAGCTACCAGGTAAATCTGGGTGGTACAGACTGCTACCAAGTGGGTTTACTGCCAACACCTGTAGTCTTAAATCTTTTGCAGTGTTCCCTAAGGGAACTGCACAGGTTTCTGCCTAACAACTTCTTAACCAAGGGTGTGATGGTAACTTCCTTAATACATTGAGGTACAATATCATCTTGAAATGAGGCATTGACTATTTTAGTTGGGACTGGGGCAAACAATTCCTTGTTTTCCAAAATTACTTTGGGTGGGATTATATTTTCAGAACACGAGGAGGGTTTCATAGTCGCCAGTGTTTTAACCATCTCGTCTTCTGAGATCGAATGAAAGTTAAAAGTTGCCAATTTTCTCTGTCTCGGTTCTGCGTCTACTAGGGGTGGTTCCTTATTAGATGCTTCTCTGGCCTTGATGATGGCATCTCTGGTTTTCTGAATTTTATCGGTAAATCCCTTTTGCACTAGTTTGCAGTCCTCCTCCGATGGAACAAAAGGGGGGAGGGACAAAGCCTTCGTTTTTCTACAGAGTTAAGGATGCTGAAAAGTTTACTCATGGAGTTGGGAGCAGCTTCTATCTGCTCATTCTAGTTATTCTATTTTGCCTCTCTAATGCTCTTTGTGTATTTCACATTGATGCAGCTCCAGAGTTCTTTATTGGCTGCCGACAGATCTTTTTGCCACCTCCTTTCCAGACTTCTTTTCTCGATCTTGAGCTTACGAAGCTCACTATAAAACCAGTTATTGTGATCATTATTATTCTTCCTGACCAGTTTGGATTTCAGGGGTTTATACTGATCCACCAGGTCTAGGATTTGGTGGGAGTATTGCTTAAGCTTTTTTCCGCAGGAATCGCCAATAAGATTTTCAGCAATCTTTTTTTAGGCACAGTTCCAGCTGGGCAGGCCCTAGCTTTTTAAAATGTCTGCTTTACACCTTAACATGGGGGCTCTTTATTTAGGGAGGTTTTGCAGATGTACCTCAAAAGTGACTGTGAAGTGGTCTGACCAAATGCATGGTAAGGTTACCATATTCTGGATGATGAGATTTTGCGAGACGATCCAACTGGTTTCCTTTGGCCGTTGTTGGTTCATTATTCTTTACTATAAAATCTGTTTTTCATGTTTTTTTCAAGGAGGATCGCTTCCTTGTCTAACAGATTCCCCCGCCACCTATTAAAGTCCCCTACTAATAGTGTGGCTGAATTGGTTGACTTCAAGTTGTTTAGCTGCTGAGGGAGTTCACTACAGAACTCTGAGGTAAAGGAATGGGGCTTATATAAAATAATAAAATTAATACATTTGTTCGGTGCGGGAGCATATTTAAGGTGAAGCGATTCACAACCAGTACATGCTACTGTTGCTTTAAACAAACTGATAAAATCTCTAACTATTAAGGCAACTCCCCCACCTAACCCACTGTCTCTATTCTTATAGTGTATTAGGAACCCTTCTAGGATGGCTTTGTCACATACCGGGCCCATTGGGTCTTTGAGCCATGTCTCAGTAAGGAACAGCATATCTAATTCTTCCTCTAGAATAAGGTCATGTATGTTAAGGGCATGCTTGCTTAAAGAGCGAGTGTTCAGAAGGCAGATTTTTAGCACCTTCAGATTTGTCTACTTATGTGCGCCATCTACTGATACATTCTTATTCACCGTGGCTACAACTTGCTCCGGTGCTAAAATAAGTCTTCTGGGGCGCTGATGCGTTCAGGGTCTGGGCCCGCGCATTGTGGACTGTCTCCTTGCAAGGCCCACCTGTTAATCCTCGCCCTGTTCCCCTCATGCCTCCGTTGCTATATGTGGGCATCTTAAGAATCCCAGTTCTAACAGTACTGCAATTCTTAGCAGAATTCTCCATTGCTCCCGTACTAGTATCCTGGGCCAAGGCTGTTGTCTCCGGTTTGGAGAGCCGGGCCAAGGACTGCTCTCTGGCCTTGGCAATGGCCTCTAGTAGTTCCTTGATGCCCATTCAATCAGGAGGGGATAAGAGACAGTAAAACGCTTACATCGCTACCACGCTCACCGCAGACTGCCACAGACTGCCTTTGCCAATTCGCTCAGGGTTAGTCTGGAAGTACGAGTCCAAGGACTACAAAACGCCTGGGACTTGTAGTTAACGTTTACTGGGGATTACGTGCGTGCAGAGAAGAGACTCTGTTTTAAATCGCACTGGAAGAACAAAGGTTAGACAAAAAGAGAAAAGTGTCTGCAAGTATTAATCATTTCTCACAACAAAATATGCACAGAGTGATAGTTAAGGTCTAAAATATGTTAAAAGATTGCAGCGCTTTTAAAGCAATCTAAAAGTAATAAAAGCACGAACAATACAACTAGCCATGTACGATCCACAAATACCTAGAGTTCACTCCACAAAGAGCACAGGAGCCACTCTGGCTTTCATTGCAAATGTCCCACTAGACAGCATTTGCAAAGCAGCTACATGGAGCTCAGTACACACCTTCACTCAGCACTAATGCATTGACACACATTCCAAGACACACAGGTGGGACAAGCGGTTCTAAAACATCTGTTTGCTAATGAACCTTCTCACATCCCCCCACCTTGTCCTAACACTGCTCGCTAATCTATGCACAGCATGTGATCTAAGCAGATTTTACAAGCTTCAGAAGGGATACTTTACTCACCGTAATCGTATTTCTGTTGCTTGTATTTGCTTAGATTCACATCCGACCCACCCTTCCTCCCCTTGGAGAGAAGGTGCATGGATGCTTTATGAGCTTGTCTGATACATATCTGCTTGGATACACCAGTACTCATGCACACTTCCTGCTACCTCATGTCAGAAACAAAACAATCTGAGGGACCTCGACGTGTGAAGGACCATGGGTACAGTGGATGTCACACTTGGGTAGTGTTACTGGCATGCCCGGTCGACGTCCCTTTTCGAGTTTTGAAAACAACAACTGTAATACTCTGCAGCTTCCACTAGATGTTGGCCTATGCACAGCATGTGAATCTAATATAAACGCACAGAAACGACAAGAAAGTTATGGTAGGTTTCAAAAGGTTTAGGAAAAAAAACTTTCACCTGAAATGTGCAAGTAGAAACGTCAATTTGAGCCAAGTCACACATTCCATAATGCCCCCTAGTAGCCAATGCTGGAAGTTCACCTCCAGTTCTGAGCCACAACAGCAAGGCATTGTGGGCATGCAAATTAGCTCAATTGCAAACCCTTTTCTCCAGGAAATTGTATTTGTCTAAGAGGGCAGTACAACTTTATACTTCGTTAATCGATGGCTACTAGGTGGCATTGTGGAATGTGTGACTTGGCTCAAATGGACTTTCCTACATATATATTTCTGAGGCTTGTGGACTCTGCTTAGATCACATGCTGTACATAAACTGACATCTAGTGGTAGCTGCGGAGTATTACAGTTGTTGTTTTTTAAACTCAAAAATGGATGTCGAAATAGGGCGTGCCAGTAATACTATCCCTAGTGTGACGTCCCCTGTACCCATGATCCCTCACGCGTGTAGGTCCCTCAGTTTTTTTCCGCCATACTAGTCGGACGCATGTTGCGGAGTTCCTTCAGCGCTAAGACATTTTATAGGTCAATTACTGTTAATACTTCTCCTTTCCCCCTTCCACCATACGCCGACGACCGACGCCCATGAAATCGGAGAAATCAACCGTCGATGACTGCCACAACAGATTCTGGGGCATGGAAGGCCTCCGGCCTTGGCCCTATACAGTAGGGAGAGTGGGGGGTGGTCATATAGGCCCCGCTGCCATATTGTACCATATGGAGAGTACTCCATTCAAATTCTTTCCTAAATGCAATAGGAAGTTTCCCTGGGTGGATGAGCACCTTACGTGCAATCTGTCTCTCCCAGAAGACCACCCTGAGTCTACCTGTCGAGCCTGCAAGCTCATCAAGCCGATGACCCTTAAGGACCGCTCAACTAAACGCTCAGACCACTACGCCAGGCAACTAGAGGCCATGGAGGTAGAAGGGACATTCAGCGATGGCAGCAACGCCGCCGAATCGGACGCGAGGGAAAAGGGGTCACTTCGGAAACCTGCACGCAGGCCCCTGACCCCAAAGGACTGGCCAGCGGCCACGTTGTGGGGACTACACCCGGCGGCAAAAGCACTACACATTATAACATCACTAAATACATCAGCCCCAGCCGTGACTCGACACGCGTGTTGAGTCATCTGCACCGGACAACACCACAAGAGCGGTCCAATGAATCTTTGTCCTCTGGGCGTTTCTGTTCTCCTCATGGCAAAGCTCAACCGTCTTCAGTTGGAAAAGACGTCGACCGATCAACAGTCCCAGAGGCCCGGTCGTCGGATGATAATACCGGCCGGCACCCTGTAGAGGCTAGACGCGACACGTCTGACCGTACACCCGAGATTCGATGTCCTTCTTTGAATCCCTTCTCCGAGACTCGACGCAATGCGTCGGACCCCTCAGAGGCCCCTAAAAAGTCTGGTAAACACTCCTCTAGCCATGGGGGAGGGGGGATAAACAAAAGAAAAAGACATCTTCGGATCCCCATGTTCATAGGGAGAAACATAAGGCCCCAAAGGTAACCGGGAAGTCCAAGGCTTCGGAACCTACCCCAAAAACAACTCATTCCTCCCACTGCTGAGAATATGGGCACTGATGAGGAACCAGAACCAGTAATTATTCCTAGCTCTAAAGAGTGGAGCTCAGCAGACATTGAAAGGGTCATGACAAGGTGAACTTTCATGGCTAACATTTAAAGGACCCTAGCTACTTTTGTAGTTACTCTAACAACCCTCCCACCTATGCCCCTTCTGGGTCCAAGGTAACACCTGTGTCCTCACAACCCCCTACTAAGAAACTCCGCTCGGATTACCCTTTCCAGGGCTTAGTCACAGACCCCTTTGTGGTGGAGCCTTACCACCCTGATTCATATTGTGATGAAACAGAGCCTCAATATGTTGATGACCAGGCGGGTGACCCTTAATTTGGGGATGACAAAGACCAGGAGGAGGATGAAGCTGAAGCTTACAACATTGACTCCCTGGCTCCTAAAGACCCGCCGGTGCATTACTCGCCTGTTGCCAACCAACCCCTTCTTAATGAGGTGCTGGTAAGGTGACTGCCCACTTCAGTATTGACACACAAGGTGTTCAGGAAGACAGGGATTTCGCTGAGGAAATCCTAGGGGATAAGAAAGCTATTACTCGGGCTATCCCATTGCTGGGATAGCCCGAGTAATCCAGCGCAGGATTGATCCCTCGCTGCAAACCCCAAATCTCACTCGAGCGGTTAATTTGCAGGTCGAGAAATTGTTCTGTGCCGCACCCTCCGATCCCCTATACATTAGGGGTCAATTAAAACCTTATTCCCTGGTCGTAAAACCACCAGGAAGAGGGCAGGCACCCCGCTTGCTTCCTCTGGAGCACCTCCTGATAAGGAGAGCAAATGTCTGTATGGCCTGGGAAGGAAAGTTGCCTCCACTGCGGCCTATCGGTGCCACCCTTTTGGCAAGCTACAATTGCCATCAGTAGGAGGAAGTGTCCGTCTTGGTTTCCTCCGCACCCGACCCCTTAAAAAGCCAGTTGGCTCAGGTGGCAGCAGAAGGGAGATCTGTGTCAGGCTGCATGTTAAAGACTAACTTTAATGCAGCGGATCATGCTGGGAGGTCACCGAGGGCACTGTTATCAAGCGTCACGCTTGGCTTAGACAGTTAGGTTTCAAACCTGAAACCCAAGCAACCCTAATAGATATGCCTGTGGAGCCGAATGTACTATTTGGCAAGGCAGTTGAGGAAGCTTTGAAAACGGCAAAGGATGATTAGGAGACCTTGAAATCTCTTGGCCAACTCGCCAACAAACCCTCTGGACAGAGGGGTAACAAACATTTTCACCGCTTTCGGAACTAAAATTCCCAAAGGGGTTCCAATTATTACCAAAACCAGGGAACTTCATGGGCTAACAACCAATGCCTATCCTCACAGGGTTACCCCAGAGGGCAGCGCAGGGGTCGCACATGGGGTAGAGGCAGCCCCGCCAGAGGTGGTAAGCCACCCAACAAGCAGTGACGTTCCGCTTCAGGTCCCCTCCCATGCATCCCCAGTAGGGGGGCGCATTTCCACCTTCACCCACGCATGGGAGGGGATCACTTCGGACAGATGGGTGCTGTCCACAGTGTCTGGAGGACTGCAAAGAGTTGCTAGGACGTCCCCAAGACCATCCTCCGCGACAAAGAATACACTCGATGGAACATTAAAAGATCCTCCTCGAGGAGATCGCCGTTCTGCTAGCAAACAACGCCATAGAAGTCGTCCCGGTCAACCAGGTAAACGGGGGTATTTGTTCAACCTACGTCCTTGGGCCAAAAAAGATCTGACAATGCGCCCAGTATTAGATTTGCGCTCTGCAAACAAGTATGTCAAGCCACAAAAATTCTGCATGACTACACTAGAAGAGGTAATCCCTCTACTAAAAAATGGGATTACATGGCAACATTAGATATGAAAGATGCCTATTTTCATATTTCAATGTTCCCAGTACAGAGAAGATTCTTGCGTTTCAAGATAGACAACCAGCACTACCAATTCAAGGTGCTGCCCTTCAGAATAGCCTTGTCTCCAAGGGTATTCACCAAGGTACTGGCGGTGGTGGCGGCGCACCTACGCAGGGAGGCAATCCCAGTGTAACCTTATCTGGACGACTGGCTCATCATAGCAGAGTCTCCCCTAATTTGCAGACTAAACATCCAAAGAACCATTGACGACCTCTTCCTATTGGGCTTCGCAATCGATGAAAAAAAGTCAAGCCTGGTGCCAAGCACCTCAAAACAGTTCCTAGGAGCTGTCCTAAATACCCTAGAGGGGTTTGCCTTCCCATCAGAGGACCGAATTCAAAATGTGTTAATACAAATTCCTCAATATCAGTCCGGTCGCCAAATAAGGGTGCGCAAAGCTATGCGCTTGCTAGGCATGATGGTGTCTTGTATTTACCTGGTTCCCCACGCACGCCTGCGCATGCGACCCATGCAGGAATGGTTGGTGAAACAGTGGTCTCAGGCAAGTGGTCAGTGTGACGATCTAGTGGTTGTTTCGCCAACACTAGTACAGAGTCTCCGCTGGTGGACAAGAGAGAATCTTACGAAGGGGAAACCCTTCTACCATCCAGAGATACAGGCCGTTGTCACAACAGACGGCTCCCTGGCAGGGTGGGGAGCTCACTATCTTCACCGCACAGCTCAAGGTCTCTGGTCTCACACGGTGGCTCAGAACCACATCAGTCTGCTAGAACGTCTGGCATCTTCAGAGCGCTTCGGCATTTGAACCCTTCTTATCCAACCAGTCAGTGCAGATCCTAACAGACAGCATGACTGCAATGTTTTACGTAAACAAACGGGGGCACTAAAATCTGTCCAAGCTTGCCCAGAAAATTTGGAAATGGGCACTCAAACGGAAGATTTACCTGTCATCCCAACATGTTCCGGGGGAACTCAACTCGCTAGCAGACGCTCTGAGCAGAGATCCCCTCCCAGAGGAACACAAGTGGCGACTACACAAAAGTCATAGGAGACCTCTTCTCTCAGTGGGGTTTCCCCACTATAGACTTATTCGTCACAAGCAAAAACAGCCAGTGCCCAAACTTCGCATCCAGGTTCCCCCAGCTAGGCTCCAAGGGGAACACCCTATGAATGAATTGGTCAGGAATATTTGCCTACGCTTTTCCACCAACCACTCTGAGGAAAGTGGTGAACAAGATCCACAGGGAACCGATGACGCTCGTCCTAGTTGCTCCTATGTGGGCGAGACAACCATGGTATCCACACCTGCGCAAACTGGCGGTGTGCGACCCCATCAAACTCCTGTGCCGGTACAACCTACTCTCCAGCAAGAGGGGCTAACAGTGCATCCTCAGGCCAACTCGATTTTCTTGGTAGCATGGCTCCTGAAGTCATAGAGTTTGGACATCTCAATCTACCACAGAGATGTATGGATATCTTGAAAGAGTCAAGAAAACAGAACACTAGGCAATGTTACTATGATAAATGGAAAAGATATGTAATTTGGTGCCAGAATAAGCAAATCAACCCCGTCGATTTGATTATACTCCTTCCAACATTCTAACCTATATGCTCCACTTACTGGATGCAGGGTTAGTGTTTAACTCACTAAAGGTGCACATGGCGGCTTTGTCACCCTACACCACTTCCCATAACAAGGTCTCATGGTGGAAGGTACCAGTCATCAAAGCTTTTATGGACGAGGTAAAGAGACTCCACCCTCCAATTTCTAACCCACCGCCGGGCTAGGACCTTAATATCGTACTCGCTAAGCTCATGGGACCACCCTTTGAGCCTATGCACAAGTCTAGTCTCAGAACACCTGACTTATAAAACTGCCATCTTAGTAGCCATCACTTCCATAAGAAGGGTCAGTGAAATCCAAGCTCTGTCAGTGCAGGATCCTTTCTTTACTATACATAAGGACAAACTGGCTTTATGCGCTCACCCTAGGTTCTCACCTAAGTTTATTTCCAAATTCCATGTTAACCAGTCTATTGAGCTACCGGCTTTCTTCCAGGAACCCACAAGCTCTGCTGAGGTAAAACTCCACACACTAGATATGAAGAGGGCAGACAAGACCAGACCGCTAAGAAAAACAGATCAACGGTTTGTCTCCATAGCGCCAGGCAGAGAAGGAGATTGCATCTCTAAAAATGCCATCTCTAGTTAGATGGTCAGATGTGCTATTCCCTTTCAAATAAGACACTGCCTTTTACGCCAAGGGCCCACTCCACAAGAGGTACTGGAGCCACTCTGGCTTTCATTGCAAATGTCCCCTTAGACAGTATTTGCAAAGCAGCTACATGGAGCTCTATACATACTTTCACTCACCACTACTGCATTGACACTCATTCCAAGACAGATACACCAGTGGGACAAGCGGTTCTAAGACATTTATTCGCTCATGAACTTTCTCACATCCCACCGCCTTCTTCCACTGCTTGATAATCTATGCACAGCATGTGATCTAAGCAGATTCCACAAGCCTCAGAAGGGATATGTTACTCACCGTAATCGTATTTCTGATGCCTGTATCTGCTTTCTGCTTAGATACACATGCGACCCACCCTTCCTCCCCTCGGAGAGAAGGCGCATGGATCCTTATGAGTTTGTCTGATACGTATCTGCTTGGATACAACTGTACTCGCGCTACTCCTCATGTCCGAAAAAATACAATCTGAGGGACCTACACGCGTGAGGGATAATGGGTACAGGGGGACATCACACTAGGCGTAGTATTACTGGCACTCTCTTTTTCGACGTCCATTTTCGAGGTTCGAAAACAACAACTATAATACTCCGCAGCTACCACTAGATGTCGGCCTATGCACAGCATGCGAATCTAAGGAGATACAAGCATCCGAAATACAATTACAGTGAGTAATGTAGCCCATATTTCTGAGGCTTGTGGAATCTGCTTAGATCACATGCTGTTCATAGGCCGACATCTAGTGGAAGCTGCGGTGTATTACAGTTGTTTTTCGAAACTCGAAAATGGGCGTCGACCTAGGGCGTGCCAGAAATACTATCCCTAGTGTGATGTCCACTGTACCCATGATCCCTCACGCGTGTCGGACCCTCAGATTGTTTTTTCCGCCATACTCGTCGGAAGCATTGTTGTGGAGTTCCCTGGCTTTCAGCCATTTTGTCATAATTCATTTACAATTCCCCGTTCTTTCAGTCCCATGTCGAGAGACACCGAAGATCGACGCCGGTCCAAAGAACGAACAACCGCCGAGACTGCACGGCGGACTTTGGGCCTCGGAAGGCCTCTGGCCTCGGCCTGGGCCTCGGAAGGCCTATGGCCTTGGCCCTGCAAGTAGGGAGAGTGGGGGGTGGACATACTCGCACTCGTTTTATTTCACACATACACTCGCCCGCTGCCATAAGGTGACATATGGAGTGTACTCCATTTAAATTCTGCCCCAAGTGCAACCGCAAGTTCCCTTGGGTTGACGAGCATAACACCTGTAATCTCTGTTTGCCTAGGGATCACCCCTAAGTTAACTGCAGAGCGTGTAAACTCTTTAAGGCTAAAACACTAAAGGACCGCTCCACTAAACGTTATGCCCATTACGCCAGGCAGCTCGAGGCCATGGTGGCGGTGGGTTCCTTCAGTGATGGCAGTAACGTCGCCGTATCGGACGGCGAGGGCACAGGGGAGTCGTTGGACACCCAAGCGCGAGTCCCCGGCTTCGGAGGATTGTCCGGCGGGGCAGTTATGGGGACCACACCTGGCGACATGAGCGCTACCCACTCTACTGCACCTAAGCATACTAATCCCTGCCGAGACTCGACACGCGTGTCGAGCACTCGGAAGAAAGAGGCATAGAGGGAGCGGTCCACAGAATCAGTATCCTCTGTCTGGGCGTTCCAGCTTGAGATCGCCTCACGACACACGGCAACCGTCCACGATTGCCAAGGGTGCCTCGCTCCCCAAAGTCACGGAGGTATGGTCGTCAGAAGACGAATCCGACCTCCACCCCCAAGCAGCACGCCTAAAGTCGGCTCCGGCAGCCCTTTCCACATCTGCCTCCGAGTCTCGACGCACACACTCTAAAGACACAGCACCTAGCCAACACACCCCCGAATCTCGGCGCCAGGCGTCGTAAGATCCAGAAAAGGCCAAACCTTTAGGGAAACACCCCTCTACTCATGGTAAAGGGGACAAACAGCAGAAAAAGTCTTCAGAGACAACATCTGCACCCCAGGTCCAGAAGGACAAACATAAATCTCCAGATAAAGACATATCTAAGACTCCTGACACTGTCACTAAGCCTAAAGTTATCCCTCCCACTCTACGAGATATGGGAATAGGAGAGGAACCTCAGCAGGAGGTTGTCATCCCCAGTTCCAGGGAATGGAGCTCTAATGACATCGACAGGGTGATGAGGAGAATTTCTTCTTTGGCTAATTTTTAAGAGAGAAACCCTGATTATTTTCTGAGCTATCAGAGTACCCCTGACAACTCTACTCCTTCGGGATCCAAAGACCCTCAGCCTCTTAGTAAGAGACCTTGTAATGAAACTCCAGCTCAGGGCCTGATTTCAGACCCTTTATCTATTCTACCTTACCACCAGTATGCTGAAGATACAGACATAAAAATGCTGGACGACGAAGCAGGGGTTGATTATTACGGAGACCACAAGGACCAGGATGAGAAGGAGGAAGACGAGGCCTATAATCTAGACTCACCTGTTTCCAAAGAACCACCGGTCACTGACTCACCTGTGGATAATCAGCCTCTACTAACTGAGGTCTTGGCTAGAGCTGCAGAGCACTTTCATATAGACACTCAAGGGGTTCAGGAAGAGAGAGACTTTACAGAACAGATCATGGGGAATAAAAACCCATTGCCCAAGCCATACCAATTCTGAAGTCCATCCAACGCAGAATTGACCCTTCCCTCCTCACCCCTAATCTCACCAGGGCGGTCAACCCCATAATTGAAAATGTTTTCAGGGCTGCCCAGTCCGACCCACTTTACATAAGGGGTCATCTTAAGCCCGACTCATTGGTAGTTACTACCACCAGGAAAAGAGCAGGGACACCTCTAGCATCATCTGAAGCTCCCCCAGACAAGGAGAGCAAGAGGATATATGGTCTAGGAAGGAAAATTACCTCCACGTCCGCTTACTAGGCAAAAATTGTGAATACCACCACTCTGCTGGCAAGTTATAATTGTTACCAATGGGAGCAGGTAGCTGCCCTCATTGCCTCCGCACCAGAACCACTAAAGGGCCAGTTAGCCCAGATTGCATCGGAGGGTAGATCGGTGTCCGGATGCTTTCTAAAGGCGAGCTTTGGCGCCGCAGATAATGCAGGCCGGCTCATCGCAGAGAGCACTGTCATCAAGGGACACGCTTGGCTTAGACATCCGGGTTCAAACCCGGGACTCAGGTTACTCTTATCGACATGCCGGTGGAACCGAATGTCTTGTTTGGCAAGGCGGTAGAGGAAGCCCTCACAACTGCCAAGGAGGAATACGATACCCTAAGGTCCCTGGGACAATTGACTAACAAACCCACGAACCAAAGAGGGAATAATAATTTTCGTCGCTCGCGTGGCCAAAATTCCCAGAGGGGTTCTAATTACTCACAGGGGCAAGGTACATCGTGGGGTGGCAACCAACAAACTACCCAAAGTTACCCCAGAGGTAACAAAAGGCGCCGTGGTAGAGGGAGAGGCAGCCCAGGTAGAGGCGATACGCCTCCCAGCAAACAGTGACGCTCCGCTCAGGGTCCCTTCCCATGCATCCCCAGTAGGGGGGCACATTTCCAACTTCACCCAGGCATGGGAAGGGATCACCTCGGACAGATGGGTGCTGTCCACAGTGTCTGCGGGATTCTGCATCGAACTGTTAGAGCGCCCCGGCAATCACCCTCCAAAACAAAAAATACACTCCCTGGACCAATAAAATGATCCTCCTCGAGGAAATCATCAATCTTCTCCCTAAGGACGCGATAGAACTCGTCCCGGGCAACCAGGTAAACGAAGGGTATTTATTCAACTTACTTCCTTGTGCCAAAAAAAGATCTAACAATGCGCCCAGTATTCGACTTACGCCCTGCAAACAAGTATGTCAAGCCCCAAAAATTTTGCATGACTACTCTCCAAGAGGTTATCCCCCTCCTAAAAAGGAGATTGCCTGGCAACATTGGACATGAAAGATGCCTATTTTCATATTTCCATGTTCCCAGCGCACAGAAGATTCTTGTGCTTCAAGGTGGACAGTCAGCACTACCAGTTCAAGGTGCTGCCCTTCGGTATAGCCTCGGCTCCAAGGGTATTCACCAAGGTACTGGCGGTGGTGGCGGCGCACCTATGCAGGGAGGCAATCCCAGTGTACCCTTACCTGGACAACTGGCTCATCACGGGGGAAACCCCAGTAATTTGCAGATCCAACATCCAAAGAACGATCGACCTCCTCTTCGAATTGGGTTTCTCAATCAAAGAGAAAAATCGAGTCTATTGCCAAGCACCTCCAAACAGTTCCTAGGAGCTGTCCTAAACACTCAAGAGGTGTTGGCCTTTCCATCAGAGGAACGAATTTGGAATCTACTACTGCAAATTTCTCTATCACGCACGCCTGCGCATGCGACCCATGCAGAATGGTTGGCGAAACGGTGGTCTCAGGCAAGTGGTCAGTGGGACGATCTAGTGGTCGTTTTGCCAACACTTATACAGAGTATTCGCTGGTGGACAAGAGAGAACCTGTCAAAGGGGAAACCCTTTTACGATCCAGCGGTACAGGCCGTAGTCACTACAGACGCGTCCCTGTCGGGGTGGGGAGGACACCTCCTCCACCACACAGCTCAGGGTCTCTGGTCTAACACAGTGGCCAAGAATCACATCAATCTGCTAGAGCTTCTGGCAGTCTTCAGAACGCTTCGAGCGTTCAAACCCCACCTGTTGAACCTGTCAGTGCAGATTTTAACAGACAGCACGACGGCAATATTTTACATAAACAAACAAGGGAGCACTCGTTCGCCAAATTTGTCCAGGCCTGCCCAGAAAATTTGGACATGGGCACTCAGACGGAACATTTACCTGTCATTTCAGCATGTTCCAAGGGATCTTAAATCACTAGCGGATGCTTTGAGCAGAGATCCCCTCCCAGAAGAACACAAATGGTGTCTACACTGAGAAGTCGTAGAAGACCTCTTCTCACAGTGGGGTTTCCCCACTATAGACCTATTCGCCACAAGCGAAAACAGACAATGGACAGGATTTGCATCAGGTTCCCCCAACCAGGCTCCAAGTGGAACGCCCTGTGGATGAACTGGTCAGGGATGTTTGCCTATGCTTTTCCACCAATTCCTCTCGTGAGGAAGGTGGTCAACAAGATGCACAGGGAACCAATGGCGCTCATCCTAGTTGCTCCCATGTAGGCGAGGCAACCGTGGTTCCCACACCTGCCCAGACTGGCAGTGTGTGAGCCCATCAGACTCCCGTGCTGGCACAACGTACTATCCCAGCACCAAGGACAAACAGTGCATCCTCAACCCAGCTCCATGAACTTGGCAGCATGGTTCCTGAAGTCATAGAGTTAGGACATCTCAACCTACCACAGAGATGCATGGATATCTTAAAAGAATCCAGGAAACCTAACACAAGACACTGTTACTTTGATAAATGGAAGAGATTCGTTATTTGGTGCCAGAATGAACAAATCAACCCAGTTGATTGTACTCCTTACAATATTGTCACCTGCATGCTCCACCTACTGGACGCAGGATTGGTATTCAATTCACTCAAGATACACCTAGCGGCGCGGTCAGCCTACACCACCTCCCATAACAAGGTGTTGTGGTGGAAAGTACCAGTGGTTTAAGCCTTTATGGAAGGGGTAAAGAGACTCCACCCTCCAATTTCGAACCCACCACCAGGATGGGACCTTAATGTGGTGCTTACTAAACTCATGGCCCCCCCTTTGAACCCATGCATAAAGCTAGTCTCAAACACCTGACCTATAAAACTGCCTTCTTAGTAGCCATTACATCCATAAGAAGGGTCAGTGAAATTCAGGCCGTCAGTGCAGGATCCTTTCTTTACGGTTCAGAAGGATAAACTGGTTCTACGTACTCACCTTAGGTTCTCACCTAAGTTCATTTCTGAATTCCACGTTCACCAGTCCATTGAGCTACCAGCTTTCTTCCAGGAACCCAAAAGCTCTGCTGAGGTGAAACTACACACACTAGATGTGCGAAGAGCGGTCCTCTACTATGTAGACAAGACCAGACCGCTAAGAAAGACAGACCAACTGTTCGTCTCCGTAGCTACAGGCAGAGAAGGAGATTGCGTCTCTAAAGGTGCCATCTCAAAGTGGATAGTCAAATGTCTCCAGCTGTGTTACTCCCTTTCTGAAAAAACTCTGCCTTTTACGCCAAGAGCCCACTCTGCAAGAGGCACTGGGGCCACTCTGGCTTTCACTGCAAATGTACCCCTTGACACCATTTGCAAAGCAGCTACATGGAGCCCTATTCACACTTTTACTCAGCACTGCTGCATTGACACTCATTCCAAGACAGATACTCTATTGGGACAAGCGGTTCTAAGACACCTGTTGGCTCATGACCCTTCTCACATCCCACCTCCTTCTTCTAACACTGCTCGCTAATCTATGTACAGCATGTGATATAAGCAGATTCCACAAGCCTCAGAAGGGATACATTACTCACCGTAATCGTATTTCTGATGCTTGTATCTGCATAGATTCACATGCGTCCGCCCTTCCTCCCCTCTGAGAGAAGGCGCATGGATGCTTGTAGTCTTATCTATTTATCTTCTTGGATAATCTGTACTCCTGCTACTCCTCATGCCAGAGAAAATACAATCTGAGGGTCCTACACGCGTGGGGGATCATGGGTACAGTGGACGTCACACTAGGGATAGTATTACTGGCACGTCCTAGGTCGACGCCCATTTTCGAGTTTCGAAAAACAACTGTAATACTCTGCAGCTTCCACTAGATGTCGGTCTATGCACAGCATGTGAAGCTATGCAGATACAAGCATCAGAAATACGATTACGGTGAGTAATGTATCCCATATAGAGCTAGATAGATAGATTTGGGAATGTATTGTTCATGTACAGGATGTAGTGCATATTATTGATGACTGAGTTCAACAATGTTGAAGCAAATTGCTCTGTGGATGAACCACACTACTGCATGAAGTGATCCCTGTGGACCACTTAGCGCAACATAACGTATACGTTTTGGGGGCGTGGCCTGAGCTCATGGCGTGAGGCTGTGTACATCCAGAGCTCCTGCCGAGTTCCTTCAACGATCCTGCATAACTCACAGAAAAAAGATGACCTGAGGAGAAATAAGCACACCGGCGGATGTAGCAACCAATTTCCTGACCCACTGGGCAAAAAGCAGCTGAAAATCGGAAAACGGCAGTGAGGTGAGACGACGGTGAAGTGGACCCCCTAAAGATCCAAGATAGCGGATGCGGAGCCCCGGCGGTGAGAAGGAAGAGGTCGGGGGCAGGCGGAGACGTGAGAGAATGTTGGGCACCCTGATACAGTGGGCCAACCATGGCTGGAGGCAAGGCTCTGCAAACGGGTCAGAATAAGGCAGCAGCAACGTACCCAATGAGCTGTGTCTATCGGGTCGCACTGCACACAAAGGCAGACCCAACCTAAAAAAAAGAGCAACGGAGGAGAATCGGGTGAGCAGACGCACAGATCTGGAGTCGTGTGCGGCATAACCAGGAAGACTGGAGGGCGAGGGAAACGGCACAGGACAACGAGCGGCCCCAACAAGCTGTACGCTTAAAAAAGCAGAGAGGTGCAGGCTACGACACACCAGCGCAAGAAACGAGCGCCCGACGGGGAACGAGCTCGAGGAGAGGGGCTGCCAGAGGAGCATTGAGATTGAGGCAAGCAGGGTAGTGGAAGCGCAAGCCTGGAATCACGTGATTGCTACAGCGGGGTCTCAGAGGATGCCCCGAAATTAGCAGAAGGTACGACGTGACTCCTAATGGAGAAGGAACATGAAACGGTGCGCCTGCAGAGAAAGCTCCCCACAGGCTGCAACAAGCAGGGTCAGAGGAGGCAGCAAAGGGACACGAGCAGGCGGGCGGTAGAGAAAGCTCCCCACGGACTGCACCGGGATGGGCCAAGGGAAATGAAGCAGGGCCACAATATCAGGAGAGTGACAACCTAGCCACGACCCGCGGGAAAGCACCTGATGGTGAGGCAGACCTAGGTACAGCGGGGGCTGGGATAACGAGACAAGAAAGCAGACCTGTGGTGAATGCTGGAAGCAGCGGCAGTTGTACACTGCGACTGGGTCCCCACTACAAGGGCATAGCCCGGACCAATGAAGGGTTGGGCGCAAACAGTGACGCAGATTGAGTCCGGGAAAGGGGAACCAAGGCCCACAGCGCTGTGGCAACCACAACTTGACAATGGCATGGTGCTGAACTGGACACACAGCACCAACAAAACGTGCTGTGACTCCACATAGGAGAGTTGAGCCCCCATAAACTGCGGCCGGAAACCAGGAAACACAGACCCAAAGACACTGAAAACAAGAAGCCTGGTGGCAAGGCGCTAGACACGGGAGGGACAACGCAAAAGCAGAGACACGCCCACCACAGGCACTGCACTTACTGTATAACCATGCACCAGCGAAGACATGCCCTCAACAAAAAACAGAAAAGACCCAACGATTATGGATTCCTTTAATGCCGCTAAGCATATCCAACGATTATGGATTCCTTTAATGCCGCTAAGCATAAAGGGCAGCTGCACAATGCCCCAGAAGCACCAACAGCGCAGCCAGACAAAGAAGCCACCACTAAAGAGGATCAAGTACTGGAAGCAATTGCAGCCCCAAGATCCTTCATAGACACAAAAATGGAGGAGGTCAAATCTGATGTGCAGTTGATGATGTAAGATGTCCGCATCCTTACAGAAAGGGTTACGACCGCTGAAACAGAGCTAAAAGACATGGCAGAAACCACTAAAGATCTGGAGAAGCGGCTGACAGAGCTAAAAAGGAAGAATGCGACACTAGAGGCCCGGGCGGAGGACGCAGAAGGGCGCGTTCGGCGCAACAACGTACGCCTGCTGGGAGACCCAGAAGTGGTGGAAGGATCCATCCCGTGGAAAACTTGATACTGCAGGAAATTGGGGCAGAAGCACTGTCACAGGGGTTTGTAGTAGAAAGGGCACATGGATCCTTGCAAAAGAGACAGCCGCTGGGCTCACACCCCCACCCCATGATAGCAAAGATACTGAACTTTCGCGACAGAGACCATCTTGAAATTCTCCAGAGAGGGAGGGAAGATCCGTCGAGATAACGGCAACATAGCTATATACCTGGACTACACACCTGCAGTGCAAAGGGTAAGGAACTCATTTGTGCCAATTAAACTTAAACTCAGGAAACTGAACCTCAAGTACATGTTGATGTACCCGTCCAGGCTCAAGGTGCTCTAGAAAGGACAAGCTGTTTTGGAAATGCCGGCGGCGGCCACAATGGTTGGAACATAATAATCTGGATGACGGACAAGAGGCGGTGACATGAGGAGTGGCTGGCACAGAAAAGGAATGGAGGTGAGGGAGGGACACCCCAACAGCAAGCCTGCGGGTGAGCGACACAGAACAATGGAGTACTTTGTAATTGTCTAACGGCAGGAGCGAGGTAGGAACCTCGAACAGAGCGAACAGACACACCGCACAAACTGTTAGGCGTTGGCCAGTTGCTGGCGTGACACAGCCCACACGCTGAAGCCCTGATGGGCCAAGCAGATGTGGGGGCGCTCGAGTGGCACGGTCGGAACGTGCCTGCTGAGTGGAGTTTTCTAGTTCTGGTTTGGTTCGGAGTTTGCAACGTTTTTAATTCTACACGGAGTGAGGTATGTGCCAGGAAATGTGTGAATGTGGTTTAGCACGATTGGAACGGGGCAGGAGGTAACTGGGGTGTGAAGCAACTCGGAAGGTCTGAAATAGAAATTGGTGACCAGAGGGGTAGGAGGGCTCGGGGGGGGGGGGCACATTCCAGAATGGCCAACTAAATTAGAGTATTGACATGGAATGTTCGGGGCCTGGGAAAATGCATGCGCAGAAATCGGGTGAAAACCTTTATCAACAGGAAAAGGGTGGCTATTGCGCTGCTTCAGGAGACCCACCTGACCCAGCAGACTATGACTGCGTAACGGAACACTGGGATGGGCTATGGTGCCCCCTACTTAAAATACGCTCGAGAGTGCTTATCTGGATATGTCCGGCAATTCCCCTCAAATTGCTAAGCTGGAAGGCAGATCCAGAAGGCCGGACCCTTAAAGGGATGCATTGAACTGGTGGAAGTCTGTATAATAAATTTGTATTTCTCCAACCATGGGATCCCGAAACACCTAGACACACTGGGGGCCAAACTAGCCCAATGTCGGGAGAGGTTTTTCATATGGGGAGGTGACCTCAATTGTGTTAGCGATTGGAAGCTGGACAGGTCTAAACCGACAGCAACCAGAAATGACGCTGCGACAGGGGCACTAAACGCACTAGTAGAAGCCCTGTACCTGGTGGGTGTGTCGAGGGATCTTCATCCTACAGATGAGGGTTATTCATACTTCTCATCACCACACTCTCTGCACATGAGAATTGACTACTTATTTGTTGCTAAAAGCTATCAAACACAAATAGAGTCGGCACAGTACTTGGGTAGGTCAATATCAGACTACTCACCACTGCTGATGGCTTGGAAAACACGGGGGCCTAGACCGCCCATACCGCTGTGGCGCATGGCACCAGACAACCTAACGGACCAGGCCTTCACGAAGGAGCTGTGAGACAAAATGGAGGAATATGTAGAGAAAAACATAGGTAGCGTTGAAAGATGGGGCACAGTCTGGTAGGCAATGAAAGTACTGGTGAGGGGAGAGGCCATTGCAGGAGCAGGGGGCATACGGAAAATGGAGCCGAACTGGAGAAATTGGAAGAAGAGATAAAACACAGTCATACACACGGGGGACAAGGGAGGACAAGATGGAGCTGGCACAGTTGCAAGGGAACTGCCAGGACGCATGGGGAAGTCTCTCCAAGTTTGACTACTCAGTGAAAACCGCAAGAGCACACGCTAAGGGTGAGGAGCAAGGCAGACTGCTAGCCTGGCTATGTAGGAGGGAACACCCCCAATCTCAAACCACAGAGGTTAAAGACACAACAGGCACAACACATAAGACACAACAGAAAATTAACAACAAATTTCGAGATTTCTACTCCCATCTCTACAGCCGTGATCACCAGGTGCCACAAACGGACATACTAAACACACTGGACAAAATAGGCATTTCCAAAATAGACTCGTCACAACAGGAAACCTTCGAGGCGGAGATAACTGGGGACGATATTGCGGAGGCAATAAGGTCAATGGTCTCTAGTAAAACACCAGGAAGCGACGGACTCCCCCCGGAGTTCTATAAAACATATGAAGCAGTCCTGACAACTGTGTTGCTTGAGCTGCTTTTCCGGGAGGCATACGCTAAAGGGGAGTTGCTGGATTCCAAGAGGGAAACCCTAGTTATACCAATACCCAAACTGGTGAAAACAATGGATGAATGTGACTCTTACCACCCGCTAGCGATGCTGAACTACGATGTCAAGATGCTTACCACAATATTAGCCAGGCACCTGAGTAGGATAATGGGGAGCCTAAGTACATAGTGACCAAAATGGCTTTGAACTTACGCAGACCGCAACACATTCTTGCGCAAACAGCAGAATCCCAAGAACAATATGCTATACTTTCTCTGGACGCCACAAAGGTGTTTGACTCAATATACTGGGAATGGCTGGCGGCGACATTGAAGGAATTTGGATTTGAGGAGGGATTCATCCGATGGGTGCAAATATTATAAACAAACCCAAAGGCTAGGGTAGAACAGGGAGGTTAGTGTCTGCAATCTGGGACATAAAGAGCGGGACGATACAGGGGTGCCCACTATCCCAATGCTATATGTGCTGGGCCTTGAACCAATAGCGGTATACCTCGGGAAGCAACACCTACATGCTGGCATCTGGGTTGGAGGAATGGGACTATCGCTCTATGCGGTCCCACACCTGAATGTCCCAGTGATCCTAGACATACTTAATAACTATGCTAAAGTGTCGGGGATCCATTTTAGCAAGACCAAATCTTGCATATTCCTGATAGCTGGACTGAGTGGGAAGAGTGTTAACGAACTGCCAGCGGTGGGACTCAACTGGGAGGTGGACTTGTTCAAATACCTGGGGGTGAGCATTAGACATACACCGGAACAAATGCATGAACATAACACGGCGAATGTGGTGCAGGGTTTGAGGAAGTCCTTGAAATTCTGGTCTAAGCTGCCACTATCACTGTTAGGTAGGGTAGCCATCACCAAAATGATTATCCTCCTGAGATTCCTGTACTACTTCAACAACTTGCACTGCTATGTTAGGCCGTCCTTTTTCCGTTCCTTGGAAGTGCTGCTCCGAGAATTTTTGTGGGGCACTACCCACCATAGACTCTCACTAGCAACATTATAGTTACCATACGACAAAGGAGGGGTGAAATTGCCAAACCTCGAGAGGTACTACCTGGCAGCCCAGCTCAGTCACGTAATTAAATGGCTGGCAGATGAGTCCACCTCAGAAACAGACTTACTGCAGCACCTGGGGGCTCCCATCAAACTAAAAGAAATACTGTGGGTAACACAGGGGGGCCCGAAACACATCCCACTGGTGGTGACACTGGGTAAGAAGGTATGGAGGAGAGCACAAGCCTTGCTGAAATTAGTAAACCCCTACTCGCCGGAGATGCGATAGCGGTGGACGCATGTAAAGATGGTTTATAGTGATATTTTCGAACACCATACTTTCGAAATTCCATTTTGTCGGCACAAAAGTGCTGGAAAAATTTTTTTCAAATGTTTTTTTTTTATTTTATTTTTGAAATGGGGGGGGGGTTCCCCACCTACTCCCGTTTTTGTTTTTTCTTACACATTTTTTATACTCCCGAAACAAAAATAAAACCTATAAAATAAATAATAAAAATGCAATGCAATTTGGCAAATTGTTTTCGACAAAATGGCACTTTGAAAATATGTTTTCGAAAATATAACCGGATACCTGTAAAGATAGCACGGACATGGCAGTGGTGAGGACATGGGAGGGAAAAAGAATATACACATGGGAGATGTATATGAAGACGGGGTCTTTAGGGAATGGGATTCAATGCAAGAAAAAGCGGAGCTGCCGAGCGGGCAATTTCTCTGGTATCAGAGTCTGGGAAGTGGCCAAAGAAAGATGGGAGGACTGGCCAGAGGAACCATAGGCAAACCCACTACTGACCCTGATGTATAATCTAAACAACGGCTGGAGGCCTATTTCTTGGCTGTACAGCGGGCTGATAGACACACCTAACCCTAATGGTGCAGCACTGAAAGTGCAATGGGAGAAAGATCTGGGTGCAGACATAACGGAGAAAGAATGGGAGAGAATACTGAGCTTTCCCAAAGCACTATCGAGGAACCATTGCTTCAAACTAATACAGTTGAATGTGTTGAATCGCACATACATGACCCCGCACAGGATGGCTACGTTTAACAAGGACACAAGTCCACAATGCCGGTGGTGTCGAGGCGAGCAAGCTGACCTCCTGCACATGTTTTGGGGGTGTGTGCGTGTGAGAAGTTTCTGGACGCGCATAGAGCGAGCCCGCGGGGAGGCCGGAGTAAAAAGGTATGAGTGGTCACCGAAAGAATGCTTGCTTGGCGCCTACCCCAGAATCAGCAAATACAAACATGTGGTTCAGTTTATGGACATGGCATGCATATTAGCCAAGAGAACCATCGCCATGTCCTGGAAAACTGCTGCGGGGCCACAATATGAAAAATGGTGCAAGGAATTTGAAAGGTGGGCAGAGGCGTAGACCAAGGTGTGGGTGGAAGGGGCGAACAAATCGGAGCCTTATAGCAATAAGTGTGTAGCATGGAAAGCGTTGATCTGGGACATGTTTCACCCATCCAACGACAAACTCCCCTGAGCGCACCAATCAGGGCAGGAGTCACCAACTACTTGCCCAGCTAATCACCCGAGTGCACCCAACTGACAATGGCCAACCGTAAGGACCTGAAGAGTGCAAAGAAAAGTTGAGCCCCATACAATGAGGCGTTTGCCCAGAACCGATGTTATAAATCAACGCATGGCATGTGTAGGAAGTTGTTTGTTGTTATTTGTTATTGCACTAAATGAAGGCATGGAAAAGTGAAATGTTGAATTGCACGACTGTAACTATACAAATGCCAATAAAATCATGTTAAAATAAACATAACGTACACGTTTTGGAAAGTAAAATAGCAGAAGTATATTGAAGGTCTAGAGCTCTGTTGCTCTAATGGAAGGCTGTATAAACTATCATTCCCTGCCAGTAAAGAGCATGCTATGTAACTTTAATTAGATACTTCAGTGTTGAGACCCATATTCAAGTTTTGCCACTGGATGATCAGCTTCACTTCCCTTTTGCTAATTTGTTATGGGGAAACTGATCAGTCCTTCAGATTATCTGTTAGGCAAGATTGTTTGCAGTACCCTGTGGTAAACTGCAACAGCGTTGTCTTCTTGGCAGTAGTTAACCCAACCTTTGGTATAAGCATGTACTACACAAGTTGGTAGAGTGACTGAGCAGCCTGGCTTAACTCAAGAGGGGTCAATGTGAGCTGTAGGGTTGCAACATAGAGGTTCACAGTGACATGTATCCAAATAACACTTACACTCAAGGTCTCTTGATTAAACTATTATTTATTAATTTAAGTCAGTTGAATAAGCCTTCTTTAGAAGGGAGCAAATATGTAACACTTAAATATACTTCAGAAATACACACTCTGTTGCCTTTTGGGATGGCACACAGGCACTTCCTACACCCTGTGGTGACTTCAATAACTAGGACACTGTGAACATTGATATATCACTGGTACATTTAGAGCAATACCGAGTTTGTCAAAAGGAAAAGGTAAGTGGAAGAAACAATGGTTAACAAGTTTCTCAAACAGTTAAGCACTTTTAAACCCCCCAATGCAATATAGATTAACCCTTTCCCAGCTATACAAGTAAAGAATGCATGACTTTTTGGAGGGAAAGATCAAAACACAAGGTCAGATGTTAGAAGAGTCTTCATGGAGCCAGGACAGCCAATGTCAATTGAGCAAAGTCTAGGGGAGCTGAGACACTTCTTGAAGGTAAGTAAAAAGTCTTACATAATGTTATAGAGCGCTTTGTAGAAAAATAAATCCCTTTTGGGCCACAAACTGGGAGGCGTGTGATGGGTAAAGCTGCAAGAAACTTCCCAAAAAGCAGCAAATGCAAGTCTCATCTGAGAGCTAGCAAGCTAAACAAGAGGTAAGAACCCTTTAGTTCACAGTACCTGAGGTCTGAAGAAACTGGCTTCTGTTCCTGTTGTAGTATGGCATATCCTCTTCCTGGGCCTCGGTCGTGGGGACAAGAGGGAGGACAGGATGTCTGGGGACTCCTGCACTATGATTCGAAGGTCGGCGGGAATAATGGGCAAATTTCAGACCAGCGGCACTTTGCGGTTTCAGCTTCTCCTGTATAGTACCACTGCAGTTCTTGAAAACCTTGTGGGCTTTCCTTGCTTCTGGGGGTGTAGCATTCTGTGGTCAGCCCTGCTTCGAGAGAGTCCAGAGGATCTTCCTGGAGCTCGGGTCTGACTTAAAAAAAGAATGCACTCGATTCTGGTGTGTCCTCTCCCTGGCATTCGGTTCCTGCAGCAGCAATGGAAGCACAGCCTGCAAAAAGAGGATTTCGAGATGAGTTCAGCTTGGGTTCGATTTGGTCCCACCAACCCAAGAGGTGGTGTCGTCCTTTGCAGGGCTTCTCTAGTCGAGGTGAACGCAGCCCACGGTAAAAACACACAATGGTAGGAAAAAGTAAGCCACTGCTACCAGTCATTAATTGTAGAAAGGGTAACATAAAAATGTTACATGAGAAAGTAGACAAAGAGGATACTAAGTAACCTCTCCAGCACTCTATAGAAGATAGTGTGTGCTGGGTCTACAAAGTTACAAAAGGTAAGTACAGTCAATTTCACTTTACTGCTCTTGGAAACAGTAGTTTAACCAAGAGAAGGTATTTAAACCTTTGGGAAATCTGAAAGACTTCCCTGTGCCACTGCATTGAAGCTTCTGTGTGTCGCAATGTAAAAAGATGTCTAAGGAGTGTGTCGGATTCCAAAAACCAAAAGAAACCATGTTCAAATGAAAGAAAACACATTAATTGAAACCATGTAAATTGTGTAGGGAAGTTGAGAATCG
Source organism: Ambystoma mexicanum (assembly GCF_040938575.1). NCBI lineage: Eukaryota > Metazoa > Chordata > Amphibia > Caudata > Ambystomatidae > Ambystoma > Ambystoma mexicanum. Next base: position 625,281,471 of record NC_090936.1, read on the forward strand.
GTCTTGTGACCTGAATGGTTAGGGACCTGCACACCACTGAGCAAAGTCACAACAAATTGTCATTTTCTATCTTTCATCTCGCAATAAAAGCTAAGGAACCCATAGAAAAAGCCAAGAGAAAAGAAAACGCGAGAACAAGCAAACACCTATGGTGGCCAGGGGGTGCAATTAAATCTGGACCCATGTCTGTGTTGAGCCAGTACCGAATTTAAAGACAAATGCCCTGGCAAAGTAAGAGACAGTGAGTCTAGTCCCAATAGCTATAGGTTTTGAGAGGCTTTTGAGGATGTTCATTTGGCTTTATTCATTTTAAGAATGTGACAGGTAAACAGAAGTGTTGCCATTCGAGATGTTTGGCATTGATGGCAAAATGTGAGCTATTGGCGGGCCAAGCAGGGAGGGAAACGATATGCATGTAGAGTGAGTTAGGCTTGGTAGAGAGGAAGCACCTCCACCACTTTGGATCACACTCCTAGATGAGTACATTTCTTAGGGACCTTGGAAGGCGCTGTTGCCAGAGGAGCTGATGGACAGCGGGAGTTGGGGTTAATTTATGAGCATTGCTTCTTGCATTGAGGATATCGATCTGCTCTATTCTTAGAGGGTAAAGTTCACTGAGCAGGGAAGCCCCACCTGTATTTGATCATTTTTCCCACGCAGCCAAGAAGTCTTGCAATGTCTTTCTCTTGAACATCATGGGTGGAGCCAGATCCTAAAGGAGAAGTGGTAGTCGCGGAGTATTACAAGATTTGATTTCTAAAGTCGAAAACTGACGTCGACCGGGCGCGTTAGTAATACTATCCCTAGTGTGACGTCTACTGTATCCGCTGTCCTTCATGCATCAAAGTCCCTCAGATTTGTTTTTTTCCACCATCATGGTCGGTTGATAACTTGCAGAGTTCCTCAGGCTAACACTACTTTTACTAAAAAAAAGTTTAACTTTAGACTTCTTCCTATCCTTTCTTCAACTACCCATCAGAGGCTGCACCACCAACTGCTTCAGCGCTTTTCGACGGAAGGCTCCATTGTCGACGGGAATACAACCGCTTTGATGAACAAGGACTGCAGCTTTCTAGGCCACACCAGGCTTCGGCCCATCACAGTAGGGACAGTTGGGGGCTAGGGGTTCTTACTTTTCGCTGCTAGAGAATGCCTCTTCTGCCCCCTTACATTACCTTCTTCCGCCTTCTGCTGTGCTACCTTTTCACTTGGCCATGGAGAATACTCCACTTAAGTTCTGCCCCTCCTGTAATAGGAAATACCCCTGGAAGGACACACACAAGGTGTGCAACCACTGCCTTCCAAGGGATCACCCAGAAAAGACTAGCAAATCTTGCAATTTTTTCCACCCAAAAACACTAAAGGATCGTTGAACGAAACGCTGGGCCGCCCACGCCATGCAGGCTGAGGTCTCCATAGACGTAGCGGGGGAAATCGGCGAAGGCAGCATCGTGGCTTAAGTGAGGCTGAAGTTGATCATGTTCCGAAAGAAAGCCATGTGAGTGCCCCTGACTCCAGCAACCAGGCCAGCAGTCCTTTGTCAGAGAAGTCACCTGGCGGCAAGGGCACCTAAACCTCACGCCACACTAAATACAAACCCCACGGCACAACGTCGACAAAGTCAGACTAGTCAAAGCCACACAGTGTTTCAGGAGAGGTCCTTAAAGTAATCCCTGTCCTCTGCGCCATCACGCCTGCCGCACGACAGGCCTCCAAAACAGGCATCCATGCCTGCTTCAGACAACACACCAATAAAGGTGCTTCGTGCCGAAGGGTGTATGCCAAAACAAGTTTCCCCTTCCAGTACGGCCAAGATGAGGGAACTCAAAAAACAAACGTCTCGGCCCCTCTTCTACGTCAAACAATGTCAAAAACTGCATCTTCAGTGCCGCTACCCTCCCACGCCTCTACCTCTAAACATAGGGGCTATAATCCCTCCCAAGACCCCCTCTCTAAGACCCTACATCACAAGGAGCCTGCATCCTTGAAGGACGCTCTTACCCCCTCAGCCTTTCCAAAATAGACTGAGTGGACTCCAGAGAGTTTTGATAGGGTTATTGTTAGATAAGATTTTCATATTGATGATAAATCTTCCTGACCTGTGTCAACCCCAGAACATTTTGCTTTGACTAGGTAACTATTTTTCATTGTCCCTCGGTGAAGGGGAATCTCCCCCCCCCCTCTCATCTAGTCCTTTACTCTTTTTAGGTGACCTTTTTAAGTCTTTCCATAGTGTATGGTTGAATATATAGTTCCTACAACTTTTGGGCTTAAGCTGGGTTGCCACTATGGGCTCTCCTGTTAATTTCTCTTTCATGTACTTGGGTGGATTACAGTTCCCAAGAAGTAAAGAGGGATTTTCATTCCCCTTTACATTTTATTTAGTGAGCCAGCACACCCACTCTTATGAGGAGTGTTGGGGGGATACAATGTATCCCCTTTCTTATTTACCTGCTAACATTTTGTTACAATTGCGAGTTTTACATGAACTGCTAGTGGCAGTGGTTTTACCTTTGTGACTTTTAGTCTTTATTACTCGCAGGCTGTTAATTCAGCCTCGTTAACGCACAGAAGTGCCACCATTTTTAAAAACTGGTGGGCTCCTTCTTTTTTCACAATTTCTTGTATGCTTGCTGTTTCTGAGGTCTCTTCCCTTTACATTCTAGGTGGAATGACTCGGTGACTGTTTTGGCTTCTGCTGGAATTCTATGGATTTCCCGCCCAGGCTTCATTCAGAGTGTCAGGAAAGGCAGGAAGGGAGGGAGGTTCCACAACTCGGCAGCCCTTTATCTTCCACCTTGCCTCAAACTGAACAACTACTAGGGGGGGTTTGGCTGTTCTAATTGGACAGCCAGACCGCCCCTTTCTGTAAAATGCCGGGAGAGAATGCAGAGGTTGTGCTGTAGTTCCTGATAAGTCTGATTCTAGAAGCTGAAGAGGTAGTCGACCACTGGAACCAAAACAGAAGAGGAAGATGAAGAAACAGCAGCTGAGACGATTTCCAGTAACTGGAGCCTACTGTTGCCTTTCCTTCCAATCGACCTGGGAACTCTGAAAACGACGACCGAGACCCACTAGACTCAAGAAGACCTGCATTTAGAGCCATCCCACGCCGTGCTGCGACCTTCTGGGGCTGCAATATCCCAGTACCCTGGGACCTTGAGCCATTGTGCGGTGCACGTTTTTCCAAATTCTGAATCTTGCTGAAACTTTGTGGCTTCCTGCTGGACCTCCAGAGACGTGAAAGAGTCCGGAAGTCCCCTCACCAGAGTGTTGGACCTTGCAAACGACGAGAATCCAACCAGCGATATTCTGTCTTTTTCCATGCTCCTGAAAAAGGTGCCATATCCATAGAGCTGCACCCAGCTGTGAGGAAAACCTTGCGTAGAGCCTTCCCCATGATCATTGTTGTAAAAGTCCTTCCAATATCCTGTTGTCTATTTTTTTCTTTTTTTTTCTTGATGAAGGAATTCAACAACTGGGTTTTTGGCTGCCGATCCTGAAGTCGTCCTGCTGCAAATCTTCTGTGCTGAGGTACTATGTTGGCTTGGGTATTTACTTACCTTAAGTCTCTTGTGATTCCTGTGTAGTTTTGGGGTGTTTTCTGTGATTGGGAGTCCTCTCTACCAGTGCACCCAATCCCTTGCTGGAATCCACCTAAGGTGTGTTCTATGAAGTCCCTGGACCCCCAACTAACTCTAAAGTAAAATACTTACTTGTTTGAACAGTCTTCCTCTGGAACTCTGAACTTGCCTGCAACTGAGCCTTCACCCTCCCTAGAGCTGACCCCTAGACCATTAGGGTCCATCTTCTGCCTCTGAGAGAACTCATGTACTAGAATTGGGAAGGGCTGTATACTTTAAGGGGTTTGCCTTGAAAAGTAAAACAAGTGTTTTTACTTACTTGGGAATTAGCTAGTTGGTAACTTTAAACTCTTAGTGAATAGTTACAAAAAGTTATTGCTTACCTTGGATATGTTCTGCCATTCTGAAAAGTATACATAGGATTTACTTACCTTGAATAAGCTCTGTGCCTTCTTAAATAAGTATTCCCAAAGTCTTACTTTACTTAGAAACTGTCTCGCCATTCTAACAAAGTAGATGGAAAGTTAACTTACTCACCTGTGAATTGGGTACCCCTTTTCCAAAAAGTAATGCTGTTGGTTTCACTTCATTATTCCTTTTAGGATAATTGTACGAGTGTCCCCAATTGGGGCTTACTTCCCCTGACTTGCTGTTAGCCTGTCCAGAATAAGTCTGCCTAGGTCATACTTACCTTTTAGGTTTCTGGTAGCTCCTTACAAAAGTATATAGGTTTTACTTATCTTGAGTATAACTGTGTTATCCTAAAATAAGTTAGAGTTATTGCTTCCCTTAGTCTGTGAACTGAAAAGCAGCTGTAGTTGAATATTACACCCCAAGGTCTAACTCACCTAGAATAACTTGTTATATCCTTAATAAGAGTTATAAGTGGTTTGCTGTTCCTAGAATTAATTTTCTGAAAAGTATCTTGTCCAGTTGAATTGCTTTGCGATTTCTTGCTGAGCGTCACGGTACAACTGATGGGGTCTACTACCCTGGTATTATTGAAAGTAATCTAAAAGTAACTATTGGTTTTGACTCCCCTAGAACTACTGTTAGGTTATATGCTGTGGTCTATGTACCTTCAAGCATAATGATATATGATATTATATTTTATTCGTATCGTGCTCATACATAAGTGTTTCAGAGTGCGACAAGGCAAGGGAGGGGAACCAGGGAGAACACAACAACGATCTTACTGGGCCCTTGTGCCAGCACCCCAGCCAAGGCTGTGCTACTCCTCAGCCACTGAACCCGTCTCAAGACGTCTATATTGTAGACCCCTGAGGGGATCAGGAACCTAGTTTCCCGGGTGACCAGGAGGAACAGTATGACCCAGATCAATACTATGATGACAATATTTACATCATCCAATCCCCACATAACCAGGACCACCTGTTGCTAGATTTACCAATCGCTAATCTGCTTCAGTATAATGAGACTCCTTAGGGCTGCCCAACATTTTAAAATTGACACCTAGGAGGCACACGTCTTCGTGGAGGATATCCTTGATGAATAACAATCTGATGCACCCCTCATGCAGTCAGTTCAAAGGCGCATACAGCCTTCCCTCGTCACACCCAATCTGACCAGGGCAGTCCACCCGCTCATCGAAAAGATTAACCATATTCCTTGGTTATTTCCACACCTCTAGCCTCCACAGAAGCCCCGCTTGACAAGGAGAACAAGAACATTTACACCTTTTGTCAGAAAGATGGCATCCTTGGCTGCCTACCAGGCAATGATAGCCAACAATACTACCCTTCTGGTGAGCTACAACTGCCATAAATGGGAGGAACTGCAACAGATGGAAGCCGTGCTAGAGCCCCTAAAGCCACAATTCCTTAAAACGGTATCTGAGGGAAAACAGCTGGCCAATTGCCTCTTGAAAAACAACCTAGATGCCACGGACAATGCGGGCCGCATTAGAGCCATGGGGACATTAATAAAACGCCCTGCCTGTCAAAGACAGTCAGGGTTTAAGTTGGAGCCACAGGCCACATTATTAAACATGCCCATCAAGCTTAACTCCCTGTTCGGAAAGGCAGTCGAGGACGCCCTTGAGGGCCAAGGAAGAATATGACCACCTCAAATCTCTCCAATAAACCCTTTGTGCAAAGAGAGGTCTTGAATACTAGAAGATTCTTTCATGAGTAGGGCCTGCAGTGATCCTCTGGCTACGGCCAGGGGGGCCAGTCACCTTCATGGGGAACCTCAGGGGACAGTTGTCCTCCAGCTTTCAAATGGGCTACAGAATGTCCAGAAGCAGGGATAGCGCCTCCTCTACCAGAGACCCCACCTAAACAATGACTTCCTGTTCCAGGTCCCCTCCCATACTACTCCAGTAGGAGGTCTTATCCTACAATTCACCCACGCATGGGAGGGGATCACTTCAGACAAGTGGGCGTTGTGAATCGTAGCAGGCGGTTATTGTATAGAACTTCTGGAAAACCTTTCAACCACACGCCAAAATACAGAATGACAGCAGAGGAAAAGTGCATTTTTTTTAGAGGAAGTCAAAACACTGCTGGTCAAGGATGCCATAGAGATCTTCACGGCAAAACAGCCAAAAAAGGGTATTCATTAAACATACTTCCTTGTGCCAAAGAAAGGCCTAACAATGCGCCCAGTACTAGACCTGCGCCCAGTGAAAACCTATGTCGAGCCACAAGTTTTTCATGACTACTCTGCAGGAGGTAATTCCCCTCTTAACATGGGGGGGGAGTACATGGCAACCTTGGATATGAAAGATGTATACTTTCATATTTCAATGTTCCCAGCGCACAGAGAATATCTGTGCTTTTAAATTGCGGGAGTACACTACCAATTCAATGGCCTAGCCTCAGCCCCAAGGGTATTTAGCAAAATACTATCCCTGATAGCAGCACATCTACTCTGACAGGCAATCCCAGTGTACCCTTATTTGGACGACTAGCTAATAACAGGGGAGTCTCAAATCTGCTAACGCAAGACCCAAAGAGAAAACAACCTTCTGTTCCAATTGGGGTGTTCTATCAACGAGAAAAAATCAAGCCTTGTTCCCAGTCAAACAAAACAATTCCTGGGAGCAATCTTAAATACAAGGGAGGTGTTGGTCTTCCCCTCAAACAGCATGGTCCGAATTATGCTGTTGCAGATATAGTCAGTCGCCAGATAATAGTATGCAAGGCAATGCGCCTGCTTGGAATAATGGCCTTGTGCATTTACCTGATTGCACACACGCGTATGTGCATGCGCCCAGTACAGGAGTGGTTAGCAAAACAATGGTCTCAGGCAACCAGTCAGTGGGACGATATAGTGGTTGTTTTGCTAACCCTTGTACAGGCTCTTCGCTGGAGGTCCAAGGACACCTTGTTAAAAGGAAAACCCTTTCACAATCCACCTGTTCAAGCGATACTCACAGATACCCAACTCTCCGGATCGGGAGCCCATTACCTTCAGCACACAGCTCACGGCCAGTGAATGCACGCCACAGCCCAAAACCACATCAATCTTTTAGAACTTCTGGCAGTTCTCAAGGCTCTGCAAGCGATTCAGCAGCATCTAGTAGGTCAGACGGATTGGTATGATTTGACTGTGGCGCTCGGGGCAGATTTGACCGTAGTCCATTTCGGCGCAGCAAAATCATACCAATCCATCCTTTCTCTACCTTCCACCCCCAATACATCCCAACCTCCCTCCCCCACTTACCTTTTACCGTCCGCTTTACATCTGACCCTTCGGTGTCAGTTCTGTCCATGCAACGCGGGTCGGAACTGATGCCGCAATGTCCCTTACTCTGTTTGCTTTTTTTTTTTTAAAGTCCCCCGCTTCCAATGTCCTGGAAGCGGGGGACACCCCTGTTCTCAATATAGTTAACAAGGGGGGCAGGGCACACCCCTGCAACCCCCATTCCCTTTGTTCGCTATAATGGAACCGTATGGCCCATATGACTGTATTTTTGGTTATGCGATCATTTTGTACAGCCTAAATTCAGTCAAATGGGCCATACAGTCGGTCAAATTGGCCAATACCGGTCAGACAGTCCAACTCATTGCAGACATCACCACTGCCTTGTTTTACATAAACAAGCAGGGAGGCACACTCTCCAAGTCTGTCCAGGCTATCCCCAAAAATGTGGAAGTGGGCACGCAAACATGTTTATTTTTATTTATTTTTTACATTTGTATAGCGCACTACAGCCCACAGGCATTGAGGCGCTTTTTCAAGGTGTAAGTAGGCAAGAATACGACTTTGGAGCATGCGATTACTTAGTTACATATAAAGCGGTAAGTTGCAAGTACATTAGGCAGACATAGGTTACAGCTGAGGACCAAGCAAATGCTAGGCAGGAACATTTCAGACAAACAGACTGGTTTTGATGGCTTTGCGGAACGCCAGGTGGGAGTTGATAGCCCTGATGTGAGTGGGGAGTGCATTCCAGTGGGCGGCAGCGATAGCTGGGAAACTAGAGCCTCCAGCACGCACTCTGTATGTTTTGGGCTTGGTAATAAGGTTGGTGTAGGCTAGCCTAGACGGCCTGGTGGAAGTGGGCATGGAAATGCGCTCGGAGAGGTAGGGGGGTGCTAGATCATGGAGGCATTTGTGGGTAATGGAGAGGTTTTTGAAGATAACTCTGTTTAACGGGAAGCCAGTGCACCTGTCTCCTAAGGTCCGATATGTGATCCTTTTTTGGAAATCCCGTGGCGGCCCGAAGTGCATTGTTTTGGACAAGCTGGAGTTTGGCAATGTTTTTGCTGGATGTGCCTCCGAGGGGAGCATTACAATAGTCCAGTCTTGAACCGATAGTGGCCCTGGCAATCGTAAGGCAGTTCTGCGTGTTTAGGAAGGGTCTTGCTGCATTGAGCAGTTTAGAGTAGTAGGCCGATGAGGATGCAATGGCGTTGACCTGCCTGTTCATGGTGAGGTTTGAGTCCAGGTAGACTCCGAGCATCTTAACTGTGTGGGACACTTCGATGGCTATATTATCGATGGTGAAGGAGCGATATTTCTTGTCAAGGTTACCCAGGATGGTTGGTGACCCAATGAGTAGGAGCTCGGTTTTGTCGCTGTTGAGGCAGAGCCAATTTTCTGCCATCCAGGCTTGGATGGTGCAGTAGATGGAGTTAAGGGTGATCCTGTCTGCCTCGTAGTCACCTGTAAGAGGGATGAGCACCTGTGTGTCATCAGCGTAGTTAGTGTAAGAGATGCCCAAGGTTTCGAGAAGGTTAAAGAGGGGCCTAATAAATAGGTTGTAGAGGGTGGGTGCGATGCATGACCCCTGGGGTACTCCACATTTAATGTTGCTGTGAGAGGCACATGCCGAGTCGGAGAAGACTTTCATGGCCTGTACCTGCAGAAACGAGGTGATCCACGCACACGCTTTGGGGTAGAAGTTGGCTGCAATGGAGAGGTGGTGGCAAAGTGTGTTGTGGTCGACAAGGTCGAATGCGGCAGATAGGTCAAGGAGCAGAAGGAGCGCAGGTTTCCCTGCGTCTCTTATATCGTCCATTTATTTTTCATGTCAAGTAAAGCCGTTTCGGTCCCATGTCGTGCCCTGAAGCCAGACTGCCGAAGGCCCAGAAGGCGGTGGTCCTCAAGGAATTTTTGGACTTGCAGGTATGTTGCTTTGTCGAGAATTTTAAGCAGGAAGGGGACCGTGGTAATAGGCCTGTAGTTACCTGGTACAGAGGGGTCAAGGGATGGCTTTTTAAGGAGTGGTCAAACCCAGGCCTCTTTGAGGTCGGACGGGACAAGGCCTGATTGAAAGGAGGCATTGATAAAGGCTGTCAGGAAGGGGGCGAGGGTGGTGCCGCAGTCCTTGATGAGCTGAGCAGGACAGGTGTCGCCCTTGCAGTTGGACAGTTTAATAGTTTTTAGGAGGGAGATGACTTCGGATTCGGTAACGTCCTTGAAGTTGAATACCGGAGAGGGGTTAGTTGTAGTCCCCTTGTTCTGATGACTGTTTTGGGAAGCAATCAGAAGGGTTAGGGCCTTTTGGTGAGCTAGGATTTTTTTTAATTTGCAGGGTATTTAGTTTGTTGAGCATGGCGGATTGGATGTCATTACACCATTTTTCATCCTTCAAGAGGGTGGATGGCGGGGTGGATGGTGTTTCTAGCTTCCTGTAAATGGCGAAGATTTCCTTTGTGCCGGATTTGGCGTTAGCTACCTTGTGTTGAAGGAGTTGGCTTTGGCTTGGATTATGGCAGATTTGTAGTCTTTGGAGATGGTCTTGAAGGTTCGTTTGGTAGTATCATTAGGTTTGGCTTTCCAAGCTGCGAGGGCGGAACGTTTTTTAGCACGCATATTGAGCAGATCTTGGGAGAACCAGGCATTAGTGTGCTTGGCTTTCTTGGCTTTCCTGAGAGTGAGGGGAGCAGTAGAGTCGACAGCTTGGGTAATGCCTAGCTTGAAGGAGCTGGCAAGGGTATCAGGGTCCTGCGAGAAGGGAGCCTGGAGTGCAGGTACATTAAGGAATGGAATAATGTTTTCAGCCATCTGGCAGGAGCTTCTAGAGAGGCCTGGAGGGAGGAGGGTAGTGGGAAGGGGGGGGGGGGCTCTTTAGATGTGTCAAGGTTAAATTGGATGTAGTGGTGGTCGGACCACGGGATGGGAGAGTTCTCAGTAATGTGTGCTGGACAGTTGTGGTGGGAGACCCAGTCCAGTGAGCGTCCTTTGGAATGCGTGGAGTGGGCAATGGCTTGCGCAAATCCTAAGGTGGATAGGGCTTTATCTAGGGTGGCTGCATGGGCGTCATTAAGGTCATTGAGGCCAATGTTGAGGTCACCAGTGAGTATGACTTTAGATGTGTTTTTCAGGTTGACGGAGAGGGAGTGGATGAGGGAGTCATGGAAGTCTGTGGTAGGCCCAGGGGGGGTGGTAGACGATGTGGAGAACCAGAGTCGTGTTGGGAGAGAGGTTGATTTTGAGTGGGAGGTAGTCGCAGCTGTGGCCAAGGTCGCCTTCTATTCTTCTGATAGTATGGCTTTCTTTGGCAATGAGAGCTACTCCGCCGCCCTTGGTGAGAGGGCGATCTTGTCTGTGGATGGTGTAACCATTTGGGATGGCCAGGGTTGAGGGCTGGGCCAGATGTTTCATTCAGCCAGGTTTCAGTGATGATGATGAGGAGGTCTAACTTGTTCTTGAGAATGCGGTCATGGATATCCAGGGCGTGGGCTGGGATAGATCTAGCGTTGACAGGACCGCATTTCAACGAGGTGGGTGCTGCAGTGGGATGTGCAGGCTTAACGGCCGTGGGAGGGGCTGAGGCTCCGGTGGCTCTTGGCATGGGAGCAGCAGGTGTGGTAAAAGCCCAGGGTGAATGGGGTGCAACACAGGGTGCCTGGGGCACAGGCAGGGCAATGGCCGCAAGGGCAGCAGCATTGGGCATAGTGGCAACACAGGGTGCCTGAGGCACAAGATGCAAGAGGCATAGTGGCAACACAAGGTGCATGAGGCACAACACTAGGTACATGAGGCATCGTGGCAACACAAGGTGCATGTGGCACAACACTAGGTACATGAGGCATAGTGACAACGCAAGGTGCATGAGGTACAACACTAGGTACATGAGGCATTGTGGCAACGCAAGGTGCATGACGCACAACACTAGGTACATGAGGCATAGTGGCAACGCAAGGTGCATGAGGCATAGTGGCAACACAAGGTGCATGAGGCATGGTGGCAACACAAGGTGCATGAGGCACAACACTAGGTGCATGAGGCATAGTGGCAACGCAAGGTGCATGAGGCATAGTGGCAACACAAGGTGCATGAGGCACAACACTAGGTACATGAGGCATAGTGGCAACGCAAGGAGCATGCTGCCTAGTAACAGCACAAAGTGCAAGAGGCATAGGCAGAGCAGTGTTCGTAGGGCCAGCAGCAAAGGGCATAGGTGTGGTAGTGTCGTAGGGGGCGCGTGGCTCGTGCTCAACTGGTGAGAAAGTTTCTGAAGAGAGGTGGAGTGGAGCATTTAGCGCGGCAGGTGTCATATGGCAGTGGGCGTGCGTGTGATGCCTGGTGACTGAGATCGTGGCTCCTTTGTGTTGTAGTGCACGGAGCGATGTCCTTGTTCTGAGGCGTGAGTTCCGAGCACGCAGAGGCGGTTGGTGGGATGGGGGGGTGCTAAGGTAGTGTGCGCGCGCATAGGCGCAGGTTCCTTGTAGTGGCGGAGGGTGGCTCTTGGAGTCGCACGTAGACAATGAGGCTTGAGTTAGCAGCCTTACCTTCGGTAAAACGGTTTGCCTCGATGTCGAGCAGCAGAGAGCTGCAGGGAGGGGGGGAAGGCCTTTTCCCTTGGCCTTCTCCCGACGGCTTCGCCTGGCGGCCGCCTCCCGCTCCCTTTAAAGCAGGAGGGGAGGGGCTGGCAGGCCGAGGAAACCAATAGCGGGCCTGGGCCGCGGCGGTGTATTTCGCGGGCACTTTCCCGGGCTCCGGTGTGTTGATGCTGGTTGCCTGGGGAACCGGAGCGGCCTTGATATGGCTTGCGCTCCAGGCAGCACACGAGGGCAGCAATTGCGGCAGGCAGGGGCTGGAACAGAAATCCTGGCAAACTTTAGTAGATTGCATACTCTGACACAGCGGAGCTGCAGAGAGGGGGGGGAAGGCCTTTTCCCTTGGCCTTCTCCCGACGGCTGCTTCCCACTCCCTTTAAAGCAGGAGGGGAGGGGAGGGGAGGGGCTGGCAGGCAGAGGAGACCAATAGCGGGCCTGGGCTGCGGCAGTGTATTTCGCGGGCACGTTCCCATGCTCCAGTGTGTTGATGATGGTTGCCTGTGGACCGGAGCGGCCATGATACGGCTTGCGCTCCAGGCAGCACACGAGGGCAGCAATGGCGGCAGGCAGGGGCTGGAACAGAAATCCTGGTGAACTTTAGTAGATTGCATACTCCGACACAGCGGAGCTGCAGAGAGGGGGGAAGGCCTTTTCCCTTGGCCTTCTCCCGACGGCTTCCTAGTCTCTCCACGTTCCAGTCTCTTCACGTTCCAGGGGAACTCGGTGCTCTAGCAGACACTAAGCAGAAACCCTCTACCTGAGGCGCACAAGTGGCAACTCAACAAGACATTCTAGATTAAATCTTCTCCCTGTGGGGTTATCCTCCTGTAGATTTATTCATTGTGCATTTGTTAGGCGCTTATACAACAAGTGAACTGTGTTTCAAAGCGCCACAGGGCAACAGGGAGGGAACATGGAATTAAAAACAATGTATTCACACAGAGGATAAAGACTGACCTACTAGGCCTTGTGAGCGTGCAAGTGCAGAGTGAGAAGAGGAAGGATTGATTGGAGGGTAAGTGCTGAGTGTAGTAAGTGCGAGGGAGTGTTGACCTGCAATAAGTGGTAAGTGCAGACTTACAGTAATGTAGGCCAGTGGATGCTAATGCAGGTTCCTTGAAGAGGGGGTGTAGTAACACGTTCTATTTAAGGGAAAGGTAGTTAGCAGGTTCTCATACGATTTTGAATTTGTAGAAGTACAGGAATTATGCATGTTGTTACTCTGCTTTGTTTAATGTAAGATCAGTGGCACTAAGGGGGACGCTTGGGTGCTGCCCTGACTATACCAGGGACCCTTTGTCTCAAAGTATTTTGGCACATTTGTTTTTTCTTCCATTTGCATTATAGACCAACTGCGTTTCAATCCCTTCATAATGTAAATGTAGTCTTTGAATTTGCAAAGAATCTAAATATTTTTGGACTGTTTGCAAATGTGAAGACTGATGTTGTTTCTAATGCTGTGCATAATGATAGATTATTTATAACGCGCTTAATACCCAGAGGTTTCTAAGCGCAGACCTGGGTATCGAACCTGCGTTGCTCGGTGTCATCTTGCTTCCAAGGCGAGCACGTTGCCCCTGAGCTATCCTCCCGAGAAATGTAGTGCATGTGGGAGGGCAGTAGGCTATCAGCCCTTTGGCCTGAACTCCTGCACTGCCCTATGAAAGGCATTAAAGAGACCTGTCATGATGTCACACATTTCATTGTACTAGGAGTGTACTGGAAAATCATTCCCTTCTGGCAACAATGAAGTCCTCTTTCCCCTTCTCCAGATTGTTCTCAGACCGGGGGTGATGTTCAGACTCCTAACTCTACCCACCACCTGCTCCCAGAGCAGGGAAAGGAAGGTGTGATGGGAGGTTGCTGGTCCCTCTTCTGCATGCTACTGGTGCCTGGAGGGAGTCTTTGCAAGAAAAAGGACATGCCACTACCAAGGCCTGAGCCAGGGTTTTTGTGTGTGCAAATGTGTGTTTTATATTTGTGTGGTGTGAGGTACTCGGAGTGTGTGTGTGTGTGTGTGTGTGTGTGTGCTTTCCTTTGTTCCTCACCGGCTGTCACGATCTTGGACTTGCGCGGAGGTAGCACGTACACCTACCTCCCCGTTGGGTCTTGGGGCCTGGAGTGTTAGCAACACAGGCTTCCTTGACCCTCCGGGGAAAGAGGGTTAGGGTCCGCTGGTTGGATAGGATGGGGTGGTTAGGAAAACCGGGAAACAGGGTAGGAAAGGGAAATGGGAGGATTAAGGAAAGTTTGAGAGGTTTAGATGTGATGCCCCTCCTGGGGTTTCATATGACAGCTGAAACTCCGCCCATTCACTCCTTCACATGTATACATCTCCTTTAGTTTAGAACCTGGATGATACACTGCCTAGACTCTCACAATAGTTCACAATTAAACTGCATTGACTTTTCTACTGTCTTGGCTAAATGAGTATTACAACAAACATACCCACTGATTAGCATGAACATAGGATCACAAACATATACAAATAAACACTGGTTGTGACAAAATGAAAGCACTTGGCTTCGGTTGTGAAGCAGGCGACTCGGGGTTAATTCACCAATGTTCTAATCATGCTGTGCGAACAACGGAACTCCGCTACAAAGAACCAAAAACAGGAGTGAGCGTACATCAAGGAATCAAGGTTAAAGCCATAGAGAACACAACCTATACCGCCGGAACCCAGCTTTAACGTAAACAACACTGAATGTTAGAAAAAGCAAGGGTTAACCGTGCCAGAGTCCTGGCTCGCTAGATTAGCAGGTTAACAGTGCCGGTGCTCCGACCGTAGGATTAACAGTGCCGGTGCTCCGGCTTTAGGATTAGTAAGGGTTAATAGTGTCGTGGCCCCGACTCTAATAGCTTTCACTGCCGTGTGCGGAGCTGCGCGGCTTCAATTATAAACAATGCCGGGCTCCGAACCGCAGCTGTCAGCGAATTCAAACTCCCACAAGAGCGCCCGACACACACTACGAGTGTTCGAGCTGCCAATACAAATAACTGAAAGATGCACTTATCGAGAGGGATCAGCAGGGCCTGCAGAAGTCGCAGGCGGGGTGTGGCCCCGCTGATAGCTGCCTGCAGGAGCCCGCTGGAACACATCTTGACTCTTCAAGATCCCGTAGCGCAAGCAGCGTCCCACGTGTTTACGGCGCGATCAGCTGGGCGTTGTCCCGAAGCTTTCCAGTGGCTCTCGAGCATGCAAGGCTGCTGGGAGTTGTAGTCCTGTTGCTCCTTTCTTTGGATTTAAGGGCTAGGAAGCTGATTTGCCTACTCCTAGCTTTCTGCCTGCATAGGACACAAAGCAAGGTCCTGAAATAAAGAGGTTTTAACCTCTGGGTTACATTATTTATGTGATTTCCCCCACCTACAGCTCTTTGGCACTGCATGCTTCCCCCTACCACCTGTGGAAGCCTGACACCGGCCCTGCTCCTGGGCTGTGTTTGCTGGGGGAAGAGGCCGACCCCACACCATAGAAATGTGTTTAACGGAGCATTGCTGGTATGAGTGGTTTTACAGTGCTAAATAGTTGGATTGCTGGGTAGAGTCAAGATGAGTGTTCTCAGAGTGGCTATACAGGCATATGTTGACACAACCAGCATTAAAATGTCTTATATTGTTGGCAAAAGGTATTGTGAAAATGTGTTGGAAAATACTTGTGTGCTATTGGTAACCTGGCATCTTTTGGGATGTTTTTCATGTTTTACCCTAAAGAACCGATTTCATGTTTTACCCTTCAAAACCGATTGTATAATATGTGACTTCATACGCAGTGCGCTGTACGGTGCACAAGTTTAACCCATTATTAAAAAAATGCACGGTAGCTCATGCTCTTTAGTGGAAACTGTACAACCCCTACATTAAGCAAAACAAACTTACCAGCCACCACTGTGTAAGAGAAAGCTCAAGAGGGGCGGAACAAGTAGGCTTGGTATCGAAGACTATCCCATCAATTCATGTAAAACATGGCAGAAAGTGGCTGTCCTGCAGAATATATTATGTAAACTGTTTTGAAATAAGACATTGAGGTATTGCCTTGGAATGATGTCTTGCTTAGTTTTGGACATGTACTCTTGCATGTTTTAAAGGGGGTTTGGGAAAATATCTGTGAAAACTAAAGTTATATACACATGTAAAATGCGGTATCCAGTCATATTTTCGAATACATATTTTCTAAACACATATTATGTCAAACTTTTTGGTGAAATGTTTTTTTCGAATATATTTTTTTTAATTTTATGTTTTGTTTTTTAGTTTGGTAAGTAAAAAAACAGGTGTTTGGGGGGAACCCCCCATTTTAAACATACACTAAAAAAAATTAGAAAAAAATATGTTTTCAGCAAAATTGCTTCAACATAACGGCATTTGGAAATATCACTATAAACCGTAAAATGCACCAGATATAAGTAATCACAAAGCAATTACACCACCAGCTAGCCGCCTTCTCCACACACAGGTTGTATACTAGCACCCTCCTAGGTGCTATTAAGTGCTTGCCAAATTGTCACACTACTATATGTATTCAGGTAGGCAGAGTGTCCAAAAATTACAATGAATATAACATCATAAAAATGTGCACAAATAAAACACTGTACATGAAACAGCACTACGTATAGTGAAAGACATATACATCAGTTTAAAACAAGCATCTGTTGTTGCAAGACAACCAAAGAATACTATTTCCAGTCAACAATGATGTGGTGTTAGTAACATCAGTGATTTTTGGTAGCCATGTGTCTATTGCTACAAGGCATAGAGCGCCTACACTTATTTGTGTTTCCGAGGGCCGTCAAAACATCAAGAATAGGTTTGTTCTCCAGCATGGGGTCTGGCATGGATTCACATGCTCATGAATATTCCCCGTCAGGCTGGGAATCCTCGGTAAAGAAAAAATCAGTATCAGTTTTGTTTCTGATCTGTCTTTCGTATTAGTAATCAATCACTGATCTCTGCGTCATACTGACCACAGCCAATGACTGCCCTCTACCTAAGCCCCGCCTCTGGCAGCCATCTTCAGATTTTTACCGCACGTTCAAGTGTTGGGATCCTCGTACTATTGCTCTCGAGCGTTAGTGCTATTTTTCAAGTTTTTTCTCAAAAAATGTCTCTTTTTTTCGGTCAAAAGAGCCTCAAGCTCCACCGTTTCTTCATCCGATCAACGGGGGACCCGTGTTGGATTCGTCTACGCCCACCAAGGGTGAAGATTTCGTCGAGCCACGCTTTTGGAGGACTCCAGAAGTTTCTCAGGCCCATCTCTAACATGGCCCAGGAGAAGGGAAGCTCGACTCCCGGAAAGCTGTTCAGGGTCTGCCCTGGATGCCAGCTTCAGAATGTCTTCAA
This sequence comes from Ambystoma mexicanum, assembly GCF_040938575.1. Classification (NCBI taxonomy): domain Eukaryota; kingdom Metazoa; phylum Chordata; class Amphibia; order Caudata; family Ambystomatidae; genus Ambystoma; species Ambystoma mexicanum. Next base: position 625,298,650 of record NC_090936.1, read on the forward strand.
GGAGGACGAACACTCCCTTTGCCTTTACTGCCTACATGAGGACAAGACGCACGTGGAGAAGGACTGTGCGTTTTGCGGCTATATGTCGGAGCGGACCATGAAGGACCGCCATCAACGTCTTGCCAACTGGCTGGAAGGAAAGAGCCCGTCAGGCGAGAAGAAGAAGAAGAAGTCCGAGCGGTCTTCTAAGACCTTTGAGGGCGCCCCGGCGACGGGGGTCCAACAGAAGGCCAAGCACCGCAAGCCCGCTGGCACCGGGAGCGCCGAACGGTCGGGGTCTACGGGCGCCAGGCAGGGCGCATCCTCCCCGGCGCCATCAACCACGAGCCAACGCTCTGGCTCGGGTAGGAGGAAGGCCGAGCACTCTCCTGGAGAGACCCCGGTCGTGCCCTAAGGCCCCATGGGAGGGGGAGCGAGGTGGTGACCCTCCCCCCCAAGGCGGTGAGCGCACCTAAGGTGGTGAAAGCCTTGATCCATCCAGCCAAGGCCTCTATCGAGACAGTTGCGGCGGCCCTGGCTCAGCCTGTGGAGGCTACACCAGTGGTGGCGACCCCAGGGCCCAGAATCTCCCTGCCACCGTGGAGGGAGTCCTCTTTCGTGCCCATCGACTGGACCCCTGTGAAACCTCCGACGGAGAAGAAAAAGGGGGGGGCAGGAGGTTGTCGTGGACTCGGCCTCAGCCTCTGAGGAGGAGCTGATCGAAGTCTTATGCCACAGCTCTGGTGTGGAAGAAGGCCATCCTGTCGGGGGGGACCCCGACGTGGAAGACAACGAGGGCGTCGAGGATGCCGACGGGGCTCCTGATCGCCCGTCGGATCTCCCTCAACCAGTGCCGCAAGACAACTCGGCGGCCATTTTGTTGGCTATACAGTCCTTCTGCTCGGAGATAAGGACGAGACTGCCGTTACCACCAACGGAGGAACCGCTCCCGACGGGGGACCCAGAGCCAGGCCCTTCTGGGAGCCCTCCCCCTAAGAGAAGAAGGATTCACCCTCCACCTCCTTTTCAGCCATCACGACCTGTTCAGCCCTCCTCCCCGTCCACGACACGTGGGGACTGACACGGCCGCGACAGGTACAGATGACGAGGTTTACGACGAGGATCTCCCGTTGTTACCTCCCACCCGGGCTTCCCCGCCCGACGAGATTGGATCGTTTCACTCCATGATCGCCAGGGCATCCGAGCTTTTCCAGCTCTGCCTGGAAGAGAAGAAGGAAGGTTTCCTTTATCAACGGCGCGAGACCAAGAGGAAGACGGTCCTCGCTGTACCTCTACTAGACGATATTTGGGATGAGGGCCTCGCCCTCCTCAAGAACCCATCCACGACGCCGGCTAGAAGGGATCGGTACGAGAAGAAGTACCGGGTCCCGGACGCGGCCCCCTTGTGCCTTCGGGCACAGCCGACCCCGGACTCTGTCGTCTCCGCGGCGGCCAGAAAGAAAGCGGGGGGGGGGGCATGGCCTCTACATCAACCTCCCCGCCGGACGGCGAGGGAAAGAAATTAGACACGATGGGACGCAGAGTCATCTCGTCAGCAGCGACGACGATTAAGGCGGCCAACCCCTTGGCTATCGTAGCCCGCTACGACAGGGAGTTGTGGTACAAACTGGCCCCCCTGCTGGACTTCCTACCAGACGACAAGAGGGCGGAAGCCCTAGAGATTTTGCAGGAAGGAGAGGTGGCTTCGGACCATGCCATTACGATTGCGACGGACATCGCTGACACTGGATTTCGCCAGTTGGGCAACGGCGTGTGCCTTAGGCGGCGTGGATGGCTCAAGGCTACTGACTTCCGTTCGACAGAAACAACCTGTTTGGGAAAACAGTGGACGATTCCCTTCAAGCCATCAAGGCGGACACGGAGACAGCCCAGGCTCTTGGAGTTCTCCAGCAACGGCGGCCGCCCTTTCGGAGCGGCGGAGGCAAACAGGGTGCCTCCAAAGGTTCCAGCGGCGGATTTTCCACCTACCGTCAAGTGGCCCGTTCGTCGTCACAGGAAGCCTACAGGGGACGAGGCAAGTCAGGCAGACCCCGCCGTCGTCGCCAAGGAGGACAAGGCGGCAAAGCCTCGTCGAAGCAGGACTGAACCGGCCGTGGGGTCGGGCCCCCACCGAAGCACCCAGGTGGGAGCCCGGCTGGCGAGCTTCGTCAGCGTGTGGGAGTCCATCTCCACCGACCGTTGGGTGCTGGACGCCCTAGCTCAGGGTCACGCGCTCGAGTTTCTAAAGAGGTGCCCGCGCGTCCCCCCTGTGGCCAGGAAAGAACATCACGTCCCTCAACTTCTCTTGGCGGTAAAGGCGATGCTCAAGAAGGGTGCCATCGAGCTCGTCCCAAAGGGGCTTCGGGGCTCCGGAGTTTACTCAAGATACTTCCTCGTGAAGAAGAAGACGGGAGGATGGCATCCCATCCTGGACCTACGACGACTGAACAAATTCATCAAGGCACAGAAGTTCCGGATGGTCACCCTCCAACACGACCTGGGTCAACTGGAGGAGGGCGATTTCCTGTCGTCGTTGGATTTGGAGGATGCATACTTCCATATTCCCATCCTAAAGGGACACCGAAAGTTTCTTAGGTTCGTGGTCCAAGGGCGTCACTACCAGTTCAGAGCCCTTCCCTTCGGATTGTGGTCGGCACCCAGGGTGTTCACCAAGTGCCTCGAACCGGTGGCAGCGCGGCTGCGCCGAGGGGATCCACGTCTACCCCTACCTGGACGACTGGCTCATCCAAGCAAAGACGAAGGGGCTCGCCGTGGAGCACACGGCAAGGACCGTCCAACTACTCACGGACCTGGGATTCTCCATAAACTACGCCAAGTCTCACCTGGTGCCCGCGCAAGACGCACTGTTTCTGGGAGCGAAGCTCGACACAGTGTCGCTTCTGGCCTCTCCGTCGGAGGAAAGGACGAGGGCCATCTTGGGCAAGGTGCAGTGGATGCTGGTTGCGGACGCGGCCAGGGTGAGGTCCATCAAGTCCCTCCTCGGAATGATGTCTTCTTGCATTTATCTCATCCGCCTGTACAGGCTCCGGATGCGCCCGTTGCAGGAGTTCCTGGACACGCGCTGGATCCAGACGACTGGCAGCTTCGAGGAGAGGATCACACTCGACGAGAGTTTCCGACGAGCAATCCGGTGGTGGGGCACCCGCGCGCATCTGACGGCGGGCATGGACTTCCAGACCCCCGGCCACCAGGAGACAGTGACCACAGATGCCTCCCTGGAAGGGTGGGGAGCGCACACCGAAAATCTGCACGCGAGAGGCCTTTGGCTTCCGACGGAGAACTCCCTCCATACCAACGTCCTGGAGCTCCGTGCAGTGTTTTGGGCCCTCAGGTCTTTTCTTCCGTCCCTCAAGGGCAAGGTGGTGAGGATCTTCACCGACAACACCACCACCACCATGTTCTACATCAGGAAGCAGGGCGGTACCAGATCCCCAGCCCTGTCCCAGGAGGCGCAGGATCTGTGGCATTGGGCCGTCGCCCAAGGGATGTTTCTGGTGCCGTTTCATCTGGCAGGGATAAAAAACACCATCGCCGACTCGCTCAGCAGAGAGCTGCGCTCGTGCCACGAGTGGGAACTACGACAGGATCTAGTGGACCGCCTCTTCTGACGGTGGGGCACACCCCAGATCGATCTGTTCGCGACAGCGGCGAACTCCAAGTGCCGGAGGTTCGCCAGCAGGTTTCCCCAGCTGAGGAGCATGGGCATTGCTTTCTCGTTCCCCTGGAAGGGCCTGTTTCTTTACGCGTTCCCTCCATTGCCATTGCTGATCCGGCGCATCAACCAGCTCAAGAGGTCACGGTGCAGGATGATCCTCGTCCCACCTGCGTGGCCGAGGCAGATATGGTTCCCGGACCTTCTGGACTTGTCAGCGTCCCCGTCAATCAAGCTGCCAGTGGACGCGGATCTTCTCTCCAGGGAAGGAGGCGCCATCCTCCATCACGACCCCAAGTCGCTGAACTTGCAGGCCTGGCTCCTGCAGCGTTAGAGTTTGGAGGATACGACATACCGGCCGACTGCAGAGAGGTTCTTGCAAAGGCCAGGGCGTCCTCAACTCTTAAATGCTATGGACACAAATGGAAGAGGTTCTCTGTCTGGTGCCACGCACAGAAGATTAACCCTCTACGGATTACGGCTCCCCAGGTACTGTTTTGTGTAAAGTGTGGTCCCTAGTGTGGTGTTTTCTTTTTTGAAGATTTCCAAATCTAAGAATGCCACTTTTTGTTTATCACACGTCATTGTGAATCGTATTGTTGGGGCCTGCCTATTCAGCCAGGTAAGAAATTCCAACAGTGTATCCTCACTCCCATTCCACAGCATGAAGACTTCGTCAATATATCGATGCCAGGAGGTTATCGGTTCTTGGAAGGGGTTTGTCTCTGCAAAGATGTACAATTCTTCGTATTTGTCCATGAATAAGTTTGCTAAATCGGGTGCGAATGTCACACCCATGCTCATGCCATGGAGCTGTTTGTAAAATGGATTTTCATACAGAAAGAAGTTCTTCGGCAAAGCCAAACCAATGCATTCTTCTACAAAGTTAGATGAACGGCCCGGTCCAGAAAGAAATATTTGAAAACAACACAAATGCATATTTTTCTATGTTTTTTAAGTGGAGAATTCACCTCTGATTCGCCTGAATAATACTGGGCTATATCGACTCGCGAATGAAAATCACCTCACACGCCTGTAAGAAATCACAATATTAAGGTTAGTGATATGGCTTCCTCCCCAATGCACCTATCTCTATGAACATGTAGATGAACCTTTTTAGGTACACTAAGAGCTTCTCTCTTTCATCATTTTTAGGTCGAAAGGGCACCGCACAGGGCCCGGTGCATACAGCCCTATCAACCCCACTGCTAACTGTTGTGAATGCGTCCTGAAGAAGGGGGTTTAACATACATCAATATTAAGAACAAACCTTTTCTTGATTTTTTGACGGCCCTCAAACACAAATAAGTGTAGACGCTCCATGCCTTGTAGCAATAGACACATGGCTACCAATTATTGGTAATAAAGGTTGATAACCGCCCCACGATTCCAGAAAGAAGCACAAGACAATTGCTCTTTCACAATGCAGGCAGTCAGATGATGGAACACACTTCCATTATCTTAACACAGGACATTTTGGAACTTCTGAAAACCTTTCTTTTCAATCTTGACGAAGCCATCTGTTTAGCCCAGATTTTCAGTTTTTCATTTCACCTACAGTGCCAAGATATCTACGGGTGATGGTTGCGTTTAATTGAAACCGATGTTACATAACCTAACCTAACATGTACCATAAACTTGGGGGATTCTGACTGGGAGAGGGTTTATGCCCGAGGTTGTCATGTTCCAGGAGATTTTAAATTAGCAACTTTGGAGGTAGGAGTCATTACAGGCTAAAGCAAATTTGCAAAGACCCAGTCTTGGAGACTAACTTTGTAGCACTTAACCTGTGTACAAGCGCTTTACAAATAAACAATTACGAGCGTAGTAGTCGGCAATGTTGAAAAGCGAACAGATCGGTCCAAAAGGATGAGTATACAAGAGAGTTTGGAGTGGTGAACATCATAGAGCAGGTTGGGGACATGAAAGAGTGCAGTCTCAGTTGAGTGTTTACTATGGAAGCCAGATTGAAGTGGGCTTCCAAGGCCATTACCCTCAAGGAACTTAGTTTTCGGTTGAAGACCATCTGCTAAATAAAATTTGAACAATGAGGCAGCAGACGCACTGGGTGATAGTTTGCCGGGTGCGTTTTGGTCAGCAGAGGGTTTCTTCAAAAGGGGTTGGACAGTTGCAGATTTGAAGGAGGCTTGGTAGAGCCCAGTAAGGGGGAGTTTGAAGAGCTTGGAGAGATGAGGGCAGAATGAAGTAGAGAGAGAGGAGGGCAAGAGAGTTCCAAGCATCGTAGGTAGATTAGTCATGGAGGAAGTTAAGTTCAAGGTAGGTATTCGCGGATCGCTTTTGAAGGTGGAAGTCTTCCAGCATGACTTTGGGGATGTCTGTGGGAAGTGACTCAAGGTTTGGGTCAGAGAAGGATTCTGAGGAACTAGGGGGTCAATTGAGAGCCAAAACAGTGGGAGAAGTTGGGTGATGAGCTGAATAGTGACCTATTAAAAAGTAGAGTAGGTGATGTCCGAGGATGGCAGAGGTGCAGTGGTAAGTTTCTTACCGATAAGGAACCCCACTATAGCCTCCTTCCCAAGAGATTGGGGAAAATGGTAGAAGGTAGCAGAGTTAGTGTGGAGAGCTGCTAATAGAGTACAATCATGCAGGCGAGATCAAGGTTTCTGTGATGAAAGGAACTTACAGTTGAGTTGGGGATACGGGTTTCAGTAGTCTGTAATCTAACAAGACTTATTGTAGAGGGACTGCACATTCCAGATGTCAAATAAAAGAGCGATAGGAGGTGGGGAAGAGGATCTGGTATTTAGTATGTGAAGAGGATAGATGAGGTTGCAGCGAGCGCGGGAGTGTCTGCTGAGGCAACAATTGAGCACAATATTATTGATTGGCTTTAGCATGGGCCAGTTAAAACTATCATTAAGAGCTTTGACATCGGTTTCTTGGCGACCCTAGACAACATAGGCAACATGGATGTATCACTGATATGTACAACAAGGACTACTGGTGGCAAATTTATTTTACACCACGTGCCCAGGATTTAAATTTCTATATCCCAAGAGTAGTTTGAGAATACATGACCGGCTTCTTCAGAAAGTTCTCTCTAATAAAGAAAGGTTCCTCGCATCAGAGCTTAATACAGTTATGGCAACGCTTCTGAGGCACCCCTCGAACCCTTGCATAAGGCAGTCCTTCAATTTCTCCTGGAGGAAAACTTTCCTATTCGACATTGCCTCTGCAAAGCGAGTAGGAGAGATTTAACTCTTAGCTGTAGATCACCCATTCACTAGTGCTCATTGATAAAGGTTGTTTTTGTGCTCCAAACCAAAGTTTTCACCTTGAGGCTTTTTGACTATCAACTCACTCAACCTGCCGTTCTGTGGATTTTTCTTTCAAAATCGCACTTCAACAGACAAATGTTTACTGTGTACCCTGAATGTGAAACCAGCTTTGAAATATTACATTTATTGCACCAAGGTGATGCATCTCTCCAATCAAACCTGTGGCATTCGGACAAAATAGAACTTTCTATAACTGACGTAGCCAAATGGATATTGGCATACATTGGACTTTGCCACAGGAAAGCTTCAAGTGCTCTCCTGATTGTGTCAGAGCACATTCCATCAATGCCAAGAAGGTGAGGACTGCAATGCTTGCGGTGCCTCTAGAGGACGTATGCAGAGTGACGACATGGAAGCTGACCAATACTTTGAAGCATTATCGCATGGAGAAGGGCCAGAAAGAAAACTAAGGTTGACTAGATATTCTATAGAACTTATATTTTATAAGATGAGCCGTCTTTTCCATCTGTCCCGGTAGGGTTTATGGCCGTTGTGTTTTCTAACTGCTTTCTAGTCTTTGCAAGTTGAGGAATATACGATAGGTCCAATACTAGATTAGAAAGTTACCTGTAACTAGAGTTCTCAAGATTACATATCTTTCATGGATTCATATGTGACCTGCCATCCTGCCCCACTGAGACACTCCTGTGCCTGCATCGGGGTGCATTAACATAATCTGCCATGCTTGCACCTTTCTTATACTAGATTGCCTAGCACACAAAAGACCCAAAGAGAGGTGGCTTGATCACTAAAGGCAGTTTCATACTGTCGACTGGGAATATTCGCGAACCATTGAAGGATACCAATGCTAGATAATTTTAGTTGTGTGTGGGTGTATGTGGGTGTGTTTGGTCCTTTCCAGTTATGTTGCCTTCTGGTGTCTAGAAAGTAATTGGAGCATTGACCGTCAAAATTTCATAGTAAGGTACGATTTAGTACTGGGAGTAATGTATAGTTTTCAGGAAATACTGAACATCTATAAATGTTTTCTTCCATTGTTGCAGCAAACGCGGAGTAAATCAATACTGTACTGTATGTACTGTGGTGCTAAGAAGCCAAACCATTTCTGTTTTAGGTTCCCTGGAGATGGATTCGCCCGCTGAGCCAGTAAATAATCACCATGCTCATACCCACACACCAGTAGATAGTAAGTATACACAATTTGTCCATTTTATTGCATGACAAATGAGTTAATTTAAAAACAATCATGAAAATGCTGCACATTTTATGTTCAGAAAGGAAGCATAATCCAACTTCTCACCAAACAACTACAGACCATGTTCCTGAAAAGAAGTTCAAGTCCGAAGCCCTCTTATCAACGCTTACCTCAGATGTGTCAAAAGAAACTTTACCAGGTAATTAAATTGGAAAATCTGATTGTGATGCTTGTTATGTTCTTTTTATGTTCATTTTGTGCAACATGTCTATTTCACCATACTTATGTATTTTCACTATGCAATGGTGGTTAAAGGAGTCCTCTGATTTTACAGAAGGTATGTGAAAAATTACCCCGCGCCCCCAACCCGCCCTACTGGATCGCCTTTTCGACCTGTCATGCCTTTTGGCGTTAGTTCGCTACACTCCTGCTCTCGTCTACGCTTTCATATGTGGATTTCGCGTGATAAGGCCTCGGCAGTCCAATAGACGGCGACTCTGCATTTAGCATCCAACCTCGGTGGCGGAAAAAAACAATCTGCGGACTCAGACGTGTGAAGCATCATAAGTACTGAAAGGGTGCAGAAGAAGGAAATTTCCACAAAGGTGGCATATTTGTGGGCAAAGACTTTTATTCTGTGAAAATGAGAAAAGAAAACCTACCTATCGCTATCTCTCAGGGGAGGGGGGGGGGCAGAAGGGGTTCCTGCATCAGCTAAAAGATTTAAGGTCACTTTCAGGATGTCTGTCAGCTCAAAATGCCCACCATCCTGTGTCATGAAAACCTTGCTTATGACACTCGCACTCGAAACTGTACAATAGTGTTGGTTTGGCCAATCTCAGGAGAATGACTTCCTTCACCTGGGGTCAAGTTCCTGGTTTGTCGTAACAGTTCTATTGAGTTCAAAACGGTCTTGTCATGGGGGTGTACTTCACACGTGTTATCAGGGGGAATGGCTCCCCTGATAGTAGAGTCCCAAACACTCTGGTACTCCCTCTTGTTGTGCTAGGAAAATGACTCCCTTTTCCTGACTTATGTTTTCAGATAGTCTGGGGGAATGACTCCCTTCCCCAGGCCCCATTTGACCTTACTGCCTGTCTGATTTATCTGTTCCTTCAAACAGCCTTTGGGAATGACTCTCTCCCCCAGGCCTTGCCGAACTTTACTGCTGTTTCCGGGTACCAGGAGAATGTCTCCTGCATGGTATCTTGCTCTCAGTTCATCACAACCAGGGGTAATGACTCGCTTCCACTGGTCTTCTTTCCATCAGGCTTCACACTTATTGGTCTCACCTCTTTTTTGACTTATTCCACTTGGTTCACTTCCCTGCCAAATACTGCCACGAGGAAGATGACTCATATCTTTATCTTGTTCTCTATTTTTGGGGTCCTCAACCCTTTTCTGACCGTTAGTGCCCTTAAGGCTATCACCAACACGAGGAAGACCTTCTTGGATGCAAAAGTCACACACTATCACATTGGGGGTCCTTGACCCTTCTCTGGTGGTCAGTGGTTGTGGTGCCATCACTGACACGAGAAAGATTTCCTCTCATGCACAGTTCACTTGTACTTCCTTTTTAATTGGGGGACTGGTGGATGCCCCTGTTTCCCCATTTGACATTGCCAGGACCCTTTTGTGCCCCCACCGCTCACTCCCGTACCTTCTGGGATCTTCCCACCGGGCTCCAGTCTTTCCTGGGGTCTGCACTGACCGTGTCTTGGTTTTAGGCGTCTTCTGACGGCTTCTGGGTCACTGTGGTGTCTCTGCAACCTTTTGGCTCCTTGCAGTATCAGCACCTTTTACGGTTTGTATGGTCCACCTCCGCCTGGAGGGCGTGCTACTGCCTCATCAGCTTTTTGCAGGGTCTAGTGTCAGACCTGCCAGAGACGCGTCTAGCCCTTTGAATCTCCTGCGCCGAAAAGCTTCCATGAACGATAGTGTGTCAAGTCCCTCTTCGGTTTTTAAAGTCCATACAGGTATGTTTCTTCCTGGAAGGCTAGAATGCTCCTCGGAGTTCACAGAAGTGCCCTTCCAGCATCTGTGCATCTTCTTCATGTCACTACATGCTTCTAAGGTATTCATCTTCATCTCAGTACTGGGACCACTAAATGGTATACAACAATAGCAAATGGAAGTGCTAGCAAGTGGAGGTTGTCAAAAGGATGGCAAAGGGTTTGTGAAGGTTAGGTTGGGGAAATTGTGTCTAATTCTACCAAGGTGTTTATCCTCCTCAAGAGAGGGTGAGAGGGGGAGGGGGAGAGTCCCTCCCCATGAGCTCTTCCCGCATTGTACCACCCCCAAGGGGACTATCGAGCATTGTTCTAGCCACCCCGGCCTCATGGAAAAGGGCTCACCCTCGAAGGGCCTACATCATCACAGTGCCTGTACACATAGAACAGGTATGTGTTACAGGTACGCACGCCCCTGTCAACGCTTGAAACAACAATGTGTAATACTCTGCACCAACCCCTAGATGGCGGCCTATGCAAAGCATGCATTTCTAAATCTGATACAAGCTTCAGAAATAAGAGTACTAGTTAAGTAATATTTGTCATATTATTGTTGTCTGGTCATAAAAGCCCAATCACTATGCTTTATTTAATTTTAAAATGTTTATTGGTTTTACAAATTGCATAAAATACAAAACAAAAACCTTTTTACATTCTCCAGCATTCCTTCAATATAAAAAACATTTAAGATCTTTAAAAGAAAGTTTGCCCATGTCAACTTTAGAATTCCACAGCGATCATTATGTCCACTTATCCATTTTAATGGCTTTCCCCTCCATGGTTATCTTACGGTAGTCATTTAAATGACAGGAATGTGTTTACAATTCCCTTTTAAACACATATTCTACCAATTTCATCACCCTTACAACCAGACTTGTTCATTCGCCCCAAAGGATCCATCCCACCATTTCTCTGCAGATAGGCTTAGTGTGCAGGTATCAGTGTCCTCCAACAGTCTTTATATTACCAGTGTGAGAGCTTTATATGAAGTTATTAGATGGAACAGTTTCCACCTTCTCCTCCTCCCCACAGTATCTACATTGGTGGTTTGCCAGGTCGATTAGCTTTCTTGCCAATACCACTTCTCTCGTGGGTAAGATGTTCAATCTGCATCTAAGCAAAAGATCCCTATATTTAGGCGATGGGAACTTCTAAAGATACACTAGTTATTAATTTAAGCCCTTGCATTCAGTGATCAGAACTGGTCTCAACTTATCCAACCCTCTACTTTCAATGGTTTAAATCCAGTCTAAGTTCTGGAGCTCTTTCTTTTTGTCTTTTTTTTCAGCTTTCATGGGGTTTGCAATTAGTTTCTCTAGTTCGATATTTGCATTCCTTAAGGTCACCACCAATTTTGCTCTCCAGCAAATTAGACTAGGCACAGACTCGAAATCCTCCCTTTGGAGGATTGCGAACGGAGCTGCCAAATTCACCAAGATGCATTTTGTGAATAGGGCCATCGACTTCCACAAGGCTATCGAGGCCAAAGACTGCAGTCTCGATTCATATCTAATGGTGGACATTGGAAGGCAGTTGGGCAGTTTCAGAACTTTACGCCCAAAAATGCACTCCCAAATCCTCCAAGCTCCCCATTGTTGGTTTAGCATGGCTTCGAAGCCATATGTCAGAATTTGAGACACTTTTTGCCAGTAGAAAATGGTGATTAGCGAAAAGGAAAAACTGCCATACTTTCTGTGCTGAGCAGCACCCTGCAGTGATGGCTTTTCTGCTTTCCTCCTAAATGACATGTAATGGCTTTTATCGCCATGTTTTTGTTGATGACCACTCCTAAATAAACAATGTCAATGACCTCTAGCGGCTCAAGTAGCTTTTTTCTGTGCCCCGACGTCAAGACAAGTATCTTTTAATTCCCTACATTAATTTGCATATCATTGGACTTCAGAGAGTTAGAGAAGATCTCGATCCACCTCTGAAGTCCAAGGGGGGTTTGGTCTAGAAAGACCAAATCATCGGCGTACAGTATCCAAGGAACTTCAGTCGTGTTTATTTTCGGGAGGAATGCTTGAACTGTTTTGGGGGATTCTCCAAGGTCTGAAATATAGAGACTAAAAAGCAAGGGCGTCAAAGCACATCCTTGTTTAAGTCTGCAGAAGGTGTCAATTTTCCTTGAGAGCTGGCCGTTGCCCGACCTGTATTGAGGTGTTCGAGTATAGGGCTTCGAGTATAGGGCCTTCCATGGTCTCCACCAGGTCAGTGGGGCATTTCCATTGCAATAATTTACTCCAAAGCTGCTCTTTGTTCACACAGTCAAAGGCCTGCTCAAGGTTCGTAAAGGCCATATAAGCGCAGGATCCTTCCTCTACAGTGCTGTTTCGGGATGTAAATGAGGAACAAATGTGATGGGGCCCCTACTCCCTTCCTGAACCCTGTTTGTCTCGGGTCCAGTCTCCCTGTTTTTAGCACCCATGTATTTAGATCACGTAGTAACACTTATGCAAACAGTTTGCCAACTGGATCCAGTAGAGCGATGGTTTTTTGGATTGCCTCGATCGCTCTTATTATAATATGGGGACTATAATGACTTCCCTCCATGTCGTTGGAATTAGTTTGATTTTCATTATCTGTTTAAATATGGAGATAGCCATCCCTCCCAATACTTCAATGTTTTCTTTTAACACCTGGTTCGACAGCCCGTCCTGCCTTGCCGCTCGTGAGCAATTAAGTTTTCCTATGATTGATCTTGTGTCCCCTTCATCGAGAAAGAAATGCCAGCTCTTGTTGTGCTTCTTGATGTTCATTTGACTATAGTCCAGATGGGTAGAGGGCAGAGTAATGAGATGCCCATCGGTCCTCTGTAACCTCACCTGTCAAAGTGTTATTAAGGAGCTGCCATAAGCTCCTAGTATTTTACTGGCATACAGTTTTCAACATTATCTCTGTATCCCTCTGCATTCTCAAGGCTCTAGTAGCTAGAAGGCAATTGCAATATTTTTGTCTGCAGGTGCATATCAGCTCATATTTTCCTGGGCCTTGGGCTTTCTCCAATTCCCTAATATCCGCTCTCAATTCTCAGCTCATCCTCACCAGCACGGGATCATATGTGTGTTTAGGGACTTTATTAAAATGTCCTCCTGTATTTCTTGCTACCATGTAATCGTGGAGTATCCACACATAATCCACCGTGCTCTGGTCCTTCATAATAGAGGCCTCAAAATGGTGGGCAATATTTGTGACTTTGTTCTGATGAATCCTTACCGATTTTCTTCCCCATGTGACTTCAACCTGGCCCATTTCGCACTTATGCGGGGGGTGGGAGGGCGATAGGTATCATGCAGGGATATCGCTAGAAGATCATGGTCACTAGAAGGTTGTTTTACTATTTAAAATGTATTGACCTTTTCTATCAAGTTTCTAGACACAAAACAGTAATCGATGCAGGATCTTGGCGAGTCTCTTCCCCACGTACAAGCACCCGTCATATCGCTGGGCATTTAGCATAATCAACTCCCTGGCAGATGACTCTAAGACTCAACACCTCGCTTGTTTGCTCATTTGACATTCATTCAAGGGCCATCCTTCATCATTCAGCAAATGCATATTCAGGCCCCCACAAATGATAATATTGAGGTTTTACCAATCAGCCACAATTTTATCTGACATTTATTATAGACTTAACAAACTTTACTTTTTGGCACATATTAACCCTCCAATATACATTGATTAGAAAATACTTCATTGCCATCGGCAGTAGTTCTTTAGTAAACTTTAGGACTTGCACATATGTGCTCAGGATTTTGTGGCTAATTACTGTGAGACCCACATCCATCCTTAGCAGTGTTAGGAGGCCTGAGAAGGGTCTGCCCAGAATGCCTTTGCATGCTGGATTTAAATGGGATTCGTAGCCCTCGCACAGCGGTTTAGTTCTTAGCCTGGGCCTGGTCTCCTGAAAGCACAAGATATCATAGTGCCCTAATGAGCGTGCTCTATCAGTTAGGAGATATGAACTTTTCAAATCCTCTAGTGTTCCAGGATCCTAATAGGAGTCCAGAGGGATCTTGCAGTTGATCATTCTATTTATGAGTGGGATTGCATAGTGTCCCAGCTAACCATTCCCAACTGACTTGCTTGCGGTCTTGTCGCTTGTCAGATTTTTGACATTTGTTGCCATTCCTGTTTAGACTTTGGTTCTCCACTGTGAATTTTAGCGGGGAAAGTTTTTTTTGTGAAAGGGGCACTAGCATCTTCTTTGGATGTTGGGCTGCATCTGAAGTCTTTTGGTTGGGCTCAAACTCTTTTTGAACTCGTTGCAATGTTCCTTGAGTGTTGTTCAGGAGAATTACTGTTATGGCGCTTCTGTCTGCCTACTGGACCTTAATCCTGGTGATCGCTCAGTTCATAGCCCAGCGGTAGCAATTTGTCACTTTTGGCTAGCAGATTTTCCTTAGTTGTTGACGAGTCCAGATGAAGAATCACCCAGTCCATTTTCCTTTCTGTCACGAATTCAACCGCCCAGATATCGTCAGCCGTAATGTGTCTAAGCTCAGGGATATAGTGCAAAAGATTCATAATATTCTGCCTGTTCAAGATTGGAGCTTCAGGGTATGCTCTCCAAATAGACTTAGAGATCTTTCTTTTGCTCAGTCTGTTCAGAGCAAGGTAGCTTTTTTTTTATTTTCTCCTGAGTTTTTGATGACCATTTCCTGGTGGTCTCACTGACGTTTTTTTAACATTATGTCGATTAGCCCTCTGTGGCAGATCATTCAATGCTATTTTTTCTTCCAGTGTTTTGAACTGCCAATCCTTTTGGGCAGCCGTAGGGTGCTTGGCTTTGATCGTAGATTTACTGTTATATGAATCTTGGTGATTTGGGCAAATTTGGCTAACTTTCAATTTCAGCCCAATCAGATCTGCTCACATTATTCCACTCCTCTTCCTCTTCCTCTCAGTCCATAATTTCCAGTAGATCACTCAAACATCTTTTGACGTGAGTTTGTTGGCATTAGCCATTCCCGTATTTACCCTGTCGATGCCGGCCTCGGAAAGTTCAATCAATTGCGGCACTTCATTGGACAAGAAGTGCTCCTTTCGAGAATGTTTTGGGGACTGATGTATATCAAGGGGCAGGGGAGTCGTGATATTTCTCAAGAATGCTCTGGAACCATTGGATTTCCTTTTCCTCATTGTTAAGTTTTTAGTTTTTTTTCCTCCCGTTTTCCATCTCCTTTCCAAGGACCCTTGGATGCCGTCACCGTTTCCTGGGCAGGGCTTAGCTTGAACATCAAGAGTATATTTATTTCCTTTCTAGGGCCTTGTGTTGGAGGTTTAATAGCCGTTCTCACTTCAGTCACCTCTAGTTCTTCATTGGAGGCTGCTAGCTCCGGAGAATTCGAACTGGGAGGTATAGGTCGATTTATGACGACCTTCCCCGCCTCAGCTCTTTTCCATTGTGTCCGCATCCACTTGCAGTCTTCCAAGATTGCCTCCATTAGAAGGGTCTTGTCTGTGGTTTCTCTCCTTGCCATGTCATATAGGCCATTCTGCCATTGAAAGGTGGCTTCTGCTTCTTTGTTCAGTCGGTCCTCCCCCTTGGCAACAAACAACCATAACAATTAAAGTGGACTGGTCTTGCAATGCACTATTGATTGATTCATATAGTTTGGTGAAGGGTGAGAGTGAGATCATCGGAGTTACCATCAGTACTTGCTGAATGTGGCTTGATTCATCATTTGATGAAAAGTTTTCACTTCTCAGTTCTTCACGAGGTAACCAAGAAGAGGTGTGAGAGCTTGTCCTTGAAGAGTTAGAAGAGCTGCTGGCTGAGGGCCTTCTTTCAAGTGGCAAATGCTGCATATCCCGGGGGCTAAGATGGTACCAATATTTTTATTTGAGGGGCCTGCATTAAAGATGTCAACCATCCCGCTTTCCATCTCACTAGGTCGCTCCCCATTGTCAAATGTCAGCGGGGTGCCAGGTTGCATACTAGTTAATTTCAGTCTCGGTGGGGGGCACATGCAATCCAGGGCAGGGGCAAGAGAGGGGGGCATATGGGGCATGCCACTCTCAAATCAGCAAGCAACAAGTCTTGGTCTAAGGCAGTCAGCCTATTCTTAATTATGGACAGACATTTCCTTTTTTG
This sequence comes from Ambystoma mexicanum, assembly GCF_040938575.1. Taxonomy (NCBI): domain Eukaryota; kingdom Metazoa; phylum Chordata; class Amphibia; order Caudata; family Ambystomatidae; genus Ambystoma; species Ambystoma mexicanum. Next base: position 625,314,863 of record NC_090936.1, read on the forward strand.
GCAGGATATTTTCTGTCAAGATGGTCAGGTCTTTAGACAGTTAAGCTGCTAATTCTGAGTTTTTTTCAGATCTATTTTAATTGAGTAGTCCTCCTGATCTTGATTTGCATTAAGGGGTACATTCACACAGGCACTCATCCAACTCGTTCATTCTTCTGTTCGCGTTTTGGCTGGGCCCCTGCCCACAACAGCACTAGGATTCTCCTCCTCTGATAACTGAAGGGTTTTGTTCAAAGATGAGGGGTATTGATATATGCTCATTTCCAGGAAGGGGAGAATTTTCATCTCCACCTGACCCCATAGGGATCTTCTTTGCCTTTTTTAAGACCCCTCTTGTCAGGAGTGGACTTTCAATGGGCGGCAGGGACAGAAGAAACAAGTGTGAAGGAGAAGGGAGCTCTGCTGGAATCAGACAGGGATTGCTGACTTCACCCCGGAGCTCAGGAATTTTAGCTCAGGTCGAGGTGAAGGTAAATTAGCGGGCTCCAAAGAGCAGGTTGTAGCACTTTCATGGTAGCTGGTCATTGCACAGACCTTGCCCAACATATTTTTGGTAACGTCTTGATCATACACAGTTTGGCAGTCCGCAAGAACATCTCCCAGAGCAAACCGTTTTACCTGATGTTGGGTCCAGGCTCCAGCTGCACTTTTTGGCTGCATTGACATAGCTCCGCCTGCAGATTTTTAGTTCAATTTCTCCACAGCATAACCTGCTCCCACTCTTAACAAATTACACCAAAATGCTCCCACACCCCTCACGAAAAGGAGAGTATATTTAGTTTCCTCTGCTGCTTCAAAGAAGCTACCGCGTTTCTTTGGATGGCTCACACGGCTCCCAAGACAACTAAGACCAAAAACTCCACTTAGCCTCCCACTCGCCGCTCCGCGTGCAGCGGCTCTAGTGGGGCTTTTAAGTCCTTTGCAGGTCGATTCAGGGTTCAAACTAGACCCGCAGCAGTAGACCAAGTAGAAACACAGAGGCTCAGCATCAAAGACTCTACTTAGCCTCCCACTTTGCCACTTTAACAACTTTGTTCAAAGGGTTTTTTGTCACAGATGGCTCAAGGAATACTCAGTCTTTATATTGAAAGCTTCACCAAGGAGCTTTGGCTGTCCCTGTCTCACTCGACTCAAAACAGCCTTTTTAATCCTTATCCAGGCATCCTTATTCCCCTTGTATCGTAGATAAATAATATTGCCCCCGCTCCCCTGCTGTCGACTTTCTAGACTCGTTGGTTGTGTCCACTTAAAAGCAATAGCCTTTTCCAGCTAGACTCCCTCAGGGGATACCTGCACTACTGCTCCCATCTCCATGCTAATGCTCCCTCCTCCCCAACTACTCTTCCTCTCCACCTTCCCCAGTCACACTCTTTTCACTCTCACAACCACTTCATATTCAATTTCTACACTCCCTTCAGTAGTCTTACACACTAATCTCACATGCACAGCTGCAATGCAGTACCACTTGCACTCCCCAACCAATACCGTACCTACTCTGCGATTGGCCTCCATGCTCTTGTCCACTCTTTTTTGTTTTTTTTTCCTGCTGGTCTCTTGTTCTGCTACCTCCTTCGCCTCTGACCTCACGCAAACGACCCTTATCTTCCTATGCCATGGGGTCTCTTTTAATCCCCTTCCTATTGGCTGGTTGGACATCTGGCACTAGCCAATCTGCCCTGTCGTCCCTCCCGGTAGGTGAATACAGCAAATGTTTACATCACTTTTGAAGTCTTAACCTTTTCTCCCATGTGTGTTGTAAAGTGTCTACGTTAGTGTTCTGGTGGGCAGGGGTTTGGGGGGCCTGGCCTTGCCTCCCCAAATGCAAGCACAGTCTTTCTTGGTGCTAGAAGAAATTGTCTTATTCTCCAGCATGGGGTCTGGCATGTATTCACATGCTCATGAATATTCGCCGTCGTCAGGCTAGGAATCCTCAGTAAAAGAGAAAACAGCTTTACTTTCAATTACAAACTGTATTTCCCCTTTTAAACCAATCACTGTCCTCGGTCATACTGCCCCCATCCAGTGACTGCCCTCTCCCCAAGCCCCTCCTCTGGCAGCCATTTTCAGATTTTTACTGCACGCTTCAGTGTTGGGAGTCCTCGAGTGTTAGGAAGAATTCTCAGAAATGTGCCAATTCCTTGGAGACCCCCAGCAACTTTGCTGGATTTTGAGGACTTGATTTTTCTGACCTGGAGAGAGTGAGACCCTTTTTTCCACTCTCATGTATTTTAATGTGGTTCTTATGCACTGTTTCTTTTGGTTGTGGAGTCTGACAAACTCCATAGGCATCATCTTTTACATTGGGCATCATTACAAGTGAGGCGGAATGGGTTAACGGGCTCCGCTAATGGTGGCGGGCCCGTTAACACCATTCCGCTGTCGTCTTGCGGGACCCGTTAAGGATGCCTGGTAAAACCAGGTTTCGTTACCGGGTCCCGCAAGGGGAAGAGGGAGAGTTTGGAGGCTATGAGGTGCCTGCGGACTGCAGGGAGGTCCTCACCAAGGCATCGTCGACTTTGAAGTTCTTCGGCCACAAGTGGAAGTGTTTTGCTACGTGGTGCCGGTCTCAGAAGGTTACCCCTCTGAGGGTCATGGCCAGCAGATTCTTCCATACTTGATATCCTTGGCCAAGGCCAGACTGGCGCACGCCTCTATGGAGGTACGATCTTTAACTCTGGTGAAGGCTCCTGTCCCGGCATGGGAATTAAACATGCTCCTGACGAGGCTCATCGGGGGGGGGGGAGCGCCCTTCAAGCCTATGCATCAGGCCCCTCTCAAGTTCCTCTTGTGGAAAGTGACTTTCCTTGTGGCCATCGCCTCCAACAGGAGGGTGGGTGAGATACAGGCCTTATCCTCCAAACAACCATACCTGACTTTCCAACGAATCGAGGGTGGTGCTGCAAACGCACCCCTCTTTAAGCCAAAGGTTCCGTCGGAATTCCACCTCAACAAGGCTTTGGTATTACCTGTTTTTCCCGAAGCCTTCGTCCCTGGCTGAATGGGCTTTGCACTCGCTGAACTTTGCTCGTTCCTTGAACTTCTACGTGATGCACACAAAGAGTTTTCAGAAGGCTTCTCAACTGTTTCTGAACTTTGGTCCTGTGAACCATGGGAAGGCCTTGTCCGGGGGCTTCCATTTAAAGGTGGCTGTCGGGCTGCATCACGCACTGTGATCAGTTGGCGAACCGACTGCTGCCCGGCTGTCCTAGAGCCCACTCCACCAAAGTGATTGCTGCAACAATGGCGTTCCTTTCTGGTGTGCGCCCTGCTGGACATCTGCAGGGCTGCTACGTGGAGGTCCATGCACACCTTCAGAGTTCGACTGCGTCGACATGGACTCCAGGGAGGAGTCCAGAGTCGGCCAAGCAGTGCTGCGCAACCTGTTCACTTGAAGGTGAGCCTGGTGAGGAGGTAAGAGATGCTTAATGTTGAGCCTTGCCATCTCCCGTGGTTGTGCATGTGTGTACTGCTATGTATTCTTACAAGAAAGGGGATACAGTGCATCTCCTTAGCACTCCAAATAAGGTGCTGGCTCACTATATAAAATGTAAAGGAATGGGAATCCCACTTTACTTCTCTGAACAATAGTTCACCCAAGTGATAATAAGGGAAATTACAAAGGGAAGCCCAAAGAGGCACCCCAGCCTAAGCCCAAAAGTTATAGAAAGGAACAAGTTACTTACCTGTAATTGTTGTTCTCCAACAAGGGTATGGCATGGATTCACATGCTCATGAATATTCCTCTGTCTTTCTCCTAACAACCAATTACTGGTCTCTGGGTCATACTGCCCCCAGCCAATGACTGCACTCTACCCAGGCCACTTCTCTGGCAGCCATCTTCAGATTTTTACTGCATGTTCAATTGTTGGGAGTCCTTGTGTATAGCTCTCGAGCTTTTACTGTGTTTTGTGATTTTTTTTTTTTTTTTTCTGTCAATCGAGCCTCCAGTTCCATTGATCAACCCTCCGATTAACGGGGACCCGCTTTCGGATTCTTCAGTGCCCCTCAAGGGCAGATTTTTGTCCAGTTTCTTCTTGGAGGATTCCAGAAATTCTTTGAGGCCTACACCTCGTGGACATGGCGGAGGAGGAGGAGGACTTGGCACCTCTGTTCAAGGTTTGCCCCAGCTGAAACCGACGGAATGTCTTTTTGGACAATGGACACACCCTGTACCTCTACTGCCTGCATTCGGACCAGACAATGTGGAGGACGACTGTGTGGCTTGTCTGGAGACTGACGCAAGCGCCTCAATGAGTGGCTGCAGGCCAAGGCCCCTGCTCTGGGTGAGTCCCAGCAGCATGCCACCACTGGCCAGTAAAAGAAAGCTAAGTGGTCTTCTAAGACCTTTTAGGGCACTCCTCCCGCAGGGGCCCAACATAAGGCTAAGCACCGTGAGTCCACTGCCTCGGGCAGCGCCGTTGCGACCGCCTCATCGGCGGCCAAGGTGAGTTCAGCATCTCCAGCACCTTCGACCACGAGCCAGCGCTCCGGTTCTTCAAAGAAGAGGAAGTCGGACCATCCGGGCAAGCTTTTGGAGAAGACCCAGATCCGTCCGACGGACAAGGCCAAAAGGGAAGGTAAAGTAAAGGCTGCAGACTCGGCCAAGACCCGAAGGCCCAGGTGCATCAGGCGAAGGCCCACACTTCCATCGACGTAGTAGCGGCGTCCCTCGCGAAGGCGGCTGGGGCGGATTTGCAGGGCACTGCCCCAAAGGCGAGAGTATCCCTGCCTGCCAGGAGGGAGTCCTCTTTCCAGCCCATCGAAACGACCCTGGAGAAGGTGATGCCCATCATTTCACCGAAACAGTCTCCCTTGGTCGCAGAGAAGGGGGGGGCACGGTAGTCCTCCAGGGGACAGACATTTCCTCAGAGGAGCTCACCAACCTCCCGGTCCTCCAGGAGGGGAGATGTGTCTAGAGCAGGCCCTACAGGGGTATCCTGACGAGGGTGACGATGAGGAGATCGACGAGAAGCCACAGGGCGGGGACGATTGAGCAGACCAGCCTAAGACGCAAACGCCCCTCTCCCCTTCGCCTCCACCCCAGCAGCCACCTGGGGATATCTCAGTGGATATTCTTGCTGCTCTAAGTACACTTTGCTCGAATATCCAGACAAGGTTGCCTCTTGTGCCGGCGGAAGCACCATCCAAGAGGAGGAGAGTTCACCCCCTCTCCGCCCTTTCACCCCTCGCCTCCCTCCTCCTCCTCCTCTCTCCACCCCCCGAGGGATGACACAGAACCAGACATGGCAACGACGGCACTGGCACAGATGACGGCGGCCTAGGGGATCTCCTGTCTCCGCCGGCCAGATCTTCACCGCCCAACGAGATTGGCTCGTTCCACGCCATGATCTCCAGGGCCTCAGACCGGTTCCAGCTCATCCCGGGGGAGAAGAAGAGGGTTTCCTTTACCAGCGCCGGGAGGCGAAGAGGAAGACTGTGCTTTCGATCCCGCTATTGGATGACATTTTGGACGAGGGGTTGCCCCTCATGAAGAACCCTTCATCGGCTCCGGCGAAGAGGGATCGCTACGAGAAGAAATAGAGTGATGGACTCTGCGCCCAAGTACTTATGGTCCCAGCCGTCTCCAGACTCGGTGGTTTCAGCAGCAGCCAAGAAGTGTCTTCGGCTCATCTTCGTTGGCGGCCTCCTCCCCCCGGATGGTGAGGGGAAGAAGTTGGATGCCATGGGGCGAAGAGTGATCACGTCAGCAGCGCAACCATCAAGGCCGCCAGCACCCTCCATCGTGGCGCGTTACGACAGGGAACTTTGGTTCAAGATGGCCCCCGAAGATGGTCCTTCCCGACGACAAGAGGGCTGAGGCGTTGGAGATTCTACAGGAAGGCGAGGTGGCTTCAGACCACACCATTACAGTGGCCACGGACATTGCCGACACAGGATTCCGCCAAATGGGCAGCAGCGTTTGCCTTCATCGGCGAGGCTGACTGAGGGCCACTAATTTCCGCCAGGATGTTCAGCCGAAGGTGTTGGACATGCCCTTTTATGGGGCCAGTTAGTTTGGAAAGACTGTGGATGAGTCTCTCCAGGCCATCAAAGCGGACACTGAGATGGCTCGTGCCTTGGGCACGCTTCAACGACAACAGCTGTCCTTTCTGATTTCTGGAGGGAAATCCCAAAGTTCCTCTAAAGGATTCGGAGGAGGTGCCTCATCCTACCACCAGCTCTCCTGCTCATCGGCCCAGGAGACCTACATGGGCTTTGCCAAGTCTGGAGGTGGACGTTGTTGCCCCCAAGGCGACGCTTTGACGTCAGAAACAAGATTGAACCGGCTGTGGAATCGGGCCCCCACCGGTGCACCCCGGTGGGAGGCCGGCTGGCGAACTTCATCAGCGTTGGGAAAACCATCTCCACCGACCGTTGGGTGCTGGATGCTCTTGCCTACAGATTTACCCTAGAGTTCCAGCGGAAGTGTCCACGGATACTACCAGTTGCCGGTCAGGAAAACCACGTCCCTCAGCTGCTGCTGGAGGTACGGGCCATGTTAAAAAAGGGGGCGATTGAGCTCGTGCCAAAGAGGCTCCGGGGCTCTGGAGTTTACTCTCGTTATTTCCTCATTAGAAAGAAGACCGGCGGTTGGAGGCCCATTGTGGACCTCTGCCGTATGAACAAGTACATCAAGTCCCAAAAGTTTCAGATGGTGACTCTTCAGCACGTGCTAGGACAGCTGGAAGAGGGGGATTTTCTATTGTCGCTGGACTTGATGGATACCTATTTTCACATCTCCATGCACAAGGGACATCACAGGTACCTACGCTTCGTGGTTCAAGGACAACATTACCAGTTCAAGGCCCTTCCCTTCGGGTTGAAGTCTGCGGTGCAAGTGTTCACCAAGTGCCTGGCTCCGGTGGCGGCGCAGCTGCGTCTAGGAGGGATCCACGTGTACCCTTACCTGGACGACTGTCTCATCCTGGTGAACTTAAAGGATATCGCCGTCGACCACACGACAAAGACAGTCCAACTCCTGACGGATGGGGTTCTCAATAACTTTGCAAAGTCCTGCTTGACTCCATCGCAGGACGCACTGTTTCTGGGGGCACGACTCAACACAGTGTCGTACCTGGCGTCTCCGGAGGAGAGGATCGTAGCCATCCTGGGCAAGGTACAATGGCTGTTGGCCCTGGAGGTCGCAAGGGTGAGGTCCTTCAAGTCCCTACTCTGCATTATGTCGTCATTCATATACCTCATTCGGCTGTGCAGGCTACGGATGCGTCTGCTGCAGGAGTGCCTCGACGCCCGTTGCATACAAGTGGCGGGGAGCTTTGAGGACAAGATCACACTCAACAAGAGTTTCTGTCCGATACGGTGGTGGGGAGTGCGCGCATATCTGTCTGCAGGTGCAGATTTCCAGACCCCACCTCATCAGGAGACGGTCACGACGGACGCCTCCCTGGAAGGATGGGGAGCGCACTCTGGTATTCTTCATGCCATTGGCATGTGGCTTCTGGAGGAGAAGTTGTTGCACATCAACGTGTTGGAGCTGCGGGCAGTTTTTTGGGCCCTAAATCCTTCCTTCCTTCCGCCCTCAAGGGCAAGGTGGTATGGGTCTTCACGGACAACACCACATGATGTTCTACATCTGAACACCATCGCCGACTCTGTCAGCAGGGAGTTACGTTCTTGCCACAAGTGGGAACTTCGGCAGGATCAAGTGGATCACCTGTTCTGCAGATGGGGCAATCCCCAGATCGATCTGTTTGCGACAGCGACGAACACCAAGTGCCGGAGGTTCGCCAGCAGGTTTCCCCAGCCGGGGAGCATGGGGGATGTGTTTTCTTTCCCCTGGGACGGCCTGTTCCTGTATGTGTTCCCTCTGTTGCTTCTTCGACTAGTCAATCAACTGAGATGTTCCTGGTGCAGGATGATCCTCGTTGCACCAGCATGGCAGAGACAGACCGGACCTTCGGGGCATGTCGGCGTCCCCTCCAGTCAAGCTTCCGGAGGTTGCAGATCTTCTCACCAGGGAAGGAGACACGATTCTGCACCACGACCCAGGATCGCTGAACCTGAAGGCCTGGCTCCTGCAACACTAGGGTTTGGGGGCTAGGATCTCCCAGAGGATTGTAAGGAGGTGCTCGCCAAGGCCAGAGCTTCATCTATTCTCAAATGCTACGGGCACAAGTGGAAGAGGTTCGCCGTTTGGTGGCGTACAGAGAAGATCGACCCTCTATGAGTCAATGCTCCGGAGGTGCTTCCGTACTTGTTGTCGTTGGCCAAGGCAGGACTGGCCCATGCTTCCATCAAAGTGCATTTGTCGGCTATTTCCTGCTACACCAGATCTCTTGGACGATCATCCTTATGGTCGCATCGTTTGGTCAAGGAGTTTGTCAAGGGACTATTTCGCTTGTTCCCGTCGTTGAAGGCTCCGGTCTTGGCGTGGGAGTTTAATGTGGTGCTTACTAGGCTCATGGGTCCCCCCGTTCGAGCCTATGCACTTGGCACCACTGACATTTTTGTCGTGGAAAACAGCGTTTCTTGTGGCCATCACCTCCGCACGGCGAGTGGGAGAGATCCAGGCCCTCTCTTGTAAACCACCTTATTTGACGATGAGGGTGGTGCTGCGGACGCACCCCTCCTTCATGCCTAAGGTGCTGTTGGACTTTTATATAAACAAGCCCTTGGTGTTGCCTGTATTCTTCCTGACTCCTTAGTCGCCGGCTTAGAGGACTTTGCACTCGCTGGATGTGGCTAGAGCGCTGAAGTTCTATGTGGGCCGCACAAAAAGTTTCCGGAAGACATCGCAACTTTTTATGAACTATGGGAAGGCCCTCTCCAAGGCTTCCATTTCCAGGTGGCTCTCCGGCTGCATCACCCATTGTCATCGGTTGGCAAACCGACCCTTGCCTAGCCGTCAGAGAGCCCACTCAACCATAGCGATCGCTACAACTACGGCATTCCTGTGTGGTGTGCCCCTGCTTGACATCTGCAGGGCTGCTACGTGGAGGCCGACAAACACACTTTCACAAAGTTCTACTGCGTCGACAGGGATTCCAGAGAGGAGTCCAGAGTCGGCCAAGCACTGCTGTGCAACCTGTTCGCTTGATGGTGAGCCTGGTGAGGAGGTAAGAGATGCTTAATGTTGTGCCTTGCCACCTCTTGTGGTTGTGCATGTGTGTACTGCTATGTATTCTTAATTCATGAGCATGTGAATCCATGCCAGACCCCATGCTGTAGAAGGAACAAGTTACTTACCTCAAGCATGGGTCTGGCATCGATTCACATGCAAACCCTCCTGCCTACCCCTCTGCGGCTCTTCTCTTAGTCCTACTGCCACTTTACATGCTACCAAATCTGAAGATGGCTTCCAGAGGAGGGGCTTAGGTAGAGGGCAATCATTGGCTGGGGGCAGTATGACCCAGAGACCAGTGATTGGTTGTTAGGAGAAAGGCAGTTCAGAAGTGAATCTGAAACTGATTTTTTTCTTTACCGAGGATTCCCGGTCTGACGACGGGGAATATTCATGAGCATGTGAATCCATGCCAGACCCATGGTGGAGCACAACCGTTACAGGCAAGTAACTTGTTCCTTCCCCCATGTTACTTCATGGGCAGGATGGAGTCGGGCGTCTCTGGGAGATGCCTTCCAGATCTGTTGGCACGGCTGCAGGTGTTACGCGTGCCCGCCCACCCCTTTGCTCCAACAGACCCGCTGCAAGTTTCAAGCTTCGGCGGGTTGCACCCTCATCCCGATCGCCCCGCACTGGCCTTTTTTTTAATCGAATCTGCTGCAGTTGTGCTCCCAGGGTCCTGTCCACCTTTCGATCTCCAGCAGGGGATTCCTGACGCAGCACGGCAGGGTGGTGGAACATCCCGGGCCAAGCTGTTTTTGGCATACTGGTTCCTGACCAGCTGCGGCTTCAACATGTTCAATTGAAAACTGGGACATCATTCAGCAGGCCAGGAGGCCCTCGACTTGGTCCCAGTATAAGAATATATGGACTAGGTTTTGCCGATGGGCTTGTGACAAAGGTCTGGACCCTGTCCCTGTCCTCTGGATGGTTCTATGTCATTTCATCAACGGTTGTTATTTCAATGGGTTTTTTTGAGTATTTTTTAACGAATAATCGAATCGATTTATTTTCTCCATCCCCTATTGTGTTTTTTTTTTTCTATGCCTTACCCCCCACCCCTTATATACACTTTCCGAACCCCCCCTATATATTTTGATGAGATTATCGTTGAAAAATACTCGTAAAGGGAGGCGATGTTGATCAGCCTGGAAAATGGTTGTCTAGCTCTTTAGCTCTCTGTCACGGCAGAAAACGTGCTCATAAGGTGGCATTCCCGCTCCTTCCTCATCCCTAACCTGCACAAGGTCGCTGTAGCCGTGGTGCACCACCGGCTGGCATTCCAGATCGGGAGGCAGCCCCTACAACGAGCGCTGGCTTGCTGCTTGCTGCGTGCTGGATCTGCAGTAGAGCAACTGAACCAGTCCCTCACGCACTACCCACTGTGGCTCCCGACCTTCCACTCGGGACACCAGAGCCTCTCGAAGCACTGATCATCAAGGTAGACCAGCCGAATACAATAAGCCGCGGCTGGGACCGCCGGAACCTGTGAACCTGCAGTGCGCAGCCCGCCCCGCGTGGCAGCCTCCTCCGAAACATCGCAAGAGCGCTGGTGGAACCGGAGGGACTGGGGACACCATACTCGCCTACCCTGCGGCGTTCCACGGCCCCCATCGGCATACACAACGAAGCCGAACTGGGAGGACTCTGGTGCCTACTAAAACACACACCTGCGGAGCCTGGCTGGTCCTCGCAAGAGCGGGAGATGAAGCCGAAGACCTCCTGATATTCGCGATCCAATCTCCCCTCCTGTAGCAGGTCTATCCTGAAGCCCCAGCGCAGACTGGACCTCCTTACTGCCCCAGCGGACTGTCTTGCAGCCCCTCTGTGGCAGGGTAGAGGCAGGCAAGATCCCTGGCGCACCTGCCTAAGGCCCGGGGTCCCACATGCAACACCTGCACCAGTCACCATGCTACAGCAGGGGTGGCGGGGGGAACGCGACTCAAAACCAGCGCAGAGTCCCGGCTACACTTGTTGCATTGGCATACCGGAGGGACATGATCAATCTGCAGGCCCGCCTACACCTACGACCCCAGGAATCAGCGACATTGCCTGCTTTCCACTACACTGCTCTACTCTTGGTGCAAATTAGCGCAGCACCAACTACTAGCTGCAATATCCGAGCTGCCTGAGGACCCTGAAGCCACTCCACATCGGCTACACACAAGGTGAGAGGCTCCCCCTAAGTCCACAGCCACCCTTACTTAGTCCCTGGTGGACCCTAGATAACACGTGGTCCAAGTAGGGCTGCTTATGCTTCAGCAGGGCTAGAACATGGACCCCCCTTGCCCGTATTCCTTATCTGTGATACTGGTCCCTCATAATCATACACAAGGCGGCAGACCTATTATTCCAGCGGATGAGCTGACACCTAGCACGCTGCGCCCCACGTCAAAGGCTCACAGCGCCAAAATAAGACTTGACAACCCTCCTATAATACAATAGAAGAGCCAGCACAACTTGGGAAACCCCGGTCTCACCCGGAGGGGTCCCTCCGCACAGCCACAGCCCGATCCTTCCAAAGCGGGCCCATCTGAACGCCTCGCTGCTCCTCGACGACGTGCACTGATACCTCCCTAGGAGGGAAAACCCAACGGCTGTGTGCAGGCTACAATCCCTTATACTGTACTAGGTAACTGTATATTGTAAAGGAACCCCAACCAGAATTACACAGAGGAAACTGATTACCTCGCCACAACCCGACCGATGTGAGGGATCCCCCAGACTGCACATCGAGCTAGCCGAACAAGTAGTCAACTCACACCTCTTGAGAGACCCGGCGGGCGGGTTGTCCCATCGCTGCATCTGAAACTGTACATACAACTCATCAGGATGGGACTGGGAGACAAAATACACCTCGTATGAGATCTTGCCAAGACCACCCACAATACAACACCTCCTAGCTCCCCCGCTAAGGAGGAGCCCACATCTGTTGTCTTGGTCTGATGCTCATTGCCTGGGAACTACGGATACCCAGCAGCTGGCCCTAACCTACCGGCCGCACATCCTAGTGGCTTCACTGCTCAGCTCAGCAATAGCCAGTCATGACCAAAGGGACTGGCAGAGGGAAGAAGGCCGGTGCAATGGACAAGTTTGCTAAGTCAACTCTGAGAGAAGACCCAAACCAACCTCGACACTCCATCAGACCCATTCACCTTGGCTCCGTTGCCCCCGCTTATCCCGGACCTTACGGGCATGATGGAGGCCATGGCGAAGGGCTTCGCAGCTGTGCACTAAAAACTAGACGACATCAATGCCAGTGTTGCCTCGATACTTCTCTGCTAGCACAGGAGGGAGCCCGGATAACCAAAGCAGAGGATAGAATTGGCACCAACGAAGATAACATCCGCACATTACAGGACACAGTGACCACCCTCTCTAGAGACATGAAACCAGTCAAAGGCAAGTGCGATGATCTTGAATCGCAATCCCGAAGAAACAATGTTAGGATAGTATGCTTTGACCAGCAACATGGAGCTGGCTCTTGAAAACCTCCTCAAGGACCTTCTGGATCAACCCACCCTCTCCGTTCTTTGGTGTGGCGCGAGCACACCGCGCCCTATAACCCAAGCCAAAGCCAGGTGACTTACCTAGGCCTATTATAGCTAAAATTGAGCTACCCGGACAGACACACTTTTTCGCCTGGCCCGGGAAACAAAAGAACTAAGACTCGGATTCCAAATCGTCTGAATATTCCCGGACTTCTCTATCCCTGTACAACTAGAGCAACTCCAATTTATTGGAGCCAAAAAGATGCTACGGGAACGGAATGTACAATATGGAATGTTATTCCCGGCATTCCTCAAATTACAATTCCGAGGCAAGCTGTACTTCTTTACGGTACCCAGCAAGGCAGTGAAGGTCATTGAAGCGCAAATCCTGATGCCCAGCCCACAGGAGGGGCTGGGAGAGGGAGACTGGCCAACCTGTTTGCTCACTTTGTCTTAAGATCAATGCCTATATCCCATGCAATGATATGTGCTGTTTGTAACCTTCCTTAAGTTCGCCACCTGAACACTAGCTATAATTAGGACGCAATATCCTCTTAGTCGATTGTTACTGTGCCTAAAAGGCGCTCCCGTTTGCAGTTGCTAGTTTGAAGTATGCTGTTCTCAGCCCCGAAGCCCTGTTGGCAAGTGGGGATATTTGGGGAGATGGGAAGGGATTTACACTGCTGGGTTGGGGAGGTAGTGAGGGAGGGGGGTGGAGAAGCCAAAAAGGGATCGCTACCCGACCCCCGAGGCTATTCAATACGCTTGTTGCGTATTTCACTACCAAAGCGATTGTTGTGCCTGTCCACCGGTACAACGGATGACAATTATTAAACTGGTGTCTGGGCTCAAAGGCACATGGGATTGTCACACCCGGGACACTACAACTGCACACACAGAAAGGGATAACTATGATCCACTGAAAGGGCAATGGCACAACAGGTAAAGATACTAAGCTGGAACATCCGGGGATCTGGGGAACTTCACCAAGTCCCGCAAAATTATATCCCACAAACAGAGGCATAAAGCCAATATACTATTCTTACAAGAAACTCATGCCAAAAAAAACACTTGCCGCAACATAGCTACCTCATGGGGGGGAAATAGATACTTCACCGCATTCTCTACTCAATCCAAAGGCGTCATGGTGCTGGTTCACAAATCCCTCAAATTTGAAGCGAAACACACGCATGTAGATCCATATGGTAGATTCCTTGTAATACATGGTGTCTTGGAAGGGCTAGAACTCATACTCATAAACACTTACTGTCCCAATACAGACTCGCCGGAATTCTTTACCCAGCTCAACAACACCCTGGCCACATATCTCAGCCTACCCTTGTAATGGGGAGGTGATATGAATCTAATTCTGGACCGCACACTAGACAGGACTAACAAAGCCCCCCGTCCCCAAGTGCGTGCAGCTCGCCAACTGTTATCCATCATGCAAGCACTTGAACTTAAGGACGTTTGGCGAACCACACATCCACCATCGAGAGAATATACTTTCTACTCTTCTGTACACAATATGTCGTCCCGCATAGATTGCTTCCTCATCTCTAGCTCACTAATGGGGAAAGTATCCGACGTATACATTGGACCCCAGACTCTGTCCGACCACTCCCCAATCTCGCTCACCCTGAAATTCAAAGCAGGCCCATCAGGGTGCTCCTGGAGGTTTAAATCCAAGGCACTGCCTGATATTGCATTCAAGGCGGACATTAAGTCCGATATTGACACTTTGTTCAAGACCAATACATCGGAAGACACTTCCCACAGCATTAGATGGCAGGCCTTCAACGTATACATCATAGGCATGGTAATGTCGAGGGAGGCAGGTGTGCTTGAACGCAACAGGAGGGAGCTTGAGAATTTTGAGAGATCTCGAGCAGGAACAGTCTTGAACGTCTGCCCCGCTCTGCTGGCGCAAATCCGTTCCGAATTGGAAAGGTTTGAAGGCCTTGCCGCAAGATAAACTCAATACTTCTCTCGCCCGACTGTGGCTAAGAAGTATGGTGAAGGTGACAGGTCGGGGAGGACATTGGCAAGAGTGGTCCGATCCGAACGTGGTAGGGACCAGGTGGACGGCATCCTGGGCATGCATGGTAACAATAAATGGTTGGTGTTCCGCACATTCTACCACACCCTATGTAGCACACTAAAACCAAGTGATGAACAAGCTATTCGAACTGTCCTCCATAAAACTCCATTGTCCTCTCTTAATACCCAAACCAGAGATGAACTGGAACTTCCGGTCACTTTTGAAGAGATTGTAGCGGTCATCTTGACCCTCCCCAAAATCAAGGCCCCGATGACCTCATGGCCGAATTCTATCAAGAATACGCTGCAGCACTGGCCCCAATCCTCCTTGCGGTCTGGGAGGAATCCCTACATCTCCATGCTCTTCCAGAATCCTTGAGAGAAGCCCTAATCACTGTAATGCTGAGACCTGACAAGCCTAGCAATGACTGCGGCTCGTACAGCCCCTATCCCTGTGACACTAAAATATATGCGAAAGTTCTGGCCAATCGCCTACTCCCATTAATGCCACACTTGGTCCACCCCGACTAGTCTGGCTTCATCCCAGGAAGGTCGAGCCCATGGCGGAACACATCAGGACACACCATGGTCACTGTGTTATCCGGTTAAACGCCCCCCAACCTCCTCCTCGCCCCTCCAGAGATTGTCTCACTCTATGCGGACGACGTGATATTGTACATCCAAGACCCCATAACCAACTTGATTCCAATACTCTGATATCACACGCATAGTGAGACTCTCGGGCTTCACAATCAATTTCTCAAAGTCCAAAATATTCCCCCTCACCGATGGCACTGTTGATTGCCACAGAACTTTCTCTTTACAATGGTCTCCAGACCGCATCAAATACCTGGGAGTGGTAGTATCGCACTCCCATCCATCTGTGCTACAGGACAACTATACCTTGCTCAATTCATATACAGAATCCAAAATGCATAAATGGAAAGCCCTCCCGCTCTCACCTGCTGCTAAACTTTATTTAATCAAGATGATAATACTCCCCAAGTTGCTATACACCTTCACTAACGTCCCAGTGTGGCCAGGAAAGCCATACTTTGCCAAAATGCATGGCTATGCACAAAGTTTCTATGGCACTCAGGGGCTGTCTGCAAGAAATGGGTAGAGATGACATACCATTATGACAAAGGGGGATTCACCTCCCCAATCTAGAACTGTACTGGATAGCAGCACAAGCGCAAGTCGACACGTTCTGGTACCCTATGACATCCCTCCCTCCCTCCCCTGACCCCACATGTAAAGTTGGAGACACTGGCTGCAACGGATTCAGATCTAAAAACGCAGATACTTGATCAGCGCTACAAGGACGACTGCCTATTTAACCCGGTTGCCTCCACACTGCGCGCATGGTGCGTACTATTTGCTCACATGGGCACAGAGAACCCTACTACCGCTGGCTCACCCTATGGAAATTTCCCGAACTAAAACCCACACGGGACAAGGCGATTCAGGCAGCATGGGCACACATGGCCTACTAGGCCTTGGTGAATTTCTTCCCTGAGGGCCAATTCATCACACCCTCCACCTGGAAACCTGGTCATGGGAACTCGGGGATGGAGCACCTCCAATACTATAGGTTGCAGGCTGCCATATCTGCCAGATGGCCTTCTTACCCAGTCGAAACCCCGGAGAGCGCTTCCTTGGCCTATATTGCAAACTCGGGGGGAGGGGGGGGGGGGGATTGTAGACCTATTCTCTCTACGCTATATAAAATACTAATAGACACTTCTCCCCCCACACCTCCCGAGCCCGTAAGAGTTGATCCCGAGAACTAGGCTCCGAACTTGCAGATAGCCAATAGACTGTGTATGCATTCCTAAAAAGTCTCACTAAATTTCCAAATCAAATTTATGCAGTTCAAACTTCTGAATAGACTGTACTACACTCCGGCCAGACTGTCAAAGATGGCTCATACACAACCTCGCGCCTGTCCAAGATGCCAACACTCTCCGGCCACCTACAAATGTTCTGGGCATGCCCGTTGATGGGAGACTACTGGGACCGAATCTTGAACATAATCTCAGAGGTATTGACCATTCCATTTGAGCGAGACACCTGAAGCACACTCTTTGGCATTTGTCCAACTATTAATAGTAAAACTCATTACGCGTTTGTCTATATAGCATGCATGATCGCCAGTGCTCCAGATAAGATTTTGAGGTGGGAGTATTTTATGCATGATTTTTCAAATTAGAGCGTGAATGCAATTTCAAGAGTAAAAATGAGTTTTCTCCTCTGCAAGAGAGTAAAACTTATCCAACACATACGTTATGGGTATGAACACATTTTAAAACGGTGCATGCTTTTATTGTGTTGCTCGCTTAGCTGTCACAGATTTGGTCTTTCAGTTGGAAATTCACCATCATGCATAAGAAGGCTATGCTGCTGACAAAAGAAATGCTACATTGCCATCTAGTGGTGGAAAGTATTTTTTTTTAATGAATAAATCAAAGCGTACACGGTACGCAGTACAAAATTAAATGGTCCGTATTTGCCATATTTACATGCGTAAAAGGGCAAGATACGCACGTTAACTGGTAGACTGATGATCGCTAAGAGAGCTATTTTACTGAAATGGAAAGAAAGGAATCCCCCCAGCGCAAAAGAATGGCTGATTGCTCTGACGTGGGCTCAAGAATGTGAGGACCTATGTTTCCTCCCTCCCCTTCCACTCCAGACCCCGGGATGCCTGGACAGCCTTCCGCTCTTACCTGTGTGATCCTGATGTGCCCAAACCGATCTGAAACGTGTAATTTCCTACAAATATAATTCAGTAATGCATCCCTGTCGCTTGTGCTGTCTTGTATGCATAGCTGTCTGAACTTAATATGCTACATTATATAATGCAGTGTACCCCTACTGCCCTGTACCTTTTTTACCAGTCGTAAAGGTTTAAAACATTTTTTTGTTAAAAACACATCGAAATAACTGTCGATGAAAGGACATTGTACCCTCTGGATGACATACTGGCCTTTTCAGGACACCTCGCTTGTTCGGGAGTTCAGGTGGTCACTTGCCACACATATTTGGCAGCCATTGGGGCTTACAAGAATTCCCCTGAGCATGTGTTTTCAGTGGCCAACCCTGTGGTTACGGCCCACCTTTATGGGTTGTCCAGGCTTTTTCTGCTGGTGCATAGTCTGCACCCAGTCTGGGACCTCAATGTGGTTCTTGCAGCTTTGCAGCACAAGCCTTTCGAGCCTATAGGCTCTGTGGACATCTGCTTGTGACACTAAAGACAGTTTTATTGGTGGCTCTCACCTCTGCGCACAGGGTTAGTGAGCTGCAGGTGATGTCTTTGTGCAGGCCCTTCAAAACATTCACTAGGACAAGGTCATCTTGGGCACTCGCCCAAACTTCTTGCCCAAGATAGTCTCTCTGTTTCATCCAAATCAAGAGATCTGCCTGCCGGAGTTCTTCCCAAACCCACAGTTTGAGGCAGAGAGGACCCTGCATTTCTTGGACCTCAAGAGGGTCCTCAAGTTTTATCTCTCTGCAGAAATCCTCCAGGAAGTCTGAGGCATTGTTCGTGATTTTTGGGGGCTCCTCCTCTGGCTCTCAGGCTTCCACAGTGTCCATCGCCTGTTGGATTGCCCAGGCCAGTTCAGAGGTTTACACGGCCATGGGCAAACCTGTTTCTGAGGGGATTCATGCCCATGTGGTCAGAGGCATGGCCACGGCCGTCGCGTTTGGGAGACATGCTTCTTGGGATGTAATCAGCAGGACGACTACCTGGGCCAGTCCATCATCCTTCTGTAAGCACTACTCATTGGACACCAGCTACAGGTGCGATGCAGAGTTTGGTCAGGCGGTTCTGAAGAAACTTTTTGCTTCATCCTAGATATGAGGCAGGTTATCACAGCTCCACCCTATGTTCTTGTTAGGTGGAATCACCCACATGGATGGAGGAAAGGGAACGGGACATACGAGTCATTAAAGTTACTCACTGTATTGACTGGAGTACTCCTAGTCCCCTTTCCTCCATACATCCCGCCGCCTTCCCCCACTAGTATGCCATTGGCTAATATGTAATAAGCAAAGCCAGGTATCTAAGCGTCTGATGTGTTCAAAGGGGACTGAGGTGCAGTGCCGGAGGGCGGGGCATCAGCGGGGCATTCCCGAGCCCCTACACGCTGTACTAAATTTAAAGGGGAAGCCCATTTTTATGCTGCCAAAGATTCCGGTTCCGTCCCCATGTTGGGGGGGACACCCACAAGGATGGAGGAAAGGGGACTATGAACTATGAGTACTCTAGTCACTATGGTGAGTAACTTTAATTTTTACCTTAATTACTTTTTAGTCCTATTACTCGCAGGCTGTCAAATCAGACGCAGTAGTGCGTAGGAGGGTCGGTATTTTGCTAGAATGGTGGGCTCCTTCTGTTTTGCCATTTTTAAGTAACCTTGTTCCTTCTTAGGTTTTCTGCCATCCAAGACGGGAAAGATCTTGGTTGAAGTTTTGTCTTCGGTTGGAGTCCATTGTATTCCCTGCCGAGGCTCCAGAGTGTTTATGAAGGCAGGAAGCGAAGGAGGAGTCCAAAAACTATGCAGCCCTTTGCCTTTCACCTTACCTGAAAGGAACCAGTTCCTAGTGGGGGAGCTGGCTGTTCCGATTGGACAGCCAGCCACCCCCTGTCTGTAAACTGCAAGAAGAGTTTGCAGAGGTTATGCTGTAATTCCTGATTAAGACTCTGATTCTGGAAGCTGCTGACAAATCGTCCACTGGAGCTGAATCCAAAGAGGAAGATGAAGAAACAGCTGTAATGATTTCCAGTGATCTGAGAGCCTGCTGTGTAACCGGAGCATGATGTGTGTAACCCTTCTTCCCCTCCATCCGACCTGGGGGATTCCTGAAAGAGGCTGTTTAGACCCACTAGTCTCGAGGAGACCTGCAAAACAAGCCATCCCTCGACATTCTGTGACCACCCATGGCTGCAAACCGCCAATACCAGGGGCCCTTGAACCGGAGTACAGTGCAACGTCTTCCGAAGTCCGATTACTGCTGAAACGTTGATGGACCTGCTGGACCTCCAAAGAGACGATTTGAATCCCTGAAGTCCCCTCACCAGAGTGCAGGACAGAGAAAGTGAAGAGAAACTGCCAGCGATAATTGTTCATCGGATTCTTGTGAAAGTGCGCCAAATCCACAGAGCCACGAGAAGCCTTGATGAATCCTTTGTTGGAAGCTTTTTCTGATGACTGCTACTGTTTCTTTTGACCCCAGACTGAGATTCCAGGGACCGGGTCCTGTGCTGCTGCAGCGTGAAGCAATCCACCTAGGTGCTCTTCTTTTCTGCTAAGGTACTGTGTTGGCTTGGGTAATACTTACCTTAAGTCTTGTGTCGATCCTGTGAGGCTGATTTGTGTGTTAGGGAGTTTTCCCATACCGTTCGCCCACGCCTAACACTGGAACGCCTATCGGGAGTCTTCTACAAAGTCCCTGAACACCTTTAACTAACTCTGAAGCTAATCCTTACTTGTCGAAGATCTCCCCTGGAACTCTGGCTTTCCTGCTTATCAACCCTATGCTGACCTGCCTACAACTGGCTCGTAGACCACTAGGGTCCCTCTGCTGCCTCTGAGAAAACCCATGCTCTAGAATAGAATAGAATGTAATCATAACTTTGCCTCCTGTGATATGCGCCCAGATGCCTACAGGCCTGGCGCGCTATATAAATAAACAAAATACAAATACAAGACTCGAAAAGATAAGGCTTCTGTCTTGAAAATATAAGTCTTGAAAGTACATACTTGAATTAGTGTTGTAACTATCTCTGAAATAGATTAAGTTACAAAGTGTTACAAAAGTTCCTACTTCCCTTTAAGTTGCTGGTTGCTCCTTCGAAAAGTATATTAGTTGCTTTACTTACTTTGAATAGTGTTCCACTCTTCTTTGTGTGGTACTGTTTTATTATTCTCAATTTAATGAGCATTGCTCTGTGCAAGTCTGTTATGGGGGGCTCTTCTCTCGTTCTCTTTTGCACAATGTGGTTGTTGGGTAGGATTTTCAAAGATTTTCAAAGAAATGCTAAATCTTCCTGACCTGTGTCAACCCCAGAACTTTTTGCTTTACTGGTGGGTTATTTCCTTATACCTCCGAGTACGAACCTTTTTCCACCCTCGCAGAATATTTTACTCTTTTACAGGTGTCAGTTTAAGTTATCCTCTTTAACAACTTTTGGGCAATTTATTTATTTTGTTGCTTATATAGCGCGTGAAGCCCAAAGGCATCTGTGCGCTAACTTGCAGAAAAAAGTTACAATTGTTGCACAGGTTACATATAAACAGAGGCACAGTAGATATAGTTGAAATTAATTCTAATAGATACAATATTTACATAGTTACATGTGGGAGGGCGGGAATGGCTGGGAAGAGTTCGATGAGTTAGCCGATGAGGGTGGGGGTGGCATTAATTACCCAGGCCTTGAGTGAAGAGGTGCGTTTTGAGCTGTCTGCAGAATACCCAGAAGGATTCTTGTGCGCTTTAGGTGGGCCAGAAGGGTGTTCCATTGTTTGCTGCCGATCGTGGGGAAGCTGCAGTCTCCCACTTTTTGGAGCTTAAATCTAGGGGTTGTGAGAAGATGTAGGTAATCAGTTCTGGTCTTGTGCAGTGTGGAGTAGTGATTTTGTCTTACAAGTAGGTGGGGTCACCCGGTGGAGACATTTGTGCGTCAAGGTTAATGTTTTGAACATGATTCTGTCTTTTACTGGAAGCCAGTGGAGTTTTTGTCTGGTTGAGATGTGCGCTGATCTGGGGATATTAAGCTCAGCTCTGAGGGCGTTATTTTGTAAAACCTGGAGTTTACAGCAATAATTGCCTGTTGTGGCTGGGTTGCCCTACGGGCTCCCCTTTTAACTTTCTCTGCCAAACCTTGAGAGAACTACAGTTCCCAAGGGTAGAAGGGATCCTTGGATCCCGTTTACATTTCATTTGTTGAAATCAGCACACCCCACCTTATGTGGAGTGCTGGGGAGAGGCAATGTATGCCCTTTCACACTAAAACTGTAACAATTATGCTACAGGGACAAGCCCTCCTTCAATGGCTGGTGGCAGTGATACTTTTTACTAATTCGGTGCACCTTTACCGCAGGCTGTGTTCACAGCTGCAGTAAAGGCACCTGAGGGTGCTTGTTTTACCAAAATGGCCCATGTCATTTTTGTGTTTCTTGTCCTTTCTTGTTCCTTCCCCTGACCTCCAGGGTGGGAAATTCCTTTGTGTGATTTTTATCTTTGGCGGGAGTCCCCTGGACTCCCTGCCCAAGATCCACTCTGTCTGAGAAGGCAGGAAGCGAGGGAGGAGTCCAAAACTTCCCAGCCTGTTGCCTTCCTCCTTGCCTGAATGGGGACAAATCCCAGTGGGGGGCTGGCTGTCCTGATTGCACAACCAGACCGCCCTTGTTGTATAATGCAGGGAGAGAATGCAGAAGTTGTGGTGTTATTCCTGTTAAATACTCCGAACCTGGAAGCTGAAGACAAGTCGACCACTGGAACTGAAACCGAAGAGCATGATCAAGGAAAAGCGGCTGAGATGATTTCCTGCAACCAGAGAGCCTGCTGTGTAACCTGAGGCTGATGTAGCCCTTCCTTCCAATCGACCTAGGAATTCCGAAAACGACGACCCTAACCAAGAGCCTGGTGAGGCCCACTAGACTCCAGAAGGCCTGCATTTTAAGACATCCCATGTTGTGCTACGACCTTGCGGGGCTGCAATACACCAATACTCTGGTATCTCGAGCCATTGTGAGGTGCACAGTCTTCCGAATCTCGCTGGAACTTCGTGGGCATCCTGGTGTATCTCCAGAGACACAAATTAATTCTGAAAGTCCCCTCACCAGAGTGCTGGCTCTTTGTAACAATGATCATGACCAGCGATATTCTTTCTTCTGTGCTCCTTTTTAAAGGTGCCAAATTCACAGAGCTGCATCCAGCCGTGAGGAAAACCTTGCCAAGAGCCTTCTCTGTTGATCCCTGCTCCAATGTCCCTTCCACGGTCCTGTTTTCAGTTACCACGACAAGGAATCCACCGACTGGGTTTTTGGCTGCAGATCCTGAAGTTCTCCTTCTGTAAAATCTTCAATGCTAAGGTACTGTGTTGGCTTGGGTATGTACTTACCTTAAGTCTCTTGTGATTCCTGCAAAGTGTGGGTTGTTTTCTGTGATTGGGAGGCCTCTCGTCCAGTTCACCCAGTTCAAATGCTGGCATCCTCGTAGGGTGTCTCCTGTGAAGCCCCTGGACCCTTCTCTAACTCTAAAATAAAAATACTCACCTGCTTGACCAGACTTCCTCAGGAACTCTTGACTTTTGCTACTTAAGAACCTATCCTGGCACTGCCCATTGGACACTAGACCCTAGTGACCCCTAACCCCACTTCTGACACTGAGAACACTCATGCTCCAAGAGTAAGGGAAAGACCTTTAAGCGATTGGGCCTTTTGCCTAGAAAAGAGAATACGTGTTTAAAAGTTAACTTACTTGTAAAAGAGTTGGTAGCTGTAACTCTGAGAGTGAACAGTTAAAAAAATAAATCTTACTTGCCTTGAATGTGTGCTGCACTATTCTCAAAAGTTCTTAGAAACCGTTTTGCCATTCTAACAGAAAATAGATGTAAAGGTATATTACTCAACTGTGATTTGGGTTGTGCTTCTTCCCAAAAGTAATGTGGTTGGTTTAACTTTAGTTATTCCTGGTAGGATAATGGTATGAGTGTTCCACAACTGAGTTGGTTGGTAACTGTAACTCCGAGAGTGAACACTTACAAATGTTCTTACTGATCTTGAATGTGTGTTGCACTATTCTCAAAAGTATTTTTAACATCTTTCTTTCCTGAGAAACAGTTTTGCCATTCTAACAGAAAGCAGATGTAAGGGTATATTACGTACCTGTGATTTGGTTGTGCCTCTTCCCTAAAGTAATGCTGTTGGTTTCACTTTATTATTCCTGTTAGGATAATTGAGTGTCTTCCCAACTGGGTCTTGCTTCCGCTGACTTGCTGTTAGCCTGTCCAGAGTAAGTCTGCATTAGGTTTTACCTACCTAGAATAACTGAGTTATTCACTAAAGTGTAACAGTGGGTTTTGCTTTTCCTGGGCTGTTTTTGACAGACACAAAAAGAGTCTTAGGTTTATACCTGCCCCTAGTTGCTGATGGCTCCTTGAAAAAATGGGGTTTACATACCTTGAGCTAGCTGTGTGCCATCCAAAAATAAGTTACCAGAGTTACTGCTCAATCTGTGTTTCACTGCTCTCAAAAGCACCTGTAATTGAATATTCTCCAGCATGGGGTCTGGCATGGATTCACATGCTCATGAATATTCCCCGTCGTCAGGCTGGGAATCCTCGGTAAAGAAAAAATCAGTATCAGTTTCGTTTCAGATCTGTATTTCGTAGTAGTAACCAATCACTGATCTCTGCGTCATATTGACCACAGCCAATGACTGCCCTCTACCTAAGCCCCGCCTCTGGCAGCCATCTTCAGATTTTTACCGCACGTTCAAGTGTTGGGATCCTCGTGCTATTGCTCTCGAGCGTTAGTGCTATTTTTCACGTTTTTTCTCAAAAAATTTCTTTTTTCGGTCAAAAGAGCCTCAAGCTCCACCGTTTCTTCATCCGATCAACGGGGACCCGTGTCGGATTCGTCTACGCCCCTCAAGGGTGAAGATTTTCGTCAAGCCACGCTTTTGGAGGACTCCAGAAGTTTCTCAGGCCCATCTCGAACATGGCCCAGGAGAAGGGAAGCTCGACGCCCGGAAAGCTGTTCAGGGTCTGCCCTGGATGCCAGCTTCAGAATGTCTTCAAGGAGGACGAACACTCCCTTTGCCTTTACTGCCTACATGAGGACAAGACGCACGTGGAGAAGGACTGTGCGTTTTGCGGCAATATGTCGGAGCGGACCATGAAGGACCGCCATCAACGTCTCGCCAACTGGCTGGAAGGAAAGAGCCCGTCAGGCGAGAAGAAGAAGAAGAAGTCCGAGCGGTCTTCTAAGACCTTTGAGGGCGCCCCGGCGACGGGGGTCCAACAGAAGGCCAAGCACCGCGAGTCCGCTGGCACCGGGAGCGCCGAACGGTCGGGCTCTACGGGCGCCAGGCAGGGCGCATCCTCCCTGGCGCCATCAACCACGAGCCAACGCTCTGGCTCGGGTAAGAGGAAGGCCGAGCACCCGGCGAAACTCCTGGAGAGACCCCGGTCGTGCCCTAAGGCCCCATCGGAGGGGGAGCGAGGTGGTGACCCTCCCCCCAAGGCGGTGAGCGCCCCTAAGGTGGTGAAAGCCTTGATCCATCCGGCCAAGGCCTCTATCGAGACAGTCGCGGCGGCCCTGGCTCAGCCTGTGGAGGCTACACCAGTGGTGGCGACCCCGGGGCCCAGAATCTCCCTGCCACCGCGGAGGGAGTCCTCTTTCGTGCCCATCGACAGGACCCCCGTGAAACCTCCGACGGAGAAGAAAAAGGGGGGGCAGGAGGTCGTCGTGGACTCGGCCTCAGCCTCTGAGGAGGAGCTGATCGAAGTCTTAGGCCACGGCTCTGGCGTGGAAGAAGGCCATCCTGTCGGGGGGGGGGACCCGACGTGGAAGACGACGAGGGCGTCGAGGATGCCGACGGGGCTCCTGATCGCCCGTCGGATCTCCCTCAACCAGTGCCGCAAGACAACTCGGCGGCCATTTTGTTGGCTATACAGTCCTTGTGCTCGGAGATAAGGACGAGAATGCCGTTACCACCAACGGAGGAACCGCTCCCGACGGGGGACCCGGAGCCAGGCCCTTCTGGGAGCCCTCCCCCTAAGAGACGAAGGATTCACCCTCCACCTCCTTTTCAGCCATCGCAACCTGTTCAGCCCTCCTCCCCGTCCACGACACGTGGGGATGATACAGGGACTGACACGGCCGCGACGGGTACAGACGACGAGGTTTACGACAACGATCTCCCGTCGTCACCTCCCACCTGGGCTTCCCCGCCCGACGAGATTGGATCGTTTCACTCCATGATCGCCAGGGCATCCGAGCTTTTCCAGCTCTGCCCGGAAGAGAAGAAGGAAGGTTTCCTTTATCAACGGCGCGAGACCAAGAGGAAGACGGTCCTCGCTGTACCTCTACTAGACGATATTTGGGATGAGGGCCTCGCCCTCCTCAAGAACCCATCCACGACGCCGGCTAAAAGTACGAGAAGAAGTACCGGGTCCCGGACGCGGCCCCCTTGTGCCTTCGGGCACAGCTAACCCCGGACTCGGTAGTCTCCGCGGCGGCCAGGAAGAAAGCGGGGAGGGGCGTGGCCTCTACATCAACCTCCCCGCCGGACGGCGAGGGAAAGAAATTAGACACGATGGGACGCAGAGTCATCTCGTCGGCAGCGACGACAATTAAGGCGGCCAACGCCTTGGCTATCGTAGCCCGCTACGACAGGGAGTTGTGGTACAAACTGGCCCCCCTGCAGGACTTCCTACCAGACGACAAGAGGGCGGAAGCCCTAGAGATCTTGCAGGAAGGAGAGGTGGCTTCGGACCACGCCATTACGATTGCGACGGACATCGCTGACACTGGATTTCGCCAGTTGGGCAACGGCGTGTGCCTTAGGCGGCATGGATGGATCTAGGCTACTGACTTCCGTCAGGACGTGCAGACCAGAGTCTTGGACATGCCGTTCGACGGAAACAACCTGTTTGGGGAAAACAGTGGACGATTCCCTTCAAGCCATCAAGGCGGACACGGAGACGGCCTGGGCTCTTGGGGTTCTCCAGCAACGGCGGCCGCCATTTCGGAGCGGCGGAGGCAAACAGGGTGCCTCCAAAGGTTCCAGCGGCAGATTTTCCACCTACCGTCAAGCGGCCCGTTCGTCGTCACAGGAATCTTACAGGGGACGAGACAAGTCAGGCGGACCCCGCCGTCGTCGCCAAGGAGGACAAGGCGGCAAAGCCTCGTCGAAGCAGGACTGGACCGGACGTGGGGTCGGGCCCCCACCTAAGCACCCCGGTGGGAGGCCGGCTGGCGAGCTTCGTCAGCGTGTGGGAGTCCATCTCCACCGACCGTTGGGTGCTAGACGCCCTAGCTCAGGGTCACGCGCTCGAGTTTCTAAAGAGGTGCCCGCGCGTCCCCCCTGTGGCCAGGAAAGAACATCACGTCCCTCAACTTCTCTTGGTGGTAAAGGCGATGCTCAAGAAGGGCGCCATCGAGCTCGTCCCAAAGAGGCTTCGGGGCTCCGGAGTTTACTCAAGATACTTCCTCGTGAAGAAGAAGACGGGAGGATGGCGTCCCATCCTGGACCTACAACGACTGAACAAATTCATCAAGGCACAGAAGTTCCGGATGGTCACCCTCCAACACGTCCTGGGTCAACTGGAGGAGGGCGATTTCCTGTCGTCGTTGGATTTGGAGGATGTCTACTTCCATATTCCCATCCTAAAGGGACACCGAAAGTTTCTCAGGTTCATGGTCTAAGGGCGTCACTACCAGTTCAGAGCCCTTCCCTTCGGATTGAGGTCGGCACCCAGGGTGTTCACCAAGTGCCTCGCACCGGTGGCAGCGCAGCTGCGCCGAGAGGGGATCCACGTCTACCCCTACCTGGACGACTGGCTCATCCGAGCAAAGACGAAGGAGCTCGCCGTGGAGCACACGGCAAGGACCGTCCAACTACTCACGGACCTGGGATTCTCCATAAACTACGCCAAGTCCCACCTGGTGCCCGCGCAAGACGCACTGTTTCTGGGAGCGAAGCTCGACACAGTGTCGCTTCTGGCCTCTCTGTCGGAGGAAAGGACGAGGGCCATCTTGGGCAATGTGCAGCGGATGCTGGTTGCGGACGCGGCCAGGGTGAGGTCCATCAAGTCCCTCCTCGGAATGATGTCTTATTGCATTTATCTCATCCACCTGTGCAGGCTCCGGATGCGCCCGTTGCAGGAGTTCCTGGACGCGCGCTGGATCCAGACGACGGGCAGCTTCGAAGAGAGGATCACACTCGACGAGAGTTTCCGACGAGCAATCCGGTGGTGGGGCACCCGCGCGCATCTGACGGCGGGCATGGACTTCCAGACCCCCGGCCACCAGGAGACAGTGACCACGGATGCCTCCCTGGAAGGGTGGGGGGCGCACACCGAAAATCTGCACGCGAGAGGCCTTTGGCTTCCGACGGAGAAGTCCCTCCATATCAACGTCGTGGAGCTCCGTGCAGTGTTTTGGGCCCTCAGGTCTTTTCTTCCGTCCCTCAAGGGCAAGGTGGTGAGGATCCTCACCGACAACAACACCACCACCATGTTCTACATCAGGAAGCAGGGCGGTACCAGATCCCCAGCCCTGTCCAAGGAGGCGCAGGATCTGTGGCATTGGGCCGTCGCCGAAGACATGTTTCTGGTGCCATTTCATCTGGCAGGGATAAAAAACACCATCGCCGACTCGCTCAGCAGAGAGCTGCGCTCGTGCCACGAGTGGGAACTACGACAGGATCTAGTGGACCGCCTCTTCTGACGGTG
Organism: Ambystoma mexicanum; assembly: GCF_040938575.1. NCBI lineage: Eukaryota > Metazoa > Chordata > Amphibia > Caudata > Ambystomatidae > Ambystoma > Ambystoma mexicanum. The sequence continues at coordinate 625,342,947 of NC_090936.1, forward strand.
GGGCACACCCCAGATCGATCTGTTCGCGACGGCGACGAACTCCAAATGCCAGAGGTTCGCCAGCAGGTTTCCCCAGCTGAGGAGCATGGGCGATGCTTTCTCGTTCCCCTGGGAGGGCCTGTTTCTGTACGCGTTCCCTCCATTGCCATTGCTGATCCGGCTCATCAACCAGCTCAAGAGGTCACGGTGCAGGATGATCCTCGTCGCACCTGCGTGGCCGAGGCAGATATGGTTCCTGGACCTTTTGGACTTGTCATCGTCCCCGTCAATCAAGCTGCCATTGGACGCGGATCTTCTCTCCAGGGAAGGAGGCGCCATCCTCCATCACGACCCGAAGTCGCTGAACTTGCAGGCCTGGCTCCTGCAGCGTTAGAGTTTGGAGGATACAACATACCGGCCGACTGCACAGAGGTTCTTGCAAAGGCCAGGGCGTCCTCAACTCTTAAATGCTATGGACACAAATGGAAGAGGTTCTCTGTCTGGTGCCACGCACAGAAGATTAACCCTCTACGGATTACGGCTCCCCAAGTACTGCCGTACCTTCTGACGCTGGCCAAGGCTGGACTGGCGCACGCGTCCATCAAGATTAATCTTGCTGCGATCTCCCGATACACCAGAACCACGGGGCGGACGTCTTTGTGGTCTCATCGTCTGGTGAAAGAATTCATGAAGGGACTGTTCAGATCGTTCCCGCCGGTGAAGGCTCCGGCCCCGGCGTGGGAGCTCAACGTGGTGCTGACCAAGCTCATGGGACCTCTGTTCGAGCCTCTGCACTCAGCTCCGTTGAAGTTCTTGTCGTGGAAAACAGCGTTTCTTGTGGCCATCACCTCCGCACGAAGAGTGGGAGAGATCCAGGCCCTTTCCTGCAAGCCCCCGTACCTGACTTTTCACGACACGAGGGTAGTGCTCAGGACGCACCCCTCCTTCATGCCCAAGGTGCCGTCGGACTTCCACCTCAACGAACCCTTGGTGTTGCCTGTTTTCTTCCCGTCGCCTTCGTCGCCGGCCGAAAGGACTTTGCACTCGCTGGATGTGGCTAGAGCGCTGAAGTTTTACGTGGACCGCACAAAGTGTTTTCAGAAGACGTCACAACTTTTTGTGAACTTTGGACCTGTCAATCAGGGGAAGGCTCTCTCAAAGGCCTCCATTTCCAGATGGCTCTCCGGCTCTATCATGTACTGTCATCGGTTGGCAAACCGACCGCTGCCTGGCCGTCCAAGAGCCCATTCCACCAGAGCGATCGCAGCTACCACGGCGTTCCTATCTGGTGTGCCCTTGCTGGACATCTGCAGGGCTCCTACGTGGAGGTCGACGCACACCTTCATGAAATTCTACTGCGTCGATCGGGATTCCAGGGAGGAGTCCAGGGTCGGCCAAGCAGTGCTGCGCAATCTGTTCGCCTAAGGTGAGCCTGGTGAGGAGGTAAGAATTGCTTAATGTTGAGTTTGATGTAATGCTTAATGTTGAGCCTTTGCCACCTCCCGTGGTTGTGCATGTGTGTACTGCTATGTATTCTTTATTCATGAGCATGTGAATCCATGCCAGACCCCATGCTGGAGAAGGAACAAGTTACTTTCCTGTAACTGTTGTTGTTCTCCAGCATGGGTCTGGCATGGATTCACATGGGAACCCTCCCGCCTACCCTCACTTGGTCATACTGCCACTTCACGTGCTACTAAATCTGAAGATGGCTGCCAGAGGCGGGGCTTAGGTAGAGGGCAGTCATTGGCTGTGGTCAGTATGACGCAGAGATAAGTGATTGGTTACTATTACGAAAGACAGATCAGAAACGAAACTGATACTGATCTTTTCTTTACCGAGGATTCCCAGCCTGACGACAGGGAATATTCATGAGCATGTGAATCCATGCCAGACCCATGCTGGAGAACAACAGTTACAGGTAAGTAACTTGTTCCTTACATCCTTGGGCTTTACTCACCTAGTATAACTGTGTATTATCACAAAAGTAGTTATAGGTTTTTACTGTACCTAGAATAAGTGTTTCACTATTCACAAAACATATACTGTCCAGTTTTCTGATTATGTGACGTGTTACTGAGTCACTATACAACTGGTAGGGTCTACTACCCTTGAATTACTAAATGTAATCTGAAAGTAACCATTGGTTTTTACTCCCCAAGAATAGGTGTGACCTATACTGAATGTGTATGAAAAGATTTGACTTCCCTAGAACTACTGTGAGATATTCCAAATAAGGTTTATGCTTTGGTCTGTGTACCTTCAAGCATAGTGTTGTGTTTTTATAATTGTGATTACATATAATGTGTGATAGTACTTTTCCCCCATAGATTTATCTGGGCCTACTTGTATTTAAATAATTTATTTTTACAATACATAGTGTTTCAGCGTTTCTTTGGAACAGTTTACAATTTAATTTGTACTGATTCTGCAGCCCTCTCTCCCTCCTAAGATAAGCTTGGCTGCTCTGTCTACACTACGGTTGAATGATTTTACTAAACCCTTAGTTGGACTTCAGAAAAACGGTTTTAACAGTGGTTTCCCCCATGCAAGCGTTATTTGGGATCCTTGGTGTGTTCACCAGTTGCGCCAGAAATGGTTCGTGGCTTTCTCTTTACTTGGCTATTTTTATGATTATCGAGACTCAACCAGGTTGAACATTTGTCCACCTCCACTACCTTAATTTGTCTTTCACATTCCTGTGCCTCAGATGACCACGTTTCCTCTCCTCTTCCTCCCTGTGTTCCTATGCCCCTTCTCCTGGCACTCTCCTGTCCCTCCTCCAGCACCTTACTCTACCTTCTCCTCCCTCCTCTCCAGGTTCTGCTCTCCTCCAGCGCGTTCCTGTCACTTCAACTTCCGTTTTTTGTTTCTCTCACCATCACCACATCCCCACACTGCTAACCTGTCTCCAAATTCCATCTTAGTCCTGATCTCAGCCCCTTTTTATTCCTGAGCTCTTTCGTTGATTAGGACAATCAGGGTTTCAGTGGGGCCATCTCCAAAGTGGAATTGACTTTCAAACCGCAAGAAGAATCCTACCTTTCCTCTCCTTCACCCACAAAACACTGTTGTTCTCCTCATGTCAAGAATCGACTATGCAAACAGCCTCTATCTCGGGATACCAGAGTACCTCCTGAAGAAACTACAACGGATCCAAAATACAGCAGCCAGACTGCTCCTCAAACTATCCAGAAGAGACCACATTACTCCAGCCCTAAAAACACTGCACTGGCTCCCAGTCAAACATTGCATCACTTTCAAAACAATGTGCATAACTCACAGGGCAATCAGCGGACAAGGAGCTGAATTCCTACTAAAGAAAATAACAATCTACAAGCCAACGAGACTCCTCAGATCAAGCAACGAAATCCGCCTGGAACAAAAACCATACCTTAAGAAAAAACTAGGGGGCTCCTCCTTCTCCCACTTAGCTGCTAAAACCTGGAACAACATCCTGAAAGAAATCAGAAACTCCAAAGGCCATCTACAATTCAGAAAATTACTAAAAACCTGGCTCTTCAACACCACAGATTCAAACTGAAACAACCGACTGGGAAACACAAAGAAAAGGATGACTACATTTAGATGACACTGAGAACACCCAAAACCGACCAGAGAAACTCTTACTACAACAAGAGAGATGATGCTAAGTCGAATAGGACACATGTGACACCCATGAGGACTGAAATCAGCATCCCATGCCAACTCCAGCCAACAACCTAAACCGCCCCATAACTGCTACCAGGTATCATACTTGTATAGAGTTGTATGAATGTTAGCACTTGCCACACTTGAACTAAGTTGTGGACATTGGCATGGGCACTGACCGTATGGAGTTGTGAAAGAAGGCAGGTGCTGCCCCTGAACGTAATTGCAAGCGTCGGCATGTGCCATGTTTTCGAAGGGGCTGGGAGCGATAGCCTGCATAGCCGGACAGCAATGCCAACTAACCAATTCACTAACAAATTCATCCCTCTGCATACACCTCTCAAACTCTAACCAAACACAACCACAAGCCTACAACACAACAATCCATACAAACTTCACTACACTGCAACAACAAAACAAACCACACATAGACTTGCGCAACAGCACATGCCCACCCCAAGCCCAGCCAACAAACCCACATGGCTGAGGCCGCCAACAGCACATCACTACTCTCTTGCACTTTTCCAGCTTATTCCCACTAACTCACCCCCCCCTTTTTTTCCAGAGCGCCAGGGGACCACTCCTGTGGTGATAGTGCGCGGTACAAATATCCTTTAACATTAACATTTGGAATTGGACCGTGGACATTTACTCCACCTGCCATTCATATGTGGCTGTTTGTCTGATTGGTTTTTCTCTATAAAAGATTCCTCCATGGCCCTCCATCGAGCGAGTGGATCTCCAGCTCTTGTCGCAATGCAGGTGTTCACTGTCCCTCCCGCTTGCCAGCAGTGAGTATCTGGTAAGTTTGATTTTGAGCGTGTCCTTGTTCATGAGTGAGTCTATGAATACTCTATCCCTTGAGCCCCATATTGATCACTCACTGGGGGAATGCAGGTGACCAGTCTCTAGAGGTTTGAAATGGGGGAAGATGCCCTGTGGGAATCCAAATACCTCCTCCAAGGTTTGCATCATAGACCGGATAGCATTCCTCAGCCTGTTAGGGAGAATTCTCAGAAATGTGCCAATTCCCTCTACCTTAGAGACCCCCAGCAACTTTGCTGGATTTTGATGACTTGATTTATTTTTTAACCTGGAGAGAGTGGGACCCTTTTCCCACTCTCATGTGTGTTAATGTGATTTTGTACTCTGTTTCTTTTGGCTGTGGAGTCTGACAAATTCCATACGCATCATCTTTTACACCGTGTCACACAGAACCTTCAGTGCAGTGCCACATGGAAGTCTTTCAGATTTCCCAAAGGTTTAAATACCTTCTCTGGGATAAACTACTGTTTCCCAGAGCAGTAAAGTGAAATTGACTTTACTTACATTTGTAACTTTCTAGACCCAGCGCACACTATTTTACCATAGGGTGCTGGAGGGGTTACTATCCCCTTGGTCTAGCTTCTCATGTAACATTTTTGTTACCCTTTCCTCACTTAATGGCTGGTGGCAGTGGTTTACTTTTTACTACCATTATGGGATTTTACCACGGGCTACGTTCGCAGCCACGTTAAAGCACCTATGGGTGCCATTTTTGTCAAAATGGCCCCGGTCTTCTTTTTTCACCATTTCTTTGTGCAAAGTTCCTTCTTGAGATTTACTCTGCGCGCCAAAACAGGTTTGGTCCCTTTTTGTCTTTGGTGGGCTTCTCGAGTGAAACCCGCCTCTGGCTCCCGGGTATCTGGCAGGGCAAGGAAGTGAGGGAGGTGCCCGAAACTCCATTTGCTTAGTCTCAAAGGAGACCCAAATGCACTCTGTGGTGACTGGCAGGCTAACTAAATATAGTCATTGCATCGAATGCCAAAGCATCGAATGCCTTACCATCTAAAAAAAAGCATTGAAAAAAAAGCATCTTTACCACTACTCAACACTTACAAGAACAGATGATGCTGCTGCAGCAGGGGTCTAAAACTAGAAAAACGTGCCGCCATCAATAGAATTAGGTACTTTATTCGAAAGTCTGGGTGCCAAGACTGAAAGCCTTTTATCTCCTCTGGCCCGACAGAGCCCTTTTATTTGAATAGTCTGTGATCTGCCATAGACCAAAGATTCCATCTTGGGATTTACTATGTGATGCTATCCTAAAGGTAGGCAGGAGCAGCCCCGTGGGTGCATTTGAAGAGGATGCAGAGGATTTAAAGCTGAATTCTGTGCTCTCTTGGAATTCACAGCAAGTTCCTGCCAGCAGCATGGACATGATCACTCTTCCTACCTCCAGAAAACAATCCGTGTTGGGCCACCTAGAGTCTGCTAATGTGTTTTATTGAAGTACCTAGCAGGTGTGCATTACAGTAGTCCATTTGACTAGTCACTAAGGCCCCTACAACAGCTGTACGGTTGTCCATTGGCATGAGGAGACAAATCCCACATAACCACCTGATATTACAATAGCTTACTTTGATGAATCCAAGGAATTTGTTCCGTCTCCCAGAGGGAGAGCCACCCCCTTTGGGACTAAGGGGGTGAGCAGTGCCCTCCCTGTGGGATAGGGCAAGCAGGATCTCACTGGGAGAGATTCTCCCAGCCCCCCAAAGACATGGATAAGAAATGCCCAAATAATTCCATCCAACGTCCTGTCACATCAAAGTCCTCAATGTTTATTGGTTACATGGAGGTTGCACAAGATAATACAGACCCCCTTTAACGTGGGTGGCTTTGTTTCTGACCTGTACTTGCAGCCCACGCAAGAGAGTACCCCAGGAGGGGTTGACCTCCTACAGAGGAAGACCGAGCAGGCCTGTAGCCCATGCAGGGCTGAGTATTCGAGTACACCAGGAGGGGATGACCGAAGCAGGCTACATAGCAAAGCTGAGCAGACCTCTGTATCACACGCAGGGCTAAGCATACCAGTAACCCAGGAAGTGCCAAGATAAATAATCTGTCGAGCAGGGCTGGGCAGGGTCTTAACCCACCCAGGCTTCAAAACCACTTATCCCACAAGGGGCTAAACGAAAGGCCACACCGATTAGGGTGGGCCAAGTCTGAGGCCGAGAAGGTGAAACATTGAGATAAGACAATGAGTGAACTTTTCTTTTGTAACTACCATCCTGTCCAGATCCGGACGACATTTCCCAGAAGACTGGATGAAGTAAAGACTATTCAGAGTATATCACAAGGACATTGGGCTTCATGCCGACTTTGACTGTCCGGTAAGCTTACTGGCACCCTTGTTTCCGAACCGGCAAACTACGGGTTTGCCTGCCGTAGCCGCTGTGCCTGACAGGACTGACCCTGCAGAGCACAGCGGTTATGGTAGGCAAAGCTGTCACAAAAGCACTGGCATCATTAACAACGGTGATGGTGCTTCCGTGTCCCCACTGGGGATTAACAAGATGACTGGTGCCTGATTTCTCGGCCGCCGGACTTGTAATAGCCCGGTGGCACCGGGAAGTCAGCCGCCAGTAATTTTGTACAGGTCCGCCAGCATCCTGCCGGTAGGCCCGGCAGGGATACCACCTAGACCCGTAATGAGTCCCATTGTCTTGACCTAAAAGAAAACTCAGTCGTTTATTTAGTTGGACTTTTTTGACATTTAATCCAGAGGTGAATGAGATTATAAGAACTTTTTTTTTTGGTGGTCAGAAAACCAGCCTCCGCTAAGTTACTCAAAGGGGGAAGTAACCCTACCCTAAGCGCAAGCTTCAATTCCCTTTTCTTTCCTTTCACAAATGGTAGGTTATTTGGTATGTTAGAATAGATTTTAAGGGAGGACAGTTTTTATTTGCGAGACATCCCGACAAGCACCCTTTTGTTTTTGTAGAGTAGGGACCCCTTCATAGAAATAGGGTTAGAGGAGGATTTCTTTAATTTCTCAATAGAGATGACAGTTGAATCATGTCCTCTTTTGTCCCTCTACCTTGTCTGACGTACCACAGTAACTTGGGAAAGTCCTTGACCTTTATCAGCTATAACAGCTAATCAATCATTCTGAGATAACAGCTTGGCGTGTTTTCCAAAAATCATGGGAAAATGGGGGTCTAAGGATAGATTCCTTCTTAGTATTAGCAACACCTTCCCCTCGTAAAGATGCCCCAAACTAGTTATTCCAAGCAGGCTTCATGGATGTACGGCCAAACAGATTTTAGTACAACTAACTGATTTAGGGTGGTCGAATGAGGCATGGTTGAACTTAAAAAAAAAAAAAAAAAAAAACTGTTCTAGGATAGTGGAAATTGTAAAAAGTAGTGTAATGGTTAAAAGAACAATTGGTGGGACTAGGTTCTGAATAGTTCCTACTCCGTTTGATTGCTTGTAGGATTGAACTTCAGTATTGGAACAATCTTGGAAAGCTTTGTGTTCCAGCATAGCCTTTCTACATCCAAAGTAAGGTGAAAGTCTTCTTGCGATCTTAGTTTGTTTACAAAGTAACTAGATCAGAGCCAAAACACTTATTTGGGAATGAGAGGTATCCCAAACCCCAGTTATGGGGTTCCATTAATTCAAACATTTGGCGGGCTTCCCTGTCAGTGGTTGCCACCACATTCAAACTTTGCAGGCGTCTTCTTGTGCACACTCTCCAGATATGGATCTAACCTTGAATTCATGCATACATTCAAACTAGCCCCATGTGATATCAGCCTTGGAACTTCCAGGTTGGCAGAGACGTGATCCTATATGGCCACGCTTGTCTCACAAAAGGTGCATGCTAATTTTCAATTCTTGTCTCATACTATACTACCTGTGTTTATTACTGCCATTTAACTATGTATTGCACAGTTGAAACTGCTATAACTCCCTTGTATGTATGACCCTTCCTATCGTGGGTGGGGGGAGCTTTGGCGTTAAGCGCTCGGCTCAAAAATGTACCCTGTCTGCACTTTATTACTTTGAAACCGGGAGGACTGACTCAGCATTCATCCTCCTGACGTCAGTCGTGAATTGCATACAAATTCATATTACAGTGCTGAGAAGCAAGGATAATCTGGCATTAGGTGTTATCTATAAACTTTACTGTGACTTGATTTGGTTGCTTAGTTGAATTATTACAATATCTCTATGAATCCAGTTCCATTGCATCCTGCTGCAGATTTATACTTCTAGTCAATCAATGTATTGTCCAGAGCCCTAGTTCTCTCTAAGATGGACTATTGTAACAGCCTCTATCTAAATCTGCCTGCCTCTACCCTCCGCCCTCTGCAACCTATCCAGAACAGGACTGCGAGACTTGTCCTTGGCCTCAAGCCCAGGGATTGTATCTCTCCAGGACTGAAATCTCTGCACTGACTCCCAGTGGCTGCAAGGATTAAGTTCAAAACCCTCTGCATTGTCCACAAGGCCTTCTGGGGCCTGGGGCTGAAATACCTTCAACTCTCTCTTCCTAAATATTTTCCTTCTCGACCTCTTCGCTATTCCGGCTCCAACTCCCTCAGGGTCAGTCGCTTCTCCAAGCAACGAGTTAGTGAAAGATATCTCTATTCGGCAGGGGCCTCCCTGTGGAACAGCCTTTCTGCCACCCTGAAACTTAAGGAGAACCATCTCCGGTTCCAGAAGCACCTCAAAACCTTCCTCGTTGCTTCTGCTTTCACTCCCCCTCTCCCCTGTTGATTTTCCGGACAGATACTGCACTGGATACCTGGCCTCCCACTGATATTGGGCCCAGGCCCGCCAGTTGCCAGCCTGCACTGCCTCCCTGGCAACCCCTGCACCTGGGGACTGTGTTCTGTATCCTTACAGTCCCCCTACCAGCACTTATGTTCTGCACTTACCATACACTTGCCACTTGCTGGCCGTTTTTATTTATCTTATTTATTGTACTATCCCTTGTACTGCACTCCCCACCCCTCTCCCACGCACTTTTCCCTTTCCCCCTCCCATGCACTTGCGTGATCTGAATGACACCTGGCCTAGTAGGATCGTTGTCTGTCTTCCCTTTGTTCCCCCTCCCTTGCCTCGTCGCGCCTTGAAACACTTGTGTATAGGCGCGTTATAAATACCATATCATATATTAAGATGGAGCCCATAACTGGAAGAAGCTGTACTGAGTTTGCTTAGATTCAACATCAACTTATCCTGTTGATACCACTGTTGTGCAGTGTCATATACTGACTGTTTCTTCATTGCAACCCCTCCGAAAACTAATCTGTGGTCCTCTGTTAAAGTTATTTTATGATCACATTTATTGTCTTTCATGTAATCAAATGTTTGAATGTAGTCTACTGGAAACCTAGAACTGATGCAGCAAAGCAACTCCGGATAGCACACAGTGCGTTGAGGCCATTCCGATGTTACTTTATTTGTTGGTTTGTAGAGCGTCTGTGTCTGGATTTGATATTTGATTTTTTTTTTGTATCCAGTCTTGTCATAGACTTCAGTGTTGCATTTTCCTCTGGTATGTTTACTTTTTACGTTTTAACAGAACAAGCCCATGACTTCAGATGTCGGCTGTGGGCTAAAAATGTAATCACCCATACTTCTTTGTTATTTTCTGTAGATTGGTAGAGCTAGTGTGTACACGTGGTTCACACGAAATTGACACATGCTAATTTTCTACGAAAGCAGCCTACTTCATGCCAGGTTTAGTTAATACGTGATTATATTTGTTGTGTTCATGTTTCCTTCACAGTCTGCTGTAACTTTTGTATTTGTTATGTATTTCCCCAGGAGTTCGAAACAATATTGCAACAGCTTCCAACAATGCTTACAATGCCAACGCCTCTCAGCCCCTACCTCAATACAACCTAGGCTCACTATCAACAGGGGCTGGAGCTGGGGCTATTACCATGGCAGCAGCTCAAGCTGTGCAAGCAACAGCGCAGGTATAGAATCACTAATGTTTTATTTGATCACAATATGTTTCTCTGTCTACTGTTCTGCGAGTGTATTGCTATTCTTGCCCTTTTCCTTCATTTTCTGGGAATTAATGTTTCAAAGATATCTCTGTTTCATTGTCGTACAGAAAGAGGGGGGCGTCGTCTAGTGCAACCAGTGTTGAAATCTGGCTTGCTACTACTTCGAACACTATCAGAACAAATCTATATAAAACACAGTTAATTTGTGATTTTTGTGGTTACTTTTTTTTTCTTACAAATTACTGGTTTATTAATGTAACCAAGGTAATACAATATCACCACTTTCATTAAATAACACACACTAAGAAAACAAAAGTAAGTTCTGTAAGTTAAGCTTTATTTAAATATTTCAATGTAAAAGCACAGTACGTAATGTTAAAATCTCGTTTCACATATCCTTTCAAGAATATGTAGGTCACCTTCTGCCATAAAATGAAATACCAAGATGCCAGTGGATGGTGGCTACCTGAGAGAAGGCAACCCTCCACCCCAAAAGAAAACCTACCCTCTTCCTGATAAACGAATTTTGTAATAGGATGTTTTACTGTACTGCTATGCAATGGATAACAGAATATCTTCCAAGAGAAGTATGTTAAGTATGGTTGTGTGTCGGTGTCATGGGACACTGTGTTAGGCAAGAATTGATTTAGTAACTTTGTGGGAGACTATACAACCCTTGTCCTTTTGGTATTCGGTAACCCACCTATTGGTATAGGTCTGTACTACACAAGTTGGTAGTGTGACTGAGCAGTCAGACTTATCTCAAGAGGGGTACATGTGAGCTGTAGCAATGAAAACCACAAATACAAGTATCCAAGTAACACTTAGACTCAAGGTTTTTAGTTAAAATAATTATGTATTTATTTAACAGTTGTTTTTAAATAAGCATTCTTGAAAAAGGGCAATATATGTAGCAATCAAATACACTTTAAAATACTTGTTCAGAATTACCACAAATCTAGTAGATACTCTTTAGAGATGCTTCTTACACACTTCTTACACCCAGAGGTGACTTCTCTAACTAGGACCGTAATTGTATTTATATATCTCTAGTAAACTTTGTAAATTCCGAGGTTGGCACAAAGGAAAGGTTAAAGGAAGGAAAAAGGTTAAACCGGTTCTCAGAGCATTTGAGCACATTCAATCTTCCAATGAAGTCTAGATAAAAAACCTTTCCCAGTTTAAAACCAATGTATCACCTATGAGGGACAGTAAGAATCAAAATCAAATGGAATAGAAGAGTCTGCAGGGAGCCAGGACAGCCTAAGTCAATCGGAGCAACGTCTGTGGAGCTGAGGCACTTCTTAGATTGTAAAAAGTCTTGCATAAAGTTAGTTTGTTGAAGAAAAATCACCGTAGGGTCACAAGCTGTTACACTTGTGAAGTGTATAGCTGAAACCAACTCTGGAAAAGCAGCTACTGCAAGTCTCAACTGAGAATAGCAAGCTACAAACACTGAGGTAAGTACGCTGAGTCAGAACTGTACCTTTGGTTAGAAGAGGAGGGTCCAGCTGGCTTCTGTCTGGTTGCAGCAAAGCAGATACTTTGTTCCTGAGCTTCATTCGTGGGGACAGGAGGGAGGATGTCTGGGGACTCTGTCAGTGGTAGCTATATGCTTTTTTTGGATCGGCAGCACTTCGTGGTTTCAGCGCTCGGTAAACAGCTCCACCGCTGATCTTGAACACCGGTTGAGCTTCCTATGCTCCTTGAGTCCTGCACTCTTGTGACGGGACTCTACCTCTGGTGGTCCTGCTTCTGGAGGGTCCTGGAGAGACTCTTGGAGCTTCTGGCCGGCTTACAGATGTTGCACTCGACTACGGATTTCTTGACCCCTGGAACTTTGTTCCTGCAGCAGCAAAGAAGTACAGCCAGCTGGGGAAGGTTTTCCAGTGGAGTTCACCTCAGGGTTAGTTGGTCCCACTTACCAAGGGAAGAAGTCGCCCCTTCCGGAGCTTCTCTTTTCGATCCGAAAAAAGAGTTTCAGCACAGCAGCAGGTCTTCACCGGGCAGTTCGACGGTCCAGGAGGATACAGCAAGCTTTGTTCAGTTTCTTCATCGGGTTGTTCTTCCCAGTGGTCTCAGTCCCAAACCCTTCACCTTTTAAGCAGGTTTCTCCCATTAATGCACAGCCTAGCTGTCACTCAAACAGCAGGGTTTCTGTCCTGCAAGGACAGCTAGCCTGGCAATCAGGACTGGGTGCATTCAGGCATTCCTAAAGACAAAGACAGGGGAGTTTCGGGAACCACCCTCACGTCCTGCCCTTCCAGACACACTGGAGCCAGAAGCAGGTTTCAGTATTGAAGCCCACCAAAGGCAAAACGAACAAAGGGCTCAAACCTGGTTTGGCGCACAGAGTAAAACCCAAGAAAGGCCTAACAAACAGAAAATGCTGAAAAAAGAAGACCGGGGCCATTTTGACAAAATGATCACACATGGGTGCTATACTGCAGCTGAGGATTAAGCCAGCGGTAGAAAAGCACAATGGTAGGAACATTAAACCACTGCCACCAGCCATTTAAAGTAGTGAGGGTATCATACAAAATGTTACATGAGCAAGTAGGAAAAGGGGCTACTTAGTAGCCCCCCAGCACTCCACATAAGGTGGTGTGTGCTAGACCTACAAAGAGAAAAGGAAAGTAAAGTCAATTTCACTTTACTATTCTTGGGAACAGTAGTTCTCACAAGAAAAGGTATTTAAACCTTATGAGAAATCTAAAGGATTTCTCGGACACTGCGCTGAAGGTGCTGTGTGTCACCATACAAAAAGTAGATGTCTATGGAGTTTATCAGACTCCAAAAACAAAGGAAACACATAATCCAAATCAGATCAAAACGCATGAGAGAGTGAGAAAAAGGGTTCGCTCACTCAGTGTTAAAATTAATAAGTCCTTAAATCCAGCAAAAGAGCTGGGGGTCTCTAAGGGTGAATGGAATTAGCACAGAAATGAGAATTCTCTCTAACACACTGTTTCAAGAAAATGACTACCGTGCCCAAAACAACTTCGCAGTGGCTTTTAAACTTCTATCTCAAGAGAAAATTACGTGTGTTAGAACAAAAGTTCTAACCTGTGACTCAGTGAGTCCCTTTACATTTTGTTTCTTTCATTACTGGTTCAGAGACTTTTTGTTCTTTCCCAGCGAAAACCCACTCTAAGCATGGCATCTTTTCAATGTATTGCTGCAAAATGCATCTGACAATCTCTAAGGTTTCAAGGGCAGAATGCCCAAAAGACAGTTGCTGGTCTATTTTCCGAAGCAGATGACCCTGCTCTGCTTGTTGTATAGTGCAGTGGTTGGTGTCCGCTCTTTGTGTTATTTTAGAACACTTCAAGTTTCTGCCGTTCTTTATGTCCGGGACAAAGGCTTGTTCTCGCATATTCCTCTTAAAATGGTAATCTAGTTTAGAAGTCCACTGAGACTCCCCAGTTGAGTCCTAGTAAGCATGGAAACAAGTGTTTGACGAATAAGGTCATGGTCTTCTTAAGACCTCAGGTTAGGGTCTTGGGGCAGCCATGAACGGATTTAGTCAGATGTATGAATGGGCATCTGGGTTCACTGCTGAATTCACATTCTAAGTGTTAGCCTGGGAACGTTTGCATGTGCAACCATCCCTAATTGGGTGGCTGCCAAATGTTTAAATGGCCAAGTGTACCAGATCTCAAGCGGGATTGCAAATCCAGCTCCCAAGAACTGTATAAGAAATTAGATAATTGCACCATCATTTTGTCATTCCCTTGTAACTTGACAAGTAGCAGCTGGACCCAATTAATATGTACGCTATACACTTGCTTGGAATATACAATCTGATGAGTCCTGCTGGGCTCCGTGTGCCACAGTTTCCAATAGAGCCGACCAGACAGAACCATACCAGGGCTTCTTTCCCTTGATTCTCTGGACGCAGTTGAGTCACACACTTTCTGGACTCCAGGTTCCATTGTTCAAGCATATTTGGTCCCTACACAGCCTCCTGTCTGAGACTCCGACTCTGCAAAGGGCTGGTGGTAGGTACAATCTTTGCCTGATGACTAACCGAGAGAGCAACTTAACTTCATCAAACTTCTGGGCCTCTGTCTGTGCTGATTTGGTACCAAAGTAGCGGCACCGTACTCCAGCATCAGGTTAATCTTTTTTCACCAAGCAATTTTGTCTTAGGTCCTTGTGTCACACTTCTTGACTGGGGGTTGCTGCTCTCATTCACAGCACCTCGTCTGCTTAGCTGCTATTTTGATAGTTTTCTTTTTCCTCTAAGCAGGGACTTCACAGTTCTTTGGCGAATTGGATAATATTGGCGATAGAAAACTATTGCACTCAGTAGTGTGAGCGCAACTGCAACATGTGTTTGACTCTGTCTGACATAAAGCTCCTTCTCTCCTTAACTGCAAAAAATGTTTACCCTGTAAGATATTGGGTTTTGTTTTAGTTTTCAAAATCATATACAAAATAATGCATTCTGAACTCAAATAATGTGTGGAGTGTGTAATGACTTATTTTGAATTGACTGTCCTAGCCACTTCATACTCTTAAAACAGCTGTACCCTTTATAAACAGATAATCTTATGGTGGATACTCCTTTTAGTTAGGGAGATGTATCATTTGTTTGCTTCATCCCCTCTCCTAGTGAGACCCCAGCACTTTTTGCTGGACTTTTGGACCTTTTTTCTTTAAATCCTGAATGAGTAGGGGCTTTTCCAACTCATCCATTCTTCTGGGCTTTGTCTTTTGGAACTCTGTTCTGTGTTTTACCTTTAATATGGAGTCTACTTTCCTGCATATATCTTTTAAAGCATCTGTGTTTCACTTTTGCAGCACACAGCCCCTTTTGGGCAGTGTTGCTGGAAACCCTTTGGGTTCTCCTTTTGAGATTTTATTTATCCTTCCTACTGCTCTTAAGGCTAGAGGGAGACTTTGTATCCCCCCTAAAACTGTATATTCTGCAAGATTGGCACACACCACCTTATGTGGAGTGCCAAGGGGATACCTAGTATCCCCATTCTCTCCGCCCTTGTGGCTTTTTAATGACATAGACAACCTTCTAGTTATGGCTGGTGGCAGTTGACGTGTTCTACCAACTATTGTTATTTTCTTTACCGCACACTGTATTCAGTCTTTGGTGTGCACAATAGGGTCACCTAAGTACTAACCTGCTGGCTTCTTTCTTCTGCCATTTCTAGCGTGGTTGTTCTTTGTTAGTCCTGCTTTTACCATGCTGGGAGGGGAAGGTGTGTGTGTGTGTGTGTGTGTTTGTTTGTGTGTGTGTGTTGAAGTAACTGAAGAAGACGACAACCAAATCATGTCCTCTGTTGGTGCTGTAGAAAAGGTGCCAAAACTGCAGACTGATCAGATAAGCTGAAGAAATCCGTGCCTGGGGTCTTCCCTTGAGACGGCTGCTGAGAAATCCAGCCTTTCGTCGCCAGACCAAGGAGTCCGGAGACCGGGTCAGAGTCCAAAGACCCTTTGCAACACTGTGAAGCGACCACTGCTGTCCTTGGCCCAGTTTTCTATGCGACAGAGCAACGCCGAAGGG